>NC_088987.1:13916599-15186574 GCF_963932015.1 Anas acuta
CTCTTCTACTTGCAAAAACACAACTTCACCTCAGTGCTGCCCTGGTTCTTGTCCAAATACTGAAACAAGCTCCTACGTTTGCAGATTAATCCCTGAGCAAGGGATTCTGTAAACACCAGGCAGCCCTATAAAAACAAACAGAAAAAGGAAGGAGGGGAGGTACTTGGCAGAAAAACCAACAACAACAGAATTTTAAGGGTTAAAAATAGATCACTTGGTTGGCAACACACAGGAGACAGACTGCAGATAGTGATCAGTGCTAGTACTAGTCAACACTTGCTTAAAGAACTAAGAGCCTTTCCACAGTGCAGTTAATGAGCAGCATGCTGACAATACCACAGCAATCGACCGACCTATTTACTGCAAGGTTTCCGTTCCCAGTACTCACACCTAACACAATCTTACTGCAACTTTTGCAACTTTTGATGCTTTGTTTAAAGCTTCAGCAACTGGAATCAAGTGATTGCTGCTGAATCTCAGCTTTCACTTAAACTGATAAAATAAATATGAAGTTTCTCACCCACAGAGAAAGGCCTGATAAGATGAATTCCCTAAGGTCAAAAGTCATGATGATAAACAAAGAGAACCTAACCCAAGACAGGGTTAAAACATTGTGACTTCAAAACCACACCTGTTATTTCTCAGAGGCCTTGTTCACTGCCTTATTGTATTCCCGGATCACTATTTGGAGGGAAGATGGGAGTAGCTTAAAAAAGGAGGCATTCATAACCAGCAGTTAGCACGAAAGGCAGCAGGAATACGTTTACATCAGCTGGGAAAGACAAATGCCAAAGCTGTGCACTAACTACACAAAATGAAGAAAAACATATTACAAGGAAATAGGGTAAGGTTGGCAGGAGATTTCTCACTTTCCTTCCTCTTGATCACACACAAAAACTGCCTGAATTCAGCCCTCTCTGACTGCTGCTTTCACCTCCCTCTTCTATGCTGAGCTTCCCCTAACACTGTTAGTTTAGCTATACAAACTGGAAGACAAAAGAGGAAACCAAACACACAATTAAAACCTGAGGACAGGCCAAACCAGGATTCCTAGAAGTGAGTATCACAAAGGCAAGGTCTGCTGGCACTCAGGCTAGCAGGGTTAGAGGTTAGCCCTGTATTCCTCTTTGCGGGGGCGATTTTCTAACCCTCTGGTGTGAGAGCTTCCCGAGCTTGCCAAGGGATTTACCCTGTTACTTTCAATAGGCTGTGTGACTTATTATTTCAGTCAGCTTGTGTTTATGGGTCAGCTTAGCTAGGTGACGTCTGATCCAATTCAGTCTTATGTTGAAGGGAAAACTTGAGCCATGTTCTCATGGGTTAACCCTGGCGCTCCCCTGTGGCATCCCCACAGCCAGGTGCTTGCCCTGCGGTCCCCCCACCACCCACCTTCATCCTGGGGGCTGTGAGTTCAATACAGATGTGACAACAGCTGCCTCTAGCAGCGGGGACGATGGGGATGAGCACATCCACTGCTGCCTGGGTTCTCTCCTTTAGCTTCCACTGCTACCCAGAACTGGTGGCACGGCACTGGCTGCACAGACCCACGAGAGACATCACTGTGCCTGGCAGCGTGGCCTGAAGACCCTCAGCTGGGAGCTTTTTGATACTGCTCCATGTTCTGGAGAGAGTTACACTGATTTTACCTTAAAGAAGTTATCTGATGTTTGTCCGCTAGCATGTCGTGATGGACAGAAACAGCCACCTGGAAGGCTTTCTGAATATGTGACCATATAATAAAACAACAACAACAACAAAATAAAACAAAGAGCTCCATGATTAGTTACCACATACCTGGAAAAAATAAATTTCAAATAATACCCTCTTCCCCTCAGCTGCCCAGGCTGCCAGAGGTGACCTGATAGCCGTGTGCTGCACCTATCGCTGCAACCAGCCGGCCTGGATAAGAGCGAAGGGCTGGTTTCAGGGTGGGAAGCAGGCCCTCCCTGTCACTTGTAATCTTCTCACATGCAGAGACATCTTAAGTCCTTTCTAAACACGTTGATACCGCCTGAAATTCACAAAGAAAGAAAGAAAAAAAAAAGTCTTTGTTTGTGTTAACAGGATGAGAAAGTGCAAGGCTTCCTGTTATGTGTGTGTGACAGCTACAGATAAGCGGAGAGCTCTGGACAGGAAATCCGCCTAACTTCTGCAGTGTGACTCGTCTGAAGCTCAGCGACTCTTTTTAGATCGAAGCCCCAGCAGAATGCGCCGGTGCTGGCCAGAAAATGGGTGACACGCTGGAGAAGAGCTCTGAGGAGCCCGCGCTCACTTTGGACAATGAGTGTGCGACGAAAATGGGGGACCTGGTGGAAGTCTCGAATGGTGAAAAGGTCAAGTTTGACGATACAGGACTCTCCCTGGTGCTCCAGAACGGCCTGGAGAACCTTCGGCTTGAAAACTCCCTCACAGACGTCATTCTGTGTGTGGACAGCAGGGAATTCTCTTGTCACCGAGTGGTCCTGGCTGCAGCAAGCAATTATTTCAGGTAAGGCATGTTAAGAACCAAACCGAGAAACTTAATTTGTGTCTTACGTTTGAACTGTAGATCTCCAACGAGGGTAAACCGGGCAGTAAGCTCTGCAGCTTTGAGCAAGTTTGTGGTTCCTGATACCTTTTGGCTCTTTTTAAAGTTAAAGACTTAAAAAAGGCAAGTGTAAGACTGGATTTGCTGGGGTTCTGGTACCAGCACCCAACACGTCTGCTTGAGGAATGTAGAGAAATGGATGGTTGGCAGACAAGTGGAAGATGGTGTTTTAACCAAATATCTGGAACCATAGTCCCTTATATTATCCTTTTGAGACCCAAACAAAGAGGGATTTTTGTTCAGATTGTATTTTCACTGTGATAGACGTGGTGTTGTGATACTGTGATATCGTTCTGTGGGAAAAATACATGTCACATAAAATCGTTGAGGAAGAAAGAGTTGGAATTTTTCACTTTTCCTAGTGTTACTAAAAATCAGCTGCAATGGAAAATATCAACTTGAAAGCAATTTTACCATTTCATCTCCTTTTCCTGGTCATCTTGAATTATGCATTCTTTCGCTACTACAGCGTATCTAAGCAAGAACAAATTTTAGACACACAGAGGGACTTGGTATCAGTTTTAACACAGATTTTCCACTATCGTTTAGACAATCACATTTGCATGGCTGGGATTTTTTTTTTTTTTTTTTTTTTTTACTGCTGAAGTGGTCAGATGACTGAAGTGCTACAGAGGAAATATGCAATAAAAGAACCTGTGACCACTTGTGACATGAGCAGAAAGCTAATTTTAATGGATTTAGTAAGCTGTGCTGGCACCACCTGGAAGAACAGTTCTGGTTTTGTCATCTCATAACAGAGATGGTGTCTGTGAATATATGGAGATAGGTGTTATTTCTGCAGATGGACTACGGAGATAGTGTGAAAACTATGGATATATGTGAAAAGATGCAACTAAAAGCAGAGATGCCCACATGTCTTACCAGCACTGTGTGCAGGAAGGACAGCAGATGCACAGCTTAAAGTAAGAATGACAATTTTACTTTGAAAAATGGCAATTGGAAAAAAGTCTCTTGGAAAGGTGTTGCAATCAGAAGGGACCTCAACAGTTAAAAACAGCCAAGACAGTTTTCTACTATCTACTGTCACTCAACTTTGCATTCAGCCCATGGGATGGGCCATCCCAGCTCATTGCACTTGCACATGTGTGCAGGGATTTCCCCCCTGGTTTTTAGTGCTTGGTCTGGCTTCCTGGGGGGCTAGGACTCCGTACAGCACATTATCTGCCTGTCTGTCAGTGCCTCTTATCATAAGTCTTTGGGTAATTTTTGACCAAACTTGGCAAAGGGGCAGGAATCTCAAAACTGTGAGTTTCCCCCAGGTCTGATGGAAATCAACAGCAAGGTGAGATGGGATGCTGGGGCTGGGTGCTCAGCTGTGCAACCAGCACTGCATCTGGGCCAGCCACCACTTGGGTGCTGGGAAGTAGCCAAGGCACACGCTGCGTTTGCTCAGTCAGACACAGGGAGAGAGGTAGCGAAATGCCTGCGAGCAGAATAATGAGAGAGAATGGAGGACTTGAGGAGGGGAAGCTGAGGTTCCTGTGGAGGGGGAAAGGAGGACAGAAGTCTGTAGGGGACTGAACTTCAGTGGTTCTGCTCCTCACAAAGCGGCTTGTTCATTGTGCCATCATTCACCAGGAGATGCATGGGCTGATAGAAATAAACTCTTGAACCACACCGTTCCTGTGAGCCCTTACCATGCAATTATAGGGCCTGTAAGACCCATGCACAGGAGCAAAACAAAGGGACCCTGTGAGCCATGGGCTGTCCCCTGCAGCAGCGTATTACACAACCCCCTTCCTGACTGTTGGGTGCCGTAACGTAAGCAATGTATAGCAGCTGATATAAGCACGGTTAAACAAAGTTAACAACTTCTACTTCTTCCTTCAGCACTGCTTGAGAGTAGGTAGGCTAGTATTTCTGACATATCCTGCATCTGTGAACATAAAAGAATTAACTCTCTCACTTCTCCTGTGCGAAGGTACCAAAGCAGAGAAAAGCAGCCCCGGCTGGCCACAGTGGAGCAGGAGCTCTTCCCTCCTGCATCACCCAAGGCAGTGGGAGAACAGGGCTGGGAGAGGCTGGAGCAGTATTTTCCAGAGCATCCTCAACCTCCAGCACAGTTGTTTGAAGTCAGATTCATAATTCCAAGCGCAAGCATTCCAGCATGGGTGGATGCTTAAAATGCGCTTCACAAACTGTAACCCTTAATTTATTTCATTGAGATTTCTCCCTGTTTTTTTTTTTTTTTTTTTTTTTTTTTTTTTTTTTTTTTTTTAGTTTACCCATTTTTAGGCATCTAAATTTGGCCCTGAGCTCCTCACTTCAGATGTGCCTTTCTTAAAATAAACATTGGTTCAAAGGTCTAGCTTAGAATTACACAGGGAATGGGAACCACAGAAACAGACAAAATTGGTAGCCACATCTGAAGGGTTTAGAGCCTTGGAGAAAATAATGACAAACCTCTCTGGGTAAGCATAGGCAAACCAAGAAGACCAGAGGCAGCACGTTTGTCCCCAGGAGCATGGTGTCAGGGTCTTTCCCCCCGTCAGCTTGCCGGGTGAAAGTGCTTGCAGGCAGTACTGATGGCTATCCCCAGCTGACAGCTACCAAGCACTCCAGCTTTGGGGGACAGAAGTGAAAGCTTTGCCTTCCCTCCCCGACAGAGAAGATTAAATACAAGATGGGAGCCATCAGCTTGAGAGATAAAAGGAACAAGAGCAGGCAGCACCTGCACCCTCCGACAGCCCATTTCTCGTTCAGACAAGGTTTCTGGTGCCTGTCAGCTCCGAGCAATTGAAGGAGCAGTTTTGTACAAAGCTCCCTTTCCACACTGAAATCCCATTCCCCTGGTGAAGTGGGTACCAAGTGCTTTTGTCTTCCAATAGCCACCTGCCTCCATGCCCCTGACTTACACACAACACTCAACACCACCACAAGTGGGAGAAGCCGAAGAGGAGCTCACTCTTGCACCCACTGAGGTTAAGGAGCATTTTGTCTTCGTGCTTTTCAAACACACGGACTTCAGGGGCAGCAGCAACGAGCCATGGATCAGAGGCAGTGCCCCAGAAATCTCTCATGAGCTGAGATGAGTGAAAGGAAAATGAGAGTTTTGGCTAAACACCTTTTGCAGCTAACTTCTCTCCCCAGCTATTCTGCTCAAAAGATAAGTCTCTTTACCAAAATGCAGCCTTATATACTTTGGTATTTCTCTTGCTATAAGATCTCTTCTGAGATGAGGGGTGGGGAGCAATTAGAGCAGAGCAGGTGATACCTTCCATCCATTTACCAATCACCTGCCTAACTGCTTTGCAAGAAAACCTGTTAACATTTCAGCTCCTGTAAGATGTGTCAGTCAGACAGCTCGCTTGCTGTAAACCCGGGACCACTTTTCCAAGAAGACCTTTGACCTCCAGACATCTCCCGGGTTGCAGTGTCCTGTCAACATTTTATGTGACTAACAAAGAAGGGCATGCAGTGCAAAGAACACCACTAATTACACTTCAGCTCTGCCTGGTTTCCCCAGTGCAGATACAAGAGGGCTCATGTGCTTCTCATCTGTTGAGCCAGGTTCCAAGTGATGTGAAATCTCACCCTGAATGCAGTGAGCAAGAATGGACTGATCGACCTGGTATAATAAAATCAAAAGCATTGCAAGAAACACTTAGAACTATGGATTGAAAATGCAGATGAAGATGTGTTTGCCTTGCATCTTCCACAAGGCAAGGAGGATTTAAATAGCTCTTAGAGAATCTTCTTATTATATCTCGCATGAAAAATCTGACTAGTGCCAAACTTGTATGTGGCTGTTGCCTTTCCAATGCAGCATTAGCCATCGAAGGAGAGGTGTTACCACCATGCATGAAAATTGCATGCATGAAATGCCTGAAAACCCTGGGCTTTCAGGCTAACACCGGTTCCTATTCATGGTTATCTAGATGCTCCTCTGGGCCAGAGGTACTGACCCTGCAGTCCTATCAGAAGCTCCCAAAATTTAGCCGAGGAAAAAGTCAGCCTCTTAATTAAAAGCATATCACTAAGTCATTCCCTCCTGGCCTATCCCTGGTATTAATGGGGTCAGAGATAAGTCAGGAAGCTGAGAGGTGAGGCTGTCAGACACGCAGATCTGGCCTGGACCTCAGGCTTCAGTCTGAGCAGCAGTCTGCATCTCTGAAGCCCCGGGGTGTTGACCTTGCCAGGGTTATAAAATACACGTGCTACAGGTTAATGAAGTATGGAGAATGCCAGTGGCTTGGAGGCTTGGGCTTAATGGGCTGTGCCTGTACTAGAAATGTGAGGGCATCTGTAAGAGTCCAGTAGATGAGACATCGGTGTGGGCACATCCGCTGTGCAGCATCAGCCCAGACACAGTGCACTTCCCAGGGCTGCCTTTTGCTGCCACGGAGCTCCAAGTCTGCTGCAAAGTCCAGCTCCGGGGTATCAACCATTTGTGTGCACCTTATCAAATGAGTAAAAAGATATGAAGACAACAAAAGGATTTTCCTTATTACTTTGCTATAGGGCTAATTGCATAGAATATGAAGCAATCAGAGTATTTTGTTTTGAAATCTATCTAATCAAATGTTTTCAGAATGCCTCATCCTGTCTGGGCTGCAGTAAAAGACAAATGTCTTTCTTTCCAGGGCCATGTTCTGTAATGATTTAAGAGAGAAATATGAAGAGAAGATTATACTTAAAGGAGTTGATGCAGAAACCATGAATATACTCTTGGACTATACCTACACCAGCAAGATGCTCATCACAAAGCAAAATGTACAGAAAGTTTTGGAAGCCGCCAGCCTCTTTCAGGTACAGATAATCCCAATGCACTATTCCAGTCCTGTCACTCTGGCAACACCATGCCATACCCAGTTACAGCACTGTATGCTTCTCCGATTTCATGCCTTCCAGGGGCGTTTGGCTTCATAGGCACTTACAGTGGGGTAAAAATTGGCTGTCCCATCCCTGGTCTGGGGTGCACAAACAGGCAGCCAGCTGGGCTCTGCCTGTGGGAGCTGCCCCCGTGGGTGCTCGCCATGCAGCAGGCCAGGGCTGCAGCTCCCCAGGGCCCCACAAAGGCTGGTTGCTGCCCAGCCCAGCTAAGTCAGTGGAGCAGGAAGCCAGCTTCATCCCTCTCCATTGCCTAAGCTTACCAGATAACGTCAGCATACTCCTTTGTAGGACTCGTGATGTAAAGGCTTTTAGTCCTGGCTGAGGACTGGTGGGAAGTCAGACTTGCGCAGCCTCACTCAGCCTTTGATCCACGAGGAATTCACGTGTCCTGTAAATCACCTGTGAGGTCTAGTAAATTGCAGTCCATGGTACCAAGCTGCAAATTGCTAACCCATTGCAACCAGCATAACCTGCCAAGTGCCAATGTGTGTATGCGTGTCCGGTCTGTGCCTCCAGGAAGGTCAGAACACCCGACTCCATAGTCACCAGGGTTCATTATGCACTTAGGATTCTTGAATCTTACACACATGGCACGTATTACTCCAAGATGAGCCTGTGGCCTTTGGGGTAAATGACCTGTGGCGCTTGGTGTGGGGAGAGAAGGGAAAGTTATCTCAAGGTGCTCCCTAAGGTAGCAAGGAAAAGGTGGTGCAGCTTTAATGTTGCCTGGAGCAGGAGTACGGTAGCTTGTTGAAGTTTTCAGCAGCAGACCAATGCTGCAAACTGGCAGAACTCAGAGATTGCTTTTGGCTCATTTTCAGGACACTTTCCAAAGTTTTTTATTGTTCATTTATTTATGTATGTATGTATTTATTTATTTTTCTGAACCTTTTTTCCTTGGGATCATTCCTCAGGCTTTTTTTTTTTTTTTTTTTTTTCCCTGTAACTATTGAGAGCATACACTTATGTTTTTTCTTCTCTTTACCCTATTTTTCTTGAAAATTATGACTAAATTTGATTGCCAGAGCTGGTGCTTTAAGAAAACTATTAACCAGTGTAATAGTAACAGTAAAATCATGAGAGTGACATGAGGAAGAAAAGCAAACTACAAAAATCTGGAAAACTAGGAATGTTTTACTGAAAGCAGTGATTCCAAGCCTTAATGCAACTGTCTTGGATACTGTGATTTATGAGGCCTTAAAGCCTCACATTAAAGAAGGGTGAGGTTTTTGGCTGAAAATGTGTTTTGTGTAAAACAGATTTAGTAACTATGAGCATTTGCCAGTTTGCTTCTCCGATTTATGCTGAAGAAAAAAAAAAAAGAGTCAAATGTTTCGTTTCTATATATTAGCAGCTCAAAAGATTAATGCTTCAATTTCAACTGGGGTGGGGGAAGAGAGAGATTTATTTCCTTTCCACTTAATGATGTGAGAAAACTGATTTCCAAACAGAACTTTTTTACCCGACTAGTAACAGTTTTTGGCAGTGCTTCTCTTCGATCTCCGTGACTTGACCGAGAACCAGAAAAGGAGTAACTTGCCCAGCTCTCGAGGTTCCAATAGAGAGACTCCACTTTTCTCTAGAAACTATATTTGCCTGGTTTCCTACAGGAAATAGTTTTACATAATTATGCCTTCTCTTAGGCCCTTCTAATAACTTTCAGCCAGACGCAGCCAAAACTGACAGCAGGGAGAGGTGGCAGGCTGTGCGGCGGGCAGGAGGCCACGCCGTCAGTGCGCTCTGTGCACACACATTGCCTTCTGGGGTAAAGAGGTGAAGGGTTTCGAGCAGGGAGCAGCCGAACAGCTAAGCCTCACCCTGAAGTGACCCCGAGGAATGTTTCCACCTAGAGCACAGTTGCAATGTGAGTTCAGCAGCCGCCTCCTCTGCTGTGTCTGTCCTGCCACCGCATCTGCCCTGGCTGGTGCCACCTCAGCCCCAGGCTGTGCCCGCTGCCATGCGGAGCAGCAAGCAGCACAGCTCAGCTGCTCACCTTCAGTGCCAGCATCTCAGCTGCTTCTCTGGGCTGCTCGATCTGATAAAATTCCACAACAACCCTCACACCTGCCTACCTTCCTCCTGGCCCCCAGCGCCTCTCTCCTACCCCGCTGCCTCAGCATGGCGTGTGTGAGGCGGGCACCTGAGCTGCTTTGCTGGAAACAAAGAGGTTGTGGGAAGAAAGCAGGCTCCTGCTCCTCCTTGGCAGTTATCTGAGGAGCTCCCTGTAGCCACGTAGCCGTGAACAGCGAGGGTGGTTGTGGCTGGGATGAGGTAGTTACACTGAGCCGCTGCACGGCGCCAGACCAGAAGGCCTGCTTTGCCAGTGAAGGGCTCACGGGAGAAAGGGCTCAGAAGGCTGCCAGTCCCCAGAGAGCTGCCCTGCAAGGGTCACCGTGTCCCTTCGCTCCCTGCCCTGGGCCCCTGGGGGATGCAGGTGTCAGTGACGAGACGGGGCGTGCGGGGACAGAGCAGCTGCAGGGTGCAGGAGCTGACCCCAGAGCACGCTGTACACAGCAGGATTATGAACGTGGGCTTTCAGCCACCACTCCCCTCCCTTTCTGGGGGTCAGAGCAGGGGCAGGGCTACTGGCACTGCTTACACTAGAAGGGCTGGATCAACGCTGGGACAAGCAAGGACTTAAACTGGGAGCACAAGGTTTTATTATTCAGAGAGAAGGCCAAGTGGAGACCAAGCAAGCATATGGGATGTCTCCAGCAAGTAAGAATCTGCATTCAAAAGGGTATTAAAAGAAGGACCCCATTACTGGGGAAACTGTTCCCAGGGAAGAGAACTTTCAAAGAGGTTTTTAAAATGCCCAGGTCGCATGAGGAGGGATACTCATGGGAGAGAATGATGGAAATGTTGAGTGCCAGAAGCATAAGGAAAACAAATGAACTGGAGGCTCATTTGCACACCTAGCGTGTTTGGGGGACTTTTGGGGGGAGTTTTGTCTCTACATGGGGAGACAGAGCAGCATGGAGGTGAGGTGCAGCAGCTGGGGGAAGTCCTAGCTTGATAGTCTCCTGGTCTCAGGCTGAGCCCCTGGCAGGAGCCGTTTCTCACACCCACGCCTCGCAGTTCCTCATTTGTCTGGCTGCACGTGCAGTGACCCGGGGCGCTCAGAGGTGCCTACGTGGCCGTTACACCAGCACTGCCTGGGAGAAAACCTCCGGTGTCACCTGATGAGTATTGCTCTGAACAAGCCATGTGTCAGTAATCAGAGCACTGTACCATGGCTGGGCCATATGGTGTCAACGTCACACTAGGGTCTGTTCCCAGACTCGTGAATGACTTCACGGGTGACCTCGGCAAATCCCACCTATTTTTGTTCTTGCATCTCATTACTGCCAACTTTGAAAGAGCTAATGCTTAGCCTTCCTCAGGGCTGTGAACTGCCCGGTGTTGGTAAAATCCTTCCAGGTCCTCAGGGAAATGCACTGGTGGTTTCTCAGCACGGGCCTCTTGCTAGCCCAGAGAACAGCCAACGTGAGCATGGCCAGCACCGAGGGGCTGCCGAGCTCTGCTGCAGTCCCATGGCGTGCTGCTGGCGTGTTCAACACAAATGGCAGCAACATATTCTGAGACCATGCGTAGCTTCGTTCATCAGTCAGTTGCATTTCTCTAAACTCTTGACCACATCTAAATGTAAAACAGGAACCAGGTAGTCTGCACCCAGTGTCTGCGATTGCTCAGCTCTGGTAAACAGTCTAAATGTGTCAACATAACGTTATGGGTCTAGAAGATTCTACCCTAATTACTGAAACAAATCTAAATAGTGCTCAAAAGTGCATTTCCTTTGTTTCACTTCTTCTTTCCCCTTGAATTACTGTTGTGCAACTTTCCCCCGTGGGACAGAATGAGTTAAAATGGTCTGCTTGATGACGTTGGATGGAAAAAAGACCCAAAAGGCATGGGCAGAAATGCACAGCAACAGTCCTGACCCATCTTTCTGGATGTTACTATTTGCACTGCTCACTGACAAAATCAATACAAAATCCTGATGTCCTGTCCACATCCAAAACCACAGAGGCAAAGGAAAGCCCAGGACAAAAACTTATAACCTTCCTACACAAAACAGGTTCCCAGTTCCTGAATAATCACCAGCAACCCAGCTCACTTTGTAGTTCATGGCAAACGCCCCACTGATGCTCCAGGATCTGCACATTTGGGACCCTCAGGTGGGGCTGTTGTGCCAAGCAAATTAATGACGATAGTTTTGATGCCCTATAAAACACAAACATGGGAAATTCTTTGATTAAGACGACTCTGGTTAAGAAGGCACATCTACGTTTTTTGAAGGAAAACAAAGATCACTAAGATGATCCCCCACAATACAGCTTAGCCAGAAAGCCCTGGCTGTCCAGCAACTCAAAACTTTGCTGGTGTTGAATCTCTTGCTGCCACATCCCCCAGCAGGACAGCATGGCTCTGGGGAGGGCAAAGCTTTGGTCCAAACCTCACACACCTCAGCACTCATTTTCCACCACCCTTGCAAGGCCTCAGACATACTCGAAGTTTGGATGGTGGGAGGATGAATGCAGACAGTGTTTGGAGCCACCTGCACTCCAAAACCAGAGTCTCTTCTGTTTGATCTGAGCTGTCATTCAAGATGAAGGAGGGTAAGCACATCTGAACTCTGAGAATCTTATCTGTGCTTTGTAACTCCATGGTTGTTACTGCTTTGAGATCTCATGGAGGGAAGAATGGTAGAAATACTTTTACTTTTGTGAATCAGTTTGAACTCATGACTTTCACATGTTGTCTTTGTCCAGCATGAAGGAGCAATATGGATGCAGAGGAAAAAAACAGCAGGAAGAGGAAAATTTTATTTCAGACTGCAGGTTCTTGGACACACCTTGTCCTTGGGTGACTGGTTTCTTGTCTCTCCCAGCTCTTTGCTGTACTGTGCGTGGTTGGTGCAGAGCTCCTAAGCTCTCCTGTGCTGTAGCCGTACAAGTAACCGCTCTGTGCTATGTATGCTTTTTCTGTTCACAGTTCCTTCGCATGGTAGATGCTTGTGCCAGTTTTCTCACTGAAGCCCTTCAGCCAGACAACTGCGTTGGCATCCTGAGGCTGGCTGATGCCCACTCCCTGAGCAGCCTGAAACAACAAGTGCAGAACTACATTATCCAGAATTTCACCCAGGTCCTGCACTATGAGGAGTTCCTGGAGCTCCCAGCTGATGTCCTCTGCAGCACACTGAAGAGTGACGACCTTTATGTCACAGAAGAAGCACAGGTGTTTGAAACTGTAATGAGCTGGGTACGTTACAAGGAGTCAGAAAGGTTTCCTCTCTTGCCCTATGTGCTGGAGAATGTCCGTCTGCCCCTTTTGGACCCTTGGTATTTTGTAGAGACTGTTGAAGCTGATCAACTCATTAGACAGTGTCCAGACGTCTTTCCTTTGCTCCAGGAAGCAAGAATGTACCATCTGTCAGGCAATGAGGTGAGTAAAAAGGAAGGTATTTGCTGCTCCTTTGAAGTGCCTCATGCTTCTGCTCAAAAATCCCATGGGAAGGAAGCACTACTATGCAGCAGAAAAAGAGGTATTCACACTGACCTTTCACTAATTGGTATTACTGAGAAGTCAAGGTTGGCCTCACCAGTTATCCTGAGGATTTAGAAAGCATGGAAGCTTTTGGTAGCCTGTTTTAATATCAAAGCATGCAGCTTCCTGTTTGTGAAAATCTAGGCTCAAACCTTCATACAGACTTGAGGAGCTGAACAAAAAACCCAGATGGCTTCCCTAGTGAAAATGCAAAGCAAATTGTGCTGCTCCTCACACCTCACCACCTTAGCTAATATTTCAATCCCAAGAAAGGAAAAATAATTTTCACACTAAATTCTGTCACAAGTTGTCATGACCCTTTCACATCTGAGAATAGAACACCTCCATCTATTACACATGGGCAGAAACCTTTCAGAAGGAGGGGAGGAGGATGGTCTCTCCCCAGAGGAGAGATGTGTCCCTCTTCCTCACTTCACAGCTCTCCACATTCAGAGAGACAGGCTCGTCCTGACATCCAGTTGAGTCCTGTCCTGCCTGCTCAAGTGAGGCTGTGGTAAATCTCCAATTCCTCAACTGCCCATCCTCTCTGGAAAGTTAGGTATCAGTCATATCTCCTGGACCAAAATGTGGGGTAGAGGGGAGAGCAACCAGAGGTTGGATTTCATAACCGGAGCAAAGGCATGTGAGAGTGTGAGGAAATGTGTGCGCCTCTCCAGTCAGAGAGCCAGAAGAAGGTAGGAGGCCTCAGGGAAGGTGTTGTGGATCCATCGATAGCGGTGGGTGTGAGCCACTGGAGGGGAAGAAGGCCAAGGGTGAGCTGGGTGCTGGTGGCTGGGTTAGACGGTTCCCAGCCACGCAGGGCAAGGCCGGCTGGCCTGGTGGGAACTCCCCGAGGAGGCATTGCCCCACGCGCCCGCAGACTGGGGCCTGCTCTTCAGTGCCAGCAGTGCCTCAGGTCAGTGCGGGACAGATAAAAGAAGTGTTGCTCAGGGCTGAACACTCATTACACTCACCTTCAAAGGGGCAGCCGTGGTAAGAGGCAGTCCTGCCAGCTATCCTGCCTGAGGCTAACGCCTGGAAATGGTGACAGATGGATTAAAAAGAGAATTATGAAAGCCAGAAAGGTCTGAGATGTCTAAAAAAAAATTGCCTAATGGTTTGTTAAGCATAGGGAGAATAAAAGGTCTATGTCTGTGTAAATAATCTTTGTAAATATAGATACATTATCCCATTTTATAGAAACATATGCAGAAGCATGCAGAAGGGAACAATTGCAACTTGATTCTCACCAGCAGTGCTCTCCCAGCACACTTCGAGGGTCTGCAGGTTGGCAGATGCCCCGTTACGTGGCAGAAGCAGAGGAACAGCTTTATGTGTTCCCCTTACCTTTGAGACCACATTTTTTCCATTATGAATTACTGAGGGGGATGAAGACAATTATTCCTTCTGTCCTTCAGCACAGAGCTGGCATACATTGGGACACAGTAACACACTCATCTGCACTTGCCTGCAAGTATTTCCTCCAAGCAGAGCAGAAGTTTCCAAGCACCCCCCACATTCTTTGCTCCTGGTGAACATCTACCCGGGAGGTGACTTTTTCCAGTGTCTCTGAGACTGGTTTTAAGTAAATCTTCACATTTTGGCTTACAATTAAAGCTTATATGCAAAGAAACATTTTTTTAAAAAATACTTTAGAGAACTACTATTGCTTTGACACTTTAACATATGTCAGAAATGACCAAGTCTAGTGCTGGAGAAATCCTGAAAGCAACCTCTATTGCAATGCTTCTGGGATGTTTTCTAGGCTTTCAGCTCAGAGACCATTTGATAACTGGTTCAGCTGATTGTAAGCCAGTTAGGATTTGCAAAATAGGTAATCGAAAAATAGGTAAGCAGACCTTTCTGTAATTGTAGGTGTAAGTGCCCTGTGTACTGACTTTGTCTTGCTTGCATTTTTGCTTGCATTTAGATTATTACAGAGAGAACCAAGCCCAGGATGCACGAGTTCCAGTCTGAGGTGTTTATGATCATAGGGGGCTGTACTAAAGATGAGAAATTTGTAGCAGAAGTGACTTGCCTGGATCCATTGAGGCGAAGCCGCCTGGAAGTAGCCAAATTACCAATCACAGAGCAGGAGACGGACAATGAGAATAAAAAATGGGTGGAGTTTGCATGCATTACGCTAAAAAATGAAGTCTACATATCGGGTAAGGAACAAGACCTGGGGAGTGGATGAGGGGCGCTCACGGTTCTCACAATCAGTTCCAGCTTTTATTGAGAGCATGCTTGAAGCTGCTTTAGAAGAATTAAGCACTGCAGGTATTGCTAATGCTTTGACTTTCAGCAGGCTCCAGAAAAGTGCTGGATGAGGACACTGCCTGACCCTGGCATGAGTTTTAGCACAGGATTCATTTTCAAACAATAATTATCTATATGCAGGGCTACTTGTGTGCAGCACCCTAAACATCCAGTGACCATGGCCACAGAAAGGCCCCCAAAACCTGTTTACCAAATGAAGAATGCTTGCTCCAGCATCTTCTTAGACGAAGTCCACTAGCCGCTCTGCATGCGTAGAAATAATCTGCCAGAATCCGACTCGCTCCGCAAGAATCAGTCCAGAATTTGCAGGGAACTGTCACCACTGCTTGGCTGCTACCTGAAAACTGCACTTTTGGGAGCACTTCTGCAGCTTCACTTCAGCAGTCCAGTCCAGGACTCTTGAAGAGCCCACCTGCCAGAGGCACTATTAGAAACCCAGTGGTTCAGACACACAGCACGGGTCCATTTACAGGCCCTCGTCCTGAGAGCTTCAGGAAGTGTGTTTACCTTCCCACACTACTACAGTCGAGCTCCATGTAAGAGGCTGATCTTGGAGCTACGGAGTTTTTACTTTGATGATCAGAAAGGTTAAACTCAAGCTTGTTAATCATTACAGTTTGACAGCTCGTTTTGATGGTCTGTCAAAAACAAGTTTGGTGTCCTTGATCTGCTTTCCAGAGGAAAAAAAAAAAAAAAAAAAAAAAAAGATAGCAATCTTGTTTAATTATTGTCATATTACAGAACATAATACAGAGCAGTGCCTCTACGGGTAGGAAACCTTTTCCTGCACAATCATCCACCAAATGCTATTCTTGCTTAAAACAGGAAAGTAGAAAGGATGTGTGAATAGAAGAGGGAGGGCTAAAGTATGAATGCTTTGTTTAAGTATGATTTGCCTTCATTCAAATACTTTCCATTGCTTTTTCTCTTTTGGGAATGCAGATTTTTATTACTTCATTCCAATTTAAAGTTTATTCAATTTTTATCCTCAGATAAGAATTAGATTATTCCTTCCCTAGTTACGAATAAAGGAGCTTTTTTCTTTCAGCCAGCCACAGGGAGTTTCTTCTTACTTTGGTGGCAGACCCTGTATTAAAGGTTAGCTCTGGAGAGGAACCTAAGTCAAACACCCTGACTAGGGAACATCCCTCACACCTTCACACCCTCGAGTGCTGAGGTCTCTTTTCTATTTGCCTTTAATCTCTTACCCTTTCCTCTTTCTCAAGGTCGCAGGCTTTTTGCTTTCTCCTATTCCTGTCATCTTTTCCAGTGACTCTTCGCTTTTCCTTTATGTTCTACCCAGGCTACCTCCAGGCCAGGCTAACACAGCCCCCGTTGCGGTGAGTATCAGCTGGCTTTCCTCCTGCTGCCAGTCTCACAGGTCCTCTGTCCTCCTCTGCATTGCCTCATGTCTTTCACTCCCTCCCTCTCTCCCTCCATTCCCTCTTTCTTTTATTATACCTGCTTTTCAGCCTTTCCATTCAAATAAAGGGTGGGCCAAAGTCCTCAGCAGTATCCTTCCAGCTAAACCAAATTATTCACACTTCATTCCCTTTTAAACATCTGCCTCCTTCCACTCTGCTTGCTTTCTTCTAGCTCCTGTGGCTTGGTTCTTTTCTAACTTGACTTACATTGTTCCTAACACGATGTCCCCTCCCACAAGCTCATTTCCCTCTGTATATTGTTTGGAGTCTTCCCTGCTCTTTTAGCTTCTGAACAATAGGAAAGTCCTCTGCACAATGCATTACTACTTTTAGATCGCTATTTCCCCAAGCAGTTTGAATGGTTTGACTAGATGGATAGAAACGTGAAGTGTAACTAAAAATGCCAGGTACTGTCCTCACCATTCTGTTACTTTCACTAATGTAGCTACATTTTTTCCTGAACTTAGAAAGAACTGTGGTCTAGAGAAAGAACAGAAACAAAATAAATCTCCAGTTCTCAAAAATCTCTTCCCGCTCGCTGATGTACAGCAAATTCGTCCCCCTGGTCCAGCTCAGGCTCCTGCCAGAGATTTCAGCCTGTGCAGGGAAGCACAAACTCATGGAAATGGAGGATTTCAGGGGGGGTAAGGGGAACACCTGCAGCCTCTCAGCCCTATTGTACGCATGAATGCTGCATTCAGGCCCTTCAGCCACTTGAGCTATTTGAGTGCAAATAAAATTCGACACATACATGTGAAAAATACTTAGACAAAAGCATTACCAACGGCTCTTTCTAGCATGCTAATTATCTCCTATTCAATCTGCTATTTGGCCCCGAGATGAGCCCATCACTTTGCAGTGATCTGGCTGCTGTACAGAATACCAATGAAGGCAGACACTTTCTCGATGGAATATGAATTCTCTTTTCAGTATATTCATCAGTGAAGCAAATGTTTAATCTGATGACAGAGCAAGCTACTCATCTGTGCATGGGGTTTTGGGCTTAACTAGTTCTGTTTGTATTCCAATTACATCTGAAATGATATGTAACCAAATGTACTGGTTAAAATATTACTCTCTGCTTTAGAATGAGAAAGATTTACTTGCAAGTCAGCTTTAGGATGAATTTACAGGGTCCAATTCTGATCTTCAAGTATTAAATTAATCCATGTCAGCAGAGAAAGAGACCAGAAGGAAAGGTATGAAAATGAGATCCCGGACATACGGCTCCAAGGCTGGCTAGGGAAACTTCTAACACTCATGCAGGGCTACTATGGACTGGGGGTTCAGGCAGGTCTTCTCCATTTACTGTATAAAGCACTAGCCTGGCTGGGCAGATCTGCCCGGCACAAACTGGCAATTCCCCAGAGCAGGCCTGCCTTCAAGGGATTTGGCACTTCTGACTGCAGCAGTCGCCACAATCTCATTTAAAGCAAGTTTGCTTATTTGCCAGCTCTCGGCATCCTGCAGAGCCCCTGCAGTGCAAAGATCTCCTGCGTATTACCATGCCCTGTGCAGTTGGCATTGCACTCGGTGTTAAAATGGAAGTGCCAAAGTGGCAAAGAAAAGGTTGTGGTGCACGGAAGTGAGGAACAGTGATTTCTATTTCCTAAATATTTGCTGCAGAAATTGTTCAGAGTTTCCTTCACTAGCAAGTAAACTATAAATGAAGAAATTTTCTCCTTGTGTAACAGGGCCAGGCCAGTGGTGTAGGAAACTTAAGCAGCTAACAGTAAGGACCAATGATTTCTTTATGAGCAAGCCCTGTTAAAATTTAAACATATTGAAGATTTTGAGGAAATACAAGCTACGGTATCATATTTACATGTGTCATGGTGTCATGTACACTGCAGGTGGCAAAGAAACACAGCATGATGTCTGGAAATACAATGCCTCCATCAACAAATGGATACAAATCGAGTATCTGAATATTGGGCGGTGGAGGCACAAAATGGCTGTGTTGGGTGGCAAAGTGTATGCCATTGGAGGGTTTGATGGCCTGCAGAGAATCAACAGCATGGAGGCATATGATCCGTTTCATAACTGCTGGTCAGAGGTAAGAGACTGCATCATACAACTTCTGACTTACTTGGAACACCTGAATCAGAAAACGTTAAGGTACTGAAAAATAAACAAGAAGACAGACCTAGTACTGTTCTTTTAAAACACTTCTGGTTGGTGAGCACCCTAACCATTTTCTCTCTAGAAATGGACATCCTTCCGAACCAGAAATCACAGGATTACCTGCCAAATTGTGAGACACCTAATGCCTAACTTTCCTTTTCTTAGTTGGCTTTTCAAGCATCAAGCAAAAACACAGTATATATGAACCAGAGTACAGGTTTCAAACTATCCCTCTGATATGTAAGATACAAAAGTGATGTATCAACCTGTTTATTATATATGCCATGGGTTGCACATTTGTGTTGAAAGTGCAGGTTTCAAGGTAAACAGGATGGAGAAAAAATAGTTCTAACTACTTCAAATGCTCAGAGTATTAGACAGCCAATAATCCATGAAATTAGTGAGATTAGGCATCATAAAAGAAGATAAATCCTAGTTTTCAGATGATGCAAAGCACTGCAGAGAAATCTAACAATTGCAGCTTCAAGCAGAAAGACCAAAGATCACTATGAAAAACTTTCTTGGGTTTTCTTTTTGTTTGTTTTTGATGTACAGAAGTATGTAAAGAGATCTGGGGCAATTCTGACATTTCCTAGCTTTTGAATTGCTGACAATGTAATTTTAATAACAGCTTTTGAACTCAGCATATTTTTATTAGGGGATTTATGGTCTTAAAAAACAAACAAACAAACTTCTCCCTTATTCTTAAATATATGTTATTCTCATTACCCTACTGATCACCTTAAAAAGGATGTGTGACTTAATATTCAGCAGGCTGTCACCCTATAGGTGTCAGTTTCACAACCTGAAATCAAAACAGCCACTAATCATTTGTTATGGTCACACAGGCTGCTCCCCTCATGGTCAATGTAAGCTCCTTTGCAGCAGCGAGCTACAAGAAGAAGCTCTATGTGATCGGGGGAGGACCCAACGGGAAGCTGGCAACGGACAAGACTCAGTGCTACGACCCTGCAAACAACACGTGGAGCCTGAAAGCTCCCATGCCAGTAGAAGCCAAATGCATCAATGCTGCGAGTTTCCGTGATCACATTTATGTTGTGGGTAGGTGGAGCATTAATGTTCTGTCTTGTCCGGACACACCAGGGCTTGTTTCTGTGTGTTGGCTTTACCCACAAACTCTATGGAGTGTTATCAAATGGTCAGATGACCTCCCACTAAGCCTACCAAGGATGGGAATCTGGTACATTTACAAACAGTAGTGAGGAGTCACCAAGTCAAACCCCCTGACAGCGTGGTAGCTATCTTGGAAAGCTGGAGATTGCTCAGAGACAACTTAAAGCCATCCAAAGGTGGGTGTGTAGAGGCAAGGGCATGAGCTTGTGGCTGTGTTGTGTCCCCCTCTCCTCCCCAGGAGCATTACACAGCCCAATGCACATGGGATTTATGCAGGGAAATGAGTACTAGGAGCACTTCTTGGCAGCAAAGCCACTGATGCCCACCTCTTCACTAGATCATGGCCAGGGCTAACTCTGTCAACTACCAGAACTGGAAGCCAAGACAGGATTACGGTGGTGAGCTGTACTGTGGAGGGAGGAAGGAGCCTGTACACATCTCCAGATGATGCCTGCCAAAAGGAAGAGGACCATTTGTTTCAAAAACCTGAGCCCTGAAAAATTCCCTTCCCCTCTCTCAGCCTCGGTGCAGAAATTTTGTCTCTTACAGTGTCATCAATACGGTGCTGAGGGCTGTCATAGAGAAGGAGAATCACCAAATAGCAAGTGGTGTGCTGAAGGCAGATCTATAGTGTGCATGTGTGTCACAGTGGCTGGACTAGTATTGTCCAAAGCAACTTTTAGTACAATACAACAGATAAACGCTTACTTTGGCAACAGGTAGGATCCCAGGCTTTGTACCATCAATAACTCATCAATAAGACCATGGCTTCTAGGTTTCCTTGGCCCTATTCAATACAGGTGATATAGAAAACTCACCCAGTCTTTGCAAATTTCAGAATAGGAACCATTTAGCTGTTAGTACTCTCAGGAAGAAATAAATTTCCAGAGATTTTCTTGGGTACTGAGACATTGACTTTTTTTTTTTTTTTTTCAAAAGAAAAGGACCTGGTAAAATTGGGAAAGGGGTACAAAACGTTTCAAGAATGACTGCAGATTTGGAAAACATGGAGAAAATGAAGGTCACTCTCTGTTTAGCTTACCCATAAGAAGTGTACAAACTCAGTTTAACAAACCCCTAAAAGAGGAAGGGGCTTCTGAAAACAGCCAGATTCAGGCCGAAGGTAGTTTAATGGGAAGGTGGACAGTGCCTTTAGAGGAGTCAGTGCAGAAATCACATATCGATTTCTAATCATGACAGCTTACCACACACAGTCCCCCGTGATCTGAGCTCTTTTAGACAAGTTTGTATTTTTCTAAAGTCATGTCCTTAGCTGAAACAGCAGATATGACAAAAGGTCCATTGCTGGGTGCACTGTGGTCCTGCTGCATGTCCTGGCCTTAAATTCCACAGCCTTGTGAACAATAAGTGTCCTTCTGTGGATCAGGCTGTCAAAACAATAAAGTATCCTGTGACCTTGTTTTTTCTTAGCTTTGGGCCCTAAATCATTCTTACAAATGTCAGGAATGGAGCCTCGCAGAAGTGGGTTGTTTAGCTAAAATCTCGTACAGGAATGGCTGGCGCAAACTGATATCCATTTCCTCTCCAGGTGGGGCGATGAAAGCACTCTACTCGTACAGCCCCCAGGAAGATACGTGGAGCCTCGTGACTCAGTTCACCCATGAGAGAGCCAGTTGTGGGATTTCTCCTTGCAACAACAAGCTGTTTATCACCGGGGGCCGAGATGAAAAGAACGAAGTTATTGCGACAGTGCTGTGCTGGGACCCTGAAACTCAGAAGCTGACTGAAGAGTGTGTCCTGCCTCGGGGGGTGTCTCATCACGGGAGCGTTACCCTCAGGAAGTCTTACACACACATCCGTAGGATTGTGCCTGGGGCAGTTTCTGTCTGACCGCAGGAAAACTGCACGGAAACCCAATACCTCAGTGCCCCGGTGGCACAGACTGCAATGATGATGTTTTTTAGCTGTAGGTAGCAATGGATGGCAATACAGCCGCTAGGGTCGTCTGGGGAATATCTGTATATATGCTCAGCCCTTGCATTTCCTCTGTACAGTACATCCTTAAATTATCTTAATTCCTTCCCTCCAGAAAAAAGAAAGGGACCAGCTGTAGTTTACTTCTGCCAATAAAGTACCTCCCATCAGGCAAAGAAATGTGATATGAAGGTGGGAAGTTTACTTTCCTGCTATATCTGCCCTGAGACATGCTTGAACTGGCTCAGCTTGGCCCTGAAGTTTATTGAACTATTTATTGTGACTAGTTGGATTTGCAGCACCTACTAGTGAAACAGAGAAGATGCTTTTTGGAATGAAAGGTTTGTAACTTTGGTAGAACTCAATGCTGTTTCCTCCAAAACTGTGCTTTTTTCTTAGTGACTGGCACATCAGCTTAAGTTAAAACTGTTTTGTTCGTTTGTTCACTTGAAGACACTTTGTTAGGTTGTCAGTTCTGAGTGATGAAAAAAAAAAAAATCCATCTCAATTTGCAAGCCTTGCTGTCAATCCCAGGAAGGAGACAATGCAGGCTGCAAATATAAACGAACGCTAACCTCGTTCCACCGAACGTTCGTTGTTGCTGTTTTCTAATAAAGCAGACCAAAACCTAGCTTCCCCTTTGTTCTGTTTACTCTTCTGTCTGAAAGGCTTTCTCCTCTCTCTAGCGAGGTACACGAGTGAAAAAAGCAGTGTCCCCGGGCTGCTCACATCTCTGCCTGCGTCCCCGCTGGGTGGCAGTGCTCTCCCAGGCTTTTCCTCGTGGGTTTTGACTTCCTGGAATGCAAATGGACAGAACAGTCTGCTGGAAAGAAAAACAGTTCCAGGTACTGTACCCAGTCTTATCCCTGGGACCATCACATGCTGTACCAGAAGAGGCCAGGAGGGCTGGAGTCTCAAGTCTCAGCATCTGGGTCAGTTGTAGAGAAAGAAAAATAAACACTGAAGAGGTCATGCCTGGGACACTGGGACACTTGTGGCCAAAGTCTGGGAACATATTCCCATCCCTCCTCCCCTGCTTAGCTGCTTGAAAGAGCCAACCCACCATTAAATCAAAACCAGAGAGCACTGCACAAAACAAATCTCTTCAATCAGAGAGCACCAACTCCTTCCAGCTTCCCTCCCTCTCTGCAATGTCTCATTTTGCCTTATACAGTATTAAAAATCGTCTCTCTCTCATGCTGCTCTGAGATAAAAATGCGCCTTCCTGAATTTCAGCACACAAGTTCCAGAGTGCTCAGTGGTACCATGGGGCCCCCGCCCACACCGATGAGCCTGTCACAACTGTGTGGGGCTGTGCAGGACAGGCACGGAGTGTGGGGCAGGTGCATGCCCCTCAGGGGGGCTCCACTGTGTCCTTCCCCCATAAAACCCGCTAGAAATCTGTTCTCTTCAATTTACCCCATTCCTCCAAACTCAGTTCTGTAATTCCAGCTCATCCCCACATTTCTGTATTTTAAATCTTCCTATAGACCTTCAATCTCCAGCTATTTTTATCTTGTTTCTCTTCCTTTATGCTCTTGTTCTGCAGGGTGCAGCACTTCTCGTACTCCCACACAGGTCCAGACTGATGTGCTTTTCAGAGGGAGTGAAGAAATGCCCTCTAAAAAACCTATTTATTTTCAACAGGTTTGCATGAACAAGGCACCAGCTTTGACCTGGCTAGCATTACTGGCAGGTGTGCAGAAAGGGGGTGGGTAGGGGAGTCTCCCCTTCCTCCCTGTGGATCTGAACTTCCCTGCCTTCACCTGGTGCCAAAACTAATGATAGCTGCCATCAAAGCTGACCAGTTCCTCCTACTGGGAATCATCCTGAAAACCAGTAGCCCTCAGAAGCTGCTTGCTGATTTTCTCCCTGCAACATCAGCTGCCTTTTTTTTTTTTTTTTCTTGAGAAAAACAATCCACTGTGTTGGAAAAAGTTGTCCTAATAAACTTCAGCACACAAAATCCGTAGCTCTGCTTAGCAGAGACAGAAAACATCTTGTCTGATCTGTGCTGGCTCCCCAGACAAACCTGCAGAGCTTGGACAAGCACTTGCAAGACCATCCCTCGCTGACAGCCATCAGACCACAGAACCATAGCTTGGCTCCTTTTCCTCTCCTAGCTCCTGATATTCCCCTGGAAACTTGGATGTTTTATTAGCAGTTCATGAAGAGTTGGTCTTATTTGCCTTTCAGATTGGTACCTTCTGTCCATATTGTTCCTTGCTGATTTATGTTGCAATCGGAAGGACTAGAAGCATGCTGAAAAACAAAAACACTCAGCATCTGTGGTTTCATAAAGACACCAAAAATCATCACGAGGCTTGTGAAAAAACGGCAACAACTCACAGTGCTGTGCCCTCAGCTACCAGCAGTGAGGCGAGGGTGGAGACCACACAGAGCAGAGACCAAGTTTCAAGGAAACTTGTCATTTCCTTTTCCTATCAGGTGTTCTCTCTCCTTTGTCACACACACCCACCTCCCACAGGGAATGGCCACAAGCACGGTGTCTATCTGAAGGGTGCATGGTGTCTCAGAGTACAAAAAGAGTGATGAGCAAGGCCAAGAGCTGAGTGGGACCCGTCTCAGGGCAGCTGCTGAAAGGCAGCACTGGCTTCTCAGGGCTCCCTCCAGTGCAACCTGGGAATTGCTGGTTCCCTTCTGACCTCCTGCTGTACCAAAGTTCCCTTTGAAAATGCCAAGGTAAACTGATGGAGCAGGAGTAGGCACTGTGATATCAATTACTAAAACTGCAGGAGGCTAATCAGTTTTACTGAATAATTACTGAAATCATAGCAAATGAAGGGAAATCTAAATCCTAAGCTGTACGATCGTTTACCTGCCTGGGGACTCTGTTTCTCCTGACACTGAAACTGCTCTAATTTGGGGCGCAGATCTAAGCACAGAATTAGTGATTTTTCCAGCGCTGCAAGGCACAGAGCCAGCTCCTGGGAACACAGGTCAGACTCCCTCTGTTCTGCGGGTTACAGGCAGAATGCAGCTGCCCTGTGAATCCACCTTAAAGAGGGAATAGATATGGTGAGCTCAGTGACAATGTCAGCACAAGAAAAGAGGGGAAGAACTGACCAGGGGTGCGACACATTTAGGCTACAAATTGGAAGACTTTTCATGACTCACGCTATAGCAATTTGTTAGAGGATTACTGCCCCCAGCTGCTAAATCACATGTTAGAGTCAACTGCTCTCCATTTCACTTTAAATTAAAATGCTGGGCAGACACCCTGACATCCAATAAGTTCCCTTATGTGACCTTGGAGAGGCTGATAGCTGGGCTGTGGTAAATAATCTCAACCTGGATTTCCAGAGCTTATCTGGGGACACCCTTAGAAGGCTGCTAATCACTACTGCCCTGAAGCTCTGGGAAGTGAAGAGGCCTGGCTATTTTTAAGATGAAACTCAAGACATTTATGAAAAGAATTATAGGAACCTCGTGCCTGTGATACTGCCCTGGTGATACCTTTGGTCCTATTCAGATACACAGGGGAAATCCCCAGAGGTAAATGATTCAGGTATATGGTGTGTTTCTCATATGCATGCTGGTACGTGCTGCTTTTGTATCAAACAGCACAGGAGTACATTATGGGAAGAAGTTATCTACAAGCAGTCACATGGAAAATTTTGCTTATCTAATGTTAAACCACCTTAAAATGAGTTAATAAAATAGTATCAGCTCTCCACGTGGATGCCTTTTTTAGAATTCAGTTCAACTTAACTAATTTCACTTCAACTAAACTCTTTTAGGCAAACACCTGTTCTAGGAAGGAGTTCAAGGACACGTGTAAGATGACTGCATTCATCTTTCTAAGGTCATTTCCACAAAACTGTCTTGTTTGCTTATGATAACACTGTAGACAAATTTCCTACGTACATAAATTTGCCATGATCACCAATTCCTTCTTTCAGTGTCTGTCTTTATGATACCAAACTTGTTGCCTCAAAACACACCATTGGGATGTATATTAAGAACGAGTTACAGAACTAGCATTTTATTCTTGTCTGAGTCTGTCCTGCAGGTTAACTTTATAACTGACAGAGGCTGGCAGGGAAATCAAGCACTGTTAACCTGCAGCTGTACAGAGTCAGCTACAGCCGTATGTACAACCACCTTCCTTTGCACCATTTACGCAGGTTTCTTCACTATTCAGCGCAACAATTTACAATACAGGCAAACTTTGGGCAACAAAGCTTGAAAGAATCTTCCATGGAGAAACCATCCTGTAAGTTACCGGCCTTTCTGCCAACAGGCAGAGGTGTAGAGATTTGCCCCAAGATATGAGCAGCCTGGGGAGGTACTGGCATATCTTCTGTATCTGATCATACTGCATGTTAAAGAAATTCAGCAGAAAGCACCTACCTGCTGGACAGGTATTTTCCCCATCCTTACTACAGTATGGAAGACCTTTGTTCAAGGCTGAAACTGAAGGCTTTATACAAACATAACTTGTGTGGAAGATGTCTACAGGACATTCATCTTGGAGAAAAATAAAAGCAGCCAGTAAAAAGCAATTGTCAGGTCCTAATTTTTTATTGATGAGGATGAAGAATTTTTTCCTGGAAAACAAAGCAATTACTCAGTAATTTAATGTTCCTTTGGGTAAAAATAGGGGAAGCACAGAACCATGCTTAAAGCAAATATGCACAAATATATATCTTTTTCACTTTCAACAACTTTAGCTTAAAAATGCTCTTACACAAGAAGTGTCCCATTCACAGCAAAGCCCCCAAGGTGCCTCACCTCTGACGTGAAATTTGTCACCCCCTCAGTTGTGCTGACACAGATGTTTGCAGAACATGCTAATAAACAGATCCCTGGGATAATCTTGGTTAAGATGAAAACAACACCACTTCTCTTCGGAGGGATATTTTTAGCCTGCAACCCCACGAGCAGTTGCATTAGCAGACTGGGGAGAACAGCAAACCGTGGAGTGAGGAGAGTAACCAGCACCTGGGGAATGAGGGGAATGAGGGAGAGAAGCAGGAACCTCTCAAACAGGCTGCCCTGCCAAAAACATCTTGTGCAAACAGACACTGATCTCCTCCTGGCTCCCGCTTAGTGCCGTTCTTCAGATGAGTGTGAAACACCCTAAACACACAAACAGCACTTTTGGGGTATTGCTTTAAGTACAGAGAAGGCAGAGAGAGTCTGTGACCTGGCAGCACTGGCAGGGACCCGGCAGGGAACTGGCAGGGACCCAGGGCTCTGGGCTGAGCCTGGCACCCCGCGGCAGGCACTGCCTGCTTGCCCCTTTACCACCCGCTGCTCCTGCTTGTCTTCCCTCACTGAGCTGCCCAACAGACACTGATCAAAGACGACTTCCCATCAAACCGAGATTTTACAAAAACACAGTGTTTTGCACATTGTCAGACAGAATCCATAAGGCAGATAGTACTCTAACACACAGCCTGAGGTGAAGCACAGCATTTCACTGCATATGGCAGTTTCCAGAGGCATCTCATGACGTGTTACAGAACAGAACAGTGGCTACCAACCCTGCACAAGTACACCATGAATGAAAAAAATAGCTGCTCTGCTCACAGTACGTTTGTTTGGTTAAGAATCCTGTCTCCTGTAGGCAGTGCTGTCAAGAGACCTGCGGTTACCCCCTTTGCCCTACACCCATGTGCTTTGCACCATCTATTTTTCATTTTCTATTTTCCAGGAAGACATCTGCCATGGATGGATAGAAATGATCCTGACTCACCATGTCCTCCAAAATACGCTGCCCTCCCACATCACAACAAAGCGTAGAATTTTGTCCAGGGCAGCATCTGCTGTAATCCCAACCGTGATGTGATGAAAGACTTGTGCCCTTCTGGCACCAAGGAGGCAGAGTGATCAGCCCACATCTTGCAAAAGAAGCTGAGTGATTTCCACCAGGCTTGCATGCAAACAAGTTAAGGACAACTCTTCTGTTGTAGCTGTCCTCTGCGTTGCCTCAGGATGGTGATGGAGCAGGTGACACCAGGTGAAGATGCTTCCTTCTGACGATGGATTTGAGAGACGCTGAGATCTCTCTGTATCGAAGTCCATACAGAAAAGGGAACAAAACTTTAGGTAGAATCATCAGGACATTGCAGATTGTCAGGGAGACCCAGATTCCTGTCTCCAGTCCAATGACAATATTAACGTAAAAGAATGATTCTACAAAAAGAACCAAGAGTGGAGAGAAATAAAAGAACAACACAGTGTTGTGCATTAAGAATGTCACACTGGCTCTGGAACAGATGCTCTCCCATATACCTGATTGCCTGGTTTTAAAATAAAGAATAGCATAGCAACAAAATATTAGAGACAGGAAGAGAAAGATAACCATAGCAGACAGCCAGAAACAGAGCTTCACAGCATCAGTCCCACTCAGAGTTAATATTATGATTAGTGGAATCGAGCACATTTCCAGGACGCAGGGCACAAAGTTGTGAGTGCTGGATAGCACCAAGAAGAAAATCCCCGGGAGAGCCCCCGAACAGATCCACAGAAATACAATCACTTTTTTTGTTCGTGAAGAAGGCAAAATAGTAACGTAGCGCAAAGGAAACAAAATCGCTATGTACGTGTCCACCACTATGGCAGCAGCTGTGAACAGTCCTCCGCAGTAAGCCACTGCCAGCAGAAATAACTGGAGAACACAGGCTTCCTTTGGGAGACTTACATGTGCTGCGCTGAGAGCAGCTGACAGCGTGTAGAACAAAAGGTATATCAGATCACACAGCAAAGCATTCCCCAGCAGCATGTACCTCGTTTCCTTTCGGATGCTAAAGCTCGAGAAGATCACAAACAAGATGGAAGGAATAATGAGGACACCTGCCACGAGGCAGACAACTGGAGGAATTAAAAACATCTTCATGTTTGTGTCTCGTGGGTTGAGAGCCCATTCCTCCAGCAAGTAGTACAAAGAAGCTTCGCTCACATTTGAGGAGCTGTTGGACTTGGCCTCCCGGAGGAGGTGTGCAGTTGCATTCATTCTTGTTGTCGAACCACAGAGAAAGAAGTTCATTTCCTTAGGATTTGGGGATGATTGTCCGACTTGGAGAAAAGCAAAATCTTCTATGCTGAGTCCTTAAACAGGCAAATGAAGCAGAGGATGCAAATGCCTTTGGAAGCAAAGTGTTTTCCTTAGCCAATTTGACCAGCTCTTCTCAAGGACAAGCTGAAACTTGTAAGCAAATTCTGTGGTCCCAAAAGACGTTTTTGCCTGAAGTGGAGACTTTCTTTTCTTTCAGCAAAATCTAATGTTTAGAAGAGAATGAAGCCTTGTGGGCTTTAGAAAAAAAAATCAAGTCCCTCAGCTAGCTCTTTGATGAGAAATGAACGAGTTGCTCATTATCAGTAATTTGAGTTTGAGCTCATCACATTATCACTCCAATGAAGCAGATGGAATATTAGCTCGATTAAACAGATGTGAAATGATACAGAACAACATTCCAAGTGTACCGAAGAAGGAGAGTCATAAACGGGATCAGATGATGTTTTGCACCAATTTGTGTCAAACACCACAATTGATTTGTAGTCATCAATAAAAATGGCTTTCAGTCCTGTTGTAAAATTGTGTCACAATGGCTCCAGTGAATTAAATGATCCTATTTATAGATGACAAACATTTTTGCTTCAGTGAATCAAAACATCTTATTTACAGACGATAAACCTTCCCCTGCCTTTATTAATGCATGATACACAAATACTGAATTCTCATCTATTGCTGCCCTACAGTCAATTTGTAAATTGTCCAGGCTGAATGTCATGCCCTGTAACATACCAGCATACCCTACAGCACACTTGGCATTTCCAACGTCCATTTGGATACCTTTTCTTGGCTTGCTGGCAAGCACACTGCTGCTGTGCTGTGCTGCGCTGCTCTGACCATCAGACCTCAGTGTCAGAGCAGGGGATGCAATGAGAGAATGGGAAGATTCTCTGTTGTAGAGAAGGAACTCTTCATATTCTTCCAGGAGTGGTCTGTTCAGAAGAAAAGTTGATTTTTTTTTCACAGGCTCCACATTGGCTAATGTTTCAGTCTTAACTAGTCAAAAAAGACTGTATTAACACAATTGTTCATCATCTTGTGTGATGAGAAGTAAGCAACATTGCTTGCATGTTGTGGAGAACACAGAAAGGAAGGTATGTGTATGTTGGTATTATGTGTTATACAGAAAAAACACTGCTGGATTTTAAGTAGTCATAAAAAGCATCCATAGTAGGCTATAAAAGACCAAGCTGTGGTTTGGGCAAAGGAACTATTCTTGAAAAAAGAATGAGTAAATTTGTTACAACTCTTGTGTCTTGACACTTACTGTGTACTGCAGTCACTTACCTCAGGGTGAGCACCGCACACAGCCGCACATTGCTGCTACATCACGGTACTTTGCTGTTTACACAGAACACAAGCAACACAGACAAGAGATTTGTCCCCTCCCAGCTCTAGGTGCTTTTCTCACCAGGGGTGTAAGGGTATCCAGAAGCTTTTTAAGTAACATCAAACATCAAAGGATTACTCCCAGTATTTGAAAACTAGCGTGCACGCAAGCCAAGCGTCTAATACTAGAGTCAAAATAGTGAAATCTGCTGGCTGCTCAGCTTGTTTAAGTTACATTATTCATTTAGGTGCCTAAAATAAAACTGTCTAAGTTCAGACAACTGTTTTGGGAGTTTTGACATGTCCACCAGAACCTCCCACATTTACCTGCATGGCCAAGTCTAACTATTGTTTTAACTATGACTTTCCTTCTCCTGTCAACCAACACAGAACAATTATTTCCCCAGAGCCCCCAGCATGCTTGAACACTTCGCCAGCATACAGTAATCAGCATGGCTCTGTCCATGGGTGACAGTGCATAGTCTCACCTCAGAGAAAGACATGCTGTGCCATGGACATACTGTCTCAGGGCATGCCAAGTATCAAAGCAGACAGCTTATAAAACTCAGCATCCGTCATCAAACCCTGTGTACAATGCATCTCCTACACACCGATAGCTGGCATCCATGGATCTGCATGTCAGTACAGTTTGATGGGTGGCACCATATGGAACAAAGGGATAGGAAGAAAAAACAATGGTTGTTTTAAGAGTTGCCTTTCAGTTGCTATGGTGCCTGGGAAGGCGAAACAGAAAGTGACTATTTTTTCTTTCTCAGTCCTGCATCCACTGGAAAATATGGGAACAATAATGATGCAATTATACATTTGGCCTCGGGATCATGTCCTGTATCAAGTCACTGCACCCCAAAATCCTAACTGTTGAATTATACTACTCTTGCCAAATGGAAAGGAAGCAAAGAAAACTCAAGTGTGTGTGAATCGCCTCTGGCTATAATTTCAGACCTCTATTAACAGTGGAAGTCTCCTCTGCCTCCCAACATTCCCAGGATGTCGTATTACTGAGCAGACTGTCTTGTTTCTGTGTAAAATCACGCCTGTATTTTCCACCAGCTGGTCAGAATTAAATGTGAACAAACAAAAAATCTCATTGGCATCTCAGCTGAACACTTTTGGGTGATGGTAAAAATAAATGCAAATACAACATATGATTTGTTGGCATTTACAGGATTAATACAGTGAATACAGGATTAATACAGTATTTTGCAGACTGATGTTACACAGCAGTGTAGGTTCAGCAAATATATACCTCAAGGACTTTTTGTTTGCATAGAGTTTTCCTGCTAACAAATAATTACTGTGGTTTTAATCTAACAGTTTTTCTCCTGAGGCCTGAAAACAACCTCCTTATAGCAGAGTTATTCTTTCCTCTTGCGTAGAAGATGTAGTTATCATGGAAAAGCTGGCTATATCTGGGAGAGCAATAAACACTGACATCCTTGCTACCAAAAAGTACAAAGCAAAAGTGGAAACTCCAGCAAACCTTCCCCTGAACCACCTAGCTAATCACCATGGAGAACAGTAACTAAAGTTCAACCTATTACAGCAGGATTATGCAGAGAGCTTTAGTTCTGGTACTGTTGTGGCATTTGTGTAAATTTTATCAAAAGAGTAATTTTTTACCACTTTTAAAAGTCCACATCTATGGCCAAAAAAGCATCAGCAGGTATATAATGTGAAGTGTTATCAAAGGTATGAACTTGCAAATCATTCTGCAGTAGCTGGCTGCAGGTCCACTCTGAGCCCAGGGATCCTCATGGCAAGTGGGAAATGCTCGGTTCTCTCATTTAGCCTTCATGCAGAGCACCACAGTGCCCAGGAGATATCCCAAGTTCACAGCCTTGCACATCCTGTGCTCAGCTACAGCCTAAGGATAGTAGTGTAAGCCCTAAGGCTTCCCTTGTTTGACTTTAGTTGTGCTCCTGTAAAAGCCTTAGGAGTGCAGGTAGACTTTAGGTTTACAGAAATGGAAAATACAAATAACTGGAAGACAAATTAAACCTTATCAGACCTGGTCATGTCCACCCAAAACCATTCCCCTCAGATTCCCATGTGAGTCTTGTAACTGTTGAGTACAGTTCTGCTAGACTTAATCCAAAAGATCAGCGCCTTGGTACGTTGAAACAGAGACAGAATAGGTGGCTCTGGAGAATATCTGGTTGTTGTTTCTTTTAATTTTCTTGAGCTTAGGAGGAATTCCACATCTGGACTGCTTGCAAGGAGATGGTGAACCTGAAGATCACTCCAGAGGATATTGACCTTGGGCAGCTGCCTTGCCATTACGTTCAGTGTTTTGTGGTACCAACCAGAATGGTTCTCCTGCAATTTCCTGTAAATCTGGCCTTAATGCTCTATTGATTTTTTTAAATGTACTCTGGTGAATTTATGTTAGACGGATTCACTTTTTACATATCTTGCTGATCCAGACCTATAGTATTAGCAATCTTTCTTCTGGGTCTTATTTTACAGTTTATTGATTTTAAAACTGAATAGTACACTGTTAATTACTTTACTCATTTCTGCTTCAACCAACATCTCAGTGAAAGCTTAGCTATCTTATCTGTTGAGTTTGGGGATCTAAGAAAGCACACATTCAGCCAGACTGAGCACTACCAATCCAGCAAAGGCTGTACTTTATTATAGCTTGGTACTGACTATAAACAGATATTGCTAAATCGAAAAAAAGAAAGGTCAGAAATATTACCTCTTACAGTAGTTGCTATGGATTTAACTGTGTGCACACAGGGAAGCCTCCTCTTTCACGAAGAGTTTAGTGTAACCAATTCAACAGGTCGGAAACCACACTGCTGCCATGACATTATCCGGGAAGAACCATACAAGAGAAGGGTTATTGTTCCGTGGTGGTATTTCCAGCCAGGTTTAGTAACAGCATTTTGATCTCAGGAGCATTCACATGCTATTGCAGTTTCTTCAATTTCCTTCAATTTCTTCAATTTTCTTCAATTTTTTTTTTCAACCGGGCTTATTGAGGTCCAGAAGGCTTACCTGCTGGTGAAGCTCTCCCAGCTGTGAACAGCTGAGTGCCTATGAGCAGGTCAGCTCTCCCCACAGGGCAGGGAGAACCAGCTGTAATTCCTTCCTGTCTATATCCATATTTTCACGATGGGGAAATGACTGCCAGTGAAAAACAAGTAATCAGAACAGTTTACCTATACTGTTTTCTGGTCTAGCTTTTTCATTTTATTCTCCTTTTAATAGAAAGTCAGTTAAAATACAATTTTTTTCTAAACCTTCAAGATTCCCTGTAAGCTTTTCTGCAAGTCTTCAGGGTCGGGAGCCCCAGGTGGAGAAGTACAGCTTGACTGTCCTCATCTTATTTCCAGGTATCTTCATGTTTCAGCTATCTGTCTCCACTTGGCTGCAGAATTATTGAAATCTGTTCAGTGTCTTGCCTGTTATTTGCTGTAGATAAGAAGCACACGCATTGCTCTTGTAACTGGACAAAGTTCACAAATCAGGTATATCAAATATTAAAGTTAAAGAAGTAAAGAAACGGGTGCGAAAACAAAACTCAGATTGCAATGATTTTAAAGGTCAAATGAAAACTGATTTTCCCAAAGAAAAGAGAGGGCACTGAGAGACAGGGAAGGCTCAACATGAAATCCCTCAATCACTTTTTCTAATTCCAAATACCATCAGGCCATCGTGATCACAAAGCCAAGGCAGATTTTGTACCAAACTCGCCTTTCAGGTGTAATATCGAGAATTAAGCTGGAAGTCGGAAGAACGGGATTTTGGAATACATGACCAGTATTTCAATTAAAAGGTGAAGAAATTATACAACCTGAGAAAAAGAAGCAAACCCAGATGGGTTTTCTTCTTCTGCCACAGTGATTCTTTTGTACTGAAAGGATCTGTATGATTCATCCTTTACTGTGTTTTCATGTGATGAGCTGCAGATATGACCAGGGATTTATGGTAACACCTGCATGGTCATTTATGGACAGATTCACAGAAGACCAAGAGAAGCATCCTAGGCTGTTTCTGAGATTGAAAGTTCTCTCCTGCCTACCTTCTTTACAACAATGCATTTGCAAAACAGCAGAAACACCTTACTAAATAAGGCCTGTGTTTAAAATACCAGTCTGCTTTCCTAAAGCAGTTTAGTTCATATAGAGGAACCTTCATCAGTCTAATATTTCTAAAATAATTTACAACACCATACAACATTGGCACTAATGGGAGTTACTTGCATAAAAATAAAGCCTTAGGTGAAGAACAATACCATAGCACTCTTACCCAAGGATTTATCGGCTGTCAGATAAACACCATATTCAAGATCACATGGAGTCATGAGCAGAACAAGAAATATATGTCTGAATTTGCGGCTCTCTGTCCTCTAAGTCAGGGAGAAAATTCCTTCTTCTGAAGGAAAGCTTCTCAAACAGGGAAGCTACTTATATCCACCAACCTCCTAAGACCACCAAGCTTCTTTCATCTCAGGCTTTCTGGTTATGGCTGGCAACTAAATTCTTCTGTCTCTGTCTCACACATGGTATTTCCTTTAAGGGTGATTTGATGAGAAGGGAGACAGATGGCTGGAGAGCATAAAGTGGAAGATAAAATGAAATACCCAAAGAGAGATGGAAGGAAAAAGGGTAAAAAAGACAGGTTTGCATATAGAGGCAGACAGGCAGGGGCTTTGGTGGGGATTCAGCAGCTGGGAGGACCCCAGCCACAGCTGAATGCTGCCTCGCTTCCTCCCTCCCAGCCAGGCAGCGTTTGCCTGCACTGTATGAGCTGGGGGCGAAGAGAATACAGGAAGCAATATGGAAGGAAACACGGTAGAATTGGAGTAGAAACAGAAAAAAAGGAGGAGAAAAGCAGCGCGAAAGCAAATACATCTGTTATCTCTTCCTATTTGTGCCTTTTGATGACAGACTGTGAATGAAGGGGTGTAATCTGTGCGGGGCACGGGTCAGCACGAGGCTCGATGCCATCCTGGGCTGGAAGGAGCCTCAGTGCCAAGGCCAGGATGCTCTCTTCCACCTCCCCGCACTGCGCCTAGGAGCGGCAGCGCTTCCCGGCTGCCAGAGATGCTGAAGCGACATTGATTCTCTGAAATACCTGTGCCCGCAGGGAGACGCTGACCTTATCTCACACGGAAGAAGCAGGTGCCAGGCACGGCCACCATATGGCAGGGAGATTAACTGCCAGCATGTGCCCAGTGAGAGGCACCATCTCTTATTAGCCGAGTGGGGGGGTTGCCGTGGGTCACAATACACAGCGCCATTCACAAGCTCTGTCATCCCTTCCCAGCAGTTCTTTTGTTACCTATCCAGCACAGGTGCTTGAAATTAAATTTCTCTCCATGAGGCCTCGCTCTGCCTTGTCCTCGTCACAGTGGCTTTGAACTGCTCCTGCTCCTTCCCACAGCAGTGTGTTGTCCTCACCTCACACGGGAGATTCAGAGCTCTCTGCAGGGAAGCGGCATTAGGGAGGGAGGAGGCCAGCTGGACATGTGCTCCAGGTCCATAAAGAAAACCAAGATTTTGTTTGTTAGAGAAAATACCAATGTTTGGGCTACATCAGTCCACACCAGACTGACTTTTCTGGGCACCACCAGAGGCTCGAGGCAGGGGGCAGTCGCCTGCTGTGTGCCCCGAACTTCTTGCCCAGATGGCGGGGCTGCACCCACCGCAGGCAGAAACGGAGGCTTGGAGAGAACATTGCTGAAGGCAGCCCACAAGCTCAGATCTCCTCTAAACGTGATCAAATTCATTTCCAGTTTAGTTATTTGTTTCTTTAATCTCCATCCAAGTTCCAGCTCATTAAAGTGTGTGCATGAGGAGCACCAGGGAAAACATGCCCTTTTTCCCTTTGCTGTGTTTAGCAGCACCAAGAGCCAGCAAAGGCCCCGTGAACAACGGTGCGATGCTACCTGATGAAGAACTGAGGCCAGAGGCATTTTCAGCAATTTAACACGAATCATACTGACAAGCAGCAGCAGATCCAGGAATTATAATTTCATCTGCTGAGTTCTTGCTGGGTGCTGATATATCTTACTGCCTTTCCAATCTCTCTGTGCTTGCAACCTACTGGCATGGCCACCAACTCCAAAATACCTCCTGGGAGCTCAGGCACAGCTCAGCTATCCACTGGCAAATGCTCATCTTGTAAGAGTTCTTGATATTTATAGCTACAGGGGGCAACTAGAAAACAAACAACTTTTCTAACCCATTCTTGACATTTTCCTGGGAATTCCCATGCTCCTATAGTTGGGCTGCTTTTTCTTCCCATGGAACAGCAGTTTCTCACTCCAAAGAAGAGAGCTGAGTGCTAGCCCAGCACAACAGACAGCAACGAACGATGCAAGGTGTACGAAACTGTTGTACAAGATCACAGGAGCTGCAGGATGATGTATACAGGGCAAAAACAAATGAATTACCAACCCAGATACAAACGTGCACCATTTTAATGAGCTGCGAGTTGAACCAGTTCAGATCCACACTGGTCCTCCAGCTGAAGCTCCCCCGTGATGTCTGGGGCAGTTCAGGGGCACCCCCCGGTGCAGCTGCTGTTCTGGGAGCACTGCCACCATCGATGTTCGGATGGTCACCCCAGTACCAGCCCCTTCCCTCTCGGGTCTCTTCTCTTCCTGCCAAGTATCATGCCAACTCCTTCGGCTGAGAGCTCTGAGCTGCGACATCTCCCTGCTTACTGCTTATTTCCCTCTCCTATCCACTAGAGATTGCACATCTCGTTTTCACTATTCGCTTCAACACCGCTTTTCACTTCAGCTACCTGACCTCAAAGTCTCTCAGGCTGTGGATCTGTGAACTGCTTCAGCTCCTGCAAATGCCCTCTGTGAGCCAGTTTCTGATACATGTCCCCGTGCCCCTCTTCTAGTCACAGTCAACACACATCTGTGGCTGCTTCTGCTGCTGGCAGCCCCTGGGGCTGAGCAGTCGGCCTAAGGGGCAGCCCCTCGGCACTGGGAGCTTCAGATTGGCACAGGCAGTAGCACACAGGGTTTCCACACCAACCAAATGTTCTTGAACTCGTGCTGTTTGCTTGGGCTGACGGCAGGGCTGCCCGTTGTGAGGTCTGCAGTCGGTTTCCCAGCAAGCACCTCATCTTGACATCTGCTAAAAACATTGCGGCAGCGGTGACCTCGGCCACAAAGTGAGAGAGTAAGAACAGGCCAGAGGAAAGTAGAGGCCCTCAAGTTGTTTACTGGCAACATTCCCAGGCCCACCCTTCCTGTTCCCAGAATAGAGAGCGCCCTGTCTCGTGAGCAGCCCTCGGCAAACACCAGCCCCGTGCCTTTCCCCCACCGAGCAGAGCCTTTCAGCCTCTGCATGAGCAGCTGCAGCAGGACAGCTCCCTGTTTGCCAGGCTCCAGACAGGGTCCTCGGAGTCTTACGGCGTGTCTGCAGTGACACAGAATTAGAAAAATGGACTTGTGTTTGTAAATGAACGGAGGGAGGGCCAGTTCCTCCTGCCCACCCTTTACACTGTCCTTTTCTGGTTTTAGCGTGCTGTAAATGACCAGCAGCTCTGACAATCTGTGCATAACCAGGACTGATTTCCAGCCAGAGGTCCAGCAAAACCAGCTCCTAACTACTGTTACTTTATTTGTGTTGAGATAACACAGTAGCCTAGGAACAAGCAGCCTGCTTTGTTTAGGCACAGGAAGATCTCTAACCTGACAGAGATCTTGGTCTGAAGTTAGGCAGCATCTAGTCTGTTCAAGGTGGGAAGAAACATGTTCCTACACTCATGCACTGTATTTTTCTCAGGACTTCTCCTAATCTGGATTTTTTTCTCCATTTTCATTTACTCTGGAACTTCCTTCTGCCTCTGTGTAATGTTTTCCTCTTCCCAGTGAAACATCAATCCTATGCTGAGCTTTTATTTTCTGGGTGTGGGAGAAGGGGGAAGGAAGGTCAGGGCTCTTGTGTACAAACCCAGACCTAGAAGCTGATCAGCTCAGGCCTCCTGCATCTCCATGGAGTTCCACTGAAGACACCAACAAATGCAGTCAGCAGATGTACCGTGCTTCTGAAACCCACGTAGGAATTAAGCCCGTGTGAGAGGATGCACAGCAGAGGAGGAGAGATGACGATGGGGCTCTCTGGCCGAGCAAGTATGGTCAGTGCTTTCATCTGATCCACTGACATTTCTGCACTATGATCTGCAAGGACTCGACCTTAGAGGATTGTGGTTGCTGCAAGCAGTGCAGAAGAACCACTGGAGCCTCAGCCTGTGACGTGCATTTTCGCCTGCTGGGTTAGGGCAGACAGGTTCTTGCTACCAGAGCCCAGGAGAGTTGTGAGTGGTAACTCCACAACTCACAAGGCTGTTTGGGGGTGCGCCTCTGACTACCTCTGCCTCGTACTGCTGGAAAGGATGGGCCAGCCTGGCTTGGACTAGGAACAGTTTGGCTCAGGATGATCTTTTGTTACTCTGCTCTGGCCTGGGCCTGTCTCTGCTACAGAATGAAGTTAATTACTAGGCCAACTTACCGTGATGATCCATGACCATGTATAAGCACCCTTTTTCCCAGACTCTACTCCCATAACTGCGAAGCACTTGGGTTCACACTAAAGCTTGCCTTTTCCTTCACAAATACACACTGCTGGTGGCCCTTTTAGAGTTGTCTTTTCTGCAGTCCACGTGTCTACATCTCTCCTTGGATGCTGGTTCCAGCCTTGAGGTTGTTCAGACTGTCCCTTTGTCTGTTGAAGACCTCTGCACTAACCATGCTAATCCACAGCAAGCAATCAAATCTGCCCGTCTGTGCTTTTACTGTTCCCCTTGGCAGCATGGTAGGACTTTATTTTAATTAATGAGAGCAGGATGCCTTGTCAAGACTTACCTGCTCTGATTTCTCCTTAAGTTATCCTAATACCATTTAGCAACATCACCCTTCTCAGCAAGAGAAACCAATTCCAGTCCCTTGAAGGCAGTAGGGCAAAACAAAGAGAATTCACCAGGGCCCACAGCAATATTCAGCTGCATTCTTGTTAACCTGCTGCACTTCCTTCCCAGTGAATATACCAGTTCTTGCCTATTCACAAAAGTATGTTTAAAAATACATTTTTTTCGATAGTCATAATCATTTAGTTTCAACTTTTTAATCCCTCTGTGCGTTGCTTGGTGAATGCCTCCTACACATACTCAGTTTGTGACTTATTTACTTATTCCAGCATCAGTTATTAGTACCACTGTTTGCCCTTTTCCAGCCACACAACCCATTTCAAATTGTACTGAGCCTATTTCAGGTTTTGCATCAGTCTAAGACTCAAAGTCCAAATATCACAACATGAGAAAGAAGATGTTTGCTTTTGTTTCAGTACAGACATTTCCAAACCTGCTTAGCTGGAGTACCCCTGTTTGCTGCAGTGACTGAGAGGACAGCAATAGCTCCCAGCTCTGCAATGGGCTATGTGCACTGCACTGGGGAAGGATGCAAAATTCTTCCATTCCATCTTTTTACTGCAGTCTGCAACACATAAACCTAGTCTCCAACCCCTTCCTTACCACCAACCTAAAATACACCCAGCCTCAGCAACACCTTACCCTCAGTCTCATGCTCTTCCTCAGGCCTGTTTCCATCTCTTAAATTGGTGTGTGGTTTCTGCAGGTGCTGTGAGTTGCAATTTGTGCATACAACATCAGGTTAGTACCAGTGATGTTTTGCATTAACTTCTGATCAGCTCTTTGGCGAAACTCCCTTTGTAATCACCTGCAAAGCAGCCGATTTGGACAGTCTCTGCTACACATTGCCCAGGCCCATTTATAAAGCTCTGGAGGGGCTGTGTAGCACTGCAGTGTGTGAGCTGTCCTCTGGGAATAAGCAGCACTGGAAAGAGCTGTGTGTACAAGGAGTTTACCTACATGGAGCTCATGGCAGGAAGATGAGACTTGTGTCAAGCATCCTGCAATTTAACAGTAGGCAGCAGCGGTAAAATGAAAGAAACACAGGAAGGCGTTGTTTGGACAAACAGCTGTGACCTGGAGCAACAAATATAAGGAAGTATTCTCTGCCCCTCTCCAAGAAAGAGACCTCCAAAAATAGCCTCCTGTTGATTTGTCATGGGCAGATTATCAGAGTGGAACTCTCAGTATTTCTCAACCAAAGCCAAAGCTGAGGTTGAATAATCCAACTCTATAAATGTGAATAATGTCAGTTTACATCCTCTGAAAGTTTAGTGTTTCTTTTTCTTTTTCTTTTTTTTTTTTTTTTTTCCCCTTAGAAAACCTTGTCAGATGTAAAAATGGTAAGCAGATGGGTGCTGCATGGCAAATAACAAGACTGTGACACCAATGCTTTCTTTGTGCTCATGAACACACACAACCTCACCACCTGAAGTCCCAGATCCCAATTTGTTTTATGTGGATAACAAGAACAATTAAAAGCCACTTATATTTATAACTCTGTTGATAGCTCCCATATATAACTGGCAGGATTTTAAGAATACATATTCTGAGTATAGGTTGACAGTAAAAAACACAGGGTATTTTAATGTAGGTATAGGGCTGTAGGAATAGGGCCGCCCAGTTTCAGGACTGGGGAAGGCTGGAGTTTGGCCTATACGAGTCACGGGACAGAAAGTTTGGATCTCCTCGGACCTCTTGTTGACAAAGCTTAATTTGAAATTCAAAGCCAAGAAACTGCAGTTTACAAGCTGTATTCAGTGCTTGATGTAGAGAGCCATCTAGTGGAAAGTCTCTGCGTTTGCAACAACAGCCTGAACTACATGTCGTGTTTTGCAGCACAGTCTGAACAAAGGCATTCTTGTTTGTTAGCATCTTGCAAATGAATTTATGAGCTTCCCTTTTCAGGCGGAAGGCTCCCCTGTTGAGCCCCTACAACATACACAGATGAGCCTTTGGAACAAGAAATCAAGCCTGTCTTGCTGCAGGATCATTTGCAATAAAACGTGCATTTCCTAAAATTAATTCCCCTTGGCTAATCCCTTTGGGAAGCTTTCCCTAAAACAAAACCAAAACCAAACCACCACCAACAAGCAGACTAAAGTCCCCAAATCAAAACCAACCTAGTTTTAATTATTCTTAGTAATACACATTCAAAAAGTCTCAGCAAAACTACCAGGCAGCACACTGGGATAGTGCAGAAAGGCATTAGTATGTATGTGCTGCTGCAACCTTGGTATTTGACTGAATTCATTGGTTGGCTACTCAGCATTTTCCACAGAAATATTGAGTGTTCTGAGCAAGATTCTCTGGTTAAAGGACTGTAATAACCCAGAAAATACTGGAACAATTTCAGAGAGGTTCAGATTCATCCTTCTACCCGCCCATCTGGGCAGAGAGGAGGGTGAGGTGGGTAGTGCAGCAGTTGTAAGGTTGCCTGTACATGTATGTTCCACAAATCTGAAAAACACCTAGGATTTCTGAAAGCCTGGAGAAATCTTGTATATTTAAGTTTTTACCATTTTCTCACACTTTAACTACTATTGCATTAAAGCTTATAAACAATTGATGCTTCACAGATTTTTATTTTATTTTTTTTCCCCACTGATATCCATATAACGTAAATAGTTCAGGCACTATAACAAAACCTACAAAACCTTTCTGGGATTCTGCAATGTGTTATTGATTAACTGCTTTTGGTACCCAATATGTTCATCTACCTGCAATGCTTTTTTTTTTTTTTTTTTCTTTCGAGACTTTTTTTCCCAGTGGAGGCAATTACATGGCCCCTCTCTGCTAGCTTGCCACCTGATTTCATGAAACTGAAAAAAGGTATTTTTTTAAGAGCTCTGTCGGTTAGCCCTTCAGTTACGAAAAACCTGGTTAATAGAAGCAGTTATTCAAAGTTATTCAAAGACAGGGACAAGCAGGCAGGTATAAAACTTCAAGAATCTGACAGATCAGGAAATTTAAGCTAAAAAAAATATTACAATACTGATACAAATTTTCCTGTCAAAAACTCTGTAAGAGGGTGCAACCAGTTGCTTCATTCCATTAAAGATGATTTTGGATACTTACTTCTTCTGTAGTACAAAGGAAATTCAGATACAGTTATATTAAATATATTAAATAAGAACACGCAAAGCCTAAGAGTATAGTTTGGACTGTTCTCTAACCAACCAAATAAAACACAATAATTAATTTATGAATACAAATTATGCCAAATTCAACCAGCAAAAGGAAAAAGAAAAAAACAACCCCACAATAAAGAATTAATAGCAGCAATAATCCACAAATTTCCCTAAATATTTTTTTCTGTGGAGGAATATTTCAAATGCTTATTAAACCAGGGCTATTCTTCCTGGCTTGCTTTGACTCCCCTTTTCCTCTCCTCTCTTATTGTACAGGGTCACTATGCACACACTGCCCCTGAAGCAGTGAGGCACTGGAGCCCCTGGTGCTGCTCGGTGCCCTCTTGCAGCCCTCCTGCCATAGCAGCAATGCTGGCAGCTTGTGCACACGCTGTGGAGGCAGCAGCCATATGTGCAGCAACCCTGATTCCCTTGCCCTGTCCCCTGTCCTCAGCCATGTCACTGCACAGCCAGGCTGTCACTGAGCCTGTTACCCCAGTGCTGGAGCGGGGCCAGAGTACGAAGATAACCTAGTGCTGAGGTGCTAAAATGCAGTGTCATTAAGCCTACCTGCTTCAGCAGTGGATCCGGTCTCCCTCTCCTTCCAGACAGTGCTGATGATTGCCCTAGTCTGACAGGTGATCACCTCCACAGAAGGCTTCTGCCCAACCTGTGAGGCTGAAAAAAGAATTGAAGATGAGAACTCTGAAATAAAACACCGCTCTGCCCAGCTCAGCCCCTTGCATGCTGAAGGGAGGTGAGAGGCTAGCACCTTAACGACCAGAAACAAGTCAGACATTTCAGGTGGAGACAGCAGCACACAGCGGGTAGAATAGCCCAAAAAATCACAACTTCACATTCACGTGTAGGTCATGATGAAGACCTCGATGGGACGGGGAAAGGATGAGCTGCTGTGGGTGCACTCACCTGGGAGCCGCTCGGACAGAAGAGGCGACTCCAGCCTGCGTCCCCTGCCGTGGCAGGCCGAGGCCTGTGGCAGCTGCAGCTTCCCTCCTTGCTGACTGATGTTTCTAGCTAGGGATCGCAGCACCTTGTTATTTTAGGTAATTTCTAATTACTGGAGCAATACTTCCCAAGCTGAGACAGGCTAACCTAGGTTTGATCCATGTTAGCATTAGGGAAAATGCCTGTAATAGGATCGAGCCCAAGGCAGAGCAGACTGCCTGACTCAAGCTCCAGCCAGCAGCAATGGCTCCTGCGACTGCCCGGCAGGGTGTGAGGAGATGCAGCAATGTTTCTTCTGCTCAGCACTTCAGGCTGAAGGAACAAATGATGAAATCAAGGTCCCTGTCCCTCTGCCATTCACATACCATTTCTGTGACGACACATGTACGTACGTGTCAACCCAGACTCCACTCTTGGCTGGGTAACCCAGTCAGTGGGCTGAGGAAGAAGTTAACTCATTTTGTGGCTGGCTTCTGTCCCTTGTGGCTTGCCACTCGCAGTTAGGTCTGAGTGCACCAGGCTCTTTGAAATCCTGTCAGGCCCCACATGATGCCTATGGAGCTGACAGTGCAGGCTGTGTAGCTGTCACAATGTGGTCAGCAGCAGTCTCCTCTCCGTACATTTTCATAGACCTTTATACTTAGGCTCTGTGCATTCATCAATCTGCCTTTTTTTTTTTTTTTTTTTTTTTTTTTTTCCCCTACAGTAAATCCCAGTAAGTACAGAGCTTTGGAACACCTTAAGGTGTCTGATTTTTAGGAAGAGTTGAACTCCCTATAAGATGTCTCAAACCAGGAATCCAGGAACAGACTTGTTAAAAAATAAACGAAAAAATCTGGTCCTCTTTAGATGTATACATTGTAGTAGCACTTCTGCAGGGCAAGAAAATGCCATCCCTGTATTTAAAGCTCAAGAATGATTTCTGAATTGCTTTTCCCAAATGAACGTGTCCTGTTTCAGAGGTTTGGCACACCTGCCAACACACAGGAACACAGAACATAGCACCCACCCTACCACAACGCAGTGCCAGCCAGCAGAGCCCCAGCTTGCACTTGTCTCCCAGTCTCCTGTCCATGAGCACGTTGCTCCTGTCTTCCAGTCACCACACCATCCTGACTTGCACTGCCACTCTGCTACTGGTTGGAAAATGGCTACTGCACATTTTAAAGAGAAATATGTAACAGTTTAATACGCTTGAGTACTGCCTAGGTGTATCAGCTGGTTTAGAAAATTTAATAACCCCTCAGTGAAAAATGAAACAGCTGGGAGAGATTGTTCCATTCCAGAGCTATGGCAGTGCCAATGCCATGAAAGCATAAAGCCCAAAGAATAGCTCTTGACAAATCACCCCTCTCTAACTGGCCTGACAGATAGAGGACCCATAACATATCGTATTTTAAAACCTTACGGTAATTAGTGTGGCTCCAAACCAAACAATGACCTTGGCGTTGTCAATACTCATGTTACGTTATCGAAGCATTCCATCAGAAGCTGGGTTCTTTCAGTGTTACTGTTATGTTTACTGCAACTGAACAAATATATTAATAGTCATGTTTCACTACCATAAAAGCTTTACTTGGAATGCCATACTCCTACCACAAATGTCATTTAAAGACTTCAAGGACCATGCTCAGAAGTTTCACCTTCCAACTGCGAAGGCAGCTGAGGCAGCAGCAGGCAGCCAGCTTCTAGTGTTGGCCATTCCTGAACCCACAGCAGGTGAGAAAACAAAACAGATGCATATCATCAAACATTTTTCTAGGTCTGCTAGCAAACAGCAGTTCAAAGCCAGTATTTTATTCTAAGATGTACCTCTTGCCACATCAAAATAAAATTTCTCTCTGACATATTAATTACCACTGCCAGTACAAATCCAACACACAGATCTGTTTCCAAAATGTATGTTTCATCAAGTAATCAGCCATAAGCATTTGTAACTGCATTATTACCAGCTGTACTGCTGGTGATTTCAAAGGCTTCATTTTCCATCTATCTTTCAAATTTTCTTTTGTTTGCTTGTTGTTAGACACTGATTGGCAGACAAGTGGGACGGCATGTAAAGCAGAAGTCTCTTTGTAGCAATTAGCATCTGTAGTGCTCATTTTCCTTGAGGTCCCGCCAAATACACATTCAGCCCAGAGGTTTCTTCTTTCAGGACAGACATTGTGATTTGCCCTACAGCCCCCATACCACCCGTGAGGACTCATTTGCAAGACCTGTGAAAAGAACAGTATCTGCAGTGTGACCAAGCCAGAGTCTCTGTGCAACACGATTTATTTTTTTCACAGATATAAAATAAAAGCCTACAGACAATGAAAGGCAGAAATGGGAGCAGCAGCCTGTGTCGCTCACTGTTCAGTATCCCCATCTGTGCATGCAGATCTCAGCCTGCTGTGTTTCTGCACTTAGCCTCAGAAACTTTATGTAATGGCTAATTTCTTTTTTATTGAGGCCTTTTTGGTTCTCGCCCTCCTTTGATCCCAGCTTTGGCCTTTGAAAGACGATTCTGTTAGAGCCATTGAAACAGCTTCTCCCTTACTGACAGCCTGTCTCTGTCATTTGAAGCTGTGTATCTATGTCTACTTCGTCCGTATCTTTGTTTTTGGTTTCCCGATTGAGCATTTAACGAAGCCTTCAGAGCAGTTAATTATATGTGCTCTAGCAAAGAGCAATGCAAAATCAAGCAGGGAAACCAAGTCCCACAAAACAGTCATTAAAATTTTCCTATAATCTTCCCTCAAGTCATCACACCAGCATCTTCTTCAACAGAAAATTTTGCTTATAGGTTTTACTGGGATGCCAGTGGAGTGCATTTTGCCATCCCCCATGCTCTATGCTGAATGATTATTTTGCATTTGAGACAGCAAGTGTCTATTAATGTCAGTAGAAGATCAATAAAACAGAGCTATTTTTGCCTCGTCTAGACAGATATCTATGATACAAAGGCATATCTGGAATGGAGAAACTTTTGAATACGTGCATTGGATATTTGTATTTAACCATTTCTGTAGTCATGTCCTCAAGGTGTTATGCCCCTCCTAGGTGTTGTTTTTATTCTCTAGAGCCTTGGCATTCTTCATGGTTTGGTGAAACAACTCTTCTGGAGTATTCTCTACTGCATTTAATGCAATTAATTTTTCTTATGCTGACTGCATAAGTAAGCATTTATTGCCTGAGAGCTTTTTGTTTAAAGCAAAAAGTTTAATGGCAGCCACTATTTTAATATGAGCAGCTGGTGAAATATCCTCCTCCTTTTTTTTTTTTTTTTCCTCCTCAAAATCCCTTTTCATTCTCCTTTAAGGCAATAAGCAATTTGCAGTCAGTCATCCATACTGCCCAGAATGGCAACACTGAGAATGTGAACAGTCCCACCTGGAGGCACTCCTTTGTGTTCTTACTGGTGTCCTTACTGCCACTCCAAGGGCTGGCAGGCTGGCTGAGCTCTTTAATACTGGTACTGAAAGAGGCACTCACAGCCCTACCCGCTCCATCTCATCCTCTTGGCAGCAATTATGGCAACAACACTGCCTCACAGGAAAGACAGACAGGAGATGGTGAGGTGGAATACACTTGCAGAAACCTGTGGATAAAAATGCTTCTATTTTCTTGTTAAGTATTGATGTTGCTAATAACAATCCTAAATTTTGCAGCAGACACTGGTTCACCAAATAACTGAGAAGGGAGTAGCAATTAATGTAAGCCCTGGAAAACAGTCAGATGAGTTGCAAAGATTGTTTGCTTCAACCTATGAGAGTCTTCTGTCAATGAACTGGAGAGAAAGACCTACATAGGCCATTACCAATTCTCTACAACACGCAAAACTAATAAATACTGTTAGGAGTCCATGAATAATTAAATTTAAGCTGACGTTAGCAGAAAATTCAACTAGACTCTTCACTGGCTCACTGGCAGGAAAAACCCTGGGTCAAATTCATTCTGAAGTAATTCATTGGAAACAAGTGCAGCTTTCCAGCAAACAACTTTTTCCTGAGTCTCTGCAGGTTTAAAGAATCAGTTACATTCCTTCATGACAGAAGGTTCTAAAACAGTATAATTTGCTTTTTGTGAGTTTCTCATGCTAGTAGTTGTCCTCAATCACTTGATGCAACCGTTTGCTTCCCACACAGAGGAGATGCAGACCTCCAAGCTCCAGCAGGCTGAGCTTGCTTCACCTAAAGACTCCCTCATTGTCTTTCCATACCTGCCCTCATGTGGATTTTCCTCCTCCTTTCCCCAGTCCTCCTCATTGGACACCAGGGATCTCTGCTGCCCTCCTGGCATGCCAGGGACTGTATGCTCCTTGGTCCCTCTTCTCTCAGGGACCCTCTTCTTACTCCTTGTGCCAAAGGCTGTGTGCTTCTGCTAAACAGATGGCAGCTGTTCCACATGCCCCTCATTTGCAGTTTTCTGATTTCCCGTCTCTTTTATTCCCAACGTGTTCAAAACAATTCTGAACAGACTGAATTAATCAGAGAGGATTAGATTCTCCAAGAAATAACCTTTTGAACCAAGCTGATCAATAACCAGAGTGAAAGAGCCTGAAATGAAGTGACAGCAGAAAGGCATAGATCATGGAACTATAAGTTGAGAACTATTTAGGAAGAAAAAAAGCTCCACTGCAATATATAAAGGCTACCATGGCTCAGCTGCCAGTTGATGCACTGCATATTTGCTGACACATGCAATGAGACTGTGATTTAGGCTTTTCAGGGCTGAGGCTATGGACTACTAAGGCCATGGATTAAGCCATTTCCATTGCAGAAGGCAAACAAACAGTTCCAGAAGATGGAAATGTTTGTCCAGGGGGACATCGTAAAATATACAAACATCCTAAATTATGGAGTTCTTCCATCACAGGAGCTGCTTTACCTGAGTCACCATAAGCTACTAAGAAGAAAACTGACTCTATCCCAGACCAAACCAGGAGAACAGGTAACAGGTTAACTAATGCTTTTGTCCCCTTTCTGCTGTCATATGGGGGACAGAAGAGATCAGCCATGAATGATGCACCCTCTCTAGTTTCTAAGGGAACACTCACCTTTGGTTCTTAGGGAGATGGAGGGTTTGATAAATACCTGCCCAGATCTGGCTTGTCTGAACTTGCTCTGTTTCACTCAGTCCCCCGAGAGCTGCCCAGTCATTACCAACAGTGATGCCAGCCCCTGTACTGGGTGGGTATGCTGCCCACGGGTACACCAGTCTGTACACAAACTACTGCAGGATCCCAGAGCACAACTCTGAAACTCCAGCTCGAAGGAGAGCTACTGCAGTGGATTAAGCTAGTGCTTTGTAACATACACTTTTGCTTTTAAGAGGCTGTCTGTTACACCCCCAGATATGTTTTAACAAACAGGAAGGAGAAGGCAAGGGATTTGAAGAGAGTTAATTGGGAGGGACAATCAAGATGTGATCAGGTTGGGAGCCCTTCATAGAGGGAAGGCTGGGGCAAGGATGGCAGCATTATACTTTTGTGAAATTAAAGCTGTGGTGTTTGTGATGACATCATTCTTTGTTACGGAGGTGAATTTATTGTCATTGCATCACTGCACACTCAAGCAGAAGTTAGACTGTAAGGAGAACTTGATAAATGATGGTCAGCAAAGGCACTACGAGGCTAACACCAGGCATTCTAGCTGTGGGCAGCTGAGATACATATTCTCTCCCCTTATGCCACTTTGCTCCCACATAAAATCCCCTTTGACTTCAGCATTAAAAAAAGTCTTACTAACCACTTCTTCAAAGTGTGGCACAATCCAATAATCTGCATCTCAGTCACCTAGAAACACATTGTGACTGCTTTTCTTGAATTCTATCAGAAAGAAAAATCTTTGTGAGAAACGAAATTGATTCGGATGTATTCCTTCCCATTTAATAAGCTGTCATAAAGAGAGGAACCAAAACGCTGGCTCAGAACTCCCAGGCTTATCTTCTGGGTTTTTATTCCTTAACAAGGGAAGCATTTCTGTGACACCAAGCAGATGGCTGAAATAAGCGTCTTTCCTAAATCAAGCTACATGTGGAAGCCTAGAATCTATGTAAGGTATGAAAAAGCTGCAAGCAGGAGGAATGAGGGGGTGGGGATGAAGGAAGAAGGAGGAGGAAAAGACGGGGGGGTGGAGAGTAACACTGGAGAGCAGCAGTGATCCAGCCCCTCTGAATCTGAAAAGCATCACCGGAGCCTTTGGATAAAGACCTGCTTCAGCAGCAAAGCTAGGAGGGAGAGGATTTCTGCTCAGTGATAAAACATGGTGAGTAGGATTTCTGTGATCTGCCTTGTTGTTTGCTCTGGTGCAATGGCACTTTGCTCTGACAGAGACTCCAAGGGACTGTTATTTGGGGATGACTGCTTGATTTTGAAGCATCACTTTTTAATTATTTTTCCATACATCTGACAAGTGTATGCCTGTGTTTATATGAATGTACACCTCCTTTTTAAGCAATAAATTACTGAAAATGGCCAAAGCTGACAGGGTTAACACTTTGCTGTCTGGTACAACAGGCTGCTGGCCAGGGCAAGTAAAGATGCTCTGATTCTCTTTCAGGTACACAGCAGAAATTTCTGCTCAGCTGCGTTCTCCTAGCAATAGACTGATGATTCAATAACTCCCTGTGCAGGAGTTTATGGTGCCTTTTATATGGTGTGTTTAAGAATGTTTTGAGCAGTTACATTTCTTTCAGCCTCAGGTGCAGAAGAAAACTGAAGGAGAGGTGCTGAGGTTTTGTCAGAGAAGGAGCCTCCTTTTGTCATGGTCTCACCCTCATTCTTCATGCCTCACACGGGGCTGGGGAGCCAGTGGGTGCTGTAGTACCCCAGGGATCCCTCCTGTCAGCATATAGCAGGATAATATGTTGGGAGTAGAAATGTGGTTAATTTTACTATGCTAAAGCCTGAGCTTTACAGAACAGTTGGCAGGGCTTAAAAGAAGGTTCAGACTTCCCTACAGTACATAGCTAATAAGATTAAACGTTTAACTACATCCTTCTGGTATTCTGCTGGGGAGTATAAGATTTTACTTTGTGGGCTCAGTGGAATTAAGATTTAAGAAAAAAAAACAACAATGTGCTTTTTCCTGGTTCTTGTGAGAAAGCCACCGCCTGACCTAAATGTATATGCAAATAATTAGGCATCCTGGGTTACCCTAGAGAGACAAATGATTAAGAGGAAGGATAAGATACAGCCAGAAACAAGGAGTACTCCTAACAAGAAGCGTGATCTCAGTGCAGGTTTGTGTGTCACACAGGTTTCTTTCAAAACAAACATTCTTCTGCATTGTGAATCAAGCCTCTCCTGATTACATCCTCCATCCCTCCCACCCTGGTTCCACCCTGTTCTGCTCTGTTATCTGATGGAGATGAGATACTACCAAGAGTAATCAGTTCAAGTGAGAAGATGAACACTGCTTTAAAATCCTCTTTGGTTTTCACCATAGGAACTGTTATGCTTATTTGCTCACTGGAAACAGTGTACAGTGACTGCAGACAGGATATCACCACCCATCAGCAAGCATTGTATTGATTTATAATTAAAAATGCAATTAACAGAACGGAATGTATGCTCATTATTTTTAGTATGTATTTCCATTATTAACGTTAATCTTTGGAGCTAGAGCTAAGGTTTTTCAACAGTAAATAAATGATCTTATTCCAAAAATAAGCCCCGCTTTACTGGGAGCACAAGCTCTTCATGCATTGCTAATTGATTGGATCCTAAGCATTAAAAATGAATATCAGCCACGGACTGACTGTAAAGGTGGCTGTGGTTTTCAGCTCCCCAGGCTTATTTGTTGATGCATTTTAGGACTTCCAACTGGTGCCCAGCAAAAATCCTCTCGAGGTTAACTAGCCATAGGAAGTGAGAGCCTGCCAGAGCGCTCAGCTCTTTTCCCTCTCCCTTTGCACAATAAGTCAAGAGATATTCTAAAATAAATTTCATTTTTAAGTGCACCCATTTCAAGCATAATACATGTCCAAATGCCTAAAGCAGATAAATGTTGCCAGGAGATTTAATTATACTACCATTTTCATTTGAAAAGCAGGAGTAACATTTTCAGAGGTAACTGATACTCAGGATCTTCAGTCTCATTGATATGAAGCCACTTGTGAAAAAGGGATTTTGGACTCACTCCAAACTTTTATCATAAAACACAAAAGCAGTGCAAATACACTTTTCCTCACATTTTTAAATTTAAAAAAAAACAAACAAACAAACAGCAACAACAACAAACTAGAGGAGTATGCGAGGATTATCAAATCTTCTATTTAATAAAGGAAAATGCTTGAAGGGGGGTGAAACTAGACCCCAAATGGAAAGCAGAATTCTGCTCAGCAAGGCCGTGAGGCACCACCTCCACAGCTTGCCAGTTTTTATGAATTAACTGCTTGTAAAAAAGTGGAAAGGGCACTCCTATCTACTCTGAAAAACATCATCTGTATTCTGAATTTTGCTAATTTCTAGTCTCCAAGAGAGACAATTATATATAAATTACACATCAAACAAGCAAGTGAGAGTGTCCAAGGCAGACAGCTGAAAAGATTTTAGAATAAATGAACCTCAATTATACTTTTCCCTGCTTAAAGCAAAAGTAATTTTGAGCCAAATTTGCTGAAGCCAGAGAATTCATCTAAATTTCCTCTTCATATTCGTATTATATCTATCTGTGCACTCAATGAAGCAAATATTCCTAGTTTCCCATTAGGCTGGTCTTCCTCGAATTACATCCAAGAGGACTGGTATTTTAGGTACTGACACATTAAAGCACAATCTGTTTTACCATTTCTGAGAAGACAACTTAACCTAACCTTTCCATTGACAATTAAGCTGTTAAAGTATAAGATAATAACTTGGACACCAGCCCAAAAGTCAAAATCAGTCTTCCCCCATTCCTCCAGAGGGGGGAGATCCCAGGAAATTCCTATGTCTCAGCCTGGCTGAAGGCTTTGGGTTCCATGGACAGAGGCAAACGTGGCCCATCTCTTCTCCACTCTCCATGCTGGAAGTAATATTCAGACAGTCTAAATCCTGTCCCCACTCATCTTCCTCCTGCTTCCTAATGAATCTCCAGACCAGGCATCCCATGCTCCTCTCTAGTCTCCTCGTCTGTTGACCTGCACTGAGGTTGAATTTAGGCCATCTGAAGATGGGTCATATTAACCAGAACACTTACCTAATTCAGTCCAATCCTTTAACCCAGGACTATTTGCAATTGCTTTGACTGCCCTAAAAACAAGTCTCCTCAGCCCACACACGTATTTACCTCCTCATTCTAAAACTTCAATTCACTTTTAGGTGCATCACAGACACAGTAAAACCCTTCTGTGTTTATGAGAAGGCTGTCAGACACCCTGCACAGATGGTATACATTTGAGCACAAAGTATCTGCATTCTATGAGCAATGTTATCCAAATTTGAAGAAAATCCTTATTTCCATATAAGCCCAACATTCGGATCTAATTGCATGCTTAAAAACTTGTAAAATCCTAAAGGTGAGCAGCTAGTATGACCAAGACAGACAGAAGTACAAGTTATGGTAGATTGGAAGCCTCAGCACTGCTGTACCTAACAGCTCTGCAAATGACAATTGATCTGCAGCCCAATAGAAGATTCAAGGATGCCTTCTGTCCAAATATGTGTTCCATAAGTAATTACATACATGTAATTCCATGGAAAAGAGACCAAGAACCACTAAGGAAGAAACCATCCAGAGTGTGTTGAAAACTGAACAAACCAGCCTTAGTAAACTGACCTCTGGTTTCCACAGGTTTCTGTTCTTAGCGATTTTTCTGTAGCGATTTTTAATTGCAAAACATATTTCTACTGCAAAGGTGGAAATCAATCCCTCATATACTCTTGATCCCTGTGGAAGAAGAGAGATAATGCAAGCTATGTCCAAGAGGAGAATAATTAAAAAGGAACATAGGCAGTAGTGTGGCTGAGTGCACATGTCAAGAAGTCCCAGAGGTGTACCACCTTTAAATGAGTAATTTTTCATAGTATTTTGATGAGCTTTACGTAACCACTGGAGGGTAACTTTTTTTTTACACTGATTCTAACTTCACTGGTACAACTTCTGGGGTTACAATTTGCATCCCTATAGAAAGAAAAAAAATATGTATTGTGGTATAGCCCATTACAGTCAAAAGTGTTAAAAGCGTTAGTAAGTATGTGAATAGAGTGCCAATGCATAAATATTTTTGTTCTATATTTGAAAAGAAGCAAATCAATAATTTATGTCATGAGGCTGCAGAGGAACTCATAGTAGCGGAAGTTGCAAAACAACACCTGGGGTTAATACTCTGAAAAATCTGCAGGTTCTGGTAGTTTTCACTCCTTTTTTGAAGCTCATTTTTAACATTTTAACGGGGAAGATTCCCAAAGATGTACCAGTGTTCAAATAGGGTAAGCAGGATGACACAATGAACTAAATACTAATCTGGCATGAATCCCGGGGGAAATGAGAAAAAGAATACATGGAATTAAATAGAGAGATTAAACAATCATAGTGCAAAGATGATGATTAAATGCATAGCAGTTCATTTAAAATATATATTTTTTTCTCATCAGAGGAAACTGAAAATTAAACCCAAAGATCTCTCAGAAATGTTTGCCTTTCTGCCTTATGACTTTCTCACTAAAAACTGATGCCACGTGATAGTGAAAGATGGCCCTGTCAAAATCCCTGGCAGCGCAGGCATGCTATATGTATTCTCAGTGCAGATGTTATTCAGGACATTTGGGATTTCATGTTACAGTTGTCCACCTAATCTATAAAAAAGGAAAGAAAAACAAGAGTTGAGGTTTCTACACCCAGCTACCAAACCAGTAGACCATTGTTTCTCTTATCAAGGAGATACAATCCAGATCAAAGTTTTCTTTTCTCAAAAGATTATTGACCAACATACCGAATTCTTTGCTTTAACAACTGTTGTACTTGACAGTAAAACAAAACCACCTCTAAAAAGCCTTTTAAGACAGCAACAAAGTATTTACTCACAAATATGCAATTTCCTACAAAAATTACCCTTGCTTAATACTCAGAATGGGTAGAAACAGCTGTAGGACACTTAAAGAGCCCTTCTAAGCATAACATTGCTATAATGCTGGCATTTGACAAGTCACAGGCCTCTAAGGAAACTCTCAGCAGCAGGACTCCCCACAGGAACACAGCACCTGCTTCTACCGTTGCAAGGAACTGAAATGTCAGACACTTTATTTCTGGGTTATTATTAATTGGCCTTGTGTCGGCTCTTTCTGGTTATTTTCACAACTCTGTTGGAGTTCTGTGCTCTGAATTTCTTCTCAATTGCACCTTGCTTTTCAGACAAGGAGTGTAATCGTGTCCCAGTGACCTATTTCTGAATATGCAAACCAGGTTTTCTGCAGCACCAGTGAACTCCAGCTAACTGACAGCATAGTAAAATGTTTACTGGCTTTCATTAAGAACGCTCTGCAATCCTCACATGCAGCCCAAATGCAAGTAAATATGCCAACATCCCAGTCATACTGACAGACCCCCCATTACACCACCCACCACATTTTCCATAGCATTCATGCTCTGTTGATGTAGAATATTCCCACCCTACCCTTATGTTTCCTACCTGTTGTCAGTGACCTACATTTAGTTGTAAATATCGCTGATTGCCTGCCAGTTTGCAGTTTGGATGAGAAGCCGCCTGTCACTTATCGGCCTGTTGGAGAAGTGCTGGGGGGGACAGAGCTGGCAGATACACAGACCTGTATCCTGTGAAGTGTTGGTCACAGTATTACTGCTCCCAGCAAACCCTGGCAACTGGTAAGCCTCTGGAGGCTACACACAGCTGCTGAAGATCAAGGAAGCCTAAAGACATCTTTAACTTTTACTTTAGGAGTATGCAAAAGCTTGTCTTGGTGCTGAATTTAAAAATTCCCTTGCTTACTTCAAACTGGGTCCAAGAATCTTATATGAGGTTTTTCTCACATGAGTATTAGCAATTTTCATTTCATCAGAGCTGATATATGTGGTTTGTCCAGGACTGATAGGTATAGCACTGCATTGTTTGTGCTCATTTCAGGGTTCAAGGCTCCAGGCAGTTTTAGTTATGTCTAAACAATTTAAAACAAAACGAATCTTTCATTGAGGTATCATTAAGGAAAGTTCTTTGAAGAACAGGACTTAGAATTTTTGTTCTGCTTCCCATCCAGTAAAAAATGGTTTCTCTAAAATCTTTCAGGAAGTATTTGTTGTTATTGTCTTACTCACAATTCAAAATGACTTAAGGCAGAAAAGAATCAGCTGTCTCTATGAAATAACTGCTGCAAAATGGAAAGGTCACAGCCAGCAAAATTGATAATTAGATGTATGAAAACATGAAACAGGTTTAATATTACACCATATAGGTAGAGACCAAACTTGACGTTGATACAAGTAACAGTAAGTTTAGAAAGAGCTAAGCAACGCGCAGTGCAGATTCACCTTGCCAATGCCCACTGTTCTTAATCCTAAATCCAAATACCCCTTCTTTCTAATGAACAAAATGTTCTTGGGGCCTCACCTCCCAATACACAACATGTTCTGTCTTCTCCCTGCGGGATCTTCCTGCCTCTACAAACTCAACTTTCACTTGCTCTGTTTCTCACGCAATACCAGTGATGGGAATTTCAGGTGGCAAACAAGAACAATTATATAATGCTGTCATGCTTAATATCTGCTCCTCTATTCCCCAGTTACAGATGAGCACCTGTTCCAGCTGGTCTCTTCAGAGACTTTTAGCTGACTGCTCAGTGCCAGCCATCAACCTAACAGTACTCTTGTTCTGCTGATTCCTTTACAGAAACAGATGTGAGAAAACAGCATGGAGCTCAAGAGAGGAAAAACCTTCATCAAATCCAGTGTGCAACATGAGAAAGTGCCACCAGAGCACACAGCTTCTACAATCAAAAATGATATAGGGAAAGACAAAAAGGCAGCCCTGGAGGGAAACCAAAGTGTAGCTGAAGTCCAGCTGGCATACCTGGCCGCACACAAGAACTACAGATTTTCCACCAGAGCAGCAAGGAATGGTGCTGGTGACAACAGCCTGGACAAATCATCTGGGTCCTCCTACAAACTTGTAAGGAAGAGTAAAACCCATGACTGCGTTAGTGAAGCAGATAAAACAGAGCAGTGCAGCCCCAGCAACAGGGCTTGCGAGGAAGGTTTTTCTGGAAAGGGGAAGGGGCGACTCGTCAATAGCATCAGCTTTTCGGGGATGTCCAGTTCCAGCAGCAAGAAAGAGTGTGTAGTAAGCCCCAGCCAGTCTGCCTGCAGCAGTCAGATGATTGATTACAGGAACTTTGTGCCACAGATGCCTTTTGTACCAGCTGTTGCAAAAACCATCCCCAGGAAGAGGATATCCCTCAAGAGATCAAAGAAAGGGCTCAGAGATATATTTCATATTAAAAAAAATAAACCGGAGAGCCTCACATTCCTGGTTGAGAAGGACAAGAACCTGTCCTCTCCAGGCTGCAAGAGTGAGTTGCCTGGGCGTCTCGCAAAGTACCTTTTCAAAACTGGAGAACCATTTGCAGCCGACTGCTTGTCACAAGACTGCTCAGACAGTGAACTGCAGTCTGACTCTTCCTATGACTGCTGCAACCCTCTGTGTGAAGATGTTGCATCGCTGAAGAGCTTTGACTCCCTCACCGGCTGTGGGGAAATCTTTGCTGATGAGAGCTCTGCCCACCTGGAGCTGGAGAACAGCAAAGAAGTTCTGCTGAGACGAAGCAAGCACAAAGAGAGCCCCATCATGGGCTCCTTCCAAGGGGGTGTGGAGCAGCTGGCCTCTCCGGGCCAGAATGAGACCGTTGAATTTGGGAAGTTTTGGGACAACATTAACAAATCAGTGAGGCTACATCAGAGCACGCTGTTTGATAAGAAGTTACTGACAATGCCTGGTTCTGACATGGGCAAGGCTGGAAGCCAAGCTGCTGCATCTGCAACAGACCCCCAGATGTCACCTGATAAAGATGGTGACAATTCCAAAGAGAGCTCCACAGAAACAGAAACACCAAAAAGTGACAACCAGGAATCCATATCCACGAGTGACGAAGGCTACTATGATTCGTTCTCTCCTGGACAAGATGATGAAGTAAAGGAAGCTCAGACCCCTGGGGTCCCAGGCAGATTTCCAAGAGACAGCTACAGTGGAGATGCCCTTTATGAGCTCTTCTATGACACAAATGAAGTCAAAATAAACCCAGTCCTAGATGATGACTTGTGTACATCTGAAAGCATTTCAGAACAAGCCATTGAAATCCCTTTGTCCATCTACAGCTTTCATGTTGGAGCCGAGGAAAACACGGCTTCCCAACCAGCTGTAGACATCATCAGCCAGGGTTTTTTCCACAGCACATGGAAAGGCAAAGAATGTTTGCTAAAGCTCTGTGACACTGAGCTTTCGCTAACCATGGGGATTATAAACTGGCTGCGAAAACACTCGGGGCTTGTTTCCTCCCCAGACTCTCTTCAGAGCCCTCAGCCACAGCCAGAAAAGGGTAATCATTCACCAATCCCTCCCAGCCCTGGTCCCGAGCACAACGTGAGCACAGCACAGCAGGAGAAACAAAGCAAGGAAGATTCATTTAACCGAAGGGTGTCTGTGGACAAAAGCAAAGATGCAACCCAGGCCTCTTCAGTAAATATTGCTGAAAGAGACTCTTGCACTAATACATCTGATTTGGATTTCCGAGGAAGGGAAGGTAATCACCATGAGCATTCATCTACAGTGCCTGGGACTGCGGAAACCCGTGGTGCATCAAATTATGCACCACAATCACAGGCAAATGGAGACAATCTGCAGACAAGTTCAGAAGGATACGAGACATCTGAAGATAGAATTCCGCTGGCAGAGAGCTTGAACAGACAGAGTGGCTCACAGAGCTCTGAAAGCCTTTTGTTAAATGATAATCATGAAGTAGAATCATGTTACTCCTATAAGACTGCTGCGACCTCACCTCTGGATGCCCTTGAGAGGGAGGACAGAAATAAACCAATGTATCACTCTCTGTCTGGTTGCTGTGACAAACCACCGCAGCCTCTTACTCTCAGAGGCTTCGAGAGCTACATCAGCCCCACACCAAAGGAGAGCAGCACTAACATCGTGCAGCTCTTAGAGCGATGCGTAACACAAGTGGCATCACTAAAACTCGGCTATGAAAACAAGCACCTGGAAGACAAATACATTGGGAATGAAATGAACAATATCATTTGTAAGATGTCTCAGTACAAAAACAAGCTACTGTTGCAAAATGAATGCAATTGTGTTGCTCAAAAGCCAGAATACCCCAGTATTGCTTGCACAAACCAATACAATTATGAAACAAGTTTCCAAGCCAGCAGTCTATATCATTTGAAACAAAATGGGGAGCAAATTTGCTCCGAGGACCAGAAAGGTAGAGCAAAAATCCTAGATGAAGTTGCTAGAGACAAGATCAGTTTTGAATATGCCCAGCTAAATAATCAAGCGTTCTCCTATTTACAAGACTTCACATTTGGAAGCGATTCTGCTCCTGCTACAATGCTCAGCAGGCCAACATTTTTACCTCTCTTTAACTCTGTCTGCTTAGACATACCTGCTACTGTTTCATCAGCTCCCTATGGCACTTCCATCCCTCCAGCTGAGTCACTGCAGCACAGGGAGGCCGAGCAGGGCAGCCCAGGGCCCTGGCATTATGCAGAGTCCCCTTGCAGATGCCTAGCGGGGGTGACAGCTCTGTCCCCTCACCCAGAGGCAGCAGCCCCGGACACAGCAGTGGTGGGGAGGAACCAGCAATAACACTCCTGTGCAGAGAAGGTGAGTGCTTATGGGAAGTCTAAAATAAATGTGAAATGTGAATGACAAACATATAATACACAATAAATGTGAAAAAATAAATGTCACGTTAGTGTGGTTGGTAAGAGTGATCAGAATTTCAATTACACAGTTCTCCATACCAGAGGCCAGGTACAGAAGGTATCACATTCACTGAATCTTATGAATGTCATGGCTGAAGCCCAATCTTCTTCCTCAGTGCAGCAGTTTCTACACAAGTTGAAGCAGGGAAACTTTCTCCTTTTCCTTCTCCAGGATCTGCCATGTTTGGAACAAAACTGGGGATGTGGCTGCCAGGCCACAGACTGCAGAAAGCATTCAGCCTGATTCTCACCATGTCATGACATGCTCTTGCTGCATAATGACAGCTTCAAAATTATTCCCTGCTTCCCCTCCTTGGTGACAACTGGACATCAGACAGCTCTCTGCTGGAGTCCTTATGCGTGAGCTGCTGCACAGAGGGGTCACTTGAGAAGCCAGGCACTGACAGTGTTGTCACAGGCAGTCAGACATACTCTGTCCTGCAGATGTGTGCATACGGTGCACCCTCAGGCACAAGGGGAAGCCCACAACAGTTCTCTGCTGCTGCTGAGTGTACCAAAAGGATGCTCTTCCTTCCCAGCAGGGTTTCGGGCTGGAAGGCTCTCCCCAGCACGTGCAGCTGGTCTCAGGCCACGTGGCAGTGGGGCAGTGTGGAAGCTGGAGCTAAGACAACCTCACAGTTAGCAAGCGCGACTTGACAGGCTGTGCAGGAGAGGGATTACAGGGTCTGCGCTGTACCTCTAGCTTTTGAAAGTCCTTGCACCACACTTACAGAGCAGAGGGACATCCAGCAACTGGTCTCTGATATGGGGTAAGAAACACCTCTGAGGTACAGCAGGCAGATCAAGCACACAGCCTCTGTGCTCGTTCGGATTCGTCCATCACATGAGGCTTTAGGCCAGAGCAGACTCTATTTATAGTGCTCTAACTCTACTCCAGCTGAGAAATCCTCTGACCTCCAGCTGCTGAGAGGAAACTGTCCTAAGAAGGAAGCCTTTGGAGGTGGTGGAAGGTAGAGAAGAGGCTGTAGTAAGGGACACGACAGAGAATTAAGGAACAGCTCATTATTGAATAGAGGGGCCCAGAGAGCACAGCACTTCCCTGGCTCTTGTTGCTCACAGCACTGTGACTGCTTCCTGGTGATCTCTAAAGGCTTCCCAAGAAGCACAAAATAAAAAGAACAGTGTTTCTCTCTGTGTGTGAGCACAAAGCATCCTTACAATTTCAAGTCCTGGGAGGTTCAGCCACCCACTTTGCTATCCACATCTTCATGAAAGTGCCCTTCGCCACTAACAAGTCTTCCAATGCATGGGAGAGGTGTTTTTCAGGGGTGTCTGTGAAGTTAAGAGCCAGAGACTGTCAGTCTTCAATACCCTTTACTAATATATTATCCATTTATAACCTGTTCAGCAGTTTGTGGTCATAGATCATATATGCAAGATACCAGTGCTCAGCACAGCTTTTTGGGTTAGAACAGCAGATCAGTGTATGTATTGGCCCAATATTTTCAGTTCATTGTGGATATTAATCCACAGGTACTGCTAAGAATATCCCTGCATTTGCAGGCTAGGAATTCACAGAGAGATTCTAATTTTGAGAATTCACTTGCTTACTGGTAGAAATGGAGAATGGAGCCATAGCTGCTGTGACTGTCAACATAGCTGCTGTGACGTGGCAACTGGCTGTGTCCTTGCTCTGCACAAGACACCGTATGGGAGTAGACATCACTGCACTCGGGGCACTTTCTAATGCCTTGTATCAAATGGCAGCTGCTGGCTGTCACCGCCTGTCAGCACTCATGCTTGTGGTGTCAGAAATGTGACACAGCTTGTGCCCTGTTACCTGTGTCCCAGAGTGATAACTTAGTTTTTTTTTTTTCCAAAAGGGGCCTGCCAATTTTTGATAGAGGTTTTCTAACAGTAAAATGAATGGCATTTTGAAATATAGATGGGATTTGAGCGACTTTGAGAAAAAGTCTCATCTAGAGGAATCATTTCACTACAGGCTTGCTGTTGCTTACAAATTCCTTACAGAAAATGAATTTACATAATAATTAAAATGGCATTTAACATTATTAGAAGAAATGGCTATGGTGACACATATAAACATTGCCATATGACTGAATTTTCCTACCCAATGTCTTCTTGCCTGCCCACATTAACAGATGGCTTAAAGGTTTGCTGGAAATCTTAGGTTTTTTGGAATATGGCTCAGGAGCTTTACCTTAACCATGGGGGTGGTGGTGTATGAGGCAAGATACAAACAAGGTACCAACTCTGAATCCATGGAGACAGACATCATCAAGAAACACTCCTACTTCAGACATGCCTGTGTAAACCCCAGGAGCTTATACACAAGAATGCTCTAAGGTTCACTGCTTTAAAATGGCAGACTTGGGAGCTGTGAGAAGTGACAGAGCCAGACCCAGCTCCCTGCTTTGTCCCTTAAAACAAATGTTGCATGAGTAGCTCCAGTGCAGCCCCTGCTTCTCCCATGGACTCTTATGGTGGGGAAGGAAGTCAACTTTCTTATCATTTATCACAGGCTGAGGAAAAGCTGATGGAAAAAGCCATTTAAGTCTCCATCCATTGCCACCCTCTCCACATGTCCCCATGCATACAGGAACAAACAAACCCATCCCCTCTGCTGCAAGTAGTGTGCGGTGTTTCCCTGAGCCACACCTGGCCTCCTGGGTTTCTAAGCATAGATGCTAAACATAGATGCACAGCTTCAGTGATGAACAGTGCAAGAAGTGGCAGTCCCAGTTCTTCTTCTGTTTCTCTCTTCCCTGGTGTTTTCGTCAAAAATTTGCAAATGTCTCATATTTGAACTCAACAGGACTTTGAACCCTGATAGTAAACAGCACCCTTGTATGGGGGTACAGAAGGGTTATGTAGACATTGGAAATTCCCAGCTAGTTGTCTTCAAGCAGGAAACTCTTCACTCTCAACAAGGGACCTCTGTCCTAAAGCAGTGTGTTGGGATCTCTTCTCGTGGCTGTGAAAATCCCTGGATTGGGCAGAAAAGGCAGACAACACTGCGTGTCACAGCACCTGACACAGGCAGACCAAAGCCCTCTCTGCAGACAGCAGCATTTCAGACCACTGAGCTATTTCTACCACTTAAGGCGGTTTGAATTGCATCTTCCATTGACTGGTAAAGGTGGTGGAGTGACAAAAACCACACATGCTCCCACCAATGCATGCTCATTTCGTTCAAATGCTGAGCAGCCACATTATGCACCAGTTGATGGTTTTGGTTGTGTTTTAGCGATAGCACTAAAAGGAGTGCATTGGAATAAGCTCGCCCTCAGGTCAGAAAAGAATAGATAACTGTCTATCAAAGAGGGGCTGTCATAATATATAGGGCAGCTGTAGATGAAAGAAGACAGCATGGCATATGTGATTGCTGTTATCAAGGAACTGAGATTCAGAGGCTGATAAAATACAGCCCAGACACTGTGAAGTGACACAGTATTGTGTATCTGATCTTTACCAACAGCAGGGCTACATGCAGTCTAAGCAATTTCTGTAATGTTTTTTAATTGCCTCCTTGTTAAATTTTATCCCCTTTGTCTAAAGTAAAGCTGCATTTCTGCCAGGCAGGTATTTCTCTATCAGCCAGACATAGGAAAGGAAGAGACTGCAGGACTTAAGTTAGACAAAAAGGCAATGCAGAATGTGCCTCATATGTATATAGGCAAATGTTTGATAAACTACAGTATTACTTCGCAAAATGGTCACAGAGATGCCTCAATAGGTGAAAAAATACAGGCAGAATCCCTCTGAAATGCACACATCAGAGAAAGAGCAGGGTAACACATTCAAAGCCTGGAGTAATAAATCCATATGTTCCTATGCTTTCTCCATGGCATAGCAAAGAGGTCCTCTCCCAAGTCTCACATAATAAAATGTAAAAACAATAAAATGCACAGACAGACAGCACATGTGATGCCTTGGAAATGCCCCTGGCTCTGAAACATACACCTTTATAATGTGACTTGCCCAGATTGTCCTGCACTGAACCAGATACTGAAATCTCATCTGACAGTCCACCAGCCACACACACACACATGTGCCAGCACATACACACACTCCCATTCTGAGGAAAGCGTTGTAATGTACAAATGTCCTTTTTGTCACATACGGTACCACATAACCAAGGAGCATGGAGACAGAGGTGACAGGTCATTGCCTCTGCTAAAACATTCAAGTGTTAGTCACCATGTGCCCAGATACTTGGGCTAAATGCTAAATTAAACAATTTTCTCCTTCATTGAACACTCTTGCTGCTGGACTTGGCTCTGTCTCATCGTACTGTCTTCATGGGACCTTGTCATCAATGCTTATTCTACCCCAAATCAGAATTCTATCAGAATGAAGGAAGGTTCTTGCCAGCTTATTTGCTAGAGAAAGGTTTTTCAACAGAGTTATCAGCACAGATGATTTCTTACATGGCAGATGCACTGTAATGCTGCTAAATGGGTTTCATTTTAAAATTGAAGAGATTGATTTGCTGCTTTACTTGCTATTGCAGTAGGATGGTTTCCATGGATACAGTCTTATAGGGACTCTATTTTTCCCCTGCTGACAACAGTACAGAAAGCTACATTCTCTTCTTCTCTGCACCACTATGAATGTGGAGCCAGGGGAATGATTCCCAGATTTAAAACTGAGCAGAATTTGTCTCCCAGTCTCTGCAGCCTTGCATCTGAGATCTTGAGGGGGGTGGCGATGGAGGAAAGGAAAAAAAAAGAACAGTTTCTTTGGGCAGCCGTATGGGGTGAGGGATGGGACATAGTATACAAAAACAACACTGTATGAGACATGGGGAGAAACCAAGGCAGAATGCAAACAAATTAACTGTTTATTTGGGGGTGTGACACAACTGCAAAAATACAAACCAGGCTTTGGTTATGGAAGTTTATGACATTATAGTATCTGCATGGAATTTAGCTGAATATTGTCCCATTTGTTTTAATGAGAGGATGAAGCAGTTTCTGCTATCCTGAATAAAACCTGCTTCCATTCTGTTTTGCTGTTATGCACAGGAAGACAGAAGGGTGGGAAGAAAAGCAAAAAATTTGACCATCACAGTGAAAGGCATGAAGCTCTGCTGTTGTGAGTCAGTTCTAATGAACAGTAGCACAGGGAGCCTGCACAATGAACTGCATTTCGAAGGACTCTTCTAAGGAAATATCCCAAATGAGCACAGTTTCCTATCGGGTCTCGTGGAAGGCTGTTTTGTTTAAGCAGCTCTCCTTCTCAGCTCTTCAAGAAAGGCTAGACTGCATACATCTGGTGTGGCAAATTTCTTGTTTCGTTCAAAGCATAGGGACTGCATCTCATTTACAACACTTGAAAGTGAGAAAGAAGTTCACAGTTCTTGGACAGCAATGCAGCTCTGGGTAGGAAGGAGCGAAGAGGTGCTGCATGTGAGATTCTTCCAGCTGAGTAAGGTGTTAAATTTAAACCTCTCTCTCCAAGCACCGTGGGAGGCCTATTCAGGTAAAGCTCACTTAGTGCCAGTGGCAGCCAGTGATGACAATTGCTCAGATGACACCGTCAGATGGCAGCAGGTCCGGGTAAGGAGGTTATTTGAGATCTGAGAAAAGGGAAGGCCCTCTTTGTCCCTATATCTGATTGAATAATTCTCATTTCACAACAGAGAACAAACAAGGAGAATGCAGATTTTAATGGCCTGTCTCCCTGTTATTGATCTTCTCTAACTGTGTTAATTTCCTTCCCAAATTTACCCCTTTTCCTTTCAGGACAACATTCCCTCCAACTTGCCTCGTGCAGGTTCATCTCTTTCCTCTCACATTCTGTACATTCCTTTTGCTCCCTCGTGGTCGACACAACCTCCTTCACCCCCCTTCCATTTCCCCACCTGCCTGCCAAACCTGCACCTCCTGGCAGCCTGGTGTCCCTCCCAGACAGCTCTTCCCACCAAGAGCCTGGAAACCCTACTCAGGCAGACACAGCCTGCTCCCCGGGCTCATAAGATCCCTCCATCCCCACCTCACTGGCTGAGCCTGGAGAGGTGGGGAAGCCCTGGGAAAGCAATTGCACACAGAAGAAGCAAAGCCATTATTTAGAAGCAGTCCTTTGCTCCAGCAAGGCTGCACTGCTGTGGGCTCCCCTCTCCTCCCTCTTTCATTCTGAAAAAGAGACGTGCTGACTCCACAGAATCCCAATCTGCAGCATGTTATAAATTGTGATGCACAAAATGAAATTGAGTGCTCAGCACACTACGAGAACAACCAGGTTTGCACAGCACCTGCAGTGCCATGCCTGCAAAAGCTCTGTTTAACTCCAACAGCAGCCTCAAAACTGAGCCTTGGGTTCTGTGCTTTGGCCACATTGGCAGAGGGGCAGGTGGTGCACAGTGACTGAAGGTGGCAGGGAGGGAAAGATCACAACCTGAGACTACACTGGAGTAAGTATTTTTGTTTCACCACTCACCTTTGTTATGTTTTTCCATCTCACAGACAATAAAGGGAAAAAAAATCAAGCTACGGAGGCTTCTGGGCTGTGATACACAACCACAGAGATGTTTGCAGATGAATCAATAGCAGAATATAATTTTTTAAAAAACATCTGACTTCAGTAAGGACAAAGAGGGAGTCTCCTTTATGGCAGTAGAAACTCTGGGCAAGACACTGGATTGTAAATTTGCAGAGCTCCATCTTTTTAAGGGAGATTGTGCCCTCTGTTTTCAGCTGCACGTTTAGGAATTAATCAGTTAGGTGTTATTCTTAAGTAACCCTGGTGCAGTTGCATTTCTAAAACTGCGTAAGGCTGTATTTTATAAAAACAGCAAAGGGGTTTGTCAGTGGTGGAAAAAATGTTGAGGAAATGCAGCAGCTCTCCCACGTACATCCTTGACACAGGGGATGCTGCAAATTGCGGCTCAGGGAAATGCAAACTCAATCTCCCTTCCTTAGCCATTCTGCCTTCCTTCAAACATAACGGCAAATTGGGTTTTCCTCTGCAAAAAGCGCTAAATAGACTGTTGCTATAGCAACCAACTCCTTCAAATCCATTTATAATTAAGATGGTGATCTAGCCACCTACAGGATACATCTTGCAAAAAAAAAACAAAAAACCGACAACACACAAAACAAACAAACAAAAAATGAGTTTACAGCTTTGACTCTATCAGGGCAAGGTTGGTTAGGCTAGTTTGTAAGAGTGATTAGCTATTTGGAAGTAGCTTGCTATACGTAACTCAGAAAAGATGGCAGGAAACAGCAGGGTTGAAATTCAAGGATATATATATATATATATATTTTTTTTTTTTTTTTTGCCAGCTTCCTCAAAGCCTCAGTTAATAATGTGACAGTTCTTGAATCAACTCAGCTCTCAAAAGTGCTCTTCAACTACAATCTATAAAAAACTGGAACACCTAGTGAATCATACTTACAAATACAAAAATGCCCTTCACTTCTTTTCACAATTCAAAAGTCATTTGACGTAAAAATCATGTAATAAAGCTAATTTAAAAAAAAACATGTTAAAAAAAGGTATGTTAGTTTTTCCTTCAGTGTTTATTAAATGGGATGACAGCTACACCGTATGATTGAGTGCTATCGTTGAAACACAAATTAAGCATGGATGAGATTAGTTTAAAAAGGACAGTTACTGTTGATTGAGAGCTGTATGATGAGAGCAATAGAAATGTGAAGGATTTATGTTAAGAGATTTTATACAGATATACATATGTACAGACACTTAAAAGGAAGAAAAAGGCAGTATTTGCATTCAAGAAATGTTGGCTTGACATTCTTACTTCTCCAGGCTAAAATGCACCCACAGACTGACCTCAGAATTGGAATTTAGGTCTATGATTTTGAAGTTCAGAAGGAATTTTAAGAATTAGGCATGTACATGTCCCACTATACTCCTTTTTCTCTTCCTTCTCCCTCCAGAAAGTTCTAGGCAAATCTCATTGAAGTGCTGATAAAGCATCCCCAATTAAATGGACCCATTTGATTACTCTGTCAAACAAAAGGATTTTTAACATTCCCAGTAATATTGTATATAGCCTCATGCCCTTAAGGGAAATTTTTCTAGTACTTCTTTTCTGGGACTAATCTATAAAAACAAGATAGAGATTCATGTTAACCAAGAGCTTGCACAAATCAAATAAATAGAGAGAACGACACTAAATGCAAACATTACTGCCTACTGCAGATTATATTTTATACCCAAAAGTTATCTCTGTTCCAATATTTTACAGCCTGGTAGAAACCCCAGAACCCCAAGCTATAAACTGCTGCTCTGGAGTGTTTTTCTGGGCCCTCCAAAAAGTCTAGATTTCACAACCAGAAAAGGGAGGTTCCACCTTTCTAGTCAGCTTCCAATAAAAGCTTTTTCCTTCCAGCTTAGCTATAGTCCTTATCAGTCACCACTGTATAGCATAACCCTTCCCATCCTGCTTTTCCTCTCTATGCTTTAATCATGTTTTAGGGAAGCTGTATTTTTGCAGTGCCAAATCCTATAGTTCATTTTCAGTCTAACAACCGGTAAACTGATGGCATACTACTCCTAAAACCTGCAGGATTTCCTCAGAAATCAATGTCACAAATCCTCATCATGTGTACTCTCATGTGAACCATGCTTCACTGAGCTGTGCCCTATCTCTTCAGATCAGCAGGGTAGGATTCTTCCCTGACCTGAATCATCATATGTCTAGAGGTATGCTATTTTCCTTTATTAGCTAAAGAAATAAAGAAAAAGTCTACAATAGTGTTGGATGGTAACTGTTATTGACCTAATCCTGAGTAGCAGAGGGACCTCAGCTGTTTTTGGCTTGTCTTCAGGGAGGTCATTGTAATTCTAAGTTGCCCACATTGTCAGGCAGTACTGGCAAAAATAAAAAAAGAAACTAATAAACAGTTTCTCCATTTCTTTAGCTAATGTTATACCTTACAGTATACCAAAAGAAATGGAAAATCAAGCAATTCAAATGAATGTACCTGGATGGATGTAGACTATAATTAAGATTTTTCATCTAGCAAACATTGAAATCTTTATGCTGAAAGTCAACAATGAATAATAAATTGGCATGTATTGTGGTAACGTATTTTAAGCTTTAGAGACATCTTCTTGAGAGGCAATACCAATCTCCTGGAGGAACACACTCTAAAACTGCTTACTTTTCTATTACCACCCTGAAAAGGCCTATGAGATTACAGCAGGAGACAAATAGAACAGCTGGATTACTCTTCAGCTGTACTAAGAAGCAAGCAAGCCAGGAACACAATTCTCTATAAGCCAATGCCACTTGGCTTGGGCAGGATGGATATTGTACACCAGATGGACTTCTTGGCAATCCAGGAAGCCACTGGAACAGTTCCAAAATGGAGGTGGTGTCCAGACCTCCATTGTGCTAGAGTTACTGTAGCTGTGTTAGCTCCGAAGAAGGAAGTTAACGGAATTAAAACATTCTGTCTAACCTTCAAAGGAGCAACCAAAATTATTATTACGTACCAGCACCTTGAAAATCTGCTAGTGAAACATTGGCAATAACCTAAGCAGCACAATTTAGCTATCCCACAGGCACTCTTGTTGTTATACTTTTAAAATCACATACCTCTTTCCTGCAGATGCCCAGGATACACAGGCAGTGAGGAGGGACAGCTGTTGCTTCACAATCAACCCAGCAGCTGTTTCTGTGTTCCTGAGGAACAGATTTCTTCAAGTGCTGACAGATCTCCATTCTTTGGAGTCTTCAGTGGGCTGGGAAGACCTGGATAGTGGAAAAATATAAATAATAAGGGCTCTCAGGAGGGCACAGCAGTGGGACCAAAGTTTTTTTTTTTTTTCTTGTTTTGTTTTGTTTTTGTATGGAACTGCTTCCATTTGGCCTGACCTGCTGTAGGGGCTCAGAAACCCAGATAAACCTGTGTTCTGGGAGAGCAGATCAGGTACACCATGCTTCCATGCACTTGCATCATGAGGCACCTTAGCTAGCCCTGCACGCACAGCCTGCTTAATCAACATTTGGAGTGACTGCCCATGGATCATGGAGCATTAACTGTAATTGCAAATCTACTGGTCACCTCTGACTCTATGCACTGATTTACTGAAAAGCACCCTCCCTACAGTGCACATGCTATATACCATCCTTTCACATCTCCCTTTCACAGTCTGCTTCACAGCCCAGCCATTACATAGTTTCTTTATGCTAGCATGTCTGTGAAATAAGCAATGACTTTGGCCCAAGAACTGCAGTGCTCCAAAAAGCTGACTTGTTTAGTTTGTGAGGCCAGTTCTATCAATAAATGCACTGTTAGACACTGGGATTTCTGATGGGATGCTACATGCATTGAAAGGATGAATGCTTCATGTAGCTTCCAATTAGCTTGGAGATATTTTCTGGTTCCTTGCCTAGAAGGATTCAGACAACAGCAGCATTGTTAGCAAGGAACTACCACCTCTTGATGTAGAGTTACAAGAATTACTGGCTAAGTAAATTACCACTGACCTTCTCTTATTAGTTTGTTTTTAATTATTCATGAAGCTTTTGGAAAAGGCTATAGAGAAGATATTTTAAATAAGGAGAGCTTGTATTTAGAATAGATGAGTGTTTACAGCCCTGTGGTACCAAACTATTGTTCAGAGGAAAAAGACTGGATTCCTAAAGGATCCTAGACTGGCTTCCTTACTGGTCTGGAAAAAAAAAAAAAAATCAGCAAAACAGTCCTTTTAAAGAAAACTGCCTTTTGGCAATTGCATATCTTGAGCACTCTCCATAAGGACGGGGTGCCAGATGTCTAATCTTCAGACACAGCCTCTCACAATTCTGCATTACTGCCCTGGTTTTGCTGCCTCTTTCACTTAGCACCAATTCCTTTCTGCAGGGGGGAAGAGATGCAGACCAGAAGATAACATCACTCGAAGCATTATCTTGATGTGGTAGCCCCAGGAAAGTGGCTGCAGAGAGAGCAGTTCCTTATCCACCTCTCTCTATCTTTTCTTGTATGTTGTTTGGACACAAAGCTGCAGGACTTCCAGGAATGGACTTCCAGACTCCACTCTACTCAAAGCAGAGAGAACAACTTACCCTTGACCTGACTGCAGGCATGTGATATCGTCTCAGTCCTCATTTTATTTAATTAACCTAGGAAATCTGTAAAAAGTATTGATTTCTAATAAGGCAATCATCCACAGAATATAAATCAATAAACTTCACCTAACAAGACTTTATCACTCATTGTATCACTCAGCAATCCATTTAGTATAACAATGAAATGGAAGATCAGAAACTTAAAGTGTGGACAACTGAATTATGAATAAAAGCCCAATAGAAAACATTTCACAGTGGCAAACAAATCCTACCATAAAGGGAATTTTTTCTAGCATAAAGGAAAAAAATCTTTAATTTGATTAAGGACTTGATTATTATCAAGTCAAGTTTGGTGAATGTTGAAAACCTTAATTTACAATGCTTTGAGACAGGAGATTCACAACATTTTACAGGAAATAGTTTCTTAGTTTCTTGGGCATGAGTCTATGATAATATAAATACTCTCAAACCAGCAAAACCAACTGGCAATTTTTCTAAAAAGTTACAGATCTGTACATAGTATATTTCCTCACATTTTTTTGTTTCTTTCTTCACTTCTCTACCTGTCCAGTTTCCATGCTGGGAATATGAACACTTCACCAATTTTTCAGGTATGTTTTCAAATCTCCAGTCTGCAAGCTGGAGAACCCAGTCATTTTCCCAGCTGCAACTGAATATTAAAGGTTTCTCAGGTGGGCAGTCTGACGGGCAATGTTATTACATCTGCCTTTTCAAGAAAACTCGGTTTCAGTTTCCTGTGACTATTGTTTTATTTCTCTTCACCTAGTTTTCCACATTTAAAGTTATTACTGGTATTGGGCTAACCTCCTTTCTACTGAACAGTGCTAAAGATCAATCCAAAGTTAGGCAACAGCATAAACCAACCAAGAATGGATAGCAATGGATCTGATTTTGCTTGAAGGGCTCAAGTCCTTCAAAGCCAATCTCTTAAGATGGGGAGGGATAACTAGCAGGACTGATTTCCTTCTGTTTTGTACGCTACTGTCAAGCACCTTCCAAAGTCAAAACTCTGAACTCTCCTTTAATTTATAACTTAGTATTATTTCATAACTCTGTTTCCACAAGCATAAATACCTAAGAGTACAAGGTGCAATGGATGATATCCTTCACTATTTTCTGGAAGCCTTGTGCTTTTTATACCCTGGCAGATAACAGAAAATGAACAAAAAATCTTTGCGTTTTTATCTAAATTGCAAATCTGGAAAAGCACTGCTCAGCTCAGCTGTAGTATCAATGAGGTTCACTTCAATGGGTATCACAACTGAGCTAGGCATGAAGGCCTAGATTAAATTTGTAACAAAATATTGCAATGGAAATAAGATTCTTGAACTTCTGTGCAGTATTTCACAAAGCTGAACTCACACCTTCCATAATTCAACAGTCTACCGGAGGAATTCTGTACTCATGAGTGACAGAAGAAGAGACACAGTGACAGTTCTGACACACAGACAGCTACAGCAGACAGAAATAGACAGATTTTTAGGATGGATACTTTTATTAATAGATTTGACATTAAACATTTGCATTCATATGAATATGCAAAACATGCATATTGGATCAGATAAAAGCTCCATTTATCTTTTCACCGGTAGTGACCAGGAGAGAATGCTTATGAAAAAGAATAAAAGTGGGGAAATGAAAAATAATCCACATTCTCTTGTGTTTCTCACTGTCTGGCAATCAGTGGCATTAAGCTATTTTAACAAGAGGCAAACAACCTTCATGCCACTGTATATAATAAATAGATCTACCTCCCACTAGCTATTTAATCTTATTTTGAACCAATACATACTTCGGCTTCCAAGATACTTTGTGCTAAGGAGTTCTACTTTACCACTACTGCCTGAACAGTGTTTGGGAGCCTATTAGGCCCTGTATGCTATGACAAAATGAATCATTCCCTTTTCACCATTTATGTACCATTCATGTGTTATTTTCACATTTCTAGCAATCACCTTTCCAAAGTAATACAGAAACATGTATACAACTGTAATATTAACTATCCTCCTTGAAATTACAGAAGCCAAGATTATACAAACTTCTTAACATTTTTCATTAGGTGATGAAAGCTCAGCAGTATGCTGTGTATTAGCAGGACTGAGGGGTCATATGATACTGCTCTCTTCACTTTCTATTCTACAATTTCTTATTACAAATTTTACCCACGAAATTTAGAAAAACCCTGACTACTGTGTCCCGCTAACCTTCTAAGTGACTTTCTTAAGGCAATGGAAATAAAAACTTGAAAAGACAACAAAATCTTCATTTAGGATGTCTAAGTTGTCACTTTTCATCTTTTAAATAAACAGGATGTCCATATACTGTGTAGATAATGCTGTATAGGTGTAATGACCTTTTAATTGATTCATCTGCAAGAACACAAATAATTACCATACAGAAATGCTAACTGTGTTAGTCAGCTGTTTTTATCAGTTGGTGCTTCCTTTCCCCAGAAGGAGAAAAAAAAAAAAAAAAGCCACGTTCAGCTGATCTTATTGCAGTGGGGAACCCCTGTACTTAATTTCCCACAGACTCCACCCATACTATATTCACATCATTTGAAGTACATGCAAGTTTACAATAGGCCGTGTCCTAATTTTGGACAATGTTGGGGAGAGGCAACAAAACAGTCTGCGCTGCAGTTATGAGATGAAAATAGGTCAGTGATTCAATGTTCTCTGACAAAGTGGTGGGTGAGCAACCCTAATAGGCAGTCAAGAAGATGGTAAATCACAGGCCATAACCTTAGCTTTGATGAAGGACTGTAAATCCAGTGGTTCCTTTCTCCAAAGAGTGCCTTTGTGGAAAGGGACTAGCTGAATGGCTAAGAAAAAACAAACAAATAAACAAACAAACAAAAACCTTTCAACAATATTATCATATTATCAAAACTCAGCAACACTTCTGGGTCACACATTCATACTGGCTAATCTCCTGTTGGCAGAGCAACTCTCTAGGATCTCTAGGATCTGAAACAAGAGCATCAGAAGAGCCTTCATAGATAACTGAAGCAGAGGAATGGAAAGATAACACAATTATTCTCTTCACCCGTCAATGCAGTGTTGGTATAGCTCATGTGCTACTGCAGGAAACTTAGCTGCATTTGTGCTTTTTTGTTTGCATTTACCTCTAGGTTGCGATTGCTTTTAGAGCAAGTTCAGTAACACAGGTATTATCTTCTGTGTTTGCCATCATTATCTAAGCAGATCTGCCTGGATGCAACATCTGTGGCTCACTCTACCTGGCTCATGGTGATAACCAACAACAGAAAGACCTGTCAGTCTTCACAGAGGAATACCATGTTTAATATTTAGTATTAGAAAAAAAGAATAGTGTCTGGAAAGAAGTTATGTTATGTTTTAACAGTGTTTGCACAATATCTAACGTAATGTGGAGGTTTTCATCATTAGAAAACCCAGATGGCTCAACGTAGTACTTACTCTAATGGAGTCTGTAGGAGAGACTCATTTTCCTTCAATGGATCTCCCTCAACTCCCAGTATAATATCCCCTTCTTAGTTCACAGCACTTGTAACCTATTGTACCCATCACTGGGCAATGTAAGCTATTTACCTTGGCAGAAACCTAGGAAGTTATATGCTCAAAGGAAATAATTTAGGCATTTGCCATTTGCCTACCCTGAAGTGTTTACCAAGATGTGTCCTGGACTGACTCACTTCTTTGCCTTCCTGTTTTTCTAAGAGGCTACTATTAAGTTAAACCCAAATAGCCATACAGACAGTTTCTAAATAACAAGGTTGTAATACTTAAAGAACTTATGACAGTCCAGACATATTGCTGTTTTACATCATAAACACTGCTAAACATAGCACAAGAAAACTTCTTTCTCCCTTCTCCCTATGCTATGCATGGCTGACAGTTACATTTATCAGATTCCCAGCCCTGACAGCTAAAAAAAAACACAGGAAGGTAGCTTCCAAAATTAAAACATTCTCCTTCAGCAATATGAATGGAGTCATTTATACGAGCTAAGATGTACCTCTACATTCAAATCTCTAGCTACCTGCATGACATATACCAAACTCAAAAGTAAGTCTTGAAAATATGTTTAAAAAAAAGTCCTTAGAATAACATATTAGTTTTGTTGGGATCTAATCTTCCTTTTTTAGCTTGTTGGAGGCAACTGAGTTTCTTTAACAGTGATAAACATAGTCGATTGCTGGAGTTTTTATTTAAGAAACAAAAATACAACTCCAATACTTCAGAATTCTGCAGAAACTGTCTTAAATTAAATCTATTGCTAAAAGCAATTGGTTCTAAACTGCAAAAAGCACAAGACTCTAGCATTATCAGCACTTTTCCTTATAGTCCCTATCACATTAATCAGACTAAAATTTACAGTCTTGCATGTCTAAATTTAGATTTCAAAAGCAAATCCAAAATTCTGACTCAGCCTGTACGTATTTCATTGCGTGAAAATGTCAGACTCTAAAACAGGGACATTCTAATTACATTAGTCCAGAAATGAAAGAAAGTTAAAATCACCCTGACACTGAGCTAACTGCACACAACAAGGGGGGCATTAAGTAGATCAGCTCATCAATAATGGAATATGAAGACTTCCAACACTAAGTAGGTCAGTGGTACATATTTCCATTTTACCACTAGTCACTGAGCAGCCTACTCACATTGAACTCAGACTGGCTGCTTTCTCCTCTCACCAGACAGACTTCAGCGTCACAAAACCTAGCAACTTTTGCCATTCCTGTTGAGAACTTGTCATCTGAACATGCATGGAGATTGAAGCGGGGTAGTTTGAAGGCTGAGTCATCCAGAAGGTTGTGTCAATAAGTGCATTGATATTGCTTATTCTGTGTCAGATGGGGGAGTAGAAGGAAACAAGTGTGTGGGTACAAAAAGGTACAAATCTGTATAAATTTGATCCCAATTTGCTGCATTAAATGGAAAGCCTCCCATCCACAGATACTCTAAAGAATCACAAATCCCTGCAGATCTTTCGAGCAACTTGAGGGGAGTCTAAATCAATACATAACATGACTGAAATATAACATTTTGAGATACTTACATGAAGCAATACTGATAGCTGTGTTACTTTTGGTTCTTTTACTAAGAAAATACCAACACAAGAATGGAAGCACGCTATTCTGGAAGTCCCAATTTTCCATAGTGGCTGTAACGAATGAGTTTGAATAATTTCATTTAAAGGAAACTTGCTTCCTCTTTCTCTTTTTAAAATTGTTGCCACAGGGATATAAGCAGAAAGCTACCTGGGCAGCCTAACAGATACTTGCTGAGACTGTGCTGAAAAAAAGTTCAAGGCTGATAGAAAAGGAGCTGTCCGGCTCAAAGTCAACATCACCCAGCCCTGCAGGAGAGTAGAACAAGTGGAAATGTAGAGGCAACTGTCTATTCACAATTCAGGGCAACCATGACATCTAATACCTGCAGTAAGAATGCTGCTGATTAACAGAAATCTGCAACAGGACTCTTGCTGGGTACATCAATAACTAGACAGGAGATCTAATAGCCAAAGGCAGTCTAGAAAGCCAAACAGTATTAATCCCTGGAAACACTTACATAAGGGTTATTTTTGCTGCAGTCAGGCTAAATAGGAAAAGCAAAATCAAACAAACTTAATACATCTCTATGGCTATGTAGATAGTGACCTCTCAGTGTGTCATGCTGTACAGAGCAAGAATGAGGGATTCAAATCCATAACAATTATAAAGACCAGATATGCAGGAATGAATCAGGCTGGTAATTTTAACTGCTAAATAACATGTTTTACTTGCGTTAGCATGTGTACCCACTAATACAGAATATATTGTTTTTTTCTCTACTGATAAACTTAATCGATAGTATCACAGTTACACTCAGGGAAAACAAATTGTATACATAAATCCTAAATTATAGAAAACATTCCGTAATTTATCTGTTAAATCAAAACATTTATTGGAAAATAGGTCCAAAATGAATATATGCTCATATATAACATTTTAAAGCCAAATCTATTTGCCACCCCAGGGCACTTTTCATTTGTTCTCCTCATTCTTTTTAACTGAACAAATTATTTATGTGAGTAATGAAAATAATCTTATTGTGCAGCTTTTAATCTATTATTCAATAGCTAAAAGAAAAGTATAAATCGCCCGTTATATCAATAATTCAGGTCCACCGTAGCTTTAGTGCTAATGTAGCCATTCAGCTGTCCCCCCTTTACTAGTCTCATACATTTTTAATGCTTAGGTTTTTTGTTAGGAGGCCAAATGTGTGGATTGTGATTAGAAACGCAGTTATCAGGTGTGGGAAGGTCAACTGAAGAAAATATTCCTGCTTCCAACGAAACAAACTAGAGTTTAGGAATGGAAAGGAAGACCACACCATAGGGTCCTCAATGCCTGATTTTGATGGAGACCAGAAAGAAAAGGTTCAGAGGATCCTAAGCTGCCTGTGCTGCGGTGGCAGTCCTAGATCTTGGCATTTATGGCTGTATGGCCGTAGCTTTAGCTTTATGGTTTGAGGGACATTTGAAGACAATTGCTCTTTAAATACCAGAATAGTTTTTAAAGCCCTAGAAGTATGGATGGCTTCCTCATTCTACTTTTCCTGTAATACGTAAATCAGATAATTGCAAGCTAAACAATAAATTACTACCAAAAATAGTATCAGAGCACTGCGGTAACTGGCAGGATAGTGGGTTATGCCCAGAAAAAGAAAAGGAGTTGGCTTAGGAAAACTATTTGTAAACATACTTTGTACAGTTTGGTACCTGCCACAATGATTGCGAGCGATTTTTCAGTGATCTTCACTTAAGGAAATCAGCAAGCATACTGCAGAGCTGCAAGGCAAAGATGATATAGGATTCACTGTGATCCACGTCGACTGTGCCCTGCAGACACAGCTAGCTTGTTCTTAACAGTCGATGAGCCAGATGCAATTGTAACACTGCTAACTGCCTGTAAGTATATTTGTGAAAAAATGAACAATTTGGGAGGCCGTACTTGCCTTCATTACCATTTCAATCAACAGCCGCAAAATGCAGCACTGACAAGATTTGAATGAGTATTCAGTATAAATAATCTGAAAGGTTCATGATAGCTAGGGGAAGAGATTATTTATAGGCAATTTTATTACAGGCCTCCTATTTGGCAAAGATTTTGGACATGTGAACTTGTCCCAATGCATCAGATATAGGTCTGTGCAGGCAGCTCTTTCATAAAGAGAGATAAGAAAAGAAATAAGGTTGAGGAAGGTGCAGTGGAGGCAAATGGATTTTCAGACTGCCTATGACCTTGACTCAGAGGTTGGATGTGAGCTGTGAAGCAGACAATGAGGATGGGAACAAGCTGCAGACAGCAAAACTGCAGACTTCATTTGGAACCACAGATTACAGACACCAATTCTGACAGCCTGATCCTGCCCATGAAATCATGTGCACTAAGCATGTGACAATACTTTAATTTACAGGGACATTTGGGTACCTACATGTATGAAAGCACAACTGAGTTCAGACACTATTCCTCCCAGGAATAACACTTTACAAGGATGTCATTTGAGTCACTTGCGGTAAAAAAGGGGTGGTATGGGGGCGTAGGAGGGGTTGGGGAAGGTAGGAGGGACACAGACAGACAGATGGACAGAGATTTCTAAGCAATATATCAATTACATTATTACATTGTGATAATCACATTTGGTTACATGCTCATAGAATACTTCTACTAATTCACCTTCTGGTCTGAAATTTTTTAAGATGTGTCTGCAGAAAAGAAAAGGTTCAAAGGAGGAATACAGTCATGAAGGTAGAGAAAATTACTGACCTCAGGGAAACTACATGTGATAGAGTTAAGAAAGGCAGGGAAAATGAAGAGTGGCTGCTTAACATTTGAAGTCTGTCACTGACTTCTGGGGACAGATATAAACTGACCTGATTCCCAGCAGTACAACCAGGGACCACATTACTACTACATTACTATGTTTCTCCAACAAGAAACAGTTAAAGAGGCTGTTGGTTTTGTTTGTTTGTTTGTTTGTTTTCTTTTTTCTTTTCTGTGCCTTTTCTGTTGTGTAGCTTGAGGAACAGGAAGCTGTTCCTAGCAGGTTAGGTTAGGTCCAGATTGGCAGTGCTTTGTCAGCACAGGTATTATGCTTTATAATATGCAGTATATTATGCTGGCACAGCATTCTCAGGCAGATGAGCTTGTAACAGCAGAAAATGTTTTTACAGTATAGCTTCTTGATTCCTTGGGAGTGACAGATCCGCTTTCTTACAAAGGTGGCTTCTGGCAGCACTACTGACAGGTCACACCCCAGCGTGTTGATCTCTGCCCAACTGTGTCAAGGCAAAATCTGTAGTACAGCCCTGGCCTTTGAGCTATAAATGAATTACTCTTCTACCTAGAAAACACTTTTTAAGACCCCTGGAGGAACATATTAAAGGTTGGAGAAAGAAAGGGAGCAGAGCTTGCGCTCTATTTCTTGCCTGCCATAAAGCTCATTCTAACTCAAGTTGAGAATTTGAGGTCTACAAGGAAACAAAAATGCACAGGGTTCAGCGTTATAACACTATAAAAGATTGATTGACATCATCAATATCTCTAGACTCTTATGCAGAGTTCCTCTTAACTCATGGGGTGCCAGAATAGCTGTGGGCTGTTTCTATTTGGATGGTGAGTTTTCAGCAGGACTGAAGTCCAACCTAGTATTACCAATAGTATTGGAAGTTTCCTACAAAACGTGCTTCTGAATAGAAATCACTGTACTTATTTTTGTTATTGTGCAATAGTGTGTGCAAGGTACTATTCAGAAACGATGCATGCCCAGAGAAACAGATGAGTGGGAGATGAAAGTTTTTCCTGCAAGAAATGGGCCAGTTTGTGATTACAATATTTTAAAACTATATCTTTCATTGAAGAGGAGCTTCTGAATATCTCCATGGCAGTCTGTTGGAATAGATTCTGTGTGATTTGGATCTGCTGCTTTTGATCAATTCTGTACTATTAATGGGCAAGTGATTCTAGGCATTCCAGGCAATTCTAGGCAATGATGCATTTTTCAGGTTTTCCTGGAAGGATTTTTTTTGTTGTTGTTCTAGTAAATCCGAATTCTCACAAAATTCAAAACTTTTGAAAAGTAATACATTCTCCATCTGCAAATCATTCCTTCAAAAATATTCCCAGCTAACTTCTAATCTACATAACCAGCTGGAGCAATGAGCTCTGTGTGATAATGCTAAAGCAGAGCTATTAAATAACCTTGACATCAAGGTTATGGAAATTCAAATGGCAAGGCTAGACAGAGAGTGCTTCAGGGCATTCCCTCGTGGTAGAAACAACTCCTGCAAAGGGTCTGCTGCAATTTCCCTTTCCAAGCATCTACTTAAATTAAGTTCATCAGCTTTTTTTTTTTTTTTTTAAGGGTTGGGGGGAGGCATTGGGGTCTTGACTGATCTCTTAACTGATTCTGTTATTAGCATTCCAGTCCTGACGTTGATTTAGAATCTCACCCTCCTGTTCCCCTTCAACTATTATCAGCAGGCTTTTCTCCTAGCTTGGGGAGTACACATTAGCCCAATCTTCCTTCAGATATCTGGTTAACTCTTCACTCATCTAACCACTCTGAGTTCTGAGGCTCATAATGCTGGCATATCTTTGTCCCAGATGAGAAAAAGAGAACCTTTATATTGCCCTATTACAAAATTCTTAATTCCATGCCCTTAAGGGATCAATGACCCTCCAGTCTAACTTGCCCTGACATTAATAGCTCCCAAGACACTCTTCTCTCTATCAAAGAATACATCACATGTTTTTAAACAGATTTGCTTAGGCACATGAACAACCAATCTTGCAAAACATCCCCTCTGGCCTTAAAGGGCCAGTATTCTGCTGCATTAAACAAAAGATTAGAACATGTTATGTTTCTTAGCAAACCTCTAGAAAAGTATATGATGTGAAAAGAAAAATAATTGCAAAAATCCAAGTACATACAGTGAGGCTTAGAAATTTGACTGAATTTCTAAGAAATCGCGAGAGAATTAAGAAAAAAAAAATCAAATTTGCTTGTTGGAGGCAAGACTGAGAGTCAGGATATCACTGAGACTATCCCACAGTTTTAATTTGCTGGTACAGCTGAGATATCACAAAACCTGCAACTTTGTGTTGCAAGGGAGTTGCAGGGGGAATTGCTAAGAGGAGCTGATTAATTAGGTACCAATAAAGGCTGGGCTGATATTTACCCATAACTCTAGGGAATGTGCATCTGCAGATGAAATGACTAAGAACATTAAGAAGGGAACATTAAGAAGCCAACACTGTGCCAGAGAGCTGGACTTAGCCTCAGAAATGGCAGGCTGCAGAGCCCTCCTGCACTGCCAGGTTGCAGCCGGGACCTGAACACCCAGCTTGTCGGATCTGCTCACCCGGCTGGGATTCCTGCTCTGCTGTGCCACCGTGTGCTCGCCAGCTGCCAATACACTGCTTCACGGAATGAGTTAGCTGCCCGATATGATCATTACAGGCCTTCTGGCTTAAACCTGGAGTCAATAACAATGCATGGCCAGTCTGTGCCATATGACGCACCTATAAACAGGAAACGTGAGCACTGGAATGCTGTACCAGCAACATCCTTTCTGTATGCTTGTGAAGGTCAAGATCTCCATGGATGTTTTCAGATTTTTCAGCGATTATTGGCATAGTTTTGAGTTCATTGCAAGTCAGATCATCAAGTAAAATCTGCACGGTGGACATTTCTCACTATTGTTACAAGAGGCTTTGTCTTATTCTCTGTCCTCACCTTCTGGCCTTTCAAGAAGCATGTCGCAGCAGGGGACACACATTAAGAACTCCCCAATCCCATTAACAAATCTGAGGCTGATTTGCAGTATTTAGAATAAGCACACCACCACCTTGAGGCTTACATACCTCACTGTAAAATGGATATGACATTTATTTCACCAGGGCAACAGGCCTTTGGTGAGATTCTTCAGAGCAGACAATGCTTTTGAGATCTGCAAGCCACACTACTTGCAAGCTGCCAGAAACACCTTCCTGAAGACAGTCCATGCACTGGGAGCTCAGCAGAGTACATTTAACCAAAAAAAATCGCAGGAATCCAATCAGATGAAGAATGCCTTTGCATTTAGTAGCTTTTCAGATCAGTTTTACAGACACATGCTAAACCTCCCTATTGTTCAGGGACTGCCAACATTCAGGTTATGTGAGGATTTTCAAGTGCCAAAACTCTCTCATCCTTGGCAAGCACTCTGAATGACTGAGACATAGAAAAGGAAATGTACTTGTTAGCAAAAATCTTAGGAGTGATAGAACCTGGGAGGCTACCCCATAAATTCCTAACTGCAGCCGATCTGGCCTCATCAATCTGGGCATAGGAAGCCCAAAAGTTGAAACATGTTCGTTATGTAAAAATTGTGCAGCAAGGGCCCCTCTGCTTGAGGCTGCTACAGCAGACACACAGAGATTACATCCCAGGGTCTTGAAGCTAAAAGATCAGCCACTAGGTGTCAGGGCTGTATTGCACAGTGCTAGATAACAAATTGGTTCATCGGTCACTTAAACCGTGGAAAAACAGCCACTGGGTCAAGGAAAATAAACTGCAGAAAGCTTATGAATATCCCAAATTCCTGTGCTGGCCAGCTAAATTAAAGCAAAACAACAAAAATGACAACAACGACAACAACAAAAACAGCTGGGAGGGACTTCACTGGTATACAGAGACTTAGGAGCTCCTGAAGCTGTGGCTCGGAGTATTGCTGCACTCTCAGTTCCCTGGACTTTTTCATGTTAGTGCCTTTGCACCCATGAAGCAAGTCACTTTGCTGAGCCTTTGCAAAGGACTCTGCTAAGCCGGCCCTGGCTTTCTGAAAGAAGACACACGAATGACTCCAGAGGAAAACAACTGGATCCATCCAAGCCTATTTGATGTGGTTTAGTGTCACTACTGTGAAAGCCAATAGCAGAGACAGTGATGTGACATTTTGAATGATTTCCATTTTTATTTATGTTTCTTTGTTCATTCTTTCAACAATATATTGTTAAATAAGAAATCACACAGATGTAAACATAGGCTATTTTTGTTTATATTGCAGGTGCAATGCTGAAGAATCCACTTCTAGACCTGGGTGCTGCCCTCCTTCCACACATTATATCGCATGACAGGGTACCACAACGCTACATTGATGTCAGACTCAGCAAGGATTTCTCTCCGGAGATCCCACTTGAGGGGTCACAGAAGCAGATCATGCCAGCCTGTCTAACTAACCAACACAGTTAGGAGTTCCTGACAACGTCACACACTTGAAACCATATTTGCAGATGGGTGGTAACTAATATTCATTTTAAAACAAAAATCAGGAGAAGAAGAGTCACTTTGTTCCATATAGCAAAGGAAACAGTATGTCAAAGGAGACTATTATTCCTCCTACGTTACAGAGGCACAGGACAAAAAAAGATTTGTCTAACATTATTTCTCCCTGAAATCGGTGTCTTCTTTTCTCTGCTCTTCTCCTTGCAAATCCTGATCATCTGTCAGAGCTTCCCAATCCCTGCTGCTGCTCATGTTAAAAGTACCCAGATCTCCTCTCTTGTGATCTCTGCCTTTACTGCAGAGGGAAGTGAGTGCTCCTCACTTTAAAGCTGGGCTATGTGGCACAGTCAATGCTTGACCACTGATCCCTTGCGATTGCAGACAGTAAAAATGGGCTTTTCCTCCTCTTATATCCCAGCCTTTGAGTTTATGGGCACATCCAGCTGTAGCAGAAAGCATATTGTACTCTGAAATTCAAGGGTCCTGGGTTCGGTCCATGTTGCCAAATGAACAACTGTAGAACTGCATTATATACCATGGAAATCAAATCCCTGTGGGTAGTCTATTCTAATTCTCCCCACAGAGCTGCATGAATGCCAGTGCAATGTTGGGGGAAAGCACAAAATCTTCATGGCTTAATCATTCTCCAGTTGAAGAACAAACAGAAAATCCACTTCCTTGAGATCATATTGAATTGTGTGTTTACTGGGATTGGCTGCAAACTACTTTAAAGTAAGATGAACAACATCTTAGGAAAGAAAGAGATGCTGGTGAAATGAACCCATAAATGGGAATATTCAATTTCATATATGGGGTGTAGCTGTGAGAACAAGTTCCCTCAGCCTGCTTAAGAGCCTAACATAGTACTGTTCCCCATTCAGAATTAGAAGTCTTAAAAAGTACTTAAAACCTTAAAATAGATAATACAGAAAATTAAGATAAATGATGAAAAAACTTGCACAGACTTTTAGCTACAGAATTTCAGATAAGTTTCTATGAAACTGCTCGTCTGTTTCCTGTCCTATTTTTACACGAATGGAAGTAGTGAATAGTTAAGTGCACAAGACCAGAAAAATAATTTGAAAGCAATCAATCAAACAAACAAACAAACCCTATGTGCTAAGGACAACCTTGAAAGAGGAGAAGAGGGTTTTTCCCTCTTATGGATCACTAAAATGTAGAAAAATGTTCCAAAAAAGATTATTTTGGAAAAGCTTTTTTCTGTTAAGGACATCAAGCTTTGACATTCCTTCTTTTAATGCAGTGTTCATTTGAGTTTCAGAGATGTTTTGGGAACTTCCAGCACATAGACCTAAATTTCAGATATGAAGTATCAGGTAACTGAGTACCCTTAATAAAACACTACCTACTGCTGTGAAGGGACAGAACACTTACCACTTTAGAGAACCAGAGTGTAAATAATCTTATACAGGTAAAAACGTCCAGAAAAAATGTATGAAGAAATATCACACATACATGCACTGTCAGGTAAGTAAGTGTTCCTTCCAAAAGCAGAGTATTAAAACGAAGTTTGGCTATTCCAGTCAAAGATGAGTGACGTGAAATTAACAAAAATTTCAAGATTAATTTTTTTTTGCTTCACTTAAAATGTTTCATTCTCCTAACTAAGTTAGAGTGTTTGGTGGCAAGATATTGTAAATCCTTACACTGTGCAGGAAAGGCACAAGAAGCACAATAAAGCTGTAGGTAAACTAAGGGATTTTCAGGAGAGAAAAATGTTGCATATTCTGACTTTTACTCAATTAAAAGGATATAGACCTGTGGTACTCTTGGAGGTTGAAATATGCATGCATACTGTATGTATATACACACCTAAATAGAGGGTTCATGCAAACTTGCTGAGTTCAAGAATAGGGAAGAAATAAGAAGCATGTACCATTTAAAAAAATCCAACTAGCAAATTAATAAAATTTACCATATACATATTATTTATTATGTAATTATGATACTTACATGCATTTATGTTATGTTTAACATATTTTGTTAACTATTTTTCATATATGTCACATTTGATATATATATGCTTTATGTATTATATTTTAGTTACCATATTCTACGTTATGTATTAAAGTCACTTGAATTCTATATTACATTTGGTCTCTAATCAACATAATTGTATTGTTTTACATTACATTAATGAATTACTATTTTCCAGCACTGAAAATTCATCACTTGGAAAAAAAATCTACTGCTTATGAAGAATTTATACCTTTTTTAAAATCCCTAGCCTATAACAGAGGCTTATGGAGGCACTATCCCTCTAATTCTTCTCCTCTGTACAGAATAACCTGGCATATTAGTCAATCAGCACTGGTAGAATCAGAACACTGAGATCAGAATACTATGTACTCTAATCTTATCCTGAGGAAGTCATTTGGAAAGTGGATTAGTTTCTAAACTTAGCCAGTTACTGCTTTAAGAATAGCCATATTTAAGAGGAACGGAAGTTCTGGCCACTCCGAGAAATTACTCCTGATCTAACTATTTAACAAAGAATCACCTTTACCTTCTATGACATGCTTTACAAATTAGTTGGTTGACTCCTTGAAGGAACTACTTACTTCCAGGTGCATCTTTAAGTGTCCCATCTTCGTCAGTCTTAACTGTCTGAAGAAATAAGGAAAATAAATTAAGGGTTAAATCTGTCACAACAGAGCACAGACTGGAGTTTAAAACTTAACACAAACTAAGTATATATGCATGTTATATTTACTTGTCTTTGTAACTGTGGGAAAGCATTTAAGTTAAAGTATATTTACAAACACTTCAGAATTTCAGCAAGTTGAAGATGCCTCATTTTGTTAATCTGAAAAACTGTTTTTATCAGTTTAATTTCTGTAGTAGTATTTTAAATACATCTGTACAACTCATACTTTCTAAATACTTCAGAACAATACAATGAGAGCTAGCAGACACATTCCTTTCATTGTTACTGCAAACAGACTATTTAAAATAAAATTGTTACACTACTATTAAATTATTGTCAAACTATAATCCACCCTAGCTTCAGATTCATTTACACCTCGACACACATTGTGCAGGTGCTGTCTGAACTTCCATAGCATTGGCTGATTCAAACTACGTGTATATTTGCTAACCAGGGAACTCCAAACTGGCTGTGTGGTGCTGAGCACCGAGTTTCCTCTTGCAGTCGGTGAGTACTCAGGATGCTAAGAAGGTTGGTGCCTGAGTACTCGCTTGTCTCATATTGAGTATTAAAATGGATTTAGTCACAAGCATCTGTCATTCATTTACAAGGGCTTTTTGAAGCAACAATTTGCTTAATGCTAATATAATTACAGCCATGTATTAATTCTAATATGAAGAAAATTGCAGAAAGGGAAGGAAGAAGCTCATCTTGCTATGATGGAACACAAGTACAACAAAAGCTGCTGTAACTTGAAACACCGAAGTAATCAAACAAATCTAGAAAGTACCAAACCACATATTCCTATAGGTGGGCCTTCAGTAGAAGCAGAGAACCCTTACCAAAAAAAAGGTAATGACAGGCACGATTAACACCAGGGAGTGACACAATCTCAGGCACACACTTAGCTTCCTAAAATATAAGCAAACGAAAAGCCTCAAATATTTTCAGTCACCTTGTGCCTCTGATTTTAGTATTTGTCACTGTACAGGTAACTATTAAGTGGCTCTCTGGCAGGCCTTGCCTGGTTTGGTGTAAACCTTGCAGCTGGAGGCTTATCACCAAGCTGTGGAGAACGACACCAACGCCTTAATGTCTGTGGACAGCTGTGTGGCAGGGACACCCCCCCAAGGCCTCAGGGTTTCCTCACGGTGGCTCTGGTGGCTCTGCACAAAAACGAGGGCAAAACGCAACCGCATCCCCTTGGCTGGTGTGGGGCTGTGAGAGTGCCTGAGGGCACTGACCTGCTCTTCGTGCCCAGCCCTGAGGGGAGGCTGCAGCCCTGAAATGGAGGCATCACGGAGGCCACACCCGAGCAGTTCAGCCTCCTGTCATGCTGAGGAGAAGCAGGCCCCGGTGGCCACCCCTTTGGAGGGGAGGATCGGGCATCTGCTGGGAGACCCCTCCGGGGGTGCCAGGAAGGCCTGGGGGATGCTTCTAGAAGGTATGTGGAGGGTGCAGCAGCCAGGCTGGGGTAAGGTGCTAGGGTTCAAGCGGTATGAGTAAGGCATGGCTTTTCAGAGGCCTAGGGAGCTGATGGCAGCCTGCGGGGCCCTGCTCCGTCATGCCCAGGGTTGGGGAGGGAAGGCTATGTGGTGCAGCATGAGGTGGTGCAGGCTGGGAGATCTCTGAGGTAAAAAGGGGGGCGAGGCTTTTGGGCAAAGCCTCAGCAGTGTGTGTGGGAGCCTGAATGCTTTTCCCCTTTCTCCTGGGATATTGCAGACATTCAGAAGCAGAGAACAAAACATGCATTTACTGCCACTCCTCCGCACTGAATCCCAGGGCACTTCTAATAAGCTAGGAGTAAAGATGAGTGCTCAAGCAGGTGGCCAGAACTCTCCCAAGGAAGAATAACGCTTGCACAGGGTGTTTACATCCTGCTATAAACTACGAGTTTATTTCATGCCAGACCACAAGCTGCTGGTTGAAACCTCAGCTGAACTTATTTGCTGATCAGAGGAACTCCATTAACTTTGGAACCAGACAGTTTTCACTTTCACACCTTTCCGGCTGGCTGGGACAAGAACCAGAATACAGTAAGCTCATGTTCCTGGGACACTGCTGACCCAATCCCAAGCAGCAAGTATCAGAGAGTATGTTAAAAAAAGGATGATTTCTCTCAAAAGATTTATTGGTTTTGTTTTCTGAGGCTCAGGGGGTCTGTGGGGTTCATATAAACACTATGTTTTTTGGCTTTCTATGTTTAGCTAAACCAAGTCCTGAATTCTTTCAAATCTAAGCATTTATGTGAGAAAGCCTCATATTTTTCATATGATCCAGTTTCATGCCTTAATATGAGGTAAAATGCTGCACAAAGGCTGCATATCCCCCAGAAGATGGTGTGTAGAGATCTGCACGTTCCGTCTTTCCTGTTACTGATGTGGAGTTCACTTCATGACTAGATTAATTCCAAAGCTCCTCTTTTTTTTTTTTTTTTTTCTTCTGTAAAATCTATGCTGAAATAGTGTTACTGTTATTGGTACACAAACCAGTTAAATAACACTAGTCTGGGAGCATTCACTGCCTTATATCCTCCATCAGGAGGAAACAGGTTCATGTTCTGTTTCAGATCTTGAGTTGTCTCATCCTGGAAGGATTTACTCATGTCTTTCCCTGTACACCTATCTCAGCAATTAAATCAAAAGCTTCTTCTGTGTTGGTTTTTTTTTTTTTTTGAACAAACAAAGCAAAACAGTAGAAAATGACCATTGTGCTGTCATGGAATAACTAGAGGTAGCATCATTTAACCAGTTATTTTTTGTGAACATTCTAGGTACCATTAATATTAGTGACAGCTTACAAGTATCTTTACTACTGTCACTGCTAGAACTAAGTCTGATAAAAGAAGTGATCAGTCATGATAGGACTGAAATAGGCTATACATCGTTTCATGTTTTTATTTATATAGATTGTCAACATTTTGTATGAGTTTAAAATGCTTTTTTTTTTGCCATTTTAGTGGACCATTTGAGTGTGCATTACTAGAGCCCATGACCATTAATTGCTCATCTAAAACCTGATTATATCAGCCACATACAAATTTACACAACTTATGTATATACTCAGATTGTGCTTTGTATGCAACTAGATATTTGGTAGAAACCTCTCTGAACTGGAGCTTTAATTTGATACATAACGACAGGATACCTGATTTAGCTATATAAGCCTTCTGGGAAAATATCAGGGTTGAGCAGTCTTATTGTTCAAGTCAAGGTTAACTACATTCCTGGGGCTTTACGTTTAGTTAGATAAAGTTGTTGGAGTCTTTGAGCTAAGAGTTCTCCATGCTTCAGAAAGGCATCAATGTAGAATCTGGCAAGCAAAGAGTGAGATTTAAACAGCTCCATTCACTCATTGTATGAGATCAGTTTATCTCACCACCTAATTTAAGTAATCACAGTAGTGTTGCCAATATGTCCTTCCTAACTGGAACAGCTTCTCAACTGCCTTATGTCTCATTATCTTGTCTCTGTAAATTCTTTGTCATTATCTGGTATTTTAGTTTATTAGCTCCTAGCTGCTTTCCCTTCAAAAATCCCATTCCTCTGAAATTTCTTGTCTTCTTCTATACAGCCTTTAGTGACTTTTGAGGATGGACATGCAATAATTGTAATGTCAAACATTGGTCACCTCTTAAATACCTCAGAGCTACTTAATGTTATTAACAGGTCAGGGATGGATTGTCTAAGGATACCAGAAAAATACTGATTTGAAGAATATCAGCTACTTTCTGATTCCAATTTGCAGAAAGTCTTCTTACAATATGTTTAGAAACGCATGAAAAAATGAGGCGGAGGGGAGGGTAATTGAAATAAAAACAGTTTTTATTTTTTAAGTCTTGGGATTGGGAAGCATAGTCCTCCTATCTAGAGCTATTGTAAGCAGCTGTACTTCAGGCTGGGCAGAACTGAACAGGGAACTGGAAGCTGGATATGACCTGCCAGGAGCTTACATACACCCTTCTGGAGCGTAACATCATGCTTCGGCTTTGAATCATTTTTAATTTTAAAAACAAATCTGCATCCACTATTGTAATTTCAAGCTCAGTTGTCAGTGTGTGCTGAAATTTGAAAGCTAGCTTAACTATTTGATTCTTGACATTTCTTTGGTTTGACTTCTTTCCTGTCATATTCTGTCAAGTGTGCCTTAACTACGTGTAAAATTGGCAGCAGTGGAGATACAGGCTTTTGGCATGACCACAATTACTTTCAAACAAAGATAATAGACTATTCACCTCTAGAGACAAGCAAGCAAGCAAAGTTGTGAAACTTTCCTCTGCATGAACTAGTCTGCTCTCACAATCAGGGCAGAGGAGCGCTAGCTTGCTGTGCAGAGAAGACTATCACAAAGGCTGTGGTCACTGCCTGCTGACATCTGTAGCTCCATGAGCAGTACCCCAAGCAGATGCAGGTAGGAAAAGATAGAGACTGCTGTTGAAGATGTTTCAAATGTTGTGTTATATCTGAGTGAGCATCATGTGGGAATTGCAGGCACGTGTTGTTGGCAGCATAGGGATATGGCTAGGAGGAGTGAAGGCTTGGATGCTATCCAACTCCTCTGTGGTTGCTAGAACCAGCTTGCCTTCAACATCTGTACTGTGGGAGTAGAAATGGTGTTCTGCATTGTAGCAGCAAGCAATCACAGCAAGGTTTGGCTCCGGAATTCAGTGTATTTTCTCTTTCTCAAATTGGTGTGAATATGAAAAGAAAGGGAAATAGTGGAAGCTGAACCCATCAGGGGAACCAGGTGAGCTGGATACCTCACAGAATGTCTCAGACAGGAGATATGTGTTAGGTTTTCTGCATTTCATTTGCCATTCATTATGGGCACACTGTATATGGGTGTTTAGTAACTGTCTTTACCTTTTATATTCTGAAACACCCATTCTAATGTTAAAACAAGGTAAAAATCACAGGTAGTCCTGTAAAAATCATTGAGATTAGATTAAGGTTGTATTTAATATGATTGAAGGCTATAAAATTTGGTATTAAGTATTAATAATTGCTATGTCTGTTGCTTAGGAATGGTTCAAGGCAATGGAAGCTTTGGGTATCTGATCTTCAAGATGTTAGAGGGCTATGTTCCTAGATACCAGGGCACTTGACTAGTTTTTCTGCAAACCACAATGATTCCTTCCTTTATTTGAACAGTGCTCACACAGTGACAAAAAAAAAAAAAAAAAAAAAAAAGTTGGCAGAAAGCATAGTTTGCTACATGAAATTATCTCGAAAATTAATGTTGTTGATTAAAATGAAGTACTTAGTTGTTGATGCTGTTGAATTCTCAAAACTGATACAATTAAGCTGAAATCTAAAGATCTTTTCTATTTGTCACCAAGAGTAGGCTAGAATTGTTCTTAACATACAAATTCGAGCTGCCACAAAGCACAAACGAGCTGCTTAATGTTTAGCTAAAAAATTGCTTAGTTGATCTCTTGCATATTTTCTTCATATTTTGGCCTTTGGTAGGGCTATTTGTTATTTCAAAATGTTTTGGCCATAGTATATCTGCAAGACCTCATTTATCCTTTTGAAATTTGTAGCCTTCACAAGCTTGGCATCTACAGCATCACAAACAATGAACTACTGTGACTCGAAGCCTCTAGGATTAAAGAAAAAGAAAGAAAGAAAACCCTCTTCCATAAGAACTTTTTTTTTAACAGAATTGGAATTTGTTGAGCACATTTTTTTGCCACAGTTGGCAAAAACAAACAAACAAACAAACAAACAAAAATCACAGATTTTTCATCTTCCCACCTCCCGTCCCAAATGAATGAGGAAGTACTGGTGCTATGGACTTGCTCTTTAAATAAATGGAATCTTTCTTTTCTCTCTTGGCAACAGCAGGAGTATTCTTGTGCTGTATGACAAGGCTAGCTGGTGCTATATTTATCTTGCAGCTGTATGCAGGCTTGCAGGAGATTGTTCAATAAGAGAAAGGCAAAGAGTCATTGCAGTGTAAAGAAACTTTGTTCTACCATAAGCTAACTTTTTGGATTGGCTTAAAGACAGGGCTACGTAGTTTCAGAGGAGTGAGGAATATTGTTACTGATAGGAGATAAAAACTTTACTGAGATGTCTCTGGAAAGATCAGGGCTTTGCTAGAAGGGGGAAAAACATTCTTAAAATGGAATTCAATAGATGTTTGGGTGCATCAGCAGCAGCAGAAGAAGGAAGAACAGAGGGTGGGGACGATGATATTAACAATGCTGGCAGTAGTGTTGCCCATGAAGAGCTGGATTTGGTACAAATGTACCTTACCTTTCTGCCTGAAAGATACATGAAAGCAAAATTCACCGGGACAGCATACTCGATGTGCTGGTTATTGCTGAAACTCTACAAGGTAAGAGATTTTAGTGCAAATGCATGATATTTTAGTTAACTGTGTATGTGCTTAAAAGGCAGAGAGAGCAAAATCTCTGTTAAAGTTATTGATAGTTTATTAATACAAACCATACAGTTTTGACAACTGTACCACACAGTTGTCTTCACTCTATTGTAAAAGGAGCACTGTAAATATTGAAGCTGTACCCAGAAATAGGTCAGCCAACAAGGGAAAACTTGCAGGGACTACTAGTGGAGTAGTATACAAAGCAATACACTAGTAACTGCTAACCAGGTTCTCTCTGTATTCTGTTACTTACTTGCAGAGGACTTCATATTAATTTAGCTTATTTTCTAAGTGCATTTTTCTAAGTGTAAATTTCTTGTGGTGATCTTCATTGGCTTACATTTATCTCTTGTTTTGAATAAGCAGCAGAACGTATTTCAGTCCTGAAAATCTAAGCATTATAAAAGTCAAAAAATGGGGGTTTGGAATATTTTGTCAATTATAGTGGGGAATTAGTGTAGAGGCTGTGGTGGCACTTATTTTAAATGTGATTTGAGCACATCTAATTAAAATGCTTTTGCTTATTGTGTTACTAAGGAAAAAAATCAGGCATCAAACCAATTATAAATGCTATAGTTCAGGCTATTTCACTTTGCAGAAAGCTGCTTGGATTTGCAGACTTAAATATGAAGCATTCAGTCCTACCCACATGATAGGTTTAAGGTTTTAGATTAAATTGAGAAGGACTTTACACTTGAGCATAGCACGTTGGGGTTTTTATGTGTAGCAATGCTGTTTGAATACATTTGGAATGTGTATTATTTCTTCCTTTGTCTTCTGTGTTGTTGCATTCAAGACTTTCTGTTGTAGGTATTTAGTCAATGGGAAGCTCACCCGATAGGCCAAAATAAATGTCAAAGCAATGTTTCCTGTTTTTTTTGTTTGTTTGTTTGTTGCTTTGTTTCTTTTTTCAAAAGTATGTGGCAGACAGGAAATACATGATGATGATGTGCCACAGATCTCAGGTGTGGGGCCACATGGTGCCCCAGCAGCAGCAAAGCCCCTCCTATAGGCTCTTCTACATGTGTGGCAGTTTTGTGTCAGTAGCTGCATCATTTTTTTCCAGCATAGCTATGCAAAACTGTTATAAAATGTAAACTGAACAGTGCTAACAGTTTTATCTGTTAGATTTTTAGATAGCTTTGCTTCCATAGGTATTCCATATTTGTAGTGCTTGTGCCTGTTGGTAGGATTTACCATATCCTTGCTTTAGGGGGCAGATACAGACACTTTCCTCCACTTGATTTTTCCTTGTAATTTTTCTGCTTGCTTATTGCAGTCATCTTTTGTGAGATTGACTGAGAGGGGTCGGAATCCATTGAGTTATATGGTGGGGGGGGGGAATGAATAGCCCCCGGGGCAGATGCCAGAGCAACAAGTCAGGGCCATCATGTGGGCAGATGCCCAGTGCTGGGGAAATGCAGGTGCTCCCCAGGTGTTTTGGCAGAGTGCTGATCCTGGGAGGGGAAGGCTGCCCCTTGTCTGGAAAGTTGCTAATTTATTTGGTTGTTTTTGTTGTGGCTTGACCCCTTTGCAACCAGACATTTGAATCTGTATGTTTTAAGATCCATAACTCTGTTGCAGAATGAGACAAAGCTAGTGGGCTTACATCCAATGGTCGATCTGGGTGCATACGGCAAGTTTAATACCTTGGACTCAGTGCCAATGCATAGATTTCTGGGGCATTAAATATGTGCATAAATATGTGCATAAAACTTTAAGTGGCATGCATACAACAGTCTTGTGTGCATGTTATCCATTAGTATAAATGGTTGTTTTTACACCTGACAAGCGGCAAACAAAACAGGGTAAAAGCAGTGCTTGATGCAAGGAAAAGCATGAGACGTCAGTACCATGCAGGGCAGCAGGAATGGACAATCTAGCCAAGGAAGCCTGATGTCCTTTCACCTCCCTTCTTCATGTAAGCCTGTAATTACACAAAGGTCTCCATGTGGACTGGGCTGTAAATTACACAGTGTCATTCAGTACTTTGTACAGATGCTTATGGCTGGAGTATCCTCTGGTTGCTCCATCACTGAGAGGATATTATTTTGTAAATAACAGGAAGTGCTATTAAAACACACAAGCTAGGAAAGATGCTCCTGCCTGCGATTGTATCTGCTTGCATGTAACATTATATCTGCACAGTGCATATCAGTCCTTCAGTTCAGTAAGAAGCAATTCATACTATGTGAAAGAGCGAGGAGAGCTTCTGTTAAAATCACAGGCTTTTTTAGAAAGCTTTCTGAGAACCTTAAAATGCCCTGACTAAGCTGAGAAATAACTAAACGTCTTTATTATAGCAACGTTTAGTTTATTAATGCTTCTTTCTTGCTGAGCTTTCTTAAAGACTGCTCAGATTTGAGACCCCATTTTCTTATTTCCTGATGCTCTTCCATGACTTCAGTCTCTTCCAAGTCCTAGCTGACATTAAAATAGTGAGTTGTTTTCTCCTTCCCACTCACAGGAACAAAATCAGCACAGCGTTCCATAGCTTAGCAGGGTCCAGCAAGCCTGCCCCAAGGTGAGGCTGGCAGGAGTGAAATGGTGCTGGTGCATACAGAGCCACCTTCATTTCATGGCCTGTCTGCATCCCCTGCACATCAAAACCAATCCAGTTCTTGGCTACACACAGGGCTCCGTGTGCTCATGGCCTGGAAATATATCAGGGGCTGCCTATGACTTGTTATCAGTGCTATCCCTGGAGGGGGAATAAAATTGCGTGGCCTTTCTTTGAGTGTAAGTGGTGGAGGGCACCACAGAGCCCGCTCAGTCTTCTGCAGACTGACACCTGGGAAACCCCTCTGTCACCTGTCTGAAGGTAGGCTTCAAATCACCACAATTTGTGAGGAAGATAGAGACAACATGAATCTCTCTAAATGTTCCATACATCACAAAGATTATTCTTTCATCCCTTCAGCTGGTTCTCCATTTCAAACCCCATACATAAACACTGAAGTGTTGTAAAGAAGGAATTCCTATGCACTCATTTATAGATACCCAAGAACAAATAAAGCTTTTTGCTTCTATCCAAAGATGCATTTGGCTAGACAGCACAGCTTGTCAATAGGTTGGGCCTTTCTAATTTCCCAGATACTATGAAAATCAGTTGTTCTCAAGTTATCTTACAAAATGGTGAGGTTCTCCTCTTGGGCTGCAGGTTTTGCAACCAGTAGTCCGAATTGTAATGAAATCTCTTGGATCTGTAAGGTTGAGTTGAAAACCTTGTGAGACCCGGTCTGGTGCTGGATCTCAGACTTGGGCAGTGCTTCCCTCACATTGTAATTGCATTTGTTGCTGTTGCACAGGGGTAGACTTTGATTATTTTGGAACAACTTTTCTTGTGTCAAACTGCATGAGTGTGCACACAAATTGGTGTCTGTTTTTGCACTTGCTAAGCACAGCCTGTCTTCGTTCCTTTGCATCATAAATAATCCCTTCATTTTCTAGTTCTTGCCTGCTTACTGTGTTGTATCCTGAGGTACTTGCTCACAAATAAGCAAACAGCTTTAGAAACTTTAGAAAAGTTTTAGAAACAAATGATTAAATTGGCACAGTCCCCTGTGGGCAATTCCCTTGTTGTATATAAGAATGGTTTATATTGGTTTAAATAAGCTGATTCCTTTCTAGCTTAAATTAAATGAAATAGTCAAAATAATCAGTTCTGAAACACTAAGACAAAAGGAAGGTAGTCACAAAGCAGAGGGGATGGATGTCTTGTTCTATTCAGAATTCAGGTCAGAATATCTTTTCAAAACCTCACAATAAAAGCAGGCTTTAATTAAGATTTAACACAATTTTAGTTTCTGTTTCAACAATTCAGTAACATCTAGTACCGCTGTATATCAAAACCAGTTGATTAGTTCACATGATATCCCTGTTAATTATTATACCTTAAGCATTTCCTGTCAGCTTGGCTGGCGTTCCTTAACAGCCCAAAATCTATATAAAAAGCAGAATAAATGGTGGGGCAGATCTGTAATCAAATTTCTTGTCTGTATGCATCCTTTTGAGTTCGTGGTACTAAGGAGCTTCCAGTTACTGTTGCTGCATAACAACTTGAACACTGGGAGCTGTGACATGCTACAGGAACCTACCAGAAGGAATCCCAAATGAAAGATAGAAGTGCTTAAATCACTGTCCTGTGGTTTAAAGCATAAGGACTTAATTCTCAGCTGTACAATGGATTCATTACTCTGCAATGATAGTCTCACTGCCCATGGCTCAGCTCATTGCCTGTCAAGGGGAAAACACATTTGTCGATTTTTTTTTTAGTTTGATTTTTAGTTCAGGTTATAAACATTGTAGGACTGGATTATCTTTCTGTATGTCTGTGGCACTGGTAAAGGCAGCCTGTTCAAGAACATGGGATGAATCCCCTTCGAGAAGTAAGAGCAGTCTGGTTTTCAGATATTGTATATAAATCCTCTAACCATTAGGCTTTGGTCACAAGGAGGTGTGGTGGCACTACCTGCATTCGTTTGCCTTCCATTTGAGGGGAAAAAAAAAAAAAGAAAGATGCAGATAGAAAGTTCTAGTCTTATGTTATTTGCTGACTTCTGAAAGATCTTCAGTGAAATTGTGGCCCCTTTTGGAGTAGTCAGTTATGTTTTGTATACCTTATTTCTCATCCCAGGATCTACACACAGCAGACTGGAAGCTAGAGATGTTGGTGATTTCTTGAGGAGAGAGGTCTGTGGATTGCAAAAAACAACCCCTAAGAAAGCTGTCTAGTGAAGGGGGAAAGGGACTTCAGACTGATCTTCTCTTCACTATTTTATAGTGATCAGATATAATTGTTGCCTGCTGTTACTCTGTCTTTAACACGCTTCATGTACTCTGCCAAGAACACTTGTATGTTTTAAGAAAAAAAGGAAGTTGGCTCTGGAAAACCCAATTTGAGGTTACTCTCTTTCTTTCTTTTTTTCCTTCTTTCCTTCTTTCTTTCTTCTATATTTTCTTAATTTGGTCCAAATGTAGCTTACTCAGGTCACAGAAAGCTTTTGGCAGAGCAGGGAGATGAATCTTGAGCTACAGAGTGTGAGACAAGGGCTTAGCCAGTGGACCGTGCTTCCTGCCCTGTGCTGGTAGGTTGCGGTCTGATATCAAAAAATGAAAACACTGCAGTGGGACCGGGCTGAGGCCCTTCACAGTTACTTTCCAACTGTTTTAACATAAGTGTTTGTTGGAAACAGTAAGATTTTTTTTTTTAGTTATTTAATGGTTTACATGATCTTGCTGTGTCTGTAACTCCTTTAACTTTTGAGTAGTGGCCAATTTCAGCAAAATTTGAGTGAGGCAGAAGCTGCAGAGTTCATATCAGGGATGCAGAAGTAGGTAGGCAGGGATTGGAAGCAGAGACTTAACTAATGCCCCTCCTGAGGGGCCATTTCCACTGTGGAGAACATAGAAAACCAGACTGTGTTGTTTCAGCTGCTTGCAGAAATATGTGTTTTCCCTATAAAATGTTTTTTTTTTTTTATTTGGCTGTTAATGGAACTCCACTGAAGCTTACTGTTAGCCTTCAGCCCTCAGAGTGAAAGCCAAGTGTTTCAAGAAGTGCAACTTGAGACAACTGAAGAGGGATATATTTCAGGAAGCCCTAAACATTCTCTCTGACCCCCTTGGAATGCCGGTTTGTTAAGCTCTCTCAGAGGTGTCAGTGAGAAAGCTCAATCTCCTTTCACTTTTTTGATCAAAATTGCCAATATTTTATTTAGGGTCACAGGCTGTTAGAGTGAGCAGTCTGATACACTCTTAACTCCTAAAACATCATGAGTAGTTCTATGGGACTGTTCAAGGGGAATATTTCTGACCTTCTTTCATGCAGTTTTCCTTTCATTTATGCCCAAATATTCAGGGTTCATTTGGGCTAGAAATATTAAAACAGCCTGTCTTATCCCGAAATGGTATGTGCAGTGCTGGGTGGGACCCAGTGCTGTAGAAAGACAAAGCAATGAAATGGAAAACAGTGGAGGAACCCATGGCAGGGGGTTAGAGCTGAACGATCTTTGAGGTTCCTATCAACACAAGCCATTCTATGAAATTTTTCTTGTTCAATTATTACTTTCTAATTATGTAAGAAAAAAATGACTGAAATCCTGAGTGTCTAGTATAGTACACAGGGCAGACTGAGAACAAGTGATTTCTTCCTGCTCATGCTGAAATGTTTTAAGCTCTTCCTAGAAAGTTTCTCATGATTACAGTCATCTAAGAAGGTGCTGTTTTTTTTTCTCTCCTCCTGGTATTTTCTGCTGGAATAAAAGCAGAGCTGGTGTTGGACAAAACAAAACAAAAAAGGCTTCAAGTACAGTGCTCCAAAAGCTCTATTATAAACTTACAGAACAGGATGAAAATTGGCAAAGATTGCAGAATTGGAGGTGTGACAACCGCACAATAAAAGCAAGCCCTGAACGAGATGTTGCCAGATAGCACAATATCTAGGTAACCACAAAGTTGCTTGGGCAGGACAGCATTAAAAATTAGCTAGATCACTCTACCATTTTGTAACAAGGAGCAAAATCAAATTTGAACTTCTAAATATCTGCAAGTGTATCCTTTCCACACACTCCTCTCTCATTTATTTGGAAACTTGCATTTGCACTGAGGAAGAATGTGTTTCAGTGTGGAAAAGCTCCTTTTTTAAGGCTATCTGACCTTCAAACACATTTCCCCACTCTTGTAAAAATAATGTACGATAATACAGATAATTTAAAACAAAACAACAACAACCAATCAGTCAAACAAATACAAGCTGTCCCTTTGCTTTGAGTTTTACTAGATATGTACATTTCTTTCCTCAGAGAAAAACAGGTTTTTAAGTCTCCTTTAAGTCTCAGCTTTGTTTTTGGATGGAATCAGTGAATTTATTCACAGATTAGAGAAAATTCTGTAATTCTGATAGTGATCACTACATGTGGACCATCATTTTGATTCTAGAAAAAGAAAAGGATGGGATAAACCTTAGTAACTCCTTGTGCACAAGATGTGATCGTAGTGTTGGTGTTCAGAGAACTTCCTGGTAACAGAGGAATCGAGGCAGTAACATTTCTTAGTACAGATGCAAATTCAGAGAGGTAGGTTCACAGCCAGATTTCCAAGAGGTGTCTGTGTAGGTTTACCACTCCGAATTCTCCTGTCGACACTCTGCCAGAGGATACTGCCCCTGCTGCAGGGGCAATGTAGTAGGATGTGAACCTGCCACCTGAACCAGTTTCCAGCATCACTGCTTTCTTTAAGCATTACAGCTAACTCTCTGTGCTGATGTAAGTGAAACTCTAAATCAAACAAGGTCAGTATTGCATCCACTTATATTATGCAGGTGATATGAATCTGTCACTTGGACATCATCTGGAAAAATGCGATACTATGTTGTGTTGCAGTCTTAGCTACTAAAATCTTATATATTGCTTAGTGACACACTATGGTGGTGTTGTATGAGACATTGAACAGCATAAAAGGTAGAGCTTTATTTACAGCTTCTCCTGTATTTACTCTATCTTTTCCTTGTAATTGTGATATTCTGCAAAAAGGAATAGAAATGCCCTGCATTAATTACACGAGAGAATGACATAGTCTTTGTTCTACTTCTTGTCTGTATTTTCCTGCAGAACTAAAAAAAAAAAAAAAAAAAAAGCAGAAAAAAACCACCTCCTAGTATTTGGAAACATTCAAAAATGTTTCTTTGCTGCCAAAGCAGACAGATAGTTTTTGTATGCAGGCAGAAAGTTATGGGGTGGGGCAGGCAAAAGGGATTAATATTGTTTCCATATTTTTTTTCTTTTATTAAGGGGTATTATTTGCTATAATCCTATTAGCAAAATGAGCAACCCCAGCGCAGTGTGGTAGCCAGTCTCTCCCTGCCTAAAAAGAGAGAAGGCCCTTAAGGTGTGGTGAGAAGCGTGGGGGAGATAGACTGGAATGTGCAATAAATATTATTAATGGCAATACTCAGGAGAAAATAGCTTTCATAATGTTGGCAGGAAAAGTTTTCAAACTAGAATTTTTTCCCTGAAAGTTCCAACTCTTGGAAGCAAGTAACTGAATGGGGGGGGAAGGTCATAAAAAAAAAAAAAAAAAAAAAAAAAAGTGTTATAACTGCAGAGGAAAACTGAAATATTAGTTTACAATGGAAAGTTATCAAGCTATGAATATTTCATGCTTGGAAATGTCAGTCATCTTGCAAGTGTTTTAGAGCTTGGATTGGCTTGTAACAAATGCTGATTATAATAGCTGCTGGATTGACTTTTGTGCTTTGCTTAGCCCAGATAAAAATTGTAAATGGCATAAGTACTGCAAGTGTTCATTTGAAAAGTGCAGCCTTTCATTTCCCAGCCCACATAAATAACCAGCTAGGATGCCCAGCAGTGAGTGTAGGGGGACTGACATCAGCAAAATGCATTGGAAGCATGGAAAAGCTTCCTAGGGAAAAAAAAAAAAAAAGAGTAGAAAAAAGAAAAAAAAAGAACTTAAGCTGCTGGAAACAGGCAAAGGCTGCACTAAAGACATCCTGGGAACTTTGGCAGTCATAAATGGTAGAATGTTTCACATTGTCCAGAAGTCCTGGATACACCACTCTCTCCTGGGGAGAGGACAGCTGCCTATTGAATTGCCCCTTTTTCTTACAGCACACCAGTGCACTTCAGAAAATGTCCTGGCTTGAGTACCAGAGAGGTTTGTTAGAGAGGTAGGGGAGACAGCACGTGGAAAAAACAATAAAAGAAAGTGATCTCAATGTGATCTCATGACATTTCTGATCTTGCTGAAACTAGGGCTCTGCAAACATCTTTTTTTTTTTTTTTTTTTTTTTTGTGGACATGTGCTTAATTTCATCCAGCTTTCTTCAAGGTATCTGCCAGCCCAGGCACCTCTGACTTGCTTGTCATGTGCCTGGAGATCTTGTTGGGCGTGATGTTTGCTTGTGTTGGAGACCACTTATGTGGATCTGCAAGCACACAGCAGCCTGGCTGGAACCGGTGTGTGTGCAGACCCTGTTCTCCAGAGCCCTGCACTGGTGGTCCACACACATCCCAACAGCACTGTATTACTGGATGTGCTCAAACCAGCTTTAAACTTCCAGTATGGTGAATTTCATTCTTTGCGGTCTGAGAAATTTGCTCAACGCTCTGCGAAAGCACTGAAGATCTCTGTTCATTCCTGTTTCTGCTTGAAGCTTCCTATAGGGCTTTGGAGAAACACTTCATCTCTGCGTCAGCTCTTTATCTTAGAGGAAATACTGGTGTATTCCCAGCAGGAAGTATATGGCTTTTCTGGAGAAAGGATGTTGGCTTGCTGGCTAGCAAGTCTCCAGTTTGGAAGGTGGCCGGTAACTATCACTGCAGTATGGACAAATAGAAGATGAAGAGGAGGATTACTTGTTAGCTGGAAAGAACTGAAGTTTGAATGACATCTACAACTTGTATGTTAAAAAGCATTAAAAGTTATAGGAATATTTTGGGTTTTCAGGTTTATTTTAGAGCTACATGTATATAATAAAAAATGGTAGAACATTCTAAGAAGTTTTCACAACTGTCTTAGGCTTTTAAAGTTTTTTGGTTTTCACACTATCAGTGAAATCTGTGTAAACAGACCTTTGAAATGGTTCAATACTGCCACTACAAAAATGGTAATTCTTTGTAAAAATAGGGAGTTATCTCAAAAAAGAGCTGACAATTAGAACAGGTTGAAAATGAGCATGGAGGAAAAATGGGTAGTTTTAAAGGCTATTCTACGAGAAGTTTTAGTACGCTTCGTTGTTCAAGGATAAGCTGATTTTGTTTTAGATGGAATGCTATTTATTTAAACAGTTGGAGCTTTGCAACTTGCATATACGGACAGATGGTTCACTCTCCCTTCTCTTCTTAACAAACTGCTTTGCAGTTTATCTGAAAGTTCCCCAGGTCTGCAGTGTTCATTTTAAGACAGAGATTTTAAGTGCGTATTTTAAAAATGGAAGTTACAAGGGAAGGGAAGTACCTGATCTAGAAGAACATGAATTCATCCAGAAAAACAGTGGGGCACTTGCTACTGAAAAGATTCGGAGCCACCATAACTTAAAGTGGGTAGCAAAGGGCTTTATGTACAACCGGGTAATAATAAAGACACGTAACTGTATGAATCACAGAAAATTCACAGACTGTGTGAATTCACAATCTGAGAATCTGATCTCAGAGGTACTACCACTGACAGGACCAAGATTTTTATTTATTTTTTTGACAGGACCAAGAACTTTGCAAAGTTCTTCTATATTATTTTAGGACTTTTTTTTTTAATAAAACAAATTTTCATTTGATTTTTGGAACACCATTAAGCATGTGTTATCATTGCATACCTAACTAAGCTTTTCTGGGATGGAGGGAGTGAAAAAAAATATGCATAGCCTACTCTGTTTCTGTAACTGTTGATCTTTCTCATCTTAAAGAACATAGTTTCTGTGAAGCTGAAGAGTGAATGGTATCATATAGGAATGTCATATATGTCATATAGACATATAGGAAAAATATCTGGGAAAATATATATAAGGAACAGGGTTTGGGATCACTGTTTAGAATAGAATACCATTTTTCTTTAAGGTATCACCATTGGCAAAATGTCAAAAAAAAAAAAAAAAAAAGCAAAACCTTCAACTTGAGAGCTTTATTTTGCTTTTTCATTTCCAATGCAAAGTTCAGGGCAAGTGCAGTAAAGTTTGTGAACCCTTCAGCAGCGGCTGGATAGGTTTCAAACAAGCCTGAAGTGGTATATGGTTTTGGGTGCAAATCAGGATGGTTTTGATCCCCAGCCACTTGAAACACAGCACTTTTGGCTGTGTGCGGCTTTGTATTTCAGTCTTCATTGCAGTCCAGACCCAGAGCTGCCCAGAATGAAGCTTTTGCTTAAAGCCCTGTGAGCAGAGCCTGCTGTGCTCCTTACTGCTTTAGCACTTGCAGAATACATCCCCAGCTGAGCTGGATGGTCACCATGGACACATCAATACGTCTAAACATTGATACTGATGAGGCGATGTGTGGGTCTCATCCAGCTTTCCACGGGTAGTTTTATTCAGAACTCACCCCTGGTGCTACGCTAAGGCTGGGGAGAAGGGTCTAGGACAGACTGAGCTGCTTCCAGATGGTGTGCATTGCACTCTTCCTAAGCATTGCTTCAGATTTAATTAATCAAAAGGAATTTTCGAGGACTTGATCCCTTACATGCTTTCTGGCACTATGGGAGTAGATTTCTCCACATATGTCTGACAGGTTTCTCAGTTCTGCTCTGCATAGTGTGTAGGGCCAGGGGAAGTTTCTTGAAGAAGCCACGTGTTGGCTCCTGCAGCTCTGAGATGTCTTTGTGCCAGCAGTCACCGTAAAGCCACGTGCCATGATGGCAGGGTTGCATCTCAGGTAATGCAAAGTGAACAAATCATGGGCCTTTCTATGTAAAAGGCCTTGACATTTATTGAGTTGAAGAGCTAAACAGGATGTTATTAATTAATAATTATTAATGTAATAATTATTCTAAATGATAGGAAGACTTTTACAAAAGCTGTTAAGGAGTGACTTTTTTGCTGTAAAGTAGTAGTAGTAATAGTAGTAATAGTAGTAATATATTATTATTTTACTACATTGGGTATCCTGCCTTCTTTGTTGCACCTGTATTGCACAGTTTTGAAACTCCAGCTGAGTAAACCTGCGGCTTTTCTGAATTTGCATGGGATAATTATGCCTTGGCTGGGAGGTTTCTGACATGGTAATTTTTGTTCACATCCTTTGCTGGCTTGCTTTCTTGTCTGTGAAGGTCAGGCCTGTAAATAAGATGACTGGGAAGTAAATGCAAGAACCTGTTAAGTTGCAGCACTAGGAGTAAGTCTACAGCTCTTCTGGCAAGGTTTTAAAGCGATGTCATATAATCACTTCCTTCCGAGCCAGCTCCTGTTAGAGAATTCCTGGGATATGCTCTCTGCGTAGAATGCTAAACCCTGGGGCCCAGGTGAGGCAGATTTTAGCTCTGCTTTCTTATTTTATTTTATTTTATTTTATTTTATTTTATTTTATTTTATTTTATTTTATTTTATTTTATTTTATTTTATTTTATTTTATTTTATTTTATTTTATTTTATTTTATTTTATTTTATTTTATTTTATTATTTTTTGAAGTGGGGTTGCACAGCAATCTTTCAGATTGTTGTAAAACTATCCAGAACTGCTGCCTTGATGTATGCATTTTGAACTTCTTTTGTTCTATACTCCACAATCAAATCTAGCATTAAAAACAGTTTAACATTGTGGAGCGCCACTTCTTAGTGTATTTCGACATAGTCACATTCTGTAATCTCTTTTCACTTTGAATAGTGCCTTTTACTAGTACTGTAACCCAAAGAATTATTTCTGCTAAAGAACAGACAACCTGGGCTTGTCATTTTGCAGGAGAGCAGTCTGTGTGTGCCTGCAGGTAATACAAGGGAAAATTTGCCACTAAAATCTGTTCCCACCAACCCTTGTCTTCATCCTACCTCTGTTTGTGCTTCTCTTCCCAGACCAATCTCAGCTTCTAGCTGTCAAATGCCTCCCTCCCCATCCCATCTGGGTGTTGGTTAATCTAAGGATTTTTTCCAAGTTTTTTTCAAACACGAATACTTCTAAAAAGGGCGTAGATTATACACATGAATCCAGAGGCAGATTCTGAACCTGTGAAAGCAAAGTTCTTACCAGAAGCTCTACATTTCCACAAGGCTTTATTACATCCAAACTAAGAGTATTAGTGGGAACATTAAATGTTTGCAGGATAACAGAATTTCTTCACAGAGGTAAAACAATTTCACCATACACTGCCAATCACTCTAAACTAATCTGCAAAACATTAAAGAATTTAGGATTCACTTCTAATCTGACACTAGTTTTTTTCTAATGCTGGTTTCAAATAAGGGAGTTATGCCTGACTTAAATTACTCCGAAATCAGGGAATAGTTGGGACATTTTGGGATGTTCCTGCATGAATCTGCTGAAGTTTGTGTACTTTATGGTTATATAAAATTTGCCTCAGAGAGCTTCCAAACTGAACTTCTTATGTTACAAAAATTCTTCTGAGTCCCCATCCAGACTGAGGTTTTGATGTGGTAGCACCGTATAAACATGATTGTTCTTTTAGAGGGCTCATAATCTTAAAGAGAAAGGGTAAGTGAATGGCTTATAACATGCAAACTAACTGGGCAAGGGACTTGTAGTGTCTTTTTGTAGCGTGTGTCTAAAAAGCCTCCACTCCTCCCTCTTACGCTGAGCTCCTCTCTAGGTAACTGCTCGACTTCCTTTTTCTAACTGCTCGCTTTTCCCCCTCTTCATTTAACCCACCCACCCGGAGAGTCCTGAATACATAAAAAGCTTTTGCAATGTGCCCTGAAGCATGTATACTGATGAAGCACATACAATGTAATTATGGATAGCACAATACAACATCATGAAGCGCCTTTATTTACAGCTTCTCTATCATGAGAGTATAATGAACAGATTCAGTAAGGAAATGCAAAAGCAGATGCCTTTGGCTGGCTCCTCTTGTTCTCTTTTTGGCAAAGACAGAGGGACGAGTCTACCCTGGGACAGCCCTGCTGAAGTCAGATGAGTTACACCAGGCAGGAACTGGAACTTTTTTCTTTTCTCCTTTTTCTTCTTCTTTTTTAAAGAATACAGTTGCCAGATCTCTTTCCCCTGACTGTCACAATTTCTCTTTCCACAGAAAGCCTGTGAGAAAAGACTCTCTGCTTCTGAAAAGGTAGGATAACCTTTTAGTCACTAATAGCTAATTTGCTGAGCAGTAAACGGTGTGTACCTACCAATGCCTATAATCAAAAAATTAATATCTAACTACATATAGAAAAGAAAGAGATACTAAAATCCTAAAATCTAATTTTTGAGTGGGACAGGAACAAAAAAAAGCACTGTGAGAGGGTTGGAGTACTAACACACAGCTGTGCTGCTCCAAAGGTATGAAACCTGCTTAGAGCTGGCTTAGGTATCGGCATATAGTATTAATTTTAAAATGTATAAATATACCCTGCATGTGCTCAGGTGTAACATTGGACAGAGTTTCTAGGGGGTGTCTAAGGAAGCACCCTGTTTCCTAGAAACTTTAGGGAAGAGGAACCTGTGGCAACTCATAGGATCAGCCATATTTGCAAGTGGTGATCTTTAAAACAAGTTTATTAGGGCACACCTGGGAATGCACTACATAGAACAGTGTAGTAACAGAAGTTACAAGGACTGCTGATGCTTTGTGCTTGCTAGTGCTGTGGCCATACTTCTTGTTTTTTTCCTCTGCTGAGGGCCTGAATGGTGCCTCTCATATAAAACGTGCCATTTACAATTTGCCTTTTGCTGAGGCCTCCTTTGTGTTCACACAAGGCAGCTGGCAGGAGTGCTGACTCCCCAGAGCAGAGCCTTGCCAGCACTGGCTAATCAATATTCAGCAGATTCCGCTGCTCATTGCAGAGCCATTGATTATCTCTGGAAGGTTACTCCCCCTGTGTGAGTGTCATTTTTCAGTCCCTTCCCTTTACCCCCCTTCCCCAAAGCTCTCATGAGGACAGAGTACTGGGATGGAAATGAGGTTCCATTTCAGGATCTGAATAGTTTGTCCTCAGCTGTCAAAAGAGCCCTTGGGAAGTAGGTAATTTCCCCACTGCTGTGTTGGTTTTTGTTTGTTTGCTTTTAAATTTATTTATATCAGCTTTGTACTTTTAATTTCTGGGACATATCTAATGGTTGTAAGTTGTAGCACTTGTGTTTGTTGTATTTGATGTAGGCCGGTTGTATTAGTTGAGGCTTGGTCTCCTGTGATGAGAGGAAAAACCCATATCTTTTACACAGCTGTAGCTAACCTTTCTGACCTCTGGCACTGCAGGGAAGAGCCATGGATTCATATTCATGCTATTCACAAGCAAATGGATGGGGAGGCTCATGGAGGAATAAAAACATAATGCAAGCCCTCATCTGCTGACATGCTACACTCTGATTATACCCACATGCACTACACAGCAAATTCCCCGTATGTAATGCAAGAGGAGAGGCAGCGAGCAGGTTTGCGTGGGACAATACCTGTTCATCACCCCGCAGTCAGTCTTGCAAAAATCATAACTAGGTCTCTTTTAAAAGTGAGTTATCCACTTATGGGTGTATTAAGTTATCAGTAGAGAACTGAGAGATAAATATGTAAGTCTAAACACTTGAATTTATTCCAGGTGATAGAGTAGATGCCAGATACATGGACTGATACAAAAGACTTACTGGAACAAATGTTTTGAGTTCCTTACTTTGATTGTAAATGTGGCATTAACAATCACAGCAGAGATTACAAATGAAAAGTCTGAGGTCTCAAAGGAGGGGAGCAGGCAGCTGGAGTTAAGATACTGATGGGACTCCAGTGGAGGACAGCAATTTTAACTGTAGATAAAAAACATAGCAGAACATAGACCATGCCTTGCTGGTCAGCACATTGCAGTAGTGCACCTTGGTGCATCTCAAAGAGAGGATTGTGGTTTGTCAGGTGCTGGTGATTTAGCTCCTGCCTCCCAGGGCAAGTTCAGAAACCAGCTCTGTGACCATCGCCAGCAATCCCATCCAGTCATTAGCACATACCAGAGAGATGATGACAGGGATTTGAAAAATGGCAAGCTGGCATTAACTGGGCTTTGTTTAGCCAGGGGGGCTTCCTGACAACTCCCTGTCTTCCTGATGGAGACATGGGACACAATGGACCTGACTGACAGAGAAAGTTTGGTGAAGCATAAATCAGGAGTTAAAGTGACAGTGGACAATGGAGAGAGAACTCAGCTGTCAGAGGGAGTTGTCCCTGGCACGGGAGAAGAGTGGCTCCCTGTGCCATCCTGTTTGTCAGGAAGTGTTCTTTTTCCTGTTTCAGTTGTCAGCCCACTGGCATTAATTAATGTTTTGGTAAATTTTTTGCAAAGAGGCTGTGTTGCTACTCAAGGGAGAGGATCCCTGAGATATGGTTTCGTAATAAGCTCAGAGCAGATATCATTCTGAGCTTATTCTATGTATTCAAAGGATGAGGTGAAGGACTAATACTCTGCCGTGGCTGGAGAACATTACAAAGTAAATCTTAACAGAGAGCGCACTGTTCCTATTCCTCTATTAGGCAGAACTCTTCCTGTCCCATGTATACTGACATTAACCTGTAGTAATCATGTCAATGAAAAGTCTTATAGGGAAATATTGAACTGAATATTTGTAGCGATTGCAGCAGATAAAATAAAGTAAGTTAGCATGCTTGAACCAAACAGCTCACACTATTCACCAGCAAATCTATCTAAGCAACACAAACATCTGAATTCTGTATCTCCTTTTCTTAGCGTTCATACCACCAGTGCTTTGGGGATATATAGTAAGTTGTTAGGGATGCAAAGAGCTTTCAGGGATGCAGTGACAGCCAGTGGGTTAGAGAGCAGTAAACTCTTCATGAAACACTATATGAAAAACCTCCAAAGAGATAGGAAATTCCCTGAAGACCTCTTACATGTCTGGCAAGTGACATTCAACCAGAGTAGACTCACATTTTTCCATCAATTTTTTATTGTGCATATTATGCCTTCTAGCTGCAAAATGACATTTAAAGTATGAGAAAATAAATATCTCATGAATAATGTGTTAAATATACTGCAATTTTGTAGAACAATGCAAATCCACACAGTTTCAGCTATAGACTCTCCTAATGTTCAATGAATGCAATAAAGTCTTCAGCACCATTGATTATGTTGATAATCTGCTGATGGAATTTGTATCAGACGTAATCAGATTCATTAGACCTCATTATCAGGAGGAACTTTGAATTTTAAGATATATTTGTGTTACAGAGAGACCTGAATTACCAGTCAGTATTGGCAGTTCACTTGGCTAGGCTTATCTTGACTAATACTGGGTAAACTCATCTAGTTTAAATTCCTGGCTAAGCTTATTCCAGTACAGTCTAGATATACTCCTTCAGGCCAAATTAAACTATTACCGGAATTTATAGTAAAAGAAATTAAAAACAAAAAAAACCTACATGAAATTACAATAAAAAGCAATATTAAAAAAACATGATTTGATGTACATGCGAGACAGAAAGGTGTCCTGTGCATGTGTTTTATTGAATATGAGATGTCTGCATTTGTTTTGAGCATGTTTTTAGTGGAGAAAGATTATGTACTCCTGTCTTGGCAGCAAACATGGAAGGAGAGTTACAGAAATTGTGCAAACTGTGTGAAGTTTTTTTTACATGTCAATTTGGTCGTGCAGTAAAAATAATTATAGGACTTACTTCCAGGAATGGCAGGCGCAGAGTAGGAGTTCCTGTATTTGCAGCGTGGCAAATGAAATGTCTTTTGGGATTCATGACTGCAGAATAAAGTCTTGAAAGATAAAGACGGCTTTTGTTGAGAATGTTATTCTTGCATTTTTGAAAGTATTTCCCTTAAGGAACATAGATGTGAACTAATCGCCTATATTTTGGGCTATGTGGCTTCTCAGAATTACTGCATATGTCAGTATGGCTAACAGCCTACAGACTTTTCAGACTAATTTGGTCTGAACCTGTGAGTCTGTTTACACTGGAGACAGCAATGGTCACTGAACACATGTGGACCCCATTTTATTAGGGGGCTTTGTGAACACTTAATATACCACTGTCTGGAAGTAATAAAACTCCACCATGCAGAATTGTGTGGGAGGCCATGAAGACTTTAGTGGCAGGTGTGCATGTTCAGACACCTCTGTGTACTTATCTGTGAAATACTTGGCCAGAAAGTATTTTCAGTAATCCAGCTGCTTTGTGCTTGTTCCCAAGCAGAGGGCTGTGAGCTATTTGTGCTAACGTCAGCATTTCACATTAGAAACAAAAGTAGATTTCTGTTAGATAGAGGTGAGCTCTTACCCTGCGTCATCAAGTTGTATTTTCTAGTGTTGTTTTGATCTCTGATTAAATATCAGTGAAATACTTGCCAAGTAATCTGTCTTGGGTGTTCATTACCTGAGTTAGGATTATAAAGGTGCTAGAGTTCTCTCTTGCTTTCCATGCTGAAATTGTGCCAAGCATTTTCCCCTGAACAGATGAAGTGTAATGCTAGTTGTTCTGTTTGCTGTCAGTGCAAACTCTGAAAGGAAAGATAAAATCTGGATTAATTTGTCTGCAGTTAGAACTTGCTTGCATCCTGGCACTTCAAAGGCTGATGTAGGAAGTGGCTGATGTACAATGGTGACTGGTTTGTTAGTACATGCCAGCTGAATCTGTCACGTGCAATGAATAAACTTCTCAGATTCTTGCTCTATCATTAGCTTTCTGGTAACTTGTGTTAATTTCTAACATAAAGGAAAAGAGTGAAAGAAGACTGAGGTGAAACCTTGGAAGTTTTCAATTGACATTTGCATGTTTGTAGTAAGACTGCTGCAGCTACCGTCTGTGCAATTTTTAGTCTATGCTGTAAAGCGAATAGGGAATCTTGCTGCTTTCCACAGCATGAGATATATCAATAAACCAGGCTTAATCATCACCATGCAGCCATCCAGCCCCTTTTTAACCCAGCACAGAGTGTACCTGTCCAAGCCATGGGCTGCCAGCTTCTCCAGGAGAATACTGTGGGAGACTATGCCAAAAGCTTTGCTGAAGTCTAGGCAGACTGACAACTTTTCCCTCATCCACCAGGTGGGTCACCCGGTCATAGAAGGAGATGAGTTTGGTCAAGCAGGACTTGTCTTTCATGAACCCACGCTGACTGGGCCTGATCCCCTGGTGGTCCCACATACATTGTGTGATTGCATTCAAGGTGACCTGTTCCATCACCTCTCCTGACACTGAGGTCAGGCTGACAGGCCTGTAGTTCCCCAGGTCCTCCTTACGACCCTTCTTATAGATGGGCATCACATTAGCAAGTCTCCAGTCATCTGGGACCTCTCCAAGACCACTGATAGACATTGGAAAGCAGCCCAGCCATCTGCCAACTCCCTCAGCACCCTCAGGTGGATCCCATCTGGCCCCATGGACAGGTGGAGCAGCAGGTCTTTAACTGTTTCCACCTGAACTGTGTGTGTGTGGGGTTTCTTCTGCTTCTTGTCCCAGACTTTCAGGTTGGTTGGCTGAGTATCCCAAGGATGAGTGCTCTGGCTAGTAAAGACAGACACAAAGAAGGTATTAAGAACCTCAGCCCTCTCCTTATCCTCTGTAGTCACATTCCCCCCGTGTCTAGTAACGGATGGAGATTCTCCTTAGCCTTCCTCTTGCCATTAGTAGACTTATAAAAACATTTTTTGCTATCCTTAACCATAGTGGTTAAGCATTTATGTAATGACAGGCCAGTGTAAGGAGTATAGAGGGGAACATAGCTAATGTGATGAGTAGAGGGTGTATTAGGGGACAAAAATCTGTAGGAAAGCAGGCTTCTTCAGTTCTGCCTCATGGAGAACAAGCTGTTGTTTAGCAGAGGACAGAGATCCTGCACTGATGCAAAGCCTCAGTTACAGTTTAGCTTTTATCTTTCAGCAACAGAATATAATGTGTAAAGACTCTTTCAACATTTGGATAGTGGATATGAACAAAAAAGAGACCATTATCTACACTATCTGTCAAAACTGAAGAATGCTCTGTGCTAGCTTGCCAAATGCAGGATTTGTTCACTGGAGGATTATCTATTTGTTTAGTCCAAAAGGGAAAATGATCTAATTTCTTTGGTTCAGTTTGTTTATTGTGACAAGTTATTGGAGGCTGATTACGACCTCTCAGCAAGTAAAGCAAAGCTACTTTTTGCTTGTTTTACTTTTCAAGTCTGCAAATTAAATAGTTTTAAGATGTAGTCATTTGACTGACAGAAGGAGGAGTCTGTTCTTGTGCTGAATTTTGCTTTGAGAGTAATGTTTTGCGACAGTGGCTGGAGAGTGATTTCACAGCATAACCATCTTGTTTCAGATTTATGGGAGAGAGGGCAACAATAGAGCACGGTAGGAATGTTCTGGGGGATTAAATTCATCTGATTCAGTCAGATGTAGGAAAACTGGACAGACCGCACCCTGAATTATTGTGTTAAGTTTTGGGCACCTTGCTACAAAAAGAATAATGAGTTGCTTGAATGTGTGTAGAGAAGAGCGATGAAGCTGGTGAAGGGACTAGAAAACAAGACTTCTGAGGAGCGGCTGAGGGAACTGGGGCTGTTTAGTGGGAGAAGAGGAGGCCGAGGAGAGACCTTACAGCTCTCTACAACTCCCTGTGATAGGATGCGAGCAAGAAGCTCAAGCATTGGAATGGGCTGCCTAGGGAAGTGGAGGAATCTCCATCCCTACAGGTATTTAAGGGATGTGTGGATGTGGCATGTTGGACATGATGGATGCACTCGATGCTCTTTTCCAACCTAAATGATTCTCTGGTTCTATGAAATATCCGAGAAGGAGGGGACCCTGACACAGCAAATGTTCAACTTCACATGCTGGGCAATATTCAGCAAAGTGATGGGCCAGCTTCAGCCCCGAGGTCTGCAGACTACCACAAAAGCAGACTGTCACGAGTGATCATCACCCCAAAGCTGGAGCTTCCAGCTTCCAGAGGTGATTTCCTGGCAAAGCCTCATGTCAGCATCAGCACCACCATGCCGTGGGTTGTGGCTCAGCACAAAAACCTCCTGGGCCTCGCAGAGAGGACACAGACCTTCAGACATAACACTTTGAAGAGATCTTATTGTTACCCTTTACCTGCAAGTCTTGGTGACTTAGTTTGGAAATATTTCAAATGAGGTTTGAAACTCCTTTTGTCCCCCAGTTAATGGACTGCATGGATTGAAATAGGGTCACTCGAGGAGCCTGGTTTGGAGAGACTCTTCATGTCTGGCTCATTTTTCAGCTCTTCCTAGCCAGCACCAGCTTGCTACTGCCTCTCCCTTACCCCAGGTCAGCGTAAAGATGCATTTGCTGAGCTGTATTAGAGGAAACCGGGAAGCAGGCAGCAGTGGGAAGAGGATCCGTGGGGCTGGAGGCAGCTTGCCCCCTGGCGGCCGCGGGAGCCAGGCGGCTCTGTGCAGAGCAGACCTCCCGATCTCTGCAGGGCCAGCGGCTTCCTGAGCTGCCTCGGGGATCGGGTTGGTTCTGCAGGTGTCCCGGCCACCAGACCTGAAGGGATGGCCGCATAAAAGCTCCTTCTCTAAGCGCTTGCCGGAGGGCACTCAGTTTGCTGCCTACAAAGCAGCGTGGGCAGTAGCACAATCGTCCTCAGACTTGAACCATCAGGTGTCAGCCTTGCTCTGTCTCACGGGCTTTCAGTGCTGCATTATACCAGCTGGCTTCCTCTTACAAGCTCCCCCTCTCTGCTCTGTCAAAGGCACAAAATAGTCAGATTCTCCCAGTTAAGTCCACGGAAACGTCATCTTCCAGCAGAGTGAACAAATAAAGGGGTGGATGGACAAGGCAGGAAGGGACAGAACTGCTTTGTGCATGCTGGAGTGTGCTGCTCTCTTATGAGCAGATAGGGTATATAGGAATGCTGTGCTTTCCTTCTGCTTCCTTTTCAAGTCAGAGGGAATGGCAATAAGGGCTAGTCCCTCCCAGAGCTCAGTTGTGCACTGGAGGTTACATACACCTTGTGTTCATGTATGCAAGCTCTGTCCACCCTACAGCTCCTCCCTTCCTTGTGAATTGGTTCTTCAGCCACCCTGAATTTGTTTTGCCATGTCCTTCTGTCAAAAAGAAAGATGTTTCCATAAGCCTTATTTGTTATGTTTTGATGTTAATCCTGACATTCTTTACCTAAATCCAAAGAACGTGCATTGATGCCCTTTACAAATCTAAAGGAAAATTACTTATCTTGGATCGTAAATGTTTAATTGCATCTGATTAAATAAAGCCTTCTTAATATAGGCCCCAAAAGGAAAAGATCCAATTGTCAGCCTGTTAAATACTAAAGAAAAACAAATCACTGAGGAAATGAATGGGTACCAGTCAATGGTGTTACTGTTGCTTAGGGACTGATAGTAAGAAAAGTGGCATGTGTCCAGGAGAGGCCCGGAGCAAAGAGAGGAAACCTCTGTCTCACATTCGGAAAGAGGAAAGGCAGCGCAGAAACTGATTTATATGTGCAAGTGAAATTTAAGTGACAAGTGTGTATACACTTTATAGTTCGAAGACTATTCATGAAATAATACGAAAGAAAGTGGAGAAGAAGGTAACTATGATGACAAGAAACAACTCAAAACACTGCTGTTTTTTTTCTCTAGCTCCCTGAAGACTGCAGGTCTTTGTTTTCAGTGCATGAGCTACTGTTTGGCAGGTTTCCTGAACCATTTTGTCTATTCACTTCTTGCTAATGTGAAAGTGCCCAGACTCCCTGGAAAGGGAGCTTTGTTGGAAACCTTTCATTATCAAGGATTAGCTGTTTGGTAAACCTGTGTCCCCTTTAATAGTCTGCCGGGAAGTGCTGGCTAATGAAGGGCTCATTGTGGTGATGCTGTGAGTGTGGGACTTGAATCCATTTTATTGCTCAGATTTCAAGCCAGGATTTTTAGTGCTCCAAAGGACTGAAGGGAAACTGAGTCCTACCCTTTGGTTCTGCCACAAATTTGTTGAAAAATCTGCTTTCCTTTCTCAGTATTCTTGCTGAGTTTGTGGTCTAAACACTTTACATAGCAGGAATTTTGCTTACTATATGTTGATATGTTAAAATTATTCATATAGACTTAAAAAGTATTGTGTCAATGACTGGAGACAGCTTGCTTGAAACATTTCCATATAACACCAACAAAATAATTGAAATAATAAAAGTCATTAAGTATAAGCCATTCAATCATAAAGTAGTTGTAAAGCTCTTGGCAGAACCAAGTTTGAACATCCTCATTCCACCTCCAGTCAGGTAGAACACATGGCAGGCAAGTGTAGGTTTTACTTCTTCCCTGGTAAACTTCCATGTTTGTTTTAAATCTCAAGAGATCTAAAGTTACCAAAGGCGTTGGTTTGTTTGTTTAATCACAGTAATTTACTAGAAGTCCATTCTATGTGAAAAAAATACTTAAATACAACTTAGATCGTGAAGAAGTAGTGTTGCAGACCAGTCTGTGACATTAAACACTGTTCTTTTGTCTCAGTAATAAATCTCTCTTACTGAAACTCCAAAGCCACAGTTACATTACACCAGCTAAACAATCCACTCCTATGAATGTGTATGTGGATTTGTTTTGTATGTGTATGTATCGAATTTCACAAATTCGATACTCTTGGCCACTATCCAACTGTCTGTCACACTATCCTTCTTAAACGTGCAGTCAGAATCATGATTACCCCAAATCAGACTGCAGAGGAGACACACGGTGCAGTGAAGGCCCATCAGGACCACCTGAGGTCAGCTGAAAGGCACTGTTGGATCTCAGTGAGGGGCTGTAACGGGCTGCAGTGACCCAGAGGAATTGATGAATACTAAAAATGCAAGTCAGTGCAGTTGCACATGAGCCAGAGAGTCTGAATTTCCAGCCATGATCTTAGGTTATTCATGCTTAATGTAGGGGAAGAGGCAGTGTCTGAGAGGAGCAAGAGTTCGTAAAAAAAGCCTAATTATGGAGTCCTGACACATGCTCTCACGTGGGAGAGTCTGCACATGGATCAGTGCTCATTGCTGTGACTATTCAGCAGAGGCATCGGCATCAGATTTATATGTTTTTGCTGCACTGTGTTACCATTAAGTTGAGAGGTGATGGATGGAGACCCCACGGGACCGATGGTCTCGCTGTTTATCTGTAGTTGATTCCTTGCATAGATAGGAACTTCTGAATTTAACCAAACCTTCCTCTGTGTCAGTGGAGAAACAGAGGTCAGTATGGAAACATTTGGAATGAAAAGGCTAATTTACATTCATTCCCATGCCACATGAAGGAAGCTGTGTGAGCTCAAGATTTATCGTAATCCTCGCAGTAGGCGTGTGCCTCCTTCTGGGTTGCATGGAGTGCAGTGAGGCTGCATCTCTGGGCTGCCTGGAGGCTGCGAGTGCAGTGAACCTCCTGTGCTGGGCACGCTGTAAGATCTGACAGTTGGACTAGATGATCTTGGAGGTCTTCTCCAACCTTAATGATGCTAGGATTGGTGCTCAGAGGGTGCCTTCGCAGGGCAGCCGGTTCCTAGGGCTGTGCACAGCACCGTGCCGAGTGGCCAGGGCTGCACAACTGTGCAGTTGGCAGTGTGCAGGAGTTTTCCACCCACCTGCAAAGCATTGTATAGATACCTCGGGTCTTCATTGGTACGCCTCCTAGTGTGGCACCATCCATCCCATACAGGGGAAGTCAGTTTTTCTGCTGGGAAACTGATTGGCACCTAAATATAGATAGATGTGTGTGTAATGCTTGCCCAGAGTATCTTCTGCTGCCCCCTTCTTCTTCTTCTTTTTTTTTTTTTTTTTTTTTGGTAACTCTTCTAAGGTGCCTAGGGATGCAATAAGTATGTATTTAAATATCATAGATCTTTCTAACATTTAGAATATCATTACATATAATTTTGCCAGTCAAACATATTTTAGATGAGTGACTTTCAAAACTATTTTAATTATTTAGTTGTACCCCCTTTGTAACATAAGTTTTCACTCAAAAATATGTGGCAAAACAACAGAATAACATCAAATTGGGATTTGCATAGTTGTAGTAATGTAGACTCCGTGAAATCTTTGCTGAACTTCCTGTGTTTATATGTTATCTAGTACCTTTTTTTAAAAAAAAATCTCATGTAATTTTTCTCTTCTTAATGGATTTTGCTATCCAGTTAAAGAACATCTTTCACATCAAGTCAGACTAGAATAAGGTATTTTTAGGTAAGAGGCTTGATCTGAAGTTAAAGCCTGCTTAATTCTAAAGTTTTAGAAATAAAATTGAAAAATAATTCTTATCCCATGTGGAAATGTCAAATACGCTATCTGGCCAAAGCAGATTTTGATTTAGGGACAACAAAAGCAGAAGAAATATCTCTTGTTATAAATACATGAGAGAGGCCTTTGTTCCCTGCTGACTTCCATTGTTGCTTGTAGAACTTGTCTGCAAAAATGATTTTCTTCTCATGAGTAATTTTTGGAACAAATTTTTTGTTCTACCAGAGGGTTTTCTCAGAAGCCTTTATCTGTAAGCCCAGCATTAAGACTCACTGAAATTTGCACAAAATGGCAGCTAATCTTCAACTTTGTAGTTTCAGGTCTTTGAAGATACCTGGTCTTACTCAGACTCATCGTTTTTTCTTCATCCTTGAAGAGCTCCAAGCACTTTATATGAACAGTTGTGTTTTGCTGGTTTACCAGCGCTATTTAGGCAGTAGCCAGAGTCTGATTTGTAATTGAAATAATAGTAGCTCTCTAATCATTCTTAGTGTCATTGTGTTCCCTTGGAAACACGAAGTTCTGAGACTTCCAGCATCTCAGAAAACAATTTTTTGTCATACTTGGCAGCTGTTTGTCTTCCATCCCAGCCTCCAGCTCCTTGCTCTGCAACTGGAAAAGCTCTGCCAAGAAGACCTCATCTTTGCTGGCAGATTCTGATCAAAAACCTAGGCTGGTAATCAATATACGGTTGTGAGGGATCCTGTGAAATAAGTGAGAACTCTGTTATTGTCAAGTTGATATATGAACTTATAAACTCACATAACTAGCATGGAAACTTTCCTATCACTAAAAGAAAACAATGTTTTTCTCTTGCAAGCTACACCTGGAGATAGCACCTCAATAAACAACAGATGTAGATAGTGCCATTTTTTCCATACATGACTAACGTGAATATTTAATTCACCAATTAAATGTGAGTGCTGAAATTAGCATGAATTACAAGGTTCATAACATAGAGTATCAGTTTCAGCTGTGTTCCAGCCCTCAAGCACAGTCCAGAAAGCAGAAAAGGAGTTCCAAGATAGTGATAAAATGGAAGACATGGAAAGAAAGATATGTACTTTCAAGATACTGTACAATGATTAGGGGATGAAAGAAATTGTTAAAATACAGAGCCATGTATCAGAGCCAGGATAACAAAAGAGTCTGCATGATGAAATGACCTGTTAAGTATCTCTGCCATACAGATGCCGCAAATGCATTACCAGAAGACAGTCTTCTTGAAGATAGTTCATAGTCTCTTTAGGTTCCAGTTTCTACCAGTTCAACAGGAGAAAGCTCAGTTCCCCAGCCCTAAGTTACCTCCTGCCTGCTCTGCTGTCCCCCAGCAGAGTTCTCCTTGCAGACCCACATGCCAGTTGATGTGGGTTGTGCACAAGTAGATTCTCCCACGACCTCCGTGTCGCAGAATTTCCAGCGAGGCAGACCCAGCTGTATTTGCAGCTAATGCTTGCAATATAACTAGACAAGACATCTTATTTTCAATAGAAGAAAATATAGAATTTCAACTAATATAGTGGCATTCTTTCACCCAAAGCCTGTCTACATTTGAAAATGTCATGTATTTTCCCAGGTGACAGTGAATGATAACCTGAGTCCCTAGGATGATAATTACGGCTTAACCGTTTAACTGAATTCATGAGTGGCATAAAATATTTTAAAACTTATTCTCTGTGTTTTTTTTTTTTTTTTTAATCAATTGGAATCTTATCCTATAATCATAATTTAAAGGATGGAATATACAGAGGAGATTTTGATGTAAGTGAAGAAGTCTTTTCAAGATATCTCCTTAAAATGTAGTCTGTATCACAAACTTTATTTTATTGTGTTTTGATCTCATATTTGTGCATCAGATCCAACTTTGATTGGTAATGGTAGGCTTCATGAAGTCATATATTAAGTAGCATAGAAATACTTACGCTACAAATGCCTTTCCTTTTCATATGTTAATTTTTCAGTCTGAATATCCTCATTGTCCCTGCCTAATAAATTGTGTTCTTTGTAAGCATGCTTTGCTTGTGGTTCTATGCTTTAGACATTTCCTTTCTCCTTATTTACTCTATTACTCTACTTAAGATGAATGTCAGGCATATGTATTCAATATAGTATAGGCTCTCTTAGTTGTTTGGACTTTCCCATGTCTTTTCAAAAAATGTTTGTGACTACATTGAAATTATCTTTTTGTCTTCTAACACCCAGGGATAAATGAAATTAAGCCAACAAATGGGTAGCCAAGTTTCTTCCAATTTCTATATCAGTCCTTTATAAATAGCTACTCAGAAGGCTGTTTTAACTTCATAATCATGATTACTTCTTGCTGAAACGAGGCCTTCAGTCTCTGCCATTTCACAGTTGCTAATTTCATCGGTTTCCATCTCTTAGTGATTCAGCTTTCTCTTTTGCATTTTTATTACCTATGTAATAAAAGATGCCCTCTTTCCCCAGGTTCTCTGGCTCTTATGTAAGCCTCTGACTTACTCTGCCTTAGTGAAGCATTTATTTTTTCTCACTGCCTTCCTTTTTGTCATTTGTAGTTCAGCTTTATTCTCAGTAGGCGCATTTTAAGTCATACTGAACTTTTCTCACACTTTCAAATATGCTTCAACAGAAAAACTGCATTCTGTTGAAAATTAAGTATTATAACTGCATTTCCCACCATGTCTAGACTACGTTACTGGCTACTTTTTGCCTTGGAATATTCCCAGGTTTTAATTCTTGGTTATTTAAAAAAAAATAAATTGTTACACTTAGGAATTCTATGAACTCAGTCCTGACATGGAAAAAAATAATCACTGACACTGCATTCAGCATAGTTATTTAGGTCCATGTGATCATTATTATATCGTCTAATACTCAGGTCCCTAAATAATTACGTTGTCCTTCATTTCCTTTATGTGAGTCAATATTTTTTGCCTAGGTTCTTCAGGGAAACAAGTTGAGACTGTACAGTTTGGATTGAAATATCTTATGATACCAAGAAGTTACGAAAATTTTTATTATCTTGTATTTCTTATACAAGAGGGGTTAGAAGTGTGACATCTAGGGAACTGCAACTCCTGGACAATGCTTAAGGGTCAGGATCAAAGCTGCTCATATAGCTTTTTTTTTTCTCTGACTACCTCAATTACAAAAATATTTTCAAATTATCTGATGATGTTCACATGCTTTTGAGATGGAATATCATCCAGATATCCGTCTGCTGGCAAGATGAGTTAATACAGTAAGTACTACAAACACTACTACAGGACAGCTAAAAAATTGGTCTCTCTGAAGATGAAATAGTACCGGCATACAGCCAGACTCAACAGAGAAGGCAGTAAGAAGAAATCAAAGCTCTTACAGTTCAATGATTGCAACTAGAGTGCGCCTTTCTGATTAACACGGAGACCTTGCTTTAAAGCTTTGCAAGCATTGCTTCTGCTCAGAGTTTTAGAAGACCTGGACACAAATGAGGCAAGTGCTGTCTACCCACTTTTCAAAACTGGGCGACCACATACAGAGATGCTATGCTACAGGGCTGTCCTCTACCACTTAACCTCAGCCTGGCAAAGATCTCCTGCCTCTGGACTGGGAATACATGCTCAGGGTCAGTTCCTTTTAGTTTAGTCCCTCCTGACTTACTCGCAAGTGGTCCATCTGTAACCAAAGTCTGGCTTTCCAGTGAAGTAAGGCAGAAATGTGGAACCCACGTGTGGCCTTCACCTGGCCTCTGCACAGCATGAGAGTTTCCCCATTTGGCTGTTCTGCAGAACCTCCTTCCACCAGAGGGCAGATGGCAAATAGAGTGTGATAGCCTGGCCTGGCTCAAGATGAGACAGCACATAATTTGATGCCAATTCTTCTGGTTTTAATATCCTCCCTAACCAGATGCAAGCCCCTTTAGACACCTCCAATGGCTTGGAATGCTTCCCACAATAAAGTGAGGGCAGTGTTGTTTCCCAATTCCCCACAAGATCCATCCTCATGCTTACACAGTCCAATTAGTTAATGATATTCCTGAGTTATCAAAAGACTAAGCTTTAAAAATCCACTAATGCATCAGAAATATGAATTTGCAAAGAGTGTATCCCTGAGTTCCATTCCATTCTTTGCAGATCTCACACATTTTTTGTAGCCTAAGGTGGGATGAGCAGAGGAAGGTAGCAGCTACGTACAGAATGGTCAGCACTGCATCTCCTCCCTTTATGGATGGTATGGAGCCTCTTCAGCATCTAGACATAGAGCCTATGGTGAAAACTAGTGTAGGATCATAAGTAAAAATAAGTGATATCTGCTCCCTACTGTAGTAGTACATGCATATAGGGAATGAAGAAAAAATACACGTGCTAAGTACTTGTCCTGGCTTTCCTCATGATAAAAGAAGGTGTAGGAGGAAATCAGTTCCCAGATGTGGGATCCATCTGCACTAGTGTATCTTATGCTCCCTGTTGTGATGTGTTTTTATTACAAGTTTCAGATAATCACCTAAGACAGAAATAAGAGTTCAGTGTTTTTAAACAGAGAGAAATAGCAGCTCCAACCATCCCATAGTGACTAACCTCAGTTTAGTTGTGTTTCTTGCCTTTTGTCTTTTTTTCTCTTTCATAGTTTCTTTCACTTTCTCTTATGTATACCGTTAGTTGCTCTGGGGAGAGAGATTTGCTCCTCTAACTTGTGTTGAGGATGAATTCAGCCAAAGTCAGTGAGGTCTCTAAGGCACTAACAGTAATGCTTCCTGTGGAAATAAATGGGACTTCAGGGGAGCTGGAGCTTGATGATGCTTGCAGTTGAAATTTTAATTCAATGTTTTCCTGTTTAATGTTGTAAACAGTCATATTGCATAAACAAACCAAGTGAGACATTGCCACAATACAAGCCTAGGCAATGAGAACACAAATCTATGACTTTCAACCTCATCAGATGCTCACAGAAGTCATTTTCCATGATATACCAGACATTCAGACTTTCTCCTTCAGCCAGATGAAGCCACCTGCTGTATTCATCTCCCACAATAAATAGCAAAACATTACTTATTATCTCTTTCTCTTCCTCCAGAGATGCCACTAATGTCAAAGCTGAATGCTTATAGTTATTTCCAAAGTTTTAATTAAGACTGCTTCAAACTGAGTGGGGGATGTTCTCTTGGAGCTAAAGGCATTTTGCCACTTGTTACCTTCTTTTCAGGGTTTGACTGGGAACTTCACATTTATATACCCTTGTACCCTATCCTTCACTTGTAACTACAGGCTGAGGACAGATGGGATATGGAAAGAGTAGGGGGATAAAATAAGAAAAGGACTGCATGCAATTTATGCAATGGCTGGCTGCTGGCATGGGAGCAAGGTCTGTGCTTTTCTTTCCTGCCAGCATGCCTTCACTTTTCCATAACACACAAGGCTATGGAGACATTTTGGTGCCTAACATAGTTCTTCCATCTACTTTGTACACTGAACAATGATGATAAAGCTAAGTGCCTGAATACTAAGTGAGATTTATCCGTTCCTTTGTTGAATGCAGCTTGGAACTTGTGGAAAACCCTTTAAGTTACATAATTAAAGACTGTACTGTAATACTTAAGAGAACTGCTTTTGGGTCACACGGGTAATCTTAATTCTGGTAATTCTTAATTTTTGAAAGCTTGATCTTGCAAGCAGAGTGATTTTCCCTTAACACTATTTCATATATATATATATATATATATATATATATATATTTTTTTTTTTTTTTTTTTGGGGGGGGGGCAGGTGAATTGAAAAGCAACTGTGCTGATAGCTCCTTGTTTCCTAAAGCTGAAATGCCAATTGACTTTTTTCTTCTTCCTTCCCAACATCTCTGCATAGGAGTGTCATGGAAGTGCTGTAATAAGGACTGCTGGAGAAGCAGAAGAGAGTACTTCTGAGACGAGGCAGCTCCACATCCAGGTGCAGAGTCCCTTCATGTGTTTGGGCTGGGAACATGCTTTCTCATTCATGGTGTAGTCAGAGAGACCCTTTTATCTACAGGGACTGGAACTAACGAACTCTGTTCTACCAGGTTAAAACAAAATCCATCTTCCTTTATTGGGGGGGAGGGGGAATTATAGCAAGAAAATGTGCAGAAAGAAACCAACAACACATCTATTTCAACACAGTCTTGTGGTGGTCTTACCCTGCAGGGCAGCTAAACTCTACCACAGTTGCTGTCTCACTCCTCCTCCTCAAAGGAAAAGGGGGACACGTGACAAGTGATCTCCCTGTCCTTATCTCAACCCCTGAACCCTTTCCCCAGAACTTCTGCTCAGTTACTGTACAGCTGTTACTGTACAGCTGGGAGAACTCAGTAAGTTCCCCAGTTCCCCAGTATATAGTGGAATGTGAAAACAAGTAATTTCCTCTGTTAATCTCACCTGAGATGCTTTATCTGGTCAGTATATTTATAGGTGTGGGCTCTGGATACAGTGAAAGGCAAGTGATGTTGGTTTCACCCTTCTGCAGTAGCTCAGTAGAATATTCAGTCAGGACACAGATGCTGACCTTTCAGTTATTTCCTTCCTGTGAATACTAAAACCCCTATTTCTCACTCTTTGGAAGAACACTCTCACCCCTCATAACTCAACCATGTGTTGAACAGCTGGTAGGAATGTTCTTGTGTCTTCCCATTGAAACTGTTCTACTCTACATATTGTAATAAAGGATCAGCTGAGATGAGAAAGATCACAAGAGAACATTACTCTTCAGTGGTTAAGACCTTGAGGGTAGAGGTGGGAGGGAGGTGGAATAGCTGCAATACAGCTTGTGTCTGCTGTCATTTTGCACAGTTCCTCTACTCAAAAGCTTATTATAGAGTCTACCATCTTGCATCTTCTCTGTTTCTTATTTATTACATCTGCATTCTTCCCAAAGTCTTAAACCACCTCAGTTTCCATATGTACATCTTTTCTGCTTCCTCTAATCTGGCTTTTGTCTATCTGCTGCCAAAAGCATTTTATATAAACTTGAGCCAGGCTTCCTAGCTATAAAAGTGATTTACAAGAACATATTAATATATTGTTCTTCTAATTTAAAATAAGTGAACTTTATGGAAAAAAAAATGCAATAAAAGTGGTGATGCAAGTGAGACTGTGAAAGCATCTGGCCAGTGAAATTCCTTTCTGGGAGGTTCCCTTCCTTCCCAAACTAGTACATGGAGCAGTTCACACATCACGCTGTTGCACGTTTCCTCTGTAACTAAAATTGCCTCATTATGTAAGGGAAATTGCTCTGTGTGCTTGTGTGTGGTTCTGTGTGGCAGTCTTGAGGAGAGATGTAAGTTGAGGAGAAGCCCAAATTAGAACATATTTAAAAATGAAAAATTAACCTAACTGCTTAATTCCAAGTAACGTTAAGAGGAAAGTTTGCAAGTCACTGCTATCTGCAGCTTCTTTGCAGCTTATGGCCTTTTCTAGCAGGTACCTATGTAAAGTGATTAAAATGCAGTCTCTTAATTTGTGTGAGATTTAAACAGCATGCAGTCTTCTCTGGCAGTTTAATATGTGTGAAACAATCTGCCATTCCAATCCCTGGAATTTCATGCTACAGATACATAAATCTATCCCCTTCCCTGTGTTCTTCTAAGAAGAACATCAGACAACACCCTGTACATGCTTGCCTTTGAAAAGACAGAATGGTAAAACTGGTTTCATGGAGTTCCTGTCTGAGAGAATACCATTCTTCAGACATCCTGGATATTAAATGTTTCTGCTTGTTCCCTAGAAAATTAAGTAGTAAAACAAGCTTGTGTGTATGTGAAACCAGTTATAGAAGGCTTCCAGCTGAAAGTGAGTTGTCTGCTTATGCACAGTCTTGAAAATGCGATTTTTTCACATAATGAAGTCTTCTCTGTTTTTAACATGGGAGCCTATTGGAAAAGTATAGCAACTGTTTGGGAGGATGTGGACCACAGTGTCTACAACAGCTGAATAGCTGCAGCTCACTTCCTTTACTGGTTCAGAAAGGTGACTGACTTAAAAGCAAGTTCAGCTCTTGCAAACAGCATTGAGAATCCTTTGAGCTCAAAGGAAATGTTTGATACTTCTGATATCCAAAGAATGCAGTGTTTCTGATAAGAGCTGCACATCATGTTTAAATTCTAAACATTTTATGAGTTCTGGCCCCTGTTTGAAAATAGGGTACTGTAGACAAACTGTGAAGTGACAGCTGAAATGTTCAGCCTCTTGATATAGATTTAAAAGCCTGTACTTAGTATTTGTGTTTGAAAATTTTGGCTGATACTTTTAGTCTCTACAGATACCTCTCCTCACAACAAGACATTAGATATAAACTCCAACCTACCCTGGATATTTATGGTTATATTTATATACTTATATAGAAACTATGCATTCCTTTATATTTGCAAGCAATTTTCCTGCGGTAATGCTTATTATCAGTGGAAGCATACAAAATTTTGTTTGCTGAAACCATAAAGGATAGCCTGATATCCCTTTCATTGATTTGCAGGAAACACGAGGCATGGGCTTCAGGAAATAGCTGCTGACAAGGATGAGATGTGCCACATAGACTCATGTGATACAGAAGAGGTTATGGAGGAAGTTAAATTGTTTTTAAATCCTCATTTTCTTACTGGTTGTGTTCAAGTGGATATTAATTACAAAACATGGGATCCCTGGAAGTAGAAGCACAAGTTCCCTTACTTGAGATAAGGCTAGCACAGATTTTAAATGGAGGCAAATCAGTCTTCTGTGTGGTTTGAACTACAGTTAGGAAAATAAAAAGCTTAGAAAAAGCTATGTTGTGGTATAGAAATATGTAATACAGACAGCTTTACTGCTGCTCTAACATTGCCTGTGTTAGAAAATAGGTGCATTGAGTTACTTACTTAGAGATATCATCTAAGTGAAGATGTAGTTGCTTGAAGTTTCCAAACAAGTTAGCAGATTTAGAATGAGGAAAAAGTTGTCCACAGCTAAAATGGGTTTGTTTTGTTGAGGAAGGTATCCGAGCATTATATGATTTATGATATATGGTAGTTAATTTAATGACAGCTAGGTAACACTGCTGTTTTTCTAGGTGTATGACTTTGGTCAATTTGCAACCACAATCAGTTTTTCAGTTGAAATGGATGTATCTAGAATTCATTTAATCCTCAGTGAGTGAGGTCAATCATATGAAAGATTTTATTTTTTACTGTACAGTAGTTCAGCATGATGGTTGGTAGAAGAACTTTTAAGTACACCTTTGATAAAATAATACTTTAATAGTTGGCATAGTATTGTCAAGACATGAAGCAGCATGCTGCTTTCCCAATGTATCAACACTGCAGAAGCTTTATGCTCTAGTGAACTTCAATTTGTAGAAAAGATTGTTGGGGTGAGATTTTCCTAACAAACAGCACATAGCAGTAAGAAAAAAGTGAGGAAATTCTGTTAACATAAGATTTGCATTAAAGAAAAGCTGGCAAATGGAGAATATGGCAAAAAGGAACTTGGCTTCTTTCCATGACAGTCTATGGGTTTCACTGTCCTGGAGCTGTGCAACTGGTTTTGTGTGCATGGGGCAGATGGGATATGACAGGCTTAATCTTGTTTTTCTTGTTGTTGGTGACTCACCTGAGCTTTAGTACATGTGATTTGAAGCACAGTGATTAAACAGCAAGGACTGAAAGGGCATAAGGAATGACATTTCCTGTAAGTCAGAGGGAGTGCTGTTTCCATCATGGTTTGGTATATAGCTGGGCGCCCGAGCAAACCAGGCCTTCTGATTTGGTATTTTCTGCAAGCATGTGTGTTTTCTGAGAACCTTTTTTAGACTATATCATACTTTGTAGGAAAGAAACGGTTTGTGGAGAACCAAAGAGAGCCCATTAAACTAGCTAACCTTTAATGACTCATAAGAATGGTTTGTGTCCTGCCCTGATTTACTGCAAAATCAGAGACAATCAAGCTGGCTTTCAGTCGAATTACTAATGCCAGGCATACACAACAACATTAAGATTGGGTTGCAGTGACTTCTTTCTAGCTTGGAACATTTCCATTTCTTGCTTGAACTGCAACTTTTGGGGCAGCATTTTCTCATCTTCATCTTTTGTCCTTTGGAAAGCCGATTGGAAACAGACTTTTGCTTGATTCTCTTGCAAGATAGACCAGGTGTGGTCAACACAAGCAGAAGTCGTGTTTGGCAAAAATAAAATTCAACAAATCTTCTAAACTTGGCTCATTTTAGATTATGGATTTGCCAGATCTTCAGTTTTTTGTTTTGTTTTGTTTGTTTTTCCTAACAAATTTCTGTTGTTTGTAATGTTTAACTTGAGGGCCTCATCACACGGCATTTTTACTGGCATTTGTGTCTGGGTTCTTTGGACTGTACTCACTTGTCAGTTGTCACCCTGGCACTTGTCAGTTCATTCAAGTGTATAATGCTCTGCATCTTTGACTTTCCTCATTGCTTAGATCATCCAGATCCAGTTTTTCTCTCTAGAGAAAAGTAACTATTTTACTTTTATCTCACTGTCATCTTTTCTCAGATTTTCCATTTCTTATCATGGAAAATTGCTCTAAGAAGGTCTTAGAATTACAATGTAATTATTGCAGTTCTTTTGGGAAGCTGAAAAATGAAGGGTTTTATTGGAAAATAAATTTATTTATTTATTTATTTGTCTTTATTGTTACAATCTTTTCCCTGAGTTATTCCTGAGGTCTTCAAACACAAGTTGCATTGTTTGTTTGTTTGTTTGTTTGTTTGTTTTCTCGTGTTGTGCTGGAATACACCCTTATTGTAGAGCCGTTTAACTCAAAGAGCAGATATGGTAGTTACTTGAATCCCTCCTCAATTCCTTCTTGTTTTAAACAAAATTATGGCACCTCTTGGTAAGCATACCAGTGGCTGCATTTTGTTGGAGGAACTTGGTGCGATTTAAAGTGAGCTGGCTTGACTGGTTGCTTTTCTTTTACAAAAACTGGATGTTTACTGAAGTTGTGAGGAATGGTGGCATGGGGAAGCAAGGCTGGTAAAGTGTTTCAGCTGGTAGGACTGGATCTGACCTATCTTCATTCCATTCTTTTATTGGGATCTAGTAACTTTCCTTTGCTGTCCTTAGTGTTCGAATTGTACCTAAGAGAAGCTTTGGTCAGCAGGCTCAAAGCAGCAACATGCTGGCGTCTGGGCTTTTCTGGTGAGGTTATTCAATGTGGTGGCAACAGAACATAATAGTGAACATGAATCATGTCTAATTCTGTCTTGCCATTAAAGTGTGAGCAAACAGTTGGAATTGTGTAGTATCCAGAAGGATGAACCAATGTTTCTGGCTCTCTAGGTGTAAGAATTGTCTCTGTTCAAAGTGGTGAGGAAAGCTTTAAAAGCTTTCAAGTTTTGGAGGGGAGGTTAAAATTGTAATTAGTCAGGTTTGTACCTGTATGCATCTATCAGTGAACATTTTATTTCCTGGCAGTTGTGCTTCCTTTGGCAGGATTTCATTCTTCTCTTAAAGTCAGTGTGACAAGCCTGGGTATTTGGCCAGTGTCTGAGAGGTAGAACTTGATCCATGATGAACGTGGAAAGTTTCTGTCCCAAATATGTCAGATGCATGCAAGAAGAGATCTTACTGTAGCACAGGGAGTGCTACATCATAGGCATCCCTTTTCTGTTCATCCAAACCTAACAATACCTTACCGAATGGGAAATAATCCACATAACACTCAACAATGGGAATAACTGGAAGGGCAGCGAGTGCCAGATGCAGGTCAGGAATGTCATTTGGTGCTTGGCATTTAACAAGTGCAAATATCTGTTGGACCTCAGTGGGCAGAATTAAATTTATTTATTTATTTATTTCTTGAAAACTAGAACCATATCAATATCCCCAAGCTGTGCATTTTGTGCAGATTATTCTAAGGACCTGTATGCATTGCAGCTATAGCAGACCTTGCATAACTAAAATAATGGCCATGAAAGTGCAGCTGCCTGATATCATCCTGAGTTCCTCAGCAGACTGCTACAGGTTGTGCTGAAATGCACGTAGTCTTTGTTATTATTACAGCATCAATATAGCCTCATAATTAGTGCAACTCTACTGGCTTGTGAAGCAGGCCAGTATTATAAAGGTTGAGTAGAGGTCTAAGTATTTGATTTGGTATCTTTAACAAATACGCCCAGTTTTCCAAGATTCATCCAACTTGGATACATCATAGAGAAGAAGTAGAGAAAGAGAAAAATTCCTGTTGGGATGAAAGAGTGGTAGTGCTTACATGGTTACAAATAGTCTCTTTTCATTCCATGCTTACACTACTTGACAACACTCCAAGTTCAACAGGAACTTCTGCAGTCCCCAGCCATATCACTCCAGTGGATACACAAATGCTTTAGAACACAGCAAGCTGAAAAACAGCATGTAAAATGTACCTTCAGTACCAGTTGTGTCTGCTATCAAGAAATGTATTACAAGTCTTGCGGTACTGATCAGTGGAAAAGGTTGAATTCTAAGACATGAATTTAATTAATACCAGCAGCACAGTTAATACACACACAGTTATTTATTGGATCACATATTAAATGTGTGACAGTGACTTGGAACAGCTGAATAGGTTTTGTTGCCTGAGAAAGAGGTCCCAACAGATGGTCTAGTGCAGTATCAGCTCTGCAGCTGTAACTGCATTAATGCAATCACTAACAGAGCTTTATTTTTGTTTCACAAATTTGTTTCTTTGATCTTGAATGCAGACCTGAAGAAATGATGGCAACAGGAGCAAGTTAGGCTGGTAGTCTATGAACTTCATCCTCCCTTCTCCCTGCGCATGGCAGTTCCAGCCTGCAGCAGCTTCTGTTCCAGTTCTCATCTTCCTTTCTATCTCAGTCATTTGCAGTGAACCTGGTGCATTGCAGTTGTGCAAGCAACTGATGAGGCTTGCTTGAGACTGTTCTCCTGTGTGACTAATTCAGGATTCCAAAATATTCAAGTTAAAGTGATTCTGGGGGCTTTTGACACCTGCCCATTAAGGTGTTACTATTTGTTACTATGACTCAAGTACAAGGTCACAACATGCATAACAGCTACTAGTAAGTTGCCAAGAGGAATTAATGCTAGTAACTGTGTGTCTTTTACTCCTGTCAAGTGCCATGCCTTGCTAGGCAAGAGATGCATACCTTCTTATTTTAATTTGATTCTTTCTCATCTTTGTTTGACCATTTACGTATGGGGAGTTTCCAGAAAAAGCTGTTCGTAAAAGCAGAGCAACACATGGGATTTCCAGTGGTGACTAAGTCTATGTGTATTGTGTAGCCATTGTCTATGTATACACAATCTAATTATTTCTGCTACAAGTGTAAGCATACAATGCTAACACCTTGGTTGAAGACAAGAACAACATTTTTATGTTAATCAAAGGAGTAATTGTACAACGAGTAGAAGTACTTTGTTTTTATTGGTTTTGATGTAGTTCTTGACTGAAGAACTAGCCCCATCTCAGATAACTAACCTTGTGATGTCACCTGCTTGGGAGGAAAGCTCTCAAATTTCTCACTCCCCAGTGATCAGCTGTGGAATCTCATCAGAGAGGGACACAGTAGTTTATGGAAATTTCTCTGCTGTGTGTGCACTGTCTGTTTCCGGAATCATTTCCAGAGCTTCTGCTCCAGACAAACTTCTTCACAAGGTACTCTGCCTCTGCCACACACAATAAACTTACTAGATTAGAAATCTGAATGCCACAAGCCCTTGAAACAGTATCATTGTCCTAACCAGCATCTATCAACTAATTAAAAAGCATTGTCTTATTCCCTTTCTTATCAGATCTCCCCAAAGGCCTGTTTTTTCTTGATTCCAGTAGAGTCAGGCCCTTACAGTGGGATTGCATACTAGACAAGGACTCTAACCTGGAAACAGTCTTTTAAAAGCCTTTATATTGGCTGTTTTCATTTTCAGTCTCTCATCAGACTGAGAGTACAGAGTGCTGGTTTATGTCTCTGTATGTCTGGGTTCCTAATGGCTTGGCACTATAGCATTAGCTCTTCATCTGGTGTCGCTGTATCTCAACCTGCTGTGGGTGCCAGCAGTTTCTGTGTAGCTGGGGCTGATGCAAAGTTAGGAAAATGGATTTTATGTCCAGTGTAGGGTACATTAAGAAGGATGGTCTGGATTCTCATTTGCACCACTGTAATGTTTCCAGCCATGTAGAGGAGGTATTAACAGCAAACTTGAATCCAAGATAATGGTTATAACTTTGAAACAGTTGTCTAAAACCATACCGATAGCTCCCTATTGGACTAAGTTACCAGGCATCCAATTCCAAGTTACCTATGCTTCTAGTTTAGAAGAGCATCTTGGAGATTTAACAAGTTCTAAATTGACTTTGTAAGATTCATAGCAAGTCTGCTGTTTTTCACAATCTGGGCACCATCTTGAATAAAGGTGTCAAACTGGAGCAAAACTACTGTCATCTGCCTATGGGATATTATTGCCTGTGCTGACAGCAGTGACATTCCTTCTGCCTGTGGCATCACCAGCAACTCCCAGTGCATGTGGTGAGACAATCAGTGCTGGGTGCCTTTACTGAACACATTTGTAGCTTCCTTTTAGGGTTAGATACATGACTGTTGCTGCTCAGATTTTATTATTTTTCTGTAGAAGCTCATAATTAAAACAAGCTCTTCATCTGCCCTGTCATGTAAACTATAGTCTGAGAAGTTCTAACTTAGTTGCTGTTTGCTGATGTGTGTCATCAATGGGATTTTCTTGGGTGATGGTGGCCAGTGTTGATACATGGAGATTTCTGGCTTAGCAGTCCAAATATTTACTGAGCTGAGAGGTGAGGCTGTGGTAAAGCACAGAAATAACCATCTCAGCTCCCCAGAGTGCAGTTTCTCATTTTAAGTCCAGAATCTCTTACCTTCTATGAAGACAGAAAACTTACATTACAGGACGGAAATTCAGGAGGATTCTAAGAGTACTTGAACCAACATGTTAGGCTGCATCAAGAGGTATAGTTTTATGATAATGGGAACCAAATGAACTGCTTAAGGGCAAAGAAGTAATTACACAGTAGATGAAAGTGTCTGACATGATCATTCAGAAATTAGAAGACCTGTTTGGTCGCATAAGTCATCTTGCTTAGGCAGTTAGTGATGGCTGCCTGCAGTATATGTCCCTTACCTCCCAGGTCAATGTGACAGATAAAGTCTTCATTGCTTGAGCTTGTTGTTTCCAACTGCAGCATTTCAAAATATGAGTCTGGGGATATGAGTGATGATTTCACTAAGCTGTATTAAATGTCCTTTTTAGTAGAGGATATTTGTCTTTACTGGCATGAGAACATTAACATCTCTAAACTTTGTATTCTAAGGGGAAGGCAACATACAGCAAAAATTGCTGTTGTGTAACTAATCACCATCCTGAACTACAGTCCGCTTCCTCAAAACACAGAAGTTGCTCCTTGGAGCAAATGATGCCCTCAGAAAAGGCAAGAAGACAGGTCCAGTCCCCATCCTCACTTTATGCTATGCAGTATGCACATAAGACTTCTTGTGTTTGACCTTCGCAGCTATTAAGCTGGAATGACTATCAGCATATTTTCTAACATTTTGTTGTTTTGGAAGCCAACATGATAGAATTTACATAATATCCATCTATGTTAAACTAACCCTAGTGAAAGGTAAATGAAGTAGTCAAATATTTGAAATCATGTGAAGAAAAGTGTTCGACCAGTACAGTAGTGGAGCATCAGTGTCACTTGCCTGTCTTTAGAGAATCCCAGTCTCAATGCTCCACAGAGTTTTGGTACCTAACATTAGACAGATGTCTGTGGTTAAGACATCCCATACTGCCTGATCTGCTGGAAGCAGTGTCTCTATGTTTGGGTCCATGTCTTTCTTTCTTGTATTTATTTATTTATTGGTTTCAGTGCCAGTTTAAACAGTAATCTTTGTCTGTGGTAGCAAATGGCAAAATGGATTTTTTTTGTTCTGTGATTCTGTGACAGTTTTCAGCTGCTGTTCTTTAAAAAGCAGAAAGGGCGTGCAGATTTAGGTAGCGTTATCACTAAGATACACTACCTTAACTATAAGCAGCAGTGCCTGGCAATGGGCACTTGGGGATTAACAGCTATATTCCTGTGCTGACAAGAATACATCCCCATTGACCAAATGAAACATCAGGATCATACACCAAAAAATAATCACTGTGATTGTCAAGGGACATGTCTTTATGTCAAGGGACAAACTCCTCACTCTGAAAATAGGCTCCATAATAGCGAATAGACTCTGTAATAGTGAACTCTTGGGAACCCATGGTTTGCTTTTAAGCAGGGAGTAGGAAGAGAGGTGGGGCATGAGGAACCATGAAAGGTTAGCTACAAAAAAACAGTGTACTGGCAGCAGGCTGACGTTCTAGAAAATGCACAATTTTAGGCATTTATTTTATACATTTACAAATCAAAGTTACTGTCATTAGTAACTTTGTTCATTAGGTGTAGAATAAAGGGGGAAGGGGGACCTTTTAGTCATTTGCACATATCCTAACACAGATTAATCCAGGCTGCAGCTTCTCTTGGTTATGCTAGGTCTGCCGGTTGTTGCAGTGCCAGACACCCACCCAGCTGCTCTCTCACTCCTCAGCGGGACAGGGGAGAAATAAAATGATGAAAAAGCTCCTGGGTTGAGATAAAGGCAAAATTACCACCATGGGCAAAGCAGACTCAACGTCAGGAAAGTTAATTTATCATCAGTTAAAACGGTGTTGTATGGAGAGAAACACAATCTGAGAAACCTTCCCTGCACCGCTCCCCGGCAGAACCTTCTGGAACCATCTGGAGCAGGCCGGAACCAGCCGGAACCGGCTGTGTCTGGTGTGAGGCAGCCCCGGCCTCCCCTCACAGAGCCTCTGCAGCCACCTGGGCACGGGTGCCGCATTTAACCGGTATTGTTCAGGTAGGTGAAGAGGCTAAAATAGCCGATAACGCTGGGCTGAGATGTAGGTTTGCAAAGGGCTGATTTCTAGGAAGTTTCTTGCAATTTTTGTGAAGTTTTGGACGGCAGGCTTCCCATAATAGCACTGTTGTCTTTAAAGAGTGGCAGGATTAGGGGAATGCGTACAGTCTGCACATCCTATTTGGTGAAGCAGAATGAAGTTAACTAGTCCAAGAAATGTAGCAGTCTCTGAAGAAAAAATCTCATCTGATTTACTGGAATCTGGTGAAAAGGTCAAATATCCTTATTTCCAGCCCCAAGCGAGTAAAGTATGGGTGAATAGGATGGGAGATGAGCATTTCAGAACCCGAAACGGGAATCAAGAGCTGTGGCAGCCCCCTGGACAGAGGCAATGTCCTGCTTTTGGGGCGCTGTTTGCAGTGAAGGAGGCTCTCTAAGAAGTAGAAATACTTCACGCATGTAAGTTGCTTTTTTACTAAAACCACTTCACACACAAATATGGCTTCATTTTCCCTTTCATTTGTGAAAAATAAATGCCAAGGTGGCTCAGAGGTGGGCTACTCTTAGTGGCCATCTCCTTCTGCTGCCAGCCTGAGCTCAGCTTCGGCTTCAGCTGTGCCTCGGCAGCGAAGCTCCCTGGGCCAGCAGGCAGGAAGGGTGAGTGCCTGACAGATCTCCAATAAGTGGAGCATAAATGAAAGATGGTAACTTCAGAAGTAATTGTGAAAAGTCATCTTCAATTTCAACTTCAGAATTAACAAATAAAAGCACTGAAAATACTCCATCTGGGCCCACTCACTGCTTAGGACATTTTAAAATGTCCATTTAAAAAAAATGGATTTTTAATTGTTGTTGGGTTTTGAGACTTTTTAGGATTTAGGTCTGTTGTTTACCTCCCAATTTCTTATCTAAATTTTACTTAAAAAGATTGCTACATATATATATTATTGATGAGTATATCTTTTAAAATTGAGATTTAAGGGAAAGCCCTTCTTTAATCCATGAAATCCTGTGAGATAGCAGGACTGATTTCATTGAAGAAATACTGCCGTTTGGCAAATCAAACCACTGACTTTATTGTATTTCCAGCCTTATGTTGCAATTTAGAAATTATTGGCCCAGTTTCTAACAAGTTAGGTGTGTCCTTCCTTATGACTGGGTATACTTAACTTACGCCGTTCCCACAATGGCAGAAAAAATGTGTATATGTTAAAATACGGCTTCCTGCTCTAAAGTATTTGATTTATGCATAAAAGTCTTATTTGCATGTCCTACCAAAACAAAAATAGTTCTATTTAAAATAGAGCAGCAAGAAGAATGGCTGCTGGAAGCTATAGAGGGGTTTGCGGTATTGCAAATCCAAGGCATGTGGGGGACGTGGTTGCTGGTGGGCGGTGACACAGAGATCCTCCATTGCACAGGGAGGATCAGAGAGTGTGTTTCATGTTAGAGTGGGTGTTCCTCTCTGCGGGTGTTCTGGGACGTCAGCTGTGGTGTCAGATTTTCTCCCTCCTCCTGCGTTGATGTGCTGGATGCACAGCACATCTGTCTGCTTAGCCTGATTCCTCTCCTGTAGCCAGCAGCACAGAGTATCAGGAACTACTCTGGAGCAGGTCCCTCAAACATCTCTTGTTGGTGTGAAGATTTTAGTGTCAGGTATTTTGAATAGTTCAAATATAAGCCATGGATCAATTAAAAATAAATGAAAGCATGCAATAACAGTCTGGGTCTGACAGTTGTTGAGGTGTAGAGTGATCCTGCTCTGAGAACTTGTCTGCAATGTGTATTTCCTGTGTTTAATTCCACTCTAAGTAGACTACCTGTAACTCTCAGTCCTGGCAATTTAATGTTGAAAGATTTTTTTACTACATGGCATAAATTGCACCTCTGTGTTGTTGAATGTTACTGAAACACAGATAGTCTTTAAGATACGTTACTGTAAAGTGAGAGAGAAGAAGAAACTGAAAAATGTCTGTACTCTTCTGCATTTCAAAAGACTTGTTCTGCAATTTGCCCTCACCTTTAAAAGCAGTAGCTAGAAAGCTCATACTGTGGGAGCCTTTGCTTTTAAATGCTGCAGCATGCATAATGCTCACTGATTGAACTTTAAGTTGGCAAAAAGGGAAAGCTGGGGGGGATGTAAGGGAACATGTGCTGTCCTTTGTAGTTCCAGTTCTTTTAGAAGCACTCACAAATAGCTTTAGTTTCTTTAGCAAATACAATGGCATCATTCTGGGCATGCCTAGTAGAAGTGTTCTGGGGCTAGTAAACTGTGAACAAACCTGTTTGCATTGCTGTACTGTACAGCACAGCACAGATAAGCCCTAATTGTTATGCAACTCCTTAGCATAAGCTCCTGGCATGGCTCACATGCTTCTCTTGTACTAAGACCGTCCAAAATAGCAACAAGAAAGCATGTAACTAAAGACACAGCAGGAGTGGAGGAATTCACCCAGGCCTTGGATGTTCTAAATATTGAACAATTCCTCATTTTAAACCTTCCAAAATGCTAAGCATAATGTATTTTCTTCGGAGCTTCTTCAAGGTAAGCAATTTCAAACTTTTCCTAAGTGTGGGAGTTTGTTTGGTTTAGCTTTGTTTTGAGAGACTTAGATATGAAGTCGTTCTAAGGAAATGTAGAAAGTAGTTGTCTTGAGAACTGATGCCCACTAAGTGAGTGCATTCACCAAGTTTGCAACTTGCTTTGCTGTGTTAACATTTGATTTGTTGTAGAAAGTGGTTATTTTCTGTTAGAATAAAGAGGAAATGCTTTTTTTTGGCTGTATGTTGGGAGATTCTTATATGATGAAAACCATAACATTTATGGTGCAAGCCACATCCGTAAACAGGGAGTTGTAGTGGCAGCAAATGCATTTTATGAAGCAAAAACAAATTATAATTTGTTTTTATTACATTTTCCTGAAGTGTTTGTTGTATTTTAAGCATACTAGATTGACTGATTGAATGCTACTATCATTGAAAACATTTTAGGTACAAAATAAATTACAAAATGTTGCACAGAAGTGTAAATTTATCTTTCATAGTATTAAAACCAGATCAAAAAATCGAAGGCTCAGTGATGGGTACGTAACTCTCTGGGGACAGTTTCATTCCTGTGAATCTAATAACCTCAGCAGTGCTGTGACTGAGGACGTGCTGCTGGCTGCTGTTGGGCTGAGGTGGCTGTTTCACGCGGAGCACCGGCTGTGGCATTCATCCTGTTCAGAGTGACGGCTCGGTGCTGGCTGGAGCGCGTGTTGCAGGTTTTGCTGGAAGCGTGCGCTGTGAAATGCCTAGATGATTTGGGGAAGTGTGGGTCAAGGGAAACGAAAGTTTAAGTGGATTAGCAAATATTGGATTATTCTGTGATCTAAAATGTTAGAATTTGAAGAGTGATAGAGAATTATGCTGACTTAGAAGGAACACACTTAAGGAACAGAGCAATTGTAATGAGCTGAATTCCCACTTGCCATTATGTTCTCACTGACACATTTTCACATCCAACTATTTCTTGGTAAAGTATGCTGCAGGATTGCAGCCACTCATGTAAAGTCAGCAGTAAATCTCAGAGCAGGGTGGCTCTGTGGAAACCAACTGCTGTTTGCTGGTACAGTGAGAAAAAGTTTAATTTTTCTACCTAAAAATGTGTAGAAAAATCGCCCTGCCCGCTCTGCCCTGCAACTGCCCGCTCATTCATAAAAAGCCTGTAACACTTCTAAGTGGAAGGTAGGCCTCATTTTGGCAACCTTTGATAGGGGGATTGTGTGGAGCTTGTCTTGAAAATTATCTACATTTGCATTGAGAATCTCAACGTACCTTTTTCTGAATTACTGTGTTACTGTAAGCACTGCATTCTTTGGGAAGTAAAAATGAGGGACAGGAAAAATACAATAGGAAGGTTTTTCTCCAGTACTGGGATACAGCTATTGTCTCATCATACTTGTATGGCTGTTTTATCACATGACAAGCCTACAACTTCAAAAATCAACTTCATAAAACATGTTGCTTAGGTGTATTTAAATATCTTTAAGGTGCCAGTGTATACTTCTCACTACTTAAGAGCATTTATTTATTTATTACAAAAACACCAGACATCTACGGTAGTGTTAAGACACTAGTTCTTGAGAAAAACGGGACCAAGTAAAAGTGGTAGCTGTCATCTGTATTATGTTGATAACTGGACCCATTCTGAAAATTACCATTTGAATTTGTAGCAGATTTGTGCCATCTCTGTTGGTTTCAGATTGAAATATTGACAGGTCAGTTAATATCTAGTGGTTTCATTTTGTGTTTATTGTCTTAAATCTAAGTTGGCTAAGTCTGACAGACTTTTTCCAAATTGGAAGGTAATTTGAGTGTATTGTAATTACAGTTTCATCTTTTTGTTTGTTTGTTTATGAATTTTTCTTGGAACAGAAAACTCTTAACTGAAAGCTGACCTGGAGGCAGTGTGTAGCTGTCTTTTGCTGCTCCTGTGCACCATGCTGCACTATGACATTCTTGTGATTTGGGTCATATTAAAATGACCCAAATAGCTTGAAAAGCAATTTTGAGGTCTTAACCATATTTCTCAGTCAGATTTTATTTCTTAAGATCCCCATATTTGCAGCTGGGCACTTGAAAATTATCACCCTCTCTTGACTGAAAGGCCAAACAGCTAATTATCCTGCCCTTGGCTTTGAGATAAATGCTGCTAACCCTAAGGTCACTGCGGTGCTCTGTGCCCTCCTCTGGAAGTCACATCAGCTGCTGCTGCTGCTGCTGCTGGGAGAAGCAGGAGGAAGTGGAGCTGGCATGAGCCTGCTCCTGCAGCTGCAGGAGGGAGCTGCAGCCCCCAGAATGCCCCCATCTATTTCTGGTCAGAGGGCTTGCATAGCAGCTGTGGCCCTAAAAGCCCTAGGTGTCTTTAGCAGCTTGGTAGGGCCTCCTTCTAGCATGACTGTTTTCTGGGAGAGCCAGGGATATGGAATAAGGCTGGACACTGCAGAGACACCATCATTAGCTATTAACCCAACTCTCCATCCTAACTTTTCATTCTTGCCCTTTCTAGATGTGAACTACTTGGAACTATATCTCGAAGGCACAGGACACTGGGTAATCAGAGCTAGTGACCATCCCATTCTGCCCCAATTTCACTGTCCCAGGCTATTTAAACTGTTGCATCCTTGCTTTTAGACACATAGGTACCTGCACGATATTAGAAGTGTACAGAGCTTGTGTTTATGTTAGGCCCACTACAGGTTCCTGCAGCTGGGATTTTACCATGCGTAACGGTGTGCCAGCATCACAGGTCCTTTTCACTGCCTGGTCAAAGTAGACACAAAATTGCTAGTGCATCTGATCTTCTGAAGATGTATCAGCAGTGACGTGCTGTTATATCTTAGCCAATCAAGATTTTTATCTCCTATAAGAATCCATTTAAAGGCTTAATATGTTTATTTTTGGTTCTGCCAAGATAAATAGAAAAAGATGTTGATGTTGTGACAGATGCAGTACTGCAATGTTTTCAGCTGATGGTTTGTTTTTTTTTTCTCATTAATTTAAATAACCCTTTATTTGAAATATTCTGTATATCTGTCCACTTGACTTGATGTGAAAATATTAAGTTTTCACAGAAACATCCAGAAATCAAAATGTAACTCCTTATTGAATGAAAATCAGAACTGGCTCAGATGATCCATAATTGGTCAGTTTTTGTGAGGTGCAATACCAAAGTTCTAAGGTATCTGACTGTTTTCTTTAACTTCAAAACCAGAAAATGCTGGTTAGTACTGCTGTATTTCATGATAGCCATAATAATAATCTTGTTTTCACTGTTGGCGTGGAGCATTTCTAAACAAGCAGCCTGTTGCAGTTATTTTCAATTCCTGTCTAATACCACTGGTACAGCAGTAAACAAGGCACGGATGCAGATTTGCCACTAATACCTTTAAAGCCTCTAAAATAGTATGGCTATTGTTCTCTCTGAACCAAAGCTCCAGGCCACTAATACCAGCTAAACAATTCCTGGCCACTTTAAAAGGCCAGTCTATGCCTGAGCAGCCAGGCGCAGGCAGAGCTTTTAGGAGCCCTGCTGCTGCTCTCATAATAGCTGTCAGAGCACTGCACTGGCATTTCTGCTCAGCACTGTCAGAGGCAAATGGCAAGGTTACGGCAGCATCCCGTTTTCTGATGTAGTGTATCTTAGGCAGTCCCACCAGGTGAATAGAGACAATGCTGGTAGAGACCCTTGTTCTGGGTACTGGTGATAGAGCTGTGGGCTTGCACATTGTAGGATTTAAAGGAGTGCCTTGTTGTGCATTCCTTGAAGACTAGTTGTTGCAATAAGAGCTTTTCCTAGCTTAATCAGAAAGGATAAAAAAGGCTCTGGGGGAACAATACCTAGGCAGATCATGTTTACATTTTTACAAATGGTTTGAGATTGCAGCTCTTGCTCATATCTCTGAACTATTCCCTATAAATTCAGTGTGTTCCACCCCTACAGAAACAGATTTGCTCTTAAAGCAACAGGTTTAACTAAATCTGGAATATTTTACCACAGCATACAATGATCTTCTTAAAGCAGTCTTGCACAGCTGTAGAACATCCTAAATTCATGTCAGATTCAGTTTTCAAAGTATTTCATGCATTTCTCTGTCAATGGCCACAACTTTATTTTAATTCTGGTCAGAAATCTGTGCGCCTTCTGCTCAGTTAGTTTTTGCAGCCTATTCAGCTTAGACTTTGGATCTGAACCTGGATTTGCTGATTCTTTCTTTGAACAGTATGCAAAGCTCAGATTTACATGCATCAGACTGAAGAGTTGGTCCACAATATATGTGTTTCTCTGAGGGATTTTTGTTCTGGTTTAAGAAATGAAATATGATATATGTAGAAGTTTTAGGTCTTGCATCTGTCTCATTAGAAATTCACTTATCCTGAAAAGTTAGGTGTCTGCCCACACCTTGTGTTTTATTTTTTTATGACTTATAAAATGACTGTCATTATTATGACTATCAGTCTTTTACCTGGGCTAGTCTTTGTCAGTTTCAGCCTTGGCACCTCTAAAATACCTGTAAAATGGACAGTAAAATAATGTCTGGTTATTCTGCTCTTCAGGTCAGCCTCTTATTCCCTACCAGTGAAACTATAGCAGAGATTTTTAAACAAGGAGTTCTGCTTTCAGGTGGACCTGTACCACTTCCATAGAGGCAGAGACCCTGCTGTGTCCTTGCAGAAGTCAGAATCTTGTACTGATGAAAATGTGCCTTGTCATCTGCAGGTGTGTTGGTTCTGTTATAAGCTGTAACATTGCTGTTACATATCTTGTCTTGGATGTACCATATTTAATTGAAAAATGGCTGTGGATGTTGCCACAACCTTTGCCTAAAAGTAAGGCATGACTGTTACACACAGCTGTTTTAAAAATGTGTTCATCAGTTGTTCGTCATCTTATCTAGACAGTGTGGTGTGTGGTATACTACTGTGATCTTTGAGCATGCTCAATTATCTGGCACAATGGTGTAGATATCTTAATGGTGTATTGACCTTTCGCATCCAGTGAGCGTGTAGAATCTCAGGTTTCAGACTTCTAGGTATCCAGGTGATCCTGTACAGTTGGATTTTCCGTATGCCAATGCTCCAGCTTTCTGAATAGCACCAAAAGCTATAAAGAGACAAACGCACCATCTCAGTGTTGGGTGGGAACTGCCTTATTGCAAAACTAACTGAAAAAGACTGTCAATGTTTAGCTAATGAACTTCTTCTAGTACAAATTAAACCAAGCCAATATAGAGCTGGAGCTGAAATGACAATCTGACAATGTCAGCTTAGATCCTATAGTAACATCTATGGCAACTCATACTACCTGACTAACAACTCTACAGGTAAGACCAGAATACACACCTGTTCATTAAAATCTTAGAGGGCTGCTAATGTCTCATTTAATAAGCAAAACAACAAATTTGTATGATTGCACATATGGTTGCAAGAACCCCTGGGTTATATATACATTAGAATGAATATCACAGTCAGTGCTGTGAATGTTTAATCTTTCAAAATGTTAAGAGTCTTGTGTTTTTAAATGTCTTTAAAAACACAGCTAAATGCCTCTATGAAGGTCTTACTTTCATAGGAACTGAAGTAGATGTAGGTGAATGTTCTTCAGTCTGAGATAACTACAGCCTCTTAATTTTGTCCATAGAAAGTAAAATGTTTTTGTTAAAGTGCATTTTTCACTGGCACAATGAGTACGATGGCCAGAGTTAAATTTTCTAATAACAGTTTGGATACTAAGGAAGGGTGAGAATTTATTTATTTTACTTCTGCAATGGCTTCCATCTAAAAAGCAGTAAGTTGTTTTCTGATGGTGAATTAAGCCATAGAGTATATGGCAAATCATCAGGATTGAGAATTTCTTACCTCAGACAGTTTTGTAACATTGTGTAATACCAATGTACCTTCTCAAACCAAAAGTACTGCATAGTGCATAAAAAGGAGCAGTCTGCATGGGGAAGAATTGCTGCAGTATGTGGAAGAATGTGATACCAGATGAGAATACAGAACCTATACATTTCTGTATCAGAAGCAAATAAATTGGAGGGATTAAGCTAAGAACTCATTCACAGAACAGATTAGCCTGAAAATACTATTGACTGAAAAATGAAATGAGGTTTGGATCATTCTCAGCTATTTTGTCAGTGAAGATATGTTATTAAGGAAGTGAAGTGTCAACTGAAGTCTCACTATTTCTAAGTGAAAAAGAGAGTGCATTTTGCCTCAGAGGGACTTAAGGAGAAATAAAGGAAAAGGTAGAACTGTTTAGCATGCAAAAGTGTCTCTGAAAAATAAACGAGTCTTTGACAGTAATGGAAACTGGAATTAATGGCAGCCAGGTAATTCCTGATTAACCTGCCTGTATGTATGTAAATTATCAGGGGTGATAGACACGCACACAGAGGCACCATCTGAAATCTTCAATACCAGAGTGCTATTATTAGTCCAGGAGGGTGGAAGCAAATCCTGCATTCAAGCCATTGACAATTGGGATTAATACTTATTTCAAGAAATAGTAATGCCTGTCGATTTTATTGCAAGACAGACTGATCCATGGCTTACACTGTAGAGGATGTCCACTGAAGAATGGCTATAACAGCCAGTGCAATTAAAATGCATTCACTGATGGGACTTTACACATACATCCATTTGCTCAGCCTTTGCTTGAGAGAAGATAATACAGATTACGTTTGTGGAATTACTTGGACTTCTTCGCCTCTAGGATTTTTTATAAATTTAGTCTTAATATGTGACAAATTGTAAGCTATATCTGTTCCAACAAAAGTAGGAATTTATTTCTTAGAAAAGAGAACTTTGCAGATTAGAGGAGTACATGTGAAAGGTAACATCCAGGACTGAAGAATGGTGTGTTTACAGGCGAAAGGGTGGGAAACCTCCTGAAGATCTTCGTCAGCTTTTGTGTAATCATGTAATCAAAGCTCATATTACGTTCAGATCCAGATTTCCTGCAGAGTGGTCATTGGTATCTTGTCAACAGCCAGCAAAGGGGCAATTCTGGTGATATGGCAGGATGTGTTGCAAAGAAGTCAAGTTGCTTGGGAGTCACAGTTTCTTTTTCTCTTCAAAGATGGAATCCTACAAAGCAAGAGTAGGGCTTGCTGCTGAGAAACTTTCCGTAACGTTATTGAGGTCATACAGATGAGCATTTACTTAGATTAAACAGAATTTCAATTAACGTGATTGCAGTCTAGTAGCACTTAAACAATGTTCCCTAAGAAAAGGTTTCACCCTGTACACAACATATAAATGAAGAATGAAAATCTGTGTGATTAAACCAAACCACAAAGTTAAAAATTACCAAGACCTATACATAGCCTTAGGTTTAACTTTTGACCCCACGAGAATTGTTGCCTGAATAAAAATCCCAGGAGACAAGACAAGAGTTTGCATGAGATTAATTGTCAATGACAACATTTTTGTGGTTTAATGCAATATGCAAGACGAAGATTAAAATAATGAACACCTTGCAACACACAAGCACTGCTGGTATAGGACAGCCTTGTTCCAGGCACTTCAACCAGCTGGGTCTGGAGCCACTGGAGGTATTTTATACATATAGCTGAAACGCTTCTCAGCTGAAACATCACCTTTCATATCACAGAGGTAAAAAATAAAGGTGAAATACTGATGTAGTCTTCAAAGGATGAGTTATGCTAAGATTACAGGTGGAATTTCATGCAGTGCTTGCTCCAGCAATGGATGGCTCCTTATGAACAATTCTTCATTTCAACTACCTTCCACTAAGCCAATTTTCTAAAATGATGCTAAATAGGTGGGGGCTAACAAACTATCTGATGCTCTTGGAAATTTCCCATGGTAGGTTTGCCTCATATTCAGTGCCCATGTGCCAACAGTGACAAATTGAGAATAACATTTATGTTTGAGTGAAATGCTACTTAGTATATACAACCTTTCTGAAATAAACAAGATAGTTGCTTTTCCTCTTCAGTGGGGTCTCATAAGCATCTTTGCTTCTCTATTACAAAAAAAAATATCTCTTTTTATAAACAGTGATGTGGTCGTGGAGGGCCTTGGATAAGCCTTGTTTGCAGAGCCTGGCTCTTGCTACTAGCTGAAGCTCAGCATTTTGAATAGACAACTCTGATCAAACTTACAATTTGACCTTTTCAGTCTTAATACAACTTCAGCAAATCTGTTTACAGCAGATAAGCATCAAATCCTGTGTATTCTATGAGTTTTAAAAAGTGGTTGAATATAATAATTTAAGATGCAAATAACCAGCTGTATGAAGGAACCAAAGTTTATGTAAAGCAACAAACAACAATTTCATGACTGTCACCTGAGCCTTCAAAGGTGAGCAAAGTCAGGTTGGGCTAACAATTGTAATTTCTGTAGTTCTGGAAAGAAAAAAAAACATCGTTCAGCTTATAGTGTGTCCTTATTAATGGAGATAAACTTACACAGTTTACATAAGGAGTGAATTATTGTCCATCTCAAATTCTAGTTTATACATATTCCAGTGCTTAGTGACTGGAATATAAATGAGAATATATGTCATTAAACAGTATGTGGGATAAACTTCATTCATTTTTCATTGGAATTGAGATGCATGAGATGAAAGTCCTAGGGATCTCTGTGATAGAGAGGGTAAAAATGATGGGAAGATAACTGTGACTAGGATAGTTAGAACTGACTGTAAAGGAGACTGTATTTTTTGAAAGTGAACCTTAACATTGTCTAATAAATGTGACCTCTCTGTTTTCAACTGACACTGTGCCTTCAGTAGATTTAGCTCAGACCACATTGCTAGATTGATTGCTCTGGCCAGTTAGGTCTAATACTGATGGTTAGTGTGCAGGTGGCTTTCAAGTGGTGAAAAGAACTGGAATGTACTTGAAAGCACCAGCAGGCAAAAGTAATCATGACCAGATGGATAAGATGATAAACTTTCATACTGTTATGAAAGTTATTCTAGGGTACCTGTGGTTGGTACAGTGCATGAGCTGGTATCAGATACCATACTGCTACTAATTATAATAGTTTTTTATCACAGTTTCTGTAATGCATGCTGGAAGGTGATGGTAGTAGTATGCATGAAGGTAATTTTAAAGCTCTCTTTCTCTGTAGATTCCTGCAGTTTGAAGCTTAACATCCCAGGGTGAAGATTGATCCCAGCTTCAGGAGGCTGTTTTGAAACATAAAGGTTTAAATATTTACCATCAATGACAATGATGACAACTATTTCTTCAGAGAGAATGGGTATTCAGGAACTGCAGGTCATGCCATAACACCTCGGCTACCTTGTTTGCTGATGGTGAAGTAACATGGGAAAGACAGGGACTGATGTCACAGCAAAATCTGCTTCAATGTCTGGGTAAACAAGCAAACCTTGAGTTTGCATAGAGCCACTTCTGTCATGCCTGTGCTCTCTCTCACCTGTTTGCCAACTCCTGTTTTGGCACATCTACCACTGTTGCAACAAATGTTGGTCTGAATTTTGAAATGACCATCTCCCAAATCAGCTGTGGGGGTGTTTTTTTGTTTTTGTTTTTGTTTGAGAAATGCTATCTGATTTATATGAGGAGACGTGAATGCTACCTTATTCTAATTTTGGCCATCTTCAAAAGAATCAGGCTATTTGATTGCCCTTCATTTGTTTATGAAATGAAAGTTTCTGATCCAAAATAAAACATGTAGTAATCCCAGAGGTAATATCATGTGTTTCCTGAACAAAAATGGAAGTAATCTATAGAATTACTTCTAAAAATTAATCTCAAAGACAGCCATTTTACACTGCTATATCAATTTACATATAATAAGATATGTATATACATATTATGTATTACATACATCCTATATTGCTGTATTTCACCATTTCAGCAAAAGAAAGTTTAAAGGACATTCCAATTTATATATTTGAGTGGAAAAGTCAGAAATGTGGTGTTGCAGTAAGAGAACAGATGACTATTGCTGTAGGGGCATGCAGTTATGGTCATAGTGTACTCCACAGTTATTTTCAGTTACTGAATTTACTGCAGAATTATATGGCTGATATCACCATGTAAAAAGAATCAACTGGAAGCCTAAAAAGTCTTGTGCCTCTCCCTGTTCTCTTCTTTTCTTCATTTGCTCCCCAAATACAACAGAAAATAGACAAACATCCCTGTATTTAAACAAACAAACAAACAAAAAACAACAATAACAAAAAACCTGCTTCCTCAGCTTTTTTCATCTTTCTGTCAAGAGCTCAGCTCTGCCCATTGCATTCTGCCGGCTCGGCAGGTTCAGCTGGATGCTGCCGGCTCTGTGCTGTCGCTCTGTTTTGTTCAGCTCCATTCTGCCGATGAAGCAGCTGTGTCTCAGTGCTGGGGGAAATCAGTCTTGTGTATCTTTTTATTTTTCTCTCTTGGGTATGAGGTTTAAAATCCTGGAAAACTATGATCTACACAGACAGTTCTTAAGAGAGGAAAGGAAGCCAAAGTCAGCTTGAATAATGTACTCCCAGAAGTCCTCTTTTCTGTGAAGAAATAATTTAGAACTCTTGCTAAGATCCTTGGCCTTCTACCATCACACCTGGCCTCTCTCTGTTAAATGCATCATCCAGCAGGCGGTAAGAGCATGGGCCTTCACACCTTGTTTCTGGACTGCTGTTTCTTGCTGGCTTGGTATTTTCAGTTGTTCATCATTCAGGCACCGGTAGCTAATGTCACGGGTCTTTGCCAGAAAGCCTGAAGGAATTGTAATAATTGTGATTTGCAATGTCTTTTATTCTAATTAATTAATTATTTTTTCCATTTTGAACCCTTGTAGTATTTGTCTTTCTGTGAGACTTCTCAAAATAGGCCAACTTTTGCCTGTTTATCCAAATCATGATGCAGGCATTTGCTAAAAGTAATATGGTTTTGATCTTGATGTACATTCATAGCTTTCCCAAAGCTGAGAGTTCCTATGGCAACTAATTAATAAAGATTAGCTTTTCTTATGGAGTTTAAGACTCAAGTACATCTTGTTTTGTGATGTAGATAATCTCTCCATCTCCGTCTGCTTTTGGAGACTGGGTCTTGTCAAAGAGGTGGCACAGATTGTCACAGGCAATCTGTTCTGATTTATAGCCAGACTCGGAAGACCATTAGGGGTGAAATCTTTTTGATGGTTTATACTTTCCTAGTTCTTACGTTTGTCCACTTGCTTGTTTGTGAGTAGGTAAGTTTCTCAGCCCCTTTAGGTTTGAAGCACACAGAAGTAAACCACGCTCCTTAACTTTAGCTATCTTTTTAAAATTAGCCAAAGAACAACCTGGGTCTACAGTCACCTAGGTTGTATTAAAAGAAAGGTATGCAGGTGAAATGCGTTGAAAAGAGTATCACTAGAACTTCTTCAACAAGCTGGATGTTGCCTTGTCAAATTATTTTCTGTACTAAGAAACAAATACTTGATTTCATAATTAATCTTTTTGCAACTTCATGGTTGCTAACAATGCTGTTATTGTCTATGCATGGGAAAAAGGAAGACACAAATATAAAAACTCCCTTATTCTTATGTACTTTGAATTTCAGCTGTACATGAGAAACATCTGCTGTATGTTTCAACCATGCTTGAGTGCATAATTTTACTTGAATATCTGACCAACTTAAAACTCATTTTGTTTGCTAAAACAAAGGGATTTAGATGAAAGAATTTTTAGATTAAATCAAAGGTGGTAACTTTTTACAGCCTGAGAATACAGATTTTGTATCCATGCATTTCTTGTCTTTCTGTATCAAAAAAAAAAAAAAAAAAGAATGGCAGTCTATCTCAAGTTTTGTTTTTTATCTCCCTTTCTATCTGCACCTTTCTCTTTTGAATCGGTGAAGTTGTGCCTGGCAGTTTTTGAGGCTACTTCAGTCCTGTGTTAAGCTATGAGAAAATTCTCCCAGTAATAATGGTTTAGAGCTGCATAAGAGTGGTAGCACTCTATTGACTACTTTAGAATTACAATTCAGCAAAATGTTTTGTTTTGCCTTGACTTGTGTACCTTCTTACCATGTAAAGCATTTTTTGCAAGTGAAATCCTTTCTAATGCTTACATTTTATAGTCTTGTTGGGTCTTTCAGCTAGCAGCCAGGTACCATAATCTTTCTGATGTACTGTCAGTGGAGTGAACTCTGCTTTGTCTGTCATAAACCTTTTGATAAAAAGGTAGTCTAATATGATCTCAGAAATTATCTCCTGAATATGTTGCTTTTATCCTTCCTTTAGTACAGCAGCTTCTTTCACTAGGCTTGCAATGCAATAAGCAAGGCTTGACTGACAAAACAATTTTCTATAAGGTATCTCAGTAGCCGTTCAGTGCCACACCCTATTTACATGAACTGTGCCAAGTGCTTTTGGTGCCCTGGGAATGAAGACCACACTCTTGAAAGTTGAAACGTAAGCCAAGACCACCCACAGCTAGAAGGAGGCATGCACTTGCCAACTGAAAATGTTCTGATGTGACATCCAGCATCACGGCAGTGTGCATTGGGCAGAATGGCAGTAATAGGCAATAATGTGGAAGCTGAAAGGCAGTAATGAATTAGACTGTCACATGTCTGTGGAAAAGCATGTTGCTAAGTGTAGCACAAAGGTCTGACTCTTGCCAAATTTTGAGCGGCTGTTTTTCAACATTTCTAATGCAGTCACTTCATCCCCACATCAGTATTTAGAGTCAACCAGAGAGCAATGGAGGAGTAGCCTGAGTTGTGTTTCTGCAGATGTGCACAGCTGGACAGTGCCCTACAGGGCTAGGAGTGGAGAAGCTCCCCTCCAGGGCCTGTTTCAGCCTGGGGCTCTATTTCCCCTGCCAGCTGCAGAGAGGGGCCTGGTTCTTTTCCAGGGGATATCATCATGGAGTCTTTGAGCCAGCAGGGAGGATGTCTGCAGTGCTGGTGAGAGAGCTGGGCTAATCTTTACCCCAAACCATACCCCAGCCTATGTCAGGACAGGGCAACAACTTTAACTAACCAACTGCAGCTTGGATGAGCTGTGGTCCAAAGCCTGGCTCGTTCCTTGTTGTTTCTTGTTGCCTGATCAATACCTCTAAAATCCCTTAAATGATATTCTAAAATCTTACATTTACATGCGTTGCCAAAAAGAATGAGATGTCAAAGTAGAACACAGTTACACTGGAGACTATTTAATTCCTCATATCTGAAACTACACTTGTGGAACACTGCTGCAATTAGTGGCATATGGGTTTATGTCAAGGAATCATATTTGTTCTGCATTTCTGGCACTGGAACTGGGATGATAGTTTGTAAGGATGTCATATGGAAATACACAAAATCTGCTTTTGCTTCACAAAGCATGTGATTGTCATCGTCTTATTCCTCTCATAATTTCTGTTTCCATTTTGACACATCTATGCTATTTGAAGAACAAACTTTCCCCACATTGTTAACACTGAGAGTTCAGTGTTTCAAAGAAAAGGACACTGCTGCTTCTTGAAAAGAACCATCTGAACTGGGATATCTGCAAATGCAGAGGTTAATGAAAAGGCAGCTGCCTTCACAAGTAAGAAACATGTACAGGAAGTATTTTCATTGGAAAGACTAATTTCACTACTGGGCTGAATAGATCATCCCCTCTGTTTTGTACTGAAAATTTTACAGGGTAAGAAGTTTGGCATCAAATTGTTTGAAAAAAGAAAGTTTTTCTCATTTTGTAGATGGGTAAGAATATTTATTCTGCCTTTTCTACAATCAGAAATAATTTCCTTGCTTTTACTCAGTTTTGGCCTGTAGAAAAGGAATGTATGTGGCCTCTTTACAGGGGTAATTTTTTTTCAATCAGATCAGCATCTTAGACAAAGATAAAGACAGATTTGAGCTTGAGGGGCTAAAGCTATGTTGAAATAAATAAAGCATTTGTAAGCACAAGGCACTTTCTGGAGAGATGAATATGCTGGTCTGAAAGCTGGCCAAAATATGTTAAGAAGGAACAGTTTCTCCTGCTGACATGTTTGGACAATTTACATATGATTTTCAAAAGAGACTGTTTTCAGCAGTGGGGGGTTAATAGGCTACATTTCTATGCTCAGTCCATCCTCAGCTTGAATTTATGAACAGTATAGAAATTAGTTAGACATCAAAAACTGGGACATTAACTGTAACACAACAGAAAAACTAAAGAAATTCTGACCACTCAGTATTAGTGTGAATTACTGTTGCATCTATCTGACACTACAGATACCACCTCACCCTTCAAAATAACTTGTGCTTGAAAACAAGTTCTCAGGTAATCTGGATCCTCAGGTAACACCCTCCTCCCTTGGGACAAGGAGGAACGAGAGGCAGTAGGCTGTGGTGTTCATGGGCAAAGGGACCAACCAAGGCATGGGGGCAGATGTGAAGCAGGGGCTGTTGGGCAAAGGGGTCTTTAGAGTAAATCCTCTTCTTATTATCCATGCGTGCACAGCATTGCTAAATTTGAGTGATCTTTTTATCTATTCTTAAATATGTATTTATCATATTCAAAATGACAAGGTTTTTTGCATGTTTTTGTAAGTAATATGTGGAAAAGTTTTACATAAACAACAAAATTTCTGTCTCAGAGGTTTTTTTTCTGAAAGAAACCTTTAATTATGGAAGTAGAATAACCTTTGCTCTCTGAGAGCAGTATTCATCCTATTCCAGTCATTCTCATAAATGAGGCTTTCAAGAGAGAAAAAATAAGACTTTTATTTTTGTATCAAGCCCCAGAAGTAAGGGGAACAGAACACAAGGCTGTATTCTTGTGAGTAGGATATTATAAAGCCCCACTAAAGCAAGAATTCAGCCTTGCAAATAAGTGAACCTTTTGAGATCTTGCTGTTAGTCACTCTTAGTCTTTGATACAGAGATATAACATTATTTTAAAATTATTCATAAATGTTTGAGGCTTGTTGTACAACTGGCACATTGTACAACATGGACATTGTCAATTACAGCTGATGCCAAGGGAGCTACTTTACCACATTCTTTGAGAACAAGGCCCCAGACCCTGGAAAGGAAAACTTTAAGCCATAATAGTCTATGGGAGGAATCTGAAAATGGCATTTAGCTGCTTCAAATTAGAACTGTGTGTTTCCTTGTGCCAAGTTGCGTATGTTGTACGACGTTGTTGTCAGGTTTATTGGTGTCTGTCTCCCCCTGAGGCAGAAGTCACCCTGACAGAGAAAGTAAATTGTGATGTTGGTACCTTGCCCCTTTGGGGTTTTCATTTTATGCTTGCAAACATGAACTGGATGAGTTCATACTCCTTGAGCAGCTCTGTCTCCTTGGTAATTCCAAAGGGAGGAACGATGTTGGGAATGCCCTTACAAACAGCAAGCTAAAATAGAAAAGAATAGTTCGTTGGAGGGGACCTGCAAAGATCACGAGGTCCAAGTGCCTGACCACTACAGGGGTAACCAAAGGTTAGCATGTTATTGAGGGCACTGTCCCAGCACCTCTTGAACACCGACAGGCCCGGGGCACCAACCACCTCTCTGGGAAGCCTGTCCCAGTGTTTGGCCACCCTCACAGTGAAGGGATTTCCCCCAGTGTCCAGCCTGAGCCTCCCCTAGTGCAGCTCTGGGCCGTCGGCAGCTGGGGAGCAGAGCCTGGCACCTGTCTCTGTCTCCCCTCCTCGGGGAGCTGCAGGGAGACCCTCAGCTTCCTCTCCTCCAGCTGGGGAGCTTGGGGAGTTCATCAGTTCATCACCCAAACTAGCACGAACCTGTTTATCCTACAGATGGACAATTTGTCCAGAAGGATGCTGGGAGGGACAGTATCAAAGGCCTTACTAAAATGGTAAATTGTTGAGAGGTGTCCAGCTATAACATCCACTAACTCCCTACATACTCTGAGGTGAATGCTGTCAAGCCCCATGGACTTGGCCCCATGAAATATTCAGCTGATACAACCGGTTCCTTACAATTTCAATGAGCACAGGTCACTGCTCCCCCAGGCATGGTCCTCCAAGTCTGAGTACTGGGCAGCCCAAGATCCGTTAGTGCTATTAAAGACTAAAACAGAAAAGGCATTAAATGCCTCCACCTTTTCCTCATCCTTATTTGTTAGGTGACCATCTGCATCAAGTAGCAGTCCAGTATTTTTCTCTAAACTCCTCTTGCTGTTGACATACATGAAAAAACGTTTTTTGTTGTCTGACACCACACTGACCTGCATCAACTCAAGCTGAGCTTTGGCTTTTCTTGTTTCCTCCCTGCAGATGTGACCGGCAGTTCTGTGCTCTCCCTGTGAAGCCAGACCTTGCTTCCAGAGATACATTTTCTTTTTCTGCCCTAGTTCTGGTCTTCTGCCCCTCTTGCTTGACTTGTGGCACAGTAGAATTGCCTGCTCCTGGGCTTTTACAAGGTGGCTCTTGAAAAGAAACCAGCTGTCACTGACCCCCTAAATCCTCTAGAGCAGATTCCCAGAGCATACTGCTAAAAGTCCAGGGTGGCAACTCTGCTGACCATTTTTCTCCGTATACCAAAAATTGTGAACTCAACCATTTCATGATTGCTGTGGCCAAGACAGCCTCCTGCTATCACCTCTCCCCCAAGGCCTTCCCTGTTCTCAACCAGCAGGCACCTTACCTCTTTGCCTCACAAAGTACTCATGACAGGAAATTATCTTCAGTATGCTTCAGGAATTTCCCAGCCTTGCTTCTCACAGCAGTAGGATATTCCCAGCCTGTGTCTGGGAAGTTGAAATCTCCTTTAAGGATGAGGGCAACTGATTCAGAAAGTTCCCCTAATTGCCTATAGAGTAGCTCACCTGTCCCACTGCAGAGCTGCTCTTCCTTTATGTGTACTCCTGCCAGTGAGTGCCACCTTAGAGTGAGCCTGCTGGCCCTGCACTTGCTGACTCATAGCACGTGCCTGGCTATTTCAGACAGCATTTTCAGACACAGATACAAATTACTGCACCAGTTGTGGCTGTTGATCATTACTAAAATGATTCTAAATAGTATAAATGTGAAATAGCCGGCCACATTTTGAACAGCAGAGGTCACTGAATCTACTTGTTTCTCAAGAATATGAAGAGACTGCAGATGTTTCGTAAACTGGATGTTTCAGGAGCAGATCATAGTCATCTCTCTTCAGTTCTTCTCTCTTCATAGCCAAATACAGATTTATATCAAAGACATCTTTTGCATCCTGCTTGTTATTAGCCATGTCCCCACAGGAGATGCCAGTAAAGCACTTTCATCTATGTGAAGTCCTTACGACTTAAAACTTAAGCTTAGACTTAAAAGACTTAAAACACAGAAGGGCTGTTAAATGGATTCTTCTTGAAATGCAACAGTTGTATTGTTTATGTCTAGATAATTGCCCAAAGCGAGAAGCTCCAATATGCTGTCAGTGGCTTTTGTTAGCTTGAAAAAATGTGTTCCTCTGACTTTCTGAGCCCCAGTTACTTCTTCCAAGAACAGTGTATTAAATTGATGGCTCCTAATCCAAATAATTTAGAGATAGTCCTTAGAGGACATGGTGTACATGTGCTGGAGTTTGATGTGCTGTTTTGGATGTCCGGATTATGTTTTGCAAAGTTGTACAGACAACCTTGTGCTCAATTTTCTTGATCTCTGAGCATATGACCTATTTACATCAGAGAACCTTCTCAGCCACGTTACTATAAAGCTGCACTTGAACAAGTGTGTCCTGACTCGTCATGCTGATGGGTCATGCACAGCTCTCTGCCCCCACCCAGATGGATGTGAACCAACTGCCGTGCTTGGTGCCAGAAATGTAAACTAACAGGAAGCACTGATAAAAGAGCTGTATCTGAAATCCTTCTTTCTTGCACTTTGAAGTTGAAGACAACAGTGGGGTAATGTGATGTTTGAACTATCATTTTTGCATTACTCCTTGAACCATTTGGATTTTACAGTCAGAAACAAGACAGTGACAACCTGGCTGCCAGAGGGAAACAATCAGTGTGAGGTGGTATCCCATGTATCAGCTGGCTGTGTCCTCTGAGTAGAATTGTTAGTTTTGTCCTTCTGTAGCCCTTTTCCTTGCACCATTATGGTTGTAAGGGATATCCTGGAGATATTTTAGGGCAGGATATCAGAGCTTTGCAGCAAGGTGTTCTCAGTTTGTCCCTTCTTTTTACAGCCAACTCAGTATGTTCATTTGGGCTGGGGTGTGAAGTGAGGGAGCACGAGGATTGAAGAGTGGGCATATGACCCAATACAATGGGTTTTTATCTGATGGTGACATGATCAGTAACAACAAAATTCAACAAAATTTAACAGTTTCAGTATTGCCTTAATAGTAAATATTGGACGGGGAATGACCATTGACATTGCTGCAAAGAGCTTCCCTTTGATTAAGTAAAGTTACCAGGGCGTATGGGAGTCATCTGCAGACTGCAGCAACTGAAGCATCGTGGTCTGTGCTTGCAAAGGGAGCAGATTTCCAATAAAAAAGTATTGCAGAAGTATGTAGGAAAACTGAATATTTAGTGTTAGAGAAGTGTCTGACCTTTCAACAAAGGACAGGCTGGACTCCGTATATAATCTTACAGGGTGTTTGTGTTTAAAATATACAGTTGAGAAGACAGGCAAATGCTGCCTTTCTACTTCATGAATAAGGTAAAAACAGATAGAGCAGGACAAGTGCATTAATAACACCATGGCATAGCTCTACTTCTATCTCTCTGTGCACTTCTGTATAGCAAAGCCACCAGGTATTAAACTTCATGAGCATGCCACTTCTGCCAGTCCATGCAGTAGGCAGAAATCCTGCCTGAAATCCTGACAGAACAAGGTCCTGTATGGCAGCTGTCTAGTCCATGGTTAATCAAATTAATAATCATCACCATGATGACGATCAGAACTTGATTTGCAACAGAGCACTAGGCTAAAATTTTGGGACTGATCTCAGAGTTTAGAGAAGCAGTGAAAAGGACAAAAAGAGAATAGTTTGGAGGTGAGACAGGAGGCCCTGGCTTTAGCTGCCCTGGTTTGACTCCAGAGGGGGAGGTACTGTTACACTACCTTCCTGGTGAGACGTGACGCCAGTTTGAGACAGGCTTGTGAGCCTGTTCCTGAGAAAAGTATTGAGAGGTTTGTTTGGACTTTTGATTACCTGTGCAAGAAAAAGGATGACCGACAAATAAATAAATAAATAAATAGATAAAAACAGAGTGACGAAATGTGCTGGCTTTGGCTTCAGAGGAGTTCTTTAGGATGTGAGTGTGTAGTTTGTCTTGGAGCTCCGAACTCCCTCAGGATCCCTGAGGAAGTGTTTCTGTTACTTTATGACTTATTCCTGCCACCCACAGCCATACCACTGGTACAACGGACCTAGTACAAGAAAGAGCAAGGTTTCATTTGGCTACGAACACATTGTTGTTTCAGACTTTTCTCTAATAATAGAGAAAATTCCTTTTTACTGATAGAAGTTGGGAGACTAAGGACTATGTTGACTGCTCAGGATTACTTATAATGGGAGACCCACAAAATAAGTGAATCCATCAGAGAAATTGAGGAAGTGTGTTCTGGAGTACTGTTGTATAATCCTGAGTGTTTTTACATGCTGTAGTTTTATTTATACTGTGCTTTAAAGGATTATTGCCCTGTGTTGATTTTGAACTTCAGGCGCAATGCATTTCACCTGAAGTTGAATGTTTGCGCAAGTGAAATTCTGCCAAACCACTTGTGACTTGTGCAGTCACTCCAAAGCTGTTTCCCTCCTGCCAAGACCTGTTCTGTGCCTTCTAATATGTCAGAAAATCCAACCTTTTCACTTTTGTAATGAGCCAAGGTTCAGAGGGAGAGTTTTAAACTTTTGTTAAACAGCCATGTATTTGGGGAAAAAACAGATACTCAACCCCTCTGGTGGAGGAGGTCTGGCTGCAGCTTTCCTTTGGCATCTGTCTGTTCTCCAGGATGTGATAATGTGCATGGGGATCTTCCATCTGAGAGCAGTGGGACTGCAGGGGATATGCATGTGCCCTGAAAGGAGAGCTGTGTGGCATCTGTTTGGGGCAAGCTGACTGACTACCTAGCTTGGACCCTTCTTGGGATCTGAGTTAGTATCTCCATGCAATGCTACTGTTCTGCAGATACAGCAGCCTGTTCAGGGCCTCCTAATCTGATGTTAGACTGTATGGGGTAGATGTATTCCCTGTGAAGAGCTCCTCTAGAGATCTTTTTGACATCTCTTTTGCAGGGAAGTATTACAGTCCTGTCCCATAAGGTTTGTAGATTTGTCAGCAGATACATGAGGTTACTGACTTCCTCTGTCTGGTCTCCTTGGCCAGCCAAGCGAAGTTTTTTGCAGTTTGGGATGACTGTTCCCTTGTGCCACACTTCCAGCGTGAGCCTTTCTGTGCATAGAGGAAGATCCTACCTGCTTGGGCAGTGGGGGTACAGAGCTTTGGTTTTGCCCTCTGGAATCTACTGTGGGCTTCTCAAAAACATGCTTTGGCCAGGGCTTTCAGAGTAGTTTATTCCTCTGTTTAGGCATACAGGTATGTGTGTGTACTTCTGATTGGTACTGTTCTAAAATTGACAAAACCTAAGCCTCAATAGTTGAGGCAGAAAAAGCAGAACAGAAAAAGTTCAGGTACGTGAGTTACCTGACTGCTTTGCAGGCTGGAAGCCCTAATGACTCTGTACGAGCCTTCCAGGCCTCCCAGTTGCAATGCAAAGCTGACACTCAGTATTCACACACTGTGGGATCACCCTCCCACAAAGGAAGCTTGTCTTCCTAGGGATGGCAGCTGAGCATGGACTGACAGGTAACTTGCTTCTCTGCAGAAGGGGAGCAAGATAGCCCAAGATGTCCTAGTATGAGACAGGCCAGGGATAAAGAAAGTAGGGGAGTTTGGGGTGATCAGGTCAGACTAGGTCCAGAGAGCTTAGTCTAGCTGCAAAGCTAAAAGGAAGCTGTGGGAGAGGAGGATACAGAAAGGCTTGAATACTTGACATGTTCAAGGCTAACTTCCTTCAGAGTATTTTCTCATACCCTAAAGAGCTGCTCTGCCTGTATGGGTGGAAGTCTTGTTTTAGAAAGCGTGTTCTTTCCACTGGAAAAGAAGGAAATAACAGGTTGAAATTCCTCAATAGCCTAAGGAAGCAGGCTTTCCACAGGCTGAGGCTTAGCTTCACTGAGAGCAAGTCAGAGTACCCTGGTCTTAAGCTTTTCCACCCATCAGCATGCTTTGCCAGGCAGGAGTGGAGGAGTCCTCGTGTGCCACAGCTTTGGTAGAGACCCCAGCCTAGGCACATCTGAGTTTTTGGATAGAGTGGGACATTTAATGACTGACTGCACCCTTGAGACCTGCCTGACCTAACTGAGCTCTTGTTCAGCCACTCAGTTTCTTTGTGGTTTATGTTGTTAATTTTGTTTAATCTCCAGCGTGATGGATGATGGCTCCCAAGCATGAATTGTCTTCCCTCTGACAGACAAGTGAAGAGTAAGTGTACTCTGCTGTGCAGTGCTGGAGGAAAACAAGGAAAACCAGCAACACCAACCCTCTGATGAGCCCCAGTATTTTAATAGCAGAAACAGAATTGTACTCTGTGTTGCTCTCCATGCTCCAGACACTGCTTACTTTGCCTTAATCAGTTTTGCAAACTTTCTGGACAGGCAGTGCTAATAAAGGAAGGACTAACAGATTCAATGGAAGTACTCTCAAATAACAGGAGGTTGTCAGGAATGAAAGTCAGGCTTGATCTGAGCAGTGCATGGGAGATACAAATTCTTTTCATATTAAATGTTGGCTTTTTGTTGTAGAGCTTAGGTAGGGATGAGGAGATCTCTTGGGAGGGCAAGTAGCATGCATCATGCTAGGCCTGGCAGGATTTCCAAAGGTTTAGATTCCACTTTTATAAAGTTCAAATGTATATCCAGATGCTTGTCCAAACAGCCTGAACTTTGTATGTCTGAATTGTTGGGCTGGAGTAGTGCAACATAGTTGAACATGGGAGTGAGATTTTTGGTATTTCTTTGGCTAGCTATACCAAAGCGGGGAGCCACATATCCCTGGAAACTGCACTCAGTGCACTCAGTGCATATTCCTCTGGTTTCCTTCAGACCATCTGGGAAAGGAGTTTTTAAAAGATTACGAATGTGGGTTAATAAAAAGTGAGGGGACTTTTTTTTTTTTTTTTTTTTTTTTTTTTTTTTTTTTTTTTCCTGTACTACACAGCTCTAGGACAAGTGAGTGTATCTTTACTGTGCCAGAAAAATCCAGTTCTCAACTTCTGCCTGTCATAAGTCAGCTATGCAGATAGATGACCGAAGATGAAAGACTGCAGCTTCTGAGAGGAGAGTATTATAGCTGGGCTCCACCTGCTGCCGACTGGGACTCTCTGCACTGGGCTGCTGCTACCAGCCACAGCCATGGGCAGAGATAGAACAGAAACACCAGTGACTTGTGGTCACAGCTTTCTTTTTATCTACTCTCTTGTGCAAAAAATAAAATAAAAACAGAAAGGACAGTTGGGTTCTTCCCGTCCCCAAGCTTTAAATTTCACTCGTGCTGTTGATGTAAATGCACAGCAGTTTCTAATGTTCAGTTGTGACCTGTAGCTGTTGCAATTTGTACATAGTGCAGTACCTGCTCCAGGAAACTGCCTGAGCTTTGGTCATCTGTCAGTCATCTGAATTAAATCTTTGAGGTTTCTCCCTCTGAGCATGGAAAGATTAGTAAAGCTGAGTTCTGTGTATTTTGCAGTAGCAGCCAGTTCCTTTCATTATTGCTCTTAAGTAACTTTGTCTAAATAGTGCTGTAGTTAAGTATGTTTCCTTTAGTAAGTACTCATACTATATGTGATGCTGCACAAGAAACAGAAAAAGAGGAAAACAAGGAAAAATTCATAATTCTTGTGCTAGTGTGCTTTTGTCAAAAAGGGAAACTGTCCTTAAATGTTCACTAGTATTGACACATTGAATAGTTTTAGGGAACTGGATGAGTTGACATTTGCTGCTTGGATTACCGTCCAGGCTTTCTACCTCTTTGTATGTGATGATCTTTCCACTTTTTTTCTTATCAATTCTTTCTTTTTCTGCCATTTCTGAGTAGAGTATCATGACTCAGGCTGGATTATGAGAGTCTGGACGCTGTGCAAACTAGATTGATATACTGAGCAACAAATACTGTTTAAAACCACTAAGTGGCAGCATAAGCATTTTAGTTCCCCCCCTCCCTTGTTCAGTTTTCCTTATTACACTGCACTGTGCTTTTAATCATAGCAGAACAATTAATAGTAGCAGACTGTGCTGTATACATAGCAGGTGCCGCCTGGATTGCCCGTACACTGCTCAGGACTGAAACATTTTCAAGGCACCCACGCTTGCTCTTCCTGTTTTAGGACTTGTTTGAGCAGCCATTTCTGCTTCAGTGCAGTGCTAGGTTGCTTTTTTTCATGGCTACTAGTGAATAGGATGAAATGCTCACACTTACTTCCTTGAGACAGACTTGGGCTTTGAATCCAGCTGTTAACAAAGGACAAGTTAACACATTAACTCTGAAGTACACAACATCCTCATACACTGTTTTTGAGGAGTGTTCCCAAAACAGAACAGTTCCACTGTTCCCAAAACAGAATAAATAGAATATATGCAAATGGAGAAAGGTAGGACATGTCTATCAATGTCAGTGACTTGCAATCTTTAAGAGTAGTGAGTATCCCATTTTCATGGTCTTTTGTACCAACCAACTAAGCAAATTCCAATTTTGAGAATTAGAATTTGGGAGGCATAATGGGAAACCATTAATGGTCTTGTTCTCTTTCTGCTTTCTGTGCCCAGTCCTGTTTTTTTCTGCTTTTGAAAGTATGAGCTGTGTGTTCCTAGTTCAAGGACTTTTTCTCTGCCACATATGCTATCGTAGTGCTTTCTAGAGCTAGTCTCTGCAGTGACCAGGTGCCACTGTGGAAGCATCCACTGGAGCTGAGGAAAGACTCAAGATGCCTGAGGAGAGTTCTCAGCGTGAAGCTGATGCCTCCCAGCCCTAAGCTTTACACATTATTTTGTGCTGAGAATCTTCTTTTCTTTCTTTTCTCTTTTGATGTTTCAGCATATCCTCTTTAGACCTTCTCATTATCTTGTTAAGCCTTTCTGCATTGAGACAGGTAATCTTACTGATCCACCTTCCCAAGTGAAATAGAGACTCTGTTCCAGCCTGAACACCACAGTACCCTGCTGGCAATGGTGGTGCAGCTGACCAAACAACTGCACAGCAAAAGGAATTCAGTTTTCTTTCCTGCTGTATGAATCTTTAATTTCAATATCTAACTTTTGACCAATACCATTTATTTTATACTTCCCAAACTGATCAAATATTCCAAATTCAAGTGGCTTAATAAGGTTGTTTTTGTTGCCTGGGTAGATAACTATGGGCAATTCATTATTATTATTTTTAACAAATCGTAGTTGACACTGGCATTGCTTCTTGTCCTTTTGACCAGCAAAGCTCTATGTCTATACGTTTTGAGAGCATGCCAATGTAATTTTTTTACCTAAGGAAGCCTAACTTTTAGAAGTCTACCCTGGCATAAAGAAGTTTTGTAAACAGCTTTGCAATAAACACGGTGGGAGTTTATTAAATATGGAAGTGACAAGCTGTTGCTGTATTGGCATATAATCTCGATTTTTTGATGTTTCCAAAGCTCTAGTCAAACATCTGTGGATGCATACCTGCTATCTAGTGACTGACGTAGGCAGAAAAGATTTTTTGGAGCAGGACAGTAGGGTTTGGTAGTGACTGAGCCTCTGGGTACTGCTTAGTAAGTTTCCATTTGTTTTATTGCTTAAGCTGCAGAATCATGCAGTAAAATATGGCAACCATAAGCTGATATTTCTGATTCAACCTGGTTTTGGCTCCATTGTGCAAACATGTTGTGATCCTCAATGATCATGCAATTAAGTGTTACCTTCTCCATGGGATATCTGCCTCTGCCTGTACCTAGAATGGACCCCACAGGCAGAATTATAAATGTGTGGATGGTTTGTGTTAAAAGTCACAGAGAATTTGTCATTTGTTTAGGGTTGTGGGAAGCTCTGCATTTTATCCTGTGTTGGCATCACATACATCATAACATTATCACCATAAAACTCTTATAGACCAGAGCATTTCTGAGGTTATAGGGATATGGGATGAAGAACTTGTAAGGAAAAAGATTATTTTTTGTTGGGTCAAAATATATACTTGGGGGGAAAAGGACAAAAAAGTCTCCCTTCTTTTCTAGCTTGAAGAAGTGAGATTATTTAATTCTTCCCTCACTGTTTTAGTGTGTTGTCAAGGGCAGGAGATGATCCTTCTTAAAGCAGAAACCCAAACAGGAGATACCTTTACTGGTGGTGTGATGCTGACCACAGTATTTAAGGATAGATCTGCCTGTCCTGTTCATTTTCTCCTCCTTATGAATCTCCTATTGACTGTCGGAGCTAAGATGCTGGGCTAGAAGGACCGGTAGTCTGATCAGGTGGGTTCTTTTTATCTTAGACGTGGGGGAAAGGAAATATGATAGACTGAAACTCATTTCATTGCGGTCCATGCAAAATCTTGAAAATATGAAGCAAAAGCAGGTAGCATATGGTCATTTAACAGGCAGAGCTTCTTGTAGTTCATGACCTTTAAATTATGTCATTGCTTGGTTAGAGGAAACTTATTCTGGTTGAAAAGTAGGTCCTGTGATTAGCTGCATTCAGAGCAAAATTGTCATCTAGATTATTAGGACTAAAAAAGGCTTCAGAGGAAAGGATTGAAGAGCTTTACTCCTTAGAGCTTCTTAGCGCAAACAATAGGGGAGATGCACAGGCTGCAAGCACAAGATGGGACTCCACCGCAGCCCCAGAGTAAAACCACATCTGTGCTGGCTCAGAGAGAGATGAATATCTCTCGGGCTGGAGGATAAGCACTGAAGGATGGCTCCCAGACACCAGCTGGCTGAGCTTTGCTTTTGTTTGGTTTCCACTTGTGCACATAAATGTGTCCAAGAGAAAGCAATAGCAAATGGAGTAGTCCTCTTAAACGTGGAGAGGACAGTGCCCTTCTTCACACTCACATTGACAACTTGAAAAAGCCCCATTTGGAGACTGTTTTAAATACAGCAGCTTACTCTTGTATTTCTTATATGCATATTAAGCATGAGTAAGCCAAGCTGTGCATCAATATTAGCCTTACTTGTTGAGTTGGTTGGCGTGGATCTGGTCTGTGGGCAAGGTTCTCCAAGGGCAGCGAATAGTTGCTGACAGGCTGTGTTTCTCAGGGATGGGGAGATCCCATGTGCAGTCACTACGGGTGTGCACTCTGACAGGCCCTGCGGTGTAAATTAGGCGTGAGTTCAGAGCATGTCACCTCCTCTCTGGTGCCAAGCGATGAGTCTGTGTCTGGGCAGTTTCCTCTGTTTCATCACTGCTTTTTTGGTATAGGCTAAAGATAGTCCTTCATATCAAAGTCTCAATTTGGAGAGTAAAAAGTTGTTTTCTTTTCTCTCTGATTGCTGTTGAGCTGCTGCTATCTAGCAATCTTCACTAGCTGCTGACTTCCTCTCCTTTACCCAGCCATATCACTTTCCTCCTTGCCTTCTCTGAAAGGTTCCTTTGTGAGAGATTCCCTTAATGTCCTAGTGCAGATTACATGGTTCTGTCACTGAAAAACCTCACCCCATAAATCTTGTATGTAATTTAAGATTCCTGTGGGGCAACCCCCTGCCTGTAAACGTGAAGTGTACATTTGTAGAATTCTTTTAACATCAAATCTGCCATTAATCACAAGTCCTCCTGTGATGAATCCCTGATGCAAGGACTCTGTAGTTTTTGACTGAAAATTGCATGCTGAAACTCCTGAATCACTTGCTGAAACTTCCTGTGCTTCAGGGCTACTTGTGTAAGTAACTCAGAGGCAGAGATCTGGGGGAAAAGAGTTTGTGGAAACCATGCAGTTGTGTATTGTTTGTAAGGAACGGCTGGGCTTGCATTTACAGTGTGAATAAAACTGCTTAGAAGTGATAGGCTGCACTCTACCTTTGGATCTTTAGAGTTTTAGAGAATCTGTGCTAATTTGAAGCAGCAAAAAAATATGGCCTAATGTGCTTTATTTGAAGTGGTGGCATCAAGAGTATAGGAGCTATCTTAAGGGTAGTAGTGTTTCCCAGAGTGATGCAGTGTGTGCCTTCCCTGTTTGTGTTAAGAATCAGACTTTGTGGCTGACATTCCTTGAAACATATGTCTATGACAACTTGGTATTGTGTCTGAAGACAGTTAAAAAGCTGGTGTTCTCTACTTTATGAAGTAAGGGTAAGTCACTATTCTAGGAAAAAACAAATGAAGATATAATAAATGTATGCAGTATTCATTGTGTGGTGATGCTATCAAAATAGGAAAGTATGGTCTACATCACAGAATCCATCCTGGAAAGTCTGATGTATAAGGACTTAATACAAAAAAATCCAGGGAGAGCTATAGCAGGGTCTTACTGAGTGTCTTTTGGAAAAGAAAAAAGTAATTCCTTTTTTTTTTTTTTTTTTTTGACAGGGGTTTAATGTTAACATACAGCTTGGTATGCATTACTTTTGAGAAAGATTGAGGATTAACTGTGCAATGCCAAAAATAATATGCCTGTGAACCCATTCTTAAGTAAATATGTATGTTGTTTTAAGTAAATTTATACAAATTTATATGTCTAACCATATAGTATGCTATGATTTATAAAATTTGTTATATTTGGTTAGTACTAGATTCAGTATGGTAACTCTAGTTGGATTATTATCCAACTGTTCCATAAATAAGACATACTTCCCTCAGTGAGCCATCCTGATTAATTATTATGAGAGCACTAATTGATTTGGCAATATTCCCTGCTATTGCTGAGTGCTATCCAAATTTTTCCTATGTTTTCATTATTGTGGCTTATAATGTGTATGACATAATTAAATGCCAAGTCAGCACATTTTTATTCTGTCTAAATAATGTGGTGCCAGGCTTTTTTTCCTCTAAGAGAAAAAAGATAATAGTTACACAGTTACCTCATAGAGACCGGAAGGCTTTCACACGGGTGATTCTCAAGGGCACGCACAGCTTAAAGCTCAGCACTATCTCCCAGTACTGAATTTGGTGGAGTTTTCAAGACTGCCTGAGGAAGGTAACTTCCTTCTGCACCCACCGCATGAGGGTCCATTTGTCTCCTCTTCCAGGAGCTTGCCCTCCCCAGCAAGCAGTTCAGTGGTTACCAGGATACCCACTGAGCTTTTCTGTAAGACACAGTCTTTAGTCTTCTCAATGCTCCAGAAATAGCGATTGTTCATCATGAAGATAGAAAGTAAAGGTATTGGTCTATGATCACTGTGCAGACACAGATCCCCATGGACACATTCATCATCAGCCTTCTCCAAGCCTAAAATTGCCTTTGGTCTCTGATGTCTGCTGTACTGGGAATAAAAGCAACGTACTCAGAGTTGTTGCAGCACATGAAATATGTTTTCTGTCTCCAACAGTTGGCTTGGTGCACAGTTAGGATTTTTTTCTCAAATGAAAAAGAAATCCCAAAGCACTGTACATTTCAGTATGTGAAACATCAGAGACCTGAGCTTTAGAAAGAAATGTCGCAGGATACATCCCATCATCTTCTGAGAACTCTAACAAGAAAGCTAGACAAAAGGCCTCATTCAGAAAACCAGCATCTGTGGAAACGTAATGCTTTCAGTTTTATCTTAATTCCCCGTGCTTGTTTTACATCACAGCAGGTAAGTTAACAGCACAAATCCTGCACTCGCATTGTAAGGCTGGAAGTGAGAGCTAAATGTATACTTGATCAGACAGATATCAGAACTGGTCCTACTGTGGTCAGGTGCTTTGGTTTTGGCATTGAACTTGACAATCTTAATATGTATCTTACCATCTTTTGTCAGTTAAGTGCTGTTTCTCGCACTATAACCTTGAGAATATTACATGGCTATCTTCCTTTCCCTTCCTTTTTCCTGTCTCTCATCTCCCCTCTTCTCTTTCACATTTTCTTTCATTCCTTTTTTTTTTTTTGACGCTGCAGCTTTTTCTCCCTGGAAATAAATAAAATAAAATGTTGGACTGTAGGGTGTGAAACCGAGAATGATTCCTCTATGTCTGCTTTTCTATAATGGGCTACTCATTAAGGCTAAAAAAGGAAGCTCTTCTCTCTTTACTTCACCTCATGGAAGATAAATAAATAAATAAATAAAACACAGAGGAAGACCTTCGGGTTTCTCCCCAAACATTTGACATTCATCAAAATATCAGCAAAAGCACCCCTTAGATTTTTCCATCTCTGTGCAGCTTTTGACATTGGAATGTTATAGCTTTATCCCTTAGTATTTCAGTGTTACAGTCTCATAATTCCAGCTGCTATGAGGCTGGCACTACCAAGGCTTCACAGTCAGATTTTTTTCTCAGTTTTCGAACACTGAAAGTGGTGTGGGAGAAGAAAGTACATGTGTAAGTACATAGGTACAATGAAAAAAAGAGGCAGAGAGGTGCTTACTAATACCCCAGGAAACCCTGGAAATACATGTAGCAATAGGTAGATCTTTAAAACAAATAGACGAATAAAAATCCACCACCACCAAAAACAGAAACAAACAAACAAACCTGTTCTCTCTTTTATCCTGTTATGTCAAATGACAGTGAATACCAGTGGGTTCAGATTCACTTTGTGTTCATGTTACAGAGAGAAGCATTATGGAATAACATGAAGCAAGCCAAGGTAATGCTGGATGTCTGGCAAAGTCCAACTGAATTCAAGTATGGTAAATTGTCTGGTGTCCCAGAGGGGAGGTTAAATCAGAACATTGTTTATCTCAGCTTGGTGCATACTGTTGAGCAGTGAAGCAGCCAGTGCATTCTGCCTTGGAAAGAAGCCATCTATTCCAGTGAGTAATGAAAACAAAAGAGGGCAGGGGTGAAAATGGCAGTTAGGACATGGGAAAATGCGCATCTTATTTTAGAGTGCAAGTCGTCACTTGTACCAAGTTCAGTGTTGCACACGTTGTGTGAATTGCACTGTACAGTAACAGTTCTGAATGTTTGCCTCACCTGAAAAGTGATCCTATTCCTAACACCATAAAAATTTTAATTCGACATCTTCTTAAAATTGTACAAGGCTCACTAATAAAAAGAGACCCCTAACAATTACCTTACGATTTTGCTCTTTTTTCTTTTTAAAGAAGTAACAGAAAGGGCTTCTGTTGCAACCCAGCAGGTCTTTCAACTATTCCTGGTTCTGCTGAATCACACTTTTTGTAAGAAGTAGTTATTTCAGAAACTGAAGTGCATGATGAGTAATGCACAGGATTTTCTAAAAGCTTCTAGGTAGGACTATTGGAACCACAATCTGTCTGCCTCATCAGAGAGCCTTTCTAGTGAGCAGCATGTTTATTGTGATAGCTCAGGGAAACACAGCCGGTGAAAAGAGTAGTGATTCACTAGGGCAGTCATTTGCATCAAGCTCGCCATACTGTGTCTGTCTCTCTGACGTGTTTAATGATCAGTTGGCACTCTGGGTCCAGCAGCCACTGAAGAACTCGATCAGTAATCTTCTTTATCTACAGAGGTAGGTAGGAATTGGACTAATACAACTCTACCTGAGCAGCTGTTACTGGCATGAGTTCTTATATTCTCTGGCCCAATCCATTAGTTTCTTACTCTTACTAAGGGGCAAGAGAAAGCCTTGTGAAGGCTTGTTGCTGCCACCTTTGTTCGATGCAGTGATATCATACTGAAAAACTCCATGAAGTAGCTGAACCCCTTTACAGATTCAGGTCTTTGTGGCAATGTAACACTCCTGGGGATATAGCCCCACATATTTACAGTCTTGAAACTGCTGGAATCTGTGTAATTGTAAAATTGTTGATACAGGTTTTGAGTTCAGACTACTGAACTGATGTGGTAATGTAGGGCCTCCGGGACTTAGAGTAATCCAGGAGTTTTTGGACTGTAACCAACTGAACTGCCTCCTTTCATGCTGTCAATATGGGAAGTGGTGCTGTTCCCAGGAGGTTCAGGTCATTAATATTAAATGCTTTGACATCTGGTATGAGAAGTTATGTGGGTCTGAAGAAATGCATCATACTGCGACTTCTGTGTTTTTCTTAGTGGTATTAATTCTCTAGTGAATATAACAATCATCCTGTCTGTCATGTAACCCTAGGGTTAACAGCTCTCCTTAGATGTACTATTTATGTTCTAAATGGGAAATATAGATGTATACATTGCTATGTATGTTAATCTCTCTGTATAATTACTGTCAGTCCTGCCAGTGCCTCCTTCTTTAAATAGCATTGCTTGCCACAGGAGCTTATTGTTTTGCCCCTAGTGAGCTGTTGTCACCAGTGCAAGGAATTTGTGAAATGCCAGCTGGAAAGCCAGACTTCATGAGCTTGCAAGGTGCTGTTGCAGCTCCCAATGTTAACTGGGATCCAAATGTAATGCCAGCCTTCTACAAATCTGATCTTGTTAATTTTATACAAACCAAAACTTATTTTTAAACTCATTATCCTAATTTTACACCCCAATGTTGATGTGATTCTGCAGTGAAAATTTTAATAGTATGTTTGCCTATGCTGGGGAAAGTGCCACTTGAAATTTTTTTGCCTTTCCTGACGTTGATGCTCAGTGAGGTTTGTGATTGGAAAAAGTCCTTTCAGCTGATCCTATGGGACCTGTCTCAGTACTATAGGGTGTTTATTGTATCATCTTCCTGCATACATGTGTGCAGAAAGGGCAGATCAAGCTGCTGAGAGGACAAATGAGATGCTTTGCAATATTTGTTATGTTTACTTAAATGAACTGAAAGACATTATTGCAGTATCTCTCTTTCCACACACCACTCTGCAATGAAAAATTTAGGCTTTCTGGGCAAGCTAGACAGTTGTCACTGGAGGAAACCTGTAAAGAAATCCATGCAGCATCTGGTTCTTTTTATTTACTGGATACTTTGAGATATTTATTTCCTTCTCCATGGGGCCCTAGATGGCCCTTCTCTGTTTCATCAGGTATTCCTTCCTTTCTTCCAAAATCTGATTTTTTTTCTTCAAGGAGACAGGCATCAAAGGACAGAAGGTAGTGCAGAACTCATCCCCCTGCTACTGTGGTCTCTCCCCCTCCCTTTTCATTTGGTCCCAGGTAGGTCTGTGCATCAGCTGCAGTAGAGAGTGCTGTGGCAGAGGCAGCCTCCCTGCTCTAAGGTGATCTTTCTGTGCCTGGACACGTTTTTGCCAGGTTAAACAGAGGGTCCTGTTATGAGCACCTTTCATGTTAGTATTCCTCCTAAAAGTACAGATATTTTCATGCTAAAAGACATATATGGAAAAAGATAGCAGTGTTTTTGTTGTGGTTGTTTTGTTTCCTAAAGTCTTTAAATTCAGTTCTGGATTAAGAAGTGGATCGCTGATTGCAGCAGGCCATATGGCAGTCACATTCTTATCTCAAATTCTGAATTCTATCTGCGCTGCCTCCTTTCTTGCATGTGATAGGAAAGTCGGATGCCATTGTTCTGTGCTATGAGATGCTCACTTCACATTTTTCAAGGTCCATGTCCAGCTAGATTCAACCAAGGTGGTGTCAGTATGTGAACTCGTGGTTGCAACAACCTTCTGTTTCATTTACTGAAATAGGTGTGGCATGTTGTATGTCTGCATCCCTTTCACTAAAAGGCTGTGGCTGAGCACCAAGGGAGGAGTTCTACATTTTTTTATCATCAGTTATCCCTGAGGCTACCTGCCTCAGTTCAGAGGAGCAGAGACAATTCTTTTAAAACAGGCTTAGCCATTGTGAAAACCCTGTACTCCCATCTTTAATTATTGAGTATTTAATGCTGAGATGGGCAATGTCTCAGAAACTTTGATGTCTTGATGCTGTCCTGCAGAAGACAAAAGGCCAGGAGATGTGGTCAGGATTATTTCAGTGGTGTATTTCTAAGCCATTGAGATCCAAATGACTTTCATTAGCTCTCAAGGTGAAGAGTGTACTTCACAGCAAACCTGCCTGAAGGACAGAGTTCCACAGTCCTGGGAGTACTGGGGTAGAACTGGAGAAATGCTGCTCACATTAGAGCCAGCCTATGGAAACGTGCAGTTTACAACTACAGGGAATAAGGATAAATCTGTGACAAACTCCCTATGGCATTTAAATACAGCTCCTAAAATGAATTTACTGAAATGGAAAAGGCAGCGAAAATGAAGAGGTGGTGAATGAGGAGAGATGACACCAATTTTTAAAAGTGCAGATTCATTAGTGAAACATGCAATTATAAACATATTTTGAGTATTTCTATGCCCACAAAGCCATGTAGACACATAAGCTAATATATGGTTTTCAGCCAATAGGCCTCACAGAGACAATCTGGATATCTTGCTCTCTCCTGTTCATATTGCACTCGTGGGCCTTATTTTCTATAACCAGGCAGCACACAATTTAATATTTCTGTTAAAGAAAAGGTTTTGTTCCTCAATTTTCCATGATAACCTTATAAAATCAGAGCACTGTATTTACAGGGAGTGCAAATAAACATCAGTGCTTTTGATTTTAACCAGTGGCAGCAAGTATTACAAGCAATGCAGTATTCCGTGTTCCTGGTATTCCTAGTTCCAGCGGGATACCTCTTGGTACGTGAGCAGTGTGCAGTCCCTCCTCTGAGCAGCAACACAGAAGTGAGTGGGCATTGAGAGAGAGAATGCCTCTTCTGCAAGGCAGCTGTAATCAGTGCTGAAAACTTATGTTCAGTCACACTAACGTGGAGAAAAGTACTAGTTACAAAACAGAAGGGCTTGATGAAAACATCATATTTTCCATTGAAGCTGCTATTTTTCTTTGCAATGTGATAGGGTTGTTTATACTCCCAAGTCAGCAGAATTTCAAGTATGATGGAGAGCAGAAATATCTGATCTGCCTGCTCTGTTTTGTCTTGTGGTATGTGTTTGTAGGCAAGAAGTTTTAGGTGATGCTTCAGAATGATATTTATGCATCATTTTAAATATGATCCACAGTTTATTTGCATATTTCTGTCCCACTGGTGTTCTTATCATAATAGGGCTTAATCATGTCTTAACAGTGATGCCAGAGTAAATGGAAGCTTAGGGTGCAGCCAGCTTTTTCTAGTTTGTCAGGGTTGCACTGCTAATGAGGAGAGCCTAGGTAAGTGTCCTGAACGCTAATGCCATTTGTCTAGACAGCACTGCTCCTGTCGCTGAGAGTTGTTGGCAGTGATGTCTGTGTGAATCTGGGGAGTGTTACCACTTGTATCAATAGGATTAATGATTTCCTCTTTCAGTGGCATCCTGCCCACACAGGTGAACACTGAGCACTGAACACAGAGCTCTCCTTTCTGCTGCCAATCACTTCCTCTATGACATGGAGCAGAACGTGCACAGCAGTGACTGTGCCTTACTGACATACCTTGCCTGCCTTATAGGCAGAACACTTGTAAGGAGGGTTTTCTGAAGGAGATCTCTGTAATTTGGATGAATACATCTTCTCCTTCTCGCCAGTAAATCTCCAGGGCAGCCACTCTTTTGGGGCTCATGGAAAAGTCTTCTTCCCCTATTTGGTCACCTCTTTCTTTTCACTGAACTTTTGTCTAAACAAGAAGCAGTCACACATGCTTGTCTGTTTTCTCCTAAGTTAGATAGCAGGTGGGGCACTCTGCTTTTCCTCAGCAATTACCCTGGCATTCCCGCAGACTTTGAATGCAGAACTCAGAGGAGGATAATTACAACCTCGAAAAGGAGCAAACTTCCTAACAGCTTAGTGGTAACAAAATGCTCTACTAGGCATTTTGGGTGTCTTCATGAGAAAATAGGTATACTTTATAGTTAATCTGCATAAATGCTTTCATTTGGGAATGGTTCATAATTAAAGCAAAGAAACAGAAACAACAAAAAAGCACTGGGTGTGTCTGAATACAGAGTGTGTATCGGACCTGCTGTCTCAATTCACCTGGGACCCAGTTGTCCAACTGCTGTCACCATTCTGTTCCCAAGCAGGTTTTCTGTTCCTCCTCAGTCAGTTGGTGGGTTTCACCTGGTGGCTCCTGGGAAAGGGGATGGCAAGGAGCAAACTACTTTCAGAAAAGTTTTCACAAAAGATGTTGTCAACTGTCTCATTCATGGATAGCAGTGATCTCTTGGAGGGTCACTCAGACATGGTTAAGAAGCCCTATATGCTCTGTGGGTGCAAGATAGGCTTTCTGGACATCTCCAGTAAGTCCAATTATTTGTAGTCGTATTAGAGCAAGGTCAGATGTATTAGGCTTGTATTAGACCCACTCCCTTGTAGAGATCAAGACCTCTTGATTTGAAAAGACGTTACAATTTCAATTGAAATACACAAAGCCACTCTGCAGTGTATTTACACTTAACCCAACCTGATTACTTTGACTTTCCCTACTACACAACAAAAGTCTTTGAATAGTGATTTTTTAAGGCAGCTTTTCTAAAGAAGACATCAAGAATAAGGTCTCTGTTTAAAAATCCGTCTTGAAATCTCATGAAGGAGGTAACTTTTTTTTACATCATTCTATTTGAATTTGTTTCCTTTTCTGTGAAATGAAGCAATAAAAATGGCCACAGTGGCCAGATGGGTCTGTAGTCTGCTCCATTTAGCCCAACATCCTGTGTCAATCAGCGATCAGTAGATCAGTAGGATAAAAATACACCAAGCATATTGTGAGGCTTCTACAGAGCGTGCTGTCAGCTGCCACAAGCTTGTAGCTCAGGGTCCTCAGGCAGATAACCCTTTTCAAATAGGGTTTTCTTTAAATGGGGTTGGTTGTTAACAAGAGCTGGGATGGTGACATCTCGTGACTACCTGCAGTATGATTCCATAAGTAGAGCTGCAGGAGGAATACAGGGTTAAATGAGCAGTTGAGTAAAGTGAACTGGGACACTGAAGCCCTAACTGCTTCTTCTGGCTTTGACTCATTTATTGTCAAGAGCAAAACTTGTAACGTCGCTGAGCTCCCTTTCTTTATGTGACTATGGACCTAGGGATGGAATGAAATGTGGTGTGAAAAGGATATGTTAGGATTCAGAGGATATGTTGGGATTCAGAGGTTCTCTGCATCCTTTCAGCACAGTTATTCTTCTGGGTCATCTAATCTTTTAGGAAAGGAAATATTTCTTCATATACCTCAGATGTGCTTGAATAGCAACTTGCACTTAAGAAAATACTTTAAAAGCTGCTTATGCTGCTGAAACTTCACAGTCTATTAACATTACCTGATATCATCAGTGTATTTCACTGGTAGTTTTGTGGAGCTTCAGTAAAGAACTGCTAAGAGTTTTAACCTCATAGGAATTCAGACAAAAGGCTCTACAACTACATCTATTCTTTTCTTGCCCATCTGTGCACTAATTGAAATGACTATCATTGTTTTTTTTTAATATAAACTACAATCCATCTCCTCTCATGTCTTTTTTGTTTACTAGCTTTTGGCAACATTCACTTTTTAATTAGAGTTCCATTAATTAAGAAGTAGAAGTAAGGACATGAAGGAAGTAAACCAGCCTAATGCGTACTGATGGATAATTTAAACCCATGTTCCAGTATGTTAGACCCATATCCTACCCAGGTTAGTTCTCCAGTTGAGCTTCTTCAGTTGCCTTCAGGCTTTGTTTTTTTAGTTAAATGGATAGTTCCTACCAGGTGAGAATCTTTCCATTGCATCTTCTTGTTTCCTTCCCATGTCCATTCAGTTTTCTCCACCCATGCTCTCTTCCCCGAAGTCTCTCTGCCTGCATGGGAGGAGCACTGTATTTCCTGCCCAGCTGGACATCTCGTGCTGGAAGGCAGGAGTCTTTTACATGACAAGGAGTATCTTCCTTGTGACATGAGTCAAAGCATTTGTGATGTGCCTCCATGCTCCTGTTCAGAGGTAGTGGGAATACCTTGGACCTATACGGTGGTGGCAGTGAAGACTGAGGAGCTCCAGTTGCATGTTGTGGCTGGATTATAGCACACAAATTGCGAACTGTGAAATCTCTTAGGCCCTGATGTCATTGGCTGATCATGAGATTTGGCTGATATATTAAACTGATGAGTGAAACCTGAAGACTCCATAAGGACTATTCTCCAGTCTTTGGATGTGAAAGATCAGAAGGTTTTTACAACCCTGATTTCATCTGTCTCCTTCAAAGAAACAATCCAGGCAGAGTGTGGAATTACAGAGGTTTCAGTTCAGACAGCGGACACAACAGTGAGGTGAGACTTTCATGACCTTTTGATTTGGCACTGCAAGAATTGGCATCAGCCTGTGCTTTTGGCTGTTTGCAGGATGAGCTGATCCTGTATCAGCTAATCGACAAAGCAGCGGACTGGTGAATTCGGGAGAAGCTCTTGATGTAACTTCCCACCTTGACTCTGGTCCAGGCAATGGAGCTGGGATCGCAGATGGAGAGAGTGTTGCGGAAAACTCACCCAGTGTTTACTTCTGTACTGACAAAGGAGTGGGAGAACTGGAGTGGCAGTAGTAAAATCTGGCAAATGAGAAATGATCATTGCTGTAAACTATGGTACTGCTGGGGACAGAAAAAATTCCCAGATCTCACAACAAAATATCAGCAAGAGAAGCAAAATCAATTCATCCTTTCTTATCACAGTCCAATGTCATCTGCAGCAGTTATGGAGAGGCAGCACTTGGGCTGGCAACTGAGTCCTTCCACTTCAAATACAAACCACAGGAGTGTCAGGAGCTACAAGGTAGGCTGTTGGTTCTAAAGTGGCTGGAGAAGAGTGACAGAAGACTAAACAAGGGCACCTTGTCTTTTGCAAGACTGAAATACTGCAGAAAGGCTTTTGGTGAGGTCTTAACAATTGTGAAAGCAGTGTCTGCACTGTTCCTGGTGTATTGCTGTGTTGGCTGGGGGCTTTTACTAGAAGTTGGCAGACAAATAGTGCTAGTAACAGAGTTTTGAATTTGTACTAGACAAGGCTGTCTACTGCCTTAAAAAATCTTAGCTATTCATAACCTGTAGGGAAATAATTAATTTCTGTAAGAGCTAAGATTCGTGGAAACCGTCATTCCATAGCCAGTGTGATTTAGAATATAATATTTGTGTGATGAAGCATCAGATTTATGCAGCTATCTGTAAAGAAAGAGCATAATTAATAACACATAGGGAGGGGACAGGCCAATGAGCATCATAGATTGGAGTCCATATCCAACTGAGATACCTATGAAATAAGGTTGTCATTTAAGTTGCACTGTAACGTATCTATCCACAGTATTCTGCTCTACTTTAGTCTCAGCTTCTTATATGTAGTGTCAGAAGACAGGAGGATCAGCTTGTCCCTCCCTCCCTCCCTCCTTTCCTCTCTCCCTCCTTCTTTTTCATTAAAAAACATTATTTCAGCAAGGTCTTTGATTCTGACAACCACTCTCTGCTTGATCTCTCCCTGGCAGATACGTGGAACTAGCCATTTGTATAATGTGATATAATAACAGGGTTGGGAAGAACGGAAACAGTGATAATGCTTCTATAGAAAACTTGGTGGAGACAGATCTGAGGAGAGGACAGCTGTTAGCAGAAGTGACGGTAAAATAAAAGAAGCCAAGGCACAGTGTATGTGGAACTGGCACTTCACTGATGCAAGCTGAAGGAGTCTCTCTTTAAAAACCCAAGAGGAAATAGGATTCGTGCATGGTTTTTAGGAGTATCTCACTGCGCTGTTTGTTTTGTCATTGCTGAATTCCATGCTGTGAGCTGAATAGGCAAGCTGCATCCCCTTGCAGTTGCCCTGTCTTCCCCAAGGCAATTATCTGTGATAAGCTACCATAATGTAATTAAATGTTTACGCTGACCTGAACAATTGAATATTGTACCTCTAACACAACCATAATGTAATAATGCCTGTTGTTAGTACTATTACTGACAGGTAATGAAAAAATGATTGAGGCTAAAGATGACTGCTGCTCTTTGCATGCTCAGCATTGAAACAAGTGAAAAGGCTGACTAAAGAGAAATGAACTGTACTGAGAAGTATTCTGACCTGGAACAATGACAGCAGGATCTTGAAAGACTTGAAAATGTATGATTTGCATCTTTTTGTTTCCTTTTAAATGTCACTTGATCTTTGTGGTTAAAAGCAAAGTTGAGGTCTGTTTTGTTAACTGAAGTTTACAGCTTTTTGGATGTTCATGAGGTCTGTGTGCCATTTTTCTTGAAATGATCTTAAGATGTTGTCAAATGAGACACGACTTTTACAAGGCTTTTTTTTTGGCCTGGTGATGATTCTGAATCAGTGCTGTGCCAAGCAGAATCATCAGGGAGGAGGCTATAGTTACTGCATTCTGGATTCTTCAGGGCTGAAAGCTGGATTTTGGCTTAAGCAGAACACCTCTGTGATTGAATGGCTAAGCTTCCAAATCTTTCTATGTGTTAAAGTTAGTGCTGGATAGGTGAGGGATTGCGGTATGGATTGAGTGATTGGATCTTGGTCACCTGTGGCTGTGTATTCCCTGCCACATGGAGTGGCTTTTTGCCAACATGCAGCTTGGAATACAGGGCGGCGGGGGAGCCTGGGAACAGCTGAGGAAGGAAAGGCTTGATAGAACCACACCCAGCCCTGCCTTCGGCTCACAGTTCTGCTGCCCTGGATTCTCTTCTGCAAGACCTTTTTCTTTTCTGCACATTGCCCGGTTTGAGAAATTGGGTGTGATGAATTAGCGTGGTTTGCCTCACCTCCTTGAGTCCTATCTCTAACCTTACAATGCTGAAAAACAATTCCTTTTCACTGAGCTAATGAGTAACATGCACACGAAGATAACACTTTTCTGGGGCACCATTTCTATTCAGTTTCTACTCTTTCCATTAAAAACAAAAACAAAATAAAACAAACAAACAAACAAAAAAACACCACAGCGTCTAAAAGTACCTAAAGTTTAAGGAAGCCAAAATAAACAATTTAGCTGCGATCCTAGAATCTCTCATAGTAATAAATAGGTATGATGGACCAAGGAGCCGTTCGTCATCCTGAAAACCCAGACATACAATTTGTTATCTTAGTCAGGGATATATAATTCTCTCTGCTGGTGGAAGAGGGCCACCATAGTAGCCATTCTCCCAGGAGATAAAGGCAAAACTCAGATTGTAGGGCAGATGTGCCAAAACAGAGTTCTGCTGTGCTAAAGGACCTAAGATACTGATGACAATTTCTATTCCTTCTTCTGTCTTTGCCATATTGCAGTTTTGAGGCATGATTGAAAAAACAAAGTTGTAAGGGTTGGGTGGTACACGCCATTTTGCAGTGTGAGATCTTTTATAGGCTAAGCAGTGGGGCTGGTTCTTACAGTCTTTTCTTGCAAATCATGCTTTCTAGACCTCTCCTCTCTTCAGTGGACATTCTTGGGCCATTCCTGAGCTCTGCAACTAATACGTGGTTGCCTACAGTTGCAGGGCAGCCCCGGTTACTGTAGGTCTGAATTGCTAGAGGAGTCTTTGCATATGACTGCTCTTCTGTGTCACTTCAGTGTTACAATGGTGTATTCCCCTGGGCCTGTGTATTGCAGTAAAATAACAGAATAACAGAACGATCATCCTCAAATTAGTAATTACTGAATTAGAGGGCTATGAGGAGCCAAAATAGGTCTTCTCATCTGTCCTTCCACTGGAGATCAGCTCTACCAGTGTCATTTCTCTCAGATGTTTATCTGATCTGTACTTACAGGCAGAAAGTGTTGGCTACTCCATGCTGCCCCCAGACAATCCACCACTGTTTTTTCATTATCTGTACTTTTTCTGTTTTTTTTTTTGTTTTTTGTTTTTTTTTTTTTGTTTTTTTTTTTTTTTGGTGGGGGGTCTTTTTTGTTGTTGTTGTTGTTTGTTTGTTTGTTTTTTTTTTTAAACTTTTATCTAACTTAAAGCTACTCTGCTTCAAGTCCCTTAGGTCATGTTTTATCCATCTTGTTTTATACATTTGGAGAGATTACTACTTTGTAGCAGCAGTTAAAGACAGTTTTCACATTGTATTATCTGTCTAGATTACCACTGTTCTTTCAATCTTTGCCAATAGCTTATTCAGCTTAGATCATTCTTGTTCTTTTGACTACTGCCAGTTGTTCTGCGTATGCTGATGTAGGATACACATCGAGCCTTTTTTGAAGGGCTACAACTGAGGCCTCTCCCTTGTCAAGCGGAAGTTTCCCATGCCACTGTAATTACTGTTTCTATTGTTTAAGCCATGTGTAATGTTGGGAATGTCAGAAAATCCCTCGAAGCCATTGACATGAATGAGACAGGAGTCTTGTGGCAAAAGTTCAGTTGATAGTTATACTAATTCACCCATGTAATGAGATAATATAAATTATCAAAGTCAAATCAAATGACATCAAATTAAGTCATCACTGTGATAAAAGGTTTCTGAGAATGGGCAGGATCTCACAGGATGTCAAGAGAAAGGGGCATTTTGGTCATACAGAATCATACAACTCTTGTGGATCTTGAAAAATAAGGCAGGGCTTATGTGACCTCAATTCATCTCATGAATCAGGAGATTTCATTCTCCTGTGTATAGTCACTTAAGCCTGTATTTACAAATACAGTTCTGAGGTAGGGAGGTGTTACCATTGTTTTACAGAGGTGAAATCAGATACCCAAGGTCAAAGGAGAAGTAAGGCATTATGCTGGGTACTGAGCAGCTAAACCAAAAAAAGGCACTTGAGTCATTTCCTGAATCCCAGGAGCTGAAATGCATGTGCCCACGTGCTGTAGCATGCAGTACACCTCAGCTTCAGTCCATCTGAAACCATGGCAAACACTCAACAGCAAAGGTTTGCTTTGCTCCTCTCACTGTGCTATGTGGATGTAGAAAAGGTTTGAGTTTGAGGAGGAGCAGTGCCCTCTGATCACACATTTCAGCTGCAGATCAGGCTTAGAGCAGATGTGGTTTCATTGCCTCCAGTGAAGTGTGCTAGGCACATTTTAGTTCTGTCAGCCCTGTGAGTACATGGCTGATATATACACACACGTTTTACTCATGTTTCTTTCCTTGTTGCCCTTGAAATTTTCTTCTCTGTTTATGTAGTAGTCTGTGTGAGAAGGCCTCAAGCCTCAGAGTGGCATTAGACTCAACTGAGAAATGAAAAGTTAAAAATAATGAGCTAAGATGGTTGAATTCCTGGCTCTGGAGCAGATGCCCTAGTATGTCCTGAGAGAGTAATTTACTCTGAATCTATAAAATGAAGACAGTGCTTCATCCCTGCCCCTATTTCCCTCCCTTTATTTTAGTTATAAACACTGAGCCATAGACTCTCAGCATGTTTATCAAGCACTTAACTCAGTTAGGTCATGGGCTTTGTAGCACCCAGCAACCCAGAGGCAAAACATGTCAGAAGAAGGGGGTTTGGTGTGATAATATTGCAACAGGCCTGATCAAAAGGAGTAGCATGACAACAGAAATAGTAGTTCAAAAGCAAAACAATGTAATCAAGAGGGAAATGCGGTGGCTGAGTGAAAAGGGAAATCTCTGGTGGTGTTTCCATCATGAGGAGGTCAAGACAGACGAGGAGATCAAGAAATGCAGGACTTTGTATCAATCGTTGCCTTGTGTATCTCAGGTTTCACAAAGGCTCTTTCCATCAAAGTGCTCTTTTAATTAACAGTCTGATTTATAATTGTCTGTAGACTGATTTTCTTGATTAAACAAAGAAAACCTAAGTTTCTGAAAGTGGGGTGAGTGATTAGATTAATTTGTAAGATAAACAAGCCATGTATCTCATCACTTTGCACTTGACCTCCAACTTCATTGCTTGGGCACTGAATTGCTGGTCATTGAGAAAACATTATCTGATATCTTGTGGCTACATTTGCACACATACACTTAGGATTTTTTGGACCACACCTTGTATTTAATGGAGTCCTTTTTCAGTAGCTTTCTTCTTCAGAGGAGATTGCCCTGTCTTTAAAATATTTGTTGTCTTTCTACTCCTTAAATTCAGCATCTGTTGTATAATTTCTCAGTGGCACTCAAGAAAACAGAAAGGCTTCAAAAAAAAAAAAAAAGTAAATATGTTTAAATGTACACCCCCCCCCCCCCAAAAAAAAAAGTGATCTTCTGCTAGACCAGAAGTCTCCATTTGTTTCACCAAGAATCCTAAAGTTCCTACTCAGCAAACTGTTCAAGAATGTTCTTAAATGCTCTGAAGTAAAAATAACTGTGCTGTGTTCATTTAACAGGGAACAGGAGGCCAGGATCCCCTTTTTAAGAGTATAAAGGTTTCTTTTAGTAGAAGGGTGTTAGTACTTGAAAGCTGTCTAGCCACACAGCTCAAGAGTTCAGCATGAACTCTATCTTTGGAGAAGGATTCACATGAATTTTGGGCAGGATTTTTGGTCTGCACAGAGCTAAGTGTTGTTTCTACCAAAGAGCTTAAACCTCATGCAAGAGCATCTATCCTTAGAGAAAGGTTAATGGTAAAATTTAGACAGAAGCACGTAGATGTAGATGTGAACATAGCAACTTCTGTTTGTTGTTGTTGTTTGTTTGTTTTGTTTTTGTTTTGTTTTCTTCTGAGACAGTCCCGAGCTCTTTTCTATTTAAAGAAATGGAGGGAGGGTGGTAGAATATTTACTTGGTGTTGTAAGACAAGCAAAAAATACTAATTTCATGGAAAGATAATCAAGTCCAGCAATGTAGGCCTTTCATGTGTTGAAGGCAGACTTGCAATGAAGCAGTTTTCGCTTTCACATTAGCCAGCAGAGGGAGTATTGCAACGCCATGAAAGTAGATAGCTTCAAAGTGCAGGGAAGCTGCTTTTGAGTCTGAATTTTTTGCTGTTCATGTCCAAATTTTATTTGCCCTATTATATTGTTTGATTGACAAATAAATTATTTTTAATATATTTTAGAACAGTTACATTATTAATTATTGATATATTTTATTATTTTACATTTCAAGAGTGAACCTATGTAGTTAGTGCTTTTGCTAAAATACAGGATTTCTTTTGATGCAAACAGGCTGTCAGTTTTGGATGTACCTGTGAGAATATATCTACAAATATTTTCTTAATAGTTATGTCTGTTATTGCTACATCAATAAAAATGTACTTCTGGCGCAAATGGCAGTTCTTGCATATTATCTTCTACTTTTACTTCAGTAAATCTTTATGCCTCTTTGCTGCCTCATCATTTCATCTGCTGGGCAGACCTCTGGCTGAAGCTAAAGCAGTTCTGAGGGATTTGTTGGTGAGATGCTTGACCTGCAGCACAGTAAGAGACTGGAATGCAGCTTGCATTTATTAAACGGAGCATGTATTTGCGCAAGCTGAGCCTGACCAGGCTCTTTATTGCAGCCTCTAGATGGCACCCAGACGATGCGGTTGTAGAAACTACTACTACACCTCAGCCAACACGTTTTGGCTAAGATTTCTGCTAAGCAGTATGCGGTAGTAGAAGTGTTAATGTCGAAGCAGGGAGGTAATGGTTTTGGCTTTGGGTTACAACAGTGTTTTCATGTTGGAACTGGCTTGCTGAAAGGAATCAGAGAAGCTGTGTGGAGTGCAGCAGGCCACCTGCTTGTGGCATTTTTTGCTGATGTAGTCCTCTACTAACCAATTATCATTGGGGGGGTCCAGATTTACCTCTGGAGCCAGGTTGCTGGGCTGTAATGTTGAAGCATTCACTGAACAGAAGTGGAATGCTTCACTCGAGCTGACAGGAGGGGAAATGTACTGAGTTTTTGCCAACTGCTGTTAAAATATTTTGATACTCCACTGGTTCTGCACAATTTTGTGGCCTTTGCTTGCAACCCCATCTCCCTCTTGCCTTCATCTGGCACTACCACCTTGAGCGGTGGTAGCTGCCAGAGCCTTATGCAATTGCTTGCATAGTCCTACTGATTTTGGAATTGCTTAGCTTTTTGGAGGCTTTCTAGTGGAGGCATTAAATAAAACTAGAGCAGGACACTTACACAAAGGACATCTGAAAGTTGTTTCCTCGTGCCGCTGTTAGCATAATGGAAGTTCTCACAAATACTGGCTTTGAGATTTTCTTTTTCAGCAAAAAGAAAGTGCATTGTTTGGGAGAAATAACAAGCTCCCACGTCTCTTGCAGAAGAGGGAGATGTATTGTTTTAGTGACTTTATGAATCACACAGAATCACAGGGTGGTTGAGGTTGGAAGCCTGTTCCAGTGCTCTGTCACCTGAACCATAAAGAAGTTCTCCTTCATATGATGACGAAACCTCCTGTGGTTCAGTTTAACTTGGACTGCAAGAGATCTATGCCCTATTTTTTTTTAATGTAATTCATAATTATCCTTGGGGACAGTTGGGCATCTTCATTACTTTGTTCCTACTTGCCTGAACAGTTCTTATCTTAGTTTATTGCCATCTGTAAATTTGTGCTCAGCACACTGTTGGAGAGGCAGTGCTGTTACTGCTGAACAGCTGCTGCTGTACTCACTGCTGTGTGAGCCAACTGCTCACGGTTCGTGCTGCTCAATCATTATGTGAAATGCTAGTCTGTGCTGCCTTAATGCTGCTCATATCTGTCCTGGTGGTAGTGGGACTTGACTTTACGCAAGGACCTCCATTATGTGTATCACTGACTGCATAAAGTTGCTCTATTGGTTACGTGACTCATGCTGCAGTTATGTTGCAATATGGTCAGGTTTAGTTGTGTGGACTTGGAAGTGTTGAATCCTGCCCTCCCTCCTCCATTCAGTTAATATTTTCCTTCTTTTGTCAAGAGAAAATACCAGTCTTCTCATTGAGGCTTATCAGAGGTGTCTTGAGTGTTCAAAACTGGATGAGGGAGAAAAAAAATATATTTTTTTATTTTTTTTTCTTTTTCCAGAACTGACGGATCTCCCTTCTCTCTCCAATTTTTTATCTGTTTCAAATCTATCCTGTTTCTTTGGCTTACCACAACTCCCACTTGGAAATAACCCTATTTTCCTAGTGACTTACCTTTTCCAATTCACCCTGAGTGTTTTGGATTCTATAATCGTAAACTCTGTGACATGCCCTTTGCTGTGATTTGGAATTTGACTTCCCATAAATGTGAGGTCTCCTCTGTGATGAAACACCCTGATGAAGGTGACATGTGACTGAGGCCAAGGGACCTTGTGTTCTAATTTGGTGGCTGCTGCTTATTTGTGTGTTTTTAGAAAAGTCTTTCACTGTTCATTACTTTTTTTTTTTTTAAATTTGATACATCTGGAGAACTTCTGACAATAGCTGTACCTGAAGCTGACAGAGAGCAAGTACTATTTTTACTTCAATAAATCTTGTTGTGATTTCATTTGCTGCATTATATTTGAGAAATAAATATCCGGGTTTCTTTCTGATGGTTAAAGACGAAGATTGACACTATCCCATGATGCGAAAAAGACATTTCCTAATGTTGATAGTATGGTTTTGATCTTTTTGCTTTCAGTCACTGATTTGGATGTGCTCTGATAACTGAAATATGTAGTGCTCCTGGTATAAGCCTTCTGCAAAATGACATCAAAGACTTCTTTCACCTTTGGTTCAGGCTTTGGTATGGGTAGTATCCAGTTATCTAAGTGCAAGACCATTCTGTATATATTTGTTACATTTGTGTAATTTGGACAATGATGATCACTTCTCTGTTTTATGGCATAAACTGCCTCCTTAGATTTGAAGATGGATCAATTAGAGCTTTTAGATCTACTGGCAAGGGATGTTTTCCATTTGACTTATTTGAATGTGAAATGTGTTTTGGTAGTGAGCTATGAAAGCTGTAGCCAAAAGTTAAATTTTGGCCTCTGCATAAATAAATATTAAAATGAAAAAACAAACAAACAACAACAACAACAAAAAAGCATTAATTAAGAAGCAGTAAGAAAGAAAAACTAAGAAATATGAAGACCTCAGGACCATCAATAGGTAAAATGTCAAGTATAACTTCTGAAGATACCAGTGTGTGTTAAATCCATTGTGTTTTTAAGTTCCTTTTCTAATAAATCATTGTTAAATAATTCTTTGCTGTTTATTCGTAGACCCCAGAGCCAGTTGACAACTACATCAGTGAAGGCGAGTTTGAAGATGATCTGAGTTCTTCTACTCCAAGCACAATAGAGTTGGAGATACGAGGATCCAGCCAAGACACAGATGAAGATTATTTTGAGACCCTGTCACATCAGAGTGGATCTTTGTCAGATGTAAAAACTGAACCTTACGAGAGTGCATCAGAGACAGAATCTGTTGCCAGTGATGTAACTGGAGAAACTTGTTTGGATTCAAACTGCCTTTTTACAGAAAAACCAAATCTGTGCTGTAGTCTTCCTAAAGCAAAGGCAGAAACAACCTTCCATGAACTTAAGTGCTCAAGGCGAACAGAATTTAGCTGGCAGGTGCAGTTAGAAGCGTCTTCCAAAATAAAAATAGCACCAAGCAAACATGAATTACAAACTACAAAGTCAGAAGGTGAAGTGGGTGTTGAAGATCTAACATTAACTAGCAGTATTTCCAACACAGAGAACCAAGTGAGTGAAGAGGGCATTTTATCACAGACAGACAGAAAGTTTGTAGTGGAATTGCTGAATAAAACAGATTTTGAAAGCACTGAAGTGCAGTCCTATCCCAATTCCTTACCTACAGAAGCTGCTGTTACAAGACAGGAGGAACAACCTGCAGTATTAAGCATTGCTTGTTTCAAAGCTAACTCAGGAAGTTGTTTGATTTTTCCTGAGGTACAGCAACTTTCCTTCCAGACAGATGCAGCATCAAGCTGTAGTTTGCCTAATCTTCATTTTGAAACAAATGGACCTTACCATGAAAGTTACACTGAGATATCTGACTATAGATGTGGACTAGATTCCATGTCCAGTATAAAATGCAACAGGAATAACTCAGTTGACAGTGAGAAAACTACAGGTAACAGGATAAAACATGGAAGTACAGAAACCATGTTGACATCACATTCATTCTTCTACCAGCGCCACTTCAAATCAAAATCTCCACCTTGTGGGTCACTACACACAAGGTCAGAGGTTACAGGATGTAAAACATGGCACAGTGTGCCTGAAAATATCAGTGCTCAAAGAAAAGCAGAATACTTTGGGAACTGTATTCATCCAGCAGACAAATTGAGTTGGTCGTGTTCCAGAATACATCATCAAGGGCTTGATTTTGAATGTGCTTGGAAAAACTTAGCAAGGGTACCTGTTGGCCCTGAAAAGGCAATAAAAATAGAGGACAAATTTGACATAAAACAATTCCTCCTTAATACTGACATAGACTTGAATGAGGGTCAGCTTTCTCAACCAGCAGGCTCCCCACAGTGTGTTGATGTATATTTGAACTCTAAACCAGAGGCATGTGGCCTTAGCCCAGAAGCAGGAAATACATGTGCTGGTAGCTTATCTTCAACCCAGACAGATGCATGTGAGTGTAATCCAAAACAAAAGGAGACATCATCTGCCCTGGACTGTGAACCAGGGATCATAAATGCTGAAGAACTTCTAAAAAGTACTCAGTACAATGCTGAAAGAGGTCTGGAAGCGGATCAATTCCCTTGTGATACTAATGTTGAATTTGGCAATTTTGACACTGAAAACCTAGCAGCTTGTTGTGTAGGTTTTCCTGCTGTTGTGGAAAACAGAGATTGTAATTGTTCTATAAACTGTGTTTCCTCTAGTAGAACGCAGAAGAAAAGTTTGAAGGAAAATGTCCAGGAATCTGAACTATCACATGTGGAAGTCATGGCAGGAGGAAGACAAGTAGACAATCCTTCTAACCTTGACTTCGATTGGAAAGTCCCGGAAACTGCGTTACCAGGTGGCAGTAACACAGAGGTGGAGCACAGAGATTCAGTGCATCAAAATACAAATTGCAAAACTGGTGCCTTAAGGAGTCAGTCTGAACCAGTAGCAAATGAACATCCTATTCATCAAGGAAAGGATGAGGACAGTTTCTTTGCTGTGGAAATGACTCCCAAATCAGACCATGTAAGCCAGGGAAGGCACTTAATGAAGCTTCCAGAGCTAAAGCCTGCCCTGGTTATAATATCTGTGGAACAGAAAGGATTACAGTCCAAGACACTGACTGATGACCTTCATACTGAAAGGGTAACCGGAACACTGAGAAACACAGTGAGCAAGGACTCAGTGTCTCCTCATACTTCCAGCAAAGATCATGATGAGCCAGAGAGAGTTCTGAGTGAGTGCTGTAACTGTGAAGAACAAATTTTGGCCACCCGCACCTTTGTTGGTAGTGCAGAGCGACTCCCTGTTGGGGATATGGCTGAAGGAAAAGCAGAAATTTCACAAGAGCAAAGCGAGAAAACAGTTTCATCCTTAGTGCTCACCTGTAGCAATTCCACAGTAACAAGTAAGAAGGTAGAATTCAGCAGTGTTACTGCCCCACTGGGCAATGATGTACTTACTGCAGAAAACACAGCAGATAAATGTGAAGAAGTGCTTTCAAAATCACACAGTAGATGTGGTATCTTTGAGACTGAGGTACACAGAACAAAGACTGATTTTGCTTTAGAGACAGAAGAGTTCAGAAAGCCATGGGCTGAAACAAAAAATGACCAAGTCACTAAGGAAGAGGAATTCAAAGCACATCAGAGCAGAGAGGAAGAAGGTGATATAACTAGAGGAGTAGCAGTGGAAACGTGCAGCATAAGCAATCTGTGTCAGGGAGATGGTGCTGCTGATGATCTTCAAGGACCCAGCATCATCACCTCTGAGCAAGTAGTAGGCAGGGAAGGAACTGTAGGCTGTAATGGTTCAAAGGAACAAATAGGTATTTGTGAAGAACCTTCTCCTAGGGAAGAAAATGAGGCCTCTCCTGCAGAAAACACAGCTACCTCTAGCAAAAACAGTGCATTGACTCTTGATGTGTGTGATGTCTTTAACTATTCTGTGAAAAGAGAGACCCACAATGCTTCTGCAGTTGGCCTAGATAATATAAGTACCTGCAGCACTAACAGCGAGGAAATGGATGAGAACTCATTTCACGGCCTGGGAAGTAACAGCAGTCTCCATAAAGCTGTGCAAAAGCCAACAAAGAATGGGAATAGTGGGAAAGCTTCCAGGTTTTTGGTTTTCTCAAAAATGACATCTTTCAGGAAAACTAAGCCTGTCACAGCAGAAAATCATGGAAGCAGTAGCTTCTTTGGCAGCAAGGCAAAGACAGAAGAAATGGATGTTGGGAAAGAAGATGAAGACACTGAAAGTTTACAGTCTTTCAAAAGTTGTTCATCTGGTTCTGCCTTCCACAGGAAGGAAAGCTATGCCTCTGAGTATTCCGATGATGATGATTTATTCTATGAGAGACCTGCAGGATTATTTAATAGAATGAGCCTGAGGAAGGCTTCTGGCTCTGGTCGGATACTGATGGAAGATACAGATGCAAATTCAACTTCTCTCACACTGGCTGCTGTCAGATATGCAGACGGACTAGTTTCAGGTTCATCTGAAAACAATGACAGTGAAGCGGTGGAATACCCTGGGATTAGAAAATCCTTCCCTGAAAATGAATACAAAAGAAACAAAAATCCAGAGGGCAAGAAGTTCAGGGCAAGATTGGCCTTGGCACACAAATCACTCTCAAGCTTATTTGAATCCAAATCTCTAGAAAAAGAAAACACTGAGCAAAGTTCTAAAGTATCACTGAAAAATGAAAAGGAGAAAGCCAAACTTCGCCAGAGCACCTGGAAAGCTTTTCTAAAAAGCAAGGAAGCAGATGGACTAAAAAGGCCTGTCCTGGCAAATTTATCACCAACGCAGGAGAGCGTTAACACAACTAGAGGCCATCTGATGAGAACAACATCAGTAGAGCAGCAGGACAATTCCAATGGGCACACTTTTTTGAAAACAGAAACATCTAATGGTTCGTCAACAGACACCAACTGTTTTGACACCTCTGTGGAGCCTGTTGATGTTTCTTCACCTGCAGGTACGTGGAGAAAACGAACACAGTCCCATGACTTGGGCATCAGATGCTCACAAAGTTCTGACTGTGATGAACACCAGGATGGCAACAATTTAAATACCTCTCTAGAGGAATACTGGATGAAATCTCCATTTAGTCCCACTGACATACAGTTACCATTTAGTCAGTCAAGTCCGTCATGTCCCCAGCTCTCAAATTCTGAAGGTAAAGATATGCCCTGTAGGCCCATGAGCCCCAAACCACAGAGTCCACGATCTGCTTCTCAACGCAAGAGCTTCCGATACCCCGGAAGAATATGTGCCACATCAATGATCTCTCTTGGGAACAGCTCTGCAGCTGACAGCAGTTTGGAGGCTCCTGAGAGACCAAAGACACTGAAACCCAGAGGTAGTCTCTTACTTTCTGTACACTCATTGGACAACGAATACCAGAAGGATGACAGTGGGATAAGCAGTCAATCCCAGATCAGCTTAAACACAGCTTCTTCTATTAGTGACATTCTCAGAGATGAGGTGAGTTGTTGTCTGGGAATGATCAGATGGTGTTTTGTCTTTTGTTTTAATGTGGTTATGAGTTCTAGTGAAACTCTTTAATGGCTGAGTGAACACCTTGGTTAGATTGGTGCATAAATATTCCTCTTTGTCTAAGGTAGGTGGCACTACTTAGTCTTTGAATTTCTGCTTCTGTTCATGACTATGTAAATTGATGCTCTCTTTTAGGAAGGATTTATCACAGAAATCTAAATGAATAGAGTCATCACAACACTGCTAATGCATAATGTTCCTCAGAAAGGCTATGTAGGTTCCACCCTGTATTTAGCTGGATTTTACCCCTCTGGGATAAGGTAGAATCAAGCCTTGTGACTAGTGTATAGCAAATAAGTTTCTCAAAGTGATTGGCAATGTAGAAATCAATTTCCATTGCTAGCAGTCACTTTTTAAGAAGAAAAACCTTTTTTTTCTTTAGAGAGTGAGCAGCTGTCTTTCAGAGTACCACAAGCCTTTTGCAGTCACCCTTCCCCTTTAAGTGCCACTAGGAATCATGTTCTGCCCTTTCTACAGCAAACAGGAAAAAAAATATGGACTCTGTCTGGCTCTCCTTTTGGTGCTGCATTATATTCTAATCCCGGTAACAAATTAATTTTCTTGTGATAGGCCAGTTCTCACGGAAAAGAGTATGTCTTCAATAGAGATTTCTCAATTGCTTCAGGCCTTTTTAAAAGCAGAGACTTCCTCTTGTAATCCCAGACAGTATTTACTAAATTGTAAGTGGCCAGGAATCTCTTTTGGTGACTAAGCACAAATCACCAGAGAGACTGAGACTGATCTGTTAGCTGAGATCCCAGAACCTGGATTAGTCATGCTACTTTTTTAATATTGCTGCTGATGAGTTTTGACATTAGGAAGTAGCAACATTATTTTGCTGAGTAGATTTTCAATGGCATTCAAGCGAGGGTATGAGATTTTCAGTCTCTTGCCACACCCCAGCCAGACACTTTTCAGAGAGCACATGAATCTGGAACTGCATGATCAATTCTGCACCTGAGGGCTGGTTGTGCTCAACTCTAATGAACCCTTGCACAGCATTTGCTGAAGATGCTCCCCTTGGTCTCTCACATCCCAGGTTATATTAAATATGTAAGATACCCTTCAGAATGGTCTTACCATATACTTACTCCTACTTGAAGTTTTGTGTAAAACAAACAGAAAAAGATAGGTTGAAAAAGACACAGGAGGTCATCAAATCCCATCTCCTTCTTTAGACAGGACTAGTAGCAACAACAGATGGATAAAACTGTGACTGTCTAACCAAGTCTTAAAAATATTTAATTCTGGAGATTTTACCATCTCTCTGGGAAAGGATCCTGATGAAAATTTTCTTCGTATTTCCCAACCAGGACTTTCCGAACTAGAATTTCCAGGTTTTGTCTTGTTAGATTATCTGACATTATGAAAGTGTTTGGATCCATTATCCATGTAACTACAAAATTAATGTAGACTGCTGTTATATTGCCTTTAGTGTTCCCTTATCAGCTTGAATAAAACTAGTTCCCTCAACCACTCCTCACATACTCCCAGTGAAAGTTTTTTACTTGATTGTTTGGGTTTTCCTTTTTAGCTTATGCTGTCTGGATTCTAAAGAAGCATGTGGGTGGCAGTTCGAGCAGTGAGGGCTGTAGTACTGGAATTGCCGGGAAGAGAATTTGCTGTATTCCCTTCTGTCCTCTCTACTTGAAAATCTTTTGTTTTCATGGGTATCAACCTAACTTATAAACTTAACACCACATTCTGAAGAGACCTGCAGCTTTACAGCAGCCTAGCAAAATACAATATAGTCAGATTATGGAAGGCACTCTTAAAACATTGCCAAGAGATGAAGCTTGTCAGAGGATAAATAAAATCATTGACCTGTAAATTGTAGCTCAAAAAAGCATCTAGAAAAGAATGGAGAGATGGGGCGTATATAAAGCCTTTAAAAGGCAAGCCCACATTCTGGGATGTAGCCACTAGGAGCAAATGAATAATTACTTAAATTGATTGCTAGATTACAGAATTTAAAGAAAACTGGGAAAAAAATTAAATGGTATCTAAGCCATATAAAAACTGTTTAATTTTACTGATTCTTCTGGAGGCTGCATAATAGGTATCTCAGAATGGATAAATGTAGCTGGAGCCTAGAAATTGAAGCAAATGTCCCAACATCTAATCTATTCAAGCAGATAGGGGGTTTGTTTATTTCCATTTTCATGACATTGTGAAATTAAGTAGAACTACATTCTGTTCCATGGCCCATGGGTTTTGGTAATTGAAGCTGTTTTTTTTCAGGTGTCTCTGGAAAATACAACAGAGACAATTAAATCTATGTTGGAAAGACTTTATGCCACAAATACACGTATTATCTAAACACTAAACACATTCCTTATAGATGTTGCTAAGTAAAAAAGTCATAAAATTAAGTTTAATGGTGGCATTAAAGAAAAGTCCCTTTCTGTCCCACATCAATAAAGGCATTATAGTCAGACAAATGAACAGTTGTGAAGTTCCTTGAAGCTTTATTCATGTTATAATTGCTCACCCCTGAGGTCTGTGGCTACCACATGGGTAAGTCACCCTTCTGAGCCTGATGGAACACACCACAGCCCCTCTCTCATTACTTGCTGATGGCTACCATTCTCCAGATTATAGCCAAGACAAAGATCTTATGTTGAAAATAGCAGGATAGAACAACTCTACACAATTACCAATATGCCCATGTGGCAAGGTCTTCATTACATGTTTGCAACATGATTTTACTTACATAATCGTGATACTTAGGAGGCAAGAGTGAACCATCCTAATAGATCCCATGTTTGGGGTCTGTGCAAGTTCTTCTTGTTTGTCTCCAATATGTTGGGGTTAGGCACAGAATAACAGCAGGACACGCTTTCGTTTCTGCTTAGCATCTAGTAGATAAGAAGCATTTCTAGACTGTGGCATCTCTTGCCAGTGGCAATGAAAAATTGATCTAGGATTGTTGTTCAGTTGAGAATAGATAGAAAATGCCTGCAGTGCTTTAAGGATCTCATTGTTTGGGTTCTTCAAATGTACTGGAAAGAAATTGGAGAGATACTATTGTCAGGACACAACATTTCCTTGACAAGAAAGGAGATTCCTAAGATCATTCATTCCTTGATATTGTTATCTCCCGCCTTAAGTGTTACTGATTGTAACGCTACCTGGCGTAGCAGTTAGATGCCTCAGGGCACCTAAAGTTGTTCCACTATAAAAGCTATAATTTTGTGCAACCACATAGTAAAAGCACATGGGAGCGAAGGGCAAAACTGCAATTCCTTTCTCTCAGTCCAACACCAAGCAAATAAAACGGATAGCATAAAGAGCACCATCAGAAAGCACAGGGCTTCATATTATCAGAGCTGCAGCCATTTAGGAAGCATTTTCACCTTGTATAACTGAAGTACAGTGGGAAAAACAGACAGACAAGACTGGCCTTTATGCTATTTTCAGAGACACTGTCTTTGCAAATAATACATGTATACAGACAGCGTGACCTACATCCCAGTAGTAACGTTATTGTAATATGCCATCTAGAATGAGGGTGAAAAGGACATCGTCCTGTGCAGAGAGAGCATATACTGCACTGTCTCAAAGGGTAGCAGAACTGCTGTTTCAGGATGGAGTGCCCCTAAAGCTATGGAAAAGGTTGAATGAGTAGGCAGGCTGGCTTCAGCCAGCCAGCACTCTTGGGGAAACATTTTTCTCTGAACAGTTCTGCGCCTAGATAACTGAGTTTTGCCATCTTCTGTTCAAACTGATTTGAAGCAAACAAAATTTCCAATGAACAAACTGTGTGTTTTCGCCCGCTGTTTGTAAAACAGGAGTCCAAACAGCAATGTCAAACACCACCTGAAAAGAGTCCAAATGAGAAAGGGGTTCCCCATCGCAAAAGGAGGCCTCTCCTGGTTCCACCATCCCCACGCCCTATCTCCACCCTTGAGAACAAAGCCTGGAGGCTTTCCTTCCTTGCTCCAGATGAAAAAGACAAGGAGATTCCAGAAAGGAGGAGGAGGAGGAAGAGACCTAAATCCCTTTATAAGTGCTTCAGCTTCGATGATGTTTGGATGGAGAGGAACCAAAAAAGGAATCTAGAGAAAGAGAGACAGCCAGAGAGAGGGATTCAATTGCAACACCTACCAGAGGACCAGTTAAAAGTAAGAAACCGTACACTGTCCTCATCTGGCACTGTCTTCCTCTCTCTGCTCTGGCTTCATCTTTCTACTGTCATCATATTCCTGTCCTTCTACTTTGTCTGGTACCAGTTCTCTCTGCTTCTCTTTGCATCTGTTAGTCTGCGGAGGCTGATTATTTAAACACTAAACTTACCCATAAGTGGTGATTTAGAGGCGGTGGATGTTTCAGTTGCTGTGAGCAAGCAGGTCCTGCCCTGTGCCGTGCTGGACAATAGGATGCAAAAGCACCAGATTGCTCTGTGGGCTGAAAGACAGGGAGGACAGGGATGAAATCAAAGTTGCCTTAAATCAGTATAAATTAAGCTGATGAAATCTCTTTCAGTGCCCCGTGGCATTGCTGTATAGCTTTAAAAAGGGACTTATAAATTAGATTTCCCTTGCATCTGAGGCCAACTCCATGCTTTTGCTGAGGCAACTTCGCACTGTGAAGTGCCTAAGAGAATACTGCCCTTGGAGTTTTAGCTACCAGTAGTCTTCTCTCCACTAGGATACACTTTAAGGTTAGCATTGTGATTTTTTGTGACAAAATTTGTGACTGTTGTGACTCACACTGATGGCATCTGTTACTCTTGGATCCAGAGCTAAGGTCTGTTCCCTCCAGGGAGAGCCATGAATCCGTATCCAAGAGCCAAATTTAGTCTTCACACATGAAAAAAAAAAAAAATCAGGTAAAAAGGACATGAGATCAGAGGGACACTCCATGCACCTTCTGCTGACAATACCAAGGAAGCTTCTGAAAATGCCTGAAATTAGTCATAGATATTCAAATAAAAGCTTTCCTTGGGGATTTCTGTTTTGGTCTGTTCTCTGTTTCCCTTTCTCTCTGTTGTCCTAGTTGCCTGTTTCTGGATTGTTTTGCATAAAAATTACAATGTTTGAGGAGAGCTGCTGCCACAATCCTGTCACCACCACTTCAGGATATGCGTGAGCTTTTGTGCACAAATAGTTCTGTGATGATGAGGGGGAAACACTGACTGGACACAGCTAAGTTTGTGTGCTAGGGCTTGCAGGGTGAACCTCCTGCCACGTACCCGTCTGCCTGTTGAAGCCGATGGACACCTGGGACAGAAAGCCAGGCCAATCCCATAAGCTGGGTTTCAGAAGAACTGCCCACTGTTCTCTCCTGGTCAGACAAGGGACTAAAATCTGTGCTGATTTGTATTTGGATGTTTTCAAAATAAAACATTGCCAGTTAAGGCTTGGGTGAGTGCTGGGTATGATTCTGTGATATGATGCCCGCTCTCTGTTCAGTGAGGATGCTTTCCTGACTCAGCCCCACTACTACCTATGTGTTGAAGATAATGAATGATGCTCCCAAGGCAAGTGAATACTATGATTTCTTAAAAGTAGAAATTGTGTTATTTTTGTACTATGCTCAGAGTTCTGAGAGACTGCTTAGTGCTGTATGGGCACAAAACAAGCCAGGGAAAATGCATTACCGGCTTAGTTAGGCTCACTGTTAAACAGAAGCCAGTAAAACATGCTAAAAATATTCCTTATCCATGCTTGACAAGCATGGATATTGATGGAAATATAGCCCATGCTGCAGGGTATGTTGGCTACCACTGAGACCATTAGTGCTTCTAAGAGGAGCAAAGGGTTACCCCAATTGCTTTCCCTAGAGCCATCAGCTTACACAGCTTGAATGCTGATTGACTGCACATTCTGGTGCTGCCAAAACCCAACTTCTTTAGGCATTTCCACCCTTATTTTCTGGTGCAAACATACCTCTAAATTGTGATCAGCTGTGTAATGGGTAGCAGCTGCCCCAGTTCCCATTGAGGTATCCTCACTTAACATCTTTTTTTTTTTTTTTTTTTTTTTTTTTTTTGGGGTGGTGAGGGGCTCAGTTGCCTTTCTGGTTTATTCTTCTTTGTGTAGCAGAGGTGAATAGAAACAGAAAAAGGTTCTGAATACAAAATACCTAGCAGTATAAAGCTATTTTATTATTATTATTATTATTATTTGCTATTTCTGTTGATTTGAGTGTGTTGGGTATCTTATTGATACTTTTTGTGGGAAGGCCAAATTTGACTGAAACAAGTGTTGGGATTCAAGGGCTATTTCCAGTATGCCCATGTGAATGCATTCTTTAGCCTGTAGTTTTTACTCACAATAGTCAACATGTAGCTTCTTTTTCCTATTGTGTTTTATTCTTTTTAATGCTCTATTCCTGTAATAGTGTTGTCTTATTCATACCCTCATATGCGGTGGGAGTGCTGTCACAAGCTGCAGTGTTTGGGGGCAGTTTTAGAAGGATGCTAAAATCCTTCTAATAAGGAGAAATAAATTGTCACAAAAGAAGCTTTGTAAAATTTTCATTGTCTGTTGTGCTTTTGCAACGGAAAGGAGGTAACTGTATGGAGCTTTAGATCTGAAATTGCAAATCTGATGTTTCCTGACACATGGCTGTCTTGGGAAGTGTGGTTTCAGTTCTGTTAATTCATATTGGGTTAAGTCAGGCTCAGGTCAGCATACAAGGTGATGTAATGCCATAGTGTTGTGGAAACAAGTGAATAGGGCACACCAGGGATGAACAGAGGCAAATTCTTAACTTTCAGTGCTGACTTCTGCTACTACTCAGTTGTTCAGGTCCACGTACACAAATGAGTTTAGCGGCTATATGAAGTTATCCTGAAGGCTAGCAGGATTCAGATGCAGACAAGCAAGAAACTAGCTTTAGACTAAAAAATAACCACTGCAATGGCAATGCTAAATAATTCTATGTACTGGGCTTTGTTTTGGTCAGGCCCAGTGGGTTGCTGATTCTGCTTCAAATGGAAACAATCTGTGTAAATCCCTGGAGTCAAACTCAAAGCTTGACCCAGCTGTCCCTTATAATGAAATGCTACCAGTAACAAGCTGAGCAGCCTCTAACGTTCTACTTTAAAGTGTTAACATTTAGCAGGTTGTGGCAAACCTCTGAAGGTTGCATCTTCCAAAGTGGAATAAGAGAAACTCACGTGGTTATTCATGAGTCTGCTTTCTTTTGCTTGGCTATTGGCTTTGCCTTTCATATGGTGAAGAGTTTTGCCATGTAGCCTGGTATGCTTTTCCGTTTCCCTTTTTTTTTTTTTTTACTTATTTATTTTTCAAAAAGCTTTAGAAACTCCCTAGCTGGAACAGACACAATGCCCCAAACAACTAATGCATGTAATGGTGATTTACTCTGGTTTGGAATTTATTTTTGCAAGAATTGCTTTAGTGACATCTCCTAACTGCCTGTCTGCTACTATCCTTCAATTTTCTATCTTAACAAAAAGTTAAAACCTGACTTAAGCTTGAGGCCTCTCGAGTGTATAGTAATAAAGCACAGACGTGGCTTCTACATGCATTTGTTAAAACACAGTTTCTGCACTGCCAAATTAGAGAGATTCCTAAAAGACTCATTGGGGACTAAGCCCAGGGGAGTATAGTGCAGCAAAGCTCTGTCATCTATTTTGAAAGAGAAATGAGAAGCAGTGAAAAATAGATCTTTAGCTTATTGTCCTGAGTATGGCTCCTGGAAACCTGATTTTACCCTATCTGAAATAAGAGAAAATCAAGTTTTGCTGTGCAGTCCTATGGTTATGAGCATTATGGACACCTCAGATACACTTCAAGAGGGTAATGAAGATACTTTGGAAAGGGGATTGAATGAAGTAAGTCTCCTCCTTGACAAAGTACAGGAACGCAACAGAGGTAAATGCCTCTGCCAGGGACTGAACTGCTGCTTATAAAAGCATAGAAATAATCCCTTTGAATCTATAGCAGAAAATGTAGAAGAGGGATCTTTACTATATTCTTGTCCCTCCTTTCCCTTTCCTTCCTTTGTGGGGTGGGGAAAACCCTGCCCACATTTGCTGTCATTTCTGGAAGTGCTTCTTCTCCTGCCTTTGGATTGTACAGACCTGACTTCCCTGCAGTAGAAACCATATGATGTCCAAACCTGAAACTGTTCTGATGTCTAGGGGAGTAGTAAGAATAAACCCTGCAGTTTTTAACTGAGGTGCATGCTGCCTCCTAGTCTTAAACAGAACAATATTTTTTTCTGTCACTTTTCATGTAACTAATCTAGACCCTTGGTGTTTTCAGAGTTATAGCTCAGTATGCTCCCTGTTTTGCTTGATTTTGTTGTCTCTGGAATAGCGTGTGCTCCCTCTGGGGCTTTACTGTGATCTTCTAGACAAGCAAGTGCGGCTCAGGTTAATTTGAACAGGGTTTGTGCTGTCCCTCTGGAGATGGTGATTTACGACAAAATATTGGCTGTGTTCTGTTTCTGGAAAGTAAGTCTAGGAAGAATAAAACAAACCAGGTACAGAGCAGGAGTGTTCTCAGCTGCTTGGCAGTATGTGGCTATTCAGTAGGCTGTTTGCTGTTTCATTTTGGAAGGATGTTTTGGCTAATAGCCATCTTCTAAAGAAGAGACTAGCATCTAGGCTACTCAATGGACTTTATGCTGATGTGATATGGTGTGGGCTGGCAGGGAGGAGGAAGGATCATAGATAAACTGTTGCATCTCAATATCCTGAGCTCTCCCTTCTGTGAAGGGTGATGATGTTGTAGCTGAATGCCACAGGAGCAGAAGGAAGGGGCAGTAGCCATGCAGAGGTGAAAGATGGCTATGCCCATGGAACCAATGCTTGCTGACCTGCTGCTTTTCAGTTGGTCTCCCAGTCACTTGCAGTCACTGATGTTTGTTTTCTGTGTTTCCAGCCATAGGAAGGGTATGGGTTGGAGAAAAGAGAGGGAAGAAAAAAGTAAGAAAAGCGTATCTGCATTATGTACTGCAAGCTTCAGTGACTTTGATTGCAGTCTCTATCACTCACTGTTAGATGATCTATAATCTTATAGTGTCTTGCTCATTTTTAAGTGATTTCTTGATGACATACCAGGGGAATGTTGGTCTCATTTCCCTTTATCGATGAACCATTGTCTCTTGGTGTGGCGGAATTGTCAGAAAATGTTGGTTTTGACACAGAAGAAGTATAACAGCCTTGCTTACATTTTGGATTTTGTTGGCGTATTTCTTAAAGTTTTTTGAAATGAACATCTGCATGGCAGAGTCAGTTAGTCTGGGTGGTTGGAATATTTTTATGACAGTAAAATTTATTAAAAAAAATATTGAAAAACAAACAAACAAAACTAACAACAGGTAGAGGTGAGAGAGATCGTATTTGTACCTTTAACTGAAAGGTAGAATGTAGTGTTGGCTGCATCCTTTATGGCTATGTACTATTACTAAGAAATCTCTGAAAGGGAAAGGCTTATTTACTCTTTAAATACCAAACCAGCAATTATGAGACATAAAGTTGTAGGAAGCAAAGGTTAATTAGTTCTGTAGGTGGTGGTAGGATGACTTCTTGTGGTGATGTGCTTCATAGGAAGGAGTGTGACTTTCTGTGAATGTAGGTATGCATGGTAGTATGTGAATGTGAATCCAGTACCTGGTTAGCCTCTTTCTCCTGTTATTACCTTGTAGCTTTCCCTGCATTCTTGCTGTTTTCTGTCCTCTCTAGCCACCCACATGTGTCTACTAACGGACTACTTACGTGAGCAGGCATGAGATGGGGAAAGAGGTGCTCTGTGATGAATACTGTATTTTGTCCTCCAGGGTATGTAAGTTTAATGTCTGATGTCTTTGTTTTCTATCTCTAGTTGCAGGCTGGAATGAGTGCATCCATCACATCTGCTGGTGCTCTTGACATCCTACCACTGAAACTGCATCCATTTTCCCAGAGCACTCCAACAGGCTTGGACTGCGTGGGCTGGAAACGGCGCATCTCCGCTCCTGGTGTGTACACTGGTCTTACTTTGACATGAACTGCAAGAGAATTAAATTCTGCTTTATTGATTATGGAAACTGAATGATAAGCACTAACCTATTTTCACTGAGTGTTCCATCCATATCTGAGTAGAAATCCACTTGAAGGCAGTGGTTAGCTTTAGAGTAAAGAAAAGCTCACTAAAGGCAATGATAGTGCGGCTTGATGTAAAAACACTTGTGTTGTCCCCTAAGAATTCTATCTTACCTGGGATGATGTCATACATATCGCACTTTTGAATTAGGTTTCTGCAGACAAATCAGACTCCCTGCTGTATATTTGCTGGAGAGCACTACAGTAGTTACAGTGAGGTTCTTCTCAAGTTGCTAATTAGGCACTAAAGTAACTAAATGATCCTCTAGAGATAGAATTTCCTGTACTTTAAACAAATCATCTTAAAGAACAAGTATGCTCTATTTTTACAAGGAATGCATGTGAAGTATGGTGTCTGCTTCATTTTCAGTGATTGACACTTTTTTCAGTGTTAAAATATAAGAAGTTATTAAACAGTGAGATGTATTTTTGCTAGGTTTTTAAGTTCTTCATCTGACAGTGCTGACTCAAATCCTGCAGATATCTCTATTATAGAACCTTGGGGTGGGATAAGAAAAACAGGCTACAGAGGAGTTGTTTGGTAGCTAGGAATCTAGGCAGGAAACACCAACTGCAGTTGGGTGCCAAGCTGCCATTTCTGCCTCAGAAAGTCTCTTTGTACCATTCATTAAGCACTACTGGAATTACCTAATTAGGGAACCATAACTCTGCTAATTACGTCAGAGTCGAATGGTCAGAATATCTTGTCAAGCAAAACTGTTTTGCTTTCTGACGCATAGTACAACTTGTGCACAGAATCAGGAGGTTTTGTCTGGAAATAAGAAAAAAAAATTACTTATCATTGTGTCAGGAGCCCTGCCTCTGCTCTCGCAGCACTGAGAGCTTTGATCATTTGCTGTCACAGGCATTTGGTGTTGCCCCCAACACTTAGGACCAGCTCTCTGGCTGAATTTTAAAAGCTGCCACGTCAGCTTGTGGAAATCCCAGATGGAAACCTGTCATTGTCAAGTTGTCTGTATGTTTCTGATATTAGCTGAAATCCCTAAGTGCCACTGTCATAGAAGTAACTTCAGAGTCACAGCTGATACAAATTTCATAATTCCCAACTGGGACCTGGGAGAGTTAATATAATGTGTGTGTGTATATTTATGTATATGTTGTGTGTGTATATATACACACATATATATGAGTGTTGGGGGGAAGGAGGGGAAGAAAACGAGATGTATATGGACTAACTGGTAGTCCTGTAGCTGTCTATATGCTATCTAGAAATGGGACACTTGGTTTTTCACAGTCCCCTCTAGTTCTTCAGGTATAAAAAGATAGCTGATATGATCCCAGCCCAAAAGGTGGCACGCATGTCTGTGAAACTTCTGTCATGCATCTACTTATCTACTTATTACCTGAGCACAAGAGTACAGCTGGGTACAAACTTACTAATTTAGGTGAGACCACCTGCTCCCAACTAAAATACGTCATGAGTGCTGGGAGAAGGGCTTGATTTTTTTAATGCCATATCTGCTGTATTCATTAGATTCCAAGACGAGTCACTGGCACTAGGGCACTGAGACATTGTTCTTTCTACCTTTATGTCAAACTGGGAGAAGTGAGATGGGCTCAGACTTGTCATATGGATATTCCAGCAGTTAGAATCAGCCATGCTGTGGTTCTCTTGATCTCTAATCAAGTTTTGCAGACTACCTTCCTGTTACCACTTCTGTCTAGGGCAGCCACTTGAGAAAACTGTAAGAAACCAGTAGATGGCTCTAACATCTGTGAAATAAAGAGCAGCTGAGGTGTTACTAATCTTCTCTATTTTGCAAAGATTGACAGAGTCTTGAGCCTCCTCCAGAGAAACACAGAGGTTAAGCACACACGCAGGTTAGCAAAAACAAGCAAACAAAAAACCAGCAAACACACACACAAAAAAATGTGCTTAATCAGGAATGTTTAAACATTTTGGAGGGCCCTTTGTGGCTTTACCACATGCTTTGGTAGGTACTGTTGGTGAGTATCATGCATCTTTTCCCTGTAGTTGTCTTGTTATGCCCATGTCTTCAACTTGCACCTTGCGGGATATATCTGTCCCTTACTGCCTGACTTACCATCCTATTTGAATAAGTTAGAGTGAAAGACCAGTCTAGGACGCAAGCCACTTTCTAATGTAGATATGGGAATGCTTTTCTACCTTTTGGGCCCTCTGAAACCTTGAGACCATTTTACCCAGGACCCACCAGGAAAGGGCTGACAGGGAGGTCCCACAATTACAGGAAGGAGCAATAATAGGGTAATAAGGGTTTGGGTTTTAAAGCAGTGGATCAGCATGTTTGTCCTTTGGCTGTTCTATGTATTCTGTCCTTCCCTATCTCTCGACCAAGTCCAATATCTGTTTATTTGCAACATGAAGACATTGCCTAAGATTGGGATGTGTTGCTGAGAAGCTGTTTGATGGATGTAGCTGAGACTGGGCCCAAACTAGGGGATGGGTAGTTTGGGGATGAGAGCTACTAGCCCACAGGTCCAGAGCAGAGGGAGGTGCCATTTCCAAGCTTCTTCATCAGGGCTTACCAGCCGGAGACTGTCACAAGGTGACAGATACATGGAATTATCGAAGACTTGGATTTGTAGTTTCTAGAAGTCCCATCTCTTACTGCTTCCTGTGCTTCTTAGCTAGAGACATTTCTTACCTTGTACCTGTCCTGGTTACCTTCTAACAGATGTTTTACCCTTGCTACCTCTAAGAGAATCTGTGAAACTTTTGGATAGGGTCATGTATGACCCTTAAACCTTCAAGATCTGTTGTCTCCCCATAATAAGAGGAACTCATAATTAATGTATTACAAGGTCTTATTTGTCTCGTACAGCTTTGATACAACAGACCTTAAGCCTGTATTATTTTAAATCATTATTTAAATGCAGGCTGAATCTTTCTAGCAATTTTCCCTGTGTCTTTAAACAGCCAAAGATCTTTAACTTTCCTGCTATCATATATCTACAGATGCCCTGGTGTTCTACTGCTGTGGTGGTGTTGGTTATACCATCCTGAGATGCATACATTTGTTCTGGCTGGCCTGTACTAATGAACATACTAAGGGCCTTGGAAATCTTACATGAGCAGTAACAATAGGCAAGCCAAGTTCTCAAAGTCTTCTGTTGAGAGCCTGGAAAACAGTGACCACTTAATGATTCTGAGTTATCCTCTGGCCTGATTGGTATAACGGAAAGTTTTTCTCAGAGGCAAAAGGACTGTTTGTTTACTTAACATCATGTGGCCAACTTTCATCTTATTTTCCCAGCTATAGATGGGCTGTTAAGCTCACACTTGGCAACAGTTAACGTGAAGATGTTTGACAACCAGTGGAGAAATCTATTCAAGAGGGAAAATATTAGCTTCAATAACAGGACTTCATTATGTTTCATAAATATTTAGCAATCCTGTTGTTCAGAAAAAATAATAAGCAGAACTATTTATTCCCATTTTTGTCATTTTAGTTCTTGAAGGGACACAAAAAAGAGCGGTGTGCAAATATGCAGAAATGTATCATTGCAGCTGTAGCATGAAGCGTCAATACCATTCTAATATTAACCCATGGAAGTACCATTGAATTTAAGTGGCTAAAAAGCAATCACTTTGTCTATTGTATTTTCACAGATATTGTATTAATCACAGATATCTTAGACCTGCTATGTCAGCCTTGATTCTGTTTAATCACAGCCACAAATATTTGCACTCTGTGAGGTCTCTGATAACATGTGCTCACTCAGATTTTCATCCAACATAAAAATCTGGGCCAAGAAGTGATGGCCGAGTTCCTGAAACTTTGTCATAGCAGGTTGAGTGGGATTGTATATGTTAGCTATTGAGGTAAAACATTTAGCGTATCAATAAAAACTTTTTGTGAAGTAAAGCGTGAAAAAGTAGATCTTAGCAAATCCTGAATGATCCTGGCAATTGCTGTTCAAAAGGTAAGAGATGACAGAGTCTAAAGCATCCAGCACATATTAAGGATCAGGCTGTTCTAGGCTGGGGCTACCTTGACTAGCTTGATCAGGCTGCACATTGAGATCCCTGATCTGTAATTGGAGACAGTTGCTGCTACGGCAACTTTAATGGTACTGTCTTCTCTATCAAATTTCACAGCAAAAAGTCAATGTAGATTTAAAAAAAAAAAAAAAAAAAAAAAAGGCTATGAGGTCTGTACTGAGGTGGAACTCCTCTCTAGTGGGTTGTAGTTTCAAAACTGATTTAAAATTGTTATTTCCAAAGCTTGGCCTTGTAGTGTTTTTCCTTTGCACTAGAAAATGCCTTTCCAGTGCATATGCATACTGCAGTAATACCTTCTGCTAGGATTACAGCACCATTGTCTCTGGCCCTGAATAAACATCTTTTGGTCTTTGCCAAGTGTATTCAGTTCAGAGAGTGGGAGGGTTAGCGGAAGAACAGATAGTGTCCGAAGCAGGTTGGGGGCAGAGCAAGGGCAGTTGCTACAGGGTCTCTGTGAATACTGTATGGTTTTGTAGTTCAGCCAAGAATTGATAAAGCTACTTGGAGTTTTCTTCTTCATGTATCAAGCATAGATTTGAAGGAGCAGAAGTAGGGTAGCTGGTACTGAATTGTAGCATCTTAGTGCCTCTCATGTCTAGGGACCTGCACTGTCCCTTCCTCTTCTCTATGTTCTAAATCCACCAGACAGCTGCGTTCATCTCTGTTGTTTACACTTTACTTACCTTCTCCCCTGTTATTATAATCAGGCAGTGTTTCTCTCAATTTATACTTTAATGCAGTCAGTTCTAAAGGCCCTTAGAGTACTAGATCAATAGAGAAGAGTGGTTCTACTGCAGTCAAATGGAGAACACGTTTCCACTTCTGTATTGGGAGGCATTAGGGGAAGATATTTTGGTGCAAGTGGATAAGATACATTCTGATAGTTATATGTTATGATAACTGAAGGATTTTTACTTATTTATTTATTTATTGCTAACAATCAACTGGAGAGAGATTATTTTATTTGTTGCTGTTACTGTGGAGACCCTTGTAAGGTTCCTGTAAGGAGTAGCTGAAATGTTTAAGGACTCAAAAGCTCAAAAGTTGTCTTAGTATGGTTGGATGCTTGATAGTAAATTTCAGTGATGGAGGGCAAAGGATGTCTCTTTCAGTAAATATTCAGTAAGACAACAGTCTGCTGACCTAAAGTACACCCTGCTATTGCATAGATAAAGGAATCTCACTGTTGGAGCTGGCTTTGGCCATGTTAATAATGTGACTTTATTTACTTCAGGCAGAATTACTTAACACAGAAATAGTTAAACAAGTGTTTTCAGTTCTTGTATGAAATTATGCTCCTAGTTCTGAGTTTGGATGCCTAGACACACATTCGCTTTGCAAATGGTAGGAGCAGTTTGATTTTTCTCAGCGTATTCCTTTGTGTCCCACCTGTGACTGATTGTCCCCCACTCAGCTGTGCTTGTAGTGCTGAGCTGCTTGTTCACTTCAGTCCAAACCCTTCCTGAGTAGTTACTGAATCTCACCTGGCCACCATTGAGCTGACTTGGATAAGTTCACAATGAAGCAATATATTTCTATCTTTTAATCAAAACACACATTCTGGTGACTAGCCTAAGAAACATTATAAAGCTTTTTTTTGCCATACATGGTACGAACTATGTGGCTACTCTTAAATTATTTTTGATAGCATCCAACAAATCTACCATTGTAAGGCAGGTATTTATATACCTCTAGCAGAGTGGTGATCTGGAAATGTCCTTTACCATAAAACCTTTGTGGTGTTTCAAAGCACTTAAATGGTATAATTATTTCTCCATTCTTGGGAAACTACCATTGTTTCAGAATCCTTTTTATAGGGGCATACTGCATCACATGCCAGGTAATGAGAAATAGAACCATCTAATTAAAAATAGTGATGCTGTTTCAAGTGGGACTGAGGTCTAACAAAGATCCCACGTTGAAATAGAGACCATCCCAAGTCTATAGTCTGTGAGTGGATATTAAATGACTTTTCAAAATTCCCAGCTGCAACCTCCCCAGATCTCAATCTGTGTTTTTCTGGCTTTGATTTCATTTTTATTTTTTTTTTCTGAGGACTTACAAAAATAGTTTTTTAATAGCAGCAGCAGCCACAGCCAGTTCTAAACATGATTAGTTTATATGTTAAGTCCTTTCCGAGTTCTCAGGGGAAGCAGATAACACAAGGTCTCTCTCACTTGGGCATTTTTAAAAAGCATGAAATCCTACTATTTCCACTTATTTATTTTTAATCTGACAGCTCTGTTAAATTATGAGGAAAGATCTCTGTTCCACTCTTGCTTTTTTAATGCCTTGAAATTGGTTGTAATAAAAATCAGCTGTTAGAAGCTGCAGCTGAGAGCAGTTGAAATGCCACAGAGGGAGCCTCCTTAGTGGACCCCTATGATGTCAGGATGCATCGAGACAAGCAGAGAGGAGGATAGGAATCCAGCTCAGTCCTCAGACAGCGCTACCAGGTACCACTGCCCTGGGAGCAGCTACAGAGCGCTCAGCCCATTTTCTCCCCCGGCACAGAAGAGCCCCTGGCTCTCCCTCTTACCTGCCTGCATGAGGACCCAGCAGTGCCCCAGTGAGTCCAGTGGGGCACACAGTGGAGAAAACTGCAGTAGCAGTGGAAGCTCTGGGCTCTCACCGGGTTCAGATTCGGACAGCAGTGGGGTGGTGTGCGGTGGTGGTACTGGGATGAGAGGTGTCCTGTCCAGATACTGGAGCTTGGAGAGCCTTCACTCTGCCACAGGTAAGGGACTTTTATTTTTTTTAAATTACTCTATGATATTGCACTGACCTTGAGATATCAAATGAAACCTGATAAAGAGTATGTCATTGGGAAATGCAGTCTCTTAGTCATGAAAAGTAACCAAAAAAATTGTTTGCTAGCTGATCCCTCTGCAGATTTATAGCCGAGGCAGAACAACACAGACTATTAAAATATGTCTTAGGTCAGAAGGCAAGAAATAGGTTCTTAATGGTTTTGGAAACAGTGTTTAGGAAGCACTGAAAACCTGATAAAAGCTGTCCTTTCATTTTAGCATTTCTTATTTCAGCTAAAATATATAGAGAGCCTAAACTCAGAGCTGGCATTTCTGTGTAAGTGCCTGTGTATAGTATTGTTGCTTTCAGAAAATATCCAAGCGAGGTGCTGTGCAGGAGAAGAGACCTAAGTGGGTTTGCCCTGCTGTGTACTGAAAGAAGGAAAGGCAGTTCCCTGAGCCCACTGTTCCAGTTTGGTTTCTATTTTCCTGTCCTTGGCTTAATTCCTTTTTGTACCAGAGATTTTGGAGGTATGTTTACACAGCCCACTTCTGTTCTGCTTGACATGCCTGGATCCGGCATTCTAGTTTTTAATCACTGATGTGCCTGTTTAGAGCTTGGATGTTTGAACTGCAAGCATGGGAAGGAAGCTTTCTCATTCCCAACTGATACCAGCAAAGGAGCCTGGCAATGATTTCAGTGGCCACTGATCGCTAAGCTGTTCAGTTTGTTGCTTGATTGTTGCTGTCTCTAGAGAGGTTTTCAGCAGACCTGCAACAAACGAGTTCTTCTCTCAGATAAATTCAGACAAGGCCACCAGTGACTGCCATTTCCTTCATAAAATTACTTGATGCTTTCAGCTAGAGGCAAGCCTTAGGAAGAATTCTAGGTGTAGTTCTGTGAGATCTGCTTTAGCTGCACATGCTTCTAATCAGATGGTCTTAACTCCATCTACTACTGTAGATTTGGGGCTGTTTAATGAAATCTCCATTGCTGCTTTGGAGTCCTCAGCCAAAGTGAGAGAAGAGGCACTGTTGTACGGTGAGAGATTAGAGCAGGGTGGCCAGCCTAGCTGACTTTGTAACCCACACACCAGACCTTCCAGGTGGCCAGGAAACAGAATACCTACTGTGTGTCCTGAGAGTCCAAGGGCAGGAAGAAAAAGGTCAGGGTGAGATCAGGCTGTTGGCCCTCTGTTGCTGGGAATACAAGCTACTGAGATGCAGAATTGTATCCACATCTGCTGGCTCATTTTCTCCTGTACCTGGGAATGTAAATAATTCCCAGAATAGCTCTGACATTGTCATAAAGTAGCCCTGGCACTGGAACCTTTTTCAAAGTACTCAAGAGCTCCAGACAGGGTAGTGACTGCAGTTTCAGTCACCTCTGTCTTATAGGATTTGCTGTCAGCTGTCCTCTATGGATGTAAGCTTGAGTTTAATCAGGTCAGTTGATATAAATGATGTACAGTGATATCAAAGATGCAAGGTTGATAACAAAACCAAACTTTGAAGTTAAGCTTCTTTTTCTAAATGCCCTTTCATTTCCACCAAGTTCTGGTTCAGGGGGCAAATGGTGTCATTTTGTGGGTGCATACATTTAGCAGGTAATGTAGAGGTAAGAGGAAATACAATAGAAAATTGTATGGAAGTAGACTGTGGACAGGGAGAAACCAAATCAAGTTTCATTAATACAGTATTGCTATATCAATATAATAATAAAAGATCACTATTTCAGGCTCCTTGCTGCCTCTAAAAATGCTATTGTTGGTAAGTGTCTTATGGGCAGAGATGTCTCAGCAGGTTACCCCTAGTAACTAACAAAATTCAGGTCAAAGTTAAGATTGAGCCTTAAAAGCAATGCATCTCCCCAAAGAGCTTACTTTGTTTTGGTTCTGCGCTCTCTGTATTCTTCTCTGTATTGAACTGAGGCAGCCATGGTAAGGAACTGCTCCTTGCCATCAACACCAGTTATCGAGCAGAGCAACAAGGCAGGATTTCTTTAAGTACATGCTAAATAACATTTTTGAATGGAAAATTTAATGTACTGCTTAAAAAGAAAAACAGCAGCAGCAATAACATCTGGCAGTGTGTGTGAAAGCAGCAATAACTGAAATGCGTAGCAGTGTCCAAGAAAGATTTCACCTCACCTTAGCTGGTGAATCATGGCAGTCTTCAGCACATCGGGGTGTCATGTCAGGAAAAATGAATTTTTGAATTTTCAGGGGAAAAATGAGTACAAACTGTGTGCAGACACCATGAACTACCCAATGGTGCGTTTTAAAAGGCTGGAAGATGAGTCAATTTCTTTCCCTGATTTCAATTTATTAATAAGTGGTTCTGGGTTTCCAGAAGTGGCCTTAAGGCTGGATAGGTGGAATTGGCAGACATTTGGTTTTGGTGTTTTTTTTTTTCCTTCCAGTGTGAACGCAAAATTTTCTATAGGGATCTTCATACTGAGTTTGTTCTTCTCTGAGACCTCAGAGAAAGAGACTAGATTTAAGTGATTGAAATGTAGAGGTGAAAAGGAGGTGAGAGATCTTCAGTACAACTGGAATGCAGCAGTTCGAGGTTTTTACATAATTCAGATTTCAAGAGTGTAAAGATGGATGTATGTTTATACATGTATATAGCTGAGAATGCGTGACCTCAGAAATGCAGACATCTCCTACACAGAAAAGATAGTGTTCTCCCAGATTTTCAAGGGGGAAAAGCAGTTTTCAATTTAAATTCTTCCTCTGCATTCAGTAATCAAGTACGGTTCCTTTTGTTTTGGAGTTGACTTTCCTGTATTGATCAAAAGGGAAGTTGTATACGTGATAAAGAAATGAAAGAGAAAAGACCAATTTCTACAGTGCAAACTGCTTTGCAAATGTCATCTGGAAAAAAAAAAAAAAAAAAGTAAAAAGATTGACTTTATATAAATTGAAAAATTCTACTTTTTTAATGTCAGTCAATGGCATTTTTGGTCTAAATGTCAATATACGTTGTTACATGAGAGAGCCCCTCTCCCTGAGGCTAAATATAAACATGAAAAGAGGGAATGCTGTGCAGTTCTACTTAGCTCTCCATTTGAGGATGCCAGAGGACTTTGTAAGCATTAATAACCCTTGCACAGGGCCCGTGAGGCTTTCAGAGTTTGATTTAGGATAAAAAAGAGATGTATATAGTTTCATACTCGGAATAGTAGCCTTGCTGTTTAGATACCTATTTTTAAATACTTACAAGCAATTTCCAAATGTTTGGCCTCTGCAGTACTCCAGTGAGAAAATGAGTGGGAGCTAGGGTTGCTCAGCAATTCTAAAAATCAGGCTTTATGTGTCTCAGTGGGACAAAAAGACATGAGGCATCCAAATTAAAGGTCAGCTGTGACACTGCTCCAGCAAGTGATTCAGTGGCACTACGGGCACTCTAACCCCGGTTTCCTAGGCAAGACATATCCCAGGCTCATGCTGCCTATATCTCATTCACCACTGTTTTACAGCTCTACTGAAAAGTTCGTTTCCTTTAGCATATTTCCAGAATCTAGCTTGTGAGTAGGTCTCTGCTTTTCCAGTTCCTTTGTTGCTAATCCAACCCTGACCTCATTAATACTCTGTGTATTCTTTTGCTTGTCTAAGATGAGAAGGACTAAAACAGGGGTTGCCACTTGGTAAACTAGGTTGATGTAATTTCCCAAAGAGATCTTCTGTGTATTTGTGAATATGTATCAATTGTACAGACTACACTTCAGTGCACCACTGCACAGTTTCTATATACTGAAATGCTCATCTACTTGTCTTGGGAATGTAGCCTCGAAACAATACGAAAACATGGAGTAGGAACTTATTTTCATTTAGACCTAAAAAAAAAAAAAAGGCAACAAAACAGTATTTTGAAGTCATTGCATTATTGTGGCTTATGAAGGTGCCAGTAATAGAGCTGTGGCAAATAGTTTGCATCTTTCATGTTTGGCAACAGGTTTTATTTTGAACTCTTTATTTTTCCTTTTTCTTGCCCTAGCTCTGCCTTTTTGGTACTGAGGTCTGCAACTGTGTTCATGGACTGCAGTGCATTATTTCACTGACCCTTCTTTCTCCAGGGTCACCTAGCCAGCAGGAGTTAAAGAGGTCACACAACAGGAGATTGATTTGAGGTTCAAAGTGTTTCAGAATGCTTCTGAAGACAAAAAAAAAAAAAGTGCTTCAAAGCATGCACTATAGGATGCTGATGTTATGTTTCACCCTTGATTTGGTAAATTGTAAGCTCAGAGACTTCAGCTGGATTCATTGCTTGCATTGTAGCATGTCCTATGTGTTCCACTCCACCCAATATATTTCCTGTGTCATCTGCCAGAACAACTTCCACTCATCTTCTGAACAATTCATTAATGATTTTAAAAAAAAAACAAATACAACAATCCTAAAAACAACAATCCATGCTAAATTGACTCTGATTTTTCTCTCTGTGCGGATTCATTTGTAATGAATTTTTTAATGAATTTTTAATGAGATATTTTTATTTTGCATTAAAAGGAGTAAATGCTTATTCTCATCATGTTCCAGTGAGGCTTCCATTGCCGTACATCATCACCTTGATTTAAAGATAAAAAATTTTTTTGCTTGCCTGCTTTCAAAACATCTCCTAGGAAGAATGTTTGGACTGTGAGTAATGCTGCACTTTCTAAGGAATGTGGCATCTTCTAAGGCTGTATTTCCTCAAAGACTCAGTTGCATTTAAAGTAGCCCTTCAGATCAGCACTTGATTTCAGGTTCATCCAAGTTGCTCCTGTTTTGTCAGGTAGAATTGAAACAGTTCAATGCCACCTAATCTGGGGACTACCAGCATTTTGCATCGGGAAACTCAACTGGTCCAAAGGGGAACGAGGTGGTACTGTGAAGCCTCCCTGACCCTCCTTTCTCATACCTTTGGGTGGACATGCAGAGGCTTGGAGTAACTGTTGCATATGCTGGCCCATCTGGACCTACTTCTGGCATTTTTACTAATATTGCTTAGTCGTTAAAATAAGCAATAATAATTAACAGTAATTTCTGTACTTTGCCACAGGGGCATACCCTTTAACTTGTTAAACTTATGTCCAACTAAGCTTATTCCCCACTAACATCCTATCCTCCAATTCCTCTGTATCATAAGTATTTTTGAAGGATTAGAGAAACATAATGGTCTTCTGAGGGTCAGTGACTATCCATGGAGATTTCTAATTACAGTCCTGCCTCATCTCAAAATCCTTTGTAGTCTGAGGTTTGTTAAAACCAACCTACTGGTTCCCTAGGTTGCCTAAAAATACCAGGAACAAGCTGGGTGCACTAGGCTGCACGGGGTGCTGCTGTTCTGCTGTGCAGTCCCAAAGCTGTCTTTGTAAGCATGAATACCGGCTACGTTAGGTGGCTGTGCAATTGCCACCAAAACTGCAGGTAAAGGCAGTGCGCATGTGCATGAAGCAAGACATTAGTTTGGGTGTGAGCTGATGGGGCCATAGCTTGCTACTAGTTAGCTGCCTTCGATCACATTCTTATTAAAGTCTGTCCTTGCAGACGTAGGCAAAAGATGTGATAGGAAGCCTAGTATTAGCACAAAATGATTAGTTTAAATGGGCAGGAAGGATTAAGCTGTTTAAGCTTTCCATGCCAGGTATTAAAAGCCCTCAGCTAAGTATGAACCAAGATCACTACTCAAATGCACATGCAGAAAGACGTACTTGGCATTTAGAAAGTGTAGCTCATAGATTGCTTCAAAAAGAAAAGATTACATAGATTGCACGTGCACTAATTGGACATAGCTCCCTGTTCTTGGAAGCGTAATTGAGTTTTTTTCAGTGATTTTGGGAAAAATCATGGCATAAACAAGTTTAGAGGAGGTAGAACTGTCTGTATGTGATTACTGAATTAAAAACAAAAAAACAAACAAAAAAAACACTATATGGGAATAAAAGCTGTAGCAGTAAGACTGAGTCTAATCCATGGAACAGGTGCCACCCCAAGACTGCTGGAGCTGCTTCTGTTGTGCGACTTCTGTTCATGTCTTTAAGCTAACTTACCATTACATTCTCTTGCACTGGAGTGCACTGCAGCTGTAAGGCTCATGGAAGTAAGCATGGAGTCCAGCCCTGCTTTGCACTCTGTTCAGAAGTGGTCACTTCAGAGGTCATGTAAAAAACTTACCCCTGCAGCGTTCAGGCCTAACATCAGCTTAGGTTGTGAAGTGGTTGCAAGGGAGAAGTTACAGCAGGATGCTGAAGACAGGAGCGTGGTCCAAGGACAAGGCACATAGAGCTCCAGGCCTGCAGCAGGGGGACCTGCTTACGTGGTTCATCTGCAGATTTTGTTGTGTGATCTCACAATGTAAAAAGTATTGTCAATTCTGGAGCTTTCATTTGAAGCAACAAAGATGTGGCTTAAATGGTGCACTGGCAAGAGCCACTCTGAGCAGTCCCTGAGCTGAGCAGAGCTGCATGGCAACTTGAGGTCACTGCTCTACATGCTGCTCAAGGCAAAACCCTACCCTGCATGCCCAAAAGAAGCTTTGACAGTAAACCTTTTAAGAGAGTTTATTACAATCAGACAGTGTTACTAATATCTTGAAAATGATGGATTTGAAATGTGGCACTCTTATCAGCTTTAAAAGCATGAATAAATTAAAAATATGCAGAAACCATCTGTACTGAAACTTGTTGATTGCATCTACTCTCTTTGGAAAGAGCAAAATATCTTTTGGCCTATTCTGAGCTTCACCACAATTCCTATTTCATGCTAGTTTAATGTTGGTACTCTCAATTGTCTGAATGCAGGGGTTTGGTCAAGCTTTATCCTATATATATGTGGTCACAGTTGGTGGTATAATGCTCACCTGTGTTTGTGCTGCTTTTCCTGGCTCACATAAGAGCATGCATAGGACATCTGGGACTTCCACTTAGTCCCCAAGTACTGCTTGACCATAATCTCTGTGGCATTGGAGGAACTCTCCAAAGTTATTCTATGTGGGACAACTTATGCATCTCTTAGGTATCCACCTGTGGTGGTCTGCTGTAGATAACTGCTCTGGTCTGGAGCGTTTAGCTTTCTGGTGGAAAAACATTACAGTTCCAAGGATTAAATAAAGAAATGTCACAACTTTTCAGGGCTGTGACTTGACACGTGATCAGGATTATTTAAAAATCCACGAATTAGTAGCAGCCAGATAATTAGTAATGACTTACATAAATAAATAATTCTTGATGTCTCTGGAATCATGAATATAAATGAGCATGAGCACTTCTGTGTCAGTTCCTGAGACTCTGCCTGGCCAAATACAGGGTTTTCCTAAGTAAAGACAGGGACTGCAGCCTGCAATTCTGCTTCCAGTCAGGCACTGCCTATCCTTTTCTCAGTGCTTGTTTTTGAGAAAAGCAACTTGATTGCAAATACCTTGCAGCTGTAAAAATAATAAAAGATGGGGATGACTTCTGTTTTTTTTGTTTGTTTGTTTGTTTGTTTTTTGTGGGAGCATAGTGCCAATACAGGGAAGAGGAGCATCGTTCTGACCTCTTGTCAGAGCACTTCTCTATTCTTACGCTTTACACTTCTAGTAGGCCGCTCACTAATATGCAGTGGCACCAGTGCTTTGACTTCGCAGCTGACTGTGACCCAGTTTCTCCTTCATGCCAAGCAAAGCAGGGGCAGTTCGGGAGTTTCTGAGTGCATCTTGCCAAAGTACAAGCTGTATGCAGATAAGGGCAGAAGTAATTTCTCCCAGTTACTTTCCTGCCTTTACATATGACAGAGGTTTATTCACATCACCTTCACTTGAGTGGTTCACTGTGCAGTGTGGAATATTGATCCTTTTCCTCAGTCTGGCAGCAGTGGGGGATGGAAGCTTCCCTCCACCTCCTTCCTGTTGTAATTGGCAGGGAGGTTAACTGAACTGACTGACGCTGACTGTCTTCAATCATACTCCTGTTTCCAGAGTCATGGAGAAATGAAGCATCCTTTGCAGTAGGATGCTCCTGGACACTTTGCGTACTGTAGAAAGTTCTAGTCTAGCCTGAGGGCTTTTAAGGCAGATCTCCCCTCACCTCAACTCTCTAGTTTAGGCAACTCTGTAGTCAAATCACCCTTTTCTAAGTGGGATCAGCTACAGTGTGTTGTTCGGGACTGTAGTTAATTGGGAACTTAGTAGTCTCTCTTGGTAACTTGTAGGCCGTGACCACCATTACAGTAAAATTTTATGTTTAAACAGAATTAACAGTATTTCAGTAAGTTGTGGTCACCTCTGAGCAGTCTGGCTTTGTTGTCTTACCACCCCATTTGATGTTTATACAATGAAGATTCCCCCGAGCCTTTTCTTCTCCAAGTTGAACAATCCCAGCTTGCTCAGCCTCTCCTTCTATGTCAGATGCCGTAATCAGCTCTGTGGCCGTTTGCTGGATCCACTCCAGTATGTCTACATTTTCCTTAGAGTCTCAACTGGATTGGTTGTCAGCTGACTTCTGGCTGAGTTTTTCAGGTCTTGACTACCTTAATGATCATCCTTCTTATCTGTGTAGCAGAGCAACTGGTGTCATATCATTGGCTTTATCTGGCCAAGTGCTTTCTTTGGCAGAGAAGGTAGGTAGATTAAATTTTCTGAAAACGAAGCAGAAGCAAATCTTTACTGCCACAGTTCTGAGGGCCAGTTTGCTGACTCTTTGGGTTGCCAGAGGCATCCCGACTTGCTTCCTGTTTATCAGGTGAGGGTATAGTTGGAGAAGAAGCTTTGTGAAGACAAGATAGGTCAGAGCTGCTTAACTGCAGCAGATCTTGTAGCTGATGGTTCACTGGTGACACATATCTGTATAGACAGCATTTGACACCTAAAACTCTACATTAGTGTTTAATTTTTAAGCCTTTGAATTGCATGGTGGAGGTGTTTGTTGTTTTTTGTGTCCTCCTGCTGCACAGTTCCACACTTGCTAAGTATACCAATGGGAATTGGGAGAACTATCAGCTGGTCAGTGCTGTTTCTACTTAGAGTAATGCAGGATACTAGCTGTATCATGGCCTCAGGCATAGTGTGCATGTGAAAAGGATCTGGTTGCACAAATAGTTTATGCAGATCTGAAGGCCTATCTGAATTATCTCCAGAAAGCACTGAGGCAATGTGCTCTCCCACCAAGCCGTGTATGTGGTTTCTACGCTATATACACTGAGACTCATTGAGCCTCTCTATTTATAGCACTTAATAAGTAGCAAGTCATGGCACAGAAGGGACCTACCACATTGGACACAACAGCATATTGTTTTACTGCTGCAGTACTGGAATGATTAATCCCAGAAACCTATGTTAGAGGCCAGTGTGTTTGTTATAATGAGTATTTATGAGTAAATGCCATGGATAGTCCGGCTTACATACAGCATCCCTTGGTTGTGAATGTCATCCCTTGTTGCCCAGTCTGTGGGACACAAAGGATGTGTACACAATTGATCTAGCCATTGTTCTTGTGCAATTAAAAGCATTGCTAAAGGAACAGTTAAGTAGGGCTTCCACCTGTGAGCACTGACTGAAACTGCTTGCTCCTTGTCTAAGCACCTGAGATAGTGAGACTTCAGCAAGTTTTTAGGAGAGACTCTGGAAGTAGACAAAACTGCTGGGTGGGTGAGGGGGAAGGGGTTTTGGTAATTACTAGCTTCATGTGCTCCCCTGTGGCAGGCAGGCACCTTAACTTAATTCCTACTCTGTTTCCCCTGCTACAAAGGGACAAGCTTGTGTGAGTTGCTAAGCACTGTCTGTTAGATAATCAAAAGGAAAACAGAGCTGGGCCATAGACCAAAAACATTGCTCTGAGTACCTTACTAGGGCCATAGTGAGCACTCCGACTGATGCAGGTTGGAATTTCCTGGCACCACATGCAGCGCTGAGCCAGGATCTCAGAGCCACATGACCGGGGGTGTCTTAGAAGACTGTCGGTGTTGAACAGTATCTCTGTGTATCCACTCACTATTTTAAGTGGATTTATGTTAAAAGCCCAAGCAATTCACACATTGCGGCTCTAGTTGTGCTGGAGTTACATTTACTGTTTAGGTCCCTGCAGTACAGCAAGAAGAGCAAGGTGCTCTTGTTTTGTCTTACAGATTATTACGCTAAGATAGCAGCTGGTGAGGAGTGGTTCAGGTCAGGTCCTGCATTGTATTGGGATTTCTTCAATGGCTGATGCTGTTTGTGGTGCTTTGCAGGAGGCCCTACTGCTGTGTGAGCCTTGCTTGGCTTCAGGAAGGAGGCAAAATCTGGCAAGTCCTTCTAATATGACTGAAGAAGTCAGTTCTTTGCTTCTGCCAGAGTTTTCTGCCTTCAAAGCAGAGATGGTGAAATGGAACAAGTGCATGAGCCTCAGCTCTTTCAAACTGAGAGTGGGAAACAAACCTTCTTTTATCAGCAGTTGTATTTCAAAGGGTATGCAATTGACTCTTCTCAGAGTGTTTGTCCCTGGTTGTAAGGAAGGAATTGGGTCTAAATGCAGTGCAGCCAAATGCCCTTTAGTCATTTTTTTTCTCTCTGTTTGCTGGAGTCAAATGTCTATATTTGGCACATCTTAGGCTGTTGTCATGGAAATGGTTCTATTGACACATCCATAGCAGTGCAGCTCTGTTTGGTACAGAGGGATTGGAAGGAAGATGGCCGAGAAAAGAAGAGGTCTGTTCTAAGGATTCAGGCATTCATAATATTTGTTCTTCAGCTTCTTAGTTCCAATTGGAAGGCATATACCTGCTGGATTAGTTGTTTTGAGCCAATATAGAAAGAATTATGTTGGGTATATCCAACATTTGAGCTTTAACATAGAGCATTACTGAACATTATGCTGGACAGGACCCCCCAGGAAAAATAGCGACCTCGAGCAGTAACATCTCTGCTCAGTCTTTTTACCCTGTATTTTTAGTTTAGATGAGATCTTGCCTACAAAGAGAGAATGCCCTTAGCATTCTGAAAATGGGAGTACCCTTTTATCTCATTCTTTGTGCTCTCCATTTAAACATTGTAGCTGGAAACTTCAGGGACATTAGTCAGATGTTTCTCCCTTTATGCATGGAAAAGAGTAATATTTGAAGCATAAATGAAGGCTAACTTAGAGGGTAGAAGTTACTCATTTTGGCAGTCAGATTTCTTGCCTAGTGTGCTTTCTGCAGCTCCCGGGTCACCCTGCACTTCCCCCAAGACAGAAGGTCAGTTGTGAGAAGGGGAAGGAATAGAAGAATGAGTTCTGGATGTATTTGCCTCATATCAACAGAAATACTGTGAAAATACTGTGATACACAGGGAGCTCCTCAGGGAGCTTAAAGACACGAAGAATCAGAAGACAGGAAAGACAGGAAACTCTAGAAGCAGTGAGAGAAGCTGCATCCTGTGTTTCAGGACTGCGCTCTGCAGGGGTCTGTCCTCTAGTGCCTGGATTTGTGGGAGGAGTTCTTCCCCCTTCCTGTGCATCTTGAATGTGGTAGGAGGACGTTTCAGTGGTTTTAATCAGATTTCTTTTTTTCCCCCTCAGTGAAGCATACAGGGCCTGGTACATGCTCAGTAAAAGCCATGTTGTTTCGCATGCAGTTAGGTGTGTATCCATCATATGCCAGATACAGACTCCACAAATCACAGTCAGACTGCAAATATAAGAAAAGACTTTTTTTGTTCTGTGTCAAAATCTTTACTTATCATGACGACCCCTATGGATTGATAGAATGCAAGTAAAAGTAGTTCCTATCCCTGTGTGACAACTGTTCTGTGCACTCCAGATACCCCCTGTAAGAAACTTGGGACAGGACTAGTATGGAAACCAATGCCAGCTGTGTTCCCAACCACTTTTAAGTGTTTTAATAGTTTTCATCCTTTCAGATTTCAGGAGTGTTTATTCATTGATTTCCCAGCTAGTGTAATACCTGCTCTCTCATGAGCAATCTATAATAAAATAATTAGTTGGGTAAAAAGTATTAGTAATTAAATTTCCCAGAACTTAAGTCTTCATATTTTGCATTGCACCCATTTCTGAAAGAGAAGTGTGTATTTTTTTTTTTTTTTTTTTTTAAATCAAAGAAAAAGCATTAGTGTTTTGCTTAAGGTTTTGGTGCAGATAGCCTGTTTCCTGGTGATTTTATTGTCCGTGCGTGCATGAAGAGAATCAGATGAGATTTTAAGTTTGTGTAGAAATTTGCATGATAAAGAAGAATGCTTTAATATATTACCTGCTTAAATCTGTGCCCATTGTTCTGCCTGAGAAGGCTGTTGCTTCCTTAAGGGTTCTGTGGGACCTATCATGGACTGGTCACTGTAAATACTGGTAGCTTAGGGTTATGAAACCCATGGTATTGCTGGTGTTCAAATAAGAATATCAACAGCAACCTGGAACTTAGTGGTTATCTTGATAAAGCCAAAAAATGAAAAATATTCTGTAAACTTAGTCCTTGATTGTCCTGGCAAATGAAACGAAAGATGGCCAACACTTTGGATATACAATCCAGGGGTTCTTAGATAAATTGCTGATTAAATTCTCCTTTGTTTTTTAGGAATATGTCTTTCTTGATCAGAGATAGCACATCTGTATTGCTGCCTTGGGCACAGATGACAAGAACTTTTTTTTTGGCTTTTGTCTGCAGGGTATGGTTATGGTTGAATAATAGAATGAACAAAATATGAAATGAAGTCTAATCAGAACAAGTTCCCAGGCAGTTTTAACATGTTAGAAATTGGGGAAGACATGGAGAAGAAATATTTTCCTTTAAAAAGTGACTTTTGTATATGTTTTCCAATTGCTTAGAGCAAAGGATCTTCTGCAGATGCTCACAACTTGACGAAGTAATCTTTCCAGATCAAACAAACAAACAAACAAAAACATCTAGGGAAACAGGGAGAGTTGATTGCTTTCAGTTAATTTATCTGTTGAACTTGGTCTATCTTGCAATGGTAATGTAGAACCTTTATTTGCTTTTGATGCAACCACCTCTGAGGCAAATGCCAAGTGATTATTTAAGTATGCTCACTATTTTCATAGCCCAGTGGAAAAGTTGGAAAAAATCACTGGGAATTTGGATGTGTTCTGTTGAGCTGTATGTTGACTGTGGTAGAAAGTGAAGGCAGTTTGCAAGCTGACCTTTTAAAACATAATAAAGGTATGCAACTGCTGTCCTTACCTGGCTGCTTTCAGTGGAAACAGATGGAAATCTCTCCTGACGCTGCAGTGGAAAATTTGATAGAGTGCAGAAGCAGAAAATGACAAATGCAAAAATGTCCTCGTTCCTGTTGTGGCATGCCAACTTGGCTAATGCAGTAAGTCCAACTCTGTTATTTTGCAGTGTGAAGCATTTGACACACAAGCTAGTTAGCCTGGCCAAAACTTTCTCAATTGCACATCGCAGCTCTTACCAGTTTCAAACAGACATTGCTTCCCCGCTGCTTAGTGGATCCCGCTGCTTAGTGGATCCAGTTTCTCTGTTTGTGTTTGATGGCTGCAGTTATGATAGGTGGCATCTTTGAGTTACTCAGAAACACTTTTATCAGCCAGAATTTAAGGGTTGGAAGGTCTTTTCAGGAGGATCAAGATAAAACTTCGTAATCACATTCACCTAGGCAACTAGTTATGGATAAAACAGCAAAGTCTTTTATTGGCTTGTTTTGTTTGCCCATAATAACCTGGCTTCTGAATAATTAACTGATGTGATCTGTGGAGCCCATGACTTTTGTGATATTGGTAGGGGAATAGGACTTAGTGGCTGATTATGTATTTCTGATTGAGAGATCAGATACGCAGCAGACTATAATAGCAATACCAAAGCCTAGTTCCTCAGGTATATCCTTGAAACTTTCAGGCAGGTGACCTCATATCTGTTTTTAGCTTTTGTGAAGTAACGTGTCCAGGATATCTGTCAGCATCATGTTCTCCCCTACACTATCCATAAGATCTACTTCCTTATTTGTGTTCCTACCTTTTCTGCTTGCAGAGTCGGTCACCAGTCTGGCTATTGTGGATTCACAGGTTCATACAGTCACTGTGGATGTGTTCATTCTTCAGCTCTTCTCAGTCATGCAGATTTCCTCTTCCTGTCATCCGTAACGTGGTCAGCTCCACGCCCCTGTCTTTGCTTCCCAAAACTTCTCCACTATCACCATCCCATTGCTGAGTCAATCTCATGTGCTCCTAGTACAATCTTATCATTTGGGTTTGATTAGTTAGAATTAAAATCACACTTTCCAATGGGTCTTACTCCTCTTGTATTTCTCTGAACTGAAGTCAATTCCTGCAAGAAAGAATCATAGAGGTGCTGATGCAGGCAAGAAGATATCTTAATGAAACAGTTTCCAAAACAGTTGCATGGTATAAAGTGACATAGAAAATTAAAAGCTTTTTTTGTCTGAGCTATTAGCTCTGACTAACTGAATCTTGCCCTGATCAACTCGTAAAATTAAAATCTAAAATAGTGATTATTTCCATCAGGTATGTCATTCACATTCAGAGGTCCTCATATTCCGATAGGTGATCCTGTGATTGATGGATTAAAGAAGAAATCTTAGAGGTCTCTTCCAACCTAGATGATTCTGTGAAATTAGTTTCCCTCCTTCTGCAGCCGAGTATAGCTGTAGATAATAACAGTTGTGATACATAAGACATAACTTGGGAATGCCTGTCTTCTTCCTGTGTGTACTTTCTTCTCCATGCAATAAAATTTTGTGTATAACTGTATAAATCCATGCTAGTCTTTAACATCCCACTTTGAATCTAATTTTAATGGTTTTACCCTTACAAAGACTGAATTAACTACACATAAATTAAAATCCATTCAGTTGTTTGATGTAGGGGTCTCCTGTTACAGGCCTTCAAGGGGATGCATTTGAAATTGGTGACTTGCTTGGTGAACAAGTAATTAGCAACATGTATCAGAGAAATGAATTATCTGCATTTGAGTGCGCAGAAGTGAAGACTTGCTGTGGAATCAACAGGAAATAGTAATGGTTTACAGTGGGCAGCTTCTCATTATAATGCAAATAAGCACGAGTTAAATGGTTGGTGATAGGTGCAGCTTTTAATGGAAATATAAAAACAGAGGCAAGCATGCAGAAGAAAAATTTCAAGTAGAGCACTTAGTGCTAGAGAGAAGTATTCTACAATATTAATTAGGCTATGCCTTTAGCATAGTTTTTGTCTGCGTGCAATGAAGAATTTTGTAATAAATAGACTTGAAGACCAGTCAGGTTATTTGCAGTTAATGCTAATTTATGATTTAGAACAATCATACTTCTGATCTGTGATAGTTGTTGCTTGGGAGACTGGATAAAGTAACAACAAAACAAGGCAAGCATGAGATTTGTGCTATACTGCATGGATTTTGTGATTAAGATTGGAATACCTCTCAGTCAGTGGACCTTTCTGGTAATATCTGGTGCCTCTGGTTAGGAACTGATATACTCACTGTCAGGCTGGTTGTAATTCTGACAGACTCACAGGCAGAAAAAAACTTAACCTCTGGCATTGCTTTTGCAGAAAGGAATTCAAGGAGTGTTAGGTAACTATTTCAGATACGTTTTCATGCTTGATGTGGCAATAAATACAGAAGCTACCATACATTGCTCTAGGTTCCTGAGGAGGACTGTGCTTTATTTCTGTTGATGCTACTTTTTTTTCTATGCCAGATGAAGTCCGTAACTCATTTCTAACATGAAGCATTTATTTGTGGATGTGGGATTATTGGAGTGATAGCAGGAAATAGGTTGATAGCTCAGGAAATCAGTTCTGCCCATAGGTCTCATACACATGTGCTGGACTTCCGAAGTATTGAAAAATACTGATTTTTGTTCTTGGGCTTTTCTTTGGCTGCATAGTGAAGGCTTTTAATCTTGTGGTTAATGTTATTTCCTCAATGTTTCCATTTAGCCCTTGTAAATCAAGGAAGTAGATATTCATTAGGTTTTCATGTATGAACACTTGCCAGAAGGACAACATTGCTCTGCCCCTGGAGGCATGAGGCAGTGAATGGATGCCATCCATTGAAACGATTCTTAAACTAGATAACCACAAAGACAACCATTTACCGTGGCAAATCTTCTGGTACTTACTGGCAGCTGGCTGTTCATGAAGGCCTTGAGCTGTCTGATTTAGGAACTTGGGTGGAATCAAGTTGTACAAATCTGGGCTCTAATCCCCATTTGCCTCAGTGTTCTTATCTGTGGTTTAGCAGTATTAGATACTGTATGTACCCAGGCAGAGGTCTTGGTCATTGATGCTGAAAGAGATTGGAGACACTATTTTATTTTCTATGCATGGGCTTCCAGAAGTTCTGTGCTATCTGGAGAGCAAAAGAATCCAGGCGCTCTGGGTAGTGATGGATCTGCACCGGGTTTAGTCCGTTCAGAAAGGAAGTTCTGCAACTCTCAATGGTTGTGTTGCGTGGCCTTGGTTGGTGGGATTCATAAACTACCTTGGTTTGTGTAACCTTTCTTGTAGCACCATTAACAGAACTGTTAATTGCTTAGTGGAGCTCATGTCTGGAGTGAAATCAATTTCTTCATTGAAGAAGGATATGGTATGCATTGCCATATGAGTAATACTTTAGACAGATCTGTTTTCTGGGAGACAAAAGAACACCTGCTTGTGTTCATACTCTTATTTTGTTTGATCTGCTGGACAGTCGAGGCTTAGCTGTAGGATGAGAGAGAGCTGAAAAGTTCTTGTGAAGGGCACTCTGTCATTCTTAAATGCGCACCAGAACCTTTGTTGCAAATGTGTTGTTTTTTGTCTATGCAAAACCAGCAATGTTTGAAGCCTTTTTTTTTTTCTTGAACAGTTGTCAGTTGAACTTTTGAATGATTCTGTACAGTTTTGCTTTCAGAGAAATATGAGTATTTAATGATACACTTATTTTCTCAGGAACTGAATGTAGAGCATCTCTAAAAATCTTATCTTGACACCAAAATGGAATACAGAACAGGGAGAATTGGGCTATCATTCCTAAAACCATATCAGAGATGAAAAAAGCTGAAAGAGTTAACTTCTAACCCAGTGTGACAGCTTGTTTTTTTAATTTTATTTTATTAATGTTGTCTTTAGAAACTAAGACATACTTGCTTAAATTTATTCACTTTTTGAGACTGATTTATCTTCTGAGTGTGGCCCTACTATTTTTCTTTAGTGCTATGGAATTTGATTATACTAACAATGAAAGAAAAATCCAGTGGGCTGATCTAGAGACAGTCATAATTTATGGAGGGAGGAAACCCAGTGAGAAATCTTATTCTGGTTCTCAGTAGTAGAAGGAAACTATTCAGTTCCTTTTGTCCAGATATTATGGCAGACAGAACTCCAGACTTAGCTGCAACAGTTGCAGAAAAAAGAGCTGGCACCTTGGCAGCTAATTTACTATTTGGCTCTGAAAAAGGAGGAGACTGGGAATCTTTATGCAACGCATATTTGGGAGGAAATAACTGTGTAATGAAGAAAAAAAAATCAGGTAGCCCAAAACCTGAACTAACTGAACACTTTTTCAAAAATACTACATACCCCAATGCATTGTTTTAAGATTTCAATAACTGTATTATAAATTCAAGGCTCTTACTTTGAACAAATTTTTATTGCTGCGTACAAAAGCAACACAGCCTAAGCTGGCACATACTATTTCTCTTTCCTCTGCTTCTTGGAAGAAACTGCTTACTATGAAAGGACTATTTTTTTTTTGTTATATGCCGCTGTACTGTGATCTGTGATGCGTAAGGGCACAAGAACATGAGAAGTTCAAGACCTAGTTTGTACATTACAGAGGGAGTTGCTTTAAATTTAGAAACTGGACAAGCTGTGTAAACTTCTGCATTTTTGGTTATTTGGTTGGATTGTACAAAATGTGTTCAGAACTTTATCCTCCTCACATATTCTTGGCTCCATCTGGGAGTAGTGGAACATGCAGTTAGGTCCCTGCTGTGCTGAACACAATCACCAAAATAAGGTAAAGGTTGAGTTCCCAAATCAAATGGCTTTCGGTTGGGACAAGATTCTTCTGTTTGTCTTTTACACGATAGTCTCTGTCTTTGTGTCTCAGACACCTTGTAGTGGTATGTTTCAGAATAGAAGAAAATACCTCTCTGTCTTAGGTCAGTGATCAGCTACTTGTTATTCCTGACTGTGACAGCTAACTGGAAGGAGAAGAAAGTGTTATAGCTGATTTTAGGTTAATGTGCTATCTTTGCTGATTGCATTTTGCAATCAAAGAGGCTAAGTGTAAAACATTGATATGTCAGAGCATTCTGACATTACCAGTGACCAAAATTAACAGATACGTGATGTGAATTAAGATTGCAGGAATTCAGTGTTTGTAACTGGTTTTGCAGCAAGTCTTCAAAGCACTGTTAAAAACACAGGTAGTGCCAAAATTAGGGGTAGCAATAAAGACTTGGAATATGATCGTCAGTTGAAAAAAAAACAAAATGGATTTCACGGTGTCTAGTAGATAAGAATCAGCAACATACTATCTTCCTGTGGCTTTGTTTGGTCTATAAAGCTAACTGGAAAACGGAATACTATCTTTTAATTGAAATATACTTCTCATCAAATGTGCTCGCCATACCTTTCAATAAGAATGGTTCCTTCATTACAATCATCTTTCCACTCTTAACTGAAAAATGCAGCTAAAGGCTTTAATCCAGCTGCAAAGATAAAGCTCTTCCTCACAGGAAGAGCAAGGGTTTTTTTTATTTTTCTCCTCTCTGATTGTACTGTGGGGTTGAATTTAGGTCTGGCACCATTTATGGAAGAGTTCAGTTGGGTTAGCTTTTCAGGTAGACAAGAGAACTTTATTTAGCTGTGACATGCAGAGCATGCTCATTGTCTCAGCCCTATCGTCAGGAACAAGTGTCCACATCATGATAAACACAAACGGATGTTTCTTAATGCCTACTCCAGAGCCTGACAACAATTCATCAAATCATCCCTAGAGATTCTTTCCTAAATAGGAACTTTCCTAAATAGGAACTTGAACTGTGAGCTCCTGTGCTCAGCTCAGATAGCCTCTGCCTTTGCTCCACCTGTGCTGCAGACAGATGAACACTTTAAAGGGTTTGGCAGCATGTTCATGTTTCTCTAGTGCTTACTTCCCATCAGAGCTGAAGGTACTATCTGAGGACTTGCCCTTGCTAACCTTGAAATGAAGTGATCACAGCCGGAACGAACATGAATTAATTCCTTTTACTTCTAAGTGTTCTGTATGACTTCCCTCTGTCTGCAGCTAGGCTGAAGCTTGCTGGCCCTTTGTTTCCTGTCTCATCTTTTTCCTTTTCATCTAGATTCACCCTCTTATTTTTAGGTATTTAGGTCTTGATTTGTGAAAGAGGAAAAAAGGAATCTCTGATGAAAGAGGTGTAGGTGTGACCATGCTTTTAAAGAGAAAGAAGAAGTGAATTATTTTGTAACATGAATATTTGCTGTAGGGGAACAGGTTGTTCAGTGACACAGACTGCCCGTAGTTTTATCATGAACCAGAATGAAGTTCCCAGTGGTCGGAGTTCACACCAAGAGCTGCATGTAGGCAATAGCAACAGCCCTGCTAGGGAAGGCTCCTTTCTTTCTTTTTTTTTTTGTCCTTTTTTTTTTTTTTTTTTTTTTTTTTTTTTTTTTTTCCCAGAGATTTTTCTACATGAATTAATTCAGTTTGCACAATGGAGTGAGGAATACCTCTTTTTTTAGCTGACCTCTTTTTGGCTTCTCAGCTTCTTTCACTGTCTAATAGCCAGAGACAAGCTCTATCTGAAATTCCCACACTTCTCTGCCCCTTCCTTTCTCTGACCACCTAGAAACCACTTGCTATTTCTGGAGTAGTGCTGGGAAAAAGTAATCTGGGAAGTTTTACAGTAAGAGAGTGCATTTCAAACAGCATCACTGCGTCTGGAAGATGAAGTATACGTGTGTATGGACTGAAATTACTGAAGTCCTTTCCCATATCCACAGTAATAACTAGAGAGCAGAAGTAATGTTGGCAGGACGATAAAACCAAGATACTCTCAGGTTTATGGCTCTTTTACTGCAATTCTGGATAGAATTGGGAACCTTATCGTTTCCAGAAGATCTGTATTTATCTTGTCACTATATGTATTTAAGCACTGTAGCTGCAGAATAACTAATCTTCTGTATGCTGTGTTTTTTTCTTAATATCCATAAAAGTGCTAGAATGTGCATCTCAGACAAAACAACCAGCCATTGTGATCTGGATTCTGATTCCTGCACTGATTCCTGAAGTGTTCCATGGTTGTGCCTGATTTCTTTAAATAATGAGGGTGAAGAGGGAGGTGGTAGAGCCATGTTATAGCCCCTTTCTCTTCCATTCCCCCCCCCCCCCCCCTTTTTTTTTTTGAGAAGCAAAGAACAGGGAGGAGGAAGAATGTGGTACTTAGAATCATATCTCATTTTCTGAGCATTCTGTGAAGGCTTAATTTTATTGCTTTATGCCATCAGAACTGTTGTGTTTTTTCCCCTCACAAAGGATTGGTATGTAGTTGATCGTGTTTGAGCCCACTTGCCAAGACCAATCCATTGGCACATTTCAGGTGTAATGAAGAAAATTACATTATCTTGCTTAGTAAGCATGTTATTTAATAGTGCTGTTAAAACTGGGGAGCAGCCTTTTATTGTAGCATTTTCCATGGGATTATAATTCCTTTTGAGTAATTTATTACTTCTTATTTAAAAAAAAAACAAAAAACAAAAAACAAAAAAACAAACAACTTTATTTTTTTTAGAATACACACCTTGGGGTCTTCACTTGCACTGTTGCAATCTACAATATTGATCTGCAGCCAAAATATTTTCCATCCAGTTCTAGGTGACAGGTGGCTTTTCTAAAGAATTTCTTGAAAAAAAAATTTGAACTCAAGTTCAACAATGTGTGTCTAAACCGAAGGAGCAGACTTCTGCTCCAAGCTGATCAGCAAGTATGATAGAAATTTATATTGCTGTTTAACGTGTTTTCCTTTGGATTTGCTATGAGGTGAATGCAAGGAATTAGTTCTCAGACTTAGATCAAAATTGTTGGGTTATTTTTATTACTTTGCGGAAATTGCACATAGAATGTAGGTCATAATTTCACAGTGATAAAAATGGATCAAATATCTTCTTGAAACACTGAGGGTCCCCTGATGCTTCAGGTATGCAGAACTGATATATCCTGTACATGTTTAATATACGTGCCTATCATGGGATCTGCACCAATCATGCACAGAAAGTGTACGGGTTTATAAGTAGATATGGATTTATGATTGGAAGCCCTAACCCAGTGCTGTTCATAACCAACACACTTGATGGCCTCAGGGGAAGTCTGTGATGCACAAGGAATGTGGGTTTTCTGCCAAATATTATAAAACATGAAGCTGACAGCTCTGTTCCACATAGCACAATCTAAAAGGATGCACAGACATCTTTTATATGATTCTGGTGTCCTTGTTTTGAGCAAAAAGAGAAGATAAACTAGGAAGTGAAATAGTAAAGGCTCAAGTTTTCTATTCTAAATGTAAACTTTTATCTTGCCTTATATTACTCTTACTAAAAAAGAAACAAAAAAGGCAATTTTGGAGTCTTTGTATACGAGTTTCATAGCTCCCATACCTTGCCTAACTCTTACTGTATTTAGTCAGAACTAATGTGTGAATCGTGATCTAGCTGTTCCTGCTCCAGCAGGGGGTTTGGACTAGATGATCTTTCAAGGTCCTTTCCAATCCTTAACATTCTGTGATTCTGTAATCTAGCTGTGGATCTAGTCACATTGTTAATCACAGTGAAGTTTTTGAATTAGAATAATTGAAACCAGTTTCACACTACTTCATCACCAACTCTTGGCAAAATTGCCATTAATATCACAGCCTCTGGTAGAACAAGGACATTAAACTTCCTCGCAATTTCTCCTCTGCTAGACAAAAAGAGGGCTTGATGGCATACAGTGGATTTTCAGTGGTAAATGAAATGGGGTGAGATTTCAGGTGGGTGTTGTGGGGTATTTAAGACATTGATGACTTTCAACTAAGATAGTTCTTAAAAAGTTCTTAGAAAGTTCTTCTGGCTAAAATCACTCTCACTTGTCTTGGAAGGAGGTTGCTGGGGAATGACTTTCAGGTCTGTCCAGATTTTTGTGATCTCTGAGTGCTGGATTTTCTGGTGACTGTTGAAACAGCACATAGTTTTCCAGAAGGCCTGCTCTGTGAAACTGAGTTTGGGTCTGCTAACCATCTTTCAGCAAGGTTATCCTTCTGGTGGTGCAAGCACTTTTGCTCACAGTTGTCTCAAACACCATTAGCAATTCCAGTAGAGTCTGGATTCTGAACAGGCTGATTTAGCACTGCTTTTTGGTAAAGTATGTGTACTTATATCCTTCTCTCTGCCCTCAACAGAATCATCATAAGTCAGTATGTCAAGTGTTTTTCCTGCACACGTCACTAGTAATGTGGTTCCAGAAGCTGTCTGCACATCCCTTGTTTGCCTGTCAGATGCTAGCGGGAATTTGTGGAGTGTGAGCTTCCTTTGGGTCAGACCTTCAGGCTGAGTGCTAATTAACATTGCAGAAAAGGGAAGTCTGAGGGGAGCTGCTCAGAAGGAGGCTTACAACTAGGCTGCTTTTTTTGTTGTTGTTGGTTTTTTTTTGTTTTTTTTTTTTTGATAAAGAACAAATTTCCGTTTTCTAGTACTGTTAGTAAAGGGAAATCATGCTTGTACAAATGGCTGCTGCAGCATTGTCAGTGATGCCTGTGCTCAACTTCAAACAAATCCACATTGCTGGTAGTGGTGTCTGACCCCCTGCAGCATGTTAGTAAGTCTGAGGGTGGGCATGGAAAGTGTTCCGTCTGTACAGGCCAAAAGATGAGGAAGGTCTGAAGTTAAATTTGATTCTTTTACACTAGAGAATAGACCAACTTCATTAGCTCGTTCCCACACAATAGCCGTGATTCTGTTGTCCTGCTTTGCCTCGGAGGCAGTTTTGGTCCCTCTCTGAGGTTAAAAGTTAGCTTAAACTTCTTCAAACTGCCATTGTGGCAGCTCTCCCACACTTGTGCCTGCAGCACACCAACCAGTCCTTGCTAACTGGTGAACAGTTCACTTGGAGTGTGAAATGCTATTCCATGCTGATCTCTTTTGCCAGGTGATACATGGGTACAAAAAGTTGCCAGTTAGAAGTTCTGCATCATTACTTGTGCTGGCTTGATGGCATTTCTGTGTGTCATTCTAGCAGTATACTACCCTGAATCTCTTTGAAAGACTATACAACAGCTGACCAGAGGAAGGGAAGGGAAATCCCCCTTCTATTTCAGAATACCTGTGTTGATGGTCTTATTTTATGTCAGGAGACTTTCTAGTTCCCTAAATTTGAAAACTTTTAAACAACATTTCAGCCAAATATGAGCACCTGTTATTGTTATTTTTAAAGGCATTGAAAGTAGGAGATGATGTCAAGCTCTACAAGACAGTATAAAGTCTTACCTCTTGAAAACAGCTATAAAAATCAGGACTATTAAGAGCTTTTTCCCTGTGTCTGTTTGAACTTCTAAATAAATAAAAAAAAAAAAAAAAAAAAAAAAACACCGCTCATTTTTAAGATACCAGCAGATAGTAGTCAAAAGGCAAATCATAATGTGAAGGCAAGTCCTGTGCCAGACACCAAATACAGGCCTCACGTTTTTAACAAGTCACAGTTACTTTGCTCTTCAAAGGGGAGCTAGACATGGTTTGGCACTGAGTAGCTGGATTACATTTGTTCATGAACTAATCAATAATTTTTATGCTATATGAGCAATTCAGGCTTTGGTTTACTGTTTTGATAATGACATGCCTTTGCTTTGTGAGTTAGGGATCCAATCTGAAATGTGCTCATTTCAGCAAGAGTAGGATAAAACCCCACATAGCATCTCCTGTAGGTTAATATCACTGCAATAGCTAGTGGGAAGAGAAATTCCTATTACTTTGAATCATTTGTGAATCCATTTGATTTTATCTTCTTCTAGATAGTGGTATCCAAGATATCCAGAGGGAACAATTTAGTAGTTTTTCTGCAATTAATATGAGCATTTTGTGCAAATAAAATGCCCCTAATCTGAGAGCAGGTTGGCAAATAAGCAGGAAGAGCAGGTTGGTCAGCAGGCAGGAATGAATACCAAATATTTTTCTTGCTGCCTGCCATATTTTTGGAAACCGATTGGAAGCCAAAAACGTTCATCAGAAATGTTCATTAAAGTGGTCCCCAAAGTGGATTAGTCAGCTAGTTCTCAAAAACCACTGACTATTCTTTTCTGTTGTGCTGTTGGCCTCCTTGCATCACTATTAATTATGAAACTTAGCTCTTTAGCAGACTGCTAATTAAATTGGGCTGCAGTGATACAGACAAGTATTGTACCTCTTTCTATTCTCTGCCAAGATAGTCATATATCCTGGGGATGTCACAAGGAAAAGCCAGCCAGCCTGCCAGTTTCCCTTCCTCTAGGGATGCCATGTCACATTTCATTTGACTACCTGTCTATTACAGTGAATCTCTCCCTTCACTGTAATTTTAGAATTGTTTATCTAATCCTTTTTCAAGGCGAGAGTTCAGCTTGACAGTGCCTTTTTGACTTGGTTTGAGGGCTTTTAAGCAGTCAACTCTATGATTCATTTCTGTCCTGAAGGTGGTGTGTGTTGGCTGTAGTGCAGAAACTCAGGACAAGGACAAGAAGTTACAAATAGTAGCATCTCTATAATTGTAAATACTGTCCAAGTTCTATAAATCTGCTGAACTCTGACCATCTCCTCTTGTGAAGGTCACTTAAGCTACAAGTGCCTTACAGTGCTTCACTCTGGTCAGACTGAGTGTTTCCTCTGACTTCCCTGTGGGGAGGTGATCGTTGCTTTGTTGTAACATTAGTTTTCTGTGCTTTGCTAATGTAGGATGATGATGGAAGCTAAGTTTTGCTTTGTAATTTCACTATGATTTTCTGGTGACAAAAGGAGGCTGAAGATGATAGTGACAAAAGTGCATTTTTGTCATCTCACTGAAGAAAGTCAGCTAATGCATAGTGTTATGGCTGACACCCAGTTGTACAGCTCTTCTGTGCCTTGATATCTTTCAGTTTGAAAGTCTCTTCCGTGTTCCTTGCTGGCCAATTACTAGCAAGGTATATCATGATATTTGTATTCTACCACTTCTTCAAACTTTTTTCTGTATGAATAAGATTAGTTGAACTGAAGACATCAATTTTGATCAAAAAGAGTAAGGCTTTCGTTCTGTGTGGTATGTGGCTGCTATACCCTGCTTCTCCACACCAGTGGAAGACTGTTCTGGAGAAAGGAGGAAACAATTGCAATGTCAGAGCAAGCAATGAGTTAACTTTAGTTTCCCTTTTTCAGAGTATTGAATTCCAAAGGCTTATTAAACAGAAAGTGCAACTCCATTACATTTTTGCTAGGTATGCTATTCAAGTATTGATCAAAACCTGCCTTAACTTTCACCAGTTTACCCAAATAGCTGATACATTGTTATCTCTGAAATAATAATCTGTTAATGAGACTTTTCATGTTCTCTTGTTTTGATGTAAATAAATCCTTCTAGGAGTTTAAAGCCCATCTAGCAAGCTTTATGGGTGGGAATTTACGGTTGAAGAATACCAAGGGTGCTGTGCGCATGTAACCTTAGTCCAGTTCTCAGTTTTAAACAGATCAGAGCCTTTTCCGTTGTCAGTGGTTTTCACTGTCAGTGGTCAGTGGTATTCACCCTTTAAAACTGTGTCGTATTTACTATTAGTGTCTAGGAAGCGTGTACATTAATATTGGGTTTTGTTAATAGTTAACTGTAAACTTAACTCAGTCTTTTCTGTCACAGATTCCTTATTTTAGTTTGTCTTTAATGCTTTTCTTTCAAATTGGAAGACAGTATTTAGTGGGGTTTTCTTTGTGTTTTTTTTTTTTCTTTTTTTTTCCTTTTTTTTTTTACTTTGGGTTTTTGTTGTTTCATTTTTTAATTTATTTTCTTGTTTGTTTTTCAGCTTCTGGTACAGGTATTATTTATTTCAGTTTGGCAAAGCACTAACAAGCAAGATTATTATAAACAGCTGATCAGACACAGGAATTCTTCATAGTATGAAGTCATGATCACAACTCTTTAATTTATGCATTTCTGTTAGAAGACTTAGTGAGATAAGTGCTATTGAAACTAAATGTTGTGTGAACTAAAAATGGTATGAATTAAAATCCTCTGTTAAACTAAATGGTCTTAAAATAAGACAGCTACATTAACTGAATCTAGAGAAATTCATACCTTCACTGAGTTTATTATACTGTGATCACAAGGTTAGCCAGTGCTGTGCACACATGTACATATGAATAAAGAACAAGCTGACTGACAAAAATTCAACCTACAGTTTGCAGTTCAATAAATTAAGAATTGCCAGCCTAAAAAGCTGTGAACATGACTGAAAATTTTTTGGAAAAAAAAATAAAAAATTGACTGCAAATAAAGGGACTGATTAATCATGACTATGTTGCATACCTGAAGGAAGTAATTACTTTCAAACAGGTTTCAAGGTGCTGTTTGTTTTTTTCAGGCATAATTCTGTTTTGGCTTCCTCTTGTGGAGAATTCAGTGGATGCTATTCAAATAGGGAGGTATCGGCTTCATTGAAAAATAGGTCAGTGTTTCCAATTCAGTCTTTATCAGGAAGCTATCATTGATGCTCTGTTCAGCAGAAAGGCTCACAGCCACGAAACCTCTTTTCACTTACTGCTTATGGGATTTTTTTGTAAAACAACTTCTCAGCAGTCTTGTTCCATGTTGTGAGTCCATTCATGAATGCAAGGTGATTCTGGCAAGCAGGTAATGATTCTCCTGAGGCAGGAAGGGAAGCAAGAAGTTGTTTCACAGGACAAATGTAAAGATTCTTGGAGGGATTTTTTCTTTGACATCAGTGTTTGCCATACCTGTTGAAGGGGTTTAAAATAGGTCTTCTCACTGGTGTCTCCTAACGGTATCTCTTCAATTGCAACAGTAGAAATTCTAGTTAGATAATTAAGATTTTTTTAACAATTCTGTCATCTTGCTACCTGCTGCTTTCGCATTAGTTGGGGAAGAAAGGTGACTAGCTACAGACACTAAATCTGCAGTGGCCACTTCTATGTGTGTCTGGCTTTCCTGCTCACTTCTGTCCCGTTCATTGGTGGAGTGGCAGAGTGGTGTCTGTTGCCTACAGGCTGCAACTGGCCACTCAAATCCAGGGGAACGTGGTTTGCTTAGTCATGTACAGCTCCAAAACTTGGCACAACGCAGATTTCTTACTCAATGGTGTAGCACAGTGGGTAGAAAGATGAGCATGCTCTTGGCCCAACAACGCATAACGCAACACTTGAGGTGTAGTGGCCCAAATCTAAGCTTCAGCTTTCTGTTTTATTGATATCTTAAGTTCCTTACCTAGCGTTTATGTTTCTCCCGACAAACTATCACCTTCAGTTTTGCACTTCTGAACTGGTTAATTCAAAGGTATGTGAAGCTCCGCTCTTCAGCTGTGACTGTTCTGTCTGTACACTTTCTAGCACTGTATTTGGACAGGCTTTAGCCTGCACACTTCCATGTTGGGTGTGTTTGGTTAGCTCTTTGACATGCTACAGATGGTCTCTTTATCATTCTCTTATCTAGCTGCTTATCAGTCATGCTCTCAAACTCCAAGTCATGTTTCAGTTGCACAGCTGCATAATTAGTCTTCATTGTTGCTGTGCCTGCATAGCATTGCTTCAGCCCACAAGTGGGAGTCCTGTGACAGCCCACACATGTTTCTGTTTGCCACCCACACAGAATCTGAGGAGGTGAAAAGTGAGCAAGCTCTGCCTGTTCTGTAGCTTGGGAAAAGTATTTTTTTTTTTATTATTCCCCCCCCTACCCCCCCTCCTCCTGGATTCAGCTCTGCTCACTTGAATAGGCTCTGATCTTCAGCCAGGAGCCTTTCAGCAAAAGACCACCTACCAGAAAGAGGTGACCTCAAGCAGAAGTCTTTAGGGAAAGTTGGGAAAGCCCAACATTAAGGACGAGGCAATGGAATTGGGACTGACAGGGGAGGTAAATGGAAGATTGCAGCTCCTTCACCTTCTGCCCTCATTCTTTATAAAGTGGAAGATGAGTGGAACTGATTAATTTCTTTGAAGGAAGCAAGAAAACTCCTTGGTTTGAATCAAACCAAGAAATGGCTGTGGCAGAACTGGATTGAAAAAAAATTTGCAGCATGTGAAAAGCTGAAAGAGATGTTTTACCCCTTCTATTCAGACAAATACTGTAGCCTGAGGCATTTGAAAGGATAGAGCTGTACAAGCAAGAGTTATATCCTTTCTTGTACCTTATTCTTAGATGAGTGAAGAGATCCACAAAAAGACAATTTGTTCAATTCCATTTAGTTTGGAGAAATAAAAATGCAATAGGATCTTATTTCTTTCATCTCTATTGAATTCTAGGGTAAGTTTCTTCAAAGGAATTATGTGGTCATGGCACTTCACCAATTTAGCATTGTATGTGGAGTTAGAACTACTAGTTTTAAAGAAGCTGGAGCCATAACCTGGCATATTGAGCTATCCACAGTTGTCTAGTTTTGTGAACCTTTCCTGTACACAGTCCAATAACCTTGATTGCTAAGGGATTTTATGTGCCTCTTCCTTATGGGTGCCAAGGCAGGGATCTGAATGTCTTGAATGCATTCAGAAAGGTAGCCCAAGGTACAGCTGAGCTTGTTAGAGCACTCTGGGACTCCCCTGCCTATACTTGGCTCCCTCGTGCTTCTTCCTGTATGTGTGTTGTGAGCACCCTGGCGGCTGTGTGGAACGGTCTGTAACATGCAGCAGAGCAGATCCGATCTCCTTACAGGCAGTAGTGCTGAGCATGGGTGTCTGACTTGGGTGCTTTGTTGGTTTGTGTTTTCCCAGTAGTGACTGGTCATTAATTTGTCATCTTTGGTTTATATTAACAGAAAATACAGGACCATCAGGCTCTAGCTGAGTCATTGACTTATAGTCTCAACTAAGGCAGTGACTTACTTATAACCTAAAACAAGCTTTTTCTGTTGCAGGAAACTCTGATCTGGGGTGCCTCTAACTTATTTCTAGCAGTGTCTCTAAATCACCTACGTTTTCCTGCCGCTCCATGACGTTGTTACTGAGAGCTCCTCCCGCAACCAAAAAATGGCTCCCCAGTCTTAAATTTCCTTACAGAAAGTTTGTCATGTTTGTCCTTGCGCCAGGATAATTGTTCCAGAAAAATAGTCTCTCCCCTACCTCCAAGTGACGTAGGCATTTCTTTTGTCACAGGGCCATCTCTGTGCCAGGAGAACTGGGCTTTGGCATTAAAGGCTGTTCCCACAAACAAGGATACTTCTGTGCTTTGGGAATTTTATGCCAGCAGTTGAAAAGAACCTCAGCTTCCTCTGACCCATGGGAGTTTTCACAGAATATGTGCTTCTTAAATAAAAATCCCTCATGTGGAAGTCATTGTACTCCTCCTAGCTTTTGTGATCAAAGAGAATCCTCAGGTAACCCACAAGCCAGGTGCTTTTGAACAGAAAAGACTACAGTGCCAGGGATTGCAGGTGTCACAGTCAATAATTTAGTAGTCCTTCTGCACTGAAGTGACTCTTACCACTGAATTTGCATAATAAGTTTAAATTTCTTACTCAAACGCTGAACAAATAAGATGTTTGGGTTACAACACCTGGCAGCTTCTTTCTTGCTTGCTTTTCTGACCATTTTATAGCTAATGTTGAATTGAAGATTTGGAGTTTCTAGGCTCTGTATTAATGGCCATGTTGAATTCTTTACATTGTTGAGGTTTGCTTATGTCTGTGGAGGCTAAACAGATTTGATAATGGAAGAATCAATATGTTAGCTGTGCAGGGAGAGAAATGAATTTCACTTTTCTGGTGTGTCTTTGGTTTTCTTGTGCTGAAATCAGTGTAGGACTAGCCTTATCTACAGAGTCAACGTAAAGTGAGTAATTCTCACTCACTGTTCAAGATCTTTGTTGTTGTTCTGTCAGCCATCACGTGTAGGTGATTTCTTTGGACACTCAAATATAATCTTTGCTTTGATGTCACCAAATATTTATAATTAATTTGTGTATCCTGCTTTAAAGAAGAAATCTGTGTTAGCAAGAATGGGAAGTTGGGCTGATGATTGGCTGATGGGTTTGCATTTGAATCCTCTACCAGCTATGGTTCAGGGTAACACATTCTGTGACTAGATTTCTCTCTGGCTAAGACACAAGCTGTGACATTCAGTTTACTGACCAACTTTGATTTTTAGCTATATTTCATGTTCAGCTGAAGTTTAAAGACCCTGCACATCTGCCAAGATAATGTTTCATTACCTGTACCATAAATGCTGTATGTTCTATAAACGTAGAGTTTGGGCTCCTTTGCACTGGATTTCCTTATTGTGCATATGCTGTTGAAGAAGCCCCGTGTCTTTGTTGTAACTCCCATGCTACTCAAGGAGGAACATTCTTATAGTTGGGGTATAGAAAACGTGGAATCATGTTAGAAAAATAGCAAACACTTAGATGCAGTGTTTAGATGAGATGCAGTGTTTAGATGACGTGTAAGAGTCATCATTATGAAACGAGACTGTCCGCATAGAGCTATCTGCCACCTGTTTGCTCTTAAACATTCTTCTGTTTTCCTATTTTTAAGGCTCTTGAGGCTTTTTAAGGCTGTTGGAAGTATTTTGAGTTCCAGCCCAGGCCAGATGTAGCTAGGCAGAGGACTACCAGGCAACAGAGTGCCATGTTGCAGCTTGTGCAAGGCTGATACTTGTTCAGCATCTGTGCTGTGTTTAGAATGTATTTGAACATTAGGAAGGATAGAATTTTAACTTTAAGAGTTTTTTGTGGGTTTGGGTGTTGGAGGATTTCTTGCCAGCATGAGTCCATGAGAACAATAACATCCTGGCCTGCTGCAAGCAGAACAGCATGCTTGTGAGCATTAGGAAGCTTGTGATGCATGTCCTGAACGTGACTGTCGGCAAGGCGTTCATATTCCCAGGCAAAATCAGAGAAATATCCTGGTATGCATAGGGATTGAAGGGATGATGTGCAGGCTGAACTGCAGAGAGCTGATTCTGTGGGTGTTTTGAAGCACTAAAGTGTGTGGTTCTGGCATCCCCCTAGTTGATTCTGGGTATTGCCATTTTCCCTACTCTTTTCTTTCTCCGTTGCAATTACTGCTGGATATGTCACCCAGCTTGCTAGCGTTGGTGTTGTGCCTTTTTTGTATGCATACAGCAGAGCAGGGAGGCATCCTGGGTGTTTGCTTCTACCTAATGAGAAAGCAAGGTTGAAGCATGCACAGCAATGGAAGGACCAATAAATGCTGCAAGCCCCGGCTTTTGCTTCCTGTTTTCCAAGCCAAGTTTTGGGCTTTTGCTGACTTTTTCCTTCAGGCAAACCATGTACGTGGCCACTCTTCTTTCCGTCTGGACTTCCTTCTGCAGCTTGAAAAATTGTAGCCAGAATAATCGTTCTAGTCAGCTGCAAGCATTGTATTACAGTGGTGAAGTCCCACCAGCCTGCAGCCCCATTCCAGTCTGTGTGGTACAACCTGCCCTTGGAGGCAAGACTGCCACAGGTAAATTTCCTATAGACTGCTGGGCTGTACAGTATGAGTGTGAGTCCTGCTGCTGACCTGATCAGACAATAGCCAGATCAATGACACTATAATCTTTCTGGCCAGACTTTGTGCAAAGTTGTCTTTTCATTTAATCTCTAGCAATAAAGTCAAGCCCTTGCTTAGGCATTTTTATTAGTATTTTTACAAGTGGCAGAAGAGTAAACTTAGGCAAGTCTTTCCTATCTACATGTCTCAGGACATAGTAATGTGAAAGGATGCCATGGCTGATAGCAAGTGGATAAAATGATTACAGAAACAAGTCAGCTTTCAGGTCTGCTTATAGCACTGATATTGTGAGTCTCTGTCCCAGAAGTAAGAGCTCCAGGGTCTATTTGGCTGGGAAGTACAGCAGGGGAATTGGCAGAACTTCGTGTTTAGTCCTGTCTGTAGGCACGATTGCAGGTAATGACATGCATGAGTTAGTGGTGCAGCAAAACTTAGAGGAGTAAGAATGACAAGATCTTGCTTCAGTTTCAACACTGTTAGGAGCAAATTTTTTTGTTTACCGTCACTGTTGTATCACATTTTGTTCCCTATGGTACTCTCAACTAGCAATGTTCCTGTTCCCTTAAATTGCCTAGCAGAGTGGGGTTGTGATATACTCTGAAGTTTCTTTGCTAGTAACACAAGATCTTCAAAGCTTTTTTTGGGGAAAAAAAAAAATAATAACACTCCTGTTAGAGTTTCGGAATAGGCTCCCTGAGTACCTTATGCATAAAAAAAAATAATTGTATTCTTGGAGTAAATGGGCAGCAGAGTGGTTTCTTTGGGATGGTTGTAGACCATGACTAACATGTGACTGTTTCAGAGCTTTATTTTAATGCCAGTGTGTTGCTGTATGTAGAACACATTTTATACATTGAGGCAAATTCATATTCTTTGACACCGGCATCTGAGAGATTATTGTGAATTCATTATAACCAGAGAGGCACAATAGCAATTTTATTCCAAGTTGGCCTTTAAGCAGCTTTGGGATTATATTGCAGAAAGCTCTGCGGTGCCTGGATTTTATGCATTTGCATTAAACACCAACAATTCCAGGAAGCGTCTGAGTTGTTGTGCTGCTGATCACTTGCCTCTGCACTGAGGACTGTGTGTAAGAGCGCAGACTGCAGCTAAGGCTGATTCATCTGAACAAGTGGAAGTCTTGTTGCTTTCAAAGCACTGCTTGCTAAAGCAAGGTCAGAAAACTGTAAACTACCATGTCTTCTGGGCTCACAGTCCCTACTTGCTGTGCATGACTACAAGGCTATATTGGAGCTGTGTACCCCAGCTCGAGACATAGGATAACAGATTAAGAGGACAGCTGAGGTCACGGTTCCAGTGCCAGGGGCTGGGAAGGAGTTTGATTCTGCTCCGCTCTGCACCACAGCACAACGTGTACAGGATCTGCACACTGCGGATGCTGAGCTCCTAGAGAGGTGTTAGTGGTTTACAAGGCACAACTGCAGGGAGCATTTATATACTAATGTGAGCGAAGGACTCACAGTCTTTGATGCTGAATTTTGGGTTGTTGTGGGCCCTATTTTACTGGGACTTTAAATGGAAGACAGTATTTCCTTCCTGGAAAGATCTGTGGCTAAAAAGCTTAAAAGTTAGCTTCCACCTGTCAAAACAACAGCGTTAAAGGTTTCCACAGTAGTTATGAGTGAACAGATATGTTTTTGTGGGTTAGATCTTAGTAGTCTGGTTGTGTCAGGGACAGTGATCAACAACCTGGCTAATTAGTCTGGCTGAAACAGTGAATTGATGCATCCATGCTCCTTCTGGAGCTAGGTCATCGTGGGCTAACTTGTTTATCGGTTCTTCCAGTTTTAAATTAAAACTTTTAAATCACCTTGTGCTTCCAGATGCACATGCTGTGGTTGTAAGCCAAGGCACTACCTTTTAATTACTAACCTCATTCCTGACCCTAGCACAGCCACAAGATACCAGATGTGATACAACGCAGACAGCTGTAGTGTTTGATGCCCTGGTGTGCTTCCCATCCTAGTGTTGAGGAGAACAGAAGCTGACAGAGCAAAATTTTAGTGAGAAGCCAGCTGAGTTCTTAGTGGGTCTGGAGGTCAGGACCATAACTATCAGCATCAGGTAGGTGGTTTTGTTGTGGAATGGCTTCTGGCCCTTGCATTCTGCGGTCTCCACACCACAGCACATGCATGGTACTACATCAGAGCAAAATCTCTGCAAAAAAATAGGCAGATTTATTAAGAGAGAAAAGTGCGAACTGCAACTTGGCCAGAGGAATTTCTTGGTGGATATGAAGTGAGGTTTCAAAAGGTCTTATCTTGGTGAGATTTGAAGTTACTCCAACTGCAAACTGAAGTTCTCAGGGTAGTGGGCCAGTAAGCAGCTCTGAGGCAACTGGAACAAGATGGCATTATCCAGCACAGCTGTTCTGTCATGGCTAGCACAGGCAAATATCACTCAGAGCAAACCTTGCTGGTCAAAACCTTTCAAATCCTGGCGAGGGCTGTAGGGTTATGAGAGAGTTGCTTTGCTCCCTCTGGCTGAGCTTCTCCCTGTTCCCCCGGTTGGAGGTGAGGCTGGGTGGGAGGATTCTGCTCAGCATGAATTCCTGCCCAAAGCATTCCTCCCTCCCTGCTGTGCTCCTGGTGACTGCTTGATCTGCTGTGCTGCATCAGATTGGCCTCATCCCCTGCTTCCCATGGCCTCTCCCCACTGGGGGCTGGGGCAGCCAGGGTGCAGCGAGCCCCCTCTGTGAGAGCAGCCTGCTGGCTGCTTTGGCAGCTCTCCTTGGCCTCAGCCTCTGCTGCAGCAGGAGTCGAGTAGCAGCTTCTTAACCTACTGCATTAGTGCTCCTGTGATGGTATTTGACAGGGCCCATGTTTTGTCTAGGGGGAAACTTTAACCAACACAAGTAATAGCATCTAATTTTTTTTTTTTGCTCATGACTGTGTGCAATTGAAAGCAAAATGTCACAAGGCAGTGTTGGCTGCACTTTTTTAGTGAAAATATTACACGATAATTTGGTGGCAGCAGTTAATTAGTTTGTGTAAATGATCTCTTGCTGTGGATGTTTATCAGGGCAATTGCATTTATTGTCAAACTAACTGGGTAGAAAAAAGAGAAGGGAATATTGTCTGTCCTTTTGCATTAGGGAGAGCAGATCATCAAGCTGTGTGACTTTGGAAGACAGGGACACCTTGCCCTGTGCTTTTTTCTTCTTTTTTTTTTTTTTTTAATTACAAACAAACAACTCATCAGCTAGAGTCTCCTGAAGGCCACTGAGCTGTATGCAATAAGAACTGACAAGGCTCTTTCCAGGATCTAAGTGAGCTGCAATCAGTAGGAGAAAATGAGAGACATCTAGGTTCAGCAGAACTCTCAGGAGTGCCATGTGGAAAACTCAGGGTACCAGAGGCTACACTTTGTGTTTTCAATGCAGATTGAGAAAGGCACGGTGAATAAAAGCACTTCCAAATTATAGAGCATGGTTGTGTTAGAATGTTCTGTGCTGGGTTTTGAGCAGGTGTGTAACCGTCTGGCACCTTTCCCAGTGAATAGTGCTGACCTTCCATGAAGGGAGCAACACCTACTGGTGCTTGGAATGCGGTGCCCTTTATTTAACTAAATTTGACTGAGTACATGGTGAGTACATGTTGACCAGGCTAGTCTAAAATGCACTACGTAATCTTTTCTATAATTTAAAATAAAGCTGGCTTGAACTCAGAGTTATCATTCGAGTATGCTTAGCTTGAAGTATGAAACACTGTGTATGGAAGGCAGTGTGTGGGCTGACTTGTTAAGTTTAAGTGTATGTGTCGTTGTTTAAAGGACATGTAGTGTGTATCGTTGGGCACCACAATTAAGGATGCTGTGGGATGAATTGAAGAGGATCCAGAAGTAAGTAAGGAGTAATCTGGGTAATTTGATCTATGGGAGAAGTTTGGATGATTTAAGAATGTGCATTTGAAGAGAACAGGGGAAGACATGAATCTTGAAATACACACCACCACCACCACCACCCAAAATAAATAAATAAATAATTGGTTGCAAAGGGAATAATTTATTTTTTGTGCTTATGAGGGTTGGAGGGGGTAGAGAAATCTGTAGTGAAGAAGACTCAGATTGGACATCAGGATAAGCACTGGAAAAAGACTGTCAGGAGAGATGGTGAAGTCTCAGTGAAGGTTTTGAGGAACAGGTTGAGGAAATCCTTCTCAAAAACTACTATGGTAGTTGTTTGAGCTTTGGAGCAGAAAGATAGGCAGGAAGATGTTGAGGTTCCATTGCACCCCTGCCTTTTGTATGAAGGGTCAGAATGAAAACTAGGCTGGGAGGTACAATTTAAATAACTTACTTCATTGATCTTTTTATTACTATACAGTAAATAACTTTAGTTGCATTCCAAAATTCTTTACTCTGGAAAACAAGTTGTATTAAATCCTTCCTGCATGGTTAGGAGAGCACTGCTATCATTCTTTCAGGATATTTCCCACTGATCTGTTAAGTATTTAAAAGCATTTTCTGTATTTGTGGAGGATGAAAATGGCTTTACAGGAGACATCTTTCCACTTTCTGTGATGTGTAGGCATTTGAGATGAGGCTGTTGTAGAACGCAGTAGGGTGTCTGGATGGTACTATAGGTAAATCAAACTACCTGAGTCATGCAGGGAGGAAGTACTAAATGAAATGTGGGGTTCTAGGAGGCTTAGTGGCCAGTCTTGGAGAACTTATCTGTGGAGAGTCTTCATTCTGTTCCAAAAACAAACAAAAAATATCACTCATAGCTAACTTAGATATGATAGCATTTAGCCTTTTTACTAACATCATCAATTTCTGGTGTGTGAGAAATGTTATTCAGATGCCAAACGTTATCAGGGAATGTTTTCATCAGCAAGGCACTGCTCAGTGGTCAATGGCACATGCAATTTTTGGTGGGTTGTCTCATGCAACGACTGTCTTCCAGCAAGCACTGTGCTGTGTCTGTGTTTTCTTGCCTTCCTGACCCCATTCTTGTTCTAACACGGGTCAGCAACTACTAAAAATGGTATTGTATGCGTGTGGGGAGTGAGGGTTACAGATTCTCCTCTGATACCTCTGGGGCCATCTCCATGTTGTTCAGTATTATTTATAAGTCCCTGCATGCAGCTGAGTGCTTGGTCATCTTGCAGCAGGGAGATCACTGGGGAAAGATTGATGGAAATGTAAATCATCCTCTGGATCAAGAGGAAAGGCACTTAACATCATTCTCACTGGATCCACTACACCATGGGGCCTGGGAATAAATTTGCAAGTTGTTCTCTCATGCCAAAATTTACATGCTTCTCACCACTGGATAAATGCCATCTGTTAGTGACTGAAGGGACTTGTTCCAGTTCCTGAGTTGTTTCAAACTGGTTCCTGGAACACATTTATTTGGCTTTGTATGTTACTTCCAAGGCCCAAATCATGTCCTTTCCTCTCGCTACAGTGGAGAGTGCTGGTGGTTATATTCAGCTGGGTGGTGGCAAGAGGGAAGCTGCCCCATCTACAGTGTGCTGTGGGTGGGGAGGCATGCTCCCTTTCCTGGGGTGTGAGGATAGGAAAGCAAGCAGAGTATCTTGCTGGCATCACCTTGTAAAAAGCCTATACATGATGCGGTGAAGAGTGTGTTAATTTGGTCACAGATCCTCTCTTCCCTGCAGTGGTTCCTCACCAATTTATCTCTAGATGGTAGATAGGAGAAATTCTAGAATCTCTTGAGTTCATATATCATAGCATTTGTGGTTGTAAGTGTTGGTTGTTTTTTTTGTTGTTGTTGCCCTCTTTCTTACTAAATTCAGTAAAGGCAGTAGAAAAACAAGGAATGCACTGATGATGTATTCAGAAAATATTCTGCCATGACGATATGTGGGGGAAATGGATCCTTCCTCATTAGGGAAAAGAGAACTTGGAATCAGGGGGGTATTATAGAGAGAGGGTGATGAGTAGAAACGGATATAGGCTGAGTACAAATTTTAAAGTTCTTTTCTTAAAAGCAGAAAATAATTTTCTATTGGTAGATGTTCCATAGCATAGGAAAAGAAAATGTTGTCTCTTAGGGATTTGGAATAAAACAGTACTGTGATGCTTAGGAGTCTGCCTTTCCTCCTCCTCAGCAACCCGCTTGGCCTTGCTTTGCTTTTTTCACGTCACACCAAGAAAAGCAAGTAGGTACTTGGCTGTGGTAACAGTAGCCCCACTCACAGATATCTGGGTGTATACTTTAATAATTGAGGAGGTGGGGGGAATGTTCTGTGTTAGGGATCCTTTTAGGGCATCCTCCCCTTTATTTGCTAATATTAGATGAAGCCACTACTGCTTGCATTCTAGTGGAAGAAAAAGAGGTTATCTGAGGATCCACTGAGCAGTTCTGCAATACATACTTACCTTGCTACTAACTCCTGGTGTCATCTTGCCTTTATGGTGGCTTAGCAATCATGTCTGCTCTGGACTCTCTATGCACTTTGTATACTTCGGGCATTTATTGTTTTCTAGACAGGGGAAATATCAGGGATTTTAATACAGGAAGTTTGTTCTGCCCAGAACTCCTATTTCCAGATAATTAATTCTGATTGTCACAGTGCTGAAGACATGGCTTTTTTTTGTTCATAAGAAAATACTGACAGAAGGCTGAATTAGATACAAATGTAAAAACCCATAGCAAGTTTCTCCTCTTCCTGCAGTTTTATTTCAGTTTGTTTTCAAAAGGGAGATCTAATTATGATTATTCTAAGGAGCAAGATGGATGCTTGGTTGAGAAAGTAGCATCAATTGTGGTGAGGTGAGGTTCCTACTGTTTCTGGCCTTTCAAAGAGAAAATAATACTCAAGTCAAGAAGCCACCCTCACACAAGCCAAACTTGGCTCACACGTGGAACTGAGTGATTTTGCTGATCAGCTTTTCACACATTCCAGTAATAGGTAGGGCCAGAAGAGTCAAGTGTTTCATACAATAGCTGCACTGCAGCATTGTCACCAGAGAGCATAGAAGCCTTCTCCTTGCAATTTCCAGGCCAATTCTTCAGCTGTCATAATTTTGGAGTTGTTTTTTTTTTGTTTTTTTTTTTTTTGTTTGTTTTTTTTTTTTTTTAAAAAACAAACAAACAAATAAACAAAAAACTATTGACTTCTTCACCAAGCTTTTATCTCTGCTGACAGTTTGAGAACTCATTGCTGAGAATAACATCCTGATAACAAGCCTCTCTGCTTCCTAAAAGGTTGGATTAAACCAGAGTCACTTCAAAAGTAAAGCTGTAGATTCAGACGTGGAGTCCCTGGAAGTACGATTATCTGTGACCATAGTATCTGAGTGCCAAACATTCCTGGATTTCAGTTGTCAGTACCCAAAGCCCACTGTCTGAGACAGCTCATGCCTCTGGTGTTCCCAACCACTGTGGAATGTGATGGGCAACGATGAGTACAAGTAAAAGATTCACATATTTTTCCTACAATACTGTTTTCACCTCGGGCAAAATCCAGGAAGGCTAACATCAGAGGAGGTTATCGGGTGTTTTTGGAGTGGGAATACTAATTATAGTGGGTGTGCACATTCAGGTGCATCAGACTTTTTCATAATTTCTTTTCTTTTTTGTCCTTTTCATCTAGTTTGTCTGTTCACCATTGAGAGATGGGTAGATGTGTACAGCATTTTTCTTTCACCTCTGAAATATTTTTAACCTGTATTACACTGAAATGCTGTGCTGTATTGAAACCAGGCAAGCGCAGTTGTGCCTGTGTTGATTGTTTTGCTGTTGACATTTTTGAGATATGCAACCAGGGATCTGTGCAGTTTGCTGAAGAGAATTAATTCAAATTTTTAAGCTTACTGTGAGGTTAGCAATGAGAGCCTGAACTGCTCAGAAAATGTATTGGAAACAGTTGGAGACAGTACTGTGTACAGAGCAATTATTCCCCAGAACAACAATTTCCAGTTCAAACAAGCTCAGGCTGTATTTACAGTAAAAGGATACTGGAGTCAGGGGGATTGTGTAAGTACTGATACACTTTGACATCCGCTACGTTTTCAGCAGGAAAGATAAGCAGATGCCAGGAACATAGTTTAGAAATGGTAGAGTTTCCTGCCTTCAGTGAGGTTGCACCTGCTGAGTTCAGACAGGGCCTGTGGAGGAAAAACGTCCCATTTTCAGAGCCTGTCCTTTGCATTTAGGCTTGAAAGGAAAGGAGGCAGACAGAAATGTCTAAATGCTCTCCCACTAATCAAGGTGGGAGGAAACAGGGTTGTAAATATGTATATATATTTATTTATATGTCATCTGCACATATAATGGCTCAAATTCAGCTGCGTGGGGAGGCTGCAGCAGGGTGATGTGGGTCTGTGTTCCCTTCATCCTTAGGGCTTGTTCTGAGGACTGCAGAACTGGGAGAAAGAAGGGGAGAACAGAGGGTCAGCACGACTTGTTTATGTCAACAAATTACTAATTTGTAAATACTTCCTGTTCGCCTTGGGCTAGTTTGTGAGTAGAAGGCACGTAACTCAATGCTCTTTAGAGTCCTTTTTTTTTTTTTTTTTTTAAAAAAAAAAAAATGTCTGCCATTGCCCTGGAAAGAACTGCTGTTACCAGCACAGTGCTGGTTATCTCCATCAAGAGCAAGGGCTGAGGTCTGTTAATCGTTTTGCTTTTCTAGGTTATCATGATGGTGCTGCACTGCAGCATTACTACCTAAGCCAGCTTGATACCGTGTGCTGCAATTTAGCCATACACTCTGAATGCAGTATGTCAAGCACCAAATGTATGTGTGCAGCACCCACATGGCTTCATGGACTTGCAATGTGTCCTAAATTTTTTCATGAATTTTACAGCATAATAAACTTCCATGACCCCAGTATACGTGCTATATGCCGCACTCGCTGGTTTAATCACTAGAATAATCCTCTGTTAAAGCTCCTTTAGAATACAGCAGTAATACTCTAACTATTCCCTTATGCTCCTGAACTCTGAATTTCATAGAAACTAGTAAGCAGTAGACCAGGATCTCCCATGATTTGTTCTGGGGAAAATCTGGAGGAGTTAAGTGAATGTTAAGGAGAGAAGCTCCAGACCTTGCCTGATGTGTGGGTGACAGCACAATAGGCAGTGAGTGCCTTGCCCTGCTCTGTCTTTTCCTTCTGTTGGTCTCTCCAGGTCTCTCTTTACATACTCCATACTTGTTAAATAAAACAAGTGTTTTAGGTACTTAGAGCATTGGTTGCTGTCAGAGCCAGGACAGATAGCTTTCCAGGCTGGATGGGCATCTGGGAATTTGTTTTAGGGGCTTATTTTTCCTATTGGAGGAAGGAAATTATTTCTTTTCACAGTAATCTCCTGGGGGACTCTTCCCTATATTGATACTTCAGCATTCTCCTTTGATTTAATAACCCTGCGTTGCATAGTCTGTCACTCAGAAATGAAGTTGGGCTTCTGGTGCAGGGGAATGCTACTGGTCTTTAAATCCACAAGACAGAGATAACAGCTATGCCTTTCCTTAGAGGAAGGTACTGCTGCACAGAACTATTCGTGCTGAATATGAAAATAAGGCAGCAGTTTGATTTCAAAAAAATACAATCTAAACAGATTGTGTTTATACTTTTTCCAGGTTATGTCATCACACAACTTAAAATGCACAGATACTGACAAGTAGTCCTATTGTCACTTTTTTTTTTTTTAACATACCTCAATTGTATTCTGTTCTCTAACATTTTCTTTTTGAGTAAAATCATTTGTTCGATAACATAGAGGTATTTCATTTAAAAAATGCAATTAGAGCACTAAGACTACCAGCACATAGGATTTGAGCTTGGAGAACCTGTGTAGCTTTGCTTAAAAAAAAATAAAAATAAAAAATTAGAGTAAAGCTGCACTTATATTATTTGATTATTTTTGTCCTTAAAAGTCTAGTACCTTTTGAGATGGCAATAGCTACTGCTGAAGGGTATGGGTCTCTCCAAGGTCCTTATCTGCTATGGCATATCTGCTAGTCCCGTCTGCCAGTCTGCCTCTGAGACCCAAGAAGGTTTTCCAATGTCAACATTTAGTTGGCTCAAATTCTTCCTTTGTGTAATGCAGAAATAAAACTTTAATTTTTATTGATGTACTTTAATACACAAAACCAGTGAGAAGTAGAAAATTGGAAGAATGTTCATTGTTTGCCTTTGACCGTAGCTTATATTCAAACACCAAATTTGCACATCTGCTTAAAGCTTTCCTATGTTTGTAATCAGAAGTGTGCATGTGTCCAGACCTTCTCTGTACTGCTTGGCAGTACTTCAAACTGTAGGTGCTCAGAGGTCATAAAAGCACAGAGGCTCCACTGACTTTGCTAACGTTTGCATCTGTATTTCAGTTGAAGCTCTGCTGAGGGCATTTTCCTCCATTCTCTTAACACTAGACTTTGTCTCTCACTTGTGAGATGCAGTGTTAGGAAGAAATTTGGAAGAATGTCATGTAAGAGAAACAAGAGTGGAAAGCTTAAACACTTTGGGGAATTCTTTCCAGTAAAGACAAATTGGACAATGAACCCCTCTGTATATCATCTCCAGATCATAGCAACAGACCCTTCCAGACAGGAATACCCCAGTTCAGATATATACAGCATCCAGGGAGCCTCTGCTTAGCTTTGGAGGTCTTTGATAGAGGGTGAGGAGGGGCAGGGGAAAGATGGGGCCTCTTCCACACATGTTCAAGTTCTTTCTCTGCCAGTGCCATATAGGTGTGTGGAGGATCACTTTTCCCATTTGGACACCCACAAGTTTTTTTCTACTGTTCTGTGAAACAGCCGACTAAATAGGAGCTGTTTTCTTCCTTCTTGGTAGCCTATGTGAGAGGAGTGTGTTGTGTTCTTGTCCCGTTTGAGATCCAGAGCTCACAACTACAAGATATATTTCAGAGGTTTGTTTCACTTGCAAAGGGTTGTGTTTGGTGTGCAGCCATGTGTTTTTTTTTTATCAGTCATGGAAGTAGACTGTAGTTTGCTATGCAGCAGTGAGCTCTGCTTTTGTAAGATGCAGGTACTTGTAAAACAGTATCTGCAATTGTTTCCTTGTGGGTGAATTACCCTGGTCTGTTTAAAAATGATACTAGCACAACTTATGCATGTGGACAAAGCTGAATATACTTCACATTAGAGACCACCAGCTAAACGTATGAAATTGGGAAGGCAAACCTGAGTGTTAATTAGTGTAAGACTTCTGTGCATGCTCCAGAACTAAGAACATAGATCATGTTTTATGTTAAAAGTGCCATCGATTGACATGTGGCAATATTTAATGTCAGTGGTATGGTTTAAGTTCAGTGAAGTGACTGTTCCCGTTTGTAAATCACTTCCTGACCACGCCTGCTTCTCCCAGCTCCCTCTCTAGCAGGAGGGTTCTGGGAGTGCTGAATGTGCTACCCAGTCCATTCTCAGAGAGTACACAGCTTCCTTGGAGTAATACGTGGTGTGGGTCACACTGTAATGAAATACACTGACATTCAGACAAGACCTTTTAAAATCAAGTGCTACCAACCGGAACAAACTTCTAAGGTGGATTTGTAGGCCCAGGGTATGGGACTCGTAGCAGCGTCCGCTCTGTTGGCTCTGCACAGGATCGATTGGAAGGGTATGGCCATCCATGCTTGAATGTAAGTGCTTTAGAGGAATGTTGCTGCTGGCTTTTCTCTTTGCAGTTTCAGAACAAAGAAATCTGACACTTCTTGACTGAATTCTAGATTGAGATTGTTCAAGCTGGGAAAAAAAAATCTGTTGAAAACACTTTTTTTCCCATGCTTACATGCTGCCTTTGATTTCTAACACAGCTCAGGGAGAAGATAAATGTTTTAGTCTCGTAACTACCAAGGCAGTATAAGACTTCAAGCAAAGGACGGGTGAATCCTTTATTGCTACCACCTCATATTGAAACCATGAGCTGTTTTCTACTGTTTGTATTTAGTTTTCATATGCATACACGAACTAATTGGCTGCAGAAGGGACACATTTTGTTTTGTGTAGGGACAGGAAGGAAGGGATGGGTGTCATGTATATTTTTGTTCTCATAGTTTTTTCATTCCAGGCTGATAGAAATGTTAACAGACAAAAATAGGCTGCAAAGATGCAGAAATGAGCTTCATTAAATTGCTAGGGAAAGAAGAAACCAAACACTTAGATTTATCATCCTACGTGAACATGCATCAGGTTTAAGACTTTTGGAAAATAAGGTTAATTTAAATTTCACTTCACTTGGCAAGATGTTGCTGGAAGAATTCCTTTACCATTTGCTTTAGTTCTGAGAAGCAGTGATTTTAGACACTGAAGAACAAAATAATTATGTAAGTAATAAATCACTCTGCATCCTTGAGCACACTTGAGGATAATGGTGTATTTTATAAATTTAGTACCTTTTGAAAGCTAGGTGGCATGGGGTCTAGGCTGTTTGTTTCCTCTCCCCCACTCCTCAGTCAGATGCCCAGTTTAGCTAGACAGATGTTGGGGAACTAGAAGGTGTTTCTGGAATGGTCTAGAGCAAGTGTGCTTTTTTTTTTGGTTGGTTTTTAATCCTTTCTGAATGAGATAACTACTCTGGCTGCTTTGGAAAAGCTAAGCGTTGTGAACTCATAAATGTACAGTTCTGTTCAGTAGATTAAGGACATTTAGCTCGACTTTATCAAACAGAATTTCTAAGAAACTGCTTGTAGCCAGCTGGTTCTTCAACAAGTGTGACTGGTGTGCCAACTTCAGTACATTAGTTCTGCTTTCTATCAGTTTTGTTTTCATTTTGAATTTTGTTATTTCTTTTAATGACAGAAATAAAGCATTGTCCTGTTCTTGTTAGTGACATATGGGATCAAAATAAGAATCATTTCATAAATGAAAACAATAACATCACGGTGGAATGAAACACTTTGTTTTCGCTAATCACAGGAAAATCTGACATCTTTGCTGTTACGTGAAAGGATTACTGTTTGTTTTTTTTTATAAACTCAAATAATGATAAAGAGCTACACATTTGTTGACCAGTGATTAAGAACGTGTGAACAGAGTTGCTCTGGAAGGCATTGTCTTTGTTTCAGCCTGTTTTGATTTTGCAAAGTTATTAATGTCAAATTTCCAAAGATTAGTTTGACTGCGTCAGCCATCTCTTTCTAGAAGAATGTCCCTTTTCTCTGGCAGGTACCTTAGGTAAAACTACATCTGACTGTAAGATGAAGCCTTTTCTATCCTTATATAGCTACTTCATCCTCCCTTACCTTTTTAAGGAACCTTGTTCAGTTTAGTAACTGCTAATCAGCAGTGATCTTTTATTGAGAGCATTGAGATTATGTTGCTGCCTGTGTTAACATACTTCTCTTAATTTTATCATCTTCAGCTTGGGAGAGGGCTAGCTTTTAAATCCATCTCCAAAGCTTCCAAAATATTCGTTGTGTCCAATGATCTGTAAGTGGTAATGTGTCATTTTGAATTCATAGTTCAAAATGCACACTTAGCATCTCAGGCTCATGGTTTTGCTGAACTGCTGATCTTAACAATTTTGCTATTCTTATTTCTTGGTTGCTGCCCACAGTAAACAGCTTAAGTAATGAATTTAACTACTAGAGGCACACTGACCAATGTGACCTTGCCAGAATGCTTTTTTCTTTTAAAGAAGCTGATTAATAATGGCTTTGGATGATTAATAATGGCTTTGAATTGAATACTTGTATTCCAAGAGGAATAATGTCCTCCTTGGATGAGTTTTCTTGCTGTAGGTTGAGATTGCACCTGTTGTATTCAGCTGTAATTTAGACCTGGAGCTGACTGTTTTGAAGTCACTCCTAACATACCTGCTTAACAGTTTTCTGGAAAACTTGAAGTTAATGAATGTGAAATCTCCATTTCTTTCATGATATTTTAAAATTTATTGAGATGCATCAATCAACAAACCAGGTACTTTAAGCTTAATTCTTTATATTTGATCTGTGGTAAAATACCATATTCTGCATCCTCAGGTTCCCAAGGTGCAAATACTTCACAGTGGACATCTCTGGTCCTACTATAGTGTGCACAGTATCAAAGACAGGTTAAACAGCTTTATACATTTGAGTTGTTAAATATATTCCATAGGAATATTGCTGTACACTTACAGTTTGGAATTATTTTGGTGCAGTGTTTCACTTCCATACATATCACTGGCAGGTTAGTCTGGTGGCATGGGGAGGAGAGGTCATGCAGGCTGACTGGTGCAGGGCTGTGGCAGGAGCTAGCGTGAAACAGTCCCAGCCATGGAATGAGGGCAAGAGCCTGCACTGTCCTCTCATCCAGGTGTCTGTGCTCCTGCCTTCTTCATCCATTTGTTTGTATGGCTGGTCTCCAGTGCAAGTGACATATTGGTATTAGATATCAAAACCATCAGTCTTAGACTATGGCAGTGAGGTTTGCTCTAATGGAAATGTAAATACCTAACGTCTAAGTGAGTTTGAAATTTCCACCTTGTCTCTATGCCTCAGGTCTCCCTAGACAGAGCTAATGTAGCGCCCTCCTATTCTGCACCTATCTTCCAGTGGGGACGCTCTGGGGTCTCAGTTTACTCGGAATATAGAGACTGAACTATGCTTGGCCATGTTCAGCATCTCTCCTGTAGCTTGTTTGGAGCTGTTTTCCCAGATATGTTTCAAATAACACCAGAGAAGGATCAGGCTAACTCAGAACATGGTTTTTGCCTCCCTTGTTTGTGCACTGCTGTGTGATACAAAAAGCCTGATCCCCTAGCTGTCATGGCAATTGTGGTTGAAGAATATAAATCCTTGATTACCCGTTTTCCCTTTGGAAACGTTTGGTAGCTTGATCTCAAGGATTTTCTTAGAATTCGGATAGAACTCAGGTTAAATAGGGATACAATGATTTTCTAAAGGTAAAGCACTTTAGCCAATATTTTTAATGAGAAGACTGTAGCCCCACTATGAAACCAGATCTGTTGCATGTTACATAAAGACTGGTCATTCAAAATAGTGTCAACAAAACAGTCTTACTGCCCCTTGAGACTTGTGCTTGATAAATGCACAAGAGCAATTGAAAGTCTTCTCGTGGCATTCATTTTTAATTACTTCTGTTGTACAAGGTCATAGATATAAGCCACTTGTCTGCCTGGATAGCTTCACGAAGATAAAGACTAGATTTATAGTGTTATGCAGAATTCTGGGGAAAAAAAAAAAAAAAAAGAAAGGTCACATTTTTCAAATTTAAGTGTTCGAAGTTAGCTTCTGAAATCTGTCTTCAGACACTTATACAAACAGCCTACATTTCAGAAGTGCCAAGCAGCGGCTCTTTGTGCTGACTTTGCTGGAAATGATATGTGCTTAGTGCGTCTGGGTTGTTCATTGCGTCTGTCAGCTAGCTATAGGGGATGGGCCTTGTTTCAGGTTCTAGTGTTAATTAGTTTTATCTTAACCAAATGTGTCGGCATTTAAAATATTCGTGGATTCTTTATCATTCAAGTTATCACATAAATTAGCCCATCTTAGGAAAGACCCATGCCTCTTTTTTCTGCTACTAGTCTGACTGTTGTAAAAATAATGTAAGGAAGATGCAAAGTTGGCATGAGTTGGTGCAACATTTGAAAGATGTTTGTGGTGTAAATTTCTTTGCTTCCTAGTGAGAATTCTTCATAAAAATGACTGTAGCCATTCCTTTTGAAGTGGTCTTTTCCAGGCCAGTGGGCAAAGCTTAGTGTATAGTGGAATATTCTCGTTTCCAGACTCTGGCTGGAGACAGAAGAAAACTATGCTTTTTGGCTTTAGTACAGACTTTGCTTCCAAGCTCTTGGTCTTCTAAGGTTGTACTGGGATGTAAAGACATAATAAAAGATTTTGGAAATGTAAATCAACTTTATTTTCATACAGCACATTTATATTCTTTCCTTTGTTTAACCAAAGTGACAGGTACAAGAAATCAAGCAATATAAGAGCCACTGCTAGCTTAATTTCTAATATGCTACTGTAAATAGTCCTAGAAAGTTGTTTTAGAGGTGAAGCAAACATCACAGCTACATCAATATAATTAAGACAGACAAGGGCAGCATGAGACTTGGGAGATAACAACAGCACCTGCATTATAAATCTCCAATATGTCCCTGGAGAGTAGGTGCAGAGGTAGGAGGAATAATTCTCCCTGAGTGGTTTTGGGGAAGCATTTTCAGTTTAAAGTTCTCATTTGTGGACTGGTAATGACTAGAAGCATTGGTTATGTCCAAGTTGAGTATTTCTATTTTTCTGGAGGAGGAAAAAAAAAAAGATTATGATGTACAATTCGATTAATTCTGAACCAGTGCTTTGGTGCAGATGAAATTATGAAAAATCAGTAAGTCTTGGTAACAATACTGTGGCTCCTTTATTTGCATATTCCTTCAGGCGAGTTTTGTATACTTGTGCAAGCAAAAGATGAGAGAGCCCAGAATTGACCTTTAAGAGCAATGCCACACATAACAGTGCACTGAAGTAGTGGTACGTGTTGAGGTCACGTAGGGTAGCCTGTGAGAATAATCTTTAAGAAAACTGTCTTTTCTGTCTTTTGATTTGCTACCTTTCCACATTTGGGATGTGTCTATAAGGCTTTGAACAGCTGGAGTAGATGCTCTCCTAAAAACAAATAAAAATTGATGAAATCTATTGACCAAGCCTTTTCAAATTCACTTTTCTCAGGCTTTTCAGCTGCGTTAACACCCTTTGATGTTGCTTTTACTTTCTAGGTTTCCTGAAGTAGGTGTTGTCCACAGTAAATAACTATTGCATTCATTTCCTGGCTTACTTGCTCAGGTTTCCTCAGTTCTGGTTACACCTTAGGGTAAGAATGGACAGGCGTGTAGACATAGATACGGTATTTTCACCTTTGCAGATGAATTGAAAGCTCATCCGAGGTTAATGCTGATCTGAGTTGACTCTGATCATGCTCTACTACACAGAGTCAAATTCATTTGCAAATGACACCAAGCTGTGTGCGGTGTGGTCAACATGCTGCAGGGAAGGGATGGCATCCAGAGGGGCCTTGACAGGATGGAGAGGTGGGCCCGTGTGAACCTCATGGAGTTCAACAAGGCCAGGTGCAAAGCCCTGCACCTGGGTCAGGGCAATCCCAAATATGAAGACCTTACAGTAGTCTGCCAGTACCTAAAGGGGGCTGCAGAAAAGCTGGGGAGGGACTTGTAACAAGGTCTTGTAGTGATAGGACAAGGAGTAATGGCTTTCAACTAAAAGAGGGAGATTTTGATTAGATCTAAAGAAGAAATTCTTTAGTCGGAGGGTGGTGAGGCCCTGGCCCAGGCTGCCCAGAGTAGCTGTGAATGCCCCAACAGTTAAAAATTTGGTATGCTTGGCATGTTAATGTTTGTTACCTGTTAGAAACAAGAAACACAAGCATTTAGTCGTTTACAGGGGAAAGTTTGAAAATATGATGGCTAGTTTCATCTACCCTTATTTTTCCTCCCAGTTAACTCCTTTAAATAACAGCTACATCCATGAATAAGGCTTGTTACTGGGGCGGTGACAGACTTTCCGAACAGAACATCCTGCTTAGGATGCAGTGAAGAATGTGCCTGGATTCTGGAAGAGATTTGTCTGCTATTTTTGATTGCTAGAATTGATTTTGTGTTTAGGTTCTGCTAGGGCTTAAAGGACTAAGCTAACATTGGCCCCATCATGTTCAACACTGTGCAGATGTAAAGTAAATAGCATTTCCAAAGCCATCCATCTGAAAAATAAGAGCAAACAGGTCTGTATGAATGAGTAATCAGACCTCAGCAAATAAACAACAAATATACAGAGTAGGAGAACATGCCTGCTTTTTTCCGCGTCAGTAACTGTGACTGGAACATAGCCAGTGAATTAATTGTTAGTATCCAGTACAGCAAAGGTGCTTTTCAACAAAGAAACAGACTTTGGACCAAGACCATACATGCTACTTCCTATCTGTTTTTCCCATAATTTCACTGTTCTTCAAATCTGCTTAAACTGCTCCCCCACATCTCTCCCATTTGCAGTGCAACTCGGCAAGCAAGCAAGGGGCCGGGGCAGCTCTCTGCCACATGCCTGCTGAGGCAACACGGATCAAGGCTGCAAGTGTGCGGCAAGCAGTAATGTGGGAGTCAGAGCTGCAGAGCCATTCACAGTCCACATCTCGCTTCCCCATAATTATCTTCCCTACCCAGGAGAGTTGAGAACTCCCTTAAGCCACATTGCAAGTCATTTAGATTCTAATTGGGGTTTAAAAACTTTTGAAACCAGAGTGTGTGGCTCAGTGCATTATTGCTGATGAATGTTACCCTGGGTGATGCACCCAGCAGATGCACAGAGGACCTGCACTCAGCTTTCCATTGAAGAACTGTGTCCTTTTTGTTTTCAAGTGCAGACTTGCTTTTTGCCTCAGCTAATTAGGAACTGGTTTCATTCACAAGAGGAATTCCACTAGTGGCATTGTACCAAAACGCTGATTTCATTTTGGTATGTTGAATCCTTTTCCTTTTTAATTTTTCTTTAAAATGGGAGAAAGAAGCTTGCTTTCTCCGCTGAAATATTTTCCTTCCTCTTCCATGTGCATTTTTTTTTCCTTTTTATTCTCCCCTCAAAGATTCACCAAACTGTTTCATTACCTTCTCATAAATGTCATCACACAGATCTTAGCTCTGTAAGGCATGGCTTTGCAGGCCTACGTCCTTGAGTTTTTATGTTGGTTTTGTTTGTTTGTTTTTCCTCCACATGAAGCTCATACTAACTGGTCATTGTTCCCTTGTTGCTAATTCCCCACCAGACTTCCCTCTGCCTGTTAAACCGGCCCACAGCCATAAACAGAATGATAGGAGAGAGTCCATCAGCACAGTAAAGAGCTGGAGAATTGCACTGTTGGGGCAGAAGTGGGATGACATCACTGATGGATTTCACTGTGGCAGCTGCACAGGGACCTGGGTATATGAAGCAGCTGATGAATGATGCACGTAATTCAGAATAGGGCTGGTGGATGCTGCAGCACCACAGTGGCAGCTGTTTCAAAGAGAGACCAGTGTGCAGCGATTCAGAGTGGGCAGAGAGGAGGGTGGAAGGGCTGTCTTGATCTGGGCAGTGGGTTTGGGGTTTGGTTTCCCCACCCCACACAGCTCTTTTGTTTGGTTAGCATCTTAAATATCTTGAACCACCCCCTTCAGCAGCTGCAATGCAGTTTCCTGTGGGCACTGCACATAACCACAGCAATCTCTGCTCAGTGAGGCAGAGGGAATGATGTTGTTAGCTCTGAATTAATTTGCTCTGCGAGTGTAAATCAGGCTCCTACTGATATATCAGTGAATTATTTTAAATGTAAATGCTACATAGAGACCTATTAAGTGTGTGGATGTGATACTGGAAAAGCACACTTGATGAGAGGTGTTTCCAATCACAGAATCACAGAATTTTCTAGGTTGGAAGAGACCTCCTTTGTCATTAACATAATGTGCTTTTAATAAACTATGGAGGCTGTTGGTTTTTAAAGCTGTCTGTAATCACTGATTCCTATCTCAGCCTTACCCCCTAAAAGCTGGAGACTGCATAAAGACAGTTTTGGGGAGGCTGCCTGTGGTCCATTTTCCGTCAGTACCAGGTCCCTGGCTTCTGACACAGGCACGTGGCAGGAGCTTCTCTCCGGTGGGGTGAGACTCATGCCCCCATGTCTTAGAGGTCTCTGCTACCAGGCTGTGCGAGGTCTGGGGTGGCAGTGCCCAGCTGCTCTGAGGAAACCGCTCCAGAAATGAGTTCTGTCTTTCTCCAGTGAGGGTGGGAATCTTTTTTGGTGGTGTTAGGGTTGTTTGTTTGTTTGTTTGTTTGTTTTTATCCAATTATCAACAACTTGCATTCACTAATTCATGGCATGTAGAAAGTATAAAGCAGGTCCTTTGAGACTGGGGAGGAGCTTGGGCGTGATGAACGATGTCACCTTGAGTTAAGACTCTGGACTAGGGCTCTTCTTCTTCATTCTGTGCCCTTCAGTAGATATCAAATCCCAACTTCTTCTGCTTAGATGAACAATACAAGGCTTTGCTCTTTTTTTCCTCCCTGCCATCTTCCGTATGTAGGTCAAGGCTGTCCCAGTGTGGCCCAGTTTTCTCCAGCATCAGACAGGCTGTATGGTGGCTCCCAAGAGAAAACACTACATACAGGCGACTGCCCTGGGTAGGAAGAGGTGATTCAGACTATCCAGGGTCTGTAATAATTTACCTATAAGCAAGATGCAGCCGTCCGGCCACTATCTGAGCTGCGCATCTGTGGCTTGTGCTGTGGCCATCACAGGAAATGCCTGTCTCCCACTGTGGGCACAGGAGGTCCTTCCATGCGAAACCCTGGAGCTGAGAACAGCTTCAGTGGCTTTCTGGTGTGACGGAGAGCTCTGTAAGCTGTGTAGAAGCACCTCTTGGAGTTATTTGCACTCACTGCATGTGGAAGCACAAGCAGTGCCTAGCCTGGACTCCTGCCCACTGCTGACTTCTTATGCTTGCAGCCCAAAACCTGTAGGAAGGTGTGAAAGGTGTGAGGGTGAACATTATACCTTATTCATCAACTTTGATCAAGCTTCATTTTATTTTTATAGAACTGCTCCTTTTTGTTTTCTTAATCATCCCCAAACATAGCCTGTCTTGGTGCTGTCTGCTCGGGCACTGGAACACAGACTGCCTGTTCTGTTCTCAGGGACATTTTTTGTATAATTTTTGCTGCTCTGTATCTTCAAGATGAGTCCTTGTGGAGCCAGGCTACTGACAGGCTACTGATTCTCTATTCAGATGCATAAGAACGGTTTGTGCAGCATTTTTTGTCAGCCAGTATTGCCAACATTATCCATCTGCTTTTGTGCTACCATACCATAAATTCGGAGCTTGGTCTCAGGCTAACAGCAGTAGGAAGCAGAGTTTTAATACTTGCACAGAAGGCTGTTATACTAATGTTGCTGATGATCCCTGTGTCCCCGTGTATGGGATTTGTTGCTGTATTTAACAAAATCTAGCACGACAGCCGTATAAAATATGGAAGAATCTACTTGAGTTAACTGGATGTATTTTGGAGGCTTGGCATTAGAAAGAGCAATGTTGTTCTCTTGCTGCCTGATGGCCAGGGACAGGTCAGATTAGTGGTTTTAGAAAGTCACAGGGAGGCCGGCTGTGACTGTATCAGTGGATTTCTGTGTTAAGTGGAGATGAGCGTTTGGTGGGGAGGGGAAACAGGGCATCCAGACCAACTACTGTGCCGCTTAATACTTGCCTGTCCAACTCACACTGTGCAGTTGAGAAGCTGATAGACTGCTTCTTCAATCTCTGCTAACTTGTCTTTAAAGATTTTTGTACAGTGCTTGCTTCTTTTCTTCTTGACCTAGTTTACGCTGTGCTTGTGGAGTCATTACTGACATTGAAAGCCTTCCTTCTCCTACTTCCCTGATGGATTTCTAGTGCATTGGGTCACCATTTGAGACTACTGTTTTAATTTGTTTGTAATCGTGTCTCTCCTGTAAGCTGCTTCAGAGTGAGTTTTTATCTTTCATATTCTCTTCCCTGGATCATCAGTCATTTTGTGGAAAACATGAAACAGCTACCTTGGGCCATTTGACCTTAAAAAATGAACTACATGATCATGAACTGCATTTTTGGTGGAATATGTTCGTGAGGACTTCTTAAAAACTTCTTCCCCTCAGAAAAGTAATCCAAAATGCAGTAACAGTTTGAGACTGTGAAAAATGATGAACTTGGTAATTTCAGAGAAGAAAAACAAGTCTTTAGTAAAAGCAAACACAGCTTTCACAGCACTTAGCAGAGGTATAGAGCATTTTAAGTAATACAGATAAATATCTCCCTGGAGCTTTTGCTTTTTCATCTAAGCACAGATTCAGAGAACAAACAGGAAAATGGGGGGTGGAGACACACAGAAGCTTTAAAGATGTCAGGGAACATTTTTCAAACTGAAAATTACTCTTAGCAGTGAAAAATAGCAGAAGATGCAAAAGCAATGAAACCATGCATGAAATAAGGGAAAAGAATGAGATCAGATGAATGCAAAGAAGGTTTGAATTAAGTGACTACTAACTCTTTCCTTAAAAAAATGTTCTTGAAAAACATTTCTAATTTGTTTTTGTTATTGTACAAATGCACTGAAAGTTGTTCATCACAATTAGATAAATATTTTCCAGGCTATGTATGAACAAAAATTGACACTTAATGTAATTTTTTTTTTAAACTGCAAACCATAGTAACTCTGCATAAAGTGATATCTGTGGCATACCAATTGGTTTTTGAGTCTTAGATGTAGTGGACTCTGCCCCAGCACTGCTTTTATGCTTTGTATACTGCTGGCATGTATTCAGTAGAAAACTTCTGTATAGTAAAATGATGTGTCAGAGCAAAGCTATGAGAATACTTGATTATTTTTTCTTTTAGTCCAATGTCACTTAATTTTGAATGGTTGGAGAGTTACGTTTCCACAGAAAATTCTGCTCTAATCATAAGTTCATGTTCACCTCCACATCCTGAACTTCTATCAAAACTGAATGGGATCCCAGGTTTAGATGATGAATATGTCTTTGTGTTTTATTTATTGAATTCAGAGCATAAACAATCAGGTATTTAGTTGGAGGAGGGGTAATTAAGTACCTCATAAACCAGTCATTTTGATGTTAAGTAACTGTACTGAACTGATTGATGCTACAGTGAATTTACACCTCACCTTGTCATTGGACATATTCTTGATGCAGCCTTAAAAAATAAAACACATCATGTGTAATGAAACCATTGATGAGTATAATGTTTGTAGGTCTTGCTGTAACGTCTATGGCAATTTATTTTGTATTACTCTGAAGCTTTGCTTTCAGGTAATAACCTAATATTACCTTTCAGGTAATAACCTAATGAAACTTTAGTCACTTTTATTTTCCCCCTCTTGTCATAATTAGGCTCATAGCGTGCACTTTCCACATTATGGAATGAAATGAGGAAACAAACAAAAAAACACACTTCATAGAATATCCCGAGGTTGAAGGGACCCATAAGGATTATCAAGTCCAACTCCTGGCACCTCACAAGTCTGCCCAAAAGTTTAGACCACGTGACTAAGTGCACAGTCCAAACGCTTTTTAAATTCAGACAGGCTTGGTGCCGTGACTATGTCCCTGGGGAGCCTGTTCTAGTGTACAACCACCCTCTCGGTGAAGAACCTCTTCCTGATGTCCACTTTGACCCATGCTTTTCCTATCAAGTTGTACAAGATCAAGCTAAAAGTTATTTCACCTGTTCCACAAAAAATTTGCTACTCAGAATTCATGTATAACTTTTGACAGTGAGAATGTCACCATGAGTAATGGTATCAATATCTGTATTTTCACTTCATTTGGTCTCAGTAGTACAGCCATGTTGAGTCCATTAAGCTAAAATTAATTACATCAGCTGTTGTTCCTTGAAACATTTTGATGCCTTTGTGTTAGCTACTTATTTCATGTGCAGAAATCTTCTGTGAAGCCCACCTCTTTGTCATGGAAACTGTTTTTCTATCAGTTGCTAATCCAGATGAATTTATCGGCAAACGTCTTCTTTAATCGTTGGCATTTTTCACAGATTTTGAGAACTCAGTAGCCTAGACAGATAGGGAATAAATTAATAAGTCATCAACTTGCCAGTGAAGTGTATTTGCTAATGCCTTGAGGAGACCTTAGAAAGAGGTTCCTGCCTATGAAAGAGAGGAACAGCTATTTTCTTCTATGTATAGCAAGTATAAATACCATTTTTTTATTTCTTAGGCTTATGCTTATATCTTAAGACTTGTTATTCACACTGCAGACTGCTGAACTTCAATTATCTGCAGCTTACTCAGTATTATCCAGAGCAGAATGGCCCTCCTGTGGTAATAATGGATACTCGTGTAGCAAACACCCTTCTAGGCAACAAAAAAGGTTCCCAAATGGAGTGGGTGCAAAAAGAGGAAGGTGAATTGCTGAGAATTTCCTTGGTCTGTAAGGATTTTGATAAATTATAATCCTCAGCGTTTGGTTTGGCAGTCATGAACCTGTTGCCTTGTCATTTTTTCTGTCAACATAGCAATGTTAAGATTGTATTTGCGTTCTCTGCCTTGTGCATATATAGCTTCCTTGTCTTTTTCTCCTCTATACTATTATCACACCATTCACTCCTGCTGAGCTCATATAAGTGATGCAACCCTTATGATCTTGTAGTCTATACTGATTTGTTCTTTTTCTTGTTGCAGTGATTGCTGATGGGGCACTGGATAAGACAGCTCTGACGGACGATGTGGGAAGTGAGGAGGACCTGTACGAGGACTTCCGGAGCTCCAACCACCGCTATGGCCATGCTGGGGGAGGCGGAGAGCAGCTTGCCATCAATGAGGTATCACTCATGTAATGCTGGCTGTTTTTTGGCAGGGTGAGGAAAGATGTCAATTCTTGCTGTGAACTATAAGAGAGGTCTGGGACCAAACTGATAATGGCAGAGAGGATAGATGTGGCTTCAGATGTCACTTACTGAGTGTACCACTTGTAACTGAGTAATGACAGGGTCTGGGCTTTCCACGAAGCCCTCCCGAGGAGTGGAGAACAGTGATGTAACAGGATGCAGAGCCACAGTTAACTCTGCTTTTGCATGGTTTTGGACAGGAAGCTTAAAACCATTAATGAGCAACCTGGTCAAGGCTGGCAAAAAAAACCTTGAAATGTAGTGTATTGAAGGCATAAACATGACATTTATTTAAAATAACAACAGAAAAACAGCCTATGCACCTCTTAGTAGGTGAGAAGGGTACAAAGTTTAATGTAGGCTTGGTCTTCACTGCTCCTTCATGTTAGGTTAACTATGGGTATGTGAAAGACATACCTTTTTAATTCAATGCTTTTAGCTATTTTGTTTTATAGCTCTTGCACTGATTAACTTGAGATAATCAATTTAAAAATGTACTTCTCAACATAATATGGGCAATAATTAATAGGATTTAAGACATTCCTGTAAAAATATAATGGCTTTGCCTAATGCATTAGAACTGGTGCCGTTACACACATTGCTTTTTCAGTGGCATGAACGGATTAGCTTTTCCATTGGAGGAGTGAAGCGTGTTCACCATATGAGTGATCTCTTACACTCATGTACACACACCTTCCTATATTCTGTAATATTCCCTATACTCTGATACCTTCACAAGATGAGAAGGCAAGGATAAAAATGCATATATTTTCCTGTGGTTAATCTATAACTGAAATTATGTTGACTGAGACTCTCTGCCTCTATCTCAGATATACACAGTGATGGTGTTTTTGGGGTCTATAAAAGTTATAAGTAAACTGCATGGTGAGGATAACAGTCTTTCCTTAAAAACAACAAATTCAAATGTTCTTTGAGCAGCTTTCCTGCCTCTTGTACTCAGAATTCATGACTATAGCCTTGGTTGTTTGGGGTAAGGAAGAGATTTGCTGTATTTTTTTCCCTATTGTTTACATGAAGGGGTTATCAAACCATGGTTAGAGCTTTTGATTTAACCTCATCTGTTTCAACTCTTGTTACTGGCCAGAAAACAGTGGAACACCAAAATAGGTAGCCATGAGATGCGGCACAAGAGGTTTAGCTTAAGTAATTTTTTCTTCATTTCCTGTTCAGAGTGTTTTGCACTAAAAGGGACTGTATTGCAGGTGCTGAGTTGCATTCTTTCACATTCACCTGGTGTGCTATTGTGAGAGGCCCAGGCACCATACAAGTCAATCCCATAGTGTGCACTGAGAGCATGGGAGGAGAATTCTGCTTTCCTCCCATTCAGGTGCTTGACTTGACAGTTCTTATTATTGTGGCTTATCAAACAGAAAAAACACTGGATTTTTTGTTTCATTATTTTATAGTTACGTATTCTCTTCCTTTTTATAAATATCTGTATATTTAAACGAAGTCTTCACAGCTCTTTAAAATCAGGGAAAAAAATAACTTGGCAGTGGGTGTTAATATCCATCAGACATGTTTTTCTCTTTCATCATTCACTGTTCTTGAGGACAATTGCTTTTCTTAAAAAAAAAAAATCACTTTATTTGAGTAAAGTTCCATCATATAACTTCTGATCAGGAAAGCAAATGGATGCATCCAAGGCTGGTATAATTTGTATAGTCTTTGAAGCATATGTAGGTTTTGTTGGCCAGTTGACTGGAAGAGAAAAGCTTGTTTTTGGCGTTTTTCCTAGAAACTTGCCTGTTCAGGGGCCAACAAAACGGTAAGAACAGGCAGTACGTTATTTACTTTGTCAATGGGTTTCTACGGGTAATTAATCTCTCTCTTACCTTCACTGAGCATTAGTAAAGTGCTTCCTACACAATCGCTTCCTGGAACAAAAGAGTACAGAGACATATGAAATCTCACTGGGGTGAGATACTAAATCTGTGAGGTACGGATTTTACATGAAGAGACATCTTTAGTGTTGGAACTGAAATATCTCATATAGTTGGTAATCAGAAAGGCATAAGCCTTCAGCTTCATTACTAGTCCAGAATCTGGGGATTGATTAGTCCTGAATATTTTCAGTAGTAATGCTAGGATTGATCCAATGTGAAGCTATCAACGTTCAGTTGTTTAGTGAATCTTCTCAGTAGTCGTCCTTGCTTTATTTTATTCCAAACTGCATTTTATTGGTCATGGATAAGGAAACTATGGTAACTGTATTATTCTTAGTCTTCTTGAAAGAAGCAGCTTTCAAATAAACAGAAAAGTCTGAAATACATTTTTAAGGCATTTGGCAGTCCACATGTTTAATTGAAGAAAAATAAAATTAAAAAAAAAAACGACCACTGAGCTTTAGCTCATTTTGGATCAGAAGAAAATGGTTATTGGGGGGTGGAGGGAGAAGAAAAATAAAAGAAACCTTTCATAAAAGTAGAATAATTTATTGGCAGGAAGACTAGAGGGATAAAAGAAAGCTGGGAAGGTTGTGCCCACCTAAGAAGATCAGCAGGAGTGTGTGTAAGAGCCAAGAAAATCAGTCAAAAAGTAATAATAAGTGTTTAGGATAAAAAAAGGCAGGGGAAGTAATTTTCTGGGGGCATCTGTTTAACGTTCTTTCAAATGCAGTCCTGGTGTTTGTGAAAAGAGATTTTTGTGTTCAGGTTGATTTTGGTGGCACTTACTTTGTGGCTGTTCTAGGTAAAGACCCTATCCTTGCATTCTTTTGCTTCCACAGTATAATTTGGTAAAACGTGGAAGAGAAAATGTATGCTCCTAAATGTATTGTGGCTTTGTCCTTCCTGTACAGAAATACTATGTATGTACTATGTATAGGACAGACATAACTTCAAGCTGCGTGAAACATGGTACATGTAGACTGAAGTAGAGAAATTGATTAGTTAATTAAGTATACATGTATAAAAGCCTGCCTGCAGAGCTCTTGAGTGAGGATTGTGATAATGAGGAAAATTGCTGCTTATGGTGGCCTGTGCAAGTAAGTTAGGTGTGTTTGCTTGAAAGCTTCCGATATGTACAAAGTGCTTGTTCTGCCCTACTGCTGTATGAAGGGTTCTTCATGGCGCTGTAATTTGGGAAAAATGCTGTCACAATTCAACATGGGTGGAGTGTTCAGCCTCTTAGAGCCCTGGATGACTGGTATTGTCCCCATCTTATGAAAGCAAAGCAGTAAATGTTTGGAAAAGAGTAGCATGACTCTCCCTATATTATCCTTATCTATTATGGCTCTACATTTGATAAGCTTGGAATTTGGTATGTGAAGTCTTGTTCCTGAGGAAATGCAGGGATTCACTGAATTCAACAATTGAGGATTTTATCTAAGACGTATAGCATCATTGCCTTATGTTTTAAAATGAGAATATTGTAATGTGTTACAGATGTTTGTGTTTTACCAGTGCTTGTTGACAGGGTGCAATTAAGCTAATTTGTCATACATGTTTCTGATTTAACAAAGTAATTCATACAGAAAGATGTTTAGGAAGTGGTGTAAACAATACATCTACCATTAACCAAAGGCAACAGATACTGTAACAGTCCTCCCTTTCTGGTGTTACTGAGCAGTGTACAACTGTGCCTGAGTCTCTAAAGCATTATTTTTATGCTGAACTCTGATCACTCACTGGGAATTTGTACCTTTAGTGTCACCCAGTGCTCATCCAGGCACATCCAACCATAAACAAGTCAGACATGTAAACTGTAAGGGAATCCACTTTAAATAAATAAATATATTTTTTTAAATATTAAACAAATGTTAATGCAGATGAAATCAGAACAAAATATTTCAACTTTTTCAAACATGAATAACAGCCTTCATGGCATTTTTGATGTTATCTACATTCCAATTAATTAAAACTTCTTGTGCACCATAAAAGGACAAATTGCAAGACAGAAAAAAAAAAAATATAGCAGCAAAGTCTTGTCATCCCTTTTGTCTTTCCTTTTGGTCATAACAGATTTCCAGACAGAATTACTGATCATATGGAAGGAATACATAACATACCAGTGTAATCTGGGAGAGAAGATTTATTATAACTTTTTTATCATAATGTGAGTATATTGCTCTCCCAACTGATACTAGGGCAAACAGAAACCAGTTAATAAATACCCACCTCCTTTTTTTTCTTCTGAGGGTTTAATTCCTGTTCCTGTGTCTTGCATATTTCTGCAACCAAGGTTGACAACTGGAAATAACTGGAGGCAGTATGATGGCTTTGGTGTTCTTATGTCTGTCCTGCCAGCTGTTAAATTGCAAAGACTAACAGCTTCTGTTAACGCTTGTTAATGATAGCAGTGAGTATGAGGGGACTCCCAGTAATGTCTGTTGTTTGCTGGCAGTAGAAGCATTCGTAGTTACTGGGGTGGAGGGACGGGCCTGGCTCCACAGTTTTCCCTTTGGAGAAGAAATGATCCAACACTTTAACTCCTGAAGTTACTTGTGCCAAATCATCTCCAACTCTGCCTGTATTGTATTTGGTGTATTCTTGGGTACCTAGAAGTCTGCCTGATCACACATATAGCATGATTGCTGATGTTAATAACAAGACGTGTTTCCTCCTTATGTTGAAGGCTCCAACTGACTCCCACCACTTTGGCATCCCATTACAAAGAGCTCTTTCAATGCGTCCCAGTTGCATGGTGTCCTGTGGGGCTAAAGCTTACATTTGTAGAAAGTCTTGGCTTCCTCCCTGCCGCTCCTAGCACAAGGGCCATCTACCTTGGCGCCACTGAGATTTTCAAATCCTTGCTCTGCTGCAGTTGAGATAGTGTGGCAGGCAGCACTAACTGTCTGAGGTCCTGGTGGTCCCTGCCTGCTCAGGGCTTTCACTTGTGCCTAATGGCAGGCTTTCTAATCTGCCATCCTTCAACCAGTGTTGCCTGCTGGATCTGATCAATCAGGCCCTGTGCAAGGACAGCCAATGATAAACCTGTGGGCAGGTGAAGATGAGCAGTTTCGCCATTCACATGTAAAGTGGGAGCCTTGCTTTGAAACCTTCCCTGTCTGATACAAGGTAGGAACTTGCTCTGTCCCTGTTGTGTTAGAAGCAAGGTAATATTTGCACCTCTTTTAAGATTTGACCTCAGAGATAGACCATAAATAAAATTGCATCTTATTACTGCTTGAATTTGTAGCATGATGGTGTGCAATGTCTCTTTCGAAAAATCTTGTACTTCCAACTATTTCTGCCAATGTCTGTATTTTAAAAATAGTATGGGTTAGACAACCCCTCAGTTGTCTAACACTCAGCTGGTTCAAGAAACACCTGCAATGGATAACAGCACAATAACAAAGTGGATCAGAGTACAAAGATTTGCTGGGAGAAGGGGATAAAGGAGGAATGTGACAGAGCAGGAATGCTGGGTAAAGCTTAGTGGAGAGGTTATTCCAGGTTTAAGCTTCTGCAGAGGAGAGCAAGTGTATCTGCAACAAACTGGTTTTATAACACACTTGTTCCTCAGGTTCCTCTCAGCATGGCTTTGACATTAGAAAAATTATTTTTGTTCTTCCCTCTCCAAATCCTGACTTAGAGCAGCTCATCTCTGCAACCCTTTCTTTTTTTCCCCATAATCTACAGAACACATTTGAACTGTGTGGTGGAAAATTAAAGTCCCTCCTGACTCCTCTGGCCCTTCAGAGAGCACTGTTAATCCCTCAAAAGATGTTTTCCTTCAGCTTCAGCCCTGTTCTGTGTCTTGTCCTACCCTCACTGAGTAGGGGACAGATTTAGCAGCAACTTCAGCCGTGCATTAATGCAGTGAAGGCATTGGCATATTCTTTGCAGCTTTATTTTACTGCTTTGATAATGGCATCAAAACTGTGGGAGCTGTTGAGGGAAGAAAAGTCAGTGAGAACTAAGTTCCTGAAGCACCGACCCCGCTTTTCCTGAGGTTCATGAAAAGACTTCCCATCCCTCTGGGGCACCGGGGGCCAGCCCTTGCCTGGTGCCCTCATCACATCCTGGCAGAGCCGTGCAGGTCAGTCCTACGCCTGCTCCTTGCAGCAGAATGAGTCAATGTCACGTGCGCTAACCCCACTACTCCCACACTCGAACACGCACGTTCCAGAGGCAGGCAAACATAATGGCCTCTGTCTCCATCAGTGTGGGACTGACTGGCACACATCCATGTGGCTCAGACTTGCACAGAGAGAGTAATCAGGGCCTTAGTGGACAGTAGTAGGGCTGTGCTGCTTTACAGCTGCTGGATGTCAAGTGCAGGTTCTCTGGAGGTTTTGGTTTGAGGGGCACATGCAGTTGTAGAGAAAAGTAACCTAGAAAGACGGTGGGGGGCCTTATTTTTCAGTGCTGATTCCACCTGACTTTATCTATAACCTTTAGAGAGAGGATCTTGCTTCTGGCTATTTCACCATCATCAACTGTTGCTGGCAGGTCTTCATCTCCACAGGCTTTGTCAAACGAAAGCAGGTTGCTTGCACTATCCGGGATGAACTGAACATCTTGTTTCTTCACATTCCTGTCCTAACTAGGCACGTTGCTAGTAGAGCAGAGAGACACCTTGTTTACTTACTGTTGAATAGCAGCATTGGGGTTATCAGTTTTGCATCTCCACTTTGTTAATCATCTTAAAAGCCACTTAACAAGTTTGCTTCTGAGGATGCTATCAAGTGACATGTTAGACTGTTTATTTCTTTGATGGGGCAGGCTCTTGGTGAACAGCCCTTCAAGACTTATGCTTTAGGGGACGCTCTTCTGCTGCATTAGGCAGTATTGCATGAGTAAAGAGTCTAGGGAGGTACTGGCTATAAAAAATGTGTGGATTTAAACCTTGCAGCAGTATCTAGAAGAACGTGCAGTGTGAGTAACTGCTCTAATAACACAGTGGGGGCCTTACAGCATTACACCCTGTAAAACCGAGAGCAAATTGTGGACTTTTTAAGAGATTGCTTTCCATTTTAGACATACGAACATGTGCGGTTTAAGAAGCTGTACTTGTTCTGATGTTTTCAGGCAAATTACATCAATTTCAAGGATTTTCAAGGAGAAATTTGTGCATTGAACATCCACTCAAAACCTGTTTTTTTTTTTTTTTTTTCTTTTTGAAAAATGCATTTGAAGTGCATGGTTCTTAGCTTACCACTTGGAGCCTTGCGTTCCAAGCCCGCTTTCTTGTGAGTGAGGAGAAAGGTGCTGACAGCGGGGCTGGTCCAGACTGCACTGGCCTGTGGGAGGCCTCAGTCTGAGACGTGTGTTGTCCCAGTGCACAGGATGTAACTTCACTGTTTGTCTCCTCCTCGTTTATTTATTTGTTTGGTCTGCTGAAGCACCTGTGCTTTATTGTACTTATTTTTTCACATTTACATGTATGTACATATGCGTTTCAGTTCAGCTGTGATGATACTGAACCACTTCATTTGACAGGCAAATGTCAAAAAGGTTTGTCTGTACACTCCTGGCCTTGTAAAACTGAAACCTAAAACAGCCTTTAAAAGCTTAAGCCCTGTTTGCTCAACTTACAAGCAAAGCAACAGGTCAGGCCTGGACAAATAATTCCTGAATAATTTACTTTCTGAAGTCTTAGTCACTAACTCTGTGACTGCAGCGTGGCTTTGTGTCATCAGGCCTTTGGGCTGCTGTGGACTCGCCATTTGCACAGGTTTGAGTGATAGCATTATTCCCTTGGTGTGATCCCATTCCTCATCTGGCTGAGGATAGCTCTTAGAGGAAGGATTAGAAATAAATTATTACGATTGCAAATCAGATTCCAATGAAGATTGTGCAATATTCACTTGAAATATGCACCCTCAGTGATCATTACACAAACTAAGTCCTACTCGTCTACAAGCCACAAGATAAAACCACCAGTTATTTCATCTCTCACTGATGTCACCTATCATAGAAGCTTGTCTGATTAGTGAGTAACAGGAGTAAGGTTTTATTTGTGCAAGAGAAAAATGTCACATGGCATTACCCCACCAGAGTGAATGCTTTGAGTTGCCATGGAAGTAGCTCCCCCATGCTCAGGCTGCAAAGGGGACTCACTGCATGGGGCTGAAAAGAAAGTCAGGTCACAGCTAGTGTCACCACAGTTTCTATCCTTGTTAAGACAGTTTTCCACTTATGTATGCTTTATTCACTGGGGGGTCATAAAGTTGACTGCAACTTAAGGTTAACTGTGTAGTGCTCCAAGGTGTATACGAGGTAAACATGTTAGATGTGCTCAGGCAGTGTAGTGCAGGAGGTCTCTTAGGTCTGTACATTCAAGCAGAGTAACATAGCTTTAGCTAAGGATGTTTCTTACAGACAGCTGCAACAAAGTTAGGTGAAAATGCACCCTTTGTTATAAATTTCTATCTTTTTTCATAGATTTTCATCTTGGGATCACAGTTTCCTCTGCATTTCTCCATCCAAGAGGTCTCAAAGCAGCATCCAAGAAGGAAACTACTTTCCCCTTTAAGATGTGTTTTTAGATATTCAAACTTCTTATGCTTTCACCATCAAATGCTCAAATATGTTCATGAGCTGCAAAGATTTCCGGAATTTACTGGAGAATTAATTACACCTTAACTGATTTAAGAAATTGTCCAGTATCTTGTGGAAACAACAATACAGCTCTGCCAGCTTGTCTCACTGGTACCTGTCTTGGTGGGTCACTGGAGTTTGTGTATTTCTATTCAGTGTAACTGAGGGATTAGAGAAGATAGTAGTTACTGTGCAGATCTCAAAGAAGCATGTGTGATAATGCTTCCCCCATTCACCATGATTACCTCCTCCTAAAGATCCCTCCACCCTAAAATACTGTGCCATGGCTCATAACCAAACTCAGTCTGTTCATGAAAAGCCATGAAAAATAGCATTGAGGTGCTGGAGTGTGCCTAAAGAAGGGCAATGAAGCTGGTGAATGGTCTAGAGAACAAGTCTTATGAGGGGTGGCTGAGGGAGCTGGGGTTGTTTAGCTTGGAGAAAAGGTGGCTCAGGGGAGACCTTATTGTACTGTACAGTTACCTTAAAGGAAGTTGTAGTGAGGTGGGGATTGAGCTCTTCTCCCAAGCACCAAGTGATAAGCTGAGGGGAAATGGCCTCAGATTGTACCAGGGGAGGTTTAGCTCAGATATTAGGAGAAATTTCTTGACTGAAAAGTTTGTGCAACACTGGAATAGGCTGCTCAGGGAAGTGGTTGATCATCATCCCTGGAGGTCTTCAAGAAATGTGTAGATGTGGAACTTAGTAGCATGGCTTAGTGGTGGACTTGTCAGCACTAGGTTAAAGGTTGGACTCAATGCTCTAGAGGTCTTTTCCAACCTGAATCAGTCTATGATTGCAGAACACCTGAGAGTTAAACAATGCAAAACACTTAACTGTGGACTTGAAGAACTTTCATTAAATTGAAGCCTAAGTTCAGGGATAAGTTCAAGGATCCAAGTACTGGGCTGAAAGCCCAAGAATACTTTGGAGCTGGAGCAACCCATGGGTCCCAGCAGTTTGCTTTGTATGGAAAGTATTGCTTAGCAGGTCCTGAAGTTGTAATGAGAGCACAAGCGTTCATCCTATGCATTATTCCCCCTTGTTCTGTGTTTAGGCTAGAGACGAGCAGATTGGTAGGATCTTTAATTTCAGAAACCTGCAAATTGAAATAATTCTAGACTTGGTTTTGGTTTTACACTGCCTGAGATAAGACATCTTAAATGTTACAGAAGCTTAAGGAGACAGTAGAAATTGTTTGACTGCTTAGCACTTTCTACATAACCCCTGCTGAGGTTAGCACAATTATGGAGAAAACAAAATGAAACAGAAGTACTTAGCTAGACTGTCTCTCTGAAACATTTTTCCTCTTAAATCTCTCACCTGCCGTGTTCCAGGATACAAGCAGGAGCTGTACAAATCTTCTAGAAACTTTATGGGCATTGATGTGCTAACACCTGAACAAAAGATAGCTTCTTCACTGTTTCACTGGGGGAGGACGAGCACCTGAGAGCTAGATGTGGAAGTACCTCCCTTCAGAGAAGGTCCTGTGTACTGGGTCCTCCTCACCCCTTCCCAGGAGTGCTGTTGCCACAGGCAGAGTGCGAGCTGGGCTCCGCTTCCCTGGCTGGAGGAACAAAAAGGGCTGCAGCAGTTGTCAAAGAGCCTGGTGGTGATGGATGCTCGGCAAGAGCCACCCCTGCCCTTTGTCAGAAGCAGGGCCTTTTTGTGCTTGTCAGGCACTGGTGGGAGCTGTGGTTAGGCTGGGGCATCTGAGAGTCTACGCCGAGCAATTTGGTGCTTGGTGAACTTCACAGTCCAGCAGCAAAACATGAAGCTTACAAAAGCACATTTAGGGCTCTGCAGAGCTGACTGGAGGCTTTCTGGTTGCAGACATTTGGGTTTTAAGTCCCTCAGTCCCACAGAGGCGCTCACAGAGGTAGCCAAGACCTTCAGACAGCCTGGCTTCAGGATCCTGCCAGGAAGCAGGCAGTGCAGTCAGACAAGAGCCGTGTCTCCCAGATCCCGGTCAGAGGTCAGCATCTCCTGCCTGTCGTCCCCCCAGAGGCCGAGCACCTCATCGCACACCCTCACCCTGTCCCTGTGCCCTCACACAGCCAGCATCCCCCAGGAGCACCCCGGGCAGGATTTGCCTCCTGGCAGGACTTGGCTCTGGTGCTGGCACATTCTCAGCGCGGGTGGAAGGATTTAAAAAAGCAGCCGCCTAATCCGCTGCCGCCCCTCCTTCAGAGCCTCCTTGCGCACCCCACGCTGGGCTGGCGCTGGCCGCGTTGCCAAGGCCCGCATGTATCCTGGAGACGGCGCCCAGCAAATAGCCGAGCCGCTCTCTGCAAAGCCCATATCGCAGCCCGGATTGCAGCGCTTCTCGCCCAGGCTCCCTGCGAGAAGGAATCCTGCGCCTGCCTCCCGCTAACGTGATGGCGACGGCTCCTTCGGCGAAGACGTGGCGAGCCGGGGATGCGCTGATGGGCGTCCCCCTGAGATAAGGGCGCGGGGAGGGGGCGTTCGGCACACGTGCTGTGCGCGACCAGCCATGGCTGTGTCGGACCATTCAGACCTCTCCTTGTGAGAGCTGCAAAACAGCTTTTGTTCCCAGCCCTCTGCCCCCACCCGTGCCCCTGCTGTGGGCTGTACAGCAGTCACTAAAGAAGCCTGTTTGTGTTTTTTTTCCTTTTTTTTTTTTCTTTGGGGGCTGAAGCTATGGCAAAGGCCCCCGAGCGAAGCAGGCACAAATGGAGTGCACTTCACACTTTCCTCCGCTGCAACATGAACCCGGAGACCCAGCGGGTCGTGGTCTTTGTCATCCTGCTCTTCCTCATCATCGTCAATGTGGTGCTGATGTTTCTTTTGGCGTTCCACTGAAGGAGGACTGCCGGTAGTGGTGTGGTGGCTGGGGGTTTCCTGGACTGGGCGATAAATCAGCAGGTCAGCATGTCGTTGTCTGCCTCTGGTCTGCCTGTCTGCCGTTACGGTGACTGTGTGTCTCAGAGTATCTCTCCTTTGTTTTTTAATCATAACCCCCTTCCCCACCCTGCTCCCCTCGCTCTCCTCCTGTCATCACCCGTGCCTTCTGGTTTGGATCTCACCGTTAAACCTGAGAGGGAAAGAGCTAACAGAGCCACCCTGCTTAGTCGTAACTGCTCTCCGTGGCACTAATCGGCCTCGATTGCTAACGATGACAATACCATCCCTATCCATTGCACTTCTCAGCCCCGGAGGAGCCCAACGTGCTGCTGCTTTGTTTGCAGAGGGACAGTTGTGCTGTAACGAGCCTTCACACAAGGACCTGCTCCATGTATGCACCCGCTGCAAAACGCTGAACCGTGTAATGCCTCTGCTGCTCGGCTGTTGTCATCGCGAGGGCTGTGAACGTTGTGCTGTGCGGTGGTGTCTGAGTAATGTTCAATTAGCCAAAGTGATTGATCGTTAGAGTGCATCAGGAATTCGGGCTGAATAAACTGCAGCAGTGTGGAAGGAGTATTTTGTTGGCTTTTATCCTGTTTCCTCTGTTACATCTCAGTGCTTGTCTGCTATGTGTACGTGCATTAAAATGGCTGGCAGAACCCCGGCACAGGACACTGCTTGCAGGCCTCGTGTTTCTTGCTGGCCAGCAGCAGCCATGCACAGCAGGGAAACCACTCAAGGAGCATTCCTGTAGAGCTGTTAGGAGAGCAGGGCAGCAAAGCAGCATGCCTGCTCCAGGCCTGTTCGCATTGGTGACGTTTTATCAGCAGTCCTCTACATCACAGTACTTCCAGGCTTGGACATTGACATCTCAGTGAAGCAACTCTCTATTTGGTGGCAACAGTGGAAACGATTCCTGGAGGAAGACAGACTGGAGAAGAGCCTACAGTGCCCTACTCTCATTAACACTGCTCACTTTTCTGCTGGAGACTGAAAAATATTCAAGCCCTTAAGATCTGGCAGGATCCTTCATTTTGTCTGTTAGGAAATCTGCAGTTAAAGCCCAGCTTTCATGAGCGCAGTACATTTTCTGGCACTAATGGTTGATGTTCCTGCAGTCCTTTCAAAGCTGAATGTTTATGGCTCCTGCAGTCTGGTGTGAGGGTGAGAAGGGCTGGGTGGTGATGTCCTCTGTCATCTCGTGAGTGTTCTCTGTACCACTTATTTATGTGATTGCGTGTAATTATGTTGGTGTTGTACAATCCACATTGCTTTAGCACACAAAGAAATGAGATGTATACTTGCTGAGCTCTTTTTTGTTTCATCTGAGTATGGAACATGCTTCTTGCTGAGAAAGGAGAGCCTCCCATAGTGCTGAGCATGGAGCAGCAGGCCCCAGCTCTGTGATTCTCTGGGAATCTCATGCACTTTATAAACTATTAAAAACTTGACTATTAATTCTAGTAGCTAGACCTTGTCATAAACAGCCACTGCAAGCATCCACTGTGTGTTGTTGTTTTCTGAAGTTACCATTTCAAACCAAAGAACGAACCTACTGGCTTTCAAACAAACCTGTTATATATACCCTCTCACCTTTTTCAGTGGCCTTAGTTTGAATCAGAACTTTATGGCATAAGGTGGACACAAGATTGTTTATTGGAAAGAACAAGTTCTGTGTAGATGTGAAAATGTAGCTTGGTATTCAAATGATTGATGGGGAACCTAGGTGTGATTTTAGGTTCTTAAGAGCAATGGAGAAAGCTTTTGGCAGCTCCTTGGGAGGGCAGAATCGCACACAAGGTTTGAGCCAGCTCTGAAAGCGTCTGAGCATGCAGAAGCTCTCACCCCTCCTGCAGGTGCTGAGCATTTTGCTGTAAGCAGTAGTGGGAGCAAGTAAGAGGCCTCAGCATCATGGCAGCCCTGCAGTGTGTTTGAGCTGTCAGTTATTGCTGCCTCACCTGCTCCATGTCTTGAAAAAGTGCAAACCATCTGATTAAAAGAATGAGAACTGCAGTAATTCACAGGGTCTGCATGCACGTGCATAGCTCTGGAGGGCTAGGTAGGTCGATTCCAGTGTTTGGCTCAACACGTGTAAGCTGTGCCAGGCTGAGCACAACCATCTGCCAGCCAGGAGGACGTACCTGAGCTTCACAAAGTGACTCATGCTCTTGTCTAGCCAGGCATCATGTAGCTGAAGCACTCCTTGGGTGGCTTTTGTCACCCAGTTGGAGGCCATAGCTGTTTCTTACGCTGTGCCAGAGAGGTGCTGCAGGGAAGTTTTGAAGGGATTTCTTTTTATTTAGCATCCCACAGTATTGATCAGGTAGCTGAAGCTGGTGTTGTGGTGATGAAGTAATTAACCCTGTGCTAGCTGCTGCTGGCTTGGTTAGGGGACACCTTAACTGTGAGCAGGCAGCTCCTGCTGGTGTCACCTCCTCCTTTCCTTCTCTTTCTGGCCCTCCTCTTGCCAGATCTCAGCATACCTGGCATGGCTTCCTTGTATCTGAAAAGTCCTCTTTGCTCTGCCCAGATGTTTCCATTTTCTTCTTTGACACATTAAAGCTTGGGTAGGATCAGCCCGTGCATGCAGTAGTGGTGGAGGCATGTCTTACTAACAGCTGATTCAGCACCCCAAAATGCTCATTGTTTTCTCCCAAGGGCCATGGGGAGCCCAGGACTGTGAGGGACCACCCAGAAGAAAAGTACGTTATAGAGAAGGTAATGCAGTCCTTGGTGAGATTGCCCCTTATAAGGAAAGAAGAGGAGAAATTTCACCAGGTTATTGGTACCAGCATAGTTTGGGGGGAAAAAAAGTAGAACCTTTTTTTTTAAAAAAAAAAAATATATATATATATATATATATAAATGAATAAATTATAATTAAAAAAAAAAATTGCAAGATTACAGAGTACTCACAGAATCACAGAATGGCCGAAGTTGGAAGGGACCTCTGGAGATCACCCAGTCCAACCCCCTTGCCAAGCAGGATCACGTAGAGCACATTGTGCAGGATGGCATCCAGGTGGGTTTTGAGTATCTCCAGAGAAGGAGACCCCACAGCCTCTCTGGGGAACCTGTTGCAGTGCTCTGTCACCTCACAGTAAAGAAGTCTCCCTCACTGGAGATTTCACAGAATCACAGAATTTCTAGGTTGGAAGAGACCTCAAGATCATCGAGTCCAATGCCACAGGTGATAATGCTGGTTTCTAAGAGCATAGGAGAAATTTTCATCCCAATATTTCATGTTACTTTTTTTTTTTTTTTTATTATTTCAACTGCTTAACTACACACTCAATACCTGACTAATTCTGAAGTAGCTGTGTGCAGTTTCTGTACGGGAACCCAGTATTTTCCTTCTTTCTTGACTTGATCTGCAGCCATATACATGTAGCTGGAAGCTGCAGTTGGTGTGTCCGTGTGAATCAGGCTGATATTAATTGTGACTCATTCAAGCCTGCCACAGAGCTTGGCTGAAGAGGCTGTGATAGCTGATAAAGGCCAGGAAAAACACAGCTGGTGAAGGATCCCTGAATCATGCAGGAGCTGGAGGTCTTGACTGGATGGTGGGGAAGGAGAGGCCTTGGGCATTTTAGTAAACAAAGTTCACTTTTTCTTTTTTCTATTCTCAGCCCACTTATTTGACTTAAGAGACAGGGACTTTCAGGGAAGCCATGCTGAGGTGCCTGCCATATCCAGCTGTATGGCATGGGGCAGGGTTAGGGTGCTGCCTTTGTGGGCCCTGCATGGGGCATTTTGCATTGCCCCTGAGTGGGGCAAGATTGCCAAAACATCAAACGGGCAAGGGCTGGCAAAGACTACTCTGCCACTGCCAGCTGTGGAGCCTCATGAGCATAAAGAGCATCTCTGAACAAGAGCAAGACCAACACATCATTTCCAAAGGGAGCTCTGGGCTTTAGATTGTATCTTTTCCCTTAATTTGTTCTCTCAGGCTAAACTCATTTCTGTGGTGGTATGTGATATCTGCTGTCTTTGTGATTTATTCTTGGAATCTAAGGCATGAGTTGGCCAGATAAGAAACACAGTAAGCATTTAGGATGATACCATCAACAATTATTTTTAATTAATGCTTCTAATGTTTTGATTAAAAAAAAAAATAAAATCTTAATATACAGGTTAAGGAAAGACTTATGGGAGGGAGAGTACTTGTTACTTATACCATGTCACCGGACTTGTTAACTATGGAATGTGCTGGAAAGTACAGAATAAAATGATGTCATCCTTGACTCTTTGTATCTGTTCTTTAGCTAGGATTACTCCAGATGTGGCTGTTGATGCCCCTTACAGTGCGTTTGGCAGTGATTGAAATGGGGGTTGGAGCATTGTCATGGAGCTGCTGAAGACCCAGGGTTGTGTTCTCTATCCTGTTGCACTGGTGCAAACCTCTGTAGCTGTGGTAGATAGTGACAGGCAGCTCAGCTATGTGGGAACTGTCAGAAGAAAAATATCTACCCAAGCACGAGGATGTTGACTCTAACAGCAAAGGAATCCGTGGGAAGTGAAGGACCATGGGTGGTGGAATTTGGGAGCTTGCTCTCCTTTGCTGCTGGCCGGCTGATCTGGCCTCTTTGAGCAAGGGCCTGTTGTTGCAGGGCTGTGGTCCTACACATTCCCCTGCAGCACAGATATCCTGCACTTCCCTTCTCCACCTGGGGCCTGTGACCCTAGCACAGCCCCTTCCAGCATACTTTTCCATCCAGAATTCACCAATTTGGACACCTGAATCTCTGCTGTCCCTTAGGGGCAGAGCCAGTAGAGCCTCCACCAGCGGGGAGAGCAGAGCTGCCTTCACCTGCTCCTTCCTTCCCCCAGCAAAGTCAACACGGGGCAGGGAGCAAACCACTGTAACATCCGTGCTTAGAAATCTTGTTTGGTATTGCATCTATCTAGGATGTCAATACAAACATGGCGTTAGGATATTGTCTTTTGCTAGGCCACGTGCTTGTGCTACTGGCTTGTAGCCAGCGCTGTGCAAGGAGAGTATGTGAATGTTATGGGCCCATTTTCTGTCATCTTTGTGGTAAGATGGCTGGGAACAGCACAGCAGAGCTGGGTTGGCTGCCGTGGGTTGTTCTGAATCATGGTGCTGTCCAGTCTTGCTATGTTGGGTATCTGCAGAGTTGTGGCAACTGTATGGAAACACAAGCACCTTATTTAGGGATCGTATGTGAAACCAAAGAGCTATGCCAAATTCTTTCATCAGCGAACTGACACAGATTTCCTCACCTTGCCAAATAAGATCCACAAAGAGATTAAGAAAAGATGGGCTGCCAAGTTGTGACTTGGTATTTTTGTATCCCAATTCGCACCTGTAACACCAAGGAGTCAGGACCTGTTCTAGTTCAAACGCTACCTAGTGAGAAAACTTGCACTAGACATGAAAGGGAAAGTGACTTGTCCTGTGACATGCGAGCCTCATGGCCAGGCTGTGAGGAGAGCCAGGGACTGTGGCGTGAGATTGTTGCTTGATCTACCTAATGTGCTCTGCATTGAGCTGCTTTTGCAAAACTACTCGTTTGTCACACTGAAAAGCCCATTGTCACTGCGAGAGGGCTGTGCAGGGAGGTAAGGTGATTAAAACGAGAACCTGTAGGGGACAGGAGAGATGTTTATGTTTTCATATTTTGGCTGAGGAAGCCATGTTCTGCAGGAGGAATCGCAGACGCTGCACTCTCCCTTACACAGAGCTTGTTTGCAGCGTGGCCATGGAAACAGGAGCGTGGTTCTGGGGTGAGGCTTTTGCTTTGCTGAAGCCATGAGTCCTCCTCGTGCAGACTTGAGAAAAGTGAATATGGAAATACTCAAGAGCATAATAATAGACTCTCAGAAGATCCTAGAAATCTGCTGCTGTTGCTTGAATGAATCTTCTTTACCTAGCATGAGACATTTGCAATATGAAAAGGTTGCTGTGTTTTTTGTTGGCGATGAGGTGTGTTTTTTATGTGTGTGTGTGTGATTAGTTTGTAGAATTGTCTGTGGGACTACAAAAGAAATGACTCTCTTTTTATATATATATATATATATATATATATATTTACAGCTACTAACTAGAAATAAAGGCTAGGCAGTCTCCTTTGCCTGACAGTAAGACAGTATCAAGGTTCTTTGTTCTTTTAGTTTCTCTAAATGCTGATGTTCAGATTTTTCTCTGCTCCATTTTCAAAAAAAAAAAAAAAAAAAAAAAAGGAAAAGAAAAAAGATCAGACAGTGATCCTTGGTTTAGTGAAGAAAAGATCTGCAACAGTGTGTGCATTGGGAGGGAGATCACTGGGAAAAGAAAAAAAAACAACAACTCAAACTCAAGTTTCATGTCACTGAAAGTCTGCAGGACTGATCTTCCAGAAGAAGGTGAGGAAAGGAAGCAGATAAATTTTGCATGGTTAAGGCAGGGAGAGCATCACTGAGAGCCGGGTCATGGAGACTGCTAAATGATCACTGTTGGCCTCGTGTCTGCCAGCGCTTACCAATGTTGTGCAGACTTTGGCACTGTGTTATTAATCCAAAGATGTTTGCACAGGAGATAGGAGCAATAAATATAATTTCAGTGTGTTCTTTGCTGTATGTCCCATTAAAATTAAATTGTGCACACAAAGGAAAAAGCCATGCACTGTTTCTGGCTTATTGCCCACTGCAAGCCCAAAGAGATGTTGACCTTTTGATGATTCAGAGTGGTTTGCTAGCAACGCAGTTTGTATCAGCTTTAAAATGTTTTCTTTAACCTTATTTGTAAAACAAATTTAGATCAATTTTCCTTCAAGCTATAACTGATTCTGTAGCAACAGTTGTCAGAGGGTGTAGAGGTCTGGGAACTGCATGGGTTCCCTTTCCTTTTCTTCTGCAAAGAGCCAGGAGGCAGCATTTATGCTCGCTGAGTCTCCACATTGGATGAGCTGCAGCTGGCCTGGTTCGGTGACGTTGTCCTAAGACCCTCTGCCACAAAGTGCAGCAGTGACACAGGGGATCTGTAGGCAAAGAGGACCTCTGCTCCCCACATGTCCAAAGTTAAAATGGTGGAAGAGGAAGTGAAAAAAGAGGTAGGCAAAATCTCAAAATTAAGTTAGGGAAGACACAGTGGAATCAGGAGCGGTACTGTAACGAAGGAAGAGGAGAGGTAATATTGTAAATGGATGTAGTGGTGAGAGTGCACAAAGGAAATGCAATCCTGCAGGCAGTGGTAAGAGAATGGGGAAAATGTGTAGCTTAAGTGACATAATAATGTGTCAATGTGCCATTTAAATATATATATTTTTTCCTAAATAAAATTGTATCTATTTGTGTGACTGAAAACCAGTAGCTTAAAAAGGATGCGAAAGTAGTCACTCCTAAATGTGTGAACAGCCAAACAGAAACATCTTGGGCTATTTCCAGTCCCAGATCATACAGTTAAAGTTAGGGCATCAGAAAAGGCATTGTGTTAACCAGGTAAATACTTCCATCCTGAAGTAAACGTGAACATCAAAACTGTTGGGGAGGTGGAGAAGGGGAATCAGTAGATGTATTCATCTACAGCCAGAATGGAACTAGAAACAAGAAGCTTTGTAGCTTGTGCCCCAGGACAAGTCTTGTTCAGATCTGAGAGTTCAACCCCACCCCTACTCCTTTCCAGTCTTTCCAAACAATGAAGATAAGGGCAGAGGGTGGCTGATTTCCAGGCGCAGTTATGGCACCAGCCTAGGAAGCCATGCTACAAGCAGGTGAGTGTCTGTGCGCCGCCTCCTGCGGTGCAGACAGAGCTGTTGGGAGAGGGCTGCACCGCTTCCCAAAGATGTGGAGAGCATTAAAAAGAAAGATTCTGTCCGAGATCTGGGCTCTCTGGGTACACCAGACACCTTAACCTGACGTGGCAGGTGCCATGCACGTGGGAGAGGTGTGAGAAGTGGGCTTGCCAGAAGCTGAAGATACTTAAGCCACTTTCTAAGCCTTAGAGCTTTTAAGCTCCTTAAGCCACTCAAAGGCTTTAGATGGGTTTAAAATGCTTAAGACACTTTAAGGTCTTAGATGAGTTTAAGCTGATTTAGAGCTTTGGAATGACTTAAGTTCTCTGGCTTTGTGAGCTTAAGGTGGTTTTTAGGTTCTTTGAGCTCTTAATTGTAAAGACCTTTCTAAACATTTTGAGTGAGGATGCAACGCATACCCACCTTGTAGCCTGCGCACAGGGACTCCTCTCTGAATGCATCCCAGGTGTCTGATCAGTCAGGTTTCCCTGGGTACACTTTTGTCCTCTCTTATTTTCCTCCCCTTTTTCTTTTTTGGCCAGAAAACAAGCAGCCAGGGGTTGGATGTCCAAGTGTTAGGGGCACAGGGCTGCTCCATGCGTGTGACTCACCTTCCTCCATGTGCTTGGCAAGGGTGGCATGGGTAGGATGTACAGCATGTAGGATCTGTTATGTTTAAGCTGTGAGAAAGTGTTGTACTTACCTCTGCTTGAGAAGTCCCAGCCCTACCCCAGAGGATGTAATGTCCTTGTAATCACTGTGTTAGCAATTGCTAATTTTCTAGCTGAACGACAATGTTGCTGTACCTCAGGGAACGTATCTGATCCTTGATGGGCCAGAGGTGGTATCCAGATATGATATGTTTAAGCGGCCTTGAAGGACATAGATTTGATTAATCTCTTTTTAAAACCATCTGTGTTTGGCTCATGGCATCTTGTGGCACAGCATAATTATGTACAACAGGAAAAAGTACTACTTTGGTATTAAAATTCTCGCCTGGCAATCTCACACATGGGCCTGGCATTTCAAGCCTGTTAATCATTTTGTAAACCTTCACATGGTCAGCCTCCATCCACCTTTTTCTGTTGCAGCTTCAAAGTCTGTTCAGCTTGTTCTGGCCTGGAAACTCTTCCAGACTCCCAGCTGGTGTTGCTCTTTGTGCCTTTTATAGTTCTCTGCTTCTTTCTTTCCGAGTCATCCCTGACATTCAGACTTTCTGACCCTGATGCACCAGGCTGGTGTTTTCCTAAATCTGTCTGCAGAGACATTCTTGAGGAGCAGCTCATTTAGAGTCAGCCCTTTGTGTTAGATACGGCTTGTGCTCCGTTTATCAGCAGGGAAATTCATTTGCCATTTTATCACTGAGTAAATCACCATTGTATCTGTTTGTTTGGAAAGAGTTAGAAAATATCACTTATACCAGAAAATAAATGTCTAATAGACATAAGTTTAAATAACTGTCCTCTGGAAACTTGCATGAAAGGTTAAAATGGAAGCTGTTTAATAGCTTTATTTACTCTAAGCACTACTGTCTGGAAGTAGTGAACTTCTAGATGTGATATAAAGATAACATTTAGCAGAGTACTATCGAATTTGATAAGAGCTTGTTTCCTCAGTGCCAAAGCTTAAGGATGCTGATGTCCCAGATTAGTAGACTTCTGATTTACAGGTCGTGGGAGAGTGATGGCTGGGGTACTGAGGGCACTGACAGGACCTAGATGAGGAGGGGGCCTCCTTAGCTGCAGGTCTCTGCCCTGCTCTTTCAGAAGAGCTTTCCTAGCCTATTTCATCTGAAAGTAAAAAGGCCTAAAGCAATTTCAGTCTATTTCTTGCTATAAAATAATCAGCTGCTATATCTTAGGTGAGGAACTGGGGGAACTTCTTGCATCAATCTGGACTTTGAAAAATCACATTTAGCTGGGCTCACGCACATGCCCCTGGTAAGCTCTGTCACGCCGTACTCTTCACACGCAGGTTGCAATAAGATGAAGCACGGCTCTGCCGCCTCCGCTTTCTACAAGGGTTGCTTCCCTCCTCCTGTGGCTGCTTCAAAGCTTCTCCTTGCCTGCCGGATGGGGACCCTCCTCCTCTGTCCATCTGTTTAAGCCACTTCCGAGGGGGAAGCTGCAGTTGGATGGTATAAATAAAGGGGAATAATGTAATTAATGCTAGTCAGAACGGTTTTGTAGGAAATCATTCCTATCAAATATGCTGATGACAAATATTGAACGTTTGGTAAATGGAGGCAGCTATATGAGGTGTCACAGGAGCAGTGGGAATTCGGGCACTGATTAAAAAAGCAGCGCTATACACTGTCAGCGTAGTTTACTTCCCAGGACTAAGATCTTGGCTGACTGACATCTCAGAGAAATTTGCTAAGGAGAACATTATCAAATGAAAATATTCAGAGTGGGGATGTGCAGTCAGTTTGGTAAATACCCAAGCGTAATATCCTTATCCTTAGTCAATGTTCTAAAATCCGTGGTGAAAAAAAATATGCAGCTGACTCAGCAGGCAAAAGGGCAGCTGGTGGCTCACTCTGGGGCCTGCTGCACAGGTCCGTCCCTCTGAGGGAAGAGAGGAAGGCAGCCTGCCTGCCGCCCACGTGGAGACACATGCCTTTGGTGTACTGCTGTGGCAGGGGGGTCATGGCAGCCTGATACGTGCAGGGAAGCACTTTCTGGGGCTGTGGAGTTGTGATGGGTTCTGGTGTCCTGCAGCAAGCCTCAGCTAGCCCACATGCCTCCCTGGCAGGGAAGAGAGATGGGGCCTGGGGGCTTGGCTAATTCAGAGCATCAGCGTACTGCCTTTGGGTTGCAAGCAGTGCTGCCTACAAACTTAGGGGTTGCTATCAACAAAGAAAAATAGCTAATGTGTTTGTCTTCTGTGCTGCCTGCTGCAGGAGCTTCGGCAGCTGAAGGGCAGCTGGGTTTGTATTGTCTCCCATTCTCTTCTACGTTTGGGGCAGGAGACTGTGGCTGTTCAAGAACATGCATTGGGTTCTCCTTGATATTACAAAGCCAGCACATAAATATTGTTTCATATGGAGATTAATTAGTTGTTTTTCAAACCTTACTTTTAATTGCAAAGGTCAAAAACTGTAATAAGATAAGCCATTTTGCTCCTAGGAGCTGCCATGGTTGGCAATGGTGAGTGTTCCCTTTAATACATGCTTCTTTGGAAGGTGAGCAGCTCTTACAGTACAGCTGGCTGATTGTGCACAGTGATTCAGCACAGCATATTTCAGTACAGAGCAAAGGGATTTTATCTTAGAAAGCACCATACTCCTTACGAACTGGTCAGAATGTGCATGTCGAAAAGGCTGCCAAATGCCACTCTGCCCAGAGATTTATGAGTTAACGTGGGCATTTCCTGAGTGCCAGCCAGCCTCTACCCACTGTGTTACAAAACCCCATGCAGCTCAGCCCCAGCTCCAGCTGCAGTCACACTGCTAAAGCAAACGCCCAGCTCATGCACCCACAGGTGGCTCAGCAAAAAAGCAGAGGCTCTTTGTGAGCACAGCCAACATCCGTCACCCACAGCTCAGCTGCTGTTCCTGTAAGTGAAGCCTGGTAGCTGAGTTTGTAAAATTGTACCTTTGACATCCATTCCTTTCCCTATTCTAGTCCTCTCCACTTTGTGTGAGAAAGCTAAAGCTCTACATTTCTAGAAGACTGACAAGGCTCACAAGATTTCAAAAAATGGAAATAGGGGGTTTATTCATAATGCTGAGTACACTTCAGGCTCGTCAAAGTCTATGCAACAGGCCTGCTAAGCGACCTGTGAGTTAACAGCATCCCAGATCATTCCAACACCTTCACTTATTAATTGCCAAGTCCAGCTGTCCCCCTCCACAGCTCGCTGGGCCAAATCCCTGCCATTTGACCAGACTGAGCTCAGCTCTTTGTTGTAGTAGCTTGGCTAGTGAGATGCTGCTTGAGACTCCTGGATTATTTTCCCCCTGTAGCACTGGCTGTGTGCCAGCCCTTACGCCCCCTGCCCGCGGGGCTGCACTGTCTCGGTGCTCTTCTCCCTGAGGAGCAGCACCCTGCAGCGAGCACACACGTGAGTGCAGTGGCAGTGCAGGGCAGCTGAAAAGAGGCAGTGGGGAGCGCTGACGCCTGGTTCTGCAGAAAGTGGGAGCCTCCCATCCTCCCCTTCCCAGTCATCCTGATGTTATTTTTGTCAAAAGGGATACACTGCATTAAGCTGTTTCTGGTTCAGTGAAGGGACATTTACTATCCAGAGGCAGACTATATTTGATTTTTTTTTCAAATGCTTCCAGTTAACTCTCCTGATTTACTGTATGTGCTATTACCCTGTCATTCTTTTACAACATGCATCTTTTTTTCTTTGAGAAGGACAAAACCAGTCACCATGAGCAGTAGATAACTGTGATTATGCCAACCTAAGGTGCACAGCATGTGCATTACGTAGCAGGGCCGACAGTGTTACAGTGTGGCCCATAACCATGGACAGTGTATTTTGTACATCTTTTTCTCCCTCTGGTCTCCTAGATTCCTCTTTCCATTGTCTTCCCAGAATTTATATATATATATATATATATATATATATTTTTTTTTTTTTTTCTTTCCTATATTAGGCCCTCTATGAGGCATGGTGTCTCACAGACAACTAGTGGCCCTGAGCACAGGCACTTGAACTCTCTGGGAGACTTACTATAAGCAGCTTAAATGCTAAGTTTAACCACTCTAAAGGTTTAAAGCTCTTACCACCCTAGGCCAGCACTGAGGCCTCAGAATACTTTCTGCTCTGAAGTGTGCCTCTAAACATTAGCACTCACACTTCTATTTCAAGGTTGTCCATAGCAGGGCTGCACTGGCAGCACATGGGCAGCATCCTTCACCAACAAGGTACCACTGCTGAGCCCTGTTTGCTGGCTGAGGCAAACTCACCATTATGAGATTGCAGTACATCAAAATTACTTTCTTTTTTTTTCATGTTGGTAAATGCAATGTGCCCAAGTGATTTGGAACAAATGCTACTGAGAGCAAAGTCAGTTGAAGCACCTGCCAGACTACTGACAGCTCTTTTTCATGTTTCTCATGAGGTGCAAGCAGTAGTCAATGCTTGTTTGTCTCAGCAGCAATTGTGCCAAAGCTGCAGCTACACCGGCTGCTTTTCTGTGAGAATCTGGCAGTTTGATGTTCTCTGTCCACAGCTCATCAGCGATGGCAGCGTGGTGTATGCAGAAGCCCTCTGGGACCATGTCACGATGGATGATCAAGAGCTGGGATTCAAGGCTGGTGATGTCATTGAAGTAATGGATGCTACCAACAAGGAATGGTGGTGGGGAAGGATTCTGGACAGCGAAGGCTGGTTTCCAGCCAGCTTTGTACGGGTAAGAGCTTGATTTTTTTTTCCATGTCTCTCCATTACCGCCAGGTGTTTTTTTTTTTCTTTTCTTTTTTTTTTTTTTTTTTTCTCCAGGTTTTATTTTCTGTAGTGAATGCTGAGAACTTCTACTGCTAGGATAGATGGTTCAACATGTGCTTGTTACCATTCCTCTATGCATGGCCATTTACATTGAACTCTTGGGGATGGGCTGCCACCAGTGTGGAGAATTCCCTCTTTGCATCAGTAAATCAGAGCAAGGACAGTTTAGTTGTAGGTTCTGGAGCTAAGGTGAGCTGTACCAGCTGAGGAACTGCCCTGCATGGTGGTTTGCAGCCTGGGCTCCTGCTTACCCAGATGTGTGTTGGCTGCTTTGCAACCAAGCACCCAGAATCACCCTCAGGAGTAAGCAAGATGTACTTCCTAGCAGAATCCCAGAAGCAACTGACAGAGGTCTTCACTGTAGGGTCTATTTCAGACAGTAGGGATGAGCATGGCACCAAATTTAGTCCAGTGCCATACACCACATCCAAACATCTGTGACAACCTGACTCACACACACCTTCTCCTAGCTGTGGAGTTTTAAAAACATCAGGCTGCTGGGCTACAACACAGCAGTGTATTTCAGGCACTTAAAATAGAGAAGAAAAAAAACACATAAAATGGTGTCTTGGAGGTGGTGATGTCAATTACTAGAGGGTGAATATGAATCACTTGATATTGACCAATTTGGGGGCCAAGGCGCTCTCCCTGGTGCCAGAAACAAAGACCATAGAGAAATAGCTATATGGAACAGGTGGACAGGCCCAGCTGTGTACAGCAGAGGTTGGATCCATTTCCAACAGAGCATTCTGAAACACGTGAATTCTCCATGCAGGTTGGGGGTTAGGGGGCAAGAATCTGCGTAACTTCTGTGCACTCTTTTCTTTCTGTGAGGAGAAAGGCTTTTTTCATTTCTTTGGGCTGTGACTGTTGGTACGGATGCCTGACTGCTTTCACCACATAAGCACAGTACTGCAGAGGTGATTTGGTGCCTAAGGACAGAGAGATTCTTAGATATTCAGCTTCTTATCTGGGTCACTTTAGATCACAAATGACCCCAAACCAGGTGAAGCATGAAAGGAGGTTATCTGGTGTCTGTAGAAAAAGTCATTGGTGAAGCAGAGCAGGTTGTGCTATAGAAGTTGTGAAATGCATTGTTATAGAGCTTGCAAGAAACGGTCTCAGCTGGTAACTGTTACAAACAGTATATGTTTTTTGCAAGAAAGATTACTAGGACCAAATTCTCAGCACTGGTGGAGATGGAGCTACTATTTTCACAGCCAAAACACAAGCTTTATTTTCGTTCACATTACTGACAAATTGTCCTGCTGGCAATTTCAGGGGAAAGCAGACTAGTGCTAGCCATTAGGGATGAAGAATAACAAGTTCTTTTAGCAGAGTAATTGCAACACTTATTCAAGCATCCAACTGAAGATTTCCTACTAATTATCTCTGGGTCTCAAGCTTACTGCTGGGAAGGGCAGAATGGTCTTGGGTACTTGGGCAGAATGGGACTTGCGTAAACCTGCAGGTCTCTCAGTTACTCCACACAAGTTTCAGGCCAAGGTCTGAGTTTAAGACCAGCCAATGCTGTTTTACTCACAGCGAAGGAAAACCAGGATTGCACATCTTGAGGGTTTCACCAACTGTAAAGAGTAAATGCAATCTATGCCTCTGCTGGCAAGGGATGGGTATGCATTATTTTTTATACAGAGAGATACATGTATATCAAGAGAAAAACAATCCTGCCTAGAAGTGACTACATTAAAAGTTTAAAGCAGGCCTGTATCATTGTATTAAAACTGCTTACGTTTATGCATGTTCCTACCTCAGAGTTTTTCATTTCTTTTTTGTGCTGGGATTGATGACTTGTATATAAAATATTCCAATGGGTGCTCTGGGATCTATTAAATATGAAAATACAATACTAATATGTGAAATAAAGCTCCCAAGTGAAATGCACCAACAATTTCTTGCCCTTAGTGAAGGTACTTTGGTATTGCTGACAGTGTATGTAGTGACTGTAGTACAGCACATCTACAAAATGCTGCTGCTTGTCTCTGCTCATGCTATGCTGCCATCTCATGGGCACTGTGAAGGAGCCACGAGTTATACGCACAGCCCTGTAATGTAATGCAGCTTTTCATTACATTGTGTGCCCGCTGGCATCCGCATTTGCTTTTATATTAAAAATACATTATCTCTAAATAACTTTGGGGAAGCAGGTACTTCTGAGGGCTATCTGATATTTATAGTATGGGAATAATAATATAATTGATATCAATAAAAAGGCAAATAGTTCCTGCTTTTCCCCTCTCTCCCGAAAAGTCCCCTCACAAATACCTAAGCAGAATTCACTTTGATAAAACATTTCCTGTCCTGATTGTGTACGTGTTCTCCCTCAAGGGCTTCATATCATTCCTGTGACTTCTGTCCGAGATATGCCTGCTTAAAACCACCCATATCACATATTAACAGTTAATTGGCTTGAAATTACCATCCCCAAACTGTCAAAACCTTTCCTTCAGGGGCTATGTGTTTACACATTACATACCATGGGAAAATACATTTACAGGCAGCATGTACAGAGTAGCCCTCTTCCCTCCTTATCGTAGCTCAGTCTTTGTCTGCTATTCTGTCAACCCTCCCAAACTTCCTTTCTTTGGAAGACTTGTATTTCTTACTACAAACAGTGAATGTCTTGTGTGTGGTACAGCTCCGAGTGAACCAGGATGAACCCATGGAAGATTACCCTGTAAAGGTAGAGGGTGGCAAAGAAGACGACTCCAGCAGTGGTACCCGCCGCTTCGGGATGGGGCAGACCACCAAAGATCAAATGAGGACCAACGTTATCAATGAGATCTTAAGCACAGAGAGAGACTACATCAAGCATCTGAAGGACATTTGTGAGGTAACGGAGTAAGGGGGAAGCAAAAGTAAGAACATCCCTAATGGAAACCAGAGGCTGTCCTGTTCTTGTGCAGACATATGGTTCCCAAGTGGGTAACTTTCCTCCTCTGAAAATGAGATGGTTTTGCCATCAGAGCCTGTCCTGCTATATGATATCACGTGCTCAGAAAACAGAAGACAATTCATTACAGCAATATCCCCAATGCCTCTGAATTTGGAGCACCCAGTTATGCTCTGATTAAATGGAATTAATTGTATTTCCCATGCCAGAGAAAAGTAAATGTCTAGCATTGCTGTCCTCTTTAATACATGTTCTGAGGTAATATAATCAGCAACTCCAACCTTCAGGCAAGTTATGCTCAGATTGAAACAACTGGGGGATATTCAGCCTTTCACTTCCAAATATGCTGAGTATTGTGACACCCTTTCCAGAAGTGACATGCTGTCAAATACACTAGGGTAAATTAAGGTAATTGATAAAAGAGTAGTGCAGGAACACAGATTTTCACTAAAATGACACAAAAAATGTAGTGCCCTCCAGGAGAGCCAGCTGGGGCAAAGCAGCAACACTTACCAAGCACCTTTCCTTCATGAGTCCAGAATTCTCCCGTGTCTTTGAATAAGTGATGAATTTGGTAACACGAGCAGCCACACCAGATCCTCAACTGAATTTAGGTGTCAGTGGATCAGTGCAGGGGTCAGAGCATCCTGTAGCCTGCAGACAGACAAAAATGTTTTCTACAGGAGAGAAGGCAGCTCTGGGTGTGGGTTACTGCTTCATTTATGGCAGTGACATGACTGTGGGTTGATTTCTATTTCTGCCATAATTTGAGTGATATTTGAGGAAATAACAGCTAAGGGATGGATGCACTTGGGAATGAAGGGGGTACAGGAACCTGTACAACTGACTGCAGTCCTAGGGTTTTCTGATGATATCCAAAGGCCTCTGAGCAAGTGCCCAGCAAGCTTTCCAATGTGGTTTCCTCCTAGGGTTACATTAAACAGTGCCGCAAAAGAGCTGACATGTTTACAGAGGAACAGCTGAAGACAATCTTTGGGAATATTGAAGACATCTACAGATGCCAGAAGAAATTTGTTAAAGCATTGGAGAAGAAATTCAACAAAGACCACCCACATTTAAGTGAGGTTGGCTCCTGCTTCTTGGAATATGTAAGTAAATTTTACTTAAGGGGAAAGAGGTGGCTGAGCATGGGTTAGGCCAGAGGATTTGAAAGTTGATCTGAGAACTGAAGCTCTGTTAATACAACAAAAAACAGCCCATCAAACAAACCTACCCCAGCCAGCTAGAGGAGCTCTTGTGGCTGCAGCAAGAACATTTCCAAAGTGCCTCAGCTCCTGAGCACTGTATTGCCTGCCAGACCATGCTACTTCAGGCAGAGGTGTAAATCCCAAGTTGGGCCTGAGTTTACAGCTATGGTATTTTCAGGTTTGTGCAGGATCAGCAGGCGGTTGCTGAGCCGGTCATTAAAAACATTCAGCTGAGCACAGGCCAGAACAGACAGAAATGTCTCAGGCTCTCAGATAAGCTGCACGAGCCCCAGCTTTAGGTCTCCTGGCTTCAAAGTGTTAGGGGAGCATACAATTTATCAAACAGCCCCAATGTGATACAGGTTTGGAGCCAGGCCATCGCCCAAAGGAACACGGACAGTAAATCCCTTTAATTTCCTTTGCAGCAAACAGAGTTTCAGATCTACTCTGAATACTGCAACAACCACCCTAACGCCTGCATGGAGCTGTCCCGCCTCACCAAAGTTAACAAGTACGTCTACTTCTTTGAAGCCTGCCGCCTGCTGCAGAAGATGATTGACATCTCTCTGGATGGGTTTCTGCTGACGCCAGTGCAGAAAATCTGCAAATATCCACTGCAACTGGCTGAACTGCTCAAATACACCAACCCTCAACACAGGTAGGTCAGCATGGTGGGGAGGGGAGGAGTAAGACTGGTCTCATGGAAATGGACTAATGAAGAATTTTGTATTGAGAGCAGTTTACTAAGAGCAGCCAGTACCACGATTCTTCTGTGTTACCTTGTAGATACCAAAAAGAAAAGAGAAAACAAAACAAACAAACAAAAACCAGAAATTTTCAGTCAAATACTTAAATTTCCATTACAGTAGCACTGGGCTTTCCTGTCTGTTAGAGACCTGAAGTTGCAAAGTCCACCTTTTATCATGGTGCTTTCCTATTTATATTCAGCCTTTCTATCTGTGGTACCTGCACATAGACTTCGTAGTTGTTTCCTGTCGCGATGGTATTGAATATTTTGGCACCAGAAGCACTGATTGAATATAGCCCAACATGTCTTTGAACCTACACCAGGGCTTGTCAAGGCTGAAAGTTAGTCATGAATTTTGCTTGGTGCTTTCCCTGTGGGAAGTCATGACCTACAGCAATCAAATCAATCCTTGCCTGCAAATCCATAGCTCTATTTCAGGGTGAAGGCACTGCTGTTGGCTCAATTAATAGTGTGACTTAGTAAAGCATCTGAAATAATTAGCTACAGAAATAAAGCATGAAAACCTGTATTAAAGTATTGATATTGGTCCCTTGTGACAACTTAATTTTACCACCCTGATTTACAGCAATGGTATTTCTCAGACTTGTTTTCCACGTCTTATTAAATCATAAGCATGTTGTTCTGGAATTCTCTCTAAACAGAAAGCTCCTTAATGGAGTACACAGATGTTAGAAAATTGTATTAGAGATAAGTTGTGCCAAACTGCTCCTTCTCAGCTACTTTAACTCAAAAGAAGTTGCTGGTGGCAGCAAATGGTGTGTGGTGAGGGTGGATCAGCTTCTGTCCTACCCTTCCGGATTAACTAGCAGCTCCTATTTGAAACCAAGCCACATCTAAACCATCTTACCTCTGTGTGATAGAATTGTTCCCTGTAAGAAAACTGTGGCATTATGAATATATTGTATTAATGTGGGGAAAAAGCAATGCTTAGAAAGCTGTGGAAAATTTTCCAGCAACTAGTATTTACACCTCTGTGACTGGATTTCATTACTTGCCGCCTCCTCTTTCACAAGTCAGGCCTGGATTTGTTACAAGACTATATAATCTGTGCCTTAAAAGCAGCACACTTCCGAAAAGCTGCCCACAGCCACATGTACCTAATACATTCAATATAAAGTTGCTGGGGTAGGGCAGCAAGTAGCACTAATGTTTTCTGCTCTCCAGCCCTACAGCATGCTAAGTTGCACTCCTTTGGAGCATAGATGCAATAAATTTAATTTAAATAAAATAAATTTTAATTAAAATAAAAAAGTCCTTTTGTTATGACACAACTCTGCTCTACCACAGGGATTATAAAGACGTTGAAGCTGCCTTAAATGCCATGAAGAACGTTGCTCAGCTCATCAATGAGAGAAAGCGGCGGCTAGAGAACATTGACAAAATTGCTCAGTGGCAAAGTTCCATAGAAGACTGGGAGGTAAGACAGACTTTCCCCATGCAGAGAATGGATTGTGTTTACTGTCTTCCACTCTCCCTCATTCCCCCCATCTACCTATAGGAAGAACTTCATAACAGTTCTGTTGTTCTGTGGGTTTTTGTGTGTGTGCTTTTTAAAATGATGCGAACTTTTAGTACAACTGAGAAGGTCTAGCACAACCCAGCTAGACCAGCTGCCTTTTTGCCTGTTCCCTGGGATTTTTTTTTTCCTTTTTTTCCTTCCAGAATAAAATTGGAATGTAGGCTGGTGAAATCCTATTGTTCTCCTCTTGTTCCCCATTCTACTGAGTGATTTAGAATTGGTCAAAATGGGCAGAATTACCCCTTAATGTGCTTAGTAAGGCACATCATTCTTGTAGAAAGGCAAGCTCTGATATAGCTAAAATGTAAGCAAAATTTCACTGTAGATTCAACATTAAAAAAAATAGCTAAAGAAAAAAAAACACAAAGCTACTCATTTTCTGAACCTCAGAGTCAGTAAAACCACTCCCTCTCCCACCAAAGGAAGTCGGGCTAAATTCTAAGCTACCTCCTTACATGATTCCTTTAATGTCAGGGATGTACCAGCTGCCCTAAGCAGACTCCCTTGAAAAGGAAAAATTTCATTTAACACACTATTGTTCTATTCCAATTCAGTTCCCATTCCCTGGGAACTGAAGGGCACAGCATCCTCCATGATGCAACAAGGCTTCTTCTCTATCACAGAGGCTCCCTCTCATTCCTGGAAGAGTGTTTCACCAGCAGGGCTTCAGGCTACACAACCACTCTGAGGTTCTCCTGTGAGACTATGGGCTTATTTCTTCTCTCTTGTTTTGGGATGGCACAGACCAGACTTCTTTTACTGCTCTTACTTCTCAGGGTGAAGATGTGCTAGTCAAAAGCTCAGAACTCATCTATTCTGGGGAACTAACCAAAATCTCCCATCCTCAAGCCAAGAGCCAACAGAGGATGTTCTTCCTCTTCGATCACCAGCTTGTCTGTTGCAAGAAGGTAAACTTGAGTAGATAAATCCAAGTTCTGTTATAATGCTGAAAAATGAATCATCTCCCTCAGTTCATTTCCAGTTGTTCTCTACCTGTCTGTTTCTGTAATACTTAATTCTGTTTACAGCGTATGTGCTTCTTGCACAGACAAGAGATTTAGGTACATTCAGGGCAGTCTTTTTTCTGGCATCCTGGTGTTCTGTACACCTGACCAGAGCAATAAGCCAACTGCTAGCCAAAATCCTGTAGCAAGAGAGCTGTAAGAGCACACTGCACTGCTTCTAGGATTAGTGTGTGGGTTTATTTTATGCAACTCAAGTATCAGCACTGACGCTCTCATTCTTTTAAATCTGTTTTTTTTTCAACTGCACTTCCACATGGGATTAGTATCCCATTCAGAAGCTTTCATGTAAAAGAAAAATTTGTATGATTGTGTGATCTCTCTTACAGGACCTTCTGCGTCGGGACATCTTGTACTATAAAAGTCGGATCAACATGGATGATATGGAAATCCTGGATGTAGAAGATGGAAAGGACAAGGACTTCAGTATCAGTGTGAAAAATGCATTTAAATTACACTGCCGCAACACTGAGGAAGTCCACTTATTTTGTGCAAAAAAGCCCGAGCAGAAACAGCGCTGGCTGAAGGCCTTTGAGAATGAAAGGAGACAGGTTCAGCTCGACCAGGAAACAGGTATGCAGAAAGCAATGCTGTGACACAGGGGTATGTTTTTTATTTTATTTTTTTGACAGGAAGCCAAAGCATGCTCTAGGCCAGCTCTGGGCTGCTGACTAGAATGCACTGCATGAATTTGTGCAATTTGAAATACAAACCACAATGATCAGACACTGCAGGAAGTCCTCTGAGACCTTGATGTCTTTAATGAGTTCAGGCAGGGCTGACAAAATAGGCAATGTATTACATAGAGCATCAATTATTGTGCAAGATATCATGAGCACCTGACGTGGCAGCATCTGTACAAAACACATTCAGTCAAAAGATCGCATTGTGAGAGAAGGTTTTCATTTTTTTGTCCAGATAGTTCAGATGTGAGATCTGAGCCACAAAAGGTCTGGACTGGCTTTGTCAGCTGGTGGGGAGGGGTGGGGGCACTGGTAGGCAGTAAGCCTTGCCTGAGAGGTAAGGACCAGGCCGGGGGGGAGCAGTATGTGCCCCAGACAGCTCTGGGAGTAATTTTAGATTGTGACCTCCCACCTCAGGCACTTTCCAGCTTCACTGTTTCTCTTAATGTCTATGCAAGTGTGCTCCCATGAAATACAATTGGATGACCTGCTGCTGACAGTCTCTCTTTTATTCTCCAGGTTTTTCAATAACGGAGGTGCAGAAAAAGCAAGCAATGCTGAATGCCAGCAAGCAGCACCACACCGGGAAGCCTAAAGGTGAGTCATTCCTGAACTTATAAATGCTGCTAGAACTGCAGGCTCAGGAGTGGTAGTGGTGTTTATGGACTACAGTACTAGTGCTTAAGCCACCACCTCTGAGAGCATTGCCTTTTTTGTTTAAGCCTTAAGTTCATAGAATATCCTGAGTTGGAAGGGACCCTTAAGGATCATCAAGTCCAACTCTTGAAGTTGGTGAGATACCTCTTCCCATGTTAAAGTGCTTCAGTTTGCGTTCTCATGGTCAGGTAAAGGTAGAGAGGGTTGTCAAACAGCTAGATAATGAGCAACTTAGACAAGTGATCATTCCCAGCTTGGAGCTCTATATAGAAAACTAAATAATTACCACCAAAGATGAAGAACAGTAAAAATTAAGCTGTCTTACCCTTAACAGCAGAATCCATCAGTGAGACTGAAGGCCATGTTCAGATGAACATACAGCATCCAAGAGCTGCCTAATATAAAATCAGCTGACTTTGTAGTCCCTCTGCAGTTTCTTTCACAGTTTCCCTGACATTTAATTTTCCTTGCTGCAGATCACAATTGCTTGTTCTTTCTAATAAATGGCAAACATTCTTTGTCATTCATACCAGCATTGTTCTGCTAGATTTCTTCTAGGCATATCTTTTCCAGCTAGGACTCCAGAGCTAAACACTGCAAAGAAGTCCTGGTACCTCTAAGCCCTAAGACTGTATTAGATCCAGCTGATAAGTACCTCTCTTTATATGGCCACTACAATTCTCTCCTATTTGACTTGAACTAAGTATTCATGGCATTAAGCTTTGAAACAGCATCATAAAGAAAGGAGCACTTCATCCAGGACACAGAAAAAAATGCTTTTTTTTTTAAACTGTGTTTACAGAGCTCAGATGTGGGTCATCTGGTTCAGTAGAACATTTTTCTTGCTAAAACTTCATTGATGTGTAGCAAAAGATGCTGGTGAAATGAAGTTTTAACGGTTGGTGTTAGTGACTTACCACTATCACGTGACCTCTATGAATAAACCCATCTGGGACTATTTTCAATGAGTGGTGTTAACAAACCCTTGAGTAGGCCAGATGGTGAACTCCAGTGTAACACTGTGCAGTACAGTTCCTGGCTGATTCAGACAGCTGGAGTCAGGAAATTATTCCAAACTACAGGAGACCTGCTCTGTACCTGATCACCGAGTGCTGAACCAGAACCCACAGCACAAGCCCTGTTCTAAGGCTAGCTCACAGAGTCACCCTAGATGCCAGGCTCTCCAAACAGTATGACATTCCCTTTGTGAAGAGACAAGATGAAATTTTGTAATGATTCCTAAGATGCAGAGGGTCGTAAAGGCTACTGCAGCGCCGACTTGTCCTGCCTGTGGCAAATGCATTAAAGCTTGCTATTTTGGCAGAATCCCATGAGCAGATGGCATGCTCATTAACAGTGCTGTTAAAATAAATAAATAAATAAAAATTAAGTGGCCAGAGGAGTGTGAATGCAAGCAACAGAACAGGCGGTTCCTCTGCCTGCAGCACTATCACCTAAGGCTTCCTGCCACCCTTTTTTGTGATGCCTCCATCCCCCTTTATCTCCAGAAGAAGAGATGTCATTTGCTTTCCTTTAGGCCACAGAGAGTCAACCAATTCCTTGTGGTGGCAACAGCCAGCAGTAGGATCCCAGCTGAGTCCCCAGTAAGAAAGCTTGGCTACACTTCAAAATAAGCCCGAACTAAGATATGGCCACAAACAGAGTTTACAGCCATTTAGCTGCATTGTACCCTTGACAGAACACTGTCAGGGTATGCTCTAGGGCTTCCACAGCACCAACCCTAATCCTAAAAGGCAGTGCTGAAATAAGGGGTAAGCTGAGGGAAACCACATTTGTTCCCCTGCAGCTTTAACAGGGATGGGGCAGGGTGTATGGAAAGAACTGTGCTCAAGTAACATGCTTCACTTATTTCCTTGCCATCAGCTGTCACCAGGCCATACTACGACTTCCTGATGCGTCAGAAGCATCCCACCTTGCCTACTACACTCCCTCAGCAGCAAGTCTTCATGCTGGCAGAGCCCAAGCGCAAGCCCTCGAACTTCTGGCAGAACATCAGCAGGCTGACACCCTTCCGGAAATAAGGACAGCCCCATGTTTGTGCCTGAACCCCTTCTGAGAAAGCACTTTATCCATCAGTCCTAGGAGGTGGAGCCCAGGTTCTTCCAATCCTTTGTTTACAGAGGATGGCACATGTGCTCCTGCCTTCTCTATTTATTTTGCAGACCAACTGACCTGGCTCCGAGGTGAGACACTGCGTGTGTGCTTGCACACGTGCATTTGTGCATCGAGCCAGCCTTGCACAGCACCCGTGACAAACTTCCAGGAAGAGATCACAGAATGGAACCTGATGTGTTTCATCTGGAAAGATTTTGCCTGTCAGCTGTACACTGCATCACTCCTTTCTGCTGTGAACACTACTGCTGCCTGGCAGCGGTCAGAGAGGGGATGGCAGCTGTTAAACCTACTGGCTCCTCGTCCACTGACATGCTCAGAACAACAGCTCAGTGTCGCTGACATACATTTTCCAGGGAAGAAAAATCCCTTCCATTCTCTGCCCATTCCCCATTCCCCACCTTTCTGATCAAGGACATGATCTTCCTACACACTTCTAACTAATTCAGTTAGCCTTTGCTGGCACTCAGACAAGACAACAGTGAGTATTACACTGTGACCCTTTTCTCTTTCCTTTAATTCAACAACACTGATGAACAACATAGTTCATTAAATGGTGCCAATCAACCTGCAGCATGAGTAAAGGTCAAGAATCTCTCTAGAGGGTTTGTTATTATAAGTTAGAGAAAAATGTGCCTAAATTAATACCATCAATTCCTTAGACTATCTTTTATCATTCTGCCATATTTCCTGGCCAATGAAAATGCTCACTGTTTGTAATGTGTTTATTTATGGTATAAACCAGAACTGTGTATTTTGTAAGTCTGTAATTGTTCTTGTCAGATGTTGTTAACTTTATGCCTGTTTTGTCTGTTTTTATTTTTTAAATAACAAAAGGTCAATATTTGCAAACCTAGCTCCCAGAAGTCAGTCTGCAGTTTGACACTGACAAACTAAAACCACGATAGTTATGCAAACTTCTACAGACCCTCAATTCAAGGGGTATTATTACAGGGTTTTGACACCTTCAAAAAACAAAGCAAAATCAAACCCAAGGCTAATTGCAAAAGGCCAAGACTTAGCACTAAAAGCCTCACTTTAGGTACCCAGTTTTCAAACTGTGGCCAAGAAAAAATAAATTTAAACCTTGGTTAGCAAAAGGAAAGATTTGCCTTACCATAGTGAGAGTTAGAAGCCATACTGACTGAATTTCTTAGCTTAGGAGACATTGGAAGGAAGACACCCCCACGTTCCAACACGATGCTATTTGAGCAAGCACTAACTGCCTGCAGAGCTCAGAAGTCCAGTGTTTGTTAATGCTGTAGCTGACCAAAGTCTGGTCATCCAGGGATATCTGCATTCAGTAGCATGTACAAAGTCATTCTTGCACTATATCTTCTCCCCAGACCAGGGGCTATATAATTTCATAAAGAAACTTGTAAAAGTAAAGCTCAGCCTGTGTTTGTGTCTGACATGTCTTATCTGTGTAAACTTGTTTCTCTTCAAAATAATTGTGGAGATTTTTCTCTTGCAACTTAACACGTGACTGCTAATCAGTGGAGAAGCACTTGCAGGCTTCCCTCAGTGAAGCCATCTTTTGGATGGCAGGGTGGTGGAAGTGAGATATGGCACCAGAGAGGTACTGGTCACTCAAAACACTGCTCAAGGTGAGCAAGTCATTGGCTGCACCAGCAGCTGAGTCCCAACTGCCTGCTAGTTACTTAAAGGGAAAAAAGTCAAGCAAACATGAAAAAAGCTGCAGGGGGTGCTGAAGCCTCCTCTGAGCAACAGGGAATTAAAGAGGAACAGCAAGATCAGTGAATTAAGAAACAGTCCTGAGAGAAACCAGCAATTTCTCCTGGACCTGGCACAGCCTGTGCCACATCTGCCACTGTTCCTGGGAAAACGCACAGCCCATGCTCCCAGCCAAGGCAGAGCCCAATGTGTCATCACCACTCAATACAGTCCTCTAGAGAATGGCAACAGGAACCCCAAATTGTCAAAAAAAATTATCTCTGGTGGCATGCAGCAGTCAGGAAACTAAGCCACTGGGACGCTTGCAGGAATGGCCTTTGAACACTGAACAACCAGGCACACATCACTAAAACATGGAGGGGAAACAAAAATCAGCTCGCTATTATGCGCTGCAGCTGCATTACCAGCCTCGCAGTGCTCTTCCCACAGCAATGCCTCTAGCTCGTTGAACCCATGCAGCCCACAAGCCCTGGCTGGGCTTCTCCAGCAGCAGCAGCCAACAGGACCGGCTGCCAGCTGCGCTGTGCCACCTGAGATAAGCAGCAGTTTTGTTCACTTGAGGGGAAGAGGCATCAAGACCTCAATGGGGGAAAAAATCAAAACCAAAAAAAAACAATTCTGTCAGAAAGCACTAAGGTAAGGCCCCCCCCCCCCCCCCCCCACTGCTTCATCTTGCCCATCAGCATAATTTACAGCACCATGTCCTAGCCATACACAGTCTGACTGCTTTGCGTGCCTCAAGCAGTGCACTGTTTGGGCCCTCCACCTCCTACACCCAATCTAAACACTAGTTCAGGTGCCAGCTGGCCACAGCTCACCCGCTGATAAACGCTGTAGGCTCCAGGCATGAAGACCAGCATCCAGCACTGCCCCTCTGGTAGCTCAGAAGCACTACTGAGCTGACCCCCCACACCCCCGGCCCTCAGGGATGTCACCTGCACGCCCCAGACCCAGTGTTAGCACAGCACCAGCTCACAGTTACCCGCCAGCAGCCTAAGCCTTTGCACAGGCACGCTTCCTTTTTGGGGGGCAGGCACCCATCGCTCCCTGACTCACCAGCGTAAGCTCTATTCCCCAGAAGTGCTGAGCAGAGCAATACACCATTCGGATTTCACATCATCCTGCATACTAAATGATTACCCTTGCTGCATTGCAACAACCAGAACAGAGTCAGCCTTACAGAAAGCATCAGTAACAGAAAGCAATCATTTCGTTTGTGTTTACCCTAAGTGTGTGCGCCCCTCCTTTCATTATCCATGTGTCTGTTTTGATTGGCCAGGAAGAAAAAGTGTTGACACAGAAGGGATCAATTCTCTGAGCCTATGAACACTGTAGTATGGGGTGGGGGGGATGCTGCATTGACCGAGACTAACCCAGGCCAGAAGAGGTATTGGGATTTTACTTATCACAAGTCCCCCCCCAACAACATACATGTGTGCACACACCCTCAGAATAAGACTTACTGTGAAGCTGCATCAGGTCACGCGCAGTCTTGTCACACTGCTATCTGACTGTGTTCCAAGGATGGTGATTCCCCAAAAACTGTGTCCCTGTCCAGCACGTCACCATCCACAGTCTGCAAAAAGTTATCACACCTCTTTGAAGTTCTCTTGTTGCAACTTCCGATCTGTTTTTAATTTGTATTTTGCTTTATATAGACACTCAGCTTTAAGTCTACACTGAAGTTACGCCAGTACAAATCCTGATCTATTCTACTCAATGAAAGTGGGGTGAGACTGGCACAGAAACCAGTACCCTGATTTTCTGCAGCTTTTTGTTGCAATTAAAAAAAAATTTAAAAACCCCTCCCCACAGTGAACATACATAAGAGCTGACTACTATTATCTCTGTATCAGTACTCTGAACTGTAAATTTGCATTGAGTTAAGTTAGCAGGTTACTTACCGTCTCTTCCAGAAGTTATTTCATATATGATTAATTCACACAAATGATTTATATTGAGAAACTTTATAGAAATTTTTGTTAAGTGCCAAAACAGACTTCTGTGGCCAAACAGTATCCCAATAGAAGAAAAGCTCTTTACTTCTGGTAGAGGAAAACGCGTCCTCTACTTGACTGTTCATCAGTAAATATTCTTATTAAGTGTCTTCGGTTGGGATCCTAGCCTTGTAAGAAACACTTGGAGCTAGGATCTGATTCCCTATGCAAGACTGAAATCAGGTATAAAAGTTGATTGCACTGAAAGAGTGGAAACCTTGTAACATAGCAGGCGGAGTTACAGCATTACTAAACAGGTAAGAATCAAACTCAGTTTGCTCAATGTAACCACACACCCACATCAAGGTAACAGAGTGTACATCTGAACAAGATTTCATCAAGAAATGACATCCTTTAATTTCTACCCAGCACCACTTCCTGCCTCAGAAACCACAAAACCCAACCAACCCCTGTATCAGATCGTGCACGTATGACCTCCACTGATTTTTAAGTGATTAGGCACTCAAAAATCATCTCCTCTCCTAAATAAAGAAATGGTAAAATGTACATATGCTACAAAGTGGTAACAGACTAACCAGCACTATTTCCCTCCTTTACATCTTTCACCTGGATTTTAAACGGCGTTATTCAGCATTTGTACTGTTAGTTAAAATTATCAGGGAGAATGTGTATGTAGGATAGAAAGCCTGTATGTGTGCACATTAAATGGTGACCTTGTGGATCTTCCTAAACTCATCATAAGGGTTTTTCTGGCATATGAGCAACAGGTCAAGTACAACTTTCATCAAGCTTTCAGAGCTTACCAGACAGAACAATCTCAGACGCACAAGAGAAGTCCATGTAAAGCACAACGAAGCAGAGACACAAAACTTCATTACCCACCTCTCCTCCTCTCAAAAGTGAGCCTTCTACCTGACCAGAAGTAAGGATTTTCATGAAAAGAACAAACAAAATCAAACAAACAAAAGCTAACACCACTTAAAGCGCCTACTGTGAGTCTGCACAGCAACCACTCAATTCATGACTTCAGGGTAGAAACTAACTGCTAAAAAAATACTTCTGCATTTAGGTACAAGAAGAGGACAAGATCTGATCCAAGTGTGGTTTCATGTTTTCATTTGTTTCTGGCAGTCTGCCCCCTCCCCTCCTGTAGCTATGTGTTTAGAAAATTCTTGTGAAGAACAGCCACATTTCCTATTGAGTAAAATCTGCCCAGATTTCACTCAGACAAGACACAGACTTTTGTGAACCAGTCACAAGAATGATTTGCTGAAATTATCAATCAAAGAGAACCAGTGGCTGCTAAATAATCTAACGTTTGCTCTGGGAAAAGAAAAAAAGTAATCTCTATATTATTAGTCTGGAATAACTGAGTCAGAAAACGTGGATGGATACACTGGAAAATTGCTTATGCTTCAAGTCTTGATAGCATCGAGACCAGTATAAGCCATCTTTGAACCTAATCTAAATATTGAAAAGATCAGTGCCCAGAGCTAAATATTCCCATGAAGCAACCTTTAAGATCTTCCCCATTTAACCCTTTACCTGAAGAGCTGTGGGGTGCAGGTCGCTGAAGAGTCCTGCTTGTGTCTGGCCTCATCCATTACCTCGCCACAGGTAATTCCAGCTGCCCAGGATACTGCTCTGTGAAGCCAGCACTTCACAGCCTGCCACCCAGAAGCTTACAATGCAGAAACCGCCTGCAGCTGGGTGTCTGAACAGCTTCCTGCAAATACCCACCAGCCAGGCTTCCACATCATTAAATCAGAACAACTGAGAATTGAAGCATTTACGAGTAACAGATATCCCAAAGGAATCCTGGCTTCAGACTGAAACCGCCACATTTCTTAGGATGCCAGAATGACAGAAATTAGCTTTTCTTAATGAAAAGGTCTTTCATATTTTGCAATATCAGGCTGGGCTCCTCCAGATTTACTGTAGCAGAAGAGTATCTTTGTGTAGCAGCAGAATCAATTATATCCACACAACAGTGATTTTTAAATTATCAGTGTTTTGAAAAAGTATCATACCACTTGCTACACAGACTGCTTAAGAACTTTGTCAGGATCTGAGACATGGTGCAGCTTCCAGCAAGCCCCAATTTCTTATTTTATTGCTATTACTGAAACTGTCTTCAAGTTTAGCCATCTGCCTGCTAACGAGGGGTATGGCACTTGCTGTTACCACAGCAAATACAGTACTACGGTAACTCCAAAAGCCTGGGGACTGGAGCTATCCAGACTTCATTCAGCTGCTGGAGCCTCAGCCTGCACCTGCGGCTACTCAAGTTTTCTGCTCAAGCTAACAGGACCTGCTGCTGCTATTGATGAGTGGCAGCACCACATCAGTTTGGTAAGAGCTCCACTACAATGTCCTGTACAGCAGCCTACCAGTAGAAAATCCCTGCCCCCAGAGCTCCCAGCCTAAGCAAAGCTGTAGGATCAGGTCTTCAGGTAAGTAAAGGGTTAAAAAAAGTAAAAACTCTGGTAATGGACAGAAGTAAACTGAACAAAATTGAAGTGTTTTCAGCTCATTTGAAGCTACTGAAGGTGTAGTTTTGTTCATTTACTTTGACAGTGCAGGGGAGGGAATTAATCTACGAAGCAGTGGAGACAAATCAATGCAGCTCATTTCAGAACTACACTAGTGCAAAAAGACACTCAAATAGGACACAGCAGCAGCATCTTTCTGCTCAGTGATGCACAGAGATCAGGGTGGGGTAGGAGGATGGCCCCCTGCGTGCTCAAGAACAGCAGCAACCTGGATTGCTTTCATAGTCACAGCTGTGTATTTCAGGCTCATAAGAGGCCAAAGCACGGTCCTTCCGGACCCTGCAGCAATCGCCGCTTGCCCTGCCTTGGGATTAACACCTCACACCACGTTTCATTTCTCACCATGTCTCCCATCGTTTCTTAACAGACTACATTATTAAATCCCACGACTTTGGCAATGCTGGTGGTTAACAGTGAAACTGTAGGCTGCTTGTTCTTACTGCGTACCTTTGTAATTTTCCTCCCTGCAACTACTCCACTCTTCTCTGCATAGTGAACTTCTCTTTTGCACAACTTTGCTACCAAAGCAGCTCCCTGTTTTACAGCCCGTGCAAATGAAATACCTGTGATATGTAACCCAGACTTGTATACCTTTGTGTGTGACTGTTTACATATACATTTGTGAGATGGGAAATAAACGAGCTATCAACTTTATTCCTGACTAATTCTATAATCTTCCCATAACACATTAACCACTGAGTATATGATAAAAGCCTTTATATCTACCAAAGCAAATGTGGCTCTAACTATAATTTCATCTTTCCACAGCTGCTGCTTCCTTTTTCTTTGAAGCTACAGCCTGCCTCAACATCCATTACCTAGCCCCAGTAAGTTTTTTTTTTGGCTTCCAGCGACCTGAAACAATACAGTTGTTACTGAAATCATACCATCAAGAAAAACCTTAGCTCCTACTTCAGGCACATTAGCATTCTTGCATTTAAAGGAGATACAGCACTTCATCTCGACCTTATAGTTTCATGTGATCATATTTCTTACAGTAAGGCTGGTAAAGCAGAACTGTGGAAAGATGTGTTCCCTCCCTCATTCTGAAGCACCAATTTGCCCAGTACCTTTATCAAAACAAACAAACAAAAAACAAACAACAAGCTATTGTGAAGCACTACAAAATAGTGTTTCACCCCCAAAATGAAGATTTAACTGTATTAATTTAAGCTCACCATTAGGCTGCTTGGTGCCAGGTATTTTCCCTGTCAGGCTAGCACTTGGAATATCTTTAAGTCCAGCTATATCTCCGTCTGTGGCTTACTCATCCATGTGGGGATCAGCAGTCTCCACAACACAGGCATGCGATCTGTCCGTGACACCGACAAAATTGCTTCCTGTAGCTACCAAAGACCTCTTATTGTCGTACATTTCTTCCCCCCCTTGTCATCACACGGAACCCCTTATATTCTATTCTAGGATGGATAGTTAACAGCCTAACTGGGTTCTAAAATAAAATCCACAGAGCAACTAACTCTTCCTGCACAAGACAGACATCGTATGTATGTAATGCAAAACCGCTGTCCTGTACACCAGCACTGATCAGTATGCGGCTCCAGTGAGTCATGGAATTTAAAATGTAATAGCATAAAAAGCCAAATTTCCTTCTGTCCTTAGTTATAAGGATTAATTATAAGGACAGAAAAGTTACAGGAAAACTTGAAGTTCAGAACTCCTACCTTTATTTCTGACGATCTGAGCAGTTGCTTTTTCTGGTAGGGGCTTTGGCTGTTATAGTATGTTTAAAATTGCCTCTGCAACAAGGGCAGTCCTTGTCAGTAATGTATCTTCATAGTGAATATTTAACAAGCAAGTAAGGAGGAGAGCAATACGCATCAGAATGTCATTATGAAAGGAAACTGGTAGGGGAAAAAAAGACAACCAGGACTGACCTACCATTTTGACAGTTCCACAGACACATTTGAATCACAACAAAAAGGCCATGGAGAACACCTTCCCGTCCAACCCACCCCAACTGCAAAGTTCGGTATCATGTCCTTATGAGCATTAGATACAGTATGAAGTAGTTCTCCACCACTGACCACCATAAGAACAGCTATCCCAGGGCCCTTCTAACCCAGGATGATCACCACTGTTGAAGAGTATTCCCCTGTTTATATCCTCCCTGATGCCAGCAGCAGCTCCAATGACCTGAAAAACCATCTTTGTGCAAAAAAGTGATCACAGGATAACTGACCTGCAAGTAACTTGAGGTAAAACAAACTCAAATTTATGCTCAGCCACAATTTTAGATGCTGAACTACTTGACTACTTGCAAAAATCACCTGTAGAAATAATCTCAAAAAAATCTGAACACTTTCTCAGCAGTTTGATGCAGTTATTAACATGATTCCTTCCTCTTCCACATGCGTTGCTTTTCACAGCAATGTTACTAGGTATGTTATTTTTGGAGACCTATAATAAATAAAAATAGCTGGTTAGTTCAAACATTATAGCTTCCATCTCCCCCCCTCCCCAAAGATTGACACTTCTACTTTAACATAGCGTTGTTTCAATTAACCCATCCTCTAAAGAAAGGATGATTACCCACAGCTTACACCTACTCATTCTTTTGCTTCTGGGGCTACTCGAAATAATGACTTAGAACAACTTGCTGCTAAAGATTTGTCATCTCTGAGACAACAGCGACTGAGTATGAAGCAAATGCTAAACATTGTGAAATTTTACATCTGTTCCATTTTCTTCTCACTACTCTGTTTTGTTAGTCATCAAGAAATCTGAGAAAACACCTTACTTCCATATTTTACTCTACTTTGATCAATCACCAGATTTCATTAAAGAGAGCTTCGACATAACATACTGCTAACCAGCAACAGAATCTTTTCTAAATGGATCATGTCAAAGGCAGTAAAAAAAACAAAAATCAAGACCCCACAATAAGCAACACAAGTCAATCTTTATTGAAAACTGAAGTATTAATACATAACAATTCTTGTTACAATAAACGTGCTTTTAAGAATTTAAATCTGAGCTCATCTACTCATTGAATTGCATAAAAATAAAAAAAAAGTATGAATTTTCACAATTGAACTGGCTCAGAATGGAATCTCCACTCTTTGTGTTGATGCAATAGTTCAATGCAGGAGTGAGTGATGCCTTAAAACTTATGTTGGAAGACAACATTGACCTAAACTTAAAAAAAAAAAAAAAAAAAAAAAAAAAGTACCAATACAACTGTTCGTAAGACAGTTTTAAAAAAAGTCATAAAAAGGAAACCTGTGTCTATTTCATAACAAACATGGAGAACTATTACTGGGGCCTCTTGTACTTCCATTGCATGCACTCACTTTTCCAAGTCTTAGACATGAGGGCAGCCAATAATAGCATTACAATTTAAAAAAACAAAACCAAAAACAAAACAAAACAAAAGAACACAACACTAACAAATCCATTCTACTTATAACAAGTCTGTACAGCAGCCAGCTAAAAAAGCTTTCCCAGTTTGCCTGCTAAGTGCCCAAAAGTCACAACAGTTTCGAAAAGTCATGTTTACTTTCTTGATGTTGAAACTTCAGAGCCCATAGATTGTTTAGATTTTATTTTTTAAATCACAAATGGACCCTTACGACCTCTGGAATTAGATGTTTAAGTGTTGTATTCAACATACAAAAGAAAAGGTTTCCTCTTCCCCAGATAAACGCTGTTCCTCTTCCCTCTCTTCCCTCTGCAAAACACACCTTACTTTCTCTCAACATGCCCCCTAAACAGAGGTGCACACAGACTGCTGAAAGAGTCCTCACTACTTCTGAAAGATCTTTATCCTTTGTGAGACTTGATACACAAAACAATTCTAACTTTGCTGCAGTTGTTCCTTTTAATTAGCATTTACCTCATCAAATCTTAGGGTTTCTGCAAGAAGCTTAGAGTTGATATAGTATTAGAAAGCTAACACTTTATAGGAGAAACAACCTTAATGAGCTTAAATCTTTATGTCTTTTGAACAAGTGTTCACAAACATTTCAACATGAGGATTAATCGATTGCTTTTGATCCTCTGCAACTGCTAAGGTCAGCCAGTGACACCTGCTGGAGAAGACCGGACATGGATCATGCCTATTTCCTACCAACTACAGCACAAACCACATCCTGGGCAACTGCAAATTACAATTTCACAACTACAGCATCCATCTGCCCTCTTTCCCCCCGAGTTCTAGCTGAAGCATTACTATTTTTCATGTTCCAAACACGGGAGTTTCACATACATGGTATTCACTATTCTCTGGTATGACTCTAAGCCTAGAGTTAAGTGGTGGTATCGGATTGCTGTGCTTACCTATTCAAGCAAAAATATGTTCTAAACCCAAATGAATGGTGTATAATACTGTGCTTAAGCACTGGGGAGTGATTCCAAGCTAACTCTGACCATTTCTTGCTCAGATACCTTAAGAAGCTACTACCCAAGTAGAAGTGAAGCCTGAACACTCCATGAAGAGTAGTCAACACTGAGTACCCTGGTATACAACTCTGTACCATGAAATATCCTCAGACAACACTAAGACATTGTGGTACTTACAGTTTCTTTTGTTTGTTTTGTTTTTTTTTTTTTTCCTCCAGTGGATGAAGTGATATGAGGAAGGACTTCAACTACAATAAAGGTGTTTTTTTTTTTTTTTCCAGCTATCACTGCATCTAAGCATTTTACTTGCATAGTACACTCAAAAAGAAGCTTTCATCAACAGCATTCCTGTACGTCTCCTAGAAACTTCAAACAGGAGATGGTTACAACAAGCATAGGCAAGATCTAGTAGTAAGCTCTCTGTTCTCCTTCTTATCGTTCAGTTAATAACCACCACACCACCGACTAGGGCTACAAGTTGTAGGTGCCAATTACTAGCCATTTTTATTTTGCTGCTGCTACATTTAAAAGACATTTTCATCAGTTATTACTGACATAGGGAATACCTCAGTCTTTAAAAAATACTTTATCTAAATTCAACACCTGAAATTTGAATTAAAAAAACAACAAAACAAAACACTATCTTGGACTTCTCTCTGTTATTGCTGCAAGTTATCTTCAGTTCCAGGTTTAAAGTAGTACTTTTTTAATCATATAAAGCTGCCATAAAAGTTTTTTTTGTTGTTTTTTAAAGAGAAGCTTGATCTGAAATGTCTCTACTGCACTAGCTCTTTTCATTTTCCAAGGAGCTCTAGTGCAAACACATACTGCGTATTTATTAATAAAGGAATTCTAAATAGGGAATGTTATATAAAAAGCAGGAGAGAATGTTTCATAAGACCCTCACTGTGTAAACGCCTATTTAACGTTGTACAGTTTCCCCCGCCGCAGTTTTATATCCATGCTTTCTACTATTTGCAACAAAATACCATTAAGATAGTTATATATACACATATTCCCCTCCCATTCCCCCCGCCCAGCCCCCCACACTGTGCTTTTGGTTAATTCCCATATCAAACTACTGGAGACATGCTCCACCCTCCCAGCAGACTGTAACTGATCAAAACTGGAAGGTGTGGTACCTTTTTTTAAAAAAAGGCAAAGTTTCCCCCTTGTGGATGAATCCCGTAATGCAACTTAGAAAAAAAAGTGCTCAAGTAAGTGAGACTGCCCAAATGTTATGGAATATTATACAGAGACCACTTCCAAGATGACATTTAGGAATCTGAAGTTAGAGCAAATATACAGGATGTTATATTAATTCCTTAGCTATTTATCTAATGCAGCATTCATGAAAAGTTCTCTCCTAGGATTTTCAAAGCTTTAATTTATAGGGTGATGAGACAGGAGACAGCAAAGCTTTGAGCTTGTTCTTTATAGCTTCTCCCCAACATAGCACTGGTTCACACCTCAACTTTGTTAAAATCATGCTAAGACAACAAAAATGTCACACTCTACTAGCTAAACTGAACAAATGGCCTGTGTTAATGTTCACTGTACTCTCTGGCACACCTGACTAATCAAAGCTGCAAACCTACAACACAAATGGAATTGTTAAACAGACTTGACCAAAGCAGTACAGATTCAAATGGGTTGTCTGGGGGTAATTTTCTGCTCCATATAAAAACATATGGAAGTCCCTAAGCTGCTCTAAGTGCTCATGAGTAAGGTTTAAAGTACTTATTTCAACAACATCATTTATGTTAAAGGCATTAGAAATAAGGGGGCTGTCCACTGGCAGTCATTCTTGCAAAATAATCCTAAATTTTATAAAACAAAAGGAAAAAAACTTTTAAAAAATAATGGAGAGTGCTTACTGTAAAAAATAAAGTTACTGAAGGCTCTACCCACCAACGGATTATCTGGTTCACAAGCATCCCACCAGGGCAAAGTACTGGAATGGAAGCATTAAATCAGCACTGATGTTACCCTGATGTACCCGCCAAGTCTGTAGAGGAGCAGAACACCCCAGAAAAAAAATAACTAGATACAGAACTTATAAAAAAAAAAAAAAATCATTTCTGAATGGAAATTAACCTACAGGAACGATACAGCCTGATACACCTCTGTGTAAACGCTTAGTAGGGAATAACATTTTATAACCATTTACTGCATAATTTATTGCAGGCAGAATGTCTCCAAAACAAAATCTCATCTTTCCGGAATCATAAGCAGGTTTAAGAAAAACCTTAATTTTATGTGCAACATTCAAATTAAAAAATTTAAAATCTTCCCCATAAGAATTTTGGAATACAAATGGGTTCTAAGGCTAGCCCTTTATCACCACAGCATTTTTTGAGGTACTTTTTAAAAAAATTGAAATTGCAAGAAAGAATATCAGAAATGACTCATTGCAATGAAATTGCTAATCTGCAGTCAGTCTTATTTTACATGCTTCCAAGTGCAATTTAGGAAGTAAAAAAAAAAAAAAAAAAAAAACACTAAGAAAATACATCAAAATGCTGTAACCACTGAATGGCTCCTACTTCAATAACAAATATTTTCAGGAAAAAAAATGAATTATCTGAAACCTCTATATTCTGGTAGCCCTATTACAGCATATCTACAGTCCATACTGCAAGTAGCTAACAAGGAAGTTGTGTTAAAATGATTTGTTCCCCTTTAACATACTCAGGCACACAAGCTTTCCTCGGGACAGCATGCAGCTGAACTCCTCCTGTTTGTAGTAAAAAGATCTAGCATTTCTTAAATTTCAGGAAAGCAAGCTGGGTCAACTGCACATAAGTTTTTAACTGACTACAACATTGTTTAGGAAAAACAACACAGATTTCCTGAACTGAGAACTAGAAGAAAGTGTTTTTCTATCAGCCTGTGTGGCAGTCTCACTTTAACACATCTTGCATCATATGAAAGATAGTACTGGATATGTATCTCCCCAGGACATGCAATTTGTTATGCAGGTGATGTCACCTCCTACTATTCCCAATAGCAAGTTTTGCCTCAAGGAAGTTTGCTTTATTTACTGGCACACACAGCATTACCTTTATCATTTCATTCTGATCCTTAAGAACATTTGTATAACACTGAATTCATATAATGAAAGTGAAAAGGTATGAAGTAAACTAATTGTGTGTGGGATTTCTACAGCTTTTCCAGCTTTTATTCTAGTCACTCCAATTTCGTAGTTGAATTTGAAAAGAATATATCACTAAAAAAAAGTGCCCCTTTTAAACTGGCAATTCCATCAACCCCAAAAAGGTTGAAGCACTATCTAATGTATCTTATGGTGGTCTACAAAGAAACTCACTTTCATGATTCTACCTTTTAAGACCCTGCATACATTACAACAGTGCATTAGTGATACAAGTTGTAAAATACTTCTCGGTTCCTTTGGATTTGCATATGATGGTTTTTGCATCAGTCACTGCAGGTAGATTGAGCAAGCTTTGTTTTTGTGTTTTAACATGCATTTGACTAGATATGGATCAGAATAAATTTATACTCCCTTTTTATCATTATAATTAGCTAAAAAATTGCAAGACAGTCCACAAAACAGGATTTGCTTTAAGACTAACTGCTGGAGTTCCAAGATGTAAGATATGCAGCACTGGAAAATCTTCAGTGATCAGGAATTAGTAGTGTTTAGCCAAGTGTTGAAAGCATTCAGAAGAAAAGTCCTGGTTGGAGGCATGAGGGCTTCAGCACCAACTTTTAAACCTCAATTTCTTGATTGCATATCTCCCATCTTCAACCCTACATTAAGAAAAAAAGCAGGAAAGATGCTCAATTATGTGAAATACAATTTGAGTGTGGCAAAACATTCTAGTATTGCATGCACCACAGTCACCATAAGCACACAACACAAAATTAAGTATTACATTAGTGCTACCCCAGTCATTATCCACTAGAATCTATAGGCTTCTAATTTAAGAAGCCATTACATTTATTTTCTCCCATCATCTTTCATTCCAGCTTTCTATTGTCCTTAATAGTTTTGTCTAAGTAGAATGTGTAATATTAAGACGTTGTTTAATGTCCAATTAAATTACCAGCAGTCATTAATTTAGACAAACTCTTACTTTTTATACTCATGTAATAAGACAATCTTGGATTAAACGAGCTTTTGTGTGAAACATTTCAGATCTGCATACTTCTATATAGCATCACAGCAAAGTGAAACACAGACATTCCACTACTAACTCAAAGGGCAGTCACTTCACAGAATCAGCGTTAGGAATTAGAAGGGACCATGACAGATCATCTAGTCCAATCCCCTGCCGGAGCAGGAACACCTGGATCACATCACACAGGAACACATCCAGCTGCTCACCAGGACCCCCAGGTCCCTTTCCCTTTTGCTGCTCTCCAGCACGGCAGTCCCCAACTTATACTGCTGTCTGGGGTTGTTCTTGCCCAAATGGAGGACTCTACACTTGCCCTCATTATATATCATTACACGTCTCCCCACCCAATTCTCCAACTTCTCGAGGTCCCACTGGATGGCAGCATGGCCATAAAACTAAAAAAAACAAACCTTAAACTAAACTGATTACGAGTGAAAAGTTCAAGTTGGTCTGACAAGTACCTGATTTCAAATGAAGCTGTTGTCTCAAAGAAACAGGAGCAAATATGAGGAACCCCAAAACATTAAGCTTGCTGTCAGTTTGACACACATTACATTCCCCAAATCCCACCTTATAACAGATTTCAAAATTAGCTTCCTTCACTCAAAACCCATGGTCTAACTTATGGTCTATACCAGAACTACTCTTTCCGTGGTGACTGCAAGAAGCGTGAGCTGAAGCGTAATGCAAACAGGGTGAGTATATGAAGTTAACTCAAGATTACCTATTTGTTTCAGCAGTCTGTGGGAAAGACTCACCTTCACAGCAAGGCAAAACATTTATCTTGCCTTAAATATTTAGCCAATCCCTAATAAATGACCAAGTCACACATATTGCTCTGTTCAGGGATGACAGTACTGCTGAATTTGGCAATTACCAAAGACCCAAAAATATTAAAATACATGGGCCTAAATGCATTCAGTAAGGCAAACTTGAGGCTCATCATTTTGTATTCCACGCAGCATGAAAATCTAGGTAGTTTCCTAAGATACAGACCACTGAAGAAGTCCCACTAGCTTTCTCTCTTTTGCAGAAAACAGTACTACATAAGCAAAAATTTGTGCATTCTAACTCTATTAAAATAGTGTACAAGTACCCCAGATTGCTTACCTTCTGAAAAATCTCCCCAAAAGAACTGCAGTGCTGGTACTTATTAGTAAATCAAAATAATAAGGATTAATTGCTTTCAGTCAAAATCAGTAACTTACACTGACTGCCAGGATGATCACCACTGTGGGGGCACATAACTATAGGTTGGTGTGCCTGGAGCCCGGTATGTGGGCATAGTAACTGGATGAGGGGCTACTGGAGTTGGGGAATGAGTTGTCAACAAAGTACCTAGGATGAAGAGAACATTTTTTTTTTTAGTAAGCACAAAGTATAGGAAAAAAAAATACAAGCAGAGTTAATTAAAAAATATAGCTTGCTCATCTTCTGATTTAAAATTATCAGCATCATTTTGCACTCCAGCCCTAATCTTCCTTCAAATATTTAAGCACAACAATCATTTTGATATTTAATCCAATGTAAAGATACTCATTACTCCAAAACAGCTCTAGCAGAAACCCTGCAACATAAGCATATTGTTCACTTTAAAACTTTTTCCCACAGCAGGCTTTACATGCCAAAAGAATACTTGATAGTAGAGATAATTTGACTGAAAAATTAGAGTAAATTAGTCGTCGTTTACATTACTACAGAAACAGGTTTTTACAGACTAAGGGAGTTCAGAAACAGTCTGAGATGCCAGGATCTTAACAGCCTTACTCTGTAGTGCTTGTACAAAGAGTAACAAACACCTGGCATAAGCCTGCCCACACGCAAAACTGAATAAATTCTGAAGTTAATTCAGTTTGTGACACACTGCTTCCCTTGATTTGAGATTCCTCAAATTAAATAAGTTTGATAAGGCCAGAATCTGAAAACAAACTCATGGTGCCCATTTTTTAAATGACTGAACTTCATGTCATTTGAGTGAATGTGGACACTTCTTAGTGAGTTGAAAAGCACTGAGTAACAACACCCCCTCAGTGAACAAGCACATAAGAGTCTAGATGTTGGTTAAAAAACATCTTCTCCAAAGTGCTAGAGCTAGAAGAATGTGCCATTAGGCAGTAGACATCCCTAACCACTGCCTATGACAGAGGACCTGTATGTAGTGCAAACACAATGTTATATTTCAACATACAAAGATCAGCAAAGTAAGGGTAGGCTGAGAACATAGTTTTGCTCAGCCTTTAGAGGTTGCTGTCTTCTACTAGGTAAAAAGAAATCAGACTCTACACATCAAGACAAGCAAAAGATGTAAGAAGATATGAAATTACATACATATATAAAGAACAACCCTTTTACCATAATACTAGTATCAGAAATAATAGTAATATCTCCATCCTTAAGAGGTGGTCAAAATATCACTGGACAAGTAAGCAACCTGATCAAGCAGGACCCAGTTTGAAGACACTGGCCCGGATGACCTACAGAAGTCCCTTCTAATCACAGCAATTTGATTGTTCTGTGTAGCATGTCTCTAGCATCACATTTTTGTAATGCAGCAACGTTCTGCCTCAACTGAAGGAGAGCTTCATCAAGAAAACACTAGGGTTTTAAGTCCACGTACCTGCTGACATTGCCATAGTAGTCCCAGCCACCATCCCCATAGTCACACCATTTCCTCTTGGTGGCGGAATAGGAGCAGGATACATAGTTGCTGGCATGCCATTAGGCTGCACAACTGTGGTGTGGTGAATTACGTGGGGTGGTGCTGCATATAAAGGCTGTGTGTAGTAAGTGCCTTGCTGTTGAGAAAAAAATAAATTGAGCAATTATTGTGTATCTGGTGAGGAAAACAAGTGTTACCTTCTTTCATGAAAGTATCAAAACACAAAAGCTTTAGTCAAAAAAAATGCAATAGATTTACAGAGTAGAAGCTAGAATACTCATTTCAGTTATTCCAATTCTGTTACACTTGCAAACTTGTTAACATTTAGTCCCTTGTTTTAAGGCATTACTGTAACATTTAATAGCAGATATCACCAAAGCTCTTCAATCCTGACCACACCTTCTGCAGTAAGGTCTCATTCTTCATTCATTCTCTTTGTTTCACATCTTTTCATAAATTAATCCGTAACAGAACTTCTCATTCTTTCACAACTTTTTATTCAACTTTTTTCAATTAAAACCCAAAGGTTTTTAACAAATCCAAATACACTAAGCAGACTGGATAAACCCTGTTAGATGCTCGTTAATCCCTTCCAACTATTGTGCATGTGCCAAGCCAAATTTCCTCTATAGAAGAAAGCACCTACTTTTCTCCTAATAGCATTTTGTTGAAGTGTCATTATTCTACCATTTCTAGTAGTTCAACACTTTGACTGTTGAAACAGTCCCAACAATTTTCAGTAGTTTTTAAACAAATTTGTTAACTCCTTGAATTGTAACAAGAGTCTTCCTAAAAAAAAAAGATAAATGTAAACTTATGACAATTTTTGACAAAATGAAGTCATGATGCGGTAGTTTCAACTTCCAGCACTCATTTTTAAAACTACTCAATCCAGTCTGTCTTCAAGGATTTAACATTTCATCAGAGAGCACAGAGCAACTGTCACATAAGAAGGAACATAAAGGTGGTGTAACCATCACTTAAGACGGAACACTAAATTACTGCATTAAAAATCCTCACTGTTGTCAACTGAAAATTCTCTCCAATCATGAAGGAATAAAATGCAAAGTAAAGGTCACAGTTCAACCAGGCAGTACAATGTAAACAAAACACTATCCAGACATAAAACAGGTTTGTTTTTTTTTTTTTTAGGTTTTGTTCATTTACCTGTGCATATGGATTCTGCTGTGGATAGGCACTTCGAACTGGGTACACAGCAGTCTGATAGGGATTCGGTGACGAAGAATATGGCGGGACTGCACCGCTGGTAGGTGAACAAGATACTTTATATGGGGTGCCTGGTGTATAACCTGAAACAAAGGTAAATCTGCATTAAGAATATGAAAAACAAATGTCAGTACACTGCTTGTGAAGTCGAGGGTAACAATTTTCTTACTTTCTGAACTCCTTAACCTTCACGTGAGTATTCAGTAGCCTAGCCTCAATACCCACACACAAGTTATATCTTCTATACACTACTAGTAGCAGTCTGTTTGTAACACTCAACTGTTTCAACTAAGAATGCAGAGCTACTGTATTTTTGCACCAACTTGCTTTTCAAGTCACTGGATATTGGATAAAAATGTGGATTTGGATTTCAGCAGTAGCATCACTGTTAAACCCTTGGATTCAGCGTATCAGACAGCATTCAGACAGGTTCTCAACACACCCCAAATTGTAGTGGCAGATGATAAAGGGTGGCTAACATGCATTTACCTTCCGCAGAACATGAAACAGCACCAGAATAACAATATAAAATACCGGAATCTTGTAAAGAGCCCAAGATGGCTCTTCTCTCTGAAAACAGAACTGGCACACAATCTTTAACATCCACTTCAACTAACCTTAACCCGTATTTGCTTTCTGATATTTTCTGAACTGACTAAGATAAGTATGAAAGACCATACCATTACAATATAAACACTAATTCACTGCAGCTGCAAATTAGACTTCAAAGGTACTCGAGTATCTTTAAATCTACTTTTGGTGTATTTTGGATAGAGACATACCCTTAATAATCACTTAAAATTAATTTTATACATTACGAGATGACAGATGCCATCAGAAGGATTTTTTCACTCCTATTAGAAGAGCCCCAGAGTCAGTCTGTGTTGTACACATCTAGAACTGCTCAGTTTTCACAGGGATAAGTAGTAACTGCTGGCTCATACCCTACCTAAAAGCAGGTGGGTTTTCTGTAACTCCTTCAGCCCTCACCAGAGGCACTGTCTCCAGATAACAGTGGCAGGGCCTGATGCAGGATGGAGGATAGCTGTGAAAAGGACTGCTGCTGTCACAATGTGCTGCACATTACTATCCCAAGATTACACCATGATTTAACAGCCAGAGCAGGAATACAAATATGCTAGCAGCAGCAGTCAGCAGTAATGACATTTAGGATAGTAAACAAGAGCCCTGGCCTATTCCAAGAAAGTGCCTGTGCTATGCTGAAAAGATCAGAATCAGGATCGCAAGATCTCAGGTCTCATGCAGGCCCACCCCGCCAGAAAATGCAACATGCACAGAAAAGATTTCTGTTTACTTGGAATTGTACTAACCAGTACTAGGACAACACAAAGAAGAAATACCACTTGCTAATTACAGAAAAAAATGAGACTACCAGAACAGAGAGTAGATCAGCTTTAAAAACTGTGTCTGGAATGTGCTGGCTTCAATACAGAGAACAGATCAGAAGCCACATAGCATACACACAACTCTGGTATTTGCGTCGTGAAAAAAAGAGGCTGCGCAGACAGCACGATCACAGGTGACCTTCATTCTTCTTGCAGAAGTCAAAATACTGGACACAAAGCATCACTACTGAACTACAGCTACATCTAAAGGCAAGCCACTCTCATTCTAAAAACCCTCCAAAACACCTGTACAGGCAGTTTTAACTTTCACTATTCTTGCAAAGTGGTACAAGAGTATTCCGCCTTCCCACTTCATTTTTTTCTCCCTTTCAGGGACCAGAGATCTTAAAAGTAAAACACATGGTTATACAAATACGCAGAAATTTAAGACAGACACCTGTAAAAAAAAAAAAAAAAAAAAAGTACGCTTTCATGGCACACTCAAATGTTATTGCATGTTGTGAAACTACAAGAGCCTTGATTCTGCAAACAAGAAGTTACGTAAGCAAAATTAAGAAACAAATCCCAGCTGTTAGGACAAAGAACTGAAAGCTGTTTTCTACCTTAATTAGTTCTCCACATTTTGAACTTCAGTTTATCGTTTAAAGAGTAGCTAAGAATTAAAACTATTCTTAGTTCTGAAATAAAAGCTAATTTTCTATTCAACAACAACAATAAAAATTCTATTATTATTAACTCTTTGCACATCTTTATTCCTTTTCCATACAAGTGAAAAATTTCTTAATCTTCCTCTGGTACATAGCACAAGATCTATTCTAACACTAGTCATTGCAAACTAGTCTTACAAAAGAATTGTTTCTAACAGATCAACAATCCCCCCCAGGAAGATTCAGAATCAGTGATTCAAGAAGTAGCTGTAATTTCTTCCTCCCCTTACAGAATTGTAGAATTATCAGGGTTGGAAGAGCCCTCCAAGATCATCTGGCCCAACCACCCCCCTACCACCAATGTCACCACTGAACCCTGTCCCCAAGCACCACGTCCAACCTCTCCTTGAACACCCCCAGGGACGGTGACTCCACCACCTCCCTGGGCAACCCGTCCCAGTGCCTGGCTGCTCTTTCTGAGCAGAAATGTCTCCTCATCTCCACCCTGAACCTCCCCTGGCACAACTTGAGGCCATTCCCTGGTCCTATCACTGGTTACCTGGGAGAAGAGGCCGACCCCCAGCTCCCCACACCTTCCTTTCAGGCAGTTGCAGAGAGCAATGAGGTCTCCCCTGAGCCTCCCCTTCTCTAGACCAAACCCCCCCAGCTCCCTCAGCCGCTCCTCACAGCACTTGTGTCCCAGGCCCTTCCCCAGCTTCGCAGCCCTGCTCTGGACACGCTGCAGGGCCTCGATGTCCTTCTGGTAGCGAGGGGCCCAGAGCTGAACCCAGTACCTGAGGTGCAGCCTCACCAGAGCGGAGCCCAGGGGGACGATCACCTCCCCGGCCTTGCTGGCTGCACTGCTCCTGCCACAGCCAGGATGCCGTTGGCCTTCTTGGCCACCTGGGCACACTGCTGGCTTGTGTTCAGGCGAGCATCCATCAGCACCCCCAGATCCCTTCCCTCTGCACAGCTTTCCTGCCACTCTGTCCCAAGCCTGTAGCGCTGCAGTGTCATCTGCAAACTTACTGAGGGTGCTCTCAATTCCCTCACCCAAGCCATCAATAAAGACATTAAAGAGGCTGGGCCCCGACACTGACCCCTGGGGAACACCACTGGTGACAGTCACCAGCTGGATTTCACTCTGTTCACCACCACTCTCTGGGCCCAGCCACCCAGCCTGTTTTTAACCCAGCACAGAGTGTGCCTGTCCAAGCCATGGGCTGCCAGCTCCATTCAAAAGCAAAAACTGCAAGAGGATTTGCAAACTGCAACCAGTAATAAGACTGTAACTGCCTCCACTTATGATCAAAAATCACAGCTTATCATCAGCATAGCTATAGGAACCATGATGATGTATACAACGGAGCACAGGAGGCACGAACACATCACTAAATTAATCTCAGCTGTGAAATGGAAATCATACAGACTGGTAATAAAATCCCACACAAGGTTTTGATTCCCATGCTAACAGGTATGTCCCCAATGGGAACTGCTCTCCCCTGAACTCCACTCCTGAAAAATTAAGCAATCCAGTGCACATGCAATCAAGCACCTCCAGATCTGATACTTGCACACAGGCAATACCATATCCAAAGGGCAGATTTTTTTTGAATTACTTGAGCTTACAACACCTATCTGCTTTCCTCCCTTACATTTGTGATTGAAGACAAGACGAAACCAGTTCTGCACTTGCCTTGCCTCTACGCAAAAAAAAAAAATGAACAGACACACAGATTGTACCAATAAAAATAAGAAGGCTCTGCAGACAGACCTTTCAGATTACTTACTCTCTCTTGCCCTCAGTAATTGCTGCCCCACCCTTGTAAGAAATCAAAACAGCAACTTACAGCCTGCAAAGAGATAAGTTTCTAAAGACTAACATCAGTCCTCCTTGTCATACAGAGTCTGACTGTAAATAAATAGATTCTGTTTTCCTTTGTGGTGTACAACAATCATGTTTTCCTTCACCACAAGGTATCCGGGACTCAAAGGTACAGTTGAGAGCGAGATTAAGATTCAGGACTTACTGGAGTCTCCTGGTAGTTAATGAAATGCCACACATTTCAAACACTGAATTTCAGTACTGCTAGCACACTTCCACAACATAAAATTCACAATGTTAAGTAGCATCCTTTCCTATCCTTGCATAAGTTATGCAAAGGCATTCAGGGACAAACCTGGATATGTGCACGCACTATCTCTGAAAAATTAGCATAACACACGCAAGTGAAAGTTCTTGAAGATGGTCCAAATCTTTGTTAACAAAGCAATGTAAGGATTTCCTTAGTATGCAATAATGCCATAGAGAATACCGTTCTATCAAATACGCGCCTCTGGTTTAAGTACAGATTAAACAGCACCCAGTTCCATTTTGTTTCAAGCATTAGCACATCAAAATCATCTTCTATTAGTGACAACAGAACTACATGAAAACAACTTAGATGAGTCCTGTCATTCTTCCATCTCCCTTCTCCTAGGCTCGTAACGTTCCCTTTCTCTTAACTAACAAGCATGCAAGAGTAGTTACCTAAATCATTCCCCAATATCCACTACAGACAAAAGGGTTTTTAACCAGCAGCCAGGATCTTCCAGGCTATCAGTTTCTGCAACACAACTCTACGATCAGAAAGACAGTAAGCTGAACGTGGAAAGAAATATGATTAAAAAAAAAAAAAAAGAACTGTTTTTGGAAATCAACAACAAAACAAACAAACAGAACATTTAACAGACAAGAATCTGGAAAGAAGCAGTAGGATGCAAAGCACACAGAGTCCAGAAGGAAACAGTGAAGGAAAACGCAATGTATTTTGTAAGTATCAACCTGAAATACAGAAACAACAACTAAGAACTCAGCTTTTCCCTTCTCTGAAGGTGAAAGCAGTATGACACGTCTTAAAACAAGATTATACTCATTTTAATTTCTCAGGTGATTCCTTATGAGTCACATTTAAAGTACTGTAAAACTTATCTCACTGTGTTATTGTTAGCACCAACAGCATTTCCTTATTCTTGATTCTAATAACTTCTAAACTTCAGGTTATTTTTTAAACATACCCATTACACATACCTGTCTGGAAGGTAGGATTCGCTCCAGGATACATATTAGGGGAATAGGCAGGAGCAGCCGCTGCATAGCCCATTGGGAAGCCAGCTAGAAAAAAGAACATGTTGAAGTTATTTATTTTTTTTTATTATTGACTGACTGCCAAGTGTACCTACAACTTTATTCTTCCTGTACATCCTTTAATTAAGATGAGCAAGCAGATGGCCTTCAGTCACACTTCTCAACTAGAATACCAGGCTCTTCTCCCAGGCCACCTGAAGATGAATGCTAGCTGAAGGGGGCAGCCAAGGGGTCACAAGTGCCATTCTCCCTTACATCACTGTTTCAGCATACCTTGACGTTGTCCAAAAAACGCTTATATTAGTCAGACAGCAAAGTTTCGTGCAACTATCCAAAACTCTCAAAGTTTTATGATCCGATGAAGAGATACATCTGGTGAAAATCTCTTTTTCACAGAAATAATGAAATCGCTCAAAGTCAGAGCAACTCTGACTTTCCAGGTTAGAGAGATCACAAGTAGAAAGTACAAAGCAACCTTAAGCAATTCAAAACACTTGTTATATTTCATACAGATTTGTTACTACACTAAGGTATTAAGCACACCAGTTTAAGCCCTGTATTATGACACTCAACAGTAACAGTAAGTGATTCACTGGGGCAATGGCATAAATGGTAGGTAAACATTTCTACACCAGAATTCAAGAACCATTATGGCTAAACTAAGATGATATACTGGTCTATACTTAATATCAACACAAAGTTTTCAACATCTACAGATAAAAAGCAGTGACTATTCACCTCATCACCCTCAGGCTTAAAGCTGATAGGTCTAAAATGCTACTTGGATTTGAATGATTTCTATTTTCCCATAAATCCCAGAGACTTTATCAATTACTCCTAAAAACAAACAAACAAACAAACTAACTTCTTAACTTGGGACTATAAATCTACATATCCTAACTCAGCTCTGTAAAACACTCTGCAAACACATCACAAAAATTGTCACATACAATTAGTCTTACCCATACTGACTGCCTAAGAAAAGCATTTCTGTCTTGGATTTTAAGCCTAATAACACACCCAGGTCATAACAACTTTTCAGAGTATACCTAGCTTGGAAGTTTTCAAATTTACAACCTCCTAGTAAAAGGTTTTCATACTAAACTGATGTCACATCTGCAACACCATTTGTCGTCCAAGTTTTTGGTTCTCCATCCTTTCTTCACAGGCTTAGCTACACAAATCAGAGCACTCTGAGCTGCTCAATAAACACATAATTTACATAAAGTGCAACTATGCCAAAACTATGTAAACTATGTCAAAACTACGTAAACTATGTCAGGCAGCAGTTTTAACATCTAGAAAGAACTTTCATCCCCATGAGAACATTTGGATATTGATTCCTTGCTACTGTAAATTCATCCAACAACCTCAGATAGGTATAGTACAATATAAACAGCCATTAAATATGCAAGAGCTTTACAAACACAGTGCCTTTAAATAATACATCCCTCCTAGCAATATGCTCATAACTTTCTATTACCATGCAACCCATGTACATTCAATCATCCTGAATAGAAAATCTGTAGTTTCTACATCTGAAGAGGCAAGAAAAGGAGACGTAGCCATGTGACAATTAAAAAAAAAACAAAAAAAACACACTAAAATGCAAATTACTATCCATTTTACATAATGTTTTGTGTTTATCCCATAGCTATTAAGCATGAGCCGGACAGTTCAGTAAACTATATCAGTGTAACAGGGTAGAACTACTTGACGAAGCTGAATTTAAGAATCAACTTTCTGTAAACTGACTGAATTCTGCAGGTAAGAATTTTGAGCCAACAGCTTGAAGCATAGCATTTAAGGCACTTTTATAATGACTTGACTTACATTCCGTGTTTTTTAGTTATGACAGTTTACAACCATGCAAAGACTGGCAAATAGACATACAAAAACACAATTATGAGTATCTGCACCAAATAAGAAGTTGTAATGTTATTTAAACTGCCATTTACAAATCTGCAACAGTAGATTTTCCTAAGTAAAATGAAATACTACTTAGATCAGACTAAATGACAACTTCAAAGCAACACGTAAATGGTTACAAGTACAAATGAAACCCTGGTTAACGTAAATCTGCATTTAGAAAATGAATAGATTAAAAAAAAAAAAGAAAGTAGCATTTCTATAATTTGTAATAATTTTTATAATGGTAAAGAAATCCTCGAAAGATCAATTATGAATATAGAGATAAGTTTACTGTAACTGACATTAATCAATAAACCAGTGGTGCTTGCCTTACTATAAAAGTACTCTAGCCCATGTAGCTGATTAAAGATAAGTTACAGAGAAGGTGACCATCCTGCAAGACATATAGTTACACAGCATCAGCTCAACAATTGATTACTGCACCATTTCAGTGACTCAATAGACTTAAAAATGTTGCAGGTTTTTTTCTCCTTATCAATACTGTAGGGAAAAAAAAAATCAAGGAAGCTACACTAACTTGAAGAGAAAATAGAAGTACCTGAAAACCAATAAATAAAAAAATACAAAAAATTAAAAGGGCTTTCTGAGATCAAGTCAACAGTAAAGAAAATTCCTTTATATGCTCATATCTAGAATGGAAAAAAAAAAAAAGAAAGAAAAAGAAAAAGGAAAAGAAGAACACCAGGACACTACTACCTAAGCGGAAACACAAATTTTAAAACTGTAAATAGCAGAAGGAAAATACAGTACAAAGATTATTAACATTAAAAGTGCAGAATGACTCCTAGTTCCAGAGACATCAACTAAATCACAGGACAATCCTCTTGTAAAAGTAATGAAGATTTATTTCGTTACAATACATAAAATCTGCACCTAGCACCTCTCAGAAAGGAATAATTCACTTACCCCACACACATTAGAAATAAAGACTCTGTCAGTCAAGAAGCACAGCATTTGAAATGCCTCACCGAGGTACACAGCCCTTCTCCTCAGCCTTCTTGGAAAGTTTTGCCTGTCCACATCTAATTATCAAACTTCTGAATTACAGGGACATCAGAAACCAATCATTAGGAGACTGGGGGAAGGAGGGCAGGAACAGACGGATGGACACACACACACACACACACACAGACACACACACACACCACAGTACACACACACACACACACACACACACCACAGTGAGAAACCTGAAACTGACTGAGAAGCAAAAAGAAAAATCAAATACATTTATTTCTCCATTTTCAAAGCACTTTTTCTTGGTCTCTGTTTTTAAAGCCATTTTCTTGGTGTGAAGTTTGATGTTGTGCTTCGGGCAGTCATCAAGCAGATTGCATAAACAAGAATTACAGGAGAAAAAGGTTAACAGTGTAAGCCAACCAGAAGCAGAAATATATCGATTCCTCTTCTTCCAGTGCATAGTTATTTGAGCTCCTAAAATAAGTTACTTTGCAAGAGATAATAAATTAGAAATAGAACTTAGATGACTCTTGAAATCTCACTTTTTAAATTAAAACGAAAACTCTCAAACATAACAGATTACCATACAAGCCCACTCATAAGTGACTATTTCTTGATTACAGAGAACAATACAACAAGTTTATTTAAAATAAAATAAAAAAAAAAAGAAGTGAGTTACCTGGATAACCAATTCCTTTGGCATTTGCATAGGGAACCCCAGAAGAACCAGGGCTATACACAGGATTCATGATTTCAGTAGCTGTACAAGGAAAAAAAAAAAAGAAAAAAAAGACATTTACTTAAGTACAGGGAAAGTTTGAAATCTCAGCACCCAAAATGTACTTGGAAATAGAGGAAAGCATATTGGGAGGAAGAAACAGAAGAAAAAGCAGCAATTGCACTGCTTATATCAGCATTAAAACTGTAGCTACAAGCAAGACAATCATTGCAGAATTAAGTTTCAAAGCATCAGGAACTCTCACTCAGCTAGACAATCTCTCGAATTAAACATTCCCTGTTGCAGAGGATGCTTTCAAAGTATTTCCATCTCCCTTAAAGCTCCCCTGTGGCGCATAAGTCCATAACACACTGTAGGAGCTCAAACTCTCCTGGACTTCTCTGTCAGTCGTCTATTGTCCATGAGCCAGCTACCATCTCTTGATGTTGGTTTCCTCGTATTTCCCTTCCTGAGGCATCTAGCCAAGGGATACAAATACTGGTGTCTATTACTACTGGCACTCCAAGCCAGGGACTCCAATCCTTTACCAGCACTAAATTCATCCACTGTCAGCAGCCTAGGTATTAGAGAAGTGCAACAAGACCTTCTGTAACTTGACAGCTACCTCTCTCAAATTTATTTACTTTGTTTACTTGCAAAGATCTTCAGAGCACATAACAAACGTGCATCAAGCCATTGCTGAATTGGGTGTTCACACACCGAAAAGGCACCTGTCATCAGCATCTCAGGCATAAAACTAAACCCAGTTTTAAAACAGACCTTGTATGTAAAAGCCAAGGAAAGTAAAACGATGCTTAAGATGCTTCTTAAGATTTTCTAGTAAGGCTGTGTACTTCTAGGAAAATAAATTACTGCATGAGAGCTCACAAGGATGCCCATCACGTGCCTCTATTAGAGTACTGTTTGCAACTACTGTTCTAAAATTTTACCAACAAAACACGTATTTTAACACAATTATCTTCAATCCTCTGATTTTCTGCAAGTGTTTACAGATTTACAATTTCTCTCCCTGTAAGTGCCGGTTTTTCACTCCAAGCATCCTCTGATGCCAAGACAGGAGCCCACACTGACACCGGACTTTGAGCTGCACAGTCTCACTTGCAGAGCTGCATGCTATGAATTGTGCTGCTTAACAATTTTGTAAATAAAGTTTATGAAGCAAAATAAACTTCAGAATTACACTTTCACCTGTTTAGTTACAGACCATGCTGTAGCAGGAGTCTGTGTTACGTCTATCACCGTGGCTGCCCTGATAAAGCCACATTAAGTGGCTGCATAAGCACAAGGAGCTTGCTTTCCAAAATGAGTAGCACTAAAATCAGCTCTATGGCAAGAGTTTTAGCAGTACCTAATAGACAAAGGAAAAAAATGTGCAAAATCAGGAAATCAGAAAGTAAATGCCTATGGGACATTTCTTACCGAGTTTCACAAAAAACTCCACCTCCACGTTAAGAGAATTACAACTGTTTCTCAGACTGCCTGTTGGCAACACTAAGTAACTGGAACAGAATTGCTTTCATTTTTCCAGCTTCACACCAAATTACTGCATTGATAGTATTGTATCAAAATGATACAATACATTAAAAATGAGTTAAAAACTGAACAACCTGCTGTTTACATCACTTAATACCAAGAGAGTTCCCCTGGACAGTGCATTTTGATCACTGGACCAACATGAAAATGCAGTTTGACACAAATCCCTTTGGAAATGCTCTAGAGCAAAGCAGTCTTCAAGTGTAAAGCATTATTTTCCACTGAAGCACACAAAAGTATTAAATCTGCTGTAGCTTCACTAACAGGCATATTGTACTGGTATAATATATCACTGTAGCAAGATTGCTCTCTCCCCTCACTCCCACCCAGCCCGCTTTCTTTTGCATGTCATCCTTTCTAGATAAGGACTCTCATTTACTCTAAATTTTCCAGTCTGTTCCCTTGCTCTCCCTGTATCTGCCTCTCATTTGCATCTTTGTTCCTCTTTCTGTGTTGAATTTGTCAGACTTTTGCCTCTGAACTCACATGGGAGGTTCAACCTTCAATCCAGTCCCAACATCTCCAAATTGGGGGATACATCTTAAGGGAAGTGGATAATGCCTTCCACTTAAAACTAAATAGCACTCTCTGGCAAACCCATATCCCTACAAATATCTCCCTGCAGTCCTCAGCAATTAGAAGAGATGATCCTGTGAGTCTGCTACCATTCTGAATGACAAGAGAAAGCGAGAAATACAAAGGACTGGAGGAAAAAAAAAAAAAAAAAAAAAAAAAAAAAGCAAAAGCCTTCTGTAGATATTTGGGTAATATAATGAAACACAAAAATAAACCAACTACTAGATGTATCAGCAGTCAATGACTGCAGAGAACACAAGGACATGCATTCTTGGGGACAACTTAAAGCCATTCAGAGCTTCAGATTTGAAGACAGTGAATGGAAATGGTCAGGCGACTCATCAGACTAGGAAGTGATGATTAAGAAAAAAGGAATTCCAGCTAAGAAAGATGAAAAAAAAAAAAAAAAAAAAAAAAACACCAAACATGGCATTAGGATCCAGCAAATTTTTGATGGAAAAAAAAACACTCAACTTCTACTTCAAATGCATCCATACCTTGAGCTTACAACTGCTCCCTCACCCATCAGCACAGACATGCCATGGGCATGCATCTCACGCAGCTGTACATGTGTATGTGAATTTTACCACTATTGCTTTTCCTCATCATTGTTCAGCACTGAAATACAAGTAGACACCCAGCCATGTACAAAAAGTACTCACAGGTTTCTATAATGCAGACAAAACTTCAGATCCAATTGCAATTAAAAATAATTATTTTCAGGTCTTCTCTGAAGGGCCCAACATGGGTAGGTATAATTACAGAGTATTACCCAGAGGTTGGGAACATCCCAACCGTACCGTAATTTCACTTGGAAGAACATCTGTGACATGGAAATACGGAACCTCACAGTCCACTCTTCCGTAATGCTTCAAGTCCACATCAAACGCTAGGGAAACTAGGATAAAGTGAACCCAAAGCAGTGTGGTTTCCAACTTTTTTGTTGGCATCCCCTCCAAAGCATTCTCATGTTAATGCCTATGTAAAGAAGTGTCTGCAGTGCATCGTCTGTATATAAATTGCACGGAGTCAACTCTCTATAAATTATCCAGTCACCTAACTCTTTCAGCCGAAGTGAAGGCCCTCACGTTTATTAAAGATGCTCTGACTAAAGACTTGGAAAGCATGTTTGGGAAGTACAAATGCTTCACCTTCCATTCTTGCCAAAAACAAACTCAGGTTTGACCAACCCTGCTAAATCTCATCTTGGGACAGGTTCCAGGACGATCACCCTCCTTTTAAATCCATGTTTCAGGAAGTGGAGCACAAAGGCTGACTGCCTCTAGCGCTCCAAACTGGAGATGCTTTTCCATATCAGCTTTCCTGTTACACTCACAGTGAGTACATTTCTATGAATTTTTGCTTTTTAAAATTAGTTTATAAAAATGCATGGAAAAAAAAAAACACAACACAGACCAATCAACTACAATAAAACAAACTGCACGTTTTTTTCTAACAGACATTTTCTTGCTATTTATTTTTAAAGTCGTGCAGAAAAACTGTTGAAACAAGATCTGCTGGTAGGCATTTTCTGCTCATTTTGTCATAATTCCATCACAACCGTTCAATAAGAATCTCTCAAGTAACTAGCCTAACTACTGTGCATCCATTCATGTTTTCATTCTCAGAAGTTAACCGGACTCACATTAAGACATTTCAGTATTTAACATCTGTCCATCCTTGCATACTTTTTGAATGCTGTTTGCTATGAAACTGTACAAAGGACCCAATTTCCATGTATATACAATTCCTTATTAGGCAAAAAGTGAAATACCATCGTAGCAATCTTCAATTTTACCCATTTGATTTCTAGTCAAAGCTTAAAGAAGCAAAATGCAATTCCTAAAAGTCCAGTTTTAATCTAAAAATGTCACTTCTGCTGCTGCTAAATAACAAAGAAAATAGTTCAGCACAGTCCTGCTCTTCAAAGAGCTGACAATGATAACTGACTCAGTTGCATTAATGTCTGTCAAGACTTCAGCCACTGAAGTCACAGAATCAGCAAATACCCTGAGTTGGAAGGGGCCCACCAGGACCACCTAGTCCAACTCCTGCCTGCACACAGGACCACCCAAAACCCCAACCCTGCATCTGAGAATGCAGGCCTCCCCTCGGCCTGCTCTGAACAAACCAAGGGGCCTCTGCTGCTCCTCATACGTCTTCCCCTCTAGGCCCTTCCCCTGCTTTGGAGGCTTCCTTTGGATGCTCTCTAGCAGTTTCGCGTCCTTACCCTGTGGCACCCAAAACTGCACAGGATGCTTGAGGCAAGGCTGCAGCAGGCCAAGCAGAGTGGGATATCTGCTGCATTCTCTTCCTACCAATCTGAGAAAGCTCAGACATCTGCAAAGGGCTAACTAAGCACCAGTTCAGTGACAGTGAACGAGCAGGATGAGACAGTGGCAGTACAGACTAAGGTTTTCCTTTTCCAGGCTTAGGTCCTACAGTTGACACCTCTGCACAAGTTCACAGGTGAAGGAAAAGACAAAGCTGGGAAGATTGTTTGCAAGCATTCCTCCCCTGCTCCAGCTACGAGATCTTCTTTCCATGGGGGAGTAAGAATGACACACCTGCAATCATCCCTCTGTAACTACACTTTTTTCAAGACTAAAAAGGAATAAATTAAGACTTCAATCCTTTCTGATCAATAGCATTCTCATCTCTAAGTCTATCCTACAAGTAGTTTGGGATTTTTTTTTTTTAATATTTAATTCTCACTTTTAAATACTGAATAATAGAATTGGAATAACCGTACACTAACAACAGCACTAGTTGTGCCCAGTATCAGCAAGAGCAGAGGCCGTATGAATACATATTCATGACATAACATAGTTAGCTCCAAAAATCATTTCTTAATAAAACCAAAAAAACAACAAAAAAATAGACATAAAACTCAAGATTCTGCAGGTGAACCAACCTCATTTGTACGCTAGTGGCATTGTTCTAGTTTTCAAAAAAAATCCCAACATTACCAAAAGCTTTTTACTTGGAGAAAAAACAATAACACCATGCTGACAGAGGAAAAAAACAAACAAATGGCCTAGCACTTCTTGAAGGCTGCAATTTCTGTTATTGTTACTGTACAAGAGAGTGACAGTTGCCAGCTCCAATCCTTGCATCTCCAGCACAACTTTGCAACCGTGTATTCAAATATTTTTGTTTGAAAGATGCAGAATAATGCAGCTGAACTGTCAATTCAGTGAGGGTGAGAACTTAGCAGTCTGTGTATTGCCAAGATTAGGGTAAGTTCATCGATGATGAGAAGTAAATAAACCTCAAACTGAAAGCGTGGAAACGCAACACACAAAGAACCACATTTATGGTGTTTTGGTTAAATCTGCAAGCGCTGATTCTTGGCAAGTTATCATCCCACAACGCATTTTTGTTTAGCGTCGGTTTATTCCGTGTTCCTTTTGGAACATTTTGGAAAGGAGACGAAGCTGTCACAAGTTCCACAGAGCGACGGAATCTCACAAGGCCCCTTCACTCCTCCTACTTTCTGACCCGGGAATTACTACCACAAAAACTCCGCGCCGGGAGCCGCGCACCACACGAGCAGGGCGCTGACAATCCCAACCTCCCGGAACGAAATCGCGTCAAGCGCAGCCAGAAAGCCCCGGCGGCGGCACTCAGGGGATAACCGAGCGCTCGGGGCCGGCCTCACCCAGCCCTGCTGAGGCCGAGAGCCGCGCGGCGCCGCTCGCTGCAGGCCCGTGCGGGTATTTAGCGCCCGGCGTCCCCTTCCCCTCCCCCCTCCCAAGGCTGACGGGACGCGGGGCCCTCCCCGCACCCGCGATGGCGCCGCCGGGGTAGGCCGCGGGGCGGGTGGCGGTCCCGGCGCTGGCACTCACCGGGCTGCGGCGCTGCGAGCTGGGCCCCGGCCGGCTCGGGCGGGCTGCGGGGCGGGGCGCGGCTGCGGGCGGGGCGGGGCGGGGCCGGGAGGGGAGGAAATTTGGGGGTGGGGGGGGGTGGGGGGGGGAGCTGTGGGGGTGCAGCGGCCGCCGGGCGGCTCCGGCTCCTCCGCGCCCGGCCGCACCGAGCAACTGCGCAGCGAGCCTGCCGCGACGTCACTTCCGCGCGGGGGAGGGCACGCAGCGGGCCCCGGGGGCGGAAGCGGCCGTCACGTGCGCGGAAGGGTCCCCCCCTCGTGCGGGTGCTGCCCCCGGCACGTGACCTCCTCCTCCTCCTCCCGCCCCGCCGCCATTTGGCTCCGCTCCGTGAGGGGAGCGGGGCGGGCAGCGGGGACCGGGCTGTGCGCAGCCCACACCAACGTGTACCTGGTGTGAACAGCAGAGAGCTGCTGAATTCGTGTCACTAACATTTCCCCTGATCAGGGATGTGCAGGATAATTAACGCCCTTTTCTGCCATCCCACTGTGCGTTAATAAAAAGCTGAGGGGTGTTACTGTCCATTGCTAAATAGCGTTAAAGGATGCCTATAAGTTTTAACTTGTCCCAAAGTGTAAAGTGGGAAATAGTCCAGCTGAAACAGAAACATGGCAAAGCAGCAGTGTGAACTCTTGCACATTGCCAACATACAAGCTAATCATTGTCCCATTTGTGCAATTATTAGTCTCATACGTTAGTTACACTCCTGTCAACCACTAAAATACAAACGTATAAATGTGTTTGAGAAGAAAAAATATATAAAAAAAAAAAAAATGGAAAAAAAATAATAAAAACAAAATAAATTACTATTCTCTATTTAAATTTTTTAAGACTTCACATTTCTGACGTTTCTCTCATCCCTCATGGTTTCCGTAGCAAAATGTACAACTGACAGTGTTCTCCACAGCAGAGCTGCAAATTGATTCGCAGCTTGCTGGCTTTTATGACAGGGAGGACAGTTTGCACTTTTCTAATTATGCTCAGATGCCTCCCACTTACTGTAATACACTTTCCAGAAATGCAAGCTGGCTTACATCGGTCGTGCTGGTCAGCTGCAGAGGAATACTACAATGCACAGAGAGGCGTTATATTGACAACTACATCACAAACAGAACTCCACCATTAATATCTCAACAAGAGGGAGAATAATGGTGACTTGGTGCTATGGTCTCTAGCACTGCAGTGCAATACTTCTTTGATTGTGATTTGTACAGGTATTAGGAGAGACCTATGTGGGGAACAAGAGGTCATAACTACTGCAACCACAATAATAATAAAAAATGCTTCAGCATACATAATGTTAGACACTGCAATACATCTGTTGGAGATGCCTCGATTTTTAATTATAAGAAAGTGATGATAATGACAGTACAGGGAGAGATGCCATCTGTACAGAGAGAATAGCTGCTCCAAAATTAATTCTCATGTTTTGTGGAATATTCCTTTTTTTTTTTTTAATCATAATCTTGCAACTCCCCCATTATTCTGCACTGCTCAGAATTTTCTCTGCTACCACCTGTCTTGTCTTGAATTGTTTGAACTGCTCTGGAAATCTGTGCACCTACAAAACCTATGGACTTGCCTTGCAGATAACTGTCTTGGATAGCCACCACCCAGTGGCATCCAGAAGCTATTGCACTAATGTGCCAATTGCACCTGGGTAACTGTTTTCCACCTTTGTGTACGAATAGCTGGCTGGTTATTTACTGTCTTCTTAATACTTTGTTGTTTTTTTTTTTTTTTTTCTTTTTTCCAATTCTTTTGAATTGTATTGTCTGTGATTCATATGCCCAAGACAGAAATTCCAAAGGAAACAAAACATTCTAGCATGCAACTTTTTGGTGGAGATGTGTGGAGAGTCCTGTTAATTCAGGATATATCTTAACAGCTTGTCTATATTGTTCAGAAGAGTTGCATATAAGCCTGTAAGGAAAAAAATGTTGACGGAAAAGAAGATTTAATGACTGAAAAGTAGTTTTGATTGCCTTCAGTGAGACCAATAAATACTATATAATTATTTGTGATCATTTCTTATTTTTGGCTTCTTACATTCCTACTCCTTTCAACACCATTCGGAAGCTCTTCTCATGCTCCTTTTTTTTTTTTTTGGTTATTGTTCCATGAGATCAAAATGTCATCTCTGAAGGCTTTAGAACTTTCTCTATTATTAAAAGGCTTCAAAAGTGTATTTTTTGACTAAATGCTTTGGGTACCAAACACCACTGAATGTGTGGTATGTGGATGAATAAATGTGTAAACATGTTCTGATTTTCTAAGGGCATTTGCCAGAACCCTGCTGATGCATAAAGGACATAAAAATATATCAGAATGACATTTTTCCTGATTTTCTCCCTTTCTCAATAGTACAGTTTTTCTTCCCTTTTTATGGGATTTTAATTACTTGAGGTTTCTGTATAGAACACATCCATTTCCATAATGACAAAGCCCATCATAGGTACTTTTATCAGGTACACAAAAGCCTCTGAGAAAAATAATCCATGTGGACACCAGCTGTAGCAGAGCTTTAACTCAAACTCAGAAATGAAAGATGCATTATTCAGCAGAACCATTGCTTTTGATTCTGTTTTATGAGCATCAGAAGTATTTTCACTTGGTGCATGCCTACTTTATGCGTAGCTAGCATAAGGAAAGTACGCTATGCCTCAGCTCTTCCCTCTCCATGATTTACATGTTTGTTTTTTGAAAGGCATTCAACTTGGCTCTTAATTCCAAAGCATAATCCGATAAAAGTAATTAATATATGTAATTAAATAACCAGACTAAACACTATCTCCGTTGCAGTAGGAACTGAAAGCATGCAACAGAAAACATGATAAAATCTTGATATTAATTCAAAACAAAAGTCTGAAAGCTAGGAATTACAGTATTAAAGACTAGCATGAAATTAAAACAGAATTTGAAATGTGTTTAAATATCAAGGCGTCACAAATCAGCTCAACTCTATTCTGTTACTACACAGATAAATATAAACCCACGAGGTGAAATCCTTACTCTACTGGTTACATTTCTTTTCCACTAAATGGAGGCAAATTTTAAGCTTCTATGTACTATTCAGAGCAAGCAAGCATTGAGCAGCAAGAAGTCAATTGCTGGAGTCTATGCAGCCTTTTGCAGGCAGATGTGAGCTAGCTTTGCCCATGCTCCAACCTACATAAAACCATATAACAGTACTTTTACAGAAATCACTAAAACATGTTTGTTTTAGTGCAAGAGTATGTCTGCAAGTATTAGGATTTTTTTTTCTAGAATTTGGAAGGATAAAAGAAAATGTGAATACTTGTCTGCTATTCCCATGTTTTATGTATATTTTAAACACATCTGATGCTAGCAATTCTTGTTAACGGTGCATTCATTTTTGCACAAGGTAAGTGTTTAACTTTGGTGATTTTTCTGTTGGTATTTTTTCTTTTGCTTAAAAATTATTCCTGGCTAGCGAGGGCTGCTTTCTGGAATCCATGGTTATAAACAGTTGACGTTTATGCAGAATAAATGTAGGAAACATATATTTCTTTAATGGATAGACTGTGGAAAATGGAAAAGACTTTTCATTTCTTTATCGAACATAATGGTGAAAGAGCCACTACATAAAATACAGTCTGCAGACAGCGGTGCTCAGCAATCCAGGCTGTGTGGGTGAGGGGATTTCACTGACAGCTGCATGCACGGGCAGCAGTAGGCAGGCTGACACTGATCGCAATGTGCGTGCCTCTCCAGGACAGCAAGAACACCAGAGGATTTGACAGACGACCCAAAGAAAGCTAACGAGGCAGTCAGGACCAGCTTTGGGATCATGACCAGAATGACCCTGCCTGGCCAAGGGCTAACTGAAAGAAACCAGATGTATGTGTAAAGCAACTGGCTTTGCTTAATTTCTATTATGTTCAAGGAAAAGGACCTATTTATATTCTTTGTAAATCAAAAGGGCTATATCAAAGTAATACCCTACTCCAGTCCCAGGTTTTTCTAACAGACAACAACTGACAGTATTCCAATATTGACCACGCACTCAGGTCAACCAAAAGCTATATTCTGGATTTATAACTCCAGATGAAGATGTTCTGGGTATGTAAGGTGGGTAGGATGGATGGAAATAGAAGAGGATTGACTAATTTTGCAAGGTATGCCATTTGGGAGATTTGGGAAAATAGTTTTGTTAAAACCATGCAATGCATCCTTACTCTGCAAAGCCTTTGTGTACCTGTTTAATGCTAGCCATATGTGCGAGTCTCTCTTTCTCTCCTTCTGCTTTCAGTTCTTGTCTCCAGTCTACACGGGACCCAAGCAAAGGCAGTTGGGGACCATGTGCTGTTCAGATCTGGAGCTCTAGGCTGATGTATACTCCGTCACTTGGGGATGGTGCACGTGCAGCCAGGCAGCGTGTACAAGTTCTCATGGACTAAATAATGCTTTGTGCGGATGGAAATGTTAGCATATTCAAGCCAGGAATTTTAGTAAGGCAAGACTGAGTATTCAAAAGCTGAAAATTTTCAAAGGATTAAAGCTTGGCCAAATTTGAGTTAATAGTAGGACAGCAAAAAGCCATTTCTGTGACAGCAAGGCACTGCTCCATGTACTCTACAGAATAAATGTTCCAGTGTTTTCCAGTGAAACAGCTTTAAGAATCTTCTCCGTGAAGACAAAATATTCATTTCTTCCACAGCCACCTTCTTGGCTACAATTGAAGAAAAACTTAGACTGAAACTTAAAATTATCAGCACGAGAGAAATCTCTGAAATGGAAATTTGCCTGAATGGCATTCACTCATAAGTTGTAAAATAAAGATTTATATTGGGATGTGCCAGAGGATGTTCATCATAAATATATGATGTGCATGTGTGTGTGTCTGCACATACACACACAATACACACATAGACACACACATATTACAGTGCTGCTACATCACTGAACGTTTCATGAACAGATCCCCAAATAACTGTGTGCGCTGGTAGTAAAAATGTAAGAAAACAATTGTTGGACATTTCAGGGATGTCAAAATTGTGGCAAAAATGTTCGAAGTAGCTGAATATTGTGTGAAGTTGAATGGGTAGTTGCTGCTTACAAGTATCATGATTACATGCTGTTTCCATGGAAACTTGGGATGGAAAATAAAAAGCCAGTTTACCTTCATCTTGAAACAACCCTTACTGGGGGGGAGAAACAAAAGCCGACATTCCTCTGGTAGCTGAATAATTGCCTCACCTAAAGAATTATCAGTTTGTTTTACCGTATTGTTAGATACTATGCAAAGTTTCAAAAATCCAACCAAGTGAAGCTATGGATAGGATAAGGGATGCAGATGTTGTTAAGAATCATAGCACAGTCCAATTTATTATTTTTCCTGTGCTACTTGCTGAAATGGTGACTATTAAACATTTTTTCTTCTAAGTTTGCTTCCAGTTATTTTGTGTCACTTCTAAGCATTTGGCTTGGTAATTCTCCCCATGTACATTTTTTTCCTTCTGTTTCAGCTATGGCAATATAACGAGCGAAGCATGCTCTAAGGATGTGACTCATTTCCATCAAAACAAGCTTCCTGAGCACCACAAAAGAGGCAGGGAGTTGACCACGGGCCCTGAAAATTTTTAGGACAATTTTCAACGTGAATCAGTTGGCAACATAAACAGAACAAGTTATTCCTATGTGCATCCAGTGCCACTGTAGCCAGCTCTATGGCTGAAAATCAGAAGACTACACAGATGGTACCATCTGACTGTCTTCTGTGAATCGTTCTGGTGCTGAAAAACCCTTCTGGGACAGACGATCATAGCCACAGAAGGGTCCGTAGCAGACACACATGCTACACCTGTCGATGTCCTGTTGGATCCCCAGCATTTGCCAGGTACCTCGGCACTATTGGGCTGGCACATTCCAAGCACAAAGGCTTGGTGGTCAATGCATGAAACCTCATGCCACTATAGGTTTTAAGTTCCATTAAAAATGTGATTAAAATCCTGATTCTAGCCTGGCTGTGAATGCAGTAAAAATCGTGGCTCTTTGAGCTCAAACTCATCTCTGGGTCTGGAAGCTGAACACCGGTTTCCCTTGTCCCACCAACTCCTGCATTGAAAGAAGTGCAGGCAGCAGGCCAGGAGCTGCTGGCACGTGGTTCTACACTGAATCTTTAGGATGAGTGTTTAAAAGTCTGTGATGGTACTCTTCTTTTATGCAATAAGCTTGTTCTTTCTTTATATACACCAGCTCATAAGCCAGGAGTTCATTTTATATAGACATACATAGTCCAGTTTACATCAGCTGCAATTCCCAACTATTTAATCAGAAAGAAGTGTTGTTACGGCTATATGGAAAGAAACACAATTTGCAAAAATCCTGAAGTTGGTAGTTTTCTTCTTTTGGGACACAAGCTCTTTTTGAAAAGCTGTACCATGTGACAGCTGAATGCCATTCAGCATTGTCACTTTTAACAGCATTTTTGAAGTAGTTTAAAATTATTAAAATTAACAACACTGAGACACTTTCAAATGGTAATGATGCTGCACTTCTGCTCTGATAGATACCTGTCTCACTAAAATCCACATTTGAAGCACTTTAAAGCAGAAACATCCACTAAGATTAATAAACTCAGCTTGACAGTTCCTAGTCCAAGTGCCTATAATGACAGAGACGAAAGGCTTGAGGAGTTATTGCAGAAAAGTGATAATTATCTGACAGACATTTCCATGACATTTTAAAGAAAATGTGAGCATCCAGTGCTCTTTTCACCTCCTCTGTGGTAATGCTCATCAGTGGTTTCTGTTTGCCTATCAATATATTCTGCTTGGAAAGTTGAAGTAATCCAGCCAAGTGCTGACACTTACGTGATAATAAGAACCTACGGGGAATTAGTTTCTTCAAGAGCTACTGTCAGAACTTTATTAGAAGTAGGAGAACTCTACACTCACTAAAAATTATTAAAATTGCGCTTCCCTGTCTTCAATCTCTGTCAAGCCTATACCTAAAACGTTCCTAGTCCCCTCTGCTGCCAGGCCTCCTGCCACACGATTTGTCTGTGACAAACCCTGTTCGTAACAATCCTCTGTCACCGATCCCAACAGCAAGTCGATTATTTAATGGTTAATTAGCTATTACCCACAAGGCTGACCACATGATGCAAGTAAGTATGGGAAAATGGAGTTTACCTATGCCTGGTTTGGACAGTATTGAACACGTCACTTTTCATTGCAAAGCCTGACCTACCAAACCAGTGGCCTCCCCCTCATTTTCAATTACCATTCTCATGCTATCCAATCTGGATGAAACTTCTACTAGGTAAACATGCCTTCCCCCCTCCCCTTCATAAATTGCTTTTCTCTTACTGTTGAGTAATATCCAGGGAAGTACTTGATAGTGAAACTCCATTCAATAGGGCTATTTTACATTACCCCAATGCTGCACATTGAGAAATCCTGTTGTGGCTACCTCCCTCATTAAAAAAGCCAGAAAACATTTTTATGATGAAGTTAGGCTACATTTAAAGAAACCCCTCATGTTTCATAGCCCTCCACCACAGGAAAATATATTCCTTAGTTGATGCCTTCATTTACAATATGCTATTCTGCTTTGTGGCTCTATTTCATGGAGCAGCAGAGCGACACTTCGCTGAGACTGATCCACAAGGCATTAATGAAATAAAAATACCGTATTGCTCATCTTGATATAAGCTGTGGTTTTGTCTGTGTTCTCTCATACTTGATGTTAAGCCACCACATAAAATTAGGAATATTTCAAATCTTCTGGTGCCCTGGATTTTGTATTTACTGAGTTTCTGAGTTAGCTAGCAGATGTATTAAAAATCTTAAACAGAAGCTCTTCCTACAGCTCTGGATCTAAGGAGTCGAAGGAGTACCTAGAACATAGTTCATTCTACCAAGCAAAATATGTCATGTTTTCACGATAAGAACATTACTACTTTTTCAGAAGCTTCATGTGAATAGCTAATGTGTCAAGTCTGCAACTAGCAACAAGAAGGCTTGTACATTAACCCAAAGTTTTCATGTTTTTCTAAACCCCTGGCGTATGCAATGCTGTTATTCCCTGCTCACCCTGGTTATTTACACACTGCTGGTTTTTGACAATTACTTCTGCAAAATGAAGTAATCCTTCACACTTTTTTTTTTTTCTTTTTTTCTTTTTTTTTTTTTCCAAATGCTGGGTGCTCTCATAGCTTGCACAGCTGGACATGCAGTGTGATTACAAGGATGTTCTGCTTGCTCTGGGGACCTTGATTCTTAATCCTTCATGTCTCCTTGATGCTAGTTTTGTTTCTGAAGTAACTAGATTTTGTAAACTGGTCTTGGTATGAAACTAGTACCTTATGTCCATAAATTGAATTCTGGGTTAGATGACTCTTTATTTGCCCTACTGTAATTGCTTTGTCTGTAGTAAATAGTGTCTCTGCCTGTCTCTAATAAAATTTTAGTTTACTTACTAAAATTTATTTTACTACAACTTTTAGTTTACTTTAGTTTACTTGTTTAGTAACTTACAGTAGCAAAGATTAAGAATTAAACGAAACAAAACCCTCAAAAGTGGGATCCTCACAACAGACACTGCTCTTGGTTCATGCTTCAATCCAGCTCCTGTTCCCGGAGCCACATGAGTGCAGCCAGCTGCACTTGCACTGCTGTGCCCACGTCTGCGTGCCCCGGGAGCCAGCTGGCTCCCAGCAGACTGTAGCTGGTGTACAACCTGACACAGACACCAAGGACAGAGAGTGAATGCTGGTGCTGCAGCTGCTGTGCACTCTGCTGAGCAGCAGCCTATATGAAGCAGAGCCTAAAGTGGGTGCAGGTCTTAAAGTGAACCGAAATCTGGAAACAAAATAATCAGCTATCCACCTACACAATTACTTTCAAACATGTCCATGGCACATAAGGACAAGTTACTAATAAGCACATATTTGTAGACTGCACAGGCTCTGAGGGTTGTATTTCTACAAGTTTTCTGTACAGATAAGTGGTGTCAGGCATTTTTGAAGTATTACTGGCTTGCACTAACAGTACCTCACCATGACAGCTCTGAGAGTGAGAACCCTTCTCTGTGCAAGTGAGGCAAGATGGGCTTTGTTACACTGGACCTATTCTTTCTGTGAAACTGAGTTTGTAAAGAGATCAGTAATGTATTCTGAGCTGCAGCAACCAGCGTCCATATACATGCTGCTTTCATAGCGCTTATGCATGTGACAAGAGTGCTGGAAGATTTATATCAAAAGAGCATTCTCCTCAGCTGTCCCCAACCCCTTGAAAGCTCTGTTTATTCCCTGGTAAACTGAGTCTGCTCAGTGTATCACTGACATGAAAATAATTAGGCCACTGTCTCCATCCTTTCAGTGTGTACCTTGCTCCTTGCCAGCTGAGGCTGGCAGAGATGATTCCAGCAGTGATGATTTTTTTCTTCAGCTTCAGGGTATAAAGAGTGATGCTGGGAACGAGATACCCTGTTCTTCCCTAGCTGGCAGTCTTTTGACATAATTAAAAAATGGGGCTCCTATTTCAACTTGGCATCATTTTTGCATCTATTTTGTGTGAAAGCAAAGGGTTCCTAGGAGGTCAATGAAGTTTTGATAAGGGCAAGTGCATTGAGGTAAACTGGAAAAAAAACATTTGCACAACATGATGCCCACGTTGTATTTCTGTTATGGTTGTATTAGATGTCAAGAGGATGTGTTTTATTCCCATACATGCTCCATGAGTGAAGTATAAAGAAAAACTGACAAGTTCCTAAGTAAACTGTTGGGGATGCTTGTTACTGTCTCATAAGGAAAGGGCATTGCTGTAGATTGCCTAACTTACAGCTCTTCCTGTCATCATCTGCTCATCATTCCAAGCACAGAGGGTGGGGGTGAGGGCATCAATGGCATACAGAGCTTCAGTGGACCGAAACAAAAGAGAAGCATGAGAGTCAATTAGCAACGCAAGTTGGCAATGACAACTTCCTGCCTTCAAAGACAGAAGTTTCCAGGAATTATTCTTATCCAGGAATCCCACTCAGCAAAACGAAGTTTGCAGACTCAGAGACAGAAAAAGAACTTGCTGTCACCTGCCTATGTAGATTTTAAGGGTAATATAAATACTAATACCTTCCAGCATTTTTCAAAAGTATATATGCTTTTTAATCAGGCCAGCATTATTTATGTATGGGGTGGAGCTCAGTGCTCTTGCAGGGCAGTACAATATTACTGGGAGTACTGCGTGTCATTCTAAACGCTTCTGTCTCCCCCAGGGAAACAGCTAACAGAGCTTTAGGCGAGCTCTGGAGAAATGACTACTCCTCTGTTGTGTAATAGCCTGAGGTGAGCTGTAGTGATGGTTACAGGCACTGTTTAGACAAGATGAAGCCAATGTTTTCTTGGAGTGAGTGAAGCCGCGCTCTCTGTGATCCTCAAGTAAGGAGTCTTCTCGGACATTTTCAAAACACTTCAAGATACAGCAAGAAACTTATATCCAGATTTTTTCCACTTAGATGCAAGCCCCTTACATGTCTGGATCAGGAGCAGGATCACTCAAGGGTTTCTGTTTATTCAATGGAGAGACAACAGCACCCTCAGGGAGTGACTGGGATCTGAGGGGCGTGGATGCACTGTCTGGAGAGGACTGTCTGTCGTCCAGAGATTATAGGGGGAATCTACAGCAGCTACATCACTGTCACAGTGCCTAAATGAAGTATTTGGAGTTTGATGGGATGAATTGGTATCATAGAAGTATCTGAAAAGTTCCTCAAAAATTTAAGAAGGAAGATGCCACACATTCCTTAGATTATAAAATTGATTCCTAACTGCTTCTTTAGCCACCCAATATGTTAGCAAATCCATGCTTCTATCTATACAAATGAGGACACCTTGGGGAAGCTTCCAGGAAATTCTATTACATTTTATAACTTGGTTGGTTCCATTTAGGCTCTGCCAGCACTGGAGGCACCATCTTACTGTGGCTCAGTGTCTAGCAGGGAAAAGGACAATGAATTTGTAATGAATTTGTAATGAAGGACATGTAATGATATATAACGAGGGCAAGTGTAGAGTCCTGCATCTGGGCAAGAACAAATCCAGACAGCAGTATAAGTTGGGGACTGCCCTGCTGGAGAACAGTGAAGGGAAAGGGACCTGGGGGTCCTGGTGGACAGCAGGGTGACCATGAGCCAGCACTGTGCCCTTGTGGACAAGAAGGCCAATGGCATTCCTGTGTGACCCGATCTAGGTGTTCCTGCTCCGGCAGGGGGATTGGAGTAGCTAATCTGTCACAGTCCCTTCCAGTCCCTAACATTCTGTGATTCTGAAGCTTGATTGGGTTAGACAGAAATACCATAGAGCTTCAGAGAAGTTAGGGCAGGTGACACCTTTTATACCCTGAGTTAGGATTATTAGATTTTCAACTGTGCTAATTCTGATGGAACATGAACTATCTTGATATGCCTTCAACTTTCTAAGTCCCTATTCTACAATTATTCTTTTTCTTACGTATAGTAGGGCCTGGCTGAGACTAAAGCCCATTGTGTAACCTAGTACTACACAAAACATAGCAAGAAGAATTCACATCCCACAGATGTTACATTTATCAGAAGGTCTGTAGCTTTTTCAGACACTTACTTGAGGAAACAACGTTTGCAAAATCAGCCTTAACTCTTATGTCTTTGGCTAAATTAATTTCTTTGCAGACATGGATATTTACTGAATGCTATTGCAGAATTGCAAGCCAGATGATGTACCTTGAAACACAAGCACAGTTGGCAATATAACTGCAGTGAAACCCCAATCCTTGAAATCACTTTATCTATTGTTCTTGCTTGAATGGTTTTGAAAAATAGATTTCTGCTTTGGAGCCAATTTATCAGTCTGTTCTAAGTAAATAAACAGCGCCTGATCTGGTAAATCAGTCTCCGAGATGGGTTGTATTCGCTCTTCTTGTACCATATATTTTAAATGGTAAGTTAGTGAGGGAAGGCTGTCTCAGTTGCCATACATACAGTGCACAAGAATGCCCAAGCCTCTGTAATTACTGTGATACAAACAACAACAGAACTTTCAATTTCTGCTTTGCTGTTAGATCATGGGTCAAGTAATGTAAAGAGCCCTTACTGTCTGCTCTGAAGCCTTTTTCATAGAGATGAGGTTTTCAGCAATCGATCCACACACTGTAAAAATCAGTTGCACGCTGGCTCCATGCCTGGACTTTGATTGTTCCCATCACTGGTTTCTGGTGAATGCTTTCTGCAAGGTATATAGAAATTGTCGAGTAATTGTCTGTTAAGCTTCTGTATATGCAAAGAACATACAGTATGGAGATCTTTATCCTCTGTAGGTTTGTCAGTTACTGCACAGATCGGCATTGCCTTAGCATTTTTCACAACATTCTAATTAAGGGCGGTTTCTTCCAGTGCTGGCCCAACATATTAACATAAGAAAAATACCTTCAGTGCTTGAAATAAAAATATTTACAATTTTCATTCTGCTGGTCTTTTGTAACAACCTGCAAACACTTCCAGACCCAACACAGTAAGGAAACAAAAAGAAAGAAAACTTTTGCCCTGACTCAAGTTCATTATGACTATCTTGGCAAAGTTCAGGCTGCCAGACCCTGTAGCACTGGTGTGTTACCATGTTAGCAGCAAGGGATAAAAGGGATGTTTCTTAACATTGTCTAGGCATACATTTCTATCTTTTGCAGCCTTTCTACAACAGGAAAACCTAGGTACAGGCTGGAAGGAAAATACTCTGCATGCCAATAAGATTCATACTTGAACTATTTCAGGCTGATATACCATCTAGAGAGTTGTGCTTAGAGTAGATTTTCCTGCATATTTTCTGAGGTGCCCACCTCCTTTTTCTTCTACAAGTTGGATGCTGATGCTATGCTTCGTTCTCTGTTCCTCCTCTTCCAGGCCTAAAATGTTTCTGCTTCAATGTCTGTGTCTGACCTTCAACTCGATCACACTGCTCATAGGTCCTGTCCTAACTCACAGAGTTGTAAAAGAGAAAGAAATTTTGACAGAGGAGAACTGAGTAATTTAAAGTAGTTTTGGTGTTGTGAGAAAAAATGTCAGGAGGTGCAGAACAGTAAACACAGGATATAATAAAAATCTGGGTCCACAGGTTATATGGAAGAGTGGAGGTTTGAAAAGGAGAATTAATACAAAGCAGTAGATGAAGAGAGGCATTTCTGAGGCACATTTCCATGCTAGCCTTCTCTTTGTTTTGCTGAGAGATATTTTGCTTCTGGCTTGTTTGAGCAACAGCAAATGACACTACCCTGTGTGGTGCTCTACTGCTGCAAGTCGGTCAGATCTCAGTGGGGTATACTTGGCAGAAACATTTCTTAGCAGAGAATTCAGAGTACCTGGGTTTGGCTGTGTATAATGCCCTGGCCTTCTTTTAGGGCAGTTTCTGGAAAGTAGCTGTCAGATTTTCTGTTTTCACTTGGAGAAAACCAGAATACCTCAGGACTGTATGACAAAGCTGAGCTGCAGAATAAAGCACTGTCAGTCAAGAAGCTTTACCCTTAGCCAGAGCTCCTGTTGCTTAATAAAAAGGCATGCAGAGGCTTCTGGGAGATGCTGTTATTGGAGTTGTTTGCTATAAAAAGCAGAAGTCAAGCATGAACACTTCCTACACATTTCAGCGTAGCTAGTACACAGCACGATAACTCCCAAGAAACAACCAATCACCATTCTGCACTTGGTGACGACGTGCTTAAACCTCTGACTCCTGGAAGGGAAGGCAAAAAAGCACGGGATCTATGACAAAACCTCCTGAAAACATGACGATCTTCACTGATTCCACTGTTGAGCAGGCTAGGTTTAACAGGAAAGGTTCAACATGAATTTAAGCCAGCACAGAACAGGGTCTTCAGAGCAAAAGGAGGAAACAGACTTGTACATTTGCCATTCCAATGAGATTCAAGAATAAAGTTTGGCAAAGAAGATGCTCCCTCACCAACAGTTATTCCAAAGTTGACTCTTGACCGATGTCCTAATCTTCAGTAACAAGCAACACGTAACAGAAGCTTCTATACCTAGCTTTAAGTATTGACAGACTAGAATATAGACCAGGAGCAACTATGGTGGTAGCCACTGGGCAGCCTGACCAGGGAATGTAAGCATATGTTGACTTGGCACCAGGAGGTGTACATCAACTTCTGCACATTGGCACAGACTTTCAGTGTGACTGTATTTGAGACTTACTGTCCCTGCCTTGTGCTTTAATCTCTTCTATGAAAATGGAGTGTAATTATTTCAGTCTTTCCTTCTTCTCTTGCCATGTCTGTGTAAATCCTCTCTGTGAGAGCTATCTTTAAATGCTAATGGAACAGTACAGCCAATGTCAAGTAAAGGTGAGAGCCAGAGCCAAAGTAATTCAGAGGAAAAACTCCCACTGACACCAGCTGCCTCTCAGGTCCAAACACAGTTATTAGTGGAAATCAAAGATGTGTTGTAGAAATTGTTTTCTCTCTTCCTCTTTGGAATGGCTGCAATGAGACAGGGTTTTTTGTTTTGTTTTGCTTTTTGCAAGTTGCAAAGGCCCTAGACCACCTCTGGTGATTCTGTGCTTTTAAAAACTGCCTACAAATAAAAGCAAAATCCAAGCAGGCAGTTCACTAATGGTGAAATGGCTCTCTAGTGGTGTGACCTGCAGGGATGTCTGATAAGCCTGTGGTCTTTCTCGACTGGTTTGTTTTTGATCAAATCCAAACAATAGAAGCTGACAATGAAATCCCACAGTCTCACCCAGAAAGTTCCTCAGCTTTCGGCCAGGCTTTTTGTTTCTCTGCTGTTCGCAGTGCACTCTGCAATCTGCTGCCTGGCAGGCTACACTGGCCTCAGCACCATGAAGCTGCAGGCAACATCTTATTTGCATGTAACTTGCCCTACTGTTTCCTCTAGACTAAGTTTCTGAAGAGATCGTTGTATTTGGGAAGCATACGGAGGTGTCTGCAGTGCCACAAACCACAGGCCAGAGGAAGGCAAGAAGGCAGGCATGTTTTCAGTTATGGATCAAAAAGGAGTATTCCCTACCTTCATCACAGTCTTCTCATGCAGTTGAGCAAGCTGTCAATATACTAGAGGAGGCAGTTAGGCATTGTCCTGCTTAAAAGTGAGTCCCATTTTCAAAAGCAAATTAGGCTTTTCTCACCTCTGAAGCCTTGGCCCCACAGATTTTCCTAGGCATGTCTTGAATTCAAGTTCTGGAATTGCTTTGAAAATGCAAATCTTTTCTATCGATGCAGCGGATGGTTGCGTTGCATATCACCCTTAGCAAACCAAAACTCCCAAGGGCAATGAGAACTGGGAAGACAAGTGCACAAGTGCCTTTCCTTGTGTGTCTGCAATCACGATATGCTTCCATGATCCCTGGAAGCATGGCTGCTAGCATGTCCTACAGTCTGCACTGCTGTGTCCTTATTCTTAGCCACATTCAGCTAGAGCAGTCTGTGAGCACACTGTTTTCCAGATAACGTTATACAGATACACTATGTTTTGCAATTACATGTTACGTTTTGCTGCATGGATATGCCATATGTTGCATACATGTACTTGAGCGGAACAAAACCCAAAGAGACTTAAAATTTGTGCCCTTCACTTCAGTTCCCCACATATTCACCTTTGCGGGTAAAATGATCATGTGCCAAGGAATTTTAATCTTGGGTGCAAGGCCACGTACCCCTGGGAAGGGTAGAAGTTAAGAGCTGTCCACTGAGAGAAGTCAGTGTGTTGAGGCAGTCTGGATAAAGATTTTTCTCAAAGTCTACAATTTAACTTTCTGTTTGAGACTACTATATTCACAGCTGAGACAACACAACCTTCTGCAAAACTAGAAATATGTCCTTTTCCATCACCCTCTCATAAGGGAAACCTTATATGTTATTTACAAACTGCAGAGTTGGCAGTTTTACAAAGACTTAATCAAGCTTGCTTTATTTTTGGACCTATCTTCTGCTCTGCTCTTCTCCCCTAGTCCCTACACCTCCTTTCAAATTGCCCTCAAACTTCCTCGTTAAGTTGTGGAAAATTAATAAAAACAATAATAACCATATAACAGATTCGGAGTCCTAGTTCTTTTGATTCATATTCAAGTGTTCTCTAGCAGCAGATCTTTCTGCTGCAAATAGGGTTGTTTGGTCAGCTTCTTAACATTTTTAATTGCTTTTAATATCTTTCATTTCATTAACTTGCAAGCAATGCTGGTTCTTAATTATTATTATTTTTTTAATCTGGTTGAGCACTTTACTGGTTGTAGTAGCATTAACTGCATTAATTATAGAACTTAGTAATGCTGGCTTGTATTTTAATTAAATTAATTTGTTTTACTTTAATGAAAATGTGTGTTCTGCCTGGTTTAGAATTAAAATACATTTTATGAACAGAGGTAGGAAATCTGAGATTTAAATTTCAGCAGCATATAAAGAATCTATGAAGACCCTCAAATAACTGTGGAGATTTAAACAACTACGTTGGTAGCACTCAAAATTTAATGCACATCGGAGAGACAACCATTATGCCAAAGGCTACCATACAGCTCAATTTTTACAAGTACATTTTTCAGAACAGCAATTTCTTAGGCATATAGCAATTTAATTTTCCAATAGAATTTTAACTGGTATGTTGTAACTACAGCTGGCAAACTGAACTTCAGCCTTGGTTTCTTGGACTCAGGACAATAACTGCATTAGGAAAAAAGGGCTTTGGTAACTCTGAAACTTTGATTATTATGAATAGGCTTAAAATTTCAACAAAGTTTTTACTTCCATGCCTCAGTGGCAGACACACTTTTTTGTCTGTTCACATTCAGACAAAACATTCAGCTAAATCTTCCAGTTCTTTTGCTCTAGGTACAAGGACTCAGACCCTCAGCTCTGCAGCACAGCTAGTTAGAAATGCCCTGATGAAAGTTTCATCTGCAAATGCAGAACCCAACACGTTTAATTCAAAACACTTCAGGTTTTACTGGGATGATAAGACTGACATATATTCGTATGGGTTTCCAATATATGCTAAAGTTTCTGGCAAACTGAAGATCTAGTGGTTCCTGCATCTGTGTTCATAGCCCTAATTGGGCTTCCAAGGTCAACACAGCACAGGACATGGCTCCAAACAGCTGCTGTACAAACTCCTGACGTTCTTCTGTGGCTGCAGAGGTAATTCATTCTGGAACCACCATGATAGTTTCTCACTGAATTTAAAAATTATTTTAAAACTAATCGAACCAAAGTTTTAGACAAAACTGGACAGCCAACACTGAACACATACCAAAAAGGAAGCTGTCCCGTGGTGACTGCACACCAATGATAGGATCTTTTGATGCTCCCAAAAACTCAAGAGGAGTATTTTTCTTTCTGGAAGAAAGCTGCTCACTCCCCCAGTCTAAAGATTCTAAAGAGAAGATTCTAAAGAAATACTTTTTCAACAACTAAAGGCAAATGGTTTTAGCCTGAGAGAAAAGCCTCCTACATGAACAAAAATGAATTTGCTGCAGAATTTACTCCACACAACTCTTATTTACTCATTTGTTCTGAAACCTGCAGTTCTATTTATAGGTAGAAGATCTCCCTTTGAGAGAGGGAGTTAGGAGAATCTTATCAAGTAGAGAGAGAGCACTGACAGCATTAAAGTAGGATGCTGCTAAGGGTCTTTGCTAACTATGGTGCATTGTGCAAATTAACTAAAGCAAGAAGCTTTGGGCCCCTTACCAAGGTCAGTCTCCTAATAAGAGCGTGAGCCTATCCTGAGAAACTGGTAGAAACTGGTCCTGAGGATGGACAAGAACCAAGGAGCAATTGAGTCTGCGCAAAGACAAGAAAGAGGTCAACTAGTGGTGACAAGGAAGAGTCATCAACCTTCATCCCCATGACCCCCAAAGACCACCACCACGAGACACTGCATAAGTGCAGATGGGAGGAGTTTATGGAAACAACTCCTTGGAACTAATTTTAATACAAAGCAGGGACAGGTTATGAATATGTATAGGCATATTGTGAAACTTCATGCATATGTAACTCGTTACTGCATATAACCAAGGCAAGTTGCTGCGTCAGGTGCACATGACTTTGGCGGGACTACCCCCTGTGCTGCCCAGCGCTGAATAAACATAGCTACTGTACAATCTTACTGATTGTGGGGTCTATTTTCCGCAAGTCACCTTTATCCCTCCTCTTCTGCCTTTACTGCTTTTATGGTACTTCAAAGACACATCAAAGAATGGGATAGCTGGCAGCCACAAACTGTGCTATTACTGTCACAGCCCTTCTGTGTGATTCTGTTAGAATTGCTGTTGTGTTCCAGGAGAGAGCATAGATGGGAGGGAGGAACTCTAGCAGGTTGTTGACAGACCAAGTGAAATTTTATCTATGACAAACATTATTTCTGTATCATTCAGTCTTTTGGCTGAAACCAACCCATTAATGATGTGGGTTTTATCTCCTTTATCTTCCTTCTACTTGGGGCAACGATAGGAGCCACGTTCCCTTGTGTCTTAGCAGGGTGAGTCTGGGGGAAGTTCTGAAAGGAAGCTCCATCATCCAGAAGAAATATTACACCTGGCTCCCAGCCGTTTACATTACTTTTAAAGTGTAACAATTTGGAATGTTTGGGGTTAGAAACGGAAATCCCAAGTGTGGAATTAACTTGGTAGTGACACTGTGCGTGCTCCTTCAGCCCAGGAAGAGCGTTTCGAGCGAGCAGGGCCGCGCTGTGCCCAAGCTGAGGCGCCGCCCGGCCCCCAGCGGCCAGGCCCGGGCTCGGCCGCTGAGGGCTGCGGGGCCGGGCCGGGGCCTGGCGGTGCCGGGGCGGCGCAGCGCGGCGGGGCTGACGTCAGGCAGGGCCGGCCGGGAGCGGCGGTGGCGGCAGCAGCAGGAGGTGAGGCGGCGGGGGCCGCTCCGGGCGGCTGCTGGGTGTGGGGGGGGTCCTGCAGCCCCCAGCGGCGGCTCGGGGCGCTGCTGCCCCGCGGGGAGCGGGCCGAGGCGGGCGGCGCTGAGGGGTGAAGGGGTTCGGGGCCGAGATGCGCGGCTCTCGGCAGGGAGAAACCGGGAGAAAACGGCCCGCGCGGAGCCGGAAAGTTCCAGAAGTGGACAAGTCGCTTTGCTTTAAAGCCAGGAGCTGTAGGGCGGCTTCTGAGCGCTCTGCCGGGCCTGGGGCTTTGGGAGCGGTAACAGCGAGGCAGGGAGCGGCTGTGGGTGCTGCCCGGTGCCTGGCTGTGCCCTGAGGGTTGTGTGGCCAAACACCTCCGTCTGCGTGCATCCAGGCCTGCTGCTACCTCGATGGCGTTAATCCAAAGCGCTCCGGCAGCCACAAGTCTCAGGGAGCGCTCGGTTTGTTCTGGAGTTCACTTTTGCCATCAGCTGCCCAGGTTTGAGAAGAAGTTGGCCGAAGCGAGCCGTGGGATGCTCCACGCGATGTGCCGTGCAGGGAAGGCAAGCTGCGCTGCCACGGAGCGGGAGAGAATAAACAGCCCCACGCCTTCCCCGTGTTTACCCTTGTGTTCAGCTTAGGGCGTTCCTGCTTTTAGATTTCAGTCACCAAGGAACTTCTGAGGTTTGTGACAAAAGGAACTGATTTAGCAGTATTTCAGTACCACTTTCTGTGCTGAGCTGGCTTAACAAGCAAACACGGCACAGTTGCAGCTGATCTTGCCAGGTGGTCTTCTAGCTCTGGAAATACTCTTTTAAACATAATGTGGGTCGAACGTGAATGCTGTGTTGGATTTAAGTGAGTGCTTGTGCTTAAAAAAGGACCAGAGAAGAATATCTAATTGTTTTTACACCTCCTACGTGAGTGCTGACAGATTGTTCTGTGTGAGTCATTGCTCGCTATCCAGAGCAGGAGTTTTAAGCTCTGTGTTGGGAGAACGTCGTTCTTGCCTCTGAGATGGCACGCAAGTGCTGTACAGCTGCTGAAGCCTCTTGCTGTTGTATCCCCAGCTGGCTGTGGCATTCTGTACTGCGAGACTTTGATTGTGAGGCATCCAGTAATCACAGGCAAAACTCGATCTGTCCACAGAGAGGGGTTTTTTCTTCATTTCATCCCCTTCATGTGTCTAAGTTAAATCTAATTATGCTGTTGTGTAACAGACTACTAGGTTACTAGGTTTAAAGGCAGCTACAAACACTCAGTGGCCTACTCTCATGCTTGCAGCAGAACAGGAGGTCATGCAAGTTCTTCATTGGCTCTTTCCTATGATTCTATGGTGTTTTAATAGTGTTATCCCTAGTTGGAAGGGACCCACCAGGATCAACGAGTCCAACTCCTGGCTCCACACAGGTCTACCCAAAAATTCAGACCATATGAGTGAGAGCACAGTCCAAACACTTCTTAAACTTTGACAGGCTTGGTGCTGTGACTGTGTCCCTAGGAAGCCTGTTCCAGTCCATGACCACCCTCTCAGTGAGGTACCTCTTCCTGATGTCCAGCCTGAACCTCCCCTATCACAGCTTGACACCATTCCCTTGGGTGCTATCGCTGGTCACTAAAGGGAATAGATTGGCACCTGCTCCTCCACTCCTTCTTGTGAGGAAGCTGTAGACCATGATGAGGTCTCCCCTCCCTCTGTAGCCCAGTGACAACAGGATGCTTGTACCTCAAAGCAGGACCTGGTTGGTGACCAGGATTAAAATAGGATAGGAGTTTCATGCTCTCTTTCCTTGAGCTGTCAGCTAAATATTTGTTTTCCCAGCAAGCAAATACAAAAGCCTTCTAAAGTTTGTCTTGGAGTTTAAACTTCATCTGCGCATGGTTCTTACTTGTCACACCCAAGCCTGTGCTGGATGTGGCGTTCTTTCAGTATGAAGTCCTGATAGCTATAATCTTTAGTTGTATGCTACAATATTTGCCCAGTAAGGGCAACTGTGAAATGGACACAGTACAAGTAATACACAATAGATTGCATATATACATCTATCAGAGAATAAGCAGATGCTTACTAACATTATATTTATGAAAAGATAACAAAACTCTCTTTCCTTCCTCCTTTCTCCTCCACTTTCAGCCATTCCTTTTCTGGTAGGACATACATCATAAAATCAGCTTTCTCCTTCCTGTTTAAACAGTGTCAGCTTTTGTTTAGGTGAAACTTCCAGTCAGTGAATAAAAAAAAAAAAAAAGGAAAAGGAAGTTCAGAAAAAAGGAGGGAGAAAAGGATGGAGGAAGTGAGTTTGCTTGGTCACTTGACACTGCAGAGTAAAGGGAGAGCAGGTCAAGGGAACAATTTTGAAAGCAACTGGTGATGGTGAGTCAGGCAGCAGTCACCAGTCTGACTCTTCTCCAAGTCGCAACAGCTGTAATCGTAAACTTGTGCATTTCCAGTTAAACTTAAGAGTGGCCTCTGATAGTCTCACTGGATTGCTACAGTCACACATTTGTTCCACTTGATGAGTCCTAGAATACTAGTTAGGTCTTGGTAAATATCTTCAGTAGAGATCTACCTTCTCTGTCTGCAATACTAGTGGAGTAAACCATGATATTCTAACATGACATGCCTCTTTCTCAGGTATTGTGAAATACTGACTGCTCACCCCCATCTTCCTCTTCTGTCCACTGGATAAAGTAACAATGGCATTTGTGAAGAGTGGCTGGCTGTTCCGGCAAAGTAAGTCATGGGCCTCTTACCTCCTCTTCTCCCCCCTCTGACTAATTTCTTAAAAACAGTCGCTAGGTCTGTGGGTTTGTTTGTTTGTCTTTCTTAAACTATAGGACACTCCACTAAGTGGCCTGCCATAACAGCATATCCATGTGCCCTTTTGGGTATACTAGTAGGAAACTATATACTACATCAGAGGTATCTGATTGGCCTTCAGCTTCAGATGCTGCTCTGTAATTAATGCTAGATAAGTGGATGCTTGGAAACTTTACCTGACACCTTACATTCATGTCTTCAATTAGTCATGCCCTCTGCTTGTTCTTGCAGCAAATTAGAACTAAAGCACCAAGTCATAGCCCTTAAAATATACTCTGTTGTGACAGAGTAGTAGATAAAATATGGAAAACAATTTTGTAATGTTCTAAAACAGGGATACAGGGATGTTGTAGGACAGGATTTTGCCTGGAGCCTAAGAGTGCCTTTGTCCACTGGGGCAGCTGGGAAGGATATCTTTATTTTTATTAAATCTAGGACACAAATACTCTCTAGTATGTGCCCTCAAAAGTGACTATCTTATTTTAAAGGTACTATTTTACGGCGCTGGAAGAAGAACTGGTTTGACCTATGGTCTGATGGCCGTTTAATATTCTATGATGATCAGAATCGTCATGATATAGAAGATAAAATCCACATGCGAATCCATTGCATCAACCTCAGAGTGGGGAATGAATGTCGAGGTAAGAGTGAAATCTTCAGGATTTGAGATTCTTTTCAGCTTCAGTGCCTGCAGTTATAGTACCACTTGATCAGAAGTAAACATGCCCATGAAGTGTGAAGCCTTGCTGTCAAAGAAAAAAACAACCACAAGAACTCCCCAGCTATGAAATTCCCTTGTAGATGTCCATGGCATGGTGTCACCATGAGTGTTTGCTACTTCCTTCTATGACTGTGGAACAGGATACGAACAGGATATTTGCAGAAGACTTTTGTGTCTAATCATAGAGTGCTACTGGTGAAGTTATGGTGCTGCCTGGAGGGAGAGGCAGGACTCAAAATGGGAAACCTCAGCAGATTTTTTCTTTAAGCATTACTAAGTTCACTTCTAGCATTTGTTAGTACTCCACTTGATGCTGCATCACTGAAGGACACAAGTGTTGGAGAGCGTTTACTGCTGGGTACAGATTGGTTCTGCTATAAGACACTTGCATTTATTAAGATCAATCTTCAGAGCTAATTACCTTCAGAACATATTCTAAAGAGTGAGAGCAGTTTATTTCTTTCTGTCAGTTGTTCTGATGTCACGGAAAGCAGCTATAACAGGCCATAATATATTTTGTCCAGAGTTTTGCATAAACTATCTCCATTCTTGTAAATGAGATCATGAAATTCTGGTTACTTCCAGATACTTCCTGACTCTTTTTTTTCCTGACTCAGATTTCCAGCCTCCAGAGGGGAAGCAGAGGGACTGTTTACTGCAGATTGTTTGTCGTGATGGAAAGACGGTCAACCTCTGTGCAGAAAGCGCAGATGACTGCCTGTAAGTTGGTCAAAGAGTATTGGTGTTGCTGCCTCTTCCTCCTTTATCTTTTCTTCTCTCTCCCCTTAGATATTATCCTTCCTTCAGACTTTTAGAGACATGTTTTAAGAAAATTTTCAAGCAGGCTTTCAGTTATATAAAAAAAACAGCTCTCCTGTAAGTTGCCTAACTCATGTAGGTGTAGTTCTTGCAAACTAACTGCAAGTCACTGGAAACACTGATGGATAAGGAGGAGTAAATGCATCTCATTAATACGGTTAATGCAAAACATGCTGAACAGATTTTTTTTTCCCCTCTCCCCTTCTTAAAGTAGTACATGACCCTGCATGGTCCAAGGACCTCCCAGTCACTGAAATGAAGAACACTCCAATATTGTGAACTCTCAGCTGAGCTTAGCTATGTGTAGTTGGATAACATCTATCACCAGTGTTTGCCAAGTATGCACCGTGCATCATGCATGCTCCCAGCCATATAGCATGGGAGAATCTGTGTGAAGTCTGTGTACCTTCTGTTCAAACTGTCGTAGTGTCTAGGCCTACACCCTCTAGTCAGGACAGAAGCAGTTGTTCAGGCAGGAGAAAAATTTCTATTCCTTATTCTGAGTGTGCCTGCAGTGAAGGTCTTCAAATACATTCTTTCGCATGATCCTTTTCTTGTTCCTTCTCACTCCATCTCAGCTTTGCAAAGGAAATAATTATTTTTCAGTCTTGGTGTAACACTTTGATGCATGCATTTTAGTGCACCATTAGGCTTTCACCCATGGATTATCTTAAACTCTGCTCCTGCAGTACCTGTAGTTGCCAACCTTGTTTTTTTTATAGTCTTAAAGTGGCATAATTTTTTCAGTGTTCCACTAAATAACATTTTTTCACAGGGCATGGAAAATTGCTCTTCAGGATGCCAGAACACATACAGTAAGTGTACTACCTAGACTTCATAATGATAGAGAAGAAGCTTGTCAGTGATATCTGTGGTCCATCAGCTGGCCTTTGATGTTCCATCCTTCTCTGCTAGAGAAGAACAGGGTCATGAGCATGATGTAAGGTTTGTGGGTGGGGAGAAGCATGATCTTCTGGATTACCAGCACACGTCAACGTTGTAGCCAAAGCCAGGCAAATATGTTCTGGGTAAAAGTGAATGATTTCAGAAAGTGATTTCTCTGGATGGATGTGAATGTTTAGGAAATTGGTCTCTAAAGAAAACAGGCACTGAGGCTGCATGTGAACCAGCAAAAATGCATTTTCCACTCCTACTATCTGTTGCCTACCAACTGCTAAAGGAAGCTTACTACAAGTATGAGACACTTTTGACCTAAACAAGAAATTGGTCTTTTAATGTAAGATCCACTACATGGTGGGATGACTCTTGGCAGAGAGCAAGAGGTGCTTGGAAGGGAGTACAGATACACCAAGAAGGATTATACAACTTTTTCAGCCTCTAAGCCACTAAGATCATCATTGTAGACTTCTCATGTTAGGGATAAGAATACAAGGCTATTGTAACAAATCTTAATCGTCTTTAGGGAGCTCCTTGAAGATTCAGGTAAGCGGTCACCTTTGCCTCATGACTGCCGTCAAAAAGGGCCAAAATTACCGCTGGCATTTGAAAGGAAAATCCCGTAATTATTGCTCTAGGGTACCAGGAAGCAGTTAGCTTAGTTATGAAGATGTTTTTTATCTGTAAACTGAGGATGAATACTAGAACAACTTCTAAAACTGAAATGATGAGAAGAGGGAGTGAGTCTATGTGCTTCCATGCACACATACGGTTAAGAAATACGGTAAGAAGTTGTTCAGCTCCTTCCTGCGGTTGATCAGGATTTGTGATCTCCCAGGTCTGCTCTCCAAGTAGTTTCTCATTGCAGAGCTTTATAAGGCACTCTGCTTTCTTAACATGCAGCACATCTAAATGTTATTCTTGGGGTCATTAAGCTTTAATCCTCTTGCTACTCTAGTTGTCTGGCTGTAGGGAAAGGTGTTAACTGCTATCTTCCCGTGGTATTTAGGGCTATGTGGGATCTGACGTGATGTATGATGAGACAGCCATCTCCTCAGCCCCTCCTCCCTATACAGCTTATGCTACACCATCACCTGAGGTAAGAGTTGCAGTCAGGAAGCACTAAAATAATGGAGTAGCAGAAACAGCCATCCTTTAGGCACCCAAACTGTACTGCCAAAATGCTGTGTTTCACAGTCAGATCCTGCTTTAAGGTTTGTACAAATGGATGGTGGGAATGAGGCACTAGCAAAATATTATCACTCCTATTTGAGATGGATTTCCAGTGAAAGGGGTCAGACAGATGTGGCTGGGAGATACATAAAGGGATGGATGCACAGTGAACTTAGAAAATTAAGCTACCTAGAGACAGGGAAGTTATTTGGTTAATCTGGAAAAATCTTGGCTATGCAGCCTCTAGTATAAGGCGGTGTGCCCACACTTTCAAATTGTGTAAGCACTGGAAGGATATAAAATCAGGGGTTTTAAAAATAGGATTTAATGACTGGAGCTGTCATTTGTACCACATGAAGACTTTGCTCTATACAGGATGTCATAGCAATAAATCAGCTCTAGCTCCTGGATGCACAGTTGTTCTGCATTGGAAAAGGAACAGAATGGGGGCTGTACCAATACACACTGCTGGGTGTTCTGACAAAGGTGCAGTTTGGGGGATTATTTCTTGTTGCACTGCTCTGCTGCAGCCATTGTTAAGAAATAGATGTGGTACTGGGAGCTATATTAGCTCTGGGCTAGCACTGGGCTTTCTTTTTCAGAAAACAAAATTGCTTTCAAAATATAAGGCTTGAATCATGAATCCAATGTTTACTTGCTGTGTGCTAGGGGAAAGCTGTTTGGAGATTTTTTGGGACCAGCTGTTGCCTACCTGACACTTCTGAGCTCTCCAGAGAGCTGTTATTGGCATGCAGGCAGAGAGGAGGAAGCTAGGGGTGAGAAGTGAGTACTGCTTAGTAGCATTTATTTTTTTCCAAGAAGCTGTTCTGAATCCTTTCCAGGGAGTAGTCTAGATCAGTACATACTGGGTATTTTAGAGAACCCTGAACTGCATTAGGAACAAGGGAGAATTGAACAATACACACCAATGGATGTATGACAAAGAATACTCTTGTAATAAACATTTTGGATATTTTTTATTTCACCAGGTTTATGGCTACAGTCAGTACAATGGCGCATATCCTGCTACAGGTCCTCAAGTCTTCTATGCCTCCAATGGACAAGCCTATGCTGTTCCCTACCAGTACCCGTACCAAGGTAATCAGCATCAACCATATCCCCCACATTCACCAAGAAGCTTCATCCCCTTAACATTAGAGAAGACCAAGTAATTGGCACATGAGGCTGGGTTCAGATGTAACATTTTCAATTTCCTTTACCACCTGCCACTTCTGCACAACAGAGTGATGGAAAGAAACCTAACTTGTAACTGGTACCAGAGTGCCCTCACCCTTCCACAGCAAATTGAGCACAATGGAGTTTAAGTGATTTAACCTTATGTGACCCCAGTGTATTTAAATTACTTTAGTAATTTATACTAAGTTATACTAAATAAAAGAAATCTTTTCAAAGCACACGCAACTCTAACTACAATAGTCAGCACATTTTCTAAGGAAAGATAGGAGAGTTAGAAGAAAATTAGCTCAGTACTCTGTACTGGGCATAGATGGAAATTGCGATTCATTTGATGCTCTTAACTGTAGTTTAATTTTTACCAATGCTGATATCTAGCTATTACCCCAGAATTAAATGAAGATATTCCAAAGGTAAATCTACTCCCAAAGCATGGTATTAACTTGTTCCTTTTCTGCATGCTGGAATTGCAGTAAGAGGGTACATTCAGCCTTGTGAAGTCTTCTGTTACTGTTTAGGTTTGTGTAGCTTTCAGTCTCCGTAAAAGAGAAAGAGACTACAATTTTAGGGTGTGCTTTTAGCTAAATAACCTTAATTTAGGATTAACTTTGCATAGAGAACCCCAGTCCTACAGAATCAGGGGCTTAGGGTAACATGGGTAATATAAATCAGATGATATAAACACTCATTTAGTAAATTACGATTGGCTCCTCAAACAAGAATCTATTCTTTTCCACTTTTTTTTTTTAACCATTTGACGTTTGTTAGGTTATTTCCTTTGCCTTCTCCACTTTTTTTTTTTTTGTGACAAGGGATGTGTACCAGCCAAGAGCTCTTAACGTTTTTCCTCCTGTAAGTTAGAGGAGTGCTAAGATACAGGTCATGTACAAACATACAGAGGAAAGAGTTCTGTTGGTTCTCAGCAACTAAAAAGCACCAGCTTGGTGAAAGTCTGAAGAACCATTTGTAACTACCAGTGTGCCTTGGAAATCAAGTCACAGAAGTCTGTCTGATAAAAATACAGCCAGAAACAGTAACTCCTAAACAGTTCGAAAGGTTGGTGTGTTAAGGTACTAGTTATGGTTTGGGGATAGCAACCAAGCCTTGGTGTTTCCCTTCACTAGAGTTACTGCAACTAAATCTTACAGGGTCAAGTTCAGTCCTATCAACTAAAACTAACTTAACCCCTGTATCTTCAGCTTCCTTGCTTGCTTCATTCTCTGAACTGAGATAATCCTTCTCATGAGGTTCCCAGTGCTATCAGCTCCAGTTTCTGAGTGCCTAGCCATGATTGTTGAGTCAGTGAGATGCTTTACCATTTGAGTTAGATTACTTCAGTATGTTTCAAAAACCACTACAGTATCTTTGAAAATACTGAATCTTCCTGAAATGTCTGAAAAAGAAAGCAATACTGTTATATTTGATTTGCAGATAGGAGCTAAGTCATAAAACTTATGGCAGGCAGAATTTAAACAACTTTGTTGCAGAGCAGGGGTCAATGGGTAATTTCTTGAGTCTTAGGTTAACCCCTTACTACTGGGTCAATCTTCATGAAAGATGTGGCAGCCGTCACCATACAAGGGACCACTGTAGAAGGCTGAATTGAAGTATTAAGGAGCAATTATAGAGTAAATATATATATATTTTTTTAATCGGTGAACAACTGACTTAAAAGCTAATTTTTTTTTTTTGAAACTTTACTATTTGCCTTAACTCCAAGTTTGAATAAATTTTTAGATCTATTCCCAGCATAAAAAACCCACCATCTGTTTGATGGAATGATACAAGTAATTCATAGGCTTTGCTAAAATAAATGCAGGACAATGTTCAATTTTACTTTTGTTATGAACTTTTCTGTAAGATTTGACTTCTTATGAGGCTAGGAATGCTGCTAGTCTTCTGTAACATTTTTTTTTTTGATTATGGGGGCTGAATCCAAAGCAGAGATGTATTCTACCTTTGTAGCTGACATCATCATAGCGTTCAACAGAAGGAATGGTCACATTTTGAAGTCCCAATGCATGACATTATGATCTACATTTCTTTTGCCTTCTTCCTAACAATCTCTTACTACCTAGGACCTTACGGCCAGCCCCCTGCAAACCATGTCATTATTCGAGAGCGGTACCGTGACAGCGATGGAGACCTTGCACTCAGCATGCTTGCTGGAGCAGCGACTGGAATGGCTCTGGGATCATTATTCTGGGTCTTCTAGACTACCCATTCCTAATCTTTGTAGTTCCAAAAACCTTTGTGTGCAATAATCTATTGGCAATGTTGTTTACTGTTCAACTTTTAAAATGCAATAGTTATTTTTCAGTAGCAGCATCTTAATAACTGATTCTTAACTGTCCAAAGGAGAGTTTAAAGGCACTATTTAGTTAAGCAGTTAGAGAAGATGTGTTGAACTCTGTTCTGGTGTAGTTGGATCTGTAGTGATAAGGATCAATATGAGCACCAACGTAACACACTAGCAGTCAGTAGCTTAATGAACAGACTTAACATAAACATTGTAGAAGGATATTTTTGGGGGGTCTAAAATTCAGGCCAAATAGAAGGCTTATAGGAGCCCTGAATCAGCATGTTTATACATTACTGGTTTCTGAACATTTCCCACACAAGCATACAGCTCAGCTCCAAGTCCTTGGCATTAGGCAATCTGCCATGCTTAAGGACTTTCTGCTTTTAAACTTGCCTGCAGATGGTAGTGTGTTTTCTTAAATGGAGTCCTATACTTGTCTTTGACACCATCTAGGCAAAGTTGTCTGAAAACATACAAAGCAAACTGCTAAGAAGCAGTGGCAGTCCTCAGTTTTTATTCTCCCAGAAATATGAATGACCAGTGGCAAGGAAGACCAGTATGTGGTGTTCCAGCTCACTCTTTATCCTGAATCACTCCCCTCTGTTCAAATGGAAGCAATGGATCTTTAGTTTTGCAAGTTGTTCTCCTTGTCTGGAGCAGTCAGTCTCATCAGACGCTGTAACCACCACACTGAGGAAGAAGCCATTGCCTGATACCTCTGCTCATGATGACATTGCTGTCTCTGCAGGAGGAGAGCTAACTTGAACAACCCTTGCCTTGTCAGCCCTGCCATTTTTCCCTCTGCATGCAGTAATAGTCAAGAGAGAAGAGACACAAACAGCACAAGTGCAGACAGGCACTTTGGTATCAGCTGCCTTGCCACAACTGGGATAGCATCTGCTTCTCCTCAGCCTCCAAGGCTTCCTGAACCAGGTTCATGATTTGCAACTAGGTTTGAGCACAGCTGAGACTGGGTTTGTTCTATGCACAGTACCCCTCACCATAACAGGTTTCTTCTTTGCTTCCATGACCTAAGGAAAACACTCCAAGGAACCTACGTGGCTGTTTATGGTTTTGCAGCTGGTTCCATACACAATGTGCTCCTGCAGGCTGCTGTGCTATGAACTGAAACCCAGAGTGCAACCATCGTGTGTTGTAGTGTTTCATTATCCTGCTGTAATCCATGCTGAGCTGTGCTTGGCAGAGGAAGGAAAGCTGAGAAGAAATGCACCTTTCTTAATGAAGTAAAAAGAGGCAGGGTACCCAAGTTGAATTCTGTATAGTAAGAGGACTTATTTTTATACTTTCACTTTCATCTTCCTGTAATCATACTGTTGTAATGTTAAGGCTTTCTTCTTTTTATGCTTTCATTCAGAAGTAAATTTATTTCCTCAAAGTTCAGAGGGTTTCAAGTATGTCAGAAAAGATGAAAGTAGATGAGAATTTGCATCTGTATAAACACAGGTGAAGCTGACATTTTTCATTTCATGCTAATACTGTTTTGGCTGTATCCTATGTATTTAAGCAATGGAGGTCTTAGACAAGTTTTGATAACAGGCAAGGGAAATGCTAAGTTTTCCTGACTCTTAGGACCAACACCAATTAACTGAAATCATCAGAAGAAAAAACGTATGTTGTCTTGGTTGCATTACTAAGAGCAGGCCTAATCCAGGGATTGTAAACTTTCAAGAAGCTTTGGCTTGGAGCCATATATCAATGTCCATGCATGTCCCTTCAAAGATTAATAAAAGCTGCATATGTTCTGCCAATGATGTGTAGTAAGAAGGCTTTACTTGTTGTAAACATCTTTTTAAAAAACATCTTTTTTGAAAAAAAGTGAACCAGGTGTCCCTCCCATAGTCTTACATCTGAAAACAGCCATTAGCTTCTCCTAGTTACAGGTGGGGGACTAAGGAGGACTCCCTCTTTCAGAGGGAGGGTACGGGCTTATGAACTAGGGAGGAGGTTGGTGGGCAGTGTTTTTGCACAGAGCAACTGCACTGACTCCTGGCATGTTTCTGGTGCTGAAGAACATTGAGCTGTGTCTAGACAGAGCTACCCTAAATGTCACACAACATGGGCTTCACTTTGTTCTTCAGTGAAGATTCAGTAGGTGATGGAACCAGCTAAGCAAATTGAGCAAAGGAAAAGATTCCTAATTCTTCCTCAAATGTGTTTGTCTTTTCCTCCTCATGATATAGCTTTGATAGATATATCCTGAAGAGTAGCATTTAGCAATTTTTCCCCTTCTCCTAAATCCTTCATGTTCTTGCACTATCATAAATGCTGCTTTTCATATGCACACGTTCTCAATAATTAATAGTAAAATATTCTTAGCAATAAAATTCATATTTAAGTACAACTCTTTTGTATTTATGCTTTTTTTTAATAGTTACTAGTTAGGTAGTCTGTCGATGACAATATTTTTTTCAAACACAGTCTGCTTACAGGATATTTTCATTGTAAACAGTGCCATGATTAGTTCTGTGCACCTTCAGTCTTTCCTAAGCTGTTACAAGGGTCAGCAAAGTGGGAGTGCAACAGACTGGGAAAACCCTGGCTGTTGAAGTTAAGAGCTCACAGGCTGGCATACCTCAGTTGTCAGTTACCATTTAATAAATATGATGTCATGTCTGTGAAATCTGCAAAGTAACTGCACTAACACCACTATATCGAGATAATTAAGGCCTATTTTTTCTTTAATGAAGTCTTTAACTCAAAAATGCTTAATCTTGGGTCTATGCAATGCTGATCAGGATTTACTATTTGCTGCAGTGTTATCAAATCAACAGATTTGTTCAGTTTTATTGAAATAAGCAGCTTGGAGCACAGATGTTGCTCTGAGCAAACTGCTACTGGTTGCTCTATTGGTGTTTCCTGTTTATAAATTGCTTCAGTAGAGTTGGGCACAATCAAGAAGTTTGCACAAATACAATGAATGACCACAACCAACTCCACTACCTAAAGGCAGACTATCTTACGTATGTGTTATGGTTTAACCCAGCCAGCAGCTCAGCACCACACAGCCATTCACTCACCCTCCCCCCTCCCTCTCTGGGATGGGGGAGAGAAACAAGAAAATGAAGCCTGTGGGTTGAGATAGAGACAGTTTATGAAGACAGGAAAATAGTGATAATAGTACTACTACTAGTAACGTATACAAACAAATGATGCACAATGCAATTGCTCACCACCCACTGACTGATGCCCAGCCTAACCCCAAGCAGCCAGCCCCCTAACCCTGGCTAGCCACCTCTATATATTGTTCAGCATGACCCCATATGGTGTGGAATATCCCTTTGGCCAGTTGGGGTCAGCTGTCCCGTCTGTCCCCTCCCAGATCCTGCTGCACCCCCAGCCTGCCCACTGGCAGGAAAGAGCAAGAAGCTAAGAAGTCCTTAGCTTGGTGTAAGCACTGCTCTGCAACAATTAAATATCAGCATGTTATCAGCACTCTTCTCATCCTAATCCAAAACATAGCACCCTACCAGCTACTAGGAGGAAAATTAACTAACTGAAACCAGGACAATTTGCCAGGAATTAAACTCATATTTGTCAGAAGGACCATAACACATTTTGTGAAGCACTACCCTTCATGCACGTTTTTGTTTGAGAGGCAGCGTTTTTGTAGCCACTAAGCTGGGGGAGGAATGACAACAGAACTGCTGTTTCAGCCAGTCAGGTAACAGAGGAGTTCATGTTGCTCTTCTCCGGAGATTGCTGTGCTTGCTTGCTATTTTATCAGTCACCAGTTCCATGCGATGGATTTACCAGCCAAAGCACACTTGTACACACTTAACCCTGCCCACCAGAGAGCCCACTTTCACTGAAATTTCTGCACAAGAAAAATCAGAGAACTAAGTCTGCTGTGCAAGGCTTAGCAGCTCCATACCTCCTTGCACTGCTGTGCTCTGTAACTACTGTACAGCTTAGAGAATGGGCTTTCCCTCATTGCTTTCCCTTCCACGGCATCTGCTGTCCTGTTTGTGGTCCCTAAATGTGACCAGAGTACTTAACTCAGGTTGTATTCCTAGAAGCACCTTCATTTGTCCCTCTCTCATGTTGCAGTTGTGCTACAACACACTGAAATGAGCACGGAGTATTCCAGAAATAGGTGTTCTTGCCATTTCTGCAATTCTGAAAAAGTTTCTTTCACTATGCTGCTAGCACTTAGTAGATATGAGAGTTTATAGCTATAACTTATAAATGGGCAGGTGGGGGTTCTTACAGGAACAACAAAAAATCAGAAAAAAGTAATATTTGAGTTAAATCAACTCCTGATACAGGGCAGAACAAAAACCTTCATTTCCCTCCTATGTCTCATATTTTTCCATGATATTCCCTTAATTAAGCAGTTGTCTTCAGTGCATGAGGTGCAAGCCATTTGAACGGTTTCACACTGAGTTTATGATCATCTCATTTAGATCCAAAGCCACCTAGTGAGTGTCCTGCCAAAGCTAACTCCGTACAGTGTGGCAGGCAGGCAAAACACTACAAATGGCACTGCAACCCACAAGGCACTACATCTAGGGCCACAGAGCAAGTGTTAACTCTCCAGTATGGCCAGTATTAACCAGATCTCTATCCGAAGTTGCTCATTCTCCATCCTCAATGAAGCAGAGGCAGAAACAACCCCAGAGCTTGATAGGGCTCAGAGTCACCTACCACACAGGTGAGCATGTTCAGTAAAATCAGATATCCCCCACTTCTGCAATTACCTTACAGGGGTTGTGAGTTTGCAAATTATTGGATCCATTTTCTGCCTCTCACTATCTGAACAGCTTTTCTTTATAGTGGGATTTATTTATTTTTTTTACCTATCCCATATGAAAATTCAGGTAGTGGGGTTCCTTCTGCAGCAATTTCCATACTTGAAATTGAATTTTCATTCTTACAGAAAAAGTATTGATTAACACTGTGGGTTTCTTTCTTCTGAACTATCTTAATATTTGTTCCTTTTGTGATACCACCAAACAACTTGTCCACATCTACAATTGGTCTCATTTGCATCATGAACAGTGCTAAGTACTTCTCTTGATACAGAAGCAACTGCATTAGAATGTTACCACAGTTCACAAAACTGCAGTTACAACAATCATTAAAACTGAGAAGGGAAATGGAGAACAACGCTTTACATTAAGTGATACCAGTTACAGAGTGAGTACCTGATGCTAAGAAAAGCGACTTACATGTACATTTAAGTGTTTATAACCAACAGATTGAGCAAGCTCTTGCCATTTGCCTGTCCATTGGGCTCTGTCATTTCAGGAGGTAAGATTTGATCTCCATGAGTGATCTCCTAAGTCAGGAAATGCAAGGTTTTATGTTCAGTTGCTGGTAGGCCTCTTAGAACAACAGCAGAGCACTGAGTTACGGTAAGGACAGCGCTCTGCCTGCAGCGAAGCACTGCCTTTTCAGGGTACTGCAGGAAGGCCGGCATCAACCACTCTTCCTGCTTTGGCATCACCTGCAGAATTGCTGAGGGTGCACTGTGTCTCACCAGCTGTTTTAACAAGAATGCTAAGCAGTAATGGCTGGAATATCATCCCCAGGATATTCCACTCACAATTAGCCTCCAGCTGGACTTTACAGGCTGATCACAACCCTCTGAGCTCAGCAGTTCAGACAGTTTTTAACTCCAATTCCCTGTCCATTTACTAAATCTGTACTTCATCAGTTTGTCTATAAAAACATCACAGAAGGCAAAGTCAAAAGCCTTAATAAGGTCAAGAAAAAAAAAATCCACTGCTTTCCCCCTCACCTACCAAGCCAGTCATCTCACCATAGAAGGCAATCAGGTTGTTTATGCATGATATCCCCTTTGTAAATCCACACTGATTACTCCTGATCACCTTCCTGTTATTAGCATGCTCAGAAATAGTTTCCAGTACTATTTGCTCTGTCATCTTCCCTGGGATCAGGGTCAGGCCAACCAGCCTGTACTCCCTAAACCCTCTTCCTTGCCTTTCTTGGAAGCAGAAGTGGCATTTGATTTCTTCCAGCCCTTGGAAACATTCCCCAGTCGCAGTGACCTTTCAAAGCCAGTAGTCTTGCAGGGACATGAACTAGCTCACTCATGAATGCATCTGTCCAGTTCTTTTAAGTGTACTTCAGCCTGATGCTCCTCCACCACAGATACATCCTCCTTGCTCCAGCAGCTCTGTTCAGCACATCATGGACCATTCTGGTTGTCAGGAATGTTCCCCATAAGGGAGAGAATTTGGGTACAGATCACCCCATTAAATGCTTGTATTCACCCAGTGCACACCAGGACTCATTAACCCTTCATTTGCTTACATTCTGCCTTTTAAACATCTCCATGAAGACAGTCATAAGATCTTCCAAGTACAAGTGTTCCCCCCCCCTTTCTGTAAGAGACAGATACTATCCTGCTATTTCAGTTTTACAGTGCAGTTAAAAAAAGTGAAAGACCAAGTCTTTCAGCTAGCATCTGTGGTGTAAATGCCTGAAGTAACTAGGAAAATAAAACTAACATTCACACTTTTAAGGAAAAGGTACAGCATTGAAGAGGCTTTCAGGGTAGGGCATAACTGCATTATCTGAGCATTCCCTAGGCTCCCAACCTTAGATGCTATCGCGCTGGGGAAACTTGGTGTGCTAGCTCTAAGGAACACCACGGAGCGTAGAGTGGAGTGGAGACACCACGGCTAGGCTCTGTAATCAGGTGGGGCCTCGATTGTTCTTGTGCACAAAGCTGCACTTTTTGCCACCCTAAGCCAAAGACCTGTCATGTTTTGACAAATGCTGTACCCTAGTGTACTTTTTGCTCATTATAATATCATTATAATACCAAAACACACCTCCATCCCAAAAGCTACCCGCCTCCAAGGTGCGACCACCCCTCACTGAGCATGCGCTCTGAATTTCTCGGAGCCTATTACTTTAAACGGAGACGGGAAAACTTTACACCAATCATAACTAAGATATGCTTGACTAGAGCCACTCAAGCTCCACCTAAAAGATAGAAAATAATATAAATTGGCCCAAGAGAGAGGGGATGTTAGGGAAGATACCATCGTCAGGGGAGATACCATCCCAAGGACATACAACATCCTTAGGACCTCCTGACTCCTGGGATCAGTCGACGGGCTGAGCCTCTCTTCCCCCCCCATTGGGACGCCTTTGGGTGAGATCTGAATATTTGCTTATAAATCTCTATAGAGTCTTTGATCCTTTTAACGCGTTTATTTCTAGGCTGCACACCTAGAACCCACACCTAGAACCCACACCTAGAACCCACACCTAGAACCCACACCTAGAACCCACACCTAGAACCCACACCTAGAACCCACACCTAGAACCCACACCTAGAACCCACACCTAGAACCCACACCTAGAACCCACACCTAGAACCCACACCTAGAACCCACACCTAGAACCCACACCTAGAACCCACACCTAGAACCCACACCTAGAACCCACACCTAGAACCCACACCTAGAACCCACACCTAGAACCCACACCTAGAACCCACACCTAGAACCCACACCTAGAACCCACACCTAGAACCCACACCTAGAACCCACACCTAGAACCCACACCTAGAACCCACACCTAGAACCCACACCTAGAACCCACACCTAGAACCCACACCTAGAACCCACACCTAGAACCCACACCTAGAACCCACACCTAGAACCCACACCTAGAACCCACACCTAGAACCCACACCTAGAACCCACACCTAGAACCCACACCTAGAACCCACACCTAGAACCCACACCTAGAACCCACACCTAGAACCCACACCTAGAACCCACACCTAGAACCCACACCTAGAACCCACACCTAGAACCCACACCTAGAACCCACACCTAGAACCCACACCTAGAACCCACACCTAGAACCCACACCTAGAACCCACACCTAGAACCCCTGTAACACCTGTGTATTTCATGCATACTAGCTTGCTTTTGCAGATAGTCACTATCACCGGCAATCCAAAAGAACCTGATTATCTGTTGCTGTAATAAACCATACTTGATTGCATTGTGATAGCTCTCATTAATGCAACTAGGGTGAGGGTGGTTATCCGTGATAGTTCAGTGTTCTGAATCTAACCAGACCCCCAGACGGTTAATGCATTGTTGGTGAATGTCTGAACGGACCCCCAGGTGGTTAATACGTTTTTGGTGAATGTCTGAGCGGACCCCCAGGTGGTTATTACGTTTTTGGTGAATGTCCAAACGGACCCCCAGTTTTGGTGAATGTCCGACTGGTTCAGTACTCTGAATCCAACCGGGCCCGTAACGGTCAATCAGCTACACCCCTTTAACGCGACAGCATCACAGCTGATTGCTAGCTGTAACACCTGAACCTCAAGCCAGGTTGTCACCAGGCTGCTAAAGGGAAGTGGTCTATTTTTGACACACTTCATAGCTGTGTGCTCATTTGCTCACTTTCCTCCCTTTACCCAGTAGTATGGACACCACACACTATATCCCCTCCTTCTGATTACAGCTGTGCTCCTTACACAGGCTGCTCAAGCACAAAAGACAGGCACAGTCCCAGGAACAAGCTGCAAGGCACAGGAGGCCTCTCTGCTACCTCTTACCTAACTTCTCTCCTCCAAGGCCTGTCACAAAAACCCTCCCTTATTCAAATCATCCCTGAAGCCAGGTCTAAACATCCCCTCTCATAAGAGCCAAGCACCTGTGCTCTGCCACCAAGATGAAGAAGCCAGCTAGGCTGATCATGTTGCATCCATGACAATGGCATTGATCAGTGCAGTGGCATTGTAGCCCCTGCCCAGAGAGCCGATGTTATAAAGACTGATCGGGCATAACTAGAGGGTAGGGACTTTAAAATGCTACTTGCTTCATCTTTACCAGCTCAGTGCCACTTTTTCCAGGGCTTGCTCCATTCTAAGGGTGAAACAAGTGATGTGAACAACAATACCCACTCCTCTCAGCCCTACTACAAGACAGATCTCATTTATCCTGCAGTTTTTCGTGACCACTGGGTATAGCACTTTGACATGAAGGTTCTGAATCCTTTTCTCTGAAGATTATTTGAAGCAGAAGGGTGAAAGAAATGGAAGAAACAGAAGCTTACATGCTCTGCTGGTTGCATGCCCAGAGCTGAAATATTCCTGTACATAGGCCAACAAATGTTTGCTATTGTCAGCAAGCTTTCTGACAATTGCTGTGCAACTAGTCAGGAACAGCTTGGTATTCAGGTTTGCTGTCATGAGCATACTAGTTCTTTGTAAGCTGGAGCAGGACTTCAAAACAAAGCAGGAGCCTTGCTCTGCAAGCCTTACTTCAGATATGGCATGGGCTGAGAAAATCCAAGCATCTAAGAATTTCTGGACATGAGTGTGATGCCTACAGATCAGCCCCACTCTCAGGACAGTCTGATTGATCCACACCTGTTCTGGGAGGGCTCTGTCAGATGGAAGAGACAAGATGTTGGCAGAAGACAATTAACATCACAGTGCTCTAGTGCATATATACCCCAGGAAAAGGGGCACCCGGAGCTGCCAAGGGTAGGCAGGGCACATGCATGCAGTGTGCCTGCTGCCATAGTAGAGGTACTCTGCTCAGACCAGTCCTTATGAACACACATTATTTTCACTGCTGCTTTGGCTCCACTAGGCACAGCTTTACCTCCCCCTGCATGAGGAGTGTAACAGTTAGGTCAACCCAGGCATTGGTTTCTGTTTTGAATTTAGCTTGCTTGACTGCCACCTGCATCAACACCATGACCAGCTATCACGGGGGAATCAGTCAGAGCCCTGAACCACAGGCAGTTTTAAGATGCAAAATGTCCCTGAAGGATGGTAAGTCCAAAATCAAAAACAGAAAATAAAGAGCGAAGCAAACAGGAGAGCAAGAACAAAAGGAAACTAGAAAACCAGGCATAAATCCTCAGTGCTCTCAGAAACAAGAGCATCAGAGACAGAGACACTGCCCTGTTGTTAGTCCATCACAATGTGCAGTCAGAAGCGAGTCAGCCTTACAGCTCCTCATTTCATGCAGCTGTGAAAAACTTTCCTGTGCCCTTCTGGGATTTCACCCAGCTTCTCCATGCTGGAAGCAATCTAACAAGTCTTCCACCACCTCTTCTTGTGCTTTCCACACACAGAACTCATTAAAAATTAATGAAAGTACTAGTCTTGCCTGTGGTGGGTGAAGGGAACAGCTGGAGCACATGTGAAATGGCAGGCCTCTTCTGATCCAAAATGCTTGCACTGCAGGAGAGCAACATAAAGTGCAGCATTGGGAGCTTCTATTAAGGAAGACAACCCCTGACTGTGTGAATAACCATGCTTGGTATTTACATGCTTTAGCAATTCTTGCTTATAATAATCCCACCTACAGATGACGTGGTGCAGGAAATGTAGTACTGGTTAAAAACTAGAAGACAAGCATAATTTGAAATTAAAGGAAGATATTTCTCTGCATAATGATGTCATTCTACTTTGAAAGGAAACATGCACATCTCCTGGGTCCTGAGTGAGAGGAAATTTGCTAGGCCAGATAACCCTATGGAAGCTGCTTTTAAGTAAAGTTCCCACTTCTGTGCAGTTATCCAATGTACTAGGGATATCAAATAAATCAGAATACTCTGTCTCTAGAAACCAAGTTATTTATACTACCTTGAGTAAGTGCTCTCTAGCAAATGAACATAAGAGATTCTTGTAAGAAAAGTTACCTATCCTGTGAGATTATCAGAACTATACTACAGAATGCAAATGTCATACTTCCACCTTATTCCTTAAATTGAGGCCCACTCAAATCTGTTTTGACATTCAATTACAAACTCAAAGTGGACAGCATAGCAGCAATGAGGCAGAAATTTCAACATTCAGAGTAGCACACCAAAACAGGTTCTAATGCAAGTTCAAAAAGTCAAAATAGCGAGAAGTAGCCCCTTTCCACCAGATTTGCTTTGAAGTACTATCTCATTCATCATCCTAGCAGAAACTACCATGTTTGCCCCAAAGTAAGCTTGTTTATCTAAGGTAACTTCTAAAAATATCAGAATTAAAATACACCTTACAATAGAAAACAGCATCCAATGGCTTCCTTGTGTAAGAAGTTCAATTACTTACTCATGAGGCTAGCTACCAGACCTTAATGCTGATGACTGGGAACTCAAATCCTGCTTGGGTTAGCTGGAAAAAAACTATTAAGGCTAAAGGAGAAAATGCAAAGTAACCTTGCACTAGAATCCACCGTGTGGGGAAACAGTGTGCATTGGGAAAGTCCTGATGCAGTATTCACTGTACCAATGCCTTTCAGCAGCGGCAGACATTGCCATATGCTTTCCTGAAATACTGTCCCAGAACACTGTACTTCCTGGTGTCTCAAAACACATACTGGTTGATGCTGACATCCCTGCTGGGACCCAACGGCCACCTCCTCTGTAGGAATGAGGAGAGCACAAAGCTGTGTGGCTTACCTTGTCAGGCATTTTTTTAGAACCTATGAATAGCAGAAATTTCAGTAACAATTCCTATATAGACAACTCATTTTTGCATGATGAACTCATTTTGCATAGGATGAACCATATTATTGTTTGGATGAGAAACATGATGAAAGTTTGTATCCTCCTAATGGTTTGCCACATGAACTTCAAGTTAGTGCCCAGTACTGTATGCAGTCAAACACTCAGCAGAAATTCAGACATATCCAAAACTGCCCTGTGTATTTAGTCCAAGCTCAGACACTGCAAGCTCTGCTATGAAATGGAGTAGAAAATCATTCACAGGATTAGTTATGCAAAATTGCACAGCAAGCATTCTCTTTTGCTTGCACCATCACTCAGTGTGAGAGCAAGATCAGCCATGTCAGCCACATTCCCTAAAAGACAAGGAAGTTTGAGCTTGTCCAACTGTGAGTAGGATGTTCAGCCTACAGACCCATGCTGCTCAGTAGCTTTTCAACTGTTCACACTATGCTCTTCACAGTACAAGTGGAAATCTACTGCACTCCAGGTGAAAGGAAGCTAGCAATAACTTTAACCACCTTACAGTCACTGTTTTACATTTAAAGAATTTTAGGGGAGACAACATCTGCTATTCACATGGGTTAAAAGTTACATACCTGCCAGCACTTGAACATGCAAAAACATTTTAATAACACGAGTGTCAATAACAGCACAAGGAAAAGTTAGTTTTTGGTTTCTAGCCACAGCCTGTAATACATTGCTTTTAACCAGCAAGCCCTGCTGCTTTCTTACAGCCTCCCACCTGTATAATCATACACATAACAGTTTGAACTGCCCCTTATCTGGTGGAAATTCACTTTCAACTTGCTGCCTGGAACTACAGGGAGAAGACAAGCAATCTTTTATGAAGTAGCTCATGTCACAATAACATTTTTTGCGTATACATAAAGTGAATCAATAAAGCAGTTTCTTGCTTGCTAATCCAATTCCTGCAAGCTCTTTATTAAGCACATTTCCAGAACATTTGATATTTTGACAGAACATTTAATTTTTTTTCTGAACACTTTCCAAGTGAAGAGTTCTGTTAAATAAATCAACTAATATTTCAAAGCATCTTACAGTTTTGAGCATTAGGCTCCACATAGCACAGACTGAGTAAGCCACCAGAGCTGTTAGACAATTGCTTAAGTAAAAACTTCAGTGCCATGCAGAACAGAGGCTTGCACTCTGGTCACATTCCTAGCATCTACTCCAATTACACACCCTGTCTTTCACAGGAGAGCATGCTTGCAGAGCATATATAGTGATTTATTTTTTTAATTAAATGGAAGCTAAATAAGTGTAAAGACCAAGATAAGAAAAATATTGCCTTAATCAATACATTAGGTTCAGTCAGGTTCACAGTCCCTTAGCAATCCAATACCTACCACTAAGCCATTTTCTCATTTAAAATTCCCACTTAAGTTTTCACAATTTTCATTTTTAAAATAAACACTTATTTTATTTTGGACAACCACACAAGAACCTACAACACTCTCTCCCCATCTTTAAGACACTTCTAGTCAGCTTCAGATCCTGCTCCAATCACCCTTTACCTACTCCATGTCAGTTCAGTTATATCATACTCAAAGGAAAATCTCTTCTTTGACCTTTTTCTTATATAAAGAACAACTTCCCTCGTTTTTTAAGAAAACTCACTCACTTAGATAAAAATAGGGTTTGTACACAACAAAATTTACACAATTTATATACTTTTCTCATAAATACAGAACAGAGCCATGGACTAATACTTGGTACCACTTAGAGCTAGAAGTTCATCTTAAAAAAAATGCAGGAGCCTCTGAGAGGACACTTACCACATGTGTGTCTCCTTCACATCCACGCTGGGCAAATATTTGCCAAATCCTCAAAGAAGAAAAACCTTCCCCACATAAAAGAGGCTTCAGCTTGGGTGCAGAAACAGTGGGAAACCCTAAAAAGGAAATATTTATCTTGAGAACCCGTGCAGCAGTCAATGAAAGCAGTTTAATATAGTCTTAAAATATATAGTTTTCCTCACTCAAGTTTCTAACATATATGTATATTAAAAACAAAATCAAACAAACAAACAAAAACTTTATACATTGTTGTAAGACTAACAAGGCAAAAATCTGACCTTGCAATGATACCAATGGGATGCTAACCATGACCTGGCTAAGTACCTACAACATCAACAAATGGGAAAAGCATTTTGTCATCAGCCTGGGGTCAGTACATTAACAAGCTAACTTGTTAATAAATCCTTTGTCTTTCTATCACTGCTTAAGTGTGAGCATGTATGAGTGTATTTGACATGCCCAAATAGCTTTTATATATATGCATATTATATATTATATATATATAGTTCCTGTCTGATCCTTGATAGGATGAACCAGTCAGCTTCAGCCCCATAATCTAACTAGAACATCTGAAAACATTTATACCTCAAAAAACTAAGAAAGAGTAATTACCAAAATCAGCACTTTTCACAGCTTGCTTCTGGAATGAGGTAACTGGTAGATACCATGCAATATAACATTGAAAATGCCACAGAACAAAGACACACAGTCAAAGAACAGAGAACACATAAAGAAGGCAACACTGTAAAAGATACATATACATATTTTACCTTCTTAAGCAGGACAACTTCTAAATCGCAAGTGTTTCCCCCTCTGCTCCAGGCACTGTGACAGGGCACACAGCAACCAAGCAGAGCTAGCAGGCCCTAACCTTTGGGGCCTGGAAACACAGCCCTCATATAACTGACTCCCAGCTGAAGGCAATGACAAAACTCAAGCCTGATTACTTGTTTCCACCTTATGGAGCCTCCAGCTTAGTTCCTTAGTTCCCAAGGGGAAGGAACAGGTCCTTCTGCTCCACTGCTGAGGCACCAGGTGGCCCAGCTCCACTCAAGATGGTGGGGGGGAGGGGTCCTCAGAGCCACCCCCATGGTGTCTGTGGTTACCTGCCTGCTTCTTACGCCCTGAGGACCTCTCCCCTCACTGTCCCCTTTTCTCCTTGCCATGTCCCTATCCTGCAGGTGACAAAGGGACACCTGGCTGCTGGGGGAGGTAGGAGCTGGTGGTTTCACGGCCTAACTTGTGGGTACAGCTGAGCCTTGGCCATGGAGGTGCAAAGGCCGGGGAGCTAGAGGGGGTGCCACAGCTAGTGCCTGCCCTGCCTACAGAGGGTTACAGGTTTGCAGCAAGGGACACAAAATAGGTCAAGGACTGAGGGAGCTGAGCAGCAGAGAGCCACCCAGGCATGAAACACCTTGTTGCAGCATCAGTCAGATGTCATGGGTGGCAGAAAATGTCTGTGTGTGACTCTGCCAGTGCAACTGCTAACCTGTAGCAGGGCTACGGGCTGGGTCTGACACATTTGGAGATTGTCCCCAGTACTTGCTTGACCACTGCTCTATCAGTGTGTCTATTGAATCTCATCAATACTTCATTTATTTCCACATGTTGTGATTAAAGCGACCGTTTCTCATGTCATTTCATTAGCAGTGTGTCAGTGTAACGCTTTCCACTGTCCATTCAGCGTTCCTCTTCTCATTTTACTCCATTCACTCACATCCATCTCAATTGTGCAGGCAGACAAACTCCAGGCAGTTTAAAGCTTGCTGTGTCTGCCAGCAGCTTGAATGGTTGTCTCTTGAGCCAACTCCTTAATTGCTTTTCTGGCTGTCCCTTTCCTATGTATCTCCCTGAATGTTTTCCACTAAGGTTGTCCACTGTTGAAATTGGAAAACCCACTTAATAGACAACAGAGAAATATATTTTTTACTGGACTACTTTTTTTTTTTTCTGTACTTTTTTTTTTTTTTTTTTTTTTAATTAAAGAAATCCTGTTTGTGCTGCCAGTTCTCCTAAACAAAAAGCAGGTGGGAACCAGTTCTGAAATATTCAGCTGAACACTTAAATGGGAAAATCTTAGATTTTTACAGAAGTGATACAAGTCCCAAGTGACTGATGAGAGAAAAGGCAGATTAGGGCTGGGCACAGGGTGCCCACAGGATGTCTGACAGAAAGGTTCTTGCTTTTCCTGTATTCTCAGAGTTCATCAGGAGACCTTCTGGATCAATATAAATTGGAGATCGTTGCTCACACTTACTCTGGACAGAAGAAGGTTCTTCTTTCTGAGGAATCCCCATGAGCACTGTGATCAGCTAGGCCTTAGACATGGTTATCAGGCAGGCCAGCCAAGAGGGAAAAAAAAAAATCTTTGAAGGATGGTTTCAGAGAGGATGAAGCTTATTTTGGTAGTGGAAAGATTCAGGAGAAAGGAAGAATGCCACGAAGTGCAGCTTGGGAGACTGAGATCAAACATGAGGAAAAAGAAATGTCATTCTAATGTGTCGTGGTGCAACAGGCCACCCAGAGGGGGTCTGGGTCACCCCAGGGCTTCATGTTTCAAGGAACAGCCAGGGAGGAAGGAGAGAAATCAGTAAAGACAGTGATCTTTTGGGGTGATGCTTAGGAGAAGAAGAGGACTGGGTGTCCACAGTCTTGCAAGGTGAAGGCATGGGACAGCACAGGAGAGCCTGTGGTGCAGGGGCCAAGGGTTACAGTGATGCTGAAAGCTCCCAGCAGAACCTTTTTCCTACCAAAAACCAACAGAAGCTCTTTCTCCTGTTGGCTATGGCTGAGGTCTCTGCCACCAAGACCTACCAGGAGAAACCTTAACCTGGTGTCACTAGGATGCCATTATCTCTTTGCCCCACACAGCAGAGTCCCAGAAGCATCATCCTGTAGTCCTGCTCTCAGCACTGAACACCTCCCATATTCCACGACACCAGGAAGAGCCCTGAGTGATGTGTGAGGGACAGGATCTCCCTTCCCAGGACCTGGAGGTCAGGGTTAATGTAACACATCAAGGGCTACTTAGCATCAGCACCACCTCTACATTGCCTTTGCCTACCCATGATCACTGCCTCCAGTTTTCTCATCTAACAAGTCCATGGGGACCCTCTGTTGGTACTGGCCCTCAGCGGAACCCACTAATACCCCTGAAACTGGGGGGGTTGCTTCTAACATTGACTTCTTCAGGGGTTTGCTCAGTCTTCTCTCAGTCTCTGAGGTCCATACACCAAATACACCATGGGACTCATTAAAATACAAAAAGCCATGTCTCTTCCCATATTTGTCTTCAAGTCTTCAAGACTCAGCCAGCTAATTGGAGAAGTTTCAGATGTGATGTGCAGTTAAACAAAAAAGTTCAATAAACACCTAATTAAAAAGGTGATTCTGGTTCTGTAAAAGGATGTCTCTTTTCAAGCCTTTTATATTTTTTTCCCTTCATTTTTTTCTCACTTACAGAATACTTGTTAACAATGTTCTCCAAGTGATATTGATGAAGAAGGAGTCCTAAGGAGGTCTGGACAGCTTGGTTAAGGCAGTTTCCTTGAATTCAGGCACTACATGGGCCAAGTTTCTGCTCGCCTTCCCAGCTCCACCATTTGTCTCAAGCACACCTAGGATTTTCATCCCTTCTCTTTACATCAGACCTCTCCACTCAAGTCCGCAGCTGCATGTTACAGCTCCTTTGCACCAATTCCCACCTTTGTTTGAAAAGGATGGTTGGAAAGGACTGAGACCAGTTTGTCCCATGCTCCGTCTGAAACCAGTCCTGTCCTGCAGAAGACAGATCCTCTTGCATGCCTGCAGCTTGCCTTGCCTTTGCCAGATACTGCCCAGGAGAGAAAGCCTCAGCTGGGCCCTGCTGCAGGGACCCCTGTGGTCCATTTTGGGGGCTACATGGCAATTTTCCTGATCTGCTGAGTAGAGTCCCGTTACAACAGAGCACTGCATGGATGGTCTGAGGCCCTGCCAAGTACCACGACCCTTTGCCATGGCTCCCTTGTGCCTATGTTGAAGGACATGTGCAGGCACACCGTGTGTCCAGCCCTGGGAGATGGGCAGGATATTTGCTACTGAGCTCCCCCTGTCTTTAACAACATAAAGCAGAGAAACTGAATTCATAAATCTGTGAACTGGCTGCCTGTTTTGGAGGCAGGAAGCTGTTTTCCCTGTTCTGTGCAAAGTGCTGCATTTCCTGTACTGGCAGGAGCTTCAGACAGCCTTCTGTGTGACAGAGAGTTGATATAGCCAGTCATACAAATATAATTGACATAATGCCACCCTGGGGCATTTCATCATAGCATATACACTAATCAGAACAAAAGTTAAATTCGCTGGCACTGGGAGCTTTTTGCATAACGGTGCCTCGCAGGAACTTCTTTGCTTACCTGCAAGTGGTAGAGGTGACCCTGCTTAATGCCCATTTTGTTGGCTTTGTGATTCCTTCCTCACACTACCCCATGTGCTTTTTTCAGCAACCCTGTCTGTCCCTCCTCCACGGGACTGCTGGTTAGGTTACCCTCTCTCCTCTTCCTCATTCCTGGTTTAAAGACCTCCTTATGAGGTCAGCCATCCTCTTGGCAGAAACATTTTTTCTCTGCTTAGAGAGGCAGATTCCATTTCTCCCAAGCAGACACCAATCCTCAAGCATGGTCCTAGGGTCACAGAAAGCAAAACCCTGTCACCAACACCAGTTCTGCAGGCAATTACTAACTTGTGCTACCAGTGCCCTCCTCCTCACAGTCTTTTCCCTCTCTGGCAGAACTGAAAACACCACAGGGACTAGACTACTGTTCACAGAGCTCTGTAGTCACTTCTGACACTGTTCAGATTTCCCCCAGCGGTATCAATTTTTTGCCAGGGTAAGAGCAGGGATAGTAGTCAGAGGGTGGGACCAGCTTCAGCAGTGCCTGGACCTTCTGCTGTCCCCCTGCTGCTGGCCTGAACCGGGCATTGAGGGTGCATCGGTGTGTGGGGGTGTGTATGGGGTTGTGTATGTGGTGTGCGAGCATCCAAGCAGTGCTCCAGAGCTGCCTAACAACTCATAAAGCCTTCGTTAGCCATCAGTTGTGCTTGGCTTGCAGCTCCCCAACCTCCCACCCCTGCCAGGCCCTGGTTGCCCTCTGAAAAGATGCAAAAAGAGCTTTTCTCACCCCAAACCACTGGTGCTGTGGATGCCCAGTCTGTGACCCCATCGGGATGAATGTGAGCTGGGAAGGATGGGGTCCCATAAGGAGACAACTAGGAACGCAGCCACATAAAGGTGTAATAGCCTTTATTGAGCACAGGGAGGTTACTCCAATAAAGTATGCCTACCTGTGTCCCTCAGTACAGGCAGGGGAAGAGCCAGACATTGGGGCTAGAGTCCCTTTCCCCTGCACTGTGGGGAACTGTGGCATGGGGGCAGAAGGAAAGGTGCCACCCCCTTTGCCGTGGCTCTGGCAGCCCCCTCCAGCCCCGTGGCCGGTGGCTTTCAGGGGGTGAGCAGCGGCATGTGGGGAAGCTCGTGGCATGCCGAGGCCTGCTGTGGGGACAAGGGCTGTGCTTGCAGGGGTGGTGTGATGGGGAGGGGGCACAGGGGCATGTGCCCCGGTACAAAGCAGGGGGTGTCCGCCGGTCCCTGTGGTGCCAACAGGGGTGGTGTGGGGCGTGTGTCCCTGGCATGGGATGCTCTAACACCCGGTGATGCTGTGGCACACGGGACCGCCAGTGGATCTGGCCATGCCCTTCTGCTTTGTCCTCTACCCTGGGGCCCCATGTTGCCCGGCATGTGCAGCCTGGCTCCCCCAGGGGGATGTGGGGCTGGGGGAGCCCCTCAAACAGTGGTGGAGATGGTGTCCGGACACAGAACAGTGGGGCTGGGTCTTCAGGGTATGTGTCATCCTCATCTTCCGACATCCAGGGGAGCCAGCTCTGCAGTAAGGTGTGGGGGTGTAAGTCAACCCCTCCTCATATTGGGGTGGGGGGTACCCCTCTCTGGGGACTCACCTGCTTCTCCTTCCTCTTGGCACCGAAAACAGGGGGCAGAGGAACAGCAGGGGGGCTTGGAGTCTGCAGGGGAAGAATGCAGTTAACAGCAGGAAAGAGTGGGGTGGGGATACATCACTATTTTAGGGAGAGAAAATGTTGTCTGGGGGCAAAGCAGTTTCTCTGTGGCACTCACCTGATTGCCAGCTTTTGGGGAGACACGGCGCCAGCGGTGCTGGGGTGCTGGGTTCCTGCTCTGCGTTGGCTGGGGGAGCAGCTCAGGTTCGGGAGTGCAGCGCCCTGTGGGTAGGTAGGCAGCAGGGGAGGGTACAGGGTGGCGGGCCCTGAACAGCGGTGGTGAGGGGGTCCGGACGCAGAATTGCATGGCGGGTTTTTCGGAGTGTGCCTCATCTTCATCCTCCATCATCCAGGGGAAACAGCTCTGCAGGGAGTGGGGCATAAATTGACCCTTCCTGACACTGGGGATGGGGACACCCCCAGTTAGGTACTTACCTGCCTCTTCCTTATCTCAGGGCTGAAATCAGGGGGAGGGAACATGGAAGGGGAGGTTGGTGCCTGCAGGAGGAGAGTGTGGTTAGCAGCAGGGAAAGGGGCACAGGTATGGGCAGCATCACCATTTAGTTGAGAGAAAATGGCAGTAGGTGTTTTTGGGGAAAAGCTAGGGTGTTTGTTTGTTTGTTGTTTGTTTGAGACTCTTGTTCCTCTTTGTCTCAGAACTGTAAACACTGGGGGGCAATATGGAAGCTGCAGAGGTCAGTGCCTGATGGAGCAAAGTGTGGTTGGCAGCAGGGAGAAGAGGATAGCTGGGGACATATCACCATTTTGGGGGGGGAAATGGCGTTTTTTGTAGGGGAGAAAATACGTTTTTTCGGTCACCCACCTGAGTGACGGCCTGCAGAGGTGCAGGGGGGCGCACCGGCTGGGGAAGCGGCTCCATTTCAGGGGTGCAGAGCCCCGGTGAGGGAGGGGAGGCAGGGGGTGACACAGGAGGGGGCAACCCCACGGGCCGGGGGGGCAGGAGGGCGGCGAGGTCGGGCAGGGCTCGGTGGCGCTCCAGCAGGGCTGCCAGCACGGCTCGGCGCCGCTCCTCCGCCAGGGCCCGGCCCCACAGCTCGGCGGGGGCCGGCAGCAGGGCCCCAAAGCGGCCGGGCACCTCCCGGGGGGGCGTCCCGGAGGGGCAGCCCCCGTCCTCCCCCCCCGGTCCTCGAGGGACTTGGGGCCGGGGGGTCGACGGCCTCCCGTCCCTCCCCAGCCCCAGCTCGGGGAGGGGGCTGCCTGCCGGCCCTCCCGGCCCCTCGGGCGGGGGGGGAGCGCCCCCCTGCCCGCCCCCCAGCAGGCGCTGGATGTCCCCCGATGTCACCCCCCGGCCCAGGAGGCCGCGGGGGCGGCTGAGGCGCTGCTGGGTGATGATGACGGGCCGGGGGGGCGGCAGGGGGCTGTGCTGGGGGGGGGCGGGCCGGGGGAGCGGGGGGACGCCCCCCCAGGGGGGTCTCGGCCCCTGCCGCCTGGTGCTGCTGGGGAGGCCTGGGCCGAACTTGGTGCGGTTCCGCTCCCCCCTGGTCCTGCGGCGCTTGACGCGGCCGGGCCGGGCCTGCGAGTCCCTGGCAGCGTCCTGGGCATCGCCTCGGCCGCTCCGCTGCTTCACGGCCGACATCTGGGGACGAAACGAGGGGAGGGGACGGGTGGGGCTGCGCTGGGGGGGCGGCGCCGCCATTTCCCAGCCTGGCCCCTGCAGCATCCCCGGCTGCCCCCCACCACCTCCACACCACCCCCGAGGCTCCCCCGTTCCATCCCCAGTACCCCCGGGGCGCTCCGCTCCCCCTCGTGCCCCCCCGGCCGTCCCTTCCCCGCTACCTGCGCTCCTGCCCCCCCCCCCGCGCCCCCTCCCACCACCAACGGCCGCCGGGGGAGGCCCTGAGGGGCAGCGGCTGCCCGGGCACCGCCCGCAGCGGCCCCGGCCCCGGCCTCGTTGTGCGACACCTCGCTGTCACCAACCCCCCCCCCCAGGGGGACACCCGTGGTGGTGTGAGACCCCTGGGTGCCCCTGGGCTCCCACCATGCCCGTCCCTTGTTTTTGAAGCATTGCGATCGCTTTGGCAAGGGAAAAAAGTGAGGGAGGGCTGGGGGTGCTCCTGAAGGTCCTGAAATCCTGCGGTGGGTTTGCACAGCAAGGGTTTGGTAGCAGGGGGCAGCGGGCCTGGCCTCTGTGAGAAGGATCCAAGAGCTGCCTCGTATTAAATAAGGGCCAGTTTCAGCTGGCAGCAAAGAGACCCAGCACTGCCCAGAGCCCAGCCCATAATCGATGTTGTTTGTGCCTCTGAGAGAGCATATTTAAGAAAGGAACAAACAAACAAACAAACCTGCTGCACAACGCAACAGCAGCTGGGAGAGAGGCGTGAGAAGCAGCCCTGAGCTCCCGAGGGCAGTGCAAGAGGGCAGGAGGTGCTCCAGGCACGCAGCAGCAGTTCCCCTGTGGCCTGGAAACTGGCAAGAGTCAAGATGGTTTCTTCTGCAAGTTGTGTATACTGCTACTTGGCCAAAAGATCCTTCCCTTACGTGAAATAAAGCCACCTGGAAGTAGCTGGTGAGCTAGGCGGTGGGCACCGTTTCTTCTCAGGTGTCCCCCCGTGCTCCTTTGAAATATGTCTTGCTTGCCAGCAGAGGGCAGGAGGCTTCCTTTCTTGAGCTGCAATGGCCAGCTTTGTTACTGGCTCTTCAGGCCAGCGGGTTGTGTTCACCTGTGTGAAGGCTCAGGTCATTGTCCTGTGCAGCACTGGCTGTTCACTTCCTACCGGTGAAAAAGATTTGACTAACCCATAAAATCCAGCAGTTATGAATTTGCACATGCGGTGTCCAACCCTCTCCTGTCTGTTCCCACAGCCCTCTCTGTCCTGGTTCACACCTCTATCACTCCCCGTCCAACAGTTTCCACCAACAGCCCTCCTTCACCCCTACTTCCCACATACTCTTCCTCTCCCATACCTCCTGTGGCCATACCCTTCCCTCTCCCCAAGCTCACAGGCAACTTGGCAGCATGACTTTACAGCCCTAAAAGCAGGGTCTCCACTTCCCTGTGATATGCTCTAAACTTGGCCAATGCGGGCTGAGCAGGAGCATCCCAGAACATACAGAACATGACAAGTGGGGTACAGAAACATCCTCAAGCACTTCCACTGCTTGAAACCTGATTGTACTGGGTTGTCCTCAGCCTGTCCCATTAGTAGCCCCTAGAGGGCTGTCCTTCAAAGATTTCTCCCAGGACCTAATTAATTCCTGGTTTTCTTCTCTGCACAAACTGTGACTGCTTTTACACAAGAATATTAAGTAAATAGTAATGATGTTCAGATTGGGTTACTTGGTTGCTTTTCCAGGAAGAGAAGAAACTGTACTCTCAATGCTAGAACCACAGGAGCACCAGAGCAGAAACCTGCAGGAACTCATACCAACACAGCCATGTGCCCATTTGCTCTTCTCTTGGATGATTTGGTGCTCACAACAGATCCCAGTTCCCTCACCCCAGCCACACCTTGCCCGTCCTGTTGCCTATGTCCTCCCTCCGTTGATGCCCACCTGCAGCAGAGTGTGGTGCGTCCCCCCCAGACAAGAGACTTTTCTCCCAGCTGGAGGTGCTGGCAGCATTTTCTAGAGCACATGGGTGGCCACAGGGTGCTGCTCCCCACCAGCCCCATGGGGACGAGACGCCCCCCACAGTAACATCCTGCCCTGTACCTACAGGCTTGGCTGAGTCCCCATCTGGGGACAAAACAGCCAGCACCAGAAAAGAGGGGTGTCAGAAGAGAGATTTGATACAAAGGATCCGTATGTGCCTGTCTGCCTGCAAAGCAGCTCCGGCTGCTTCCCCATGCCATGGGGAGCACTCTACCACCACTCCCCATGTCTCCCATGGGCACGTGCCACCCACAGCCATTCCCATCCATCCGTCCTCTCCCTTCCACAGTGGGCATTCCTAAACGATTTGTCCCAAATGCACATCATGGTCTGACACCATAGGTCCATGTCCCAGCCTCACATCTCATTCCCACAGCTCAGCCTCACCTCCCGGCCTCAAGTTCCAGCAGCACATCCCAACAGCAGTTGAAGAAAGGCTGAGAAAGTGCTGGGTGACAGAGCTGAGAGAGAGCTGAGAACGTAGTGGAGAAACAACTCCCATTCCCTGACACCCTGCAATGCTCAGGGGAGGAGGCCAAAGAATAGAGGTGGGGAAAAGGTGGTTTTAGATTGCTTTTAATTCACACTGCTTTACACTCTCATTGATTGGAAGTCAATCAAACAAGTTTTCCCCAAACCAAGATGGTTTTGTCTTTGACAGCAGCCCGTGAGCCATCTCCCTGTGCCCTCCTCACAACCCACGAGGGTTTCTCCCTCGTGTTTTCTCTCCCTGTCACGCTGAGGAGGGAACGAGACAGCAGCTGGGTGGGCACCTGGCCGCCAGCCTAGGCCAAGCCACCACGGCCATTCACGGGGATGAAGAGGCTGCACTGTGGGCTTGGAAGCCCAGGGGGTGTCTGTGAGGCTGGGGCAGCTCCTGGGCCCTGCCGCATCATCCACCATTCCATGGTCTCCTAGTGACACGGAGGGAGCACTATGACACCAGTGACACAGGCGAGTCTGGGGGGGACTTTGCGTCTCTGGTGAGCGCCAGGCGTGGAGGCAGCAGCTCCTGGCAGCGAGGCGAGGCCAGGCGAGGCGAGGAGTTGCTGCGCAGCATGGCTGCTGGAGAGGAGGAGAAGGCCCCTGAGGCACAGGAGGACGGTGAGAGCAGATGCCCCAGCAGCTCCCTGGAGGTGGAGGGCCCTGAGCACCCCCTGGGGCTGTGCAGAGCCGCTTGGGCTGTGGACACCCGGGGACGCCCTGCCAGGAGCCCCCGAGCAGGCCCTTGCGGGCGTCCCTCGGGGACACCTGCCAGGTGCTCAGTGGGGGGATGCTCTCATCCATGGCTGCCGCCCTGCCTCCCCCAGAGTGCGTGCTGTGCCACCGCTCGGACACCAGCTTGGATGGCTGCGGGCTGATGTTGAAGGTGGACGGCGTCTGTGCCCACGTGCACTGCCTGGTGAGCTCCCCGCGGCTGCCCGCGCCTTTCCCCAAGCCCTTGCCTGGCACCTGGAGCCCACAGGCCTGTGTCATCCCCAGCGCACTGCTCGCTGGCTGTCACCTCCTCCTGCTGCGCTCCCAGCACAGCCTCCCCACCATGGTCCCTATGTCCTTGCCCTGAGCAGCTGCGGGGCTTTTCTGTCTTCCAGTATCCAGCCCAGGGCCTGTACCAGCGAGGCGCTGAAGGGGAAGGAATCTCCAGATTCCTCTGCGCGGATATCAGGCGGGTAGCGGCTCGGGCAGCTCGCAAGGTGAGGGCTTTTTTTGAGCAGACGAGGCTTGTGGCAGCTGAGCCCAAGCCCTGGCAAAGAAATCCTCAAGGCTCTGGACAAGCTCTGGGCAAGTCCCAGTGGCCCCGGCCACGTCCCTGACGGGGCTGCTGTGCTCTTTGCAGCGCTGCTGCGTCTGCCGCAAGAAGGGGGCCACCGTCGCCTGCCGGCAGAAGCGCTGCTCGCGCCGGTTCCACCTTCCCTGCAGCTCCCAGCGGGGCTGCATCTCGCAGTTCTTTGGGGAGTACAGGTACGAGCTGCCCTAGCTTGGGCTGCAGCCCCCTCAGCCTGCGCCCTGCAGGCAGAGTCCCCGGTGTGGCACGCGTGGTCCCTGGCCTCACTCAACTCTTCCGTCCTCACGCAGCTCCTTCTGCTGGGAGCACCGCCCGCAGCAGACCGTGGAGACGCTGCAGGAGGGGCACACCACGTGCATCATCTGCATGGAGGTGGTGGAGGACAGCCTGTCCTACACCACCATGGTGTGCCCCTCCTGCAAGCACGCCTGGTTCCACCGGGCCTGCATCCAGGTAGGAGGCCCTTCCCTCTGCCAGCCCGCAGGGACACCATGCGCCCGGAGCAGCGTCCTGCTCACACGGGGAGTCTCTCTTCCACAGGGACAGGCGTATCGGGCGGGCCTCGGGCAGTTTGCGTGCCCCCACTGCCGGGACCAGGAGCGCTTTGTCCCTGAGATGCTTCAGATGGGAATCCGCGTGCCAAACATGTGCGTTCCTTCCTTGCTTCCCACCCCACTCAAGGCAGGAGAGGGCACAGCCCCAGCGCTGTGCCAGGCTGGCCCTAATCCCTCCAGGCAGACTGTCCCCAACAAGAGGGGCTGCCTGGGAGACAGCAGGACGCTGGCCTGCTGCCAGGGATGCCCCTGAGCCCTGTCCCAGCATCAGCACTGACACTTGCTGAGTGCCCCATGAGCTCGTGACCTTTCTTTCCTACTTTCTCTTGAAGAAAGCCGGCTTGGGAGCAGGAGGAGGAGCTGGCACTGCCACAGCTGCATGGCCGCTGCGATGCCAGGCAGTGCCTGTACAGGGGAGGCCGGGAGCAGTGGCAAGAGGAAGGGTGAGCATCCACAGCAGCAGCTCCCCGGCTGCTGGGGGCTGTGAGCCACATCTCCAGCAAGCCGTGCAGTGGCTGCTGGGGCTCTGCCCAGGCACCTTCCCCTCTGCTGGGGCGCCATGAGCAATGGTTCTGGAGCCCTGGGGGCCTTTGTGGCGCCACTGCCTGCTGGGGTCTGCGTGCTCACCAGCACAACTTCTTCCCCAGGCCCTGGCAGCTCCTGCTCTGCTCCTCCTGTGCCGCCAGCGGGACCCACCGCCGCTGCTCCGGCCTTGCGGACACCACCCAGCAGTGGGAGTGCGCTGGCTGCGCTGGCCCGGGCACTGGTAAGGGGCACGGCGTGCTCAGGCTCGGGGTGGCAGAGCCCTCCGTGCCCTCTGCAGGCCAGGCAGGGTGGGCAGATCCGCTGACCTTCCTGCCTCCCCTTGCAGCTCCCAGCTCCTCTCCCTCACCACCGGAGAGGAGAGCCGGCCGTGGCAGGGTGCTGCCCCAGCGCCACAGCCCCTACAGCCGGCCACAGCCCTGAGCCTGCAGGCACGCCTGGTTCCACCGGGGCTGCATCCAGGTAGGAGGCCCTTCCCTCTGCCAGCCCGCAGGGACACCATGCGCCCAAGCAGCGTCCTGCTCACACAGGGAATCTCCCTTCAACAGGGACAGGCACTTGGGGCACTTGCTCTGCTTCTCCTGTGCCGCCAGCGGGACCCACCGCCGATGCTCCGGCCTTGGGGACACCACCCAGCAGTGGGAGTGCGCTGGCTGCGCTGGCCCAGGCACTGGTAAGGGGCACGGCGTGCTCAGGCTCGGGGTGGCAGAGCCCTCCGTGCCCTCTGCAGGCCAGGCAGGGTGGGCAGATCCGCTGACCTTCCTGCCTTCCCTTGCAGCTCCCAGCTCCTCACCCTCACCACCCGAGAGGAGAGCCGGCCGTGGCAGGGTGCTGCCCCAGTGCCACAGCCCCTACAGCCGGCCACAGCCCTGATCCCGGCCTGGGGACAGAAGATCTATCCAGGTGTCCCGCTGCCAGACAGGGTCAGGCTGTGCACTTGCGGGCGTCCTTCACGGAGAGGACCTCAAGGAGGTGATCAGTGGGGGAATGCTCGCACCCAGAGGCAGGCGAGGGGTGGCACTCAGCTCCTGCTGAGATGAGGGGATGGAGCTGAGACAGGGCGAAGGAGCTGGGATTTGCCGAGGAGGAAGAGTGATGTAGCCAGGATAAGAGAGAGAGGCGAGACCAAGCCTGGAACTGGGTGGGGAGATGGAGCTGGGTCTCCGGGACAGAAATGGGCCTGAGTGATGGAGCCAGGACAGAGATGGAATTGGGATGGAGGGACAGAGTCACGCTGGTAGGGAGAGAGCTTCAGAAGTAAAAAGTTCTTTGGGGAGTACAGGTACGAGCTGCCCTACGTTGGGCTGCAGCCCCCTCAGCCTGCACCCTGCAGGCAGAGTCCCTGGTGTGGCACGCGTGCCCCGGGGCCAGCGGGGAAGGGCAGAGCCCCAGTCAGGACATGTGGGGAAATTTTGGGTGGGGGGCTCGTTTGGGGAGGAAAGGGCTGACAGGGGGGGCCTCGTATGCCCCTGGGGAGGTGGTGTCCTCTCCAGGCTCTGGCCAGAGCTGTGCAGGGCCTCTGGCAGTGCCTGGCCTCACTCAACTCTTCCATTCTCACCCAGCTCCTTCTGCTGGGAGCATCGCCCACAGAGACCGTGGAGATGCTGCAGGAGGGGCACACCACGTGCATTATCTGCATGGAGGTGGTGGAGGACAGCCTGTCCTACACCACCATGGTGTGCCCCTCCTGCAAGCACGCCTGGTTCCACCGGGCCTGCATCCAGGTAGGAGGCCCTTCCCTCTGCCAGCCCGCAGGGACACCATGCGCCCAAGCAGCATCCTGCTCACACGGGGAATCTCCCTTCCACAGGGACAGGCACTTGGGGCACTTGCTCTGCTCCTCCTGTGCCGCCAGCGGGACCCACCACTGATGCTCCGGCCTTGGGGACACCACCCAGCAGTGGGAGTGCGCTGGCTGCGCTGGCCCAGGCACTGGTAAGGGGCACGGCGTGCTCAGGCTCGGGGCGGCAGAGCCCTCCGTGCCCTCTGCAGGCCAGGCAGGGTGGGCAGATCCGCTGACCTTCCTGCCTCCCCTTGCAGCTCCCAGCTCCTCTCCCTCACCACCCGAGAGGAGAGCCGGCCGTGGCAGGGTGCTGCCCCAGCGCCACAGCCCCTACAGCCGGCCACAGCACTGATCCTGGCCTGGGGACAGATGCTCCATCCAGGTGTCCCGCTGCCAGACAGGGTCAGGCTGTGCACTTGCAGTCGTCCTTCACGAAGAGGACCTCGAGGAGGTGCTCAGTGGGGGAACGCTCGCACCCAGAGGCAGGCGAGGGAGGGAACTCTAAGGGAAGGACTTCCATCTCAGGGAAGGACTGCATTGCTGTGAGCCAGGCAGGGTGTATTACGAAGACTGCCAGCCATGGTGCTGATCCCAGCCCTGGGAGAGGATTTGTTTCCCTGAGAGCTACAGCCTGCAGACCCTTGAGCTCCACGTGGATGCCAAGAAGACACCAGATGGCTGCAACCCCACAACTTCACAGGGCCCTGGAGCCTGGAGGGCAGGCCTGGGCCGCATCCTGCCAGGGCCCTCCAGCTCCGCCTGCTCCTGGCCTTGTCCAAAAACAATATTTAAAGTGATAACAAGCAATGTTCTAAAGATTTTGAGAGCCTTTTTCAAGCAAAGCAAGTCAGAAGTTACTACTCATATTACAGTATTTAAGTGAATACAATTCCTGTGATCTGTATTTCTGGGCACCACCGTACAACAAGGATGTAAAACTGTTGGAGAGTGACCAGAGGGCTACAAAGATGGTGAAGGGACTAGAGGGGAAGACATATGAGGAGTGGCTGAGGGCACTGGGGCTGTTCAGCCTGGAAAAGAGGAGGCTGAGGCGGGACACTGGGCACTGGGCAGGCCTGCCAAGAACCTTCCAGACTTCAAGATGGCGAAACTCGAAGTCCTGCCCCTGGGGAGGAGCAACCAGAGGCAGCAGGATATGCTGGGGGCTCCATTTTGGACACAGCTCTGCAGGAAAGGGTATGGGCCAGCAATGCTCCTCGGAGCTCAGCTGGAGATGAGTTGGGCCAGGAATGTGAAGAAGAAGGAAGGCTTCTGCAGCTACATTGGTCAAAAAAGGAAGATTCAAGGAAGCATTACCCTGTCAGATCCCCCCATCCTGATAGAGAAAACAAGCAGAACTAGTGACAACCAACCTGGAGAAGGCTGAGGTACTCAACATTATTATTATTATTATTATTATTATTATTATTATTATTATTATTATTATTATTATTATTATTATTATTATTATTATTATTATTATTATTATTATTATTATTATTATTATATAGGTTTCCCTGAGGAAAGAGTAATGACTCTTCCGTGTGCAGCATTAGGAAGAGGGCTGCCAGCAGGCCAAGGTGATCATTCCCCTCTGCTCAGAGAGAGTCACGGCTCTCTCCAGCTGGGGAGAGCTGGAAAGAGCCATGACTGCTCGTTGTGGAGAAGGCCTGTGGGGATCTGGCTGAAGGATCTCAATATGTAAAGAGAAGGTGCAAAGGAGATGGAGCCAGGCTCTTCTCAGTGGTGCCCAGTGTCCACATGGCTGCAGGTGGCCCTGCTTGAGCATGGGGGTTGGAGCAGGTGACCTGCAGAGGTGCCTTCCAACCGCGACCCCACTGTGTGTCCGGTGGTTTTGCAGGGACCTGAACCAAAGCACAGCCATTCAGCCAGGCCCGAGCACCAGGGCAGCTGTGAAAGACGCTGCCAGATGGGCTTGGCCAGCCTGTGGTTTGTGCCTGAGGCTGGATGAGCTCCTGGCTGGTGTCACCATGCCAAAGGGGGGTTACCTGGCCCATGGGTATGTTGAGAGCGCAACAGTTAGTTGGCAGGATTCTGTAATACACAAGGACACAGAGGCTTTATTTTCTAAAAGGTTGTGTTGATTACACATCAACACAAATCACCACTAACAGGTTTACTGTCATCAAAAAGGTACGCAGATAGATGGACAGACAGATCAGAAGCTATTACCAGAACACACGTCTATATTTGTTGTAGATATTAAGAGTATAGCATTAATGAAAAGTTGCAGCATGTAGAAGCGGTAGAAAACCATGATAGATAGTAATGATCAGTTAACCTGGTGTCCCAGCAAAGCTTCAACCTGTTTATGGAGGGGAAACAACAACCAAAAAATCTGCAACTAATAGAAAGAGAGAAGCACATGTACCATGGGAAGCTTCTCAGAGAAAGAAGCTCCATTTTGGATAAAAATAAGGCCCTTTTTATGTCATAGAGACATAAGAGGGCATAAGACAGCACCACTTCAGGTAACCACTAGATGCTATTAATTTCTGTCTTCTTCCTGAGGCAGCTAATAGGAGATGATATTTCTGATTTTCTTTTCTTTAAAGGAAACTTTGTCTCTCATGCTGATTCCTACTTTATCAAACCAATTTCCTCTTTCCCAGAGTATTTTTCACCTCCCCAGGCGATGAATGGTTCGTCAGTTTCTCGTTGTGTCCTCGCCAATGGTATCCTCAAGATATCCACAATGTACATGTGTCCGGCTGCACGTCAAGGACATCCCTGGCTCCCATGCCAAGTTCCCAGGCCAAAAGCTGAGCTCCCAGCCTGGCCCCCAGCCCAGCAGACATTGCTCCTGCCAGAGTTGAGCAGCAATTTCTTGTCAGCATTTTCTCATGGCAGTCTAGGTCACCTCTGTAACATCTGCCATCAGAGGTGCCCGAAGAACCCTGTGATGTCTCCAGAGAGTCACTGTCACCCCATGACCTCAGATATGATGGGCTGCCATAAGTACCCTGCGTGTCCCGCCTTCATCGAGTCTTGCCAGTGGCCACGTGAAGTGTCCTGTCTTGTTGGCAGCACACAAGACATCGAGCTTCTGCCAGTGGCACCTGAAGGCAGCGCTGAAGACGAGGGCCGTAAGTGCCCTTAGTGTCCTGCCGGCGTCAAGGTCCTGCTGGTGGCACACGAGACGTCTGGGTACCCAGAGCCAGGGCAACCCCTCCTGCAGGGCGGACAAGCAGCTGTGCACCAGGGCAGCCATGGGCAGCATGAGCCAGTCACCCCAGCCGCTCTTGGCAGCACATGAGATGCTGAAGGTGCTGCTGGTGGCATGTGAGATGTTGAGGTCCTGCGTCTGGCACGTGAGTTGTTGAGGCCCTGCTCACGAGGGAGGCACTGAGTCCAGCCGGTGGCACCCAAGCGCTGTGCTGAGGACCAGGAGCTGCCAACCACTGGCATCAGGGGCAGCCTCCCATGGGGCAGACAAGTGGCTCTGTGCTGGGATGGCTGTGGGCAGCATGAGCCCCAGGCACTGCCAGCAGTGGCCACCAGAGAGGAGACGTGCCCCATCTGTCTGGTCCCACTGGCCAAAACAGCTGCCTGGCCCCCTGCGGGCACAGCTACTGATCAGCTGCCACTGCCAGGGCCGGGTGCACGCACAGCCAGAGGCCCATTGCTGCCATCCTGCTCCCAAAACCACATTACCCTGAGGACACCCCGTCCCGCTGGCCACAGGGCAGGCACCAGCACGATGCGGGGCCAGGGCTGCAGCTTCGTCAGCCGCAGCAGCAGAGAAATGGAAATGAGATGGGTGCAGCCAGCTCTGGTCCCAGTGGGGCACCGACCCAAAGGACACCTTGTGGCTGCGCAGGAGAAGCCAGGGGCGGGCGACCACGTGTACCACTGCGCCAGTCCTGCCCCTGAGCAGCACGGACAGGCCTTGCCTGGGGACGGGCTGGTTGTGGCAGCCACAATTATTACATGATTAAATGTTTGCTGTTCCCATTACAAGGCCTCTGTCTGCAGTTATTCACGCGGCAAATGGGGGGTTTAACACAACCTGCTCTAGCTGCATGTCCACCATACAGATTGTTTTGCTGGAGGGCTGGGACGTGGGCATCTTTGTGCTTCTGAGCATCAGAGGAGGAGGAAGGAGAGGGGAGTGTTGTTTTCCAGAAACCTTCCTTCACCCCTGCTGGAACTTTCTTGCTGTTGTTGAGCTTCGCAGTTTTACCATGCCAGCCTTACCTGCTACTGCTGCATCCAAAAGTCTGCTGCAATGAAATGGCCAAGCTGATTGCTACAAGCACAATCCCCGGCACCTCAGTGCTTACGGCAGCCGGAGCAACCACTTCTTCCTTGGCTGGCTTGGTCCCTGTGCCACACTCTGCCCATTTGGTGCCTGAAGCACAGCCCCCAGGGCTCTCGGTGCACAAAAAGCATGGAAACATGTCAGATAAAGTGAGAGCTGCCATTAAAGCAAAGACACAACATAAACAACATGTCCAGCACTGTGCTTTATTGTTAACGCGATGACGTGCATCATTTCCAGATCATTTCAGCTGGGACAAGAAAGAACCCCTCTGATCCCTCGGTGTGTTGCCAGTGCTGTTTTGCCCCGAAACACACGACGGCGTAGCCAGGCGGTTGTGATCCACCGCCACTCCTGCAGACAAGCGTAGTCAGGGCAGTGCCAAGCAGGCCTCTCCAAAGGCAGGGAGCCTCGTCTGGGAGCAAGCACCCTGGCAGCCAGGCAGAAACATCCTTGGCAGGGCTTGAGGTGCCTCAGCTCTCCTGCAATGCCGGTGTCTTGGTGCCCTGCGCCTCCAGCCAGGACCATAAGCTGGTTCTCCAGGTTGGGAGCAGGAGGCTGCCAGGTCCTGGAGCCTTCTGGCTCCAGGAGAACAAATCTGGCTCCAGGAGAACAAACGTGCAGGGACCTACAGCCATCCCGTGTGCAGGGCGGCAGGCAGGGCAATCAAGGGAAACAGATTTCACTGCTTGGCCGGTGCACTTTCATTTAATAAATCAACCTCTTGCCTCCTTTTGCATCTCTTTTTAAGTTGTGCTTTATTCAAACACAAACAACAGCTACCTACTCCTACAGCTTCTCAGTCCCAAAGGAACACTTTTGAGGGGGAGCATGGGACTACAAATGTGGGGGAGAAGAGTTTGTTCCTCTCTGACAGAAAAAAACCCTAGTTCACAAACATGAATCTGGCTGAATTTTGCCTGTACTTTTTTAGAGGTGCAACATCTTTGCAAGAGGCAAAAGTTTAATTCCGGCAAACTCCCTCATGCTCCTCTCTTGTTAATCCTGTTGGAGTTGGAGTCTAACTCAGTCTTGCTGGGTTTTAGCTGGGCTCTTACTAGGAGCCTGTGTGCTGGCTCCATGAGGGTCCCACTGGGCCACAGTGGTTTTGGCATGTGCAAAAATGAAATAAAAGCCACGGTCTCGAGAGAGCCAGCCATCTGAGAGCGGATGAGCATTCCCATTACTGTGTAATTAATGCGCACTTCTGGCTTCAGTTCTTTTGGCAGTGCAGAGTTAATTACAACTGAACTGTAAAACATTGCACATGGATTTTATTTACTGCTTTATTGATGGCATCTGTTCTCCCAGCGAAATCTCAGCTGTCTGCTCTTGTTCAAGGAAACCAGAAAAACTCATTGCAGAGGGCCCATGCTAATTTACATGCTCTGGCTAGAAAGGGAGCTATAGGATGTGGTCAAAACACCATATTTTCATTTGGAGTCCGTGTGTTCGCTTAATGCATTGCCCCAGCATCCCAGCAACACGAAGGGGTGCACAGGGCTTCAGCGCCCAGCCCTTAAGGATGTGCCTGGCCTCGATAACTGGCAACATCTCCTGGCCCCAGCCCGTGATCTGCTGGTCCCCTGCCCATGCCATTGCCCGGAGGCAGCCGGTGTGCTGTGTAAGGCAGGCAGCGTCGGGGTGCTGTGTGCTTCCAGGCTGCAGCAGCTATGGTGGCTGCAATCAAGGGAAGCGTGACTCAGCCTCTCGAGCAAACGCGGGGCTTGTCTTTGTGCTGCAGCTTCTCGGCAGGGCGCAGGGACTGACTGCTTCTGCAGTCTGATTTGCTGGGAGGCTGCCAGCCGCCCTACCAACCTCCTCCTCCTCTCTGCGGGCAGCTTGCAGGCAACTCTGCCCTGTTCCCTGCTCATCGCCCGCTTCCCGAGCGACGAGATGACTTGCCAGAGGAGGACAGGAGGCTGACTTCCCCGTGGCAGGGATGGAGCAAAGGAGCTGGTGATGCAGACAGAGGATGCTGCGGGGAAGGTACAGTCGCAACCGTGGCGGGGGGCAGGGGAGGTGGAGAAGCAAGGGCTGCAGGCAGCTTTCAGCACCTGCCTTGCATCCCTGTCCCTGAATGGGCACCCTGCTGACCACCCCCATGGCAAGGGGCTCCATGCTGCCTGCAACGGGTACAGCCCCCCCTCCTGCAGTGCTTGCTGAGGTGGGAGAAGGCACCTTGTGCTCTGCCCTAGTCCCTGAACCCCCTAAAGGACAGGTATTCTGGGTGCCATTCAGTCCTGGGGTGCCCAGCGGGACAGCCCCGCTGCCTGTGCTTACTGGCTTCTCGTGGGCATACGCTGCACCCCCAGCAGCCTGCCACCCTGTGGGGCCAGAATGGAGAATTCAGGGCATGCCTGATGTTATTTCAAGGACTCGTTAACAATTAGACCTACCATCGGTTGTGTTGGTGCAGAAAGCTGGCCCACCAAAACCTGGCTCCCAAGGTCGATGGGGCTGCATGCGCCCCAGGGGGAGCCCAGGAGCAAGCTGGCATTCAAGAGAAATGGGCAAAAAGGCATTTTCTGGCTGCTCCCTGCCTAGAGCTGAGCATGGGGGAAGGAGACATGAATGAAATGCAGTGGCAGCCCTCGTTTTGCTCCACCAGTCCTTCCACACAGCCAGAAGTCCTCCCAGCCCTTATCATGTTGGTTGTGATAAAGGGTTTGATTGGCAGAAAGGCAGCCAAAATCCTCCTTATAAAACACAGGCCTGTTGACCCTAGAGCTTTGCCACCTCAATACCTGAGTGCTATGCACATTACCTGCCCACAGCCCCCCAGAGCAGACACCATTCCCCTTTAGGCTCCAGAGACACACAGGAGCTTTTTCATCCTTGCTCCAGCAGCATTCGGGGGACTCAGCAATTCAAGAGCTCAGAAGTGGAGGTTGTGAGTGTTTGGGAAGTCTCAGGAGCTGATCTGTGGCTGCAGCAGGCAAAAGTTTGTGGCCTGGCTTTCTTGGAGTCACAAAGGCACACATGATGGCAGTTGGCAACTTTTAACCCAAATCCCCCTTCAACCACAAGGCAGAGTACAGGAATTTATTGCACCCCCTCTGAAATAAGAGGCTGGGCACTGTGACCAGCAGGGTCCCAGCTGGAGCTGACCATCTTTCCTGCAAACCCCAATTTTCCAGGCAGGGGTGCGCTCAGGCTGTTCAAACAAGAGACCTGGTTTCTGCTCACCCTGCTGCCAGGAACACCCCAGGGACTGCCAGGTGGCAGAGCAGGAGCCGTGCTGGTGGCAGGACACGGGGGTCAGGCTGCAGAGTCTGTCTCAATGTGACTCACCCTGTGGGTTTTTACAGAAATCACCTCTCTGCTCTTGCTCAGACCCCCCTCCCCAGGGAATGGCAAACAGGGTGACCCACTGCTCTCAACCCACACGTATCCTTTTTCTTTTTTGCTGCACCCAGCCTAGGAGTGGGAGGGAGGAGGCTAGGCAGCCATGGCTGTGCACGGCCGGCACAGCAAGGTGCTCCCCACCGAGCTGAACAAGGTGTGCCCTGAGAGAGAAGACAGTTCCTCCGTGCACCCCATGAAGATGAGTGACTTCGAGGTGGTCCCCAACCTGCAGCAGAGCAGCAGCAGCATCTCGCGGAGCAGACGGAAGGCACATTTTCCCTCTGGGAACAACGAGAAGGCAAGTTCAGCAGCTGCTGGAAGAGGTGGGAGTTGGCCACACGTGGTAGAAGAGCGTTACTGGGTTATCCTGGGACACATCAGTGGGGGAATCTCAAGCTAGGGGTGGATGTCAATAAGAGATCACTTGAGTTTTGGGGATAGGACAGAAAAAAACAAAGGTCTGAGATACATCTGCATGTCCAGCATTTGAATCTCCTCTCCTTGGAGTACAACTGGCTTAGTCCTTGCAGAGGATGATGGAGCTTTCTTCCTTCACAGCAAAAAAAGCTCCAAATATGCTCCAAGCACCACTGTATCTGGTCCCTGGAGTAAATTCTGGCCCTTTCCAGAAACACTGACCTCTTGCTGCTCTTCCTCAGGAAAATCTCATCTCATGGATTCCTGAAAACATCCGGAAGAAAGAGTGCATGCACTTCGTGGAAAGTTCCCAGACATCAGATTCTGGGTAAGTCAGTCCCTCCTTACCATCTCCTGCCAGGGGAGTAAAAGGGACATTTGGTGACAATTGTACAGCACCAGAAAATCCTACCTTTCTGCCAAGGGAACTGGTATCGAGGGAATTCACAAATTCCTTTTGATACGTTTCTTTACCTGCTGTGTATCACTGCATGTCTGATACCTAGTTTCCCAGTGAGTAACCTTTCTGATGCTTTCCCAGGTTGTCATTTCTTTCCATATTTCATCCAGAGCAACTCTAATATTTCTGTCTTAAACCTCTATAGATGGAAATACCAATCTTTGCTAAGTTTTCCCCTAGAAAAAGCCCTTGTTTATTCACAAGTTCAGAGCTGGAAGACAGGTTGGGTGGGCGGTGCTGGTGCCTGTGGTGTTCCTAATCAAAATGCAAACACCTCATGCCTAGATGTGGCAGGTAGACCACCTGGGCTTTGTTTTTTGGGGTTAGCTTGTTTTCTACAAAGTTGTTGGTGTTCCCTCTCAGGAGGACTGTGTGTGAGTGCGGCTACCTCAGGGAACAGCACCTGGAAGATGCTGTCAAAACTCCCCTCTTCCTGGGGAAGGAATGGGACCCCAGAAGGCACATCCAGGAAATGCCAACAGATGCCTTTGGGGACATCCATTTTGCAGGCCTGGGACAGAAGATGGGAAAGGTGATCTGTTTTTCCCCTCTGTTGTGCCCTGGGAGTCAGAGTTCAAATCTTGCCATAGCAGATGAAATGCAAGTACTTTCCTCCTGAACGAGAGGTTAGGGAAGCATAGAAGTGCCCCAGGGGAAACACAGAGAGATGGATGAGACAGCATCCCTCCTCTCTACCCACCCTTGTACCTTTTCTGAAACCATAAGACTGGTCTTCATGCTATGAGGCCCATACTTCAAGGCATTGCTGTTGCCTGTCCTTATCCTTGGGCAAGTCTTGGGGATTTACATTTCCAGGGAAGTGACTGGGAACAGGGTTACACACCAAGAACTGGGGCAGCAGCAACAGAACTCCTCTGGGAAATGATGTTGGAAGCCCCTGGTTCTTTGCTGGGATGTGAGAAACCATGGTGGAGGTGTCCCTTCCCCCAGCCCTGTTCTTTTTACCCAAAACACATGTATGCTCTTCTTTTGCAGTACGTGCGTGTCTCCTCTGATACTCCTCCACGGGTCATCTACCACCTCATGACACAGCACTGGGGCCTTGATGCACCCAACCTGCTCATCTCGGTTACTGGTGGAGCCAAAAACTTCATCATGAAGCCAAGGCTAAAGAACATCTTCCGGCAAGGGCTAGTCAAAGTGGCCCAGACCACTGGTAAGAGATGCAAAGTTTCTTCCTGAGACTGCAGCAGGAGAGGGACCTGCCATCGAGCGATGCCAGGCCCAGTGAGTTTGGCTGCTGTGGAGACACTGAGCTGGCCTGGAAGGCCTGTTAGGGCCCTGTCTGAGCTACCACCCAACAGGGATGGACTGTTGTTGCTCAGCTGCTGCAAACAGACTTATAGAGAGTGAGACTGAGAGATGCAGCACTGTGCAGAAGGTATCTCCTGTGCTGCCAGGTCTTGATGAAGTGGGCAGAGAGAACATCTCTTAGGGGATGGAGCCTCTCTGAGAGCCAAGTGCTCCTGCAGCCATATAGCGAGGTGCTAGGAGGTTGCCGTGACAGAACCTCTCCCTTCCCAAGTCCCTCTCTGACCCCTAGGGGCCTGGATCATCACAGGGGGTTCCCATGCTGGTGTGATGAAACAGGTGGGAGAGGCAGTGCGAGACTTCATCCTCAACTGCAGCTACAAGGAAGCCGAGATTGTCACCATTGGCATAGCCACCTGGGGGACTGTGTACAACCGGGACAGCCTCATCTGCCCCATGGTGAGCCAGGCAGAGTTGGAAATGCATTTGCTTTGCTTACACCTGGGCTGCTGGGGAAGTTCTACCCAAGGACCATTATGGGAATGGGTGCTTCAAGAGGTGGCTGTGGCTGGTAGCCCAGGTAAAAACCCAGCCAGACCAGGAGTGATGGTTTCAGGGTGATGTTTTTGGAGAAGTCCCTCTGCCCTACCCAGTGTCTTGCATAGGAGCTGTGCTTCTCCTGGGAGGACCCTTGTGGGTGTGTGGGAGCAGCCTGGGAGGGCAGGTGAAGCAGAGACAGAAGAGCATGGGGCGAGACTGCTGTGAGGACTGCAGAGATGGCAGGAGTGACTTCAGCCTGTCTGCCCCTGCATGCTCTCCAGCTCACACAGCGGTTGCTTTGGGCATCTGGTGTGCCTCCTCAGCCCCGTCAGGCTTTGCCCAGAGCCTCTCCTTCTGCATCTTGCAGGGTGGCTTTCCAGCTGAGTATGTCCTGGATGAGGAGAACCAAGGAAGCCTCTCGTGCCTGGACAGCAACCACTCCCACTTCATCCTAGTGGACGATGGGACCCACGGGAGGTACGGAGTGGAAATCCCTCTGAGGACCCGGCTGGAGAAGTTCATTTCGGAGCAGACCAAGGTGAAAGGAGGTAACAGCAACACAAGGAAGCCTGAGGCAGGGGAGGACAAAAGGCTTGATGGGTCATCCATTGGTAAGCAGTGCCCATCCTGGCCTCAGGGGAGAGAGGAGGCCTTGGCTTCCCTGTAGGATCCAGACAAGGGCTTGAGAACATGCCTATGATAAATGCAGAACATGGTTCCTGCCAGGTACCTCAGTGACATGAATCAAGGGGCCTTTTTCTGCCTCAGGCCAACCTTTCCCAGCAGCATGACTGCCAGGAGATTGTTTCCCCTCTCCCCTGAATCCTGGCAGTGCTCCAACCTTGCATTTTACACCCCACAGCTCAGTGGGGACCCAGCTCAGCTGCTTGGAGGGGCTGCCCCACAGGATGGTGACCCCAGGCTCTGCTTCCCTGCAGGCGTTGCCATCAAGATCCCCATTGTTTGTGTGGTGCTGGAAGGAGGCCCTGGGACACTTGATGTAAGGAACTGCCCCTGCCCTCTCCCAGGAGAGCTGAGAGGGGGTAGTGGTGGGATGGAGCAGGATTGGGAAAGCATGTTAAGTTGGTGGCCAGGGTCAAGGGCAGCAAGTCTGCTCCTTGCCTGGGGTGCTGCTCTCCCAGCGTTGGTGGGAACACAGTCGTCACAGGTGAAATGCAGCAGAATAGAGATGCTGTGCTGTATCAGTGGAAGGATTCAGGATCAGTGGGGGTTTGGTGGCCTCTGCATGATATTAGGACCAGTCTCCCTGCTTGGTTGCAGACCATCTACAATGCCATCACCAATGGGACACCCTGTGTGGTTGTAGAAGGGTCTGGGCGTGTGGCAGATGTCATTGCACAGGTGGCCAACATGCCTGTGCCCAAGATAACCATCGCCTTGATCCGGAAGAAGCTCAGTGTGCTTTTCCACGACACCTATGAGCTCTTCACCGAGGGCAAGCTGGTGGAGTGGACCAAGAAGGTGAGCCTGTTGCAGGCAGGCAACTCCTTTCTCTGAGCATGTGGAGACAAAAGGGGTCCCCAGGCATACTTTCCTGTGAGCAGCAAGGCTCCCAGTGGGAAGTTTAAGGCTCAGGTCCTACTGAACATCCATCTCTTCCCAGCCATACTCAGCATTGTCCTGGTGGACACCCCAGGGCTCAGGCTCTGCCCCTCCACTGCCTGCTCACTTTGGGCAGAGAAGGACCGTGTGGCACCAACCCCAGCTGGGCTGGGAGACAGCACAGGGGACCTGCAGGAGACCCACAGGGAGCAAGGGCAGGGGTTCACAGGGGGCTGCTGAAAGTAGCAGGGAGGAGATGTTGCTGCTGACTGCCTGCCCATGGCTTTCCTTGTAGATCCAAGACATAGTGCGGAGCCAGCATCTCCTGACCATTTTCAGAGAGGGCAAATATGGCCAGCAGGATGTGGATGTGGCCATCCTCCAGGCCCTGTTCAAAGGTGAGGGGAAGGTAGCTGCTTGGGGGCATGGGAAAGGTGAATAGGATGGGGGTCACAAGTTGCCTCCTGCAGCTGCTTGGCTTGTGGAGTCACCAGAGGGCTCCTCAAAACTTGTGATGATGAACTGATCAGGAGGAATTTCTCCCAAAGAACCAAGTCTCCAAGTGGGCTGTCAAGGGGGTAAATGACCCTCTGTTCTAATGCATGCACTTTACATGCAGCATCCCAAAACCAAGATCACTTTGGTCGTGAGAACTGGGACCACCAGCTGAAGTTAGCTGTGGCCTGGAACAGGGTGGACATTGCTCGGAGTGAGATCTTCACAGATGACCATGAGTGGAAGGTAAGGCAGTACCTGTGCTGTTTGTCTGCTTCGTGGCTGCCATTGGAGGCAGAGCTGGGGAGCTGGGGGGAGATCGAGGGCAAGGGTTAGGACATTTCTCCCCATTCCTGACCATGCACAAACCTGCCTGGACCTTACTGTAAGACTGTTTGGTCAGGCTTAGTTTGTCAGCTTGAAGGCAGTTCATGTTGAGAGCACTTTTCACCGCTGCTTTGCCTAGGGAGGGTTTTTGAGGGCATTTATCTTGGGCCCTAAACTTCCATTACATTGTCAGGGGCTCTTAATCTGTCTTGTCCTTCCAAAATGCAGAGGCGGGCACGACCTGCAATTCACTGCTTGTAAAGGTCCTATTTGCCCTATAATTTTTTACAAAGGATGTTGGTATTTCATTTAGCAGCACTGGGATCCTTCAGCTGAGTGCTTGTGCACAGGGTGGGGGGAACAAGCCGGCAAGGCCCTGCTTGCTTGTATGGTGCATCCTCATGAGCTGGTGAAAGAGGGTCTGTTGTGGCTCTACCCCATACCCCAACCGAGCAGCCAAGGAAGCAGAGGGCTTCACTGCCAGGGGAGGAAGCATACTGACCTATGAGTGTGTCTCTGGGGATGTTCTGCAAATCCCAGTGCCTCCTTTCCCCTTTCCCTCCCAGATGCTATGTCAATCCCAGAAACTCCTTGAGTGCTTTCAGATAAAATCTTCCCCCCACCTGATCGAGGCCTTGCTCTGAGGCCATGGTTTCTCTCACCTCTGCCTCTGGTCTTCCAGCCTACAGATCTCCACCCTGTGATGGCAGCTGCCCTGATCTCAAACAAGCCAGAGTTTGTGAAGCTGTTCCTGGAACAGGGAGTACGTCTCAAGGAGTTTGTCACCTGGGACACCCTCATTTACCTCTACAACAACATGGCATCGTCCTGCCTGTTCCACAGCAAGCTTCAGAAGGTCCTGCTGGAGGAGACAGAGAACACAGCTGGCTCCAAAATGCCAAGAATCCAACTGCACCATGTCTCCCAGGTGCTGCGGGAGCTCCTGGGCCACTCCACACAGCCACTCTACCCCAAGCCCAAGCACGCTGAGCGGCCCCGGCTCTCCATCCCTGTCCCACACATCAAGCTGAATGTACGCATCTCCAGGTTACGTGGTGGCGGGGTTGCATTAGAGAGGGGGACACTGGCTCAAGAAACAGTCCTGCAAGTTGCAGCTGGATCGCTGTCCCTTTGCACACTCAAGAATCCTACTTAAAATCCCTTAAAGCCCTTCCTACACGCGCAGCACCATGTGGCTGTGACTCTGTTGGGCAGGACCCAGCAGGTGGAGGACAGAGAGGCTCCTCATGTGCTAGACAGGTTGGCCATATCCCCACACAGTTCTGGCCCTAGAAAAAGTGGCGTTTCCTGGATGATTACAGCCCTATCCACCCTTCTGTCTGCAGAAAAGGCCTTCTATGGCTGGTGGAGGCTGGCACGTGGGTTCAGGGAGGGCTTCGTGTTGAGGGGCTGTCTGCTCTCTGCAGTCTCTTGGCAGGTGAACACGTCTGACCGTTGCATCCCTCCCAGGTCCACGGGTCAAGCCTCCGGTCCCTCTACAAGCGCTCTTCTGGCCGAGTCGCCTTCAGCATGGACCCAGTCCGTGACCTGCTCATTTGGGCTGTGGTCCAGAACCGCCAGGAACTGGCAGAAATCATCTGGGCTCAGGTATCGCAGCCCAAACCTGTCAGTCCCAGCTGTAGGGCTCAGACAGAGCCAAGACTCCCAAGCCCAAAAGGCAAGGTTACACCTACTGGGATTCAGGCGAGCAGGTGAGCTAGGTCACAGGTCCATGACAGTGCCCAAGTCACAGCCATATGGGAGCCATCCAACAAGCCTGTGGCAGCCCTCCTAGCCTGTGGACACTCGGTGTTCACTTGATGACATTTGATGATGTTCTGGGCCAGAAGTGTGCTCTTAGCAAAGGCTAAGATAGGGCTCAGCACACTGCAAGGGGGACCCAAGAGCATGGCAGCTGGGGGTAGAGAAGGCTTCCAGCATCTCTGTGCAAGAGATGTTGTAGCTGGCTGCCAGCTGGAAAAACATGAGCATGCCACGGTTGTGGAACATGTCTTCCTCACAGCCATGGAGTCACGAACATCCCATCACCCGTGGCTTCCTATTACAAGAGCAGGAATGTCCCCAGATTCCCCGTGGCAGTTAGTTATCTGCTGACCCTGCAACTAGAGGGAAAGACAGCTCAGCCCTTGTCATGGCAAGTTGTCCTTTCTGAGCAGTGCTCAGCTTGGGGCATTCCTTTTCCCTCCTGTGGGAACCCCAAAGGACTTGTCAGGTCTGCCATGGACTTGTAGGAGTCTCAGAGTCCCATACCCTCTCTGGCCTCTTCTGCTCCAGAGCCAGGACTGCATGGTGGCTGCTCTGGCCTGCAGCAAAATCCTAAAGGAGCTCGCCAAAGAGGAGGAAGACACTGACACCACTGATGAAATGCTGGCCCTGGCTGAGCAGTACGAGAACAAGGCGATTGGTGAGTGGGAGGGGGACAACCAGAACGACTCTCATATCCCGTTGTGTGGCTAGCTTGGCTCACGTTGTGTCTAAGGGGTGGTAGGTGGGGTGGATGGTGCCAAACAGGGCTGTGCTTGTTGTGGTTGGGGTCATGGTGCCATGAGGGCTGTGCCCTGAGTGGTGGCAGGAGTGCAGAGGGAGACCATGGTGAAATGCCCAGATCCTGCTGTGAAATACTCATTGGTGCTCCCCCTGCTAAGCACCGAAGCTGGCCCCAGAGTTCAGCCTTGTCTCCCTGGTCCCCCAGGTGTGTTCACAGACTGCTATCGCAAGGATGAAGAGAGGGCCCAGAAGCTCCTCATCCGTGTCTCTGAGGCCTGGGGGAAGACAACCTGTCTGCAGCTGGCACTGGAGGCCAAAAACATGAATTTTGTGGCCCACGGAGGTGTCCAAGTGGGTTCCCAGTGGTGATGCTTGGGGGTGGTGGTGGAATGGGTGAGGGGGGAGTAAGCAGCATGTCCCCTGCCCCAGATTCAGGGTGCCTTGTTTGCAGAGGTAGGGCTCAGACGGAGGGACTGTGCCCTGCAGTTGGTGGCTGAGCACCCTACCTCCCGCAGCGGCCTGTGCCAGGGTCTGTGGTGGGCCTGCCGTATTCTCCCTGCTCCCGGGGAAATTGATCGTCCCTGATCCTCCTGGGGGACAGGCCCGGGCTCTGTCCGTTGGGTGGGCTAGCTGAACGTCTCAAGAATTGGCCAGAAGGTAGAGGCGGCTCCTGTAACCACTGCTCCTCTTCTCCTCACAGGCCTTTCTGACAAAAGTCTGGTGGGGGAAGCTGTGCATTGACAATGGGCTTTGGCGGGTGATTGCGTGCATGCTCTTCTTCCCACTTCTCTACACCAGCCTCATCACCTTCAGGTACATCGTGCAGCTGGGGGTATGCATGCATGGAGGCAGGATTCTCCTTCAGCCTCATCCTTCAACTGGCTTGCTCTCTGGCCCTGTGCCGCACAGGACAGGAGCCTTTCCTTTATGCAACCACCCAACACGTGCCCAAGAGCACCCTTAGCACACCTGTGTGCCAGAGCCTTCAGCCTCACCTTGCAGTGCCTGCAGGTCCCCTTGGGGTGGCTGCAGTGACCCCAGGGACCAGCTGGGAGGGTCAGACTGTTGTGCAGGGGCTGGGAGAAGCTGTTGTGACATCTCCCTGGGCAGCACATAGTTTGGAGCGCTAATCTGCCAGCAAGGCCCCTTGTGAGCTCTAGCTGGCGAGCACTATTATCCACATGGCCTGGTCAGAGCAGTGCCCCTCACCTGCATTGCTAGCAGGCAAACCTCAGGCAGCTGAGCCATGCTTTTGTCCTTGCTCCCCCCAGGGAGAAGAAGCTGCAGCCCATGAACTGCCTGACACGTTTCCGGGCCTTCTTCACAGCACCTGTGGTCATCTTCCACATGAACATTCTCTCTTACTTCACCTTCCTCCTGCTCTTCGCCTACGTCCTGATGGTTGACTTCCAGCCGTTACCATCCTGGTGGGAGTACCTCATCTACTTCTGGCTCTTCTCCTTGGTGTGCGAGGAGACGCGCCAGGTATGGGGTGGGCAGAGCAGAGGCTGGGAGGAGGTGAGATGGTCCAGGCTGCCAGAGACACCCTTCTGGGTGCTCCTGGAAGGTCCCGTCTAGCTTGTGTTGCCGAGCTGCCTCTAACATCACCATCCATTTGGAGAGGTCCTGGCAGAAGGAACTGCCAGATCGCCCTGTCTCTGTCTCACGAGCTACCTCTGGCCTGGCCCTTGGTACTCGCAGAAAGGCACACTGGTTTGAGTCAAAAACATCAGGAGATGGAGGGACCACTTCCTTCCTTGGGCATTTATTCCCAGAAGTATTTCCACACTTTGTTTCACTTTTTTTTTCCTTTCTTTCAGTTTTTGCTTCATCTCTGTGCCTTTCCTCAACAGACTAAAGAGCCCCCTGTCTCAGGTATCTCTCCCCATGCTCCTCCATGCCCATGTAGAATACCCTGTAGATTCAGGTTAACTTCAGGTAAGCAAGGAAGTCCGGTGATGGCTAGCAGATCTGTGCCACCCCTCCCTTTTACATGGCAGCTGAGTATCTTACAAGACTTTCACTGACATACTAACCCCTCTTCTCTTCCCAACAGCTGTTGTATGACCCAGATGGGCTTGGGGTCCTGAAAATGGCTTCCCTGTACTTCAAGGACTTCTGGAATAAGTTGGATGTTTGTGCCATCGTGGTTTTTATCACTGGGCTGACTTGCAGGTGAGATGTAGAGCCATTTACCTTGCAGTGCATGGGCTCAAGTCACAACTGTAGTCTGCAGCTGGCCCTAAACTAGTCTGAGAATTGTGCACTTTTTTTTTTTTAATTGCAGTTTCTTCTTCAAAAGACCAGTGAAGATTTTTATAATCATGTGATTAACTCCAACCAATTTACTTCTGTTTTCAACTGTTTTTAGGAGAGATGTTTTTAATGCTGCAACTCTCAACCAGCAATCTAGGGAAGATCACTGCAATAGCAGAAATGTAATGCTGTGAGATCAGAAAAAAAAACAACGCACTGGTATCACTGAGCTGTTTCCTTTCCTCTCTTCTGTGCCCAGGCTCATTCCATCAACTTTATATCCCGGACGCATCATACTGTCATTGGCTTTTATTATTTTCTGCCTACGTCTGATGCATATTTTCACAGTCAGTAGAACGCTGGGGCCCAAGATAATCATTGTGAAGCGCATGGTGAGAGCACCTCTCCATCCTGTCAGGCCTGGCTTCCAGCTAGAGCAGCTGGAGGCCTGCAGGGCACGTGCGACCCACGTTGTGCTGTCCTGGAGGGTAGTTTGCTCCAGGATGCAATTTTGCTTCATCCATGTCTTTGCAGATGAAGGATGTCTTCTTCTTCCTCTTCCTGCTAGCAGTGTGGGTGGTGTCCTTTGGGGTTGCCAAGCAGGCCATCCTGATCCACAATGAGGAGCGTGTGGAGTGGCTTTTCCGTGGTGTAGTCTACCACTCCTACCTGACCATCTTTGGACAGATTCCTTCCTACATCGATGGTAAGGGACAGCAGCCTGTAAAATTTTGCGGCACATGCAGGATGGCTTTGTTACAAGGCTGAGGGGTGCCAAGCTCATGCAACAGTCTGCTAGCCCATGGAAGCCCTGCACAGGACTCCTCTTCAAGCCACAGCCATGGCAGGGGGGTTGGAACTAGATAATCTTTAAGGTCCTCTGCAGCACAAGCCATTCTATGATGCACAATGAGCTTGGAAACACTCAGTATGCACCAGTTGCTCAAATCTCTGCCATACTCTAAGCCACCTTGATGCTGGCAGTTGTCAGGGAGCACAACATGCTCCTTGTGACACCGTGAGGTTTGGCTGCAGTGGAGTAGTGCTGTACTCTTTTGCAGGGGTGAACTTCAACATTGATCAGTGCAGCCCCAATGGGACTGACCCCTACAAGCCCAAGTGCCCAGAGACCAATGAGGACAACAAGAAACCCATCTTCCCAGAGTGGCTGACAGTCATCTTACTGTGCCTATACCTGCTCTTCACCAACATCCTCCTCCTTAACCTCCTCATCGCCATGTTCAAGTGAGTCTGACCTGGACCCGTGGTCCTGACAGTGAATCAAGCTGGCTTTATTGCAGGCTTGGCCAGGGCCAGGGCACTATGTGCTGAGAAAGTGTGAGGAGATGCCTTGTATGAGCATGGACCAGACCTCAGGGGTGCTTTCGTGGGGAAGGGGAGGGTTATAGACATGGTGGAAGCAGAGGTTGCAGGCCGGGTCTGTTCAGGGAGACAAGTAGAAGCCAGGGCACCACACGGCTGAGGTGTGCCTCCTTGCCCTCATTTCACAGCCAACTGTGTTCTGTCCCCAGCTACACGTTCCAGCAGGTCCAGGCACACACAGACCAGATCTGGAAGTTCCAGAGGCACGACCTGATTGAGGAATACCACGGCCGCCCGCCCGCACCTCCGCCGTTCATCCTCCTCAACCACCTGCAGCTCCTGGTCCGGCGAGTCCTGCTGTGCAGGCCAGCCACGCGCCACAAGCAGCTCAGTGAGGAACAGCTCCCTTCCCTTCCTTTGCTCCCTCCCTGGGGCACGAGGTTTGGCGTCTGTGTTGTGGCATCAGAGTTTGGGATGCCTCGGGATATGACAGCATTGCCATCCCCTTCCCCTGGCAGAAGAGAAGCTGGAGAAGAATGAAGAAGCTGCCCTGCTCTCCTGGGAGATGTACCTGAAGGAGAACTACCTGCAGCACCAGCAGTGCCAGGAGAAGCAGAACACAGAGCAGAAAATCAGAGACATTGCACAGAGGTACTGACACTGCTGAGACAGGGACATCCCATCCTTGACTGTCCTGAGCAGGAGGGAATTGGGATTGGTGCTCTGGGACCTCAGGGAGCTGTTGCTACACTCCTTGCTGTGTATGCAGGAGATGGGAGAGTGCTCATAGGAATCTGTCCTGTGGAGGTGGCTGCACCCACATGGAGTGGGCTGCTGAGCACCTACAGCAGGCACTACTCCTAAGGGGGTTCTTCTCTGCACTGTCCCTCCAGAGTTGATGTGCTGGCAGAGCTGCTGGACTTGGATCGGGTGAAGAGGACAGGTCTGGTGGAGCAGAGATTGATCGCTCTAGAAGACCAGGTGAGGCAAAAACTGAACAATTGCCTTGGAAAGGTGGGATTTTCCAAGGGGGTGAGTCAACTGAACCACAGCATAAGAGAAAGTTCCTCTGAATCAATCCCCCTTTGAAACAGCTTGAGTTTTGTTGCCAAAGCAATAGCTTCAAAGAAGAACAGGCATATAGGAAATACATACCTTTCTGTTCTGTTTGTCTCCAAAATGAAAAGGATGAAAACGGGATAATGGGAGGTTGTGGGATGAGCCCCTGTACTGGTCATCCAGCCTCCTCCTTGGCTTGAGAGAGCCCTACAGGCCCTCTGGCAATGGGGGACTTTCAGCCTCCTCCCTGTGAAGCTGTTCCACACCACGAATGTGCACTGCCAGCCCAGGGGCTGGGCTGCAGACCAGCACCCCTCCAACACAGCTCATGAAAGGACTGAAGCGCAGGGCTGATCTTAAGTGGGCTTTTGAGCTAGTCAGGGCCACTGAGGCCTGTTAATTCTCTTAGGGCCCTGGCAGAAGCATCTTTTTTTTCTGTTGACCCAAAATCAGGAATGATTTTGCAACTCTATTTTTTTTTTTTTAATCTCCATTTAATTTGCAGAGAGGGAAACAAGATGGTGTATTGGGGACTGGGGGACTCTGCTTAGGTGCTGTGTGTCCATCCCCAGGCATCAGTCCTGGGCTACCTGAGGAACGAGCCAGTTGTGCCAAGAGTATGGGGACCACGTGCCATAAGCCTACAATGAGACAACACAGAGACTCCTATGTCATTTGGGGGAGAAATAATATAAGTGCAGCAGAGTCCCACCACTCTTCTGGGTGGTTTCTAAGGGAAAGGGGAATGGGTGGCACTGGGAGGGCAATGCCCACGCACTGGGGCCATGCAGAAGGGGCTGACCCTCCCCTGTCCCATGCAGGTTCATCAGAGTGCCAAAGCCTTGAGGTGGATTATGCAGGCCCTGCAGGGCAATGGCTTCACTTCAGAGGAGGACATGCCACTCTTGGGTAAATACAGCTGGCTGCACTGCAGCAGCACTGGGGGAAGTCCAGGGCCTGCCCTGGGGCCAGTCCCAGCCTCCAGGCTGGAGCCCTCCCTGGAGCCCATGGCTGAGGCTCTTCATGCAGCATGGCACAGAGGAGGCTCCTGTCCCTCCTCGTCTTGCCTGAAGGGATGCCAAGGAGCCAGACCCACTGGGGGCGTCAGCAGATCTTGTCCTGTACAGACTCAGCCAGCCTCCTGGCTGAGCCACAGCCCTCAGCACCAGTCCTGCTGAGGCTCAGCACCCCGCTCTGCAGGGTCTCACTGTCTCTGTCTACCTTGCAGCCTCCAGCAGAACCTCAGAGATGAAGGAGCTGGACCTGGAGGAGAAACCTGAAGAGAAGCAGCCCCCATACCATGTGCTCAGTCGAAACCTCATCTACCCAGGGTCTCACACCATCCGCTTCCCCGTGCCGGATGAGAAGGTGCCCTGGGAGGTAAGAGCTCTGGCCTAGGCAGCAGTGCTAGAGGAGGGGACCATGGGCTGCTCCCATGGGTGGGAAGGGGAATAGAGCTTTTCGTTTCAACCCAGAGAGAGAAGAATTAAGCTTGGGAGCTGCTGAACTCTGTCAGAATTCAGCACCCCAGTGCTGGGTGTCTACTTGGTGGAGGGTCTAACCATGGCTGGAGATGCTTCCCTGGGAAAATGCTGTGGTTGTGCTCAGTAAAACAAGACTGGGTCTCACTTGGGGATGTCTGGAGGTTTTTGAGATGGGAAGGCCCATCTGGGCTGTCCCCTCACCAAGGTCCCACAGGGTAGCCATGCTGGGCATGACAGCTCCAGTGAGATTCTGTGTCTGGGTGAACAGCTCCTCTAAGGCCCTCTGAGGGACAAGAAAAGGGAAGTGAACATTGTTCCTGCTGGGATTGTGGTAGGGTTTTCTGTGGTGCTTGGATGGGAGACAGAAGGAGCAGACACCTGCCTCCTCGCTTTCTGAATCAGGAATGTAGGTCGGGGACAGGATCTAGTGCTGGCTTCCATGAGGGCACAAGTGAGGTCCCAAGCCTCCAACCAAGACACAGAGCTCAGCCCCAGAGCCCTTCCTGCCTGGGGGAGTGATACCATGAGCTAGGTGGAGGAAAGAACTGTGAGAGAAAATGTAACCAGGGTTCCCAGTCCTTGCTGGCCACCAGAGCAAGGATGCAAGTGGGGTCTGACATGGCCACATGCTCTGCAGGTGGACTTCCAGCTGTATGACCCTCCTGCCTACTCAGCCGACCACAAGGACACAGCTGCGCAAGACCCATTCAACCTGTGAGTGTCCCCGGGGGGCTCCCTCCCCATCCAGCCCTTCGTCCCTGCCCTGTCCCCCCACGTAGTAGCCCTCACTGTCAAACTGCTTCCTGCCTCCAGCTCCTTAGAGTCTCTCCTGAAGATAAACTACAATGCCATGGACGGGCTGATTGACCGGCAGAGCTTCCATGGCCTCTACGCCGTGCAGGATGGACTGCCGCTGTGAGTGCACCCACCGTGGGGTAGGTGGGTGAGGTGGGAACAGTGGGGATAGGCACCTCTGAAAAGCACCACCCACACCAGAAGCTGCTGTCACGGCTGTGTGAGCCAGGAGGGCTGCAGTCCTTTTGGCAGCTAAGAGTGGGGCATGGAAATGGCACGCATAGCCCTTGGGGTATGTCTTCCTCAGGGCTATGCTCCCCCCAAAACAAACAAACAAAAAAGCACCCCAGAACACACAAAATGCAATGGTGGGGAATTTGGGAATAGGGTCTAGGGCTTTGGCCAGCTCTGTGGTGTAAGCCTCCATGCCTGCTTGCTCTTTCCTACCAGGAATCCCATGGGCAGGACAGGTCTGCGAGGCCGCGGGAGGCTGCACAGCTTTGGGCCCAACCATGCCCTGCACCCAGTTGTGACCCGGTGAGTGTCACGAACGGGGAAGGAGGCACAAAGCCCTCTCAGAGAGGCCAGGATGTCTGGCAAAACCCATCCAAAGCAGGAGTCTTCTGCATGCTGGGAAGGGGGGAGCTGGGTATGGCTTGCAGAATAACATGGACCTGTCTCTCACAGCTGGAGGAGGAACTTGGATGGGTCCATTATCAGGAAGAGCCTGAAGAAGATGCTGGAAGTGCTGGTGGCCCAGTACCCCCTGTCAGATGTCTGGGCTCTGCCTGGGGTAAGTGGAGGTGGCCTAGGAGGCTCTGAGGCAACCTGGTCCAGCCAAGTCCCAGGAGCTCTGCAGGCCCTGAAATGCCCTGTGCAAAAGGGAGAAACACAGATGGGTATAGGACCAAGAGGAGGGAGGCACCACTGCTGGTTGCCCCACTCCAGCAGAGCTTGTGGCAACTTCTGCGGTGGTGGCAACCATCAGATGTGCTGAGCTGGTGGCGGTGAGGGAGGCTGGGCTGGGCTACGAAATCTGTTTTGGTGCAGGGGTCGCTGGAGCCAGGCGAGATGCTGCCACTGAAACTCAAGTGGGTCCTGCGCCGGGAGTTCTGGCCTCAGTTCCAGAACCTGCTGAAGCAAGGCACCGAGGTATGGAGCACACGGAGGAGATATGGGGCAATATCCCACAGCCTCTGGGGCCTCTCAGTGCCCTTGGAGCAGTGCTTATGGCCCTGCTAATGCAGCAACCCTTCACTGTGCACAGATACACAAAGGGTACCTTGATGACCCCCGCAACACAGACAATGCCTGGGTTGAGACTGTTGCTGTCAGCATACACTTTGACAGTCAGAACGATGTGCAGATGAAGCGACTGAATTCGGTAAGAGCCTCTTGCCTCTGTGGCTCCCTGACCTGGCTCTCAGCTCTCACTGCTCCTTACCCCCAGCACGCACGTGATGTCTCTGCTCCCCTTCCAGTTCCTCCAGGGCTGCGACCCAGAGCTGTGCATCCGCTGGCAGGTGCTGGACAGGAGGATGCCCCTGCACGCCAACCACAAGCTGCTCCTGTACAAGGTCTCGACCCTCCTTGGTGCCTACTACTGAATCCTCAAGCACAAGCTGACTCCTGCAGCCCCAGGCTGGGCCCTGCTGCTATGCCCCAGCTCATCTGTGAGGCCGTGGGAAGCTGCTGGAGCCTGGGCAGCTACTGCAGCACCCACAGTCACCACCGCGGCTGAAATCCCACAGCCACCAGCTCGTCCTTCCCCGTCCTTCAGAGAGGCTGAGTTCAGCCCCAGCTTGTCACTCCCTGCTTCCACATCAGCCCCAGTGCTAGCCCAGGGCTCGGACCAGGCAGAACCACGGGGCTGTCCCTACAAGGTGTTCCTTCTCTCAGCCCCTCCCTGCTGTCTGCTTTGCTGTGGGTGCTGGGGACATGCCTGCCCCCCTTCCTCTCCACGTCCATCGGGCAGTCGTGCTCCCTGCTCACCCTCTGGGCTCCAGCAGCCCCATCAGCATCACTCCTGGAGAACTGCTGCAGGGAAGGCTTGGGGTCTTTTGCATCTGACTGTCCTGCAGGCTGCTACCATGACAGACATCCCTCTGTCTCCATTTAGACACCGTCTTGAGCTGTGATCCAGCACTTTGGAAGGTGCCAGCAGCTCTTGGCTTATATACCCACAGCTTTATACTCCTGCACAGGTCCTCCCCTCCAGCTCTTATGTGATCCCATGCGTGTATGCTGAGCAACACATTGCAGCTGATCTTCTTCCCTCTGTGGGAGCCAAGGCAGCAGCTAAATGACACCTGCCTCCCCCGTCCCCTCGTGCACATGGGCAGCCAGGGCAGCTCGCTGCTCCGTGGCCACGCGGGCAGGTAGGGAAGCGAGTGAGGACACTTGTACCCATCACAGACAGCTCTGGTCTTGAGAAGTCCGTCAGTCACCTTTGCTGTTGCCGGCCATAGGAAGGATGAGGCACAGCAGAGACGTTTCCCAGGGCCTCTTGATAGTCCACACCAGCCCAGGGAGGGTGGACAACAGCTGGCGCTGCTCAGGGAGGGATTCCAGCTGCCTTCCCCTCACCCAATGCACCAGACACCGGCCAGCCAGAGCTGTCCTTCCCCACTGGTGGCCATCACAGCACAAGGGCAGTCTCACCAGTAAATGCAGTGGGGCTGGGACAGGGGGTCGGAGTGGCAATTTAGTCAACCCTCAATAAACCATGTATTAAAGGCTGGTGGTTTGTCATGGCTCTTTAAACACTGGCTGTGCCCGGGGACTGTGCTGAGGAACACATTTCCAGGATGAGCCCGGTTTGAGCGTTCCCACCCCAAGTCTTCCTGCACAAATCCAATTCACTCGCAGACTCGCCCACAATGCTGGCCACACGGATGTCTCGTCATGTTTGGAATAAAAAAAAGGAGCTGTTGGGAAGCAAGCTGTGTGCTGAGGCTTCAACACAGCCTGCTCAGTATCTGCCCCTGGTGTCCCCCCACCACCGAGAGTGGGAGAAGGGACTCATGGCTGAGCACCAAATAGTGGAGGGAAGAAGGTCCACCTGCCTCACCCCCTGAAGGACTGGGGGCACCTTTGAGATCCCCCCACTATTTCTGCCCCTTACAGAGATATTCAGTGGCTCCTTTCTAAGCTCCAGCTCCCACAGCCGGGCTGTTAAAGCAAACTCATTGCTTCCCTTAAAACACAAAGTCATCTCTAAATCCCTGCTTTGGCAAAACCCTTGGAAAAGTGACTTGTGCCAGCTCATGGACCAGATGGTAAAAGAACTCCAGGTTTTGTTATTTAAAAAACCCAGTGGTGATTAAGCCAGCCTGATGATCTCGGGAGTCTTGACTCACCACTTTTCTAACACTTGGCGTTGCTGAGATGGGAACTCAGAGCTGCAAACCACCACATCCCACGTTGAAGCTGGAAGCAGGGGCAGAGGCTCCCAGGTGGTGCCCGTCTCGACACCCCCATCCTGCAGCACCCCGTGTGTGTCTGGGTGGGGTGTGCAGAGCTGCGGGTGGGAGGGAGGCGTTTTGTAATCACTGCAGCTCTATGTCTGCGTGCAATTAACCTTAAATCAAAACCGAGGATACCTGGAGGGGTTTTAGGGACCAAAGGAGGAGCCCCCATTGTGGGCAGAGCAGCTCGACTTCCTGCAGCTTTCATGGAGGGGTGCACGCAGTTTATTGGAGCCCTGGTTAAGCAATAGATCACCCCAGATAAAGGCGAGGAAAAGCATCCCTAACCCTGCGCACAGGGGTGTAAGGACCAGACAAGGCAGTGGAGGCCAGCAACACGCCAACACACCCACAAAACCCTCGGGATGAGTGCCCAGGAGCGCGCCTGCCCTGCCACCTAGGCAATGCCGGCCATGACAAATGCCTCTGCCTGCCAGCTGCAGCTGTGCAGCGGGTCCGTGGGTTTGTACAATACACACACGTCTCTCAGCAAGGACAACCAAGAGCAGCCACGGTGGAGGGGAGGGTCAGCAGGCGGTGGTGCGGAGAGGGACCCCCAGAGACAGCCCAGGCACGAGGCACGGCGTGCCGTGTGGGGCCATGGGATCCTCGCCAGCTTTGGGGCCCCTGGTGTCGGGCAGCCAGAGCCAAGCTGAAGCCAACTTTTCCCCACCTTCTCCCACGTCATTTCCTCCCCACTGCCACATGCCCGACCCAAGAGCACACGCTCTGCTTGGGCTTTTTCTTCCCTGGCTTTGCATGAGCTCTAGCTGTGGACAGCAGGGCTCTGGGACACTCCTGGCTGGAGGCTGCTGAGCCCGGCAGCTCCTGTCCTCCTCTCTGCCCTGTGGCACGCACAGCCAGCCGTCCCCGGGTGGATGCTGCAGTTGTCCCTGGGCTTCGTCTGTTCCGGGCTGGGGTCTTCCCACTTCCACGCCCTTGCTCGTCCCAGTCCCGGCAAGGAGCTGAGTACGCCTCGGCCACCTCATGTGGTTTTCAGCTTCAGCACCTTGGAAAGTGGCTCCTTGGCACTGGAGTAGATGAGGTAGGAGCCCTCGGTGGTGTTAAACGCCTCCCAGTCTCTACAGCCAACGGTGGGAAGGTGGTGAACTGCTACGAAGCCTTCATAGCCTTGCCACCTGCACGGGGAGGGCAGTTAGCTCCGGGGGCACTAAAAGTGGGCAGGAAAGCCGGACCTGGAGCCTGGCACCTTCCACCTCCATGCAGTGCTTCAGGGTGAGGGCTTCCCTTCCTGCCTGGAGGCCTGTGCAGAGACAGGGAGCAGGCCTATCTGTCTCCCCTTGCACCCTCCCTGTGCTCTCTCCAGGAGAGCAAAGAGCCACCCGCCCGTCCCCACGGCTGTGTCTTCCCCATGGGGTGTCCTGCACCCAGCCAGTCAGTGCAGGCATGAGGCTGGGACCTGGCCCCTCAGGCAGGGACAGGAGTGCCCGTGTCCTCCTGCTGCCCCCAGGTCTGTTGGAGAGCTCGCCCTGCCCCAGCCATGCAGCAGTACCTGTAGATAATACTGTTAACAGAGAAGGTGAAGCCATCGAAGGAGTTTGCTACCACCAGAAAGGAGTCGTCCCCCATCGAGAAGAACTCCCAGTCCAGGGCGCTGGGGGATGAAGCAGGCAGAGGTGGGTGAGATGCAATGACCCCACACCGAGCCCTGCCACCCTGCTCTGACCCCACTTCCAGGCACCCGGACATCCCCAGCCCCAATCTTCCAGGTCTGGGAAACCCCAGTCTTCCCAGGCTGCTCCTGAAAGAAAATCCCTCCTTCTTCTCAAATCCAAGGCCTTCCCTTAATTCCCACTGGGATTCAGTGCCCAGGCCTCGTCTCCCATTGCCCTCCCCATCAGTTTCATGCTCCAGCAGCATGCGAGCCCCCGTGAACTCTCCGGGCCCTCCAGGAGACCCGTATGCAGTTTGGGGTGCTCAGAGTAATACCAGGAGCACCCCCGCTCTTTGCACAGGTACCTGTAGGTGAGGAGATCCTGGAATTTGACAAACATCTGGGCCGTGACGTTCAGCTCATAGATGGAGGAGTTGATGGCATAGAAATTAGAGGGCACTGGCATCCCACTGTCGTAGCTGTGGCTGTTGGCGACAGCCAGGAAGACTCTGTCCCCGATATGAAAGACCTCCCAGTCGGCAGCACCAAAGGTCTGAGGGGAAAGAAGCCACCCAAGAAGCATCACATGGGACAAGCCTTTTGCAAGTCAAGCACGCTAGGAAGTGTGGTGAACCTGACAGGGGTGCAGTGTGGATGCTACCCGGTCTTAAGACCTTCCAAGGAAGAAGACAAACTTCCCTTGGTCAATTCCTAGGGGAGAACCAGCGGGAAACTCTTGCTACCTTTTCAGAGGACTAAAGAGGACCAGCCATCAAAATTATTCCCTGGCTTGTCTCAACCCAGAGGGGAACTGAGAAGCAGTGTGTGAGCAGTGGGTAACCTTACCAGAATAGACTGGAAGAGCTGGAAAGAGCCACGGAGCCAGATGTAGATGTGTGAGTAGATCTTTGTGGATGTGCCATTAAACGTGTTGGCCACGGCCAGGAAGGAATATGGCCCAATGGTGAAAAATTCCCAGTCGTAGGCACCAGAGGTAGGGATGGTCTGGTTGGTTTCAAAGAGCCCGGTCCGGGGGTTCCACCTGTATATCACACTGTCTATGTTGTGGTTATTCCCTGCGGGAGACAAGGACATGCAGAGTGAGGAAAGAATAGAATAAAGACCCAGAAGCAGGTCAGACGAGGCAGTATTTGCCAGCCTTATCACGTGGGAGCCCTTCACCCCCTGAGGAGAGGACCCTGGGAGCATTTCCACTTGCCCCTGGTGTGGTGGAGAGCCTGGAAACTTCCTGAAGCTCCAGCCAGAGCCTAATCATTACCTATTTATTTATTATTATTCCAACAAAAAGCTGGCCCCGTCCCAGGAGGGGGGGGCGGGTACCTTCTCTGTGGTTGACCACCGCGAGGAAAGCCTCTCCCTCAATGACAAATGCCTCCCAGTCCCTAGCGCTGTGCGTGGTGATCCTCTGATGGGTGATGAATTTCTCCTTCCTGTGGCTCCACTTGTATATTACAGAGAACTCCTGACCCCTGTCGTTCTGCTCAAAATTAGCCACTGCTAGGAAGATCTGAAAAATAACAAGCCAGGACATCTCGTTTTTCTCCTCTCACGGGGGCACATACAAGCACGGGCAGGACAAGGATGGGTTGGGAGGCTGGGAGGCTTCCCACGGGGAAAGGTTGTTCAGAACAAAAAAATCACAGGTAAAATGACAACAGGAAAAATGATAATGGTGCCCTGAAATAAAATATTTTCCAGGCCAAAGAAAAACCCTGCAGCCAGGACAGGTGGTACCAGGGTAGGGAAAATCCAAACTCCCCTGGGAGCCCTGCAGCTCTCAGCAGATGATTTTTTGCCTGGCCTGGAGCTCCTTGCAAGGGGATGACCCCACAGGAAGATCCTGCCAGCATCGGGGGCTGACAGTTGCCTGGGTGGGTGCAGCTGTGCCTCAGCAAACAGGGGGCAGTCCCTAGGATGGACCCTAACCTGGTGAATACATGCATCAGCGTGACTCTGTCAAAGACACATGCGATGAGGATTTACCCCCTGCACCATGCCTGAGACACAGGTCTGCCCTGGGCTAGGTGAAGGGAAGCCAGCGTGGGCCACCTGCAGCTTCGCGCAGCCCTGAAACAACCTTCCAGGCAGACTCACCTTTTTCCCTATGGTGAAATACTTCCAGGACTGAGCTTGGTAGGTGGGGATGTTCTGGTAGGGCACAAACTTCCCATCAGTCCACTTGTAGACGGCTGACCCCGGGGGGGTGTACCGGTTGGCAGTGGCCGCAAAGAGACCCACTTTTGGGATGGTGAAGACCTCGATGCCCATTGTCTCCGAGTTGGTCACCAGGCTCTGGTGCTCCTCCACATAGTCCAGCCGCTGTTTGGCTAGAAAACCATCAGAAAGGAGAACTCAGAACTGGATGGCCCTGCTGTGAGATGCGCTCAGCACCGAGATGCACGGTACAAGTCCTGATGGCTTCCAGAGGTAGGCAGGGATGGGGAAACCAACTGCTGCCAGCTCCTGGAGAAGACAAAAAACTCGTCCAAACCCAGCACATGGTTGCTGTCATAAGAAAAGCCCCAGAAGAGGGGCAAAGGATCACTTGGTTGTTCTGTGCCTCCTGCTCCATGCTCTCACGCTGAAGCCTGGGCAGGCCGGTGCCCAGGGAGGTGGTCGCGGCACCCAGGCTGCTGCAGTGTAAGAAGCAGCAATGCCCTCACACACGCCTTTATTTTTAGGTAGTCCTGAGTGATGATCCTTGTGTGTCCCTTCCAATTCGGGATATTCTATGACTGTCTGGAGACGGATTTTGGTAATTGTGAGCATGTGGGTGAAATTTGAGTTTTATTTTCAAAGTCCATCCTCTTTCCTGCAAGGCCTGGGTGCTCCAGTGTTGCCCTGCTATTTTCTGCACCAAGGCCAGTAGGGCTGGAAGAACATGGGGACCTGCCACTGTCACCTTCCCACTGCTCGCCCCACTATCTCCAGGGGCTGAGGAGTCCTTCTGCTCCTTCCCCTCTACCCGCGAGCACTTTGGCACCAGCAACACGCACACACTGGGGACCCGCAGCAGGAAGCAGCCCAGCACCTGGTGGCCGGAGCTGTCCTGCTCAGGCAGACTGACCTGAGAAGGACGGGGAGGGACAGACAGCACAGCACGGACAGACAGCACAGACACTATGTGAGTGAATCCAGAGCTGCACTGAGAGTACTGATGTAGGCACAGACAGAAGCAGCATGCAGAGACAACCCCACTGTATCACCCTGCTGGTTGTCAACGTCCTTGGTTCCTGGCCCCAGTGCCACCGAGGGTGAATCTCTGCTCCTCTCATGCTGGAAGAGCTTCCCCCCTCCCAGCAAGCATCATGCATGGCATTTAGGTACCTTCCAGCATGGAAATCCAGGTGCTGCCATCACAGAGGTACAGCCCTCTCCGGGGGGCGTTGAACCAGAACTGCGCCTTCTCCTGCTTGGTGCAGGGTGGACGGGACCCCAGGGTCACCTTCATGTCAGTCTCTGGGCACAAACAGGAGCAAGGCAGGCGCCCTTAATGCACGTGATGGAGGAAGGAAGAGGCTCACCCCAAGACACACAGCAGGCTGAACATCCCGGTGGGCACCAGAGGACACAGCATCCTGGCCCTGAGCCAGATGGCCGGCTGCTGGCACCCAGGGGGCTGCTGGCACCAGCAGTGTGAGCCCATGGCCACCATGTTACCAGGGAGGCTCGAGTCTCACCTCTCTTCTTCAGGCTGGATTCACATGGACCCCAGTCCCTGTCACCCCGTAGCAGTGCCCACCTGCCCCCCGAGCTACCCGGCTTCTCCTCCTCCTTTTCCCAAGTTCAAGCCACCCAGATCTCTCTCTGTTATCCCCAGGGGAGACTTCCAGGGTTCTTAGGAAATGCTCCTGCTCCATGCCCTCCTACATGCAACAAGCCCCCTGCAACACTGGCAGGACAGAGCCAAGCGCCCCGAGCACCCGCTGGCGAGCACTGACCGTAGGGGTACTTCAGCACCTCGTTGCTCGCTGACTTCACCGGCACGTCCTGGAGAACAGCGGGGATGGAGAGCGTGGCTGCTTCAAAATTCACAGCCGGGCATATCCGAGGGGTGGCGTCGGCTCCTGGCAGCAGGACGAGCTGCCTCAGCAGACCCTGGGAAAGCAGGAGCAGGGGAACAGGAGCGAGTCCTGTGAGGCTGGGAAATGGAAGCTGCAGGTGGTTCACGACCTGAGCTGCCCCCCAGACTCCTGTTTGCTTCCCTCCTTCCCAGGCTACGACTCGGTGTGATTCACACACGTTTCTCAGATCACCATTACGTGCCAAAACCTCTGACCTGGGCAGTTTAACAGCTGACATGGCTGGAGCACTGGCAGGGGCTGTGTTAGCTGCAGAAGGCTTTCACTGCCACCACTTCTCAGAACCAGGCAGGCCCAGGTGTAATTTTTGTATTAACGAGACTGTGCCACCAGCTGTTGCACATTTGTCCCATCAAGTCCGTGCAGCCAGGAGGCCACGGGCTGCCAGCCAAGCAGAGGTCCCCCCACGACCACGCACACAGCACCTTCACCCTGATCTGCCTGGGGACCCCTGCCCCGCAGCGACCTGGTGACACAAGGGACACCTACCGTGAACAAGCCTTTCCTTCTCCTCCTGTTGCCCAGGTAAAATCTGGCTCTCTTCACAGACAGAGAAGCTGGAAATGGCGTCTCCAGCACCCTGCAGCAGGCAGAGGATGATAACGTCGTGGTGGCGGCTGGGGGACACAACCACCCAGCAGAGCACCTCCTGCCCTCTGCGTCCCCCAGCACCTCTCCCCCAAGCCCCCCAGGAGCTGCCCCCGACCTACACGTCCTTGGGGCTGCTGCAGTCCACCGTCAGCGAGAAGGACTGGCCGGAGACGGCCAGGACGAGCGTGTGCCAGCGGCTGTCTGCCAGGGAGACGTTGCGGAAGGTGACGCGGGTCTGCCAGCCGCTGGAGCGCTCCTGGCTCCAGAAGAGGAAGTGGAGCTTGCTGGGCGCGTAGCGGAGCCCCACCAGCACGCTGGGGCTCTCCTCGGCCATCAGCGTGAAGATGTACTCGTTCCTCTGCAGGAGGAGGCCAGGGAAGGTCTGCCCGCTCCTCTCCCGGCCTCACACCCGACGACAGGGGCCGGTCCCGGCCCCCAGCGGCAGCGCTTACCTTGGCGGGGACGTCGAGGACTCTCAGGGTGACGATAATGGAGAACTCTTCAGGGAAGCGGTCGCAGTGGACGAAGAGGCGCGAGGCGGGGAAGCCCAAGGCCCGGGGCCAGGCGGCGGCGAGCTGGAGGCCGCGCACCCCCTGCACTTGGAACACCCGCAGGCCGCGGGCCAGGCCGCCGGCCGGCACCACCTCCGAGAGGATGTCCAGCGGGCGCAGGTCTATGCAGAGAGACCGTGGGAAACGTCACGGCTGTGCCAGCCGCCCTGCCCTCGAGCTCCCCTGCTCGCTCAGGGCAGCAAACCCATGTCCAGCGTTAGCTACAGCGCTCTGCAACACCGCAGGGGCCAAGGCCGGCCTCCCCACCCCACAGGGAGGATGCTGTGGCGGGGTCTCGATGGCATGAAGCACCCCACGTGCTGATCCCCACTCTGTGAGCTTCCAAGGGCTCTGCTCCCATCTGTCCAGCTGGCACCAGAGCCCACAGCCAGAGCCGGGAGAGCAGGGAAGTGCCCACGAGTGTGCTGGCACAACAGGCTCCTGCTCCTGTCCCCAGGGCAGGGGGCACAGCAGGCCCTGCCCCAGCCCCAGCTGCACACAGGCACTTCCCCAGCGGATGTGAAAAGCTCTCATTAAATAATTATACTTTCCCCCAGATGAGAAAAGAACACGCACAGCCCTTGGGCACCACCCAGCTGAAAAAACGGCACTGGGAGACAACCCCCTGCTTGCATGCAGCTGGGGCGCAGGCAGCTCCGAGCCCCCACACGGAGCGCGTTCCTGCCAGGAGTTGGTCCATGCAGTGGCCCTCTGCTTGTCACACATCCAGCTCACGGGCCCTTAGTCCCCATTTGTACCAAAATCCCCTCTGCTTAAGCACAGAGGGGAGGCCAAGCAGGAGGGAGCCATCAGCAAGGCTGGCTGGGCACGTAGTGGGGTTGAAACAGCCGGGGTGAGGAAGCACACCCTCCCCAGGCACTTCGCTTAGGAAAGGACCAGAAAAAAGTGCACGGCTGTCAGGAAACAACCGCTTTCTGATTATTTTTTTTTTTTCTCAAGCAAATAGCACAAGCTGAATTCAGGCTCAGGTTTGCAGAAGGGTTTAGCATCCCCCGGGCTGCCCCAAGGGTGGAAGGGATTAGCCCAAAGGCTGGAGGCTGTGCCTGGAGAAGGCAGGCAGGGCCGTGTCCTCGCTGAGGCAGTTTCCAGCTAAAACCAAAGACATGAGTCCCAGTTTGCCTCCCACATCAGCTGCTGCTAACGATCAGCAGCCACCGGGACCATGCTCTGCAGCAGGAGCACAGACCCGGGGGTTGTGGGACGCTGCTGGCTGGGGGTGCAGGAGGGGCAGTGGGAGCAGTGGCTCCACGGCTGGAGGGACAAGTCAGGAACCTCCCGGGGCAGTTTTGCCACCAGGAGGGCTTAGGATGCATCCGTCACCCCGAGACAACCCACAGGGGTATCCAAACATGCCTGGTATGGGGCACCCTGCAGCACAGCACACTTCCTGGGGGCTGCTCCAGCAGCACGGGGAGCTGAAAGCCCCCCAGTATTTCCCACTAACGCCTCCGAGCTGCCCTCCCTTGCCGCCAGTCCCAGCTCCTACCTGTGCAGTGCTGCCACGTCCTGCCGCCCCGGGCAAGGCCCCCGCCGGAGGCCCAGTGGAGGAGGACGGCCCAGAGCAGCAGTGAGGCCGACATGGGGGGGCTGGCCGCAGGGGGTCCATCCACCCCGACGGATGGATGGATGGAGGGATGGATGCTCACAGCCCCCGGTGCCCTCGCATGGTCCTCCCGCGGGGCTGCTGCGAGCACTGCTCAGGGCCGAGCCGCTGCGGGCCGGGGGCTAACACCCATCTCCTGCGTCCCCCTGCGTGGGCATCACGCCGGGTGCTGGGGCTGCCGAGGAGGCTGCAGGGCAGTGTGGGCTCAGCCTGCGTGCAGACATTTAAATGGCAAGGCGCGGGGGGAGAGGAGGAGCCCCGTTTCCTCACAGAGCTTTTATCTTTTGCCCAACCCTCTGGAAGGCAGCTCTGGGGAGGGATTTTTTCTTTTTTTTTTTTTTTTGCTTTGCTTCCTTTCGGTTTTGGTGATTCATTTTTCTGGGGTCACGTGGGGAGAGGTGGGAAAGCCGCCCCTGCCTGTGGAGGCCGAGGTGGGCACCTTGCTGTACCCAAAAGCCCCCTGCTTTCCGAGCAAGATCCCAGCCTGTACAGGGGAGATCCACCATCCACTCTAGTCCACCCAACCCTGCCCAAAAAACAGCCAGACCCTACAAGATGGATTTTTCCCTCAGTGCAGGTGATGCACGGCCACTCTGGCCATGCCCATCACAAAGCTCGCAGCCCACAGCCAGGTAGCAGGAGCAAATCTGCTGCGAGGAAGGCAGAAACGTGCCACACACCACTTTGGAAACCCTCGAGGTTACAGTATTCAAACGAGAGACAGCAGTGGAAAAACTCCCTGCGCACAGCAAGCTCTGCTCGTTTTCTCTAGCCACAAAACAAGTTACTTCCATCCTCTGAACAATTGAAATTAGCTCTCCCCCTCCCCCCCCAAAGTCTTCCTGCGAGGCAAATGGCAGAATAGAAAGCTGACAGCCAGGGCAAAATGACAAAGAGCTGCACTGCAAAACCCGGGCTTTTGTCGGGGAGGAACATCCAGAGCTGTACCCACCAACACGCACCTCGGCCCCAAGCCTTGCGACAAGCTGCCCCGTGCCCGGAGCTGCCCAAAAGTCCCGGGCACCTCTGCATGCCACCAGGGGTGCTCCCCTCCCCGATTTAGGGCATCGTGCCCGTGCAGCTCCATCCAGAGGAGAGGCACCGCTGGCTGCCAGCCCCAGCCTCCCGACAGGTTGGCACAAAGGCGGCTCGGCGCCGCCGCACGCCGCGAGGCCGCACACATGTGTCCAGTTAAGCACGGCTCCAGGAGCTGGCAGCGCGGCCCCGCCACCCTCGGCGGGGGATTTACATAAGCAGTGGGACTTGTGCGAGCTGCCCGAGGACCACAGCTCCCGCTGGTGCCGACCAGCATGGCCCCAGCACCGCAGGAACAGCAGGGTTTTGTCTTCCCAAGGGGACACAGCCACCTTTGAGAACATCCCTGGGCAAAAAGCAGTCGCTGGGGACAGCTCCAGACGTGAGGTCGTGCCCTCCAGCAGCGGAGGAACCCAGGAACTTCCTAGGGCAGAAAAATTCCTGGGGAATTTTTTTCTTTCTGGGAAAGAAAAATCGCTGTTTGTCAGCGTAAAGGAGAAGCAAGGCAGCACTGAGCCCAGCAGCGTGGGCTTGCTTTTCAGCCACACACTGCTAACAAACAGGGCTGGCCCTGAAGCTTGAGGCTGAAGGCAGCAAGGAGAGGGACACTGGTGGTCCTAAAGGATTTCACCCTTCTTGGCCTCGGGAACCTGGCACAGCAGAGGAGAGCGAGTGAAGTGCCGTGGGCTGGCCCACAGAAACCAAATCGTGATGTTAAACACGGGCACGGGGCCGCCTCTAGAAGCCCACGGCCACACTTGGTCCAGGAGCTGCTCCTTGTCCCAGCAGCGTTAGGAAGCAGTCTGCAAAATTGTCTCTAAGTGTGCTCACATTCCTGCGCGCACAAGCAACCAAGGGAGGATGGAAGAAAGGAGGAAAAACAGCAAGACGTTTGCCTAGTTCTTCTGGGCGGTAAATAAAACCATGTGGCAGCTCTGAACAAAATGATCCTTGGACTTCTCCCAAAAAGGTTTGGCCGTCCCTGGATTAGGAAAGGTTGAGAAACATGGCTGGAGACAACACGCAGCAAGCAGAGCTTACATGCAGGGGACGGGGCTAGGAGGGCACCTCGATCACTGCCGGGCCCTGCACACAGGACGATGCTTCTGCGTTTCCACAACTGTAGCTCATTTGTTATTTGCAGGCACCAGCCACATTTTGGGGATGACTGTTACATTTCAGTCTTTAATCCCGACACGTGGCAAGAGCTCCTTCTCCCTAAAATGCAGCACATGTAGGGGCACTGCCACGGCAGAACCCAGAGGGACCCCTGAGCACCACGCCTCAGGGGCACGGCCAAATCCAGCAGCACTGCCAGAGCTTGTGGTGGTGGTGCTGAATAAAGGGACAGGGTCCCACTCCTCGGCCATGCCATGGGATGGAAAGCTCTGCTGCAGGACACGTGGAGACCCCTCATGCTGCTTTGGCAGCTCCCATTTACGTCCTCACACAAACTGCGTTGGACACCAAACAAACAGGGGAGAAGCAGCAGCAAACAGGAGCAAGCAGAGAGGGGAGGAAAGCCCAGGCAGGCGTCCTCCTTCATGAGCTCCTCTCCTTCTGAACCGAGTTCCCACAAGAAATCCCCACACCAGTAAAGCTGTCAGCATTGTGCAGCGCCCGTAACTGCCGTTAACCTGACCCCTTTGTGAAAAACTCAATTCCCAGAAATTTTGGAGAGGTTTTCCCAGGAAAGTTTGGGCAAAGGACCAGGCAGATTGTGAAAGGCACCGCTTTTAGGAACGGCATCAAAAAAGCCCACAGCAGCTCCAGCGCTGCGCGTCTCGCTGGCAGTTTCCCAGCACAGAGCACTCGTCCCTTGCTTCTCCTCTACACTGGACAAACAGCCTGATCCCTTGTTTGCCCTTCACTGACCGTGGCTTTTCCCTTTTTCTGCCCCTTTTTGCTCTCCCCAGCAGACCCAGGCCCCTTGCCAGGGGCTGAGCCACCTCCAGGACCACAAACATTTCTGGCCGATCACTGCTACTTGAATGGAGGTCACCACAGACGAGTGCCTAAGAGCATTTAAGCTATGGAAACGGTTCTCCGTGTGTTTTCTGTAGGTCTTGGCTCCACGTGGAGGCAGAATAACCGAGGGGGACCGACAGGCGATGATGGGGTGTGATGGGGACAGGGCAGTTCTGCCTGCAACACGACAGCCTGCCTGGCCTCTGACCTTGGCGAGGGTCTTTCTGAGAAGGGAATAACCAGAGGCCGTGAAGGAGGTGAAGCTTTCCCATCACACATTCGCTGCTCCCTGCTCCCAGCTCTGCACCTCTTCAGTGGCAGCCCTGAGACCCCTGAGGTTTGCGGAGTGCACACCTGCAAGCTGCGAGGCGAGACAGGGAAGGGTTTTACAAACCTGCCAGCCTTCCTCCGCCGGGAGCAGCAGCTAACCTAAATGCTCTGTGTGGGGAATTGCGAGCAGGAGGGGTTGGCTGAGCAACCCACGAGCTGCACCTCCCCACGGGCTGCCTGGGGTAACGCCTGCGCCCCGGGGCTGCTCCCCACGCACAGAGGGATCCCCACAGCCACCCCGCAGGGAGCGCTGGACCCTTTGATGCGGGCAGCCAGCAGCTGACCACACGCTCCAGCCTGCAGCATGCAGACGGCGGCTGACAGCAGAAGCCAAGCCAAGGAAGCCCCAGGACCTATCCCCAGGTGCCTGGGATCACTGAGGACCTGCAGGGACAGGAAAGGGGACATAGGGCTCTGCTCAGAGCTCAGTGCAGTGCAGCAAGTGCTGGGCACAGCATCTCTGTGTCCCCTGAAGCCCACCTAGGGTCACCCAAGGGGGGAGGAAAAGGCGGAGGTGCCACCAGCCCCAGCACCGCCAGAGCTTTCCCAGCCCAGGCACCAGATCCTGGCCATGGGGCTGGGACCACGCCGCCTGCACCACTGCTCCGCACCGCTTGGCTCCGTAGCTGCGAGGAAACGTCTCGCCCTGTGACAAACAGAATCGTGGCCCGATGCCATCGCTCGCCCGTGTACAGCTCTCATTATTCTAACTGCGATGATTCAGGCTTTGGAAAGAGCGGTGCCATGTTTACCGTCTGGTGCCGAGGCCCTGCACATTTTAACGAGCCCGTTTCTTGGAAAAAGGCTGCTCGTTACGAGGACGCCTCTGGGCTCCAGCTTGCAGGGTCAGCGTGCCGCTGGGGCAGGGGCAGCAGCAGCTGCGCTCGCTCTGCCCACCCGCAAGGCGCCGAGCGCGGCTCCTTCTGCCGCAACATCCGGGGAGGGAAGGGAACAAAGACAGAGAACAATTGCTATTGTTTTTCCAGACTTTCTCAGGGCCGATTCCTCCGGTGCGTTGCTGCTACCCAGAGACGCCGGCCGCCACACAGAGGCCCCGCTACGCTTGGAGCTGTTTGGACACGGCCCGACCCAGGGCATTTGCCACCCGACTCGGGCGGCTTCCTCAGCTAGGCCACCCGACACACCGAGGGCAGCCCCTGTCCCCATCTGCTCTCCAGAGCCCTGAGCATGGTCAGACACCTCTAGGATGCTCTGGCACAGAGGCAGGAGCCCAGTAAGCACCCCAGCCATGGGGACCCGTCCTGCTGCCATCCGTCTGCCAGGCAGTAGCAGGTCGTGAGCACCGGACTCATGCTGGGCAGCAGGAGGAAACAGGGCTGTGTACGAGCAGGGGCAGGACGAGCAAGCCCTTGATTGCACCTTGATTGCAGCTCTAATTACAGCCCTTCCTCTCCCAGTGCAGCGCTGCTGCCCCTGCCTTTGAAGCCTTCCTTCGGAGAGACGACCACGAGGCTGCGGCGAGCTGCTCACTCCCGGGGGGACTCGGTGAGAGCCAGGGGGTGCTGGAGCCAGCGGGGGCAAGGAGGGGCACAGCAGAGCCAAAACGCTGAGCCACGGGCAGAACTCAGCCTCTCACCAAAGTGGGTTTGAAGACATCCAGCCAGCCTGTCCGCCTGGCACCCCTCGCCCTGCACCAGCCATCAAACCAGCAGAAAAGGGCGGCGACGCCTGCTGAAGCAGCAGAGCAGGAGAAATGCCCGCGTAAATCCATCACAGGCAGGCTCAGCAGAGACAAAACGGCCACTAAAGTTTGCTCCTGAGCCTGCCAGAGTCCTGTCTGTGGCCCAGCAGGAGCCACGCACACAAGAGACCTTACCGGGTCCTCTCCTAGCAGCCAAACAAGCCCCTGATAAGGCTAGGGTGGTCTTGTGAGGTCTCCAGCCTCCCAGGGCTCAACTATACCATGAGGGTCAGGAGCTTCTTGCAAGAAATGCCTGGTCCTGGAGAGCCCGAGAGCCTGATGAACCCCCGGCAGATTGGGCTCGCCTGAAGCTGTTGTCGTGTCAGTACAAATTTGGGCCTCAATTTGCCAAATCCTTTTGACACGGGAAAAACCGTTTTGGGGCAAGACTCCTAACCCGGCCGTGGGCGGGGAGACCTCCCTGTGCCAGGCCCGGTATATCCAGGAGCGTGGGTGCCCCCCGCTCCCCAGCGTGTCCTGTCCTGCATCTCTGCAGCTTTGAACCCACCTCCTGCAGCCTCCCCCAGCCCCGTGCCCCCCGGGCAGGGCAGCTCGGCTGCCTTCAGCCCCCAAACAGCAGCACCACGGCCCCACAGCCCCTGTCCCAGTGCCGGGAAGCACCGAGAGCTGCTCACACACGCTCTGCTAGCACGGGCAGCTGCCCTGTAATAAATAACCCCCTGTCCGTATCATTAGCGTTAATTATACAGGAACACACCCCGGCACCTGCACTGCTGCTGCAGTTGCGTCTCGGGGGGCACGAGCTGCTTTCGAAAGCCACCTGCTTGGCTTTCTGCTGGCTCTGACACTGCTCGTCCATCTGAGGGACTGAGCCTGAGGCAGGACTGGGATGCTGCAGGTTTGGTGCCACGGCCAGAGCAGCTGGCAAGGGGCAGAAGCACACCAGGACCGCTGGGTGCCAGCTTCCTGAGCGCTTCCCTCACTGCCCAGCCTTCTGGGCAGGATCAATGCCCACTGCAGGACTGGCAACTCAATTCAGCCAGTGGTGGCGGGCAGCACCGAGCATCCCCATCCCAACAGGCCATTACAGTACTTTGGTACCCAAAATAACATGGTGTAACACCCCAGAAGCAGCACGGTACAAGGTGAGGAGCCCCAGGAAGAAACAGGACAGGCACTGCGCTGTCCTGCTGCTCACCTGATGCTAAACTGCTCTAAGCAGGTAAGAAGTGTCTAGAGCTTAGACATTTGTCTCACTAAAAACTTAGAAACTTAATTACACAGTTCTCATCTTAATCTGATTTGCATAAAGACACTTAAAAATACTGTGTTTGTACTTAATAGCAGTTGCTAACTACCCATCAACAGATAATAAACACGTGCTAGATCCAACAGCTCAGTTGTGCTCCCGTGTGCTCCAGCTGAGAGGCCCCACGGCTGTAGCACAGGGCATGCAGCATCCTTACCAAGGGGCAACTTCAGGAGGGAAGCAAGAATCTTCCAGAGAGCAGAGATTTCCCCTCTGCATCCCGAAGGCAGCTCACCACCTTCCATTCATGAGCCAGCTCAAGCCAAAAGAAAGCTGGAGAGCACCCTCCTGACGGCTCTGCCCCGAAGCTGCAGCCCTTTCATGTGGTTCCAACGCCTCTCACACAGCAGTTTGCACTTTCAAAGAACCACTCGCATGCACACACACCAAACACAATGAACGTCTTGCATCCCACTGTGTGTGTTCTGACATCGCTCCTCTTGCCAAGAAAAAAAGTGCATGTGCATCGATGTACTTATACACAAAGGCTTTAGAAAGGATGTTGCTTGCATTTTTACAGCTTTGTTGGGAAAAAAAGCTTTTTTTTTTAAATATAGAAGCCTAAGGCAAATATAATCCAGGTAAGTTTTGTTTTGTTTTGTTTTTAAAAAGTCTTCAACACTTTACTCACATGTAACACCTGTAGAGTTCTGACACTCCCCAAGGAATGTTTTACAGTAACTGCTTCAGCTGGAAAAAAGGCAATTGCTCAGAAAATTGTTGCTACTGGCTAGTCTTACACACCTTGCTAACATGAGTACTCCTTCCAGGAGGGAGAGGATTACGCCTGGCGGGGATGTTACAGCATCGACATGGCAGCTTTACAAGCCGGAACACCAAGGTGTTCCCCAGCTCTAAGAAGCTGTCCCTGCACAGAAACCTTTGTGGGGCAAGCCAGGCACAGGAGAGCTCTCCATTTCGGGGGACATTGTCCAATTCCAACTGAGATTTCCATCTCTGTGCCCTTCTCAAATCTGAGTGCTAATCTCAGCACATTTTGAGTGGTACACTTTTGAGTGATTCACCTGTTGCCATAACAAGACTCACAGACATCTAAGGCCAGACACAGAGATCATAACGAGACCTCTGTGAGAAGCGACCACATCAGCTGGCTACCAGATTTTTATAGTTTTCTTTGAAATACCAAGTGATTGCCATCATCAGAGGCAAGGCCTGGAAAGCCCAAGCCACTGTGTCAAGTCTTACACATCTCTAAGCATCCCTGGTGGTTTACTTGTGTGACGATGAACCCTTCCCCTCCGTTGGCCCACATCAGAACTGGACTCCTTTGACCATTGTTTGCCCATAAAAAACACTTACTGAAATACACCGGCATACGTTTATAAAAGGAAGAAATACAATCACTTTATTTTCAGTATACAGACTAAATCCCACTGTAAAATGAAGATAACGAGTGAACACACGTAAGTAAAATACTCCGCACTTAAAAAGAGCCCAGTCTGGCCACGTCTGCTGAACACGTTGTTTGCTACGCGGCGCACAGAGCTCTCCAGCATTGCTTCCAAAAGCGTTTGAGGCACTCCCAGGAGCTACACTTCAACTATCACAATTCAAAGAACCACTCTCTCTTTGCATACAAATGCTACATTTTCCTGTATGCCCTGAAATACTAGTTAGGTACAATATTATCCCGTCCTCTCTGTTCCCAGATGACGGTGGGTCCTCCTCGCACCCTTACAGCAAAGGGAGAAGACATACTTCTAAAGGGAGGTAAGCTCAGCAAGTTACAGCAATACAAACTCTTCAAAGGTGCAGAAGGATGGCATACTGTGATCTGCAGCACATGAATAGGCAGCACGGACAGCGAGACGTAAATACAAGTTCTACCCACACGCATGCAAGCAATCGCCTCCGTGAAGCTTTCTGCACAGCGTAACTCTGTCCACAGCACATGCTTCTCCTGGAAAAAAAAAAGCCCTTCTTGCGTTTAGCCCATTTAAAGCAGCCAACAAAATCGGATTCCATGTGTTATCGATGGGTGTGTTATTGCTTGCAATAAGTTGAAGGAGATTTGGACTTAAGAGATCCGGTTGCGAAGCACAAAGGTCACCAGCAGCCCCTAATCAGTTTCCCAGCTCATCGCAGCATCTATTTCCCACAACCTGCACACCAGACTTTGGCTACAATACTCTGCAGTTTTAAACAAGCATCTTACCATCCTCTAGAAGACACAACTGACTCCTATTTAAATACGTCAGAGCAGTCAGCATCAAGTATTACAGTTAATTGTACAAAATTCATCGCATTGGTTAGCGAAGGCTCATTCACCTGAAAAGTGGGTGACCTGGGCTGTAATGGCAAAGGCAAGCAGTGCCTAGCTTTCTGAGCAGGTATTTCACATTCCCGGTGGAGCAGGCACGTTCCCACTGAATTGTCAGGCTGCAGATGACCCACCTGGCCCACGGTGAACCTGGCCAAAGTGTTTAAGAATCCAGTTCTTCATATCTTGTGCCTCTAATTGAATGTAAAGTTTACATTGAATGTCTTTAAGAAGCAATAAAAGTAGTTTTGGGATTTCTTCTAAGAAAACACTGACTCAAAGGCTTGATACAAATTCACAGTGTAATGTAGGAATACCAGCCTATTCTAGACCACTAGGCAGTCACTGGTAATGGCCACCGAGATCTTCTTTTAAAAAAGTCACACAGTGCAAAGCCACTTTCTACATTAAACCACTCTGACTCCAACCTTGTTTTACAGCCTCTCTGGCGAGCCACACTCTTCAAATCAATTTGAAATGCTGCCTTTGGCTTAGCAAGTATCATAAAACTGACAGATTATTTTCTGCCTACTGCTGCTCCAGGTGCAATACTGCCTGTATGAACGTAAAACTAATTCTCCTGGCAGGTGACCTAAAACAGTGCTGTTCGCAGACAGCAGATTGGCAGAAGTGGGCTGCAGATTGCAAATCCTCCAAGCTTTCCATACCATGAAGTGAGGTAGCAACAAATAGCCTTCAAAACAGCACTGCCCAAATATTTCTCCCTAGCAGTAATTCCCTTTCCCCCACAATTTAGTGAGTAAACTAACTCCCACTCTAGTGAGTAAACTCTAAGCCTCTAGGCTTCTCTGGAGCAGCGGAAGCAGAAAAGAGATGGGAAATAAATAATGAAGGATAAGAAGTAGTAGGCCAATAATTTTGCAAAGATTTCCGTTTTTGGTACCAGCACTGAGCACTGCTCTTTTTCAGGTGGAGAGAAATACAAAACATTGCAGTCTTTTTGTGAGCTTAAAGTCCAAGTGACTTCTGCACAATCTGCTTGGCAATCTTGTTAAATTGTTCTCTGTCTTCCCGCCACATCTTGGAGGCATCCACATTGGCTCCACTTTCATCATTTGGCTCTGAAATGAGAGAGAGGGAAAGGTAGGTGGGCAGGCAGGCAACTGAGCAAGACCCTCTCCCTTTTTCAACACTGCCTCTACGCTGCCACTTTGCCGTGGCTCTGGCACGCTTCCCCTGCTTGGGATTGCTGAAACACCACTAAAGGAAATTCAGCTGTGGGATTCCCAATCAGTTCTCATTTACAAGATCACAAGAGAGCATCACAGCAAGGTAAGAACTTGTTTCTTTAGACGAGAAACAAGTGGCAGTGAAAAAAGATGGTTTTATTTTGCTTATGGTCTCAGCCCCTGAGCCCCAGCACGCACACGGACTAACGTGTCACCAGTAGTGTTATGAAGAGTTCTTAAAACTGCACAGTGCTCCCTGCAAAATATTTTTTCTAGTTCTGCGGCTTCACAGACACAAAGCCCTTGCAAAGCAGGCCACCCAAACAGGCTCTGTCACTTTTTTTGGATGGTTTGTTCTATTTAAAAAAAAATACCACCATAAAATGCTTTCATTTCTGCAACATCTTTCATCCGAGGATTTCAGAGTGCTTTACGAAGTACATTAAGACCCTGTGACTCAAACACTTCTTTTGTGCAGAGGTAAGCTGAGGCACGGGCTCTGTCAAGTTCATGGTCAGCACAGAGCAGGACAACTGCCGCAGGATTACACAGGTCATGCAGAACATACTCTGCCCGTTTTGCTTCATACACTAGTCCAAATCCAGCACAACCCAGCTCATGGCAGACACCTTGGGCTCCTGTTTTTCTCAGCACTATGCCGATGGTCCACCCTGGAACTCCAGTAGTCAGGACAGAAGATGCACAAGTCACCCAGCTGGGTAAGCTGGGGCTTCTGGGGCTTGTCCTGTCAGCAGAGCCACAGCTGAGAACTTGTCAGCAGCCTGGAAGAAGCTGACAGTTGATGTTTTTGGCTAACTCCTCCAAAAGACACGGGGAGAACAGGATGCCCCGTCAGAGATAAGAGACCAGATGATTCTCCAGCAAAGCAGTCCAGGTAAGGCTGGACCACAAGCTGTGCTCCTGGAGGCCCCAGGGAGCCCAGCAAGGTACTGGTGCCCACTGGGCAGCTTCCCAGCAGCAGGTTACTATCCTGAAGCACGTAAGAGCCTTTTGTGCTTGCTCTTTGTTCAGCTTTGCTGCTTCTAGAACAGCATCATCATTCAAAACTGACTCTCAGGGCCATGCTTTTTTCCTTTTCAGGCAGTTCAGTGCTCTGGGTGGAAAAAGATCCATCTTTTGGGGGAGATGTACATGAGAGATCTGATCTATAGCCCTTGTGGAACCGAGGGGAAGCCACTTAAGAGGCTGCAAAAACACACTTTTACCACACCCCTCTTCTCAAGAAGGCTTCCTTTATATCTGGGGTGGCAGAACGGGGTACATTTCCCACGCTGGCAAAGTAACAAACAGAAATAGAGGGAGCTGGCTGGTGAATCACCGAGGCCACGGACTCCTATTTACCCGACTGATTTGATCTGGCTGGTAACTCTTCAGCTGCTAAAACCAAATCCCTAAAGGACCCAGAGCCTGACCATCAATCACCCTTTGCTTGGCTGCTGCTGACCCAGAAGGAATGCTGTGCAGTTGCTACAAAGCTGGAAACACTTGTTTTTTTTAATTCAGTCTTACCTTACTCTTTTATTTTAAGAGAATAAATAAATATGAGGGCTTTAAGAACCCTGGTTCCTGCTGAGCAGTTTAAATGTCTTTTATCAGCTTAACATCAAAAAGCAAGGAGAACCTCTAGCTATGCAGCAAGAAGCCAGCTGAGCTACAGCTAATAAAACATCAGTCCTTACCTGCCAGCATGCTAACGACTGACAAGAGGATCTTTTCCACACTCTGCACAGGACTCCATCGCTCAGCGCTGCTCTCATATCCCATGGGATCATCCCCAGGAGCATGAAGAATAGAGATGCAAACTCTCCCATCCGGGTAAACTGCACAAGAGGTACAAAGGATTGATTGTTACTTGGAGGAAACACTTAGCCTCTCCAGATCTTTAGCACAGATTAACATTTGGACTTTGCCTTCATATGACTGATACTAAAACTTCCTCTTACAAAGGCAAGATGATACAAAAACTGGAAGACTAAAATCTAGCAAAAACTTCCTTAAACGAGTTTACAAACTTGGGTCGTCTTCACCAAGAGAAGCTCTCTGGGAGCGCTCAGATCACTTAACAACCAAGGAGAGGCTCCTTTGAAAAAAATAAGAGCTGCAGCCTGGTGGAACAAGCCAAATATTGAGGCACGCACAGCTCCAAGTCAGTAACTAGTCTTAAAGCAAGGGGTAACAGCCTTACAGCACTGAATGCGTGTTGGAGTCCTCCGCTGGACCATGACTGTAAAAAAAAAAAAGTTAAGCAAACATGGTCTGCTGCAGCAGGGAGACAAAAGCGGTAAGGTACAAAGGAAATAATTACTCTTATTTGAGCATTACTCAGGTGCAACCACATGGGTTCGTGCCGCTTTTTTGTGCTTTTTGCTTAAAGCTCAGCTGCATGAAAGCGCATGGAGGAAAAGTAACCTATCAGCTCAGGGTGTGGGCATCTTCCCCTCCCGGTTTTAACCTAAGCAATGCATCCACCTCACACAAGTCCTCCTCTCAGACACTGGATTCCACTGACTTGATCATTAGGCCAAAGCAAAGTTGAACAGGCAACACAGAGAAAATGGGAATTTGAAGTGCTACTTTAGGAACTTGGTAGAATCCTATGGCATCCCAATGAGTTACAGCTTCACCCTGGTGAGTGACCACTGGAAGCAGTTGTGCTTGTTTCCAGTTCCTTCCACCCAACCAGCTAATGTCTGTACAAGCTTGGGACGTGTAAGCACTTTGGAAGACTTATTGTATTTACACCCCCTCCTGCAGCCCTGGGCTGAGGGCTGGAGCTGGTCTAACCATAGCTGGAAGAGACAAAAACAGCACGTGCTGAATCAGCACTTCTCCCTGCAAGTTAGGAACACATCAGGAGAAGTTAGTAAGTTAGTTATTTTCATGTTTTTATGCAGCATCTCTTAAACAGTTGGATGTCAGCAGCATAAACAATGCAGAAAAGGTTGATTCCAGGAAGATGTACGCATCTCCCACTTTGTTACTAAATGTTAAAGCAAGGTTTTCACTTAATTGCTGCTTTGAAGTTATCTTTGCCAAAGCATCCATGAACATTATTTTAAGCAACAGTAGCTCTGTGATGTCTCTTGTCCCCTCCGTATATAACTCAAAAGTGCACAGATAATGGAACATACACTTTTTGAACACTTTTCTTCCAATTTCCCAAAGGATGAGGAGCATTCATTTAACAGAAGCAGAACACAAGCCTGGCTACCAATTTCTACAGCCTTACTGGTAATAACCAGCCCACCACAAACCCACCTGGGAAGATTCACATGACTACCTCTGGAGACCTCAAATTTCAATTCACATGACCCAGTCGTGGAGTTTTAAAGAGCTGAGGCCTGTACACCCAGTCTGTTCCCACCAACCCCCAGAGGCAGTGCTCAGTGTGGCAGAGCCACTCTGTAACAGGTAAGGGTCAGGCTGCTTGGACTTCTCCGCACCCCACTCCTCCTGGCCCTGCTGCAGGCTGGGCACACAAAGTATATAGAGGTCTTCCACAGGAGAACAAAAAGATGGGTTTGATTGTGGACTAAATGGGCAAGAATCTGTGTCAGTACTGTTTTGAGAGGGGGACAGCAGAGGAACTTCACGAAATTGCAAAATTCCTTAGAATGGGATGAAAAAAAATGGATGCCCAGCTGAGATCAAGACTGGTGTACCAGTGCAGGAATGTCAGCTGAGAAGGAAACAGCAGGCACAAGGGCAGCACTTGCCTTTTATTGCTCTCAGGTGGCACAGACCTGATAGCCAAGAGCACAGATCCAGCCCATCACATCTGGGTGATGACAAACAATCTTTACACAAGCCATGTTGATTTAACAGACATACTAAGTAAGGATTTTACAACAAACACCAAGGCTGACTCCAGAAAAGAATGCTCTGTGCTTTACGTTTTTCACCTGTCCAAGGCAAAAAGTTGTTAGTTGTAGTCATTGTTACTTCGATTCCTTCTTCTTAAGTCTTACAAGAAACACAGCTGAGATATTGTCAGTGCTAGAACTGCAGCAAGAGGGACAGCAAAAATCTTTAAAATTAAAAGCTTGTAAATGTGCCAGCTGCTTGGACAGAGCACTGCGGATGTCAGAATGATCACGTCAGAAGTGTTACAGAATCCTCGACTTCAAGTGAAAAAAGCCATGCTGCCAACTCAAGCTGTTTCCAAACTTTGGTCAATATGAACAAGTTTTCACTTGTTAAAATAACACAGAACTACTTAAATACAAGCCATAGTGCAATACTGGAAAGAGTCAGTATTATTTTACTGAATCTCACATCGTGTGCAAAGCATTCATCTTCAGGCTATTTATTTATTTTACTCAGTTATGAGGATGCCTGGAATGACCTTCGAGGCAGTGAAATTATTGGAAACTTTACTGGACTGTTTATTACCAACAGGTATCTGAGGATTAATGTGGTAAAGAGAGAGTGACCCTAAGAAAGTGCAGCGTTGCTGTACAGCTGAACACTCCTAGGCACAGTTGGGAGTGCCACTGCTGGTAACAACACCAGCTCTCCCGCTACCAAAGCTGTTCCTTTAAGGTGCAAAAACAACCCATGCCCCTCATGTCCTGCTGCATCAGACTCACTGTTTGGATGGAACATCTCGCACGTGAACCTCATCTTCGGAGGACTCAATGGATAGTCGAGTGGGAAGCTCAGAATAGCTGGGAAAACCCCGTACTCGAAACAGGTGTCTTCAGGACCCCTAGAAACAGATAAAAAGTTATTTACCCAAGTTTCATGTATTTCTTTCACCCACAGTCTTGTCTAGTGAGACGCCTTAGCTTTGGATTACATCATCTGCTCCAGAACACTGAGAGTTAAAACACTCTCACCTCACACCTCAAACTTAAATCCAAATACTGGGTTTGGGAGGGAAGGGGGGAAAAAAAATAAATCAAAGCTTGCACACTAAATTACTAGGAAGGTCACAACATGGCTTAATTAGCAGGGTGTGTCTGGCTATAATTGGAGTATCTGGCTCCAAGGCATGTTCCAGGATTTGAGTGTCTGCACGTCAAGAGAAAGCAGAGGCAGGTGTGGGACTCCTGTGCCTTTGAAGATACTGCTGTGCTGCACAGAGAGAGATGTCAAACACTGCAGCTCGAAAATAATTCATAAAACCCAGGAGGATTCAAACTGCCAGTATCGAGCGTAACCACACATAAACACTTCATGCCATCTGATGCAAAAAAAAAATACAACAATGGTTTGTAACAATAAACACACAGCCCAGGGGCCGTAAACGCTAGGTGCAGGACAATACAGATCTATGGCATTTGTTTTCATTCTCTCAAGCGTACACTGAGAAGAACTTCATCAAGGCTCCTGCATGAAGCATTGCACTGTGAACACAATAAGGAAATCAAAGTACAAATTCAAAGGGCAATCAAGAGAGAATATGAAGACAACTGTTTTGCCTTCTCTGCACAAAGCATCTTTGGAAGGTAAGCAAAAAAGTTTATTTGAAATGATTTATTCAAACTCAGTGAACCATCTGGAAGTTATAAAGCAAACACGATTTCCCCTGACCGGGAAGATCATGGAATGAGCTTCATCACTTAAAACCTTAGCCAGGGAAACACATGCATCACACAGAAAGCTTTTCAAACAAGGATGATATTGTCTGGGAAATAAAGTTTATGAATGTATTCATGCCTCCACCTCCCAACCTGCAAACACATTCTCCATGCCAGAAGGAAAAAAAATAATTTCAAAGCCAAATGGTCAAAGACTCCTTACAGCTAAGGCTGCAGAAAAAGAAAAAAAAAAAAAAAAAAAAAAAAAGACTAGCAAAACCTAAAGCCCTGAGAAGTTAAACTCTGGGATTTAACTCAGTTTGGGTTTAACTCAGTTAAACTTTGGGATTCTGAAGACTTGACTGATCAATAAATACAAGACTGAAATATTTTAAACCTGCACACTTAACAGCAGCAGGCAAGTTCAGAGACACGCACCGATGCAGAACGAAAGCTAACCCATCTCAACCGCTGACATTCCCTCTCTCGTCTTTTCCATAAATTTAGCCAGGATCCAATATTCACATTTGAGGGTAAACCGAATGCATTTTTTCATGAGCATTCTAATTCCAGCTGCATTTTGAAGGCTCATTGTTGAACTTCTGAGGGTATGTACATACACGCATTGAAAGCTGGTGGGTGTCTTATGCTCTGTTTTGAGAGCAAACACACAGCCTCGAGGGCTCTTCTGTCAAATACGTTAACCCAACAGGCTCCGTTGCAGGCCCTGTAATAAGTGAGCAAACTGCTTTTGTTTTAGCCATTCAGCGCTGCCGGGATCAACTTCAAAGAAATTATTCGAGTTAATCCAAGGCAGCATTTGCTACTACAGAACACCCAGGACAGCGCCACTTTCAACTCACAAAGGCCATCACCGCGGCCAACAAGGCACAAAGTACAGCACCCTCTGTAGCGCTGCCACCTGCTCTGTGAAGATTCCAAAGCACATCACACTTGCAAAGCCTCCGTGACTTATGGTATGATTTCCTCTGAGCTGCTACACCAGCTGGAACCCAGACTACTGGGCACCCCATCAGGGTTCCCCCCAAGAAAAGCCTCGGTGGCATCCTTCCCTCTCAGCAGAGAGCCAATAGCCCATTAAACAAGCAGTGCCTTAAGCAGCTTTTCTGCTTTCTCAGAAAAACAAAAACAAAAACAAAAACAAAAACTGCTTGAGGCACTGCTTAAGGCACTCATTCTGCATGGCTTGGGACATGAGTCTCTAAGAAATACCTCATCCTAAACCTGGTTAAACAGAAAATCCTGTAAGGTCTGCGAGGCAGGCGGTCTGCATCCTTCCCCCCACGCAATGCTACTCTGCAGACTTCACTGAAGGGCTGGGGCACCGCTTCTCTAGCACAGCATCCAGCATCTTCCCAGCCACCACAGCACTTCACCTCCATCGCAAAAAGCCACGAAAATGTAGTGGGAACTGACAACAACGGTAAGGTTGGAGGGAATTTTGAGGGCCACTGGTACCCACGCGGGTTCAATCCTGACTCGGTCACTGCGCACGGTGATCGCAGCAGCTTTTTCTGTCCTGGCCACGCTTCTGGTGCTCTCACAGTCAGTCTGCTTCCAAGCAACTACAGCAAAGAGATCTAAGCAGATTCAAGAAACTAACAAAAAGTTGCATTATTCCTGCAGCATCGGTGCTAAAGATACTGAATCCAACACCGAAAATAACATCATATTATTAACAACTCTGTCAGCATAACACGAAAATGAGAAACTCTGAACTCTGTGAGGTCGATGTTACTTGGGCAAGGGGAAAAACACAGCGGTAGCGTCTGCCAAAACAGGAGGGAAAAGCGAATTGACAAGGACAATTAATTCTATAGCCACGGTTTCAAGTGCATTTGTAAAGGGCTTCTTATTTGTAAAAAGAAGCTGGAAAAAGACCAAAGCCCACAGTCGTCAGATGCTGAAAAGGGGAATTCCACACTAAACGAAACAAAAGGCATAAGCCTAATTATAGATCTAATTACCTTTCTAGAGAGGCTTTTTATAAGTTTGCTTCAATCTATGTAATTTCTTTTTCAAGCGATCTTTAGGCTAACAAAGTTCTTTACAATTATATATTTGTGTGTCTTTGGGGATAAACTTTAATACCAAGGCAAGCTTTCCTTTGCCAACCAAAGAGGACCAAACTTCGCCTTGAAACATGAAATTCATGAGCTTGCACAACACAACGCAGCCTGTCGGACCTCACGCAGTGCTAAGGTATTGAGCAGCATTATGATAAACCCTCTCGACATGCTGGGGCTATTTATCAGCATGAATAAGTCATCCTGCTGCAAAGACTTGGTTTTCATAAATATTCTAATCGAGCTCCTGTTTGATGTCTTATCACGAAGGTGCATTTCACACCAGGTTCTGAACCTTCACTATTTGGAAAAATTATCACGTTGTGTTTCCAATTCCAGATCTAAAATGTAAGCTTAAAAACTATTCTGTCATTCGGTCATGTCAGTACAGCCTTAACATTTATGTTTAACATTTATTCAGCACTGCTGCAGGCAAGAACACCGGAAATACAAATTATTATTACCATTATTTTTAAAATGGCATTGCTTTTTTTTTTATTTTATCTCTGAGCCAAGCTCTTACATCAATCCATTAATCTCTGTAACATTACCCAACCCACCTCTGGATTGATAAATGGGTGATGTCTTTTTCCCCCTTAAGTCTCTCTCTTTTTTTCTGTATTTATTTGTGATAATGTACTGCAACTTTATAGAAACTGGGTGGAGAGAAGGAAAAAGATTCTCTTTTTCATTATTATGCTACTTACCTACCTTTTCTATTCCATCTGTCTCAAATTTAAAGTCAACCTTACTTTAATTACCTCATCTGCACTTCTTTCAATCCCACAGTCTAACGCAGCACATTTGAGATTACAAAACATTCAAGAAGATTATCACAAAAATGTAAACAAGTCATTTAGCTTGCTTTCCAGATGTACTCAAATATTTTTACTAATAGAGTTTTGTAAAGAGATGAAAGTAACCCAACGTGTTTAGAGTAAACATGTTTCTATTGTACCACAGCTTCAGAATTTAGCAGATCTTAAAATATAATTCTATTATGACACACACACAATACAGAAACCAAAAGCTCCTCCGCCTCTCATTTTACGCTGACAAAGACCTGAAGCTCAACACTCAGCACTTTAAAGGGCTTTCAAGTTTGCAGGCAGCTCCTCTGTTGTTTAAGAATTTGTTATGGGCAACATCAGAAAAAAAAATATTTTCTAAGTAATGAATCAAATACAAAAGTACCTCTGCGTGTCCCCCCAGGAAAGCTCTCATCAACCACAAAATCTCTTCTGCTAGAAAGTATTGAGGGACAAGGATTTCCTTCCACATTCCAAGAAGCGCATTAAATTCTCTGGGATTTCTGAGCTCCAAGCTACGCACGACTTTCTGAACTGAAAGTAGGTACTAGCAAATACATGTCTTGGAAAAGTGCTAACTACCTGACTTACAGAAAGAAGGGAAAGCGTCAGCAGTTGCCTAACGTGAGAGATGTGGGCTGCTATAAGCTACCTATTCCCCCAAAAGGTGTGCATCTCCAGGGGACTGAGCCAGCAGGAATCACGACCTGTTTGTCCCAGGATGGATTATTGCTGCAATAAGCAGAAGCATTCACCAGCTGCTCATGTGAATGTGCCAACAAGCAGCGTTCATTCAAATCTCCACTTACCAAGGCCTGCAATAATTCAGAGTCCCACATCTGCAAGTGAGTAGGATCACCCATGCGGCCAGCTTTTGCGGGACAGGTGACACACTACAGCTCAACAGGCTTTTACACTGCTTGCACAATCCCCAGCGACCAGAGCTGCTCACCAGCAGAAGAGCTTATACACAAAACCGCTGCGCACAACAGCAGCTGATTCAGGACATTCACAGAATTTTAAAAGATTATTTACGTTTGTGGTTTTTTTGTTTGGTTGGTTTTTACTTCAACTGCTTTATCAGACTGATTACCTTGCACTTCTCCTAGAATAAATTTCAGTACTAAGTAATTTTAGACACTCACCTTTTTCTCCTATCACTGATAATCTGCCTGTTTCACTCCACTTCACATGAGAAAACCTGTCCCATATTTGCAGTTGAGCAACATTCCCAATGTGTCTGTGTGACCTACAAGCAATTTACGGTTTCCTACAGTGTTTGTGTACACACCGTATATCCAGTGGAGCCCAAATTATTCCTGTAGCATTTGCAAGTTATACATGCCAAGGGTTTCTTATTATGACACCTGCACAACAAATCATCACTTTAGTGCAACACTGCCTCTGCCCAACTGTTTGAATTCCCAATATAATTCTCAGCTTGGATCTGACAAAAAGCTCCCAGCCAAAAATAGGCCAAGGTTGATGCTACGCAAAACTGGTAAGATTATTATTTTACTATTTTTTTTAAATATTCTTCTGTTAACTCACATAATCAGAGCTTCCCACTCAAAGAAGTTCTCTTCGTTCATAGGACCTGTCAAGAGACAAAACAGAACAATGCTCAGAGCTACCAGAAGGTGAGGCTCCAACTTGGCAGCGCACAGACTCCGCTCAGCTCCTCACCTGCTACTATCCCTTCTGGTGGGTTCAGGGTCAGCTCTGTGAAAAGAACAAACACCAGAGGTTAACACGGCCGGCAAGTCTGAGCGTTTCAGCGAGTGTCTGGGTCACCGTGGCTCAGCACAGAGACTCCACAGCAAAAACCCTCCAGGAAAACCTCGAGGAGGAGACCGTGGGAGGAATCGTCTGGGCGTGCTGTACTGGGCAAGACTCCACATCCAGCAGGCCCCAGGATCTTACTGGTGACAATTTAACTTTGTCATGCAAGACAATTTTCTGAACAAAATGATCCCAGAATTGTAGAAGGGTTTGGGTGGGAAGGGGCCCTAAAGATCCTCTAGGTCAAGCCCCTGCTCTGGGCAGGGCACCCTGCCCCCAACCCAGGCTGCCCCCAGCCCCACCCAGCCTGGCCTTGGGCACTGCCAGGAATGGGGCAGCGCCTCATTGCCCTCTGAGTGAAGAATTTCTGCCTAATATCTAACCTAACATCTATCTTTTTTCAGTTTAAAGCCATTCAGGCACACGCTCAACCAACGTGAAGAGAGCACAGGCTGTCTTCTCACAACCCCTTGGCAGCGACTCAGGGTAACAAACCCCAGCACACACGCTGCTCATCGAGAGCATCACCTCCCAAGCAGTGGCCCATGGGCTAGCAGCACTCACAAAATAACCACAGAAAACCCCCTACCCTTTCTCAGGCACACACACACACACACAAAAAAAAAAAAAAAGTATGAATGCACAGCCAGGGAAGACAAAAAGTCCCGAACCAGTAACAAAGAGGTTTAACCTAATTTCTGCTAGGCTATCAATGAAAGCTGCAGGTGATGCTGCACAGAACAGCACATGGCTCTTTGTCTGTCCAGGAAAACTTACTGCCAAGCAAAGATAGCAAAAGCTGAGTTCACCCAGCTTGCATTTACCTTTGGCACAAACTTCCCTGATTTAAGTTCAAAGAGCAGGAAATTGGAGGTCGGTGCCAGCGTGACACACACCCCGAGCAACCGGACAGTGGCATTACAGAGCAGGTTGTCCACCCTGACAGCGGGTCTCCAGCACCCTGCCTGCAGATGTTTTTAAGCAAATGGAGAGAGATGTCAAGCCTGGGAGCTCCTGAACTGTGTATATCTATCGTGGGGCACTCCCTTTAAGGAAAAAAAAAAAAATAATAATGGGTATTTCCCCTGCTTTCCCTTGAAAACCTGGGGAGCTTCGTTGTTTCAGCCCCTGTGCTGCTGGAGGCAGCATCTGGCAGCAAAGCCAGGGGGCTCTTTATGGTGCTCCCCCTCTGAGCACAACTGGGGCGATGGGAAGCAGGAGGCAGATACCAGTGAGCAAAGTCTCCGCAGAGCTGGGAGTTCAATTCTCCACTTCTCTTTCTCACCTCTCCCCTTGGGGACAGGTGAAGGAGGTTTCCATCCAGAAGGACTGGCAGCAAATGGGCCCAGGAGCTTTGACTGGGAAGAGTTGCTGCTCAGTTAGGAAGGAAGAGGCCCCTCTACACGTGCACGGTCACATCCTCCCGGGTGATTTGTGAAGAGCTCTCTCTCTAAAGGAAATTGGGAGCACTGCTTTCAAGAGCTACAGAGCGTGATCTGCTCCAGTCCTACCACTGCATCCAAAACAGAAGCCAAACAAGGGTAACCCTAGAGGAATGCTGGGGGGGAGTTTTTCCGATTATTGCAGCACGCAGCAAAAAGACTGCAATCGGTGTTTGTTTAACCTTTCCCTGCAGAACGCCTGTTGGAAATGGAAGTGGCCAAATGCTGGAACAGGCTTTCTAGAAAAGGTGGTCGGTGCCCCGCGCCTGGCAGCAATCAGGAGGCACCTGGACAGAGCCCTCGGTGATGTGCTCTACCTGCTGCTTAGCCCTGAAGTGCTGGGGTGGCTGCAAAAAAGGATAAAGATGGGAAACCAGAAGAAGAATCCTAAAAACAAACAAAAAAAAAAAAATTTGAAGGGCCAAAGGGGAAAACAAAGGGGCAGCAGAGGCACGAGGAGAAGCAGAGGCTGGCAGGTAAGATGCTGGCCATTTATACATCAGCAGAGCCACTTTGGGGTGTCACAGGGAGTCTGGGTGGCTGGAGAGCTTTCCGTTCACACACATGTGGTGGGTGCATGCTGGAGGAGCCCGTGGCGGCGCAGCCCACCAACCGATGCAGAACAATGTCTCTCTTCAGGGCTGGGAGCATTTGGAGCCGTTTCCAGCTTCGCATCCTCCACAAGGCATCCCGTTTGGTTCGCGTGGCGGTTTTGCTGCACACAGTCAGGGGATTTGCGTCCAAACCCAGACACAATGGAGTCCCAGCTTGCAGCAGAAGAGCTAAGCCTTACTTGAAAGCTTTGCTTTTAAGTCGAGCCTGAATGAAAGGCAGAAGCTGGCACAACCGGAGCGCAGTGCTGCTGCTAGGGACTGGGGGCAGATCTGGGTGCACACACCACTGACGCCTCCCTTCTCATTCCGGTGCTCGCCGTGGAGTCCTTCCAGGCTGACTACACCTCAAACAACATGAGCTGAGAACATAACTTCTTGTCGTTGGGGTTAACAAGGGGACTGACTGTATTACTTGCCTTCTGCGAGCTGTATCCATTTAGCATGTCCCCAGGGTGACCGAGCAAACAAAGGTCAGCAAATAGTACAGGCACGTTCCCTCAGCACCTGAGGGGCCTGAACCCAGAGCCCTGCTTTGCAAGAAGCCCCGTTTCCTTGTTTCCTTCTCTCCTGGTCTGGGGGCTCAGGCGCGAGTCCCCCAAGAAGGGCTCTGGCTGCAGGGGGGCGGCTTGGTGCCCGTCCACCCAGCCAAGGTAGCGTCTGGAAGCAAGCTCTCCACCTCCAGCTCCAGCCTGTAACCCATTTTAGATTGAAAGCATCCAGATTGTGATATCTTCCTGATCTCGTAGCAAGGAAATGATAAAGGCAGAAGCAGCAGGTTCCCACCTCTTAAGTCTCACAAACTCCTATTGAGACTGTATTTTTTTCAGGCTATAATACTATTAAATATTCTAAATTTAGAATTAATAACAAAGGGATTATGCCCTTTCTTATACCTGATTTCTGAAAGCTTTATCTCAATTAGTTTTATGATAAGAACGTTTGAATAAATACGAGACAGCAAGAAGTCATTAGACTCTAAACATGTAAACAACATTCTAAACAAGGACAAAAAATAAATAAATCTCCTTGGTGCTCAGAACCATCTTATATCTGTCTCTGCATGGAAAGGAAAACAGTGAGGTGTCAGAGCATCTCCCAGATGGAAGTAAGGCTTTTGGGTTCCAATGGGTTGAAACTTCTCACTGCATCAAACGCTTTTCACCCATGGTAAAAATAAACAGACTCAGAGATGTGCACAGGGAAAATTAAAAGCCAAAGCTTAAGGTGTGCACACACACAGAGAAGCAAAGGGGCCAATCCTCAAAACCTTCCCCTCTCCACCACTGTGCTGGCAGGGCAGAAACCAAAATTTGTCGTTTGTTTCTGTACCACAGGTGTCCAGAAGCAGAAGCGCCGTCCCCTCAGCCACCACGGATGGCATTCTCTTCTCACAGCACTGCCTTTTATTACTGTTGGGAGAGGGTTTGGAAAGGCAGATCACAAGCAAGATGTTATCTCCGTTCATGATAAGTGCCACATTGAAAAACTATGCAGGGAAGACTCACGTGATGTCTGCCTGTAGCATTCATTAAAACTGGTTTCGATGCTGTTTATTTAGCATCGCTCTTCCCTTAATAATTCATTCATAGGGGGCATTCGAGTTAGATCTCGGAGCCTCTCAGAAACAAAGGATCAAAAACACTGCAGGGCCTTACGTAAGAGAAAAGACAAAAGCAAAGTCGAGTCTTTTGGAAGCTGGCCGGCGGTTCTGGACCATGACAGCAATCTGTGGGTTCCTGGGGCACAACACAAGCAGGCGCCTCACCCACACGGCAGCCCCAGGCCAGCTCAGGAAGGGCCGCGCAAAGCTTTGTGTTGGCATCCAGCTCTTCCAGCCTGACGCCAACCTCCACCTACCAACCAGGCCTTTTTTTTTCACCCTGTTCCACTTCCTTTCCGTATGTAAAAGGCCAGGATACGATAGACCAAATGGACGAAGGAGGAAGCTGCGTGTCTGTGAGGAGAAACTCACCTTCGGGCACCTCGCAAGGGCACTGGGGAGCGGACTGCTCGTGCTAGGGGCAGCCCCCCGAGAGGGCCCCATCCCCGGGGCACCCAGTAACAGGAGCAGGAGCAGAAATAGGAGCAGGAATAGGAGCAGGAACAGGAATAGGAGCAGCAGGAGCAGCAGCAGGCTCCCTGCTCCCTCTGGCGGGGCGCTGGGGGCCCACCAGCGGCTGACACGCCGCATTTTGTCTGCGAGCCACAGCCCGTGCGGTTTTTAACCAAACAACTCCACGTCAGCAAAAAAAAAAAAATAAAATTTAAAAGGAGAACCGTCCCTCCACCCCCCCACACCCTCCCCGTCCGGGGCTTCCTGAGCGCGGCCGATGAGGAGAGCCCCGGGGAGGCGCTGCCGGGCCGGGCCCTGCGCTGGGCCCGGGGAGGCCCGGCCCTGCCCGCCCGGTGCCGCGGCGGCGGGACCCCCTGACGGGGGGGGTGAGGATGGAGGCGAGGAGTGCCCGGAGCCCCCCGGCACCCCCCTCGACTCACGCTTGTACTCGGCCATCAGCCGCTTCAGCGCCGTGCCCGCCATGGCTCCGCCTCTGTGGTGCGGGCAGGGCCCTCCCCGCCGCGCCGGGCAGGCGCAGAGCGAGCGCGGCCCCGGCTGAGGCGAGCGCCATGAGGGGAACGGGCGGGGGGCGGCGGGGACACGGGCAGGGGGCTGCGGGGAGCCCTCTGAGGGGGGTTAGGTTTTGGCAGCGCTGTGGGGATGCAAAGCTCGGTGTGGCCTCGCGTGCAGGGTTCCTGGTAGCTCCTCATGCACAGTGCGGTGGGGTTAGGCTGCCCTCCCCGCTTACAGGACAAGTTTCTCCACCAAAAAACAAGCCCACAGCTCTGCAGGACACACAGAGACACAAAGACACAGCTTCCAGAGACGTACAAACTGGAGAGAGGTTGTGAATTATGTCATTTAGCAGACAGATGATGTTGTGAGAGGCTCCTCTTCATAAACCTGCACAACAAAACACCCCGCAGCTCTGTCACCGGCATTACTTTGGGACCAGCTGCCCTGGTGACTCCGTTTCTGACAATAATTCATGACGATTCTCACGACTGCATTAAAAAAAAAGTATATTTTCAGGCAACTTTTATCAAATCATGGCAACGCACATGTAAATCTGGAATATTTCAAACTGACTCTATACTAAGCATCGGATCTGCACGTACAGACCTCGTGTCATAGGCTTAACATCTCTGAAGTAACTGCAACACACTAAAAACTTTAAATCAGCATCTCTTCTTCCTTCTCTTAGGCATATTATAAAAGGAAACTTTTAAGCTCTCGATTAGCAAGAAAATATACTGAATTATTTACAAGATTAGAATTAAACAGAGGGGCAAGACCGACAACAGCCAGGAATGAACAGTCCATGTCCTAAAACATGGATGAATATTTAGGCCACAGGTTTAAAGAAAAAAAAAGTTAACAGCAGATAGACAACGTATATTACTTAAAATGAACTTAAATCAAATTGGCCCAATTGAAGATATAGATTAATCCCTGCAGATACTGTTTTGACTTGCACACGCAGTACGTCAAAGACAACAAGCAATTTTGGTAAATGTCCTCTAAAGTTTAGAAGAATCCTGTGTGATTGGCATGTTCATTTGTTTACTATTTAATAGCAAATCCAAAACCAGATGAGAGTGAGGTGCGATGAGGATCCTTAAACTCCTCTTCTCAAAAGGATGGCATGTCTTAACACACTCCACCTGTCTGCTGTTGGAACACATCGATAGTGTCTTCATCTTCCATCTCCAGCTGTTAATCAATCAGAAAACACAGGACTTGAAATTCACAACCACAAAAGTACAAAAGCACTCAGATCTCTACCCTGACCAGTATCAAGAATTGAGCATTTAAGGTGCAACCTTAACGCTGTGTCAACCCCCTTCCAGCAGTCTCTCCAGGCAGTATCACCCCTGCAGGGCTGCCCGAAGTGTCTCAGACAGCAGCAGGCAGAGAACACTTCAGGAACCTCTGCCACCTCTAGCCGTGGCACCGCCAATGCCAAAACAGGCTCTGGAGCCATGCCTGCCTCTCAGGCCATGCTCAGACGTTTACTGTCTTCTACAAGAAATCACCTCAGCCAAGCGTTTCTTGTATTCCTCACCTCAGGCTTTCTCGATACAAGAAGCTCCCCAAATTCTCAGCATTACCGGAGCTGACAGCAGCGTGGCATTTAGCTTCAGTCCCAGCTCTCCTCAGGCCAAAGCAGAATCAGGACAGAGCTGAAAACTCCAGCACCTTCCTGGGTTGCTGCCCACAGCAGCACTCGGCACCAGCTTGGCTCAGCACCAGTGCTCAGACATCTTCTGCCCCCAACACCCATGACAGAACTCAAAGGACAGAAATCCCACTCTAGACAAATTATTTTGAGTGAACTGAAATTGAATTATTTGAGAATCATCCTGATTCCAAGCCCCTTTGACCTGCATGCAACCAATAAAGTATTTGATAGCAATTTGCAGTACAAGTGTTTTTCGTACCTGTGCAGGTGTGTCTGCTTCATTGATCGGTTGTCCGTCAAATCGGAATCTAATCTGCCTCATTGACAAACCCTGCAAGTTCAGAGTAGTTAGCATGAGAAACCTCACTTTGGCTTTTGAATCCAAATAAAGCATTTAGGGATTTACTATCAGAAGAGATATTAACACAGGTAAGGCTGAAATGAATAGGAAACTTAATGCATCTGTTGTGCTGTGTGAACTGAGGAAGCAGAACTGTCGGGCAGTCGCTGTCACAGCGAGGACTCGATACAGAGCCACAGGTACTGTTCTGGTGCCCAGTTCTGACCCAGCCTGCAGTCCTGCTCTGCAAAGAACAAATACCAGAAGGTAGCGGAGAACAAGAAAGTAACGTTTAACTTCAAGCAGGGCTGAAAGAATGAAGTGGAAAGCCAAGAGAAAAAGTATCATCCAGAGGTGATATCAAAGTTGCAAAGACATCAATCAGCGAACAGTTCTAGATAGCCTCGTAGGACATGGCAGAGAGGAGTGCCAATTGTTTTTCATGCAGGGAAGTAAGAGGATTTGCAGTTCACTCAAAAGAAAACACTTCCAAAAAACCTAGAAAGGTTACCTCTTGGTACAATTGCCTGATGGCACCGACTGCCCATACTTAAGACAAGTTTTTGACATGTTCACTCCCAGGTCTAGTCCCCTATCTTCTGACGAAAAGAGGAACTGTGAAGCATTTAAGGAAAAAAGAACTCACAGACCACCATGAAGATTTTTACTTGCATGCTTTGTTAGGAACATGCTAGGGCTCTTAACGCGAGACTTTTGCAGTTATTAAGTCTTGCTTTTAAAGCCTAAGCTGAGTTCACAACTGAATTCAGTTTCTAATTGTGTGATGCAGCCTTCACTCCCTGCCTCAGTGAGCTAGGTCTTTGCTTTGCCCTCTAAAACTCTTGAAAACCCCTCTGCTGTCCAGCCTGCCAGTCCTTACCTACAGCCACACAAGCACAAAAGCTCTCCGTGCATCTCTGAAGACCCCTTAAATTGAGCTCATTCCCAGCCTGAGAAGACATACACTGCATCAGGCAGAGGATGGGGTGCAACCTAAGCCTTGAGGAATCAGAGAAAGAGCATCATGTGTGACAGAACAGGAAAGATGCCTGCAAACTGAAATTCACTCCACTTTGGAAAGCCGCTTGCACCCCTACTCTCTGTTCCCTGCAGCACCTGATCGGGTGCAGGCGCACACGTGCTGTGAGCCTGGATAAAGCTCTCTCCAGGTGAGCTACAGGCAGCACCGGGGGACAGCCAGCCTCCCGCACAGAGCAGCCTGCAGCCACCTGCAGAACGTCCCAGCAGGCAGCAAAAGGGACACGTGAGAAGAGGAGGAGGAAAAAAAGATGGTGAAAGAAGCGGTGGCACGGGACAACCTGTTTTCATGCACGCTTCCGAAGGGAAAGCACGCCCTGCACGGCCAAAATCTTAGGTGTGATAACAGCGAGGGCTGCACGGCTACAAACTGAGACCGAGCCAGCATCCGAACCGGGATTGGAACCGAAGAGGCGTGGGAAACGACTTCACGGGGGATTTTTGGATATCGCGGGGGATTTTTGGATACCGTGGGGGATTTTCAGAGCCGTGGGAGCACCGGGTGAGGAAGGGGCACTGCTCACCCACTGCACACCCCCAAGCCCAGCCCCAGACCCCCCAACGAGCAGGCCGGACCCCGCCGGGACCGAGTCCTTCAGGGCCCGGGGCCCCTCCCGGGGGGGCTGTGCCCGTACCTGCCTCTCGCAGTACGCCTTCATCAGCTTGCTGAGCGGCGTGTGCCTCTTGATCTTGAACTGCACCACGGAGCCGTCCTGCCCGGCCACCTTCAGGTTGATGTGGTCGTTCTCCGTTTTCACCCCTTCCTGCGGGGAGACAACGCCGTGAGAACACCGCGAGGGGGGGACCCCGAGGGCCCGGAGGTGCCCGGGGCGGGGCGGGGCAGGGCAGCGGCAGCCGCCGAGCGGGCCCGGCCCCCGGTGCCCGGCGTTGAGGCCCCAGCGGCCGGGCCGCGCCTCACCTTGGGCTTCTCCTCCGACATGGCGGCGGGGCCGGGGGGTCGGAACGGGCCGTGCCGGGCCGAGGCGGGCACGCGCTGAGGGGAGCGGCCCGCGCTCGGCTCCCGCCGCCGCCGCCGCCGCCGCCAACCGCCCTCGAGAGCGCGCGCGCGCGCCGCGCCCGGCCCCGCCTCCCCGCCGCCAACCGCCCGCGCCATTGGCCGCCGGGACGAGTCACGTGGGAGGCTCCTGGCGCGCGCGCGCGCTCACGGCCGGGCGGGCGTGGGGGCGCGCACAGCACCGAGGCGCCTCTGGAAAGTGCGTCACGGGGGGCGTGGCCACCAATGAAGGGGGCGTGGCCATCACCATGTGGGCGTGGTCTCCTTGTGGCCCCGCCCCCTCCCGGTCCCGGTCCCGGTCCCGCCCCGCGCCCCCCGGGCGGGCTCGCAGCAGGAGGCGGCGCAGGGCGCGGTGAGCGGAGGCTTTAATGCGCTGCTCGGCTCGCAGCCGCCCCCCCCGGCGCTGCCGGGAGAGGCACCGAAAGGCACAAGAAAAAGGCAGAGCCCACGGACAGCCCCGGGACCGGCCCGCCCCAGCCCCCCAGGGACCGGGGGGGCTTCCAGCGGGAGGCTCCAGCCCTCACCGCGGGGCAGGCGAGGCCAAGAGCGGAGCCCGGAGCCCAGGCACCCAGCACAGCACAGCCCCGGTGCCGTGGTGCTCTCCTCCTGGCCGGGGGTGTCCCCGTCCCGTGTCCCGTGGTGCTGCAGGCTGGGGGCTAGTTGTCGAACTTGGCGTAGGGGTTCTCCTCCTTGAACAGCCCTAGGAGAGAAGGGACAGCCGCTGAGACCCCCCCCCGGAGCAGCCCTCCCGCCTGCCACCGCCACCCAGAGCTCCGGGGGACAGCAGCTCCATGGCACTGCCTGCCCCCCTGTGTCCCCGTGTCCTCCTGGCAGGCCGGCCCCATCGCCCTCCCAGCACGGGACGCGGTTACTGGACCTAGAGCTTAGTGGAAGACACCAGCAGGAGCCGCCGTACCGTATTTCCTTCGGATTTCATCGTGCCGCGATTTCATCTCTGCTCTCCTGCGGGCAGAAAAGGGGCCACGAGTCAGCGAAAAGCACAGCAAAGCCAAGCAGGCTGGGATTTTCGGGTGCACCCCCCCCAGGTCCCAGCAGGGGCCCTGCTCACGGTGCACACCCCCCCACCAAGCACAGCACCGGGTGCAGCAGCGTGGCCTCACCTCTCCTCCTGGCGCACCCGTCTCCGCTCCCGCTCCCGGGCCGCTCGCTCGTCCTCCTTGTCCGGCCTGGCACACAAACAGCCCCGTCAGCACCAGCCCATGGCTGCACCTCAGCTGCTCTTCAGGAAATCTGGGAGCAGCCCCCTTCCTCCCCCTCCGGTACTTGCTTTTTGCTCTTTTTCTTGCAACAGCAGCAGCAGCAGACGGCCAGCATGATAAGGATCATGCCTCCCACCACAGACATCGCAATGATCAGGGCTTCAAAGTTCACTGCAGGATGCAAGGAGAGACACTCAGCACACAAATACCCGGCTGCTGGGAAGTTGCAGTGTGTACAGTCACACAGGTGCTGTTACTGGACTCGAGGCAAGCCAGGCGTTATGTCTAGGTGCACTAGCACATCCCAGACCCTTTGGGCTTCCTTCTTGGTGTGGCTCAGGCAGCCAGCCCCACACCGCATGCCCACATGGGGCATTTCATCGGGGATCTGGGTGAGCAGGTGGCAGGCAGCCAGCAGCTTGCAGAGCATCGCCTCTGTCCCCAGGTCCCGAGTTGTCCCTCACTGGTCACCCAGGAACGGGCAGGTCCAGGTAGGGCTTTGAAAAAGCCAGAGTTTGAGGGCTGACTCGGCAGCGCTGCCTTCCTGATGTGCAAGGTGAAGTTTTCATCTGGCCAGCTGCTCTGCAGCGAAACCAGAAGCCAAATATTGGAAATCAGCAGCGGCGGGCAAGGCAAAGCTAAGCAGACTGCTCCACCAGCACCTCTGAAACACGTGGCTCTGCGGGGAGAGCCCAGCCTTCGTGTCACCTCTGCCCCGCTCACTCCTCTGCCTGATAACAAAGGCCGGAGTCGCACACCATAAATGCAGGCACATTTAAGAGCTAATCTCCTCCCGAAGGACTAATCTTCTCTAAAGCTAGTTCTGCAAGCTAAGGAATGTGTTCTTCCACAATGAGGCCTTTTATTGAGGCTACTCGCACACAAACTCGTATTTCAAGGTCTTACACAAGTCTCAGAAACTGATGTTCACAAAGAGGAGATTCTCTCTTCGTGAGGTGTGGGAGCAGTTTTCCCTCTGCAGGTGAAGGACCCGGCCTCCAGAACAATAGCTCACTGTGACCACAATTCGACTTCACGTGCATCACAGGGACAGGCGAGAGAAACCAAGCCACGTCTTGTTTCCTAATGCTTCACCACCCAACACCTGGGGCTCGTCCCAGCACAAGCACACAACCTGGGTCTGAACAAGTCCTTTCTCCAGAGAGCCACCAAGCAGGAAACGCTGCCAGTCAGCCACCAGCCAGAAAAGCCCCTGGTGATGACTTGGCTCCAGGTGGCTCATGCGGTGCTAGTTTTGGAAGAGAAAACTTTCTCAGGTGGGTGAACTCGAGGAGAAGCCACCTCACTGTGCCTCCTGTAGCCCCCACGGACCTGAGAGCCTGCCGGGGCCAGCAGGCACAGCACCGAGGGACAGCAGCAGTACAGGGAGCCACGTGCTGGGCTCAGGGCGGTGCGACTGTTGCAGAGCTCAGATGTGGGTGATGTGGGTGTGCACACTGTGGGGTGCTGCCCACGGAGTGCCCCAGTCCTCACCACGTCCTGAAGCCCAAGGACCACACCAGGAGCAGCGCAGGGGTTACTCCTGCCAGAAGACGGGGCACTGCTCCCACTCGCCTTCCTCACCCGATGCTCGAAGAGCCCCTGGTGAGTTCAGGGGGTCGCTGCCACCCCAGCAGCAGCAGCCCTGGGCCAACTGGTGGAGCCCCAGGCACTCACTCACCCCAGCAGACTCCCCAGCGCGCAGAGCGGAGCTCGCACAGGTCGGCCGGTGGCAGGATCCGCCGCACAGGGTAGGGCACGCACTGCTTGCTGCTGGCACACCACAGGCACTGCAACACACAACAGCACGGTGTCACCGCTGGGCAGCAGCGCTGCCAGGTAGCCAGGCTCCAGTTTGCTAGCCACCACTAAGGTCTGCAGGACAGGCACACAGCCCTCGTCCACCCGGTGCCACTGTCCCCGCAGCCTGCTGCCCCAACCAACCCCACCACGTGCCCAGGATGGGGGCTACATAGGGCCACATGAGGAAAGCCAAAGGGAAACCAACTGTTTACAGGAAAACCTCAGTGGGAAGAGACTCTAGGAACAGCCCGACTTCCTGCTCCACGTGAGGCAACCGACGGAGCTGGGTCCAAGCTGCTCCATCAGCAAGCACAGCCCAGCAGGCAGCCGGGTCCTCCTGCGCTCAGGGGACACACCTGCCCAAAAGCAGCGTCCTGCATTCCTAGGAGGAGCTCAGCAGTTCAACTGATGACTCAAGAAGCAGACCAGGAAGCCAGCAGTTCCTAGAGGCCTCGCCCCAGAGCACTGAGGAGTGTTTGTCTTCACTGCAATGGGCAGGGATGACCGAGCCCCTTCACCCCGAGAGGGAAGCAGCTCCTCTGAACCACCCAAAACATGTGCTGCGCTTGCAGTTCTTTGGGAGAAATTGGAGTTATACTTCTGCTACTGTCCTGGTTTCAGTTAAACAGAGTTAATTTTCCTCCTAGTAGCTGGTAGGGTGCTATGTTTTGGATTAGGATGAGAAGAGTGCTGATAACACGCTGATGTTTAATTGTTGCAGAGCAGTGCTTACACCAAGCCAAGGACGTTTCAGCTTCTCGCTCCATCCTGCCAGCGGGCAGGCTGGGGGTGCAGCAGGAGCTGGGAGGGGACAGACCCAGGACAGCTGGCCCAAACTGGCCAAAGGGGTATTCCACACCATATGGGGTCACGCTAAACAATATATAGGGGTGGCTAGCCGAGGTGGGGGGGCCGGCTGCTTGGGGTTAGGCTGGGCATCAGTCAGCGGGTGGTGAGCAATTGCATTGTGCATCACTTGTTTGTACACATTATTAGTAGCAGTACTATTATCATCGTTATTATTATTGTTATTTTTGTGTCTTAATAAACTGTCTTTATCTCAACTCACAGGCTTCGCTTTCCTATTTCTCTCCCCCATCCCAGAGAGGGAGGGGGCAGGGTGAGCACATGGCTGTGTGGTGTTTAGCTGCCGGCCGGGTTAAACCACAACAGCTACTTACGGTGACATTCTTCAGGCACTCCTCACAGCTCCTGTTTGTGAACTGGTGGCAATCTGCAGAAAGGGAAAGGACACCTCAGGACCACGACGAGCTTCTCAGCGCACCCCAGAGCCTGTTCCCGTCCCTGGCTCTGCATTTTAACGCTCCTGTCAGAGCTGCCAGCCACCAGACCCAAAAGGATGTGACATCCTCAGTGTCTGACACCCTCAGGGTCCCCACCTATGACACTGCACACCTGGCCGAGCCCCCGCAGAGCAGAGCACAGACACAGGGGAGAGGCGTGAGGCTGCTGGGGTGCGGGTCATGGACCTGAGCCCCCTTGTACGGGCACCCAGCAGGCAGGGACAGCGCATGGGAGCACCCTGCCCGCTGCCAGCCAAGGCACAGCACCCCCAGCACCACCCCGAGCCGGGATTGCTACAGGTCCCCGTGCTGAGCCCCAGGGGAGCTCCGGCTCCCCACAGGCAAGCAGTGGAGCAGGGCTGTGTTTTTTCCCTTCGCAGCTGGAAGGAAGCCCCGGCTGTGACCCGCCGCCCGTCACATGCTCCGCACGGAGCCCTCCAAACAACCAGGCAATTTATTAACGCGGCTCCTCAGATAAGGAGGTTTGTGCGCCACGGAGAGGCCGAGATCGCAGGCCCTGTGCCGGATCCCAGACGGGTTGGGGGCACCGCATCGCGCCCGTGTCTCCAGCCCAGGCTGGGCCCCCCCCGGCTCGCTGCTCACGGCGAGTTTCCGAGCAGCCCCCCCGCCCCAAGGGACGCGCTCAGGAAGCGAGAAGAGCGCCTTCACTTTCCCCTGCATCTCCATTACCGCCTCTCTCCCGGGACCCCCAGCGCTGCTACCCCTAAACCCTGCTCCTACAGCCCCGGGGGAGCACCCCAGGACCCCAAACCCCCGTGCCCTTCGCCACCACCTCGGCTGCAGCCCCCCAAGGGCCGGGGACGGTCCCGCTGGACCCCCGCAGCTTCCCAGCACGGGCTGCGGCTCCCAGCGGTGCCGGAGCACTGGGGGGGCGCCGGGCGAGGCTGGTACCGGGACGGACACGCGTGGGACCCCCCCACGGCCCCGTGGGACCCCGCTCACCTCCCGCCGCCTCCTCCTCGCCCCGCACGGCCGCGGGGAGCAGCGCCAGGGCCAGGGCCAGGGCGGCGCAGAAGCGGAGCGCCCGGAGCGGGGCCATGGAGACACCGGCAGCGGGACGGGGGCCGGGGGAAGAGGAAGAAGAGGAGGAGGAGGAGGAGGAAAGGGCCGGGGACCGCCGCCTTTGTAGGGCCGGCAGCGGGGCGGGGGCAGGCCGGGGGCGGCCCCTCGCTGCCCGGCCCCAGGGAGCGGCGGAGGCGGCCGGGGCGCGTCCCCCCCCTCGGGTGGGTCCCGTCGGCGGAGCTGGCCGGGTGTTTGGGGCGGGAGAGGCTTCCCCGGGTGCTTTTATTGATTGCCCAGAGGACAACAGAGGGAAAACAAACCAAAAAAAAAACAAAAACCACCCAAGGCTGTAGCTTGAACGCCCGGCATCGCTGCCTGCGTCGTGGCGCTCAGCGCCTGCCCGCAGCGCAGGCTCCGCACTCCCTGACGCGTCCCCTGGACGGGCTGGAAGGGGGTGACAGTCCCCCCGCAGGCTGGGACAGCAAAGGCACGACTGTGTTAGGTCAGCCAAGGCACGCAGGAGGTGGGCACCCAGGAGATTTTGGCAGCTCCTCTGGAGAAATGGAGTCGGGAGCTGGGTGCCCCGCGGAGAGCTGGTGCTCAAGGAGGGACAGCAGCAGGCAGGGGCACCCGAGCAGCCCCAGGGGCCTCGGCCAGGACCAGAGGTGCTGCAGGCATCGTGGGCACAGTGCTGGGGACGTGCCCTGATGCGCTTCCCAGCTTTTTCCCTTCCAGAGCGATGCCCCGCAGCCCGAGCCAGCTCTGGGTTTGGGCAGGCTTTAGGGTTTGCCAAGCACCTTGCGTGGCCGGCCTCTTCTTCTCGCCCACCAGATGACGTGGTGGCCATCCAGCATCCCGCAGCACCGGTAGCAACTCAGTGGGGCCACGCGGGGAGCGTGGGTGTGGGAGCCCCATGCCCATGTGGCAGCAGCAGGCACAGGGCTGGGGGGCGCGGAGAAGCCACCACGAGGGGCCAGGCAGTGCCTGAGCCTTATTTGTCTGCGAAGGGTATTTTCAACCCGCTCGAGATGGCCTCAAGTGGTTTCCAAGGCAACAGTGCTAAAGTCATCACTGCCATGGAAACCCTCTCTTTGGCATAATATAAATATTTTCCTTGAAGAGGGAGGCTGCGTGAGTGGGCGATGTGCTATTTTCTAGCACTCGCTGGCTGCAACAGGACAATCTCCAGGAGATGGGGGGGCCAGGGAGGATAAAATTAGCTCGGCATGCCAGCCACGGATGGAAGAAGGAGATTGGCAGGGTTTCGCTGCGAAACCCGGAGGTTTTTTATGTCAGCGGGGACTCACCCCAAAAAGATTCCCTCTGTAGGGAGAAAAAGAAAAAAAATAAAAATGTCTGTAGGTTGGAAACAGCTGCTTTTTCTTGTCTTTCTTCAAAGTTTGTTTGTTTGTTTGTTTTTCTTCAAAGTTTTTTGAAGACCATCCCAAAGGGTGAAAGAGCCCCTGTGGGGCTCGAAAGTGGGGTGTGGGGATGGCTCTGGGGCTGCCCTTGTGCCCTGGAGGCCAGCAGGGCCAGCCCCCACACCTGCAAAAAGTCCAAAAAGACAAAAAAGAAACAGCGAACCACTAAGGCATTGCAGCTGCTCGCTGGGAGCAACAATACAAGATAAAACCCCAAGGATCCACGGGCTAAATATAGCCCGAGCCCCATAAATTAAACAAAAGCTTTTCTCCGGGCTCTCAGAAAGCCCGTTCCAGCAGCGGTTTTATCTATGTAAGGTATAACTCCGCTGGTATTTGCTATTCCCAGCCGTGCCTCCCCTGTGTCCCCGACCTCCCCAGGGCGGTTGTTTGGGAGCGTTCATTTTGCAGATCCAGGCTTTCCCTCCTGGCAGCTCCCGTTCTGTCGAGGCTTTCACACCTCGGGCTGCTCTCCTGCCTCTCTTTAAGGATTTACAACCACGTTTTCCCCTGTTTGGACACCGGAGCTAAAAGTTTTCCTTCTTTCAGAAAACTTGCTTTTTTTTATTTTATTTTTATTTTTTTTTGATGATGCCCAGTCTCGGATGCCCCATGTTTTGTAGGGCCGACTGTCTCGGGCTTCAGTTTAATTTAAACTTCTAGCATCTGTGATAGGAACAGTGAGGCCTTACAAATAAAACACTGCCCGCATCGCAGAGGTGTTAGACAGCATCTGTGGGTCCTCTACAAGCCAACGTGGGGAGCTTGTCTCACCTCCTTTTGGGGTTTATTGACTACACCTTGGGTTTTGACACCACCTTCTCTTTGCTGGGAGTTCCCCCTGCCGTTTGAGGCAGCTTCAGCACCCTCCTGCCCCCAGCACGATGAGTTCCCTCGGCTTTATCCCGAGCGCATCCTGACAGCATCCTCCCCGCGTGCCGTCCTCAGCACGAGGCGTGCAGCTGACAGATGCTTTCCTCTCCCGGATATTTATGCTTTGTTTCTTTTTCTAGGGGCTTTTGCGGAATTATTTCACTTCCTGAGCGTGGAGCAGTGCTGAGGGCTGGTTTTGCTGCTGCTGCTCTGTGCAAGGCACCGCACCGGCCTCTGCGTCCCCACGCGTTTTGTGGCATCCATCCCGGGGCTGGGATTTGGTTTTAGCTCCTGGGTCTCAGGCTGAGGGAGGCAGCCCGCAGCTCAAAAATGTGTGACCAGTGCTGGAAGCCTGGAAAATCCCAAATTGCCCTTTCTGTGTGGAAGCACCATCTCCCAGCAGGGCTTTTCCCAGCCTCCGTGCCCTCATTTCTAACCCCAGATCTCAGCAACCCCAGGCCACAGCAAGCTATGCCGAAATCTGGCAGGAAAGCTCCACTTTTTCAAGCCCCCAAGTGCCAATTCCCCATCCTGGTGTCCCTGAGCACCAGCAGCTTGGCAGGGTCAGGCCCTGTTTGCAAACACGCCGCTACCTGCAGGCAGCCCCCACTGCTCGGGCTATTTTAAGTGAACTCGAGAGAAGAAAGTCAGCTCCGAGACTGCCATGGCTATATTTAGTTGGGACTTTTCCGTCCAGGATTCAGACTCTATTTGGAAACCTTTTACTTTGGAGCCCAGCCAAGCATCTCATTTTTATACAGTAATCCCTCAACATATGGCAAATGTTTCTTGTCTCCCGGTGGCTGCTCCATGGCCCCGGCGGCCCGAAGGCAGAGATTTCTAAGCTGAACCCGAGACAAGCTGGCTGGCTGTGGTCGTGGCTTGACATCCTCAACCCATAAGTTTTTTTTTAATAGAAATGTTTTCTTTATGCAGCTTTAAAAACCCTCCGCCAGCATCAGAGCTGCCCCGGTCCTGGCCGCCAGTGACCCTGCAGGAGGTGCCCCCCCGAAGCTGCTCGGCCACAAAGAAAAAGAAAGCCAAGATGTTTCCAGAGCTCCTCAGGGATGCTGGGCTCTTCCCAAGACATTGCAATGTCCGCAAGCTTCTCCCTCGGATGTTTTGGGTGAATCGAGGCTAAATGCAGCCCTGTGAGGCTTAGTGCAAGCCTTCCATTCCCACCTGTTTGTGGGGAACTCCCTCTGCAGCTTTGCAACGCTGCTCCCCTGGTGCTAAAAGCAGCCCTCGAAGCCAACCCATGAGGATGCAGTCCTGAAAACCCCCAAAAATCCTTAACCCAATTTAGGCTTTAAAATCCGCCAGGGGGAATGCTGAGGGTGGGCAGGAGCCACCGAAGCAAGGGGGGTGTTTGTCCTGGAGGGCTTCAGCCTCCCGAATGGGAAACGCAGCAAAAGCTGCGAGTCGGTGCATAGCTCTGTGTGTGCGTCAGCGCGTGTGACAGCATCCCTCCTGGAAACGCTGTCAAGTACACAGCTGTTTAGGACCGCCGAAAGTAAAAACAAAGGTTCCCAAGTGGTACGTGCATTTCCCTTCTGTGCAGCAGTCGTGAAGCAGGGAGGAGGGAGCCGACCCGAAAAAAAAAAGGGGATCAAATAGCGATTTACACAGCCCTTCCAAATATTTTAGCATCGTGACACAAATGGTGATGTATAACAAAAATATCTGCTTGAAAGCCTTCAGATTAAATCCCACATCCTTATTTTAATTCAGGGACTTCACAAAGCACATTCTTCAAGCGATTCTGCTCGGCGCTTGCACTGGAGGGCATCCCAGCCCCTGGCAGCAGCGTGCCTGTGCCCGGGCAGCCCACGGGTGGAAAGGGGCCGTGCTGCGGGGAGAGCCTTGCAAGGAGACTTGAAAACAACTCGGCTGGGGCCAATTCCTGCGGGTGCCCCCAGGCAGCGCCATGGGAGCAGCCCCGCACCCATGGGTGCACAGGGGGCTGTGCCTGGGAGGTGCCCAGGCCCCAGCCCTGCGCCCCTGCAGCTTGTTGCTCTGGTCGCTCAGTGCCGCAGGGCTCCTCCCGGGGCTAATTTAATCCTGCTTGCTTCAGAGAGGCCCAAGCATCTGCGGGACCATCCCAGCAAAGCTTGGCGTGCACCAGGCAGCTGGTCCTTTCCTCCTCCCCTCTTTTCAGAGGCACCGGGCCTGCAGGGCCTCCCGAGCCCAGTGGCCACGGCAGCAGGAAGAGACAGCGGAGCCCGGAGGACAGAGTTGAAGCTTCTACAATGCCCAAACGTCTGCTGGAACTTATCCAGGCTTTACGGATTAGTTTAAACACCCATTAGTGTGTTCCCTAAAGCGCCGTGATTCATCCGCAGTGATTCGATTCAGCTACAGCCTTTCATCTCCCTTGAATGTGGCATTTGCCTAAATCACGTGGGCTTTTTGTGCTGCTATGTTACACCTACGGGTCCAGCTGTTCCCTCCTGGCCACCTCCTAAATTGTGCCGTCCTGCCTGAAGAGCACCGGGTGCCTGCACGGCACCTGCTCCCTTGGGACAAGGCACAATTCCGCCACACCGTGCCTGCTCCCCACAGCCTGCCAGCGAGCCCCTCTCCTGGAGGCTGTGGTTTTCCCGTCCTGATGATCACCTCGTGCAGCACCAGCCACCTTCGAAGGGCAGGATCCATGCGCTCGCCTCCGGAGGGACGGGGTGTCTGCAGGAGCAGCCACCCCGAAAGCAGGGGGTTGCGGTTGGCAGGCTGTCCCTGAGCTGTATGGCCCCCTCGTGTCCCAGAGGGAGGGGATTGTTTCACCTCAGTGCTTTCCAGAGAGGTTTTTTTTTTTTTTTTTTTCCTCCTGTAATTCTGGATTTTCCCTGCCTCAGCTATCCGAGCCTGGAAAGTTGCCGCTCGTGGTGCCAAACGCCGCCCCGTTGGGTTTATTAGTGCTGAGTGTAAAACCTTGGCAAAGGCGTTCGCCATCAGGTCTGCAGAAACCCTGCCGGATCTGGGGCCTTCCAGGCAGATGGGCCTTATTAAGAGCTGTCACGCCGCTAACAGCACCTGACAGCTCTCAGACCTGCTTCCCAGGGCTCACTGGTGTGTGAGGCAGTGACCTGAGCGCGAGCAGAGAGACAGAAAGGTTTGGCTGCCCAGCCCAGGGAGATGCCTCCCTCCTCTCTTCAGGCAGGCAGGGATTTCTCCTCCAGCCCACGGGCTGTGTCCACACGGGCACCCCATCACCATTCCTCTGCAGAGCCTCAAACGACAGCTGGGATGTGCCAGGGGCTCTGCCTGGCACCGTCACTGCTCAGCCAGGCGTCGTTTTGGAGTTCCCCCACCCTCATCCCATTTGCTCTGGCCTCTCTGCCACCTTCTTCAGCCCTAATCCTCCCCCTCCCGCCTCTCGTTTCCTGCCAAAGCCCTCCTGGAGGCACCCAAGGTCGCTGGATGAACCATCCCTGACAGCACCGCCCGCCTGAGCTTGCACGTGAGACGTTGACAGCCTCTAAACAGTCTCCAGGACCACTTTTCTGTGTATTTTAGCGAGCGTGTGATTTTTCCACTATATTGTTTACTCGGCTTAAGATAACTGCCGGGCACACTGACATGGCAGCCTGCAGCACAATTTTCTAAGCGTTTCGGTAGCGTTATATCACACCAAGATAGGCACAGCACCTCGCGTGAGGCTGTGCTGCAGCATCCCTCTCACCTTTGGTCAGCCAGGAGTTCATTCTGGGGAGCCCTGCACCTGGGGTACGGCTGGAAATAGGCGCTGTTACCCCGTGCTGCCCTGCCCTGGGGCATTTTGGCTGCACGTACATCCCTGCCTGCGGATCTGTGCTGCCAGCTGATGGTACCCCAGTGGTGCCACCATTTTTGCATTGTTGTCACCACCTCCTGCAGATACCTCAAGGGTGCGGGATGGAAAGGCAGGGCTCTGCTGACATCCCACCAGCACACACAGGTGCTCGTGTTCCTCACCCTGGTGGCCCTCTGCCAGCTCCTGTAGGGGCTCTGTGGCTCCCAGGCTCTGCACATCCCCGCTGGCCCAGCGTGGGTTCCTCCTCCGCCCCAGCACATCGCACCTCCGGGGAGAGGGAGGCTTCATGCAGCCCCTGACTCACTCGCACCATCTTTCCCTGACAGCTGGCACCGGTTCCTGGCTCCGTGCGAGGAGCCGAGGCTGGGAGAAGCTGTGCAGCCTGCCTTGAGAAGCTGGCACCGGCACCGCTCAGCCTCTTCCCTGTGACTGCACCGTTGCAGCTCTCACTCGCCGTACGCCAGAGCTCTAGCGTTGGATGTGCCAGGCCCCCAGATTGCAAAATCAGAAATATTTCACCCCCTGGAATCTGATCCTGCCTAAAAATGATGTCCTTTGGTCAGGCACAGGAGCAGGGGGACTATGAGCGCTCGGATATGGGGTCGGTGCGGCACCAAACGCCTGCTGACGGGTGCCGCAGGGGGCACGTGTCACCAAGGTTCTTGCAGTGGAAGTGCAGCTCTCAGTGCTGCAGGAGACACACGGTGTGACCCAGCCATGGCCAAATGCCGAACCACTGGCCAAAGGCTTGTGTATGGAGCCCAGCGTGCCAGGACAAAGAGCCTGGACGAGGAAATGAGAGTGGTGGGAATGGCTGGGGAGGAGCTGCAAGCAGTGAGGCAGGGTGAGGGATGGGGACGGGGATGGGGACAGGGTGGGGATGGGGTTGGGGATGGGGATGGGGATGGGTGAGCAGTGCAGGAGCCTCGACCAGCTCCTCACCAGGCAGTGTGTGCAGCACCAAGCAGCCAGGCTGGGAGAAGCCCACTGTTTGCACAGAAGTTCTTTGGGAAAACACTGTTAATTAAAACAGGCAGGTTTTAATGGGCTCAGCTGCCTGGGAGCAGAAGAAGAAAGCTGCTGGGGGAGGAAACAACCCCAGGGTGCTAGGCTGTCTGGAGGCTTTGCTGTCCCAGTGAGCAGGGTCCCCCCTCCTGCTCACCCACGGCTCCATCCAGCCATGGGTCCTTACCTCCACGGTGGCAGGGAAGGGGACATTTGGGCAGTGCTGGCATCTCCCAGTTCTGCAGCCGAGGGGCATCCCTCTGCCTGGCATTTTCTAATTTTGAGCCAAATCTGTCACTCTTCAAGCCTCCCAGCAGGTCTTACTGCGAGTTAATATAATGCTAGTGGCCGCCTGTGGGCAGGAGTGAGAGCGCGTCCTCCTCGCTGGCCCGGCCACCACCAGAGCGCAGAGCAAAAGCTGCAAGGAAAACCCAGCCTGGAAGTTTCCCGAGTGATTTGTTTCCTTCTGAAATTTTCCCCTTTCTCCTTAACACCTTGGAGGAGGGTGGGAGGGCAGGCAGACGGCTTCCCAAGCAGCCCACCCGCCTGCAGACCACGAGCTGGGGCCGCGGGGACGGGGATGCCACAATAAGGCTTCCCTTGCTTCCGTGCCAGGGAGCCAGACTGATGGGACCGCTCGTTATCCGCCCTAATTGTTTTATCCTGATTACTTGCTGACAACTTGGTGTGCCAGTGCAACAGCATGTGAGGAGGGCGGGGGGTTTCCATCCTTCATAGGAGCAGCCCTTGGACTCTCAGGCGATGGCATGCAGTGCCCTGGGCCGTAGCAGGAGGTGGATGGGACACGTCCCCTGGTGGGACATTGCCCCTTTTCTGCCTGGCAGCGTGGCGTGTCAACGGGAGGGACAGCTACACCCAGCTGATGTCCTGTCCTGAGCCCTGCCGTGCTGCAGAGCATGTCAATGAGCTCCACATGGCCAAAGCAGCCCAGCCCCAGGCAACAGGCAGCCGAGGGGGTGGTGGTGGGGACCTTCACGGTGCTGGGGACATCGCGGTAGGGACAGCCAGCAGGGCCCCTTCCATCTCTCTGCACACGCAGAAATAAATACGTGGCTTCGTTCCTGAGGGATCGGTCCCCGCGCTGGCTGCTGCACGGCTTTCCAGCATCCCCTCCTGTATTTATGTTCTCTGGATGCAAAGCTCTGGGAGCTGCCAGCAAACGCTGACATTTTCCCAGTGCTTCTTAGGGTGAAAAATGCTCAGCGCAAAGCCCTGGCATGCACCGAGCTTCCCAGAGAGGCTGACCCCTGTCTCGCAGCCAGGCTGCCCGCTCCGGGAGCGCCGCTCCTCCCTGCGTGCCACCAGCCCCGCTGCAGCCTCTCAAAATTGTTGAGCATCGAAACAAGGAACCGTAAGTGACTCAGTAGGTTTTAAGGACAATTTTTGCCAGGCAAAATGTGATGGCTTTTTTGGCCGGAGCTAGAAAACAGGGCTGCAGCTCCAAGCATCCCAGCTTCCAGCACGCTGCTGGTGTTAACTGGGAGAGCGAGGCTCCGCAGGACCCAACCCTGGGGTGAATCGGGGTGCACCCGGTGTGCGGGGCCCCTCCTGCCCCCCGGGAGCAGGCCACATTGCCGGTGTGCCATTGGCACGGGCCCTGAGCCTGGGTGTCCTTCCCCAAAGGGAATTGGGGGGGTAGGAGGAGGATGAAGCCACTGCCCCCAGTCCTGGAGCGGAGGTGGGGACATGCCGGGACACAGCACGGGGGGGGCTGCGGGAGAGAGATGGTCACCAGGGCTCATCCTGATCATTTCTCATCCTTCCACCCCTTTAATTTCCTAATTAATCCTTGGAAGGAATCGCTGCTTGGACGCGGGGAAAGAACGAAACTCCTCCATCTGCGTTTCACCAGGAGCCTGGGCAAGGCGTCAGCAGATGCAGTGCGGCACAGGGAAGGGCGGCAGCACCCAGGGGACCTGCACAGCCCGCACACAGCCCCTGGGGCCAGCGCTGGGCCCGCTGCATCGGGGCTGAACCTGGCCAGGCTTCAGCTGGCGCAGCATTTCGGGCAGTCCGGGCTGCAGAGCCCGGCCGGAGCTGTCACCCTGCTCCTCGCCGCCTGTCTCAAGAAAGTTCGGGCTCAGCCGTGGGTCCCCTTCCCCTGCCTTTTTTTTTTTTTTTTTTTTTTTTCCGAAGGAGGAGAGCCGCGCGCATCTTTAAATTAGCACAAATTTAGAGAAACACAAATAAAAGCCATGCCTGAAATAGTGTCGCCCCCGAGCAGGAGGGCAGCCGCGTCATGGAAAGAAAATAAAACCGCTTTTTATCTCTTCGGGCAAATTTTTTTTATTTTTTTTTTTTGGTGTTTGTCTGCTTTCCGCGGCTCGCTCCGGCCCTGGGGAAGGAGCCCCCTCGGGCACGGCTCCGGGGACCACGAACCCCCCCCCCCCGGGGGGCCGAGAAGCGGAGCCGGGCTCGCCGCGGGGCAGCGCCGTCGGGGGGCGGCCGGGCCGGGGGCGAGGCGGGGGCCGCTCCCCTCCGCCCCCCGCCCGCCGCTCTCCGGTACCGGCGGGCGGAGCGGGGCCGGCCGGGCTCGGTGCCGGCCCTCCTCGCCCATCGGCCGGCCCCGCGGCCAGGCTCCACCTTCCGAGGGGGCCGCCGAGCTGTCAGGCGGCAGCACCGGAGCCGCCGCCGCCGCCACCGGAGAACCCCCCCCACCCCACCGGGGGCTCCGGAGCCCCCCCCCCGCCGCCGTCCTGCCGATGGCCCCGCTCGCCCGCCGCAGCCTCGCCTCCACGTAAGGCTCCAGCGGAGAGCCCCGGGGCTGGGGGCTCGGGGAGGGGAGCAGCGGGAGCCCCGATCCGGGCGGGGGGAGCCCCCGGGGGCAGCCCCCAGCCGCCGCCGTCCCCGAGCCCGTCCCGGGGCTCCCGGCTGGCTGCGAAGGGGACTGGGTGCGAGGGGATCCCCGGGGCGTGGGGGGAGCGGGGAACGGGGTGGGGGCTCCGGGAGAGGGGCACCGAGAGAGGCAGGGACGGGGCAGCATCCCGGTGTCCCCGGGGGGTGAGAAGATGGCTGCCTGAGAGCCTTCGAGGCAGCCTGGGGATGCCCGGGGGGGCTCCGTGCCACCACTGGTGTCTGGAGGTGCGTCGGGTCTCAGCGAGCCGCACGCCTCGGTGGGGACGCAGCCTGAGTCAGCCCTTCCTCGGCGTCGCCAGGCCAGAAAAGCCCGTCGGTGCCTTCCTCGGCAGGCCAAAAGTGCTTGCCGTGGAGGGCAGGAGGTACGGGGAGGCGCTCGGAGAGCCCGGCCGAGGGCAGGAGGCCGCCTGCAACTTGTTCTGCTGGTTGCATTGGGGATGAAAGGGGAGAAGGAGCAATTCCCGAGCTCCCGGAGAGAGGTGTTTTCCCACACCAGGTGTGGCGAGCCCATGGGACTCTGTGCCGTGGGGTTCCCCGGGGCAGGCAGCGGGGTTTTCCTGCTCCCGCGGTGGGAATTTGGTTTGAGACGGGCGAGCTGATGGGGTCGGGGTGCTGAGCACCTGCTTCACCGCCTGTCTCTGCAGGAGGCTCCTGTGCACGCAGGCAGCCCGGGACCTGGGAAGCGTCCTGCTCCAAAAGCACCCGAGCTCGGATCCAGGCTGCTCCTAACTCAGCGAGGGAAATTATTCTGGAAAAAGGCAGAAGTCGGGAAGCGGCGGCGGTGGGTGGCTCTCCTCCCCAGCTCTGCCGCCCCTCTGAACGCAGCAGCCGGGGCTGGGGAAGGATCCCTTAGCGAAACGGCGCCTGTAGGGATGTGTGGGGACGGACGAGGGATTTGAGGCTGCGCGCCCATGGGTGCCCCTGCCAGAGCGCAGGGACAAGGCAGGGCAGGGGGAGCGGTGGGCAGCTGGCACAGCGCACAGAAAGGAGCTGCGTGAGGGGTGCTGGGCACACCGTGCCGGCTCTAGCCCTTCGTGATGCCAGCACGGCTCCACACCAGGGCGTTCGGCCCCACACGTGTGTTTTGGGGCCGGACAGCGGTGGCACTGGCTGCACGTGGGGAAAGGAAAGGGTAACGTCCACCACAAAGGAGCTGTGGAAAGGCAGAAGGGGAAAAGCCCACCCAGCGTGTCCGCCCGGGCTGGTCGTGGCACGGCTGGCACACCGCGGAGGGTGCATTCTCGTGTGATCGCAGAAAATACTTGGAGCGTGACTTGGTCGGGTTTTGTTTGCTGCAGTGGGACAGGAGCGATTTACGCCCCACCCCCTGCCCCAGGGGCCTCTCCCCAGCGCACCACAAGCAGAGGATGGTCTGTCCAAAAAGATGGGTAGAGCAGGCTGGAAAATGCCATCCCTGCGGGAACCCGCGCCGCCCGTGTCCTGGGAGGCAGCACTGCGGGGACTGGCTGCCGGGGCATGCCTGGCTCCAGCCAGCGGGCTCGGCCTCGGGGTTAGCAGGATGAGGCCCCGCTGGCATCTCCGCCAGGGGCTTGAGCATTTGGGGCCCTGTGGGGCCAGGCAGGAGCCCCACAAGCAGCTGTGGAGGAGGCGAGGCGAGGCGAGGCAAGGCGGCCGCCCCAGCGCGGCACACAGGGGGTGAGGGAGCGCGTCCCAAGAAGCACTCACAGCAAGGGTAGCCCGGCATGATTTGTAACCCCAGCGAGGGTGCTATTTTTAGGAAGAGGCAGATTTTGATTTAATATCGCCTAATTTGCCGCTGACAATTCAGAGGCCGTCCAAATAAGCAGCAGCTGGATTCCTAAGGAGGCTTTCTCCTGCCCTTCCTGAAATCCACGGCTGACATGCCAGAAGTGGCATTTGTTGTTCCAGAAATTGCTGGGGGAAAGCCCCTGGGGACGGCCCAATTAGCTCCTCTTTGCTTCGCTTTTCTTGCATTGCTTCGTGGCGCCCCACAACCTCTCACTAAAAGGAACAAGAGGTATTTTTGCTGCCACCCGTCGCAGGAGCACAGGGCTGTCTGCAGGCTGTGACTGGCAACAGTCCTGGGTTGGCGAGTTTTGGTACTTCCAGAGGCAAGGAAGGGAAACCCTTCAGGTTGAGGTGTAAATTGAATTTTTCTGCAAAACCCCAGACCTCTGGGAAGGGGGCAGTGCCTGTCCCAGGGCCGCAGCCCAGCCAGCAGTGTGTCCCCAGGACAGGCAGCCCTAGCTCTGCTCATCCAGGGAGCTGGAGGCAGCAGGCAGATCCCCCCCCCCCTTTTCCTTTCCTTCTGTAGACTGAGCTAGTTCAACTCTTCTCAGCCTCTCCTTGTATAAATTTGAGATAAAACATAGTTTCTGGTCCAACTAAACAGCTCGTTTGCCTGGAAACAGAAAGCCTGTTTGCACTCGCGGAGGATTTCTGACAGACTGCGTTCTCCTGAGCCAGCCTCGGGGGCACCTCGCGACAGACGCCTCGTCCTGGAGGTGTTCAGACACAACATTTCGGCTTCACCCTGGGGCGAAAATCCCTGGGAAACCGGTGCTTGTGCGGGCAGCTTTCTGTAGCCAGAAGGAAGAAGCCCCACGAGCGTCACGCCCTGCCAAGCCCTGGGGACAAAGAGCAGGGGTTCCTAACCCAGTGCCTCCAGCCCCTGCCACGGTCCTGTCAGCCTGGCAGCCCTGTGGATAAGAAGTTTCCCAGGGGGACGGATGTGTCCCCTCTCTCTGTCACCTCCTTGGCCCCTTCTTGTAGTGGAGGGGGAAGCAGCAGCAGGGAAAGGGGGTGGGGGAGCCCAGTGGAGGGAGGACAACGTGCACGTGTGTAACACTCCATCGCCCTGGCGGTGCTGGGGAGGTCCAGCAGCAAAGCAGGGCTTGCTCCAAGCTGCAGCTCCCAGCTGCCAGCACCTCCGCCTGCCAGGCTCATTCAGCCCCAGCAAACGTGTGCCACGGGTGGGTGCCAGCCACACCGGGCTCTGCTTCGTGTCTCCCAGCCGTGCAGGTAGCGCTCGCTCCAGCATCTGGAAAACCAGTCCCAGGCAGCCCCTGCTCTGCTTTACCCACTTATTCCTGACCCCGCAGCCAGCACTGGGCAGGGAGCTGGCCCTAAACCCGAGATCTAATTGCTCCTGTCTGCTCCTTGAAGAACAACCGTCTCGAGGGCCGTCTGCGTGTCCCCAGGATGCTGACATTTCCCCCCCGGATCTCAGCAGCTGATTCGGTTAAGTGAGGAAGCTAATAAATTTTGATGCCTGCAAATTGATCGGCTGGAGTCTTGTCACTTCGTTTGAAGCCCTCTGACATTTCCTCCGTGGCACAGCTTTTCCTAGCACTTTTCTTCCCGCGGGTTCTCCCGCACCCAATTTTTATCACGGGTTTTCATTAGAAATGATGATCGGCTGCAGGAGCCAGCTAAAGGCCAGCACCAGCTCTGTAGACGGAGAGGCGATTTGTGAATTTCCACTTTCATTCACATCTTCTGCCCTCCGGGCATTGTGAGCGTTGTCTGTTGTAATTAACAGCATTGTTCCTTCTGCTTGTATCGTGTTCAATTTTCTGGAAATTGCTGATGGGAGAACTCCAGCGAGGGGCACCAGGGCTCGTATCACTGAGCATTGCCCGTGTTGTTCCCATTGCCTTGGGAATTCCCCCTGCATGTGGTAGTTTCTCGAGCAGGACAAGTCCCAGGTGCAAGCTCTGGGTGCTTGGGGCCAGCAGCAGTGCCACGGTGCCTCGGGATCGCTGCTGGGGAGAGGATGCTCATGGGTGATGCTCCCCAGCGAGCCTCCATTTGTCCACCCCGAGCATCCCCACGTGCCAGTGGACGTCCAGCTCCTTTTCCTGCTGCAGCAGTTGCCTTTTCCTCGGCTCGTGACCTCCACAGAGCCGCATCCTCCGGGTGCCAGGAGCAAGGGACCAGGCTGCTGCGAGGAGCTGGGCTCCAGCTCTGTGCACCCACGCTCTGCCTCCATGGATCCCACCCCTCCGTGGGTTCCTATGTGGGAAAGCACCCGTACCCCCTATTTCCAAGCTCACCAGCCCCGATGACCGTAACTATGGCTGTTTCTCCCCCAGGAGGGAGAGCTGGAGCCAGGAGGAAAGATGTGAGCTGTGGGGACAGCACTACTGACACCGACCTCTCTTTCTTTACCACCCCAGGGAGGAGGCTGCAGGACGGGCGGCGCTCCAGCAGCAGCTGCTCTGAAGCCCTTGGATCTGCTGCCCACGGGACCAGAGCCCACCGTGATGCTGATGTGAGCCTGGGCAGCTCCTGGTGTGGTTGTGGGTGGCCGTGGGGCGGCCCCACTGTGCCCCACGATGAGCGACGGGGGCTGGATCTCGCTCAGCCCGGCCGAGTTCGCCCAGCTCCAGCAGTACACTGACTGTGAGTACCGCGGCTGGCTGACACCCCTCGGCTCCCTGCCTGTGTTCTTAAGCATCCGGGGATTTTTCCTGCAGGTTTTGGGTCTGTTTGGATGGTTTTGGGGTTCAGAGGGCTTGGCGGGGGGTGTCACCCACAGGGGTGCCCAGCCTGTGGGTTTCAAGGGAAGCTCCACCCTGGCCACCTTCCCATGCTGGCACGAGGAGAAAACCCCAATTACCCCCTCTGGAGATAGTGAGAGAGGAGAGCGGAGCTGCTTTAAAGGAAAAAATGGCCCTGTCACCTCCCTGCAGTGGGGAGGGGACCCTTGAAGCCAGCACTGCCGCACCCAGGAGCGCTGCAGACCCCGTCCCACAGAGCCCCCGCGCCGTGGGATGCGGCAGCGCAGACGTGCGCTCGGCTCCTTCCTTCCAAAGGCTCCCACATTCGTGAGCAAAACGAAATGCCAGCAAGGAAAGCAGGCGGGCTTTTCCCAAACATGCAGAGCTGCTCTACAGCTCGGCTCGGGCTGCCAGCCCTCTGTGATAATTTTACTTTTGCAGAGAAGGAGTTTTGCTTTTGCAGAGAGCAAATCGTGAGCCTCATAACATTTATGCAATCAGAGAATCACAGAATGGGCTGGGTTGGAAGGGAACTTGAAGATCATCTTATTCCAATCCCCTGCCCTAGGCAGGGACCCCCCCACCAGCCCAGGCTGCCCCCAGCCCCATCCAGCCTGGCCTTGGGCACTTCCAGGGATGGGGCAGCCACAGCTCCTTCCCTTCCCTTCCCTTCCCTTCCCTTCCCTTCCCTTCCCTTCCCTTCCCTTCCCTTCCCTTCCCTTCCCTTCCCTTCCCTTCCCTTCCCTTCCCTTCCCTTCCCTTCCCTTCCCTTCCCTTCCCTTCCCTTCCCTTCCCTTCCCTTCCCTTCCCTTCCCTTCCCTTCCCTTCCCTTCCCTTCCCTTCCCTTCCCTTCCCTTCCCTTCCCTTCCCTTCCCTTCCCTTCCCTTCCCTTCCCTTCCCTTCCCTTCCCTTCCCTTCCTCCTCAGAGAGCGGGCTCTGCGGTATTTAATCACAGGCCATAAAACACCATCTGCAGTGCCGAGTCCACGCACGGCGTGGTTTGGTTGATCAAAGTTTGGCAAGCGAGACTCGCTCGGCAAGCAGGGGGCGGCGGCTCCGCAGGGGCTGCTGGAGAAGGAGCTGGTGTTGTGTACAACTGTGAAATCCTTCCCTTCTCCAGACATGGCTCTGCCACCCTTGCGCGATCCCCAGGGGGCTAATCATGGACATGGCAATGTTTTGAATGCCGGCACAGCTTCCAAGCGTGCAGAGGTGCAATGTCTTTGTCTCCCCCAGACTCCACCAAGAAGCTGAAGGATGTCCTGGAGGAGTTCCACGGGGACGGCGTCCTCTCGAGGTACAACCCCGAACAGGTACGGCCTGCTTCCCTCCAGCCTGCTCGGCCATGCCGATGCAGGAGATGCTGCAGGGAGCCCCCAGCTCCTCAGCTGGCTCCCCAACCCCATCCCACCCCCCCAGCACTGCAGGGACCCTTGCAGAGAGTGTCCTGGGGCATCTCCTTGGCAGGCAGAGGCAGGGAGGGGGTTTGCTTTCTCCAACCACTTACATACACTTCCCCCGGAGCAAATTATTTTGCTGTTGCCAGTGCAAGGACCCAGCAGGCCCTCCGCCTTGTCACGCTTGCCAAGGGAAGGCCAGGGTTATTTTTTTCTCAAGAGGTGCTTTTAGAGAGTCGTTAGCGTGCCAGCATGACGGAGCCTTTTCAGAGGGGCTGTAATCACGAGAAACGAGGTGAAATGAGAAAATCCACAGGCTGAACGCAGCGAGGGGGGGCAGCCGAGCTACCCGGCTATTTAAGCTCACGGTGGGGCTCCAGGAGGCCACAAAGGAGATTTCTCTGTGCTGTCCCCAAAAACGCCTCCAGCCCTGGTGGCACCAGCCCTGGCACGGCCCCAGCACGCGGGCAGCCTGCGGCCCCTTCACATCCTGCGCTCCTGTGGAACGGGCACAGGGCCAGGGGGTCCCAGGCGGCACGGGGGGGGACATTTCTCCCCTTCTGTTAAACCTCCGGGCTCCTCTGGGCCTCGCCGTGGTGGCCCTTGCCCGTTGCCACCAGTGGGTGTCTGAGGGGGTGTCTGAGGGTGCCCAGCACTGGGGGATGCTGCATGGAAGCTGGGTGCTGGGGAGGCAGCACCCGGTTTGTGGAGGGGGCCCCACACGTGGCAGCAGGGAGGGCAGGGGGCTCTGCCCCCCTCCGCGTGCCCCGGGCCTCCCCCACAGCCTCCCCTCTGCCCCTCCCCAGCCCATCGACTACGAGGGTTTTCGGCTCTTCATGAAGACCTACCTGGAGGTGGAGGTGCCCGAGGAGCTTTGCCAGCACCTCTTCACGTCCTTCAAGCGGAAGATCTGCCAGGCATCCCCCGAGGCCCAGCGCCAGAGCCCCGGCGTCCCCCAGCTCGGTGCACTCGGTGAGCCCCCTCTGCCCCCGCTGCTGGGTTCCCCGGGGGGGTGACACCATCCCCGTGGTGGCACAGGGGCAGGGACCACGGTGGGGACATGGGGTCCAGCCCCAGCAGGGCTGCCACAGCCTGGATCCATGCTGTTGGCTCCCCCCAGCCCTGCTCTGCAGCAGGAAGGACGGGGCTTTCCCTAGGATGGGGGACCCAGGGGGGGCTTCATGGCACTTAATCCTCCGTGCGTTCAGAGCCAACATCACTCGATGCTGGCATCTCCATCCAGACCGAGCTGGCCCGTGTCCCTGTCACGGCTACCGACGCTGGTGGCCACGAGGTGTGCGGCCCCTGTGCACAGTGGGGTCGTTGGCGGGGGGCTGAGCACCCGACCCGATGGCTCCGTCCCCTGCCTGGTGGATTTGCAGCGTGTGGAGACATCTGCCGAGAGCTATTTAAACTGCAAAACCCATAAGGGAAGCCTCCCCTGGTGCACACAAAGGACGTGCCAGCCCCCTGCACAGCGGTGGTCCTTCCTCCAGGGACATGGTGGGAGCCACCAGCCGTGCCGGAGGGTGGGGGGCAGCCGTGGTGTGGGACCCCCAGTGAGCCCCAGGCCAAGATGCCAGCCCGCTTGTGGGCAACCAAAGAGGACGCGGTGGCTAGCGGCTGGCAGCCGTGCAGGCAGGGAGCTCCTGGAGGACAGGGCTAGCGGGGGAGGCAGACAGGTGCCCCACGCCCATGGGGATCCATCCTTTTTGCAGGGATCAATGGGAAAACGCTGCTGAGTGCCCTCGGGCGGCACACGGCTGAGCCCAAGGGCTGCCACAGCGGCACGGCCGAGCCACCGTCAGCGTCCCTGAGCCCGGCATCCATCGCCAACGCCTCGCCCAGCTGGTCCCGGTCATCCTCCCAGAAGTCCACCACGGGCACCCCCTCTGCTCACAACTCCTCAGGGTCTTCAAAGGTCTCCTCGGGTTCCCTGCTCAGCCCGCAGTCGCCAGGTGAGCTCGGCCAGGGCTGCGCAGGGGACGGGTGGCAGGGTGGCTCCTGCGGGTCCCCGGGGCAGCGGCGGTGACTTTCCCAACCGGGCGGCTCCCCAGGGCCTCAATACCTTTGCTTTGCACACCGATGCCACCGGTGCTGAGCCACAGAGCCGCTGCCACTCAATGTCTTAATTACCTGGCAGCAGTTCCTAGGGAGAGAGGTGTTAACGAAGTGACTCACTGCTGCGCTGGGAGCGAGCGGCCATCTGCTGCAGGTGACACCGGCAGCGCCAGCGTGGGTTGTCCCCTTCCCTGGGGACGGGTGTCATCGCTCAGCCCCACGTCCCCCCATGCCACCCGAGTCCTGCGGAGCACCCCGGAGAATCCCTCAGCCCCCTCCTGAATGTGCAGCCCTAATTCTCTCCCCTCCCTCCCTGCCTGCAGGCTCGAGGAGCTCGGAGAAGAGGCTGCCCTTCAGCCTCCGGAAAAGCCACAGTGCCCTGAAAGCTGCCCCCACGCACCCCCCGCCCTCCCTGGCTCAGGTGGTCTACTTGAAGGACATCGTCTGCTACCTGTCCCTGCTGGAGAGGGGACGGGCAGAGGACAAGCTGGAATGTAAGTGGGACCCCGGGGGCCACAGGCTGCCAGTTACTGGGTGAACTGGGAGGAACTGGGGGGAAACTGGTTCCTGGAGGAGGTGCAAGGGCCAGACACGCTGCATCCTCCTCTCCCATCACCCCTGCCCCAGGCCAGGCTGTGGCGAAGATGAGACCATGGGATGTTTCCCCAAAAAAGAGCAATATTTCAAAGAGGGAGACAGTGAAGTGCGGGTGTTTGCTGTGATCACACCGAGGGATCGTTTCAGGTGTGGTGTTGTAATTAACTGATGGAGGCACGGCTGATGGCCACTGCAGGGTGGGCTGGGCACCACACGCTCCACTGGGGATGCACTAGGCTGGCTGCAAGCCTGTGGGGCTGGAGAACAAATGTGGGGCTAGAATTAAACCCTCGAGATCCCTGCTTTTGTCCACCACCCAGTTTTATTCCCTGGTATTCCCCGGGTTAATGGCTGGGTTAATGGTGATGGCTGTGGGCACTGAGGGATGCTGAGCAGGGTCCTGCCGTGACCCTTCCCACCAGGATCCCAGAGGAAGGCATGGGCACAGGCTGCAGCAGCCCCACGGGTAGGTGTGTGGCCTGGCATACATTTATCTTTCCCTCCTGTTGGAAATTCAGACCCTTCCCCAAGGAAAAGAAGGGACAGGAGCATGTGGGGGGCCACGGGCCAGGTCCAACCTGCCACGGCTTTTCTTCTCCCTTCAGTTATGTTTCGCCTCTATGACACCGATGGGAATGGCATCCTGGACAGCTCGGTAAGCCTGAGGGGAGAAGCCTGGGGTGATGCAGGGTGTCCTCTCCGCGGGTGCAGGGCAGGCTGGTGACACAGAGGATGAAGGCAGGACAGGACAGAATACAATACAATACAACACAATCATTAGGGTTGGAAGAGCCCTCCAAGATCCTCTGGTCCAACCACCCCCCTACCACCAATGTCACCACTGAACCCTGTCCCCAAGCACCACGTCCAGCCTTTCCTTGAGCACCCCCAGGGACGGGGACTCCACCACCTCCCTGGGCAACCCGTCCCAGTGCCTGACTGCTCTTTCTGAGCAGAAATGTCTCCTCATTTCCACCCTGAACCTCCCCTGGCACAGCTTGAGGCCATTCCCTGGTCCTATCACTGGTTACCTGTGAGAAGAGGCCGCCCCCCAGCTCCCCACAGCTTCCTTTCAGGCAGTTGCAGAGAGCAATGAGGTCTCCCCTGAGCCTCCCCTTCTCCAGACCAAACCCCCCCAGCTCCCTCAGCCGCTCCTCACAGCACTTGTGTCCCAGGCCCTTCCCCAGCTTCGCAGCCCTGCTCTGGACACGCTGCAGGGCCTCGATGTCCTTCTGGCAGTGAGGGGTCCAAAGTCACAGAGCGTGCTCCTGCTCTGCAGCATCTGGCAGCAGCTAAAAAAAAAAAATCACCCATGGCCAATGCTGGTCCCAAGTCAGGTGCCTGTATTTGAGAAAAGGAATTTTAGGAAAGAAAAAAAGAACAACAACAACAACAAAAGTGATGTTTTCTCTGTTTTCTGTGGGTATTTCCCTCGAAACCCCGTGTTTTGCCAGGGTGGTTTTTCCAATGGATAACCCAGTGCAGTTTTTGGGGTGGGTTCTCCGAGCAAAAAGCAGCTCCCTGCCGAGAGCTGGGGTGCTGCCAGCCTGCGGCTTGGATGGGCCTGTGTCCAGGGCAGCCTTGGGCACCTCAGTGCCTCTGAGGCCTGCGGCCGCCCCTCACCTCCCGGCGTGGCCGTGTCCCCGTGCACAGGAGCTGGATCGTATCATCAACCAGATGGTGCACGTGGCCGAGTACCTGGAGTGGGACTCCACCGAGCTGAAGCCCGTGAGTGCCCAGCTGGGGCCCGGGGGGATTTGGGGCCGTGCGCCGCAGCGCTGTGCCACCGCCTCTCCCCGTCCCACAGATCCTGAAGGAAATGATGGAGGAGATCGACTACGACCACGACGGGAACGTGACGCTGGAGGAGTGGATCCGGGGCGGCATGACCACCATCCCCTTGCTGGTCCTGCTGGGCATGGAGACGGTGAGGCTCCGCCGGGCCCTCTCAGAGCACCTGGAGGAGGCCGCAGCGCCAGGAGCCACGGGAGGGCAGCCTCCCCTCGGCAGCCCACATGGGCCTGGCTTTGCTCCACGCCATCGCAGCGTGCTCCAGTTCCACGCATGTTTAACCCAGGAGAGGAGCACCCAAAAAAATGCCAGGTCGCTCTGCTGGGGCGGGATCCCAAGAGCAGAGCTCGGGTGGTTTCCACCCTCTTTATTTCCCTTTCCTGTTTTTTCGTCCTGCCAAGCTTTGTGTCTTCAAGGTGCATCCAAGTCCCCGGACGCCTTATGACAGTTTGCAGGGAAAGTTTGGGCTTTTTGCCAGTGCTGGGGTTTGCTTTCTATGGAGACGCGAGCGGGCAGACTTTCAGGCAGGAAAACTCAGCCCACTTAAGCGGGTCCTGGGAAGTATTTGCACCCAGATTTAGGAGATGTGCTCATCCAGCGAGGGTTTCAGCTGCCTTTATTTGCTCTCCCTGCTCAGCAAGCAGCTTTGCATGGCAAATAAAGTAAAGGCGACGTGAAGCTGCTTGCAGGGAGCCGGTGTCTGGTGGGGGTGATGTGACGGGCACGTGGTGGCATCACCTGCAAAGTGTCCCCGCTGCCTGGCCAGGAGCTGAACGTCCCCAGGGAGATGTGCCGAGCACTGGGGGCAGCATGGGTGGGGTGGGGACATCAGGGAGGGAAAGGGAGTGGGGAATGACCCCACACACACTCTGCCCTGTTGCCCTGCAGAACGTGAGGGACGACGGGCAGCACGCCTGGAGGCTGAAGCACTTCAAGAAGCCTGCCTACTGCAACTTCTGCCGCACCATGCTGCTGGGCGTCCGCAAGCAGGGCCTGTGCTGCTCCTGTAAGTCACCTCCCCAGGACATCCCAGCACCCCATCCCTGCCGGCGCCCAGCAGGGCACCCAAGGCTCACGCTCGCCTCCTCCTTCCCTCCTGCCAGTCTGCAAATACACCGTCCACGAGAGGTGCGTGTCCAAAGAGATCGCCTCCTGCATCAGCACCTACGCCAAGTCCAAGAGAAACACCAATGTGAGTAGGTGGCCGGCAAACAGCACCGCTCTGGCCCTTCCATCTCCTGCCCCACGGTGTCCTGCCAGTTTTGTTGTGTGTTATTTTTTTTTTTTTACTCCCTGGGGTTTGCAGCTCTTGCACGTTCCCAACCTCGGGAGCCCCATCCCTGGCTTGGTTCTGCAGGGGAGCGGGTGCTTGGAGGGGGCTGGTGGCCCCCATGTGCTGCACAGTGCAGCAGAGACCTGTCGTGGCTGTGCCAGGGGGTGTTTTGGGCAGGGCAGTGCCAGCATGCACCCCTGAGAGACAGCCCCCCCGAATCCCAAATCCAGAAGGCAGCCACAGAGCCAGAGAGGAGGCTGGAGGGCTTGTGACTGCAGCATCCCCCCCCCACACCTCTCGCAGGTGATGCAGCACACCTGGATCGAGGGCAATTCCCCCGTCAAGTGTGACCGGTGCCACAAGAGCATCAAGTGCTACCAGGGCATCACCGGCCTGCACTGCGTCTGGTGCCAAGTCACTGTGAGTGGGCAGGGGCAGGCGGGCTGGGGGGGGGCTGTGCCGTGCCTACACCCCCGTGACACTGCACCCTGCCCCCCAGCTCCACAACAAATGCGCCTCTCACGTGAAGCCGGAGTGCGACGGGGGCCCGCTGCGGGACCACATCCTGCTGCCTTCCTACATCTGCCCGGCGGTCCTGGTACGTGGCCCCTCGCCCAGCCCGCTGCCCTGGCCCCACGGCCTCCCCACCCACCCCTCGCCCCGTCCCCCAGGAGCGGCAGTCCCACTGCCGGAGGTCTGAGAGCGACTCCCCCGCCGGCACCAGCCCTGAGGACAGCCAGAGCTTCAAGTTCAACGCCACCACGGCGGACGGGCAAGGTCTGCAGGTAGGGTCCGGCACCGGGCCACGGGCAGCCCTGCCGGGCCAGGCCCCACAGGGGCCAGGCGTTTGCAGCCTTCGTGCTTTCTTTCTGCCTCGCAGATCAGCCCCAGGCCCGGGACGCACCCCCTGCTGGTGTTTGTGAACCCCAAGAGCGGAGGAAGGCAAGGGGAGCGGTAGGTGTGCCCCTGTCCGGGGACGGCATCCCTCCCTGGCCCCACCGCCGGGGTCTGCGTCTCGTTGGGGTGCCCCAGCCGCCAGCTGTGGACCCTCCTCCGTGGCATCCCTCGCTCTCTCTCTTTCCCCAGGGTCCTCCGAAAGTTTCACTACCTGCTCAACCCGCGGCAGGTGTACAACCTGGACCGTGGCGGCCCCACTCCCGGGTACGGAGGTGCCGCGGCCACCAGCAGCCACCCCAACCCTACCCCGGCACCCCCCTGCCCTGCTCCGTGACCGCCTTTCTCTCTTCGCCCCGTCCAGGCTGAGCTTTTTCCGGGACACTCCGGATTTCCGCATCCTGGCCTGCGGAGGGGATGGCACCGTGGGCTGGATCCTGGACTGCATAGGTGAGCAAGCAGCGGGGACACCGTCTGACACCTACCCTGGCTCCTGCAGGGCATCCGTCCCCGTATCCCCCGCAAGAGCTGTGCCTGGGCCCTGCCACCCCAAAAAGCTCCTGGGCTCTGCTGGCGTCAGGAGGGACATCAAGAGGAGCAGGGAACAAGCCCAGCCTGGGCGCTGCCCCTCCAGCGCTGCCCCAGCTCTCTTTCTCCTTGCTCTGCAGACAAGGCGAACCTGCTGAAGCACCCGCCCGTGGCTGTGCTGCCCCTGGGGACAGGCAATGACCTGGCCAGGTGCCTGCGCTGGGGAGGAGGTGAGGCTGTGCCAGCGTTGCCCTGGGGGGATCCAGCCCAGGGGTGACCCCCATGTGCCCACGGGGTGCCATCGCGGGGCAGCACCTCGCTGGTGGCCCCCCCACCACCCCCAGACGCACACAGCACGGCTCTGCTCCCCTTCGCCCTCCTCCACCCTCCTCCAAGGCCTCTTCTGTCCCGTCCAGGCTACGAAGGAGGCAGCCTGATGAAGGTCTTGAAGGACATCGAGCACAGCACCGAGGTGATGCTCGACCGCTGGCAGATAGACGTGATTCCCAGCGACAAGGAGGCCAACGGAGACCCCGTCCCGTACAGCATCATCAACAACTACTTCTCTATTGGGGTGGTGAGTAGCAGGGCCACCCGAAACAGGCTGGCCAGAGCAGGAGCCCAGCAGAGCGCCCCGGCACAGCCACAGCCCCAAACCTGCCTGGCTCAGGGCTTTTGGGGTGATCTCTCAGCCCCTGGGAAATGCTCCTCAGCTGGAGCGAGGCAGCCCAGGATGCCAGTTCCCACCACCTGTACCCCCCTGCTCAACCCCAAAATGCTCTGAGGCAGCTAAAAACACCTCTGGTGCCCAGGTAGGGGCCCGGGGGTGCCACCTCTGTGAGGGCACCGCCAGACCCCAGCTCCTCGCTGCACCCAAAGGGACGGGAGCCCCATGCTCCCCAGAGCCCTGTGCCATCGCAGCCAGCCCCAAAAAGCCAAGCTGAGCACAACGTGTGAAAGCAGGAGCAGGGGCCAGGCCTGTGCTCCCCATCGCCTCCTCCGCTCCAGGGTGCCGGGTGGTGGGCAGGGAGCCTTTGGGTTGCAAATGGCCCCTGAGCTGGGCTCAACCTTGGGCTTCCCCGCGTCCCCCCGCCCTCTCTCGGCAGCATTTCCACTTGGAGCCTCCATGAGGAGGGAAGGAGGCCAAGTGTGCTAATTGTGCCTCGCTTAACGAGCCCATTCAAAGCTCTGCGAGCAGCCCTGGCCGAGGCTGCCCTCTCAGTTACATGGGAAGTGCCCGCAGCAGTCCTGAGCCCCTCTAACAAGCCACCACCTCGTCTGCTTCCAGGGCCCACGTGTGGCTCTGCGGCAGTGCAGGGCACCCTGGTACACCCCCAAAATGTTTCCTGATGGCATCGGGAGCCTCATCCCAAAGCCAGGCCCCTTTGTCCTGCTGGAGCAGTGCCCAGCTCCGTGCTGGGGCTGCACGGCCTCGGGTGGTGCGAGTGGGGCTGCCCCACAGAGAGCCATGTGCTGGGGGCAAAGCACCAAGCTCCCGCACCCCATTGCACACACGGGGAGGGGGGGCTCTATTTCCCAGCCCTCTCACTCCCGTGCCGTGGGTATCTCTGCCCTCCTCTCCATGCAGGATGCCTCCATTGCCCACCGCTTCCACGTCATGCGAGAAAAGCACCCTGAGAAATTCAACAGCAGGTAAGTGCTGCCTGGCTGCCCTGCCACCGCCGTGGGGCTGCCCGGGGTCCCCTGGCACCGAGGGGATGTGCTGGAGCCCCCTCCCCTCCCACCACCTCTTGCAGGCTCCTCTCGCCCCTCTCCCCGTGGGATGGGGCAGTTCACATGGCAGGCTGCTCGAACTTGGTGGCGCGTCTGCCTGCGTTCATCACGCTTTGTAATTAGCGAGGAATTCAGGACCAGCAGGAGCAGGCTGTGCGGCGAGGGCAGGGCAGGGAGCAGGTCACGGCTAGCCACGGTCCTGCCAGAGCTTCACACAAGTGGCTCCGCTGGGGGAGGCCAGGGGAGGTCGGGGTGGCTCACGTCCCCACTGCGGTGGCTCCAAAAGGGTCTTGCAGCCCCTCTCGCTGCCACTTGTGGGGCTGGGGGGGAGCTGCCACCCCCAAGGAGGATGCTCTCGCTGCTCCTTGCACCCCAGGATGAAGAACAAGCTGTGGTACTTCGAGTTCGGCACATCAGAAACTTTCGCCGCCACCTGCAAGAAGCTCCACGACTACGTCGAGGTGGAGGTGAGTGTCCAGGAGGGGGCCTGGCTCCGTCTGGGAAGATGGTTTTTTGGGGGGAGGTTTCGCCGAGGTCTCTCATTCGGTGTCCTTGGAGCTTCAGGGAAAGGGTGCCAGGACAGCTCTGACACCCTGGGGTGGTGGCAGGACCTGGGTGTCCCCCTGTGGGACAGGCATGTACAACGCCCAAACCTCTGCAGCCAGGCTGATAACGATCAAAATAATTAATTAATCAAATAATTAACGATTAAATTACCAAAGAGCAGGAGCAAGAGTTCCCGCTTGTCCAAGCTGAAGCATCCCACAGACCTGCCACCCACCTCAGCAGCTCCCTGTGCCAAAGTCCCCTCGTCCCCTGCCCTCTTTGCTGGCACACCGAGGGAGCAGCCCTCGGTGCTCCCCGTGGGATGTGCTCAGCAGCAGCGTGTTGGGGAGGGTCTCCAGGGGCCGGGCACATCCAGGGGAGAATTTTGTTAAAGTCTGTGCGTCGGCGAGGCGGCTGCTCTGCAAACACAGCCCGCAGCTCCAGCGAGGAGCTCGCTGCAAGGCCAGCCAGCTGCAGGCAGAAGAATAGCCCTGTATTTTTCCCCTTCCAGCTGAATTTGAGAGTGTGCCTGGAATATTCTCTCTGTAAACTCCGTGTCTGCTCACAGCCGTCTTTGGATTACATGGAAACAGCCTTTAATTAGAGGAGGGAGGAGGGACCGCTGCGTGCCAGCGGTTGCTAAGAGCTCTGTCATTTTGCAGTTTGCATTGGTGGGGTTTGTGCTGGGCTTTGCTGCAAACTTCCGGCTCGCCTTATCTCTGCATAAATGCCCCCTTTTAGAACTGATTCTCGAGGGCTACAGAAAAAAAAAAAAAAAGGAAAAAAAAGAAAAGAAAAAAAAACACAACTGGCCGCGCTGCACACGGAGCTGTTAGTGAGCGTGGCATGGGCATCCCGGGCAGCCAGGAGAGCTGCTGAGTGCAAGGAGTGTGTGAAGAGAGGTTTTAAAGCCTGTGTCTACACGGGGAGCTCCAGCCCCTGCTAAATCCTGCAGGGCTCCAGCTCTGCCCTCCAGATGAGACGGGGCAGGAGCTCCTGCCCCGCGCTGCCCCATCAGCTGCTAGTGCCACGCACGTGGGTGCCCAGGAGGGTGAGACCCCAGCCCCAGGGCTGGGGGCTGCTGGAGGATGCCCCCGGTACCCCTGCCGTGCCGGCAGGAAAGCGTTAACCCAGCAGCTTTTTAAGTTGAAAGTAGCAGCAGCCCGTCCTCCCTCCAGCTCCGAGGCAACTGTCATCCGTGCAGAGAAATGGCAGTTTTGTTTTGGAAATTGGCACTCGCTGCGGTACAGCTCCTGGAAATGAATTTGCTTTTTCCCCAGCTGCAAATTTCTACTTCCAGCGTCGCTGCCAGCACGCCGTCAGCTGCCCCAGCTCAAAGAGCCCATTGTAGCACGCTGGCATGCAAACAGAGGAGGGCTGCAGAGGGAGAAACTGCTCCTGCTCGCTGGCCCCGCGCCAGGGTGCGGGTGTGCGGCAGCGTGCCCGTGCCCGCAGCCCCCCAGGACTGCACCCCCAAGTCCCTCGATGGACTCGTGGAGGTGCCGCTGCGGGCGAGGTGCTCAAAGCCCACGGGAATTAACACCTGGGGTCGGGGAGGGGGCGAGGCTCTGCCCGGCCAGAGCACGGGGTGCGTCGTCCGCAGTGCCACGAGGAATCGCGGGCCGCTTGCTCAGCGTCCGCTGCTCGAAGCCTCAGTCCCACAAGTCGTGGTGTTATTAAAACGTGCTGGGAAATGAGTGAAACCCAGCCTCGGAGAGACATTTTTTTGCAAACCATCAGATGATTCCTGCCTTTTGCTTTCACGGCGAGGCTAAAAATAAGATCACTGACACGAGGGGAGGCAGAGGAGATCTGAACAGAGATGCTCGTTTGTGTGTGCGCCCATCTCTGGCCGGCCAGCGAGCTCAGCTACTGAGGAGTGCTTATAGAAAGTGTATTAAAAATAAGCTTGGAACCTTCACTCAGCTCAAGCAAAACAACAGGAGTCAAAGCAGCAACGGGGTTTTATCAGCCAACTCACATTCCTCTTGGCAAAGCAACACAGGGAGCAGAAATTCCTTCACATCACCAAAACGCAGGGAAAATGTGCCGGTGTTTGCTGAAGTGTAGCCTAGCAGGTAGGGAGCAGATGCTTGGAAAGAAATACAGATGCTTCAAGGAAAATACAGATGCTCCAGCGAAAATGGAGTTGAAAGTGAGAGACGGCTGCTTCCTACGGCAGCCCTGACTTCAGAGGGGTGCAGACAGAAGAGCTCTTGTTTCTTCAGTCCTAAGGCTCCATCCTCCCTGGTGGAGGATGAGGTGAACGCCGTGTGCTGGGTGTCCTGAATGCAAGACCTGCAGTGAAGGGCTGCGTTGCCACATCTCCTGCTACCATCCATGCAGGGCAGCCACAGCCACCAGATATTTCACCCTTTTTAGGGTGCTTTCAAATCCATCGGTCCTGCCGTGTGAGCGTGAAGTGCCGGACACCAGCCCGTGCACCAAAACCGGACATTTTTCCTCCATCACCTTTCTTGTAATCCCCTCCCAGAGTCATTTCTAGTTCCTGACAAGGTGAACGGTTTGGAGCTAGCCGCACTCTGGGGTTTGCAGAGCTCGGGTGGGGCAGGGGGAGGCTCATGCTGGAGAAGCTCACCAGGTTTTTGTGGGGCCGGGCTGGTCCTGCTTGCTCAGGTGTCTTGTGTCCGGCAGTGTGACGGGACCCTGCTGGACCTGAGCACCACTTCCCTGGAGGGCATTGCCGTCCTCAACATCCCGAGCATGTACGGCGGCTCCAACCTCTGGGGCGAGACCAAGAAGCAGCGCGGCTACAACCGGGTGAGCAAGAAGGCGCCGGAGAAGCTGCACGCCACGGTGGTCACCGACGCCAAGGAGCTCAAGTTCTGTGCACAGGGTGAGTGGGAAGGTCCTGAGGGGGCCCAGGGAGGGCTCCCTGCCAGCTGGGGAGGGCAGGGGGCTCTGCCCGCCCTGGCCTCACTTCTCCAGGTCTGCTGCTGCGCCCCGGCCACCTTCTCGCAGCTTCTGCCTTGTTACACCCAGCACCGATGTGCAAAGGGCTGGTGGGGGACCCGTGCTGGGGCCCGGGTGCTGTTTCAGGCAGGGAGATTTACGCTATCGAGATTTTGTGGGAGCTGCCTGCCAGACATGGGGCACTGAGCTGGGGGGGCTCAGGCGAGCTTGGGGGGCTGGGCTGTGTGCGGGAGCACTCAGGCCACCCATGAATGACAGCCAGACGGGTTCAGGCTGGAGAGCTCAGACTCGGACGGTTTCCTGGGCCGGAGGCAGCCTGCCAAACCCAGGGGACAAAGCAGGAGCTTTGCTGCGGGCTCTGCTCTGGAGCCAGCCCCGATATTTTGCTGCTGTAGGCAGACGGCTGGCTGTGCCCTCCTCCGGCCAGCGCTGCCTGCTCACAGTCCAGCTCCAGAGGGGGGCTTTTTGGCGCTGGGCTTGATGTTAAATCACTTTGAAAAAATGAGCACGCTCTCACGAGCCACCTGGGGAGCATCCCTGGGGGCTGGTGCTGCCCCAGGGCCCCACCGTCAGCCAGACGAGGCGTGGAGGGGATGCCCCAAGCGGGGACGCAGGAATGGGACGGTCTGACCCCAACTCATGTCCCTCTCTTGCAGACCTCAGCGACCACCTGCTGGAGGTGGTGGGGCTGGAGGGCGCGATGGAGATGGGGCAGATCTACACGGGGCTGAAGAGCGCAGGAAGGAGGCTGGCCCAGTGCTCCTCTGTCACCATCAGGTATTTGTCCCTGTCCCGGCAGAGCGCCCAGCGGGCAGCAAAAGCTGGCACCTGCGTGACCCTGTGCTCCTTCTTGCAGGACCTCCAAGCTGCTGCCCATGCAGGTGGATGGCGAGCCCTGGATGCAGCCCCCCTGCACCGTGAGTCCCTGGGGAAGGGGCGGTGGGGCTGGGGGTGGCTCAGCTCCCGGGGCTTGGTGCAGGGAGGCTCCATGCCCCTGCTCCTGGGTGCTGAGCTGCTTCTTTCCAGGCTGGCTGGGGTTGCTCTGTGGGGCCCCCGAGTCAGGGGATGCTCGGTGCCCAGCCAGAGCATGACTCACCCCTCAGCTGGTTGGGAGCTGCTCGCCGATCTGTGCTCTTCGTTTATTTTTAGGTCAAAATTACACATAAAAGCCAAGTGCCGATGCTGCTGGGCCCTCCCCAGAAGAGCAGCTTCTTTTTCCTGAAGAGGAGAAACCGAACTCGAGATTAACCCGTGCGCAAGGAGCTGCAGTCCAGAGGCACCCGGATGGCCCAGGGCTGGCAACCTTCATCTCCGCGCCTCTCCTGACCCCTCTCTCTGCTTTGGAAACGCCTCCTTGAAAAGCAGACCCAGGCTGCGAGGGGCAGGAGGGGCTCCCGCTCACCCCCAGCCCCCACGCCGTGGTGGGGGGACGAAGCCACCCCAGCCCCGTGGGGATGCTTTGCCCTGGGAGGGGCTCAGCGGCTCCTTCCCAGCCACCTCGGGTGTTTTCTGCAGCCGGGAGCGGAGCGATGGGCACAGGCAGGCGGGCGTGCAAGGAGCGTGTTGGCTGGAGCAGCGCTAGGACTGTTTTTTTTTCTTTTTTCCCTTAATTTAAATAACTGCCCCCTTCCTCCCGCAGAGCTGCAAACGAACGTGCTCCTGAGGAAAAAAGCCAAGCTTCACTTATTTATTTGTAACCCTCCCGAAGGACACTTGGTGTTTTGCTGCACTGGCTTTCTGTCCACCAGACCTGCGCATCCGAGAAGTTATTTATTTTCGTAGCCCAGGGGAGATGGCATCCTGACCCCTGCTTCCCTCGCCGCCACCAGAGCAGGCTTTCCATGCCTTCGGCTAGCTTTTTCTGGGTTGTTTTGAAGCAGATGCAAATGCAGTGTTCGCTCTCAGCCCTGGAAGCTGCTTCAGAGAGCACAGCCTGTGGGGCAGGTTGTGCGGGGATAGACCTTGTTTGGGACCTGGGATGAGCCCAGGGCAGAGAAAAGGAGCGGGCGTTGGGGTGTGGGAATGGCCAGGAGGGACCTCCTGGGGAGCTGCCAGCCCCCAGCAAACCCCAGCTCCGGGTTGGACTTTGCGTCTGGGTTTGTATTTATGTATTTATTTAACACGCTTGGGGGGGGGGGAGGCTCCAGGGGTCGCTTCCCTTTTACGAGGCGAGGTTGGACACGAATGCCACCCCCTTTCTTGCTGACCGTCCTGCCAGTGCCCTGGCATAGGCTGCATACATGGCACCTCCTGCCTCTTTTGGGGTGGCTCGGTGGGGAGCTCCCCATTGCCCCAAACCTCCCAGCCCGTGCAGGGGACTGGGGACAAGTGCTCGGCAGCTCCTCTCCCTGGGAAGTGTCCCCTTTTTGCACGTGCCCAGCTGCTTTGCCAGGACAGCGCCCTCCCAGCGGGGACCAGCTCTGGGTCCAACGCTTGGACACTGCTGGGTCGCTGCGAGGAGCAGTGGGAGCAGCCGGCCTTTGGTTTTGTCACAGCCACGTCTCTCCCTGAGCCGCCCCAAAGCCAAGGACACAGACCTGAGACCCAGCTCTTCTCCCAGGACACAACGGGGACGGAGCAGCGGACACAGTCACGGAGGATGCCGTGGTCTGGGTGAATTCCCTGGCTCACAGCAGCAGGACCAAAGCCCAGCAAGGCTTGCTGCCTCTCCTGCAGGCACCAGCTGCCCTGCACAGTGCAGTGTGGCTCCCAAATCAGCCTCCCCTCCCCAGCAGCTCCCCTGTGCCCAGTGGGGTGCCCTGCTCTGCTGCCATCATTACGTTTCAGAGTTAACAGCGAGCTGAAAGGGAGTCGTTCGTCATCCTCCTTGGGTACAGACACGGTGGCTGCAGGTCCTGTGCAAGGCCCTGGGTAGGAAGCGATGTCCAAGGGCAGCGGCCAGCGCACACGAGCGTGTCCCCCGCAGCTTGTAAATGTGCCCCCCCCCCTTCCCCTTAGCCAGGGCGGCCGTTAATGAGTAGCCAGGTGGCGGTGTGCGGGATGCGCGCCAAAATAAACCCCAGTTCTCATGAAAGCGCAGCCTCCATTTCTCCATGCCCCTCCTTGATGTTATCTGGGAATCTCAACGCTGGCATCTGGGGAGGATTAAATCAAAAAACAAGAGAAGTAAAAAAATAAAATCCAAACCTCCGCCGGCAGCCTGGGCAACAGGGGCTCTGCTTGGTGTGACAAGATCGGGGCCATTTGGAGCAGCAGATTTGGCTCCTTTTCCCCGCCCGCTGGGCCTGGACCTGTTGTTTGTGCCGTGGCTTTGTGCCTGGAGGAGAGCAGCAGGTTTTTTCTCCGCAGACCTGATCCTTGCACCCGGTCCCGCTTCACTGGGCTCACGCTCCGGGCAAAGAGCAGCACGCGGGCCGTCTGCTGGGCCCTTGTGCTGGCGGTGGCAGCGGAGCCGAGGCAGCGGTGCTCTTTTAGCTCCTGTGCCCCACAGGACATGACGAACCCCCCCGTGTCACTGCGATGGTGACGCACCAGCACCGGCCCGCCAGGGCTCTGCTGGGGACGTCCTCTCCTGGTGGCAGCGAGGCGCACGGCGGCGCTCCTGGGGTGTGCCTGAGCCCCAAACCTGCCACCTCCTCCATGGGACAAAGGCTTGGGTCTGCCCCCACTTTTGGGAAAGCAAAGGGGCCGTGCCCCACCAGGGGCACCCAGGTGGTGGGATTTCCTGCGGCACGACAGAGCCGCGCAGCCCAGCTGTGTTCGTCGGGAGGTGCGATGGGCTCAATTTGGAGCCTGTGATTTGTTGTTTTGTTGTGGGGTTTGTTTGTTTCCTGAGTAGGTTCTAAATTTAGCAGGCACCGCTCACCATCCCTCTCTCGATCGGGGCTGCCTGGCGGCTTCAGATTTTCCCAAGGCACCACGAGGAGAGCCCAGGGCACCCTGGCACCTGGCCCTGCTCGGGTGCAGCCTGGAGGGAAGGGCAGGGCCAGGTGGGTCCCCAGGAGCACCCCACACACGTTTCCCCAGCACGCAGGCACCTCGCTGCTGGGGCATCGTGGCAGTTCCTCCATTCCATGCAGGGCATGGCAGGAGATGAAGTGCCTGCAGCTCCCAGCATCATCCCTGGGGAGCAGTGGTGGCCCTGGAGGATTCCAGAAGCTCCCCACTATGCCAACAGCCACACAAAAAAAAATCCTGAGATGTGCTAGGCAGCCATCCTGAGGCACCCACAACCCCATGACCCCAAAGCAGCCAGGGCCACGCCATGCAGAGAGGCTCCCAGAGGTCTGGGCACCCTTCTGGGATGCAGGCAGGAGGCTCCACTCCTCCCCAGTCCAGTGAGACGGCAACTGCTGAACTCTGCCTCCATTTACCCTTCCCCATCGATAGGGGCTTGTCGCAGCCTTGCTCTGCAACAACAGCGGAGCCTCGCACAGGTTGTGGAGCATGGCAGCAGATTGCAGTGCAACCGGCTGCAGAGAGATGGGGAAACTGAGGCACCTGGCTGGGAAATGCTGCGGAGGGGATACGGGCAACCCACAGCTGCCAGACTGCTGAGCCCCTGGCAATCCCAGGAGGGCTGTATGAGAGCCGCAGGCCTGTTTGGCAAGGCGGGGTTGACCCACTTGCAGAGAACCCTTCTCTCCGGGGTGCCCCTGCTCCTGCTCTGCCCTCCCCACAGCCCCAGAGCCCACCCGGATGGGAACTGCTCCCCACCGGCCCCTCCAAAGGCTCCTTCCCAAAGGCAGCCTCAGCTGCAGGCTGCCTGGAGGGGAAGAAAAAAGGCAAAAGCGGGCAGTCGGAGTGGCTCAGGCCAGGCTCACGGCAGGGGGCTATTAGGGACCCCCCTCCTGCAGGCAGAGCCCCCCCGGCACAGCATCCCCACCACTATGCGGGGGTCCCACAGGCAGCGTGGGGCCTGCAGCCCACCCAACCGCAGGGCTGCGCGGCAGGTGCTCAGGCACGAGGTTCCGGCCATCGGGCTGCCCCCCCAGCCCCCTATACCCCTATAACCCCTCCCCGTGCCCCCTTTCGGCCCCCCCCGGGGACAGGCGGCGGCCCCTTTAAGAGCCGAGCTGCCCCCGCCCCGCCCTCCGGCCCCTTCCCCCCCGTTTCTATTTTTTTATGAATGAAAAACGGCCTCGGCGGGGCCACGCCGAGCGCGCCGCGCCCATTGGCTGCCGCGCGCCCCTCCCACCCCGCCGGCCTCAATGGGGCCCTGGGAGCGCCGAGGGGGCGGGCTCTCGGACTCCATTCGACCAATCGGAAGGCGAGGATGCCGGGGCGGCGGCTCCCCATTGGGCGGTGCCGAGGGTAAACAAGCGGCGCTGGGCGGGGCGCGGCGGGGGCCGCTGGCTCGGGGGCTGGGGCCGGCGCAGAGCGGCAGCGCGGTGCCCGCTGCCCGGGCGTGGAGCGGCGCTTCCCGAGGCTCAGCCCGGTGCTGGGTGCCCGGTCCCGGCCGTGCCTGTAGCGGGTGAGCCCCCCCCCCCCAGCACGGCTCCGCGGGGCCCGGCCCGGTGCGGGGCGGGGGCGGTGTTTATGAATGGCGCGGGGTGAATGGAGGGGGGGGAGGAGGTTGGGGGGGGTGGGGGGGGAGGAGGAGGAGGAGGAAGGGGGAAGGGGGAAGGAAGGGGGAAGGGGGGGGGCGGAGTTTATGAATGGGGCGGCGTGGGAACGGGCCCGGCTGCGGTGCGGCCCTGCAGCGCCGAGCACCGGCGGGGCGCGGGGGGGGGGGCAACGGGGGGGGAGCGAGCGGCGGAGCGGGGAGCTGGGGGCTGGGGGCTGGGGGCCGTCTGCTCGCGGCGCCTGGTGGCACGGCGGGCTCCATAGAAATCCGCTGACATCACGACGGGGGGCCCGCAGCGGCCCCCGGCCAGCCCCGGGGGCGGCAGAGCTCGGGGACGGGTCCTGAGATCTCCGCTTCCCCCCCCCACCCCACCCCACCCCGCCCGCCCCCTTACCCCGCAGCCTCGCACCTGCCGGAGCCCAGGCGGGAGCCCCCTTCCCGGGCTGCTGTCGATGCTGAGCGTGCCGGGGGCTCTGTCCGCCTGCCCCGCACCATGGATGGCTTCTACGACCAGCAGGTTCCCTTCATGGGCCCCGGGGTAAGTTTGCCCCGTGCCCCCTTTTCCCCGGTTCCCGGGGGTTCCCGTGGCCGCCCCCTTCCCGGGCCGCTCACGCCCTGGTCCTTGCAGAAGTCGTGCACCGAGGAGGGCCGAGGCCGCCTGGGGTCCGACAGGAAAAGGAAGTTTTTGGAGACCGACCTGGCCCACGACTCGGAAGGTGAGCGGGGCTGCCAGGGGGTCCCTGTGCCCTCGCTGGGTCCTGAGGAGCCGGCTCTCCTTGGGCCTGTTGGCTTAGAGAGAGAATTGGGCAAATAGCGGCCCTTTTATTTATTTTTCTGTCGAGTGCCTGAGTCTTTCACTCTGTTCCAGAGCTCTTCCAGGATCTCAGCCAGCTCCAAGAGGCCTGGCTAGCTGAAGGCAAGTCTTCACCTCCGCCTTTTGCCATGTCAAATCTGTGCGCGAGCATTTCTTGAGGACCGAGAGTGCTATCAAACCTTTATTTTTTAATTTTTTAGCTCAGGTCCCCGACGACGAACAATTTGTCCCAGATTTCCAGTCTGACAACTGTAAGTACTGCTTACGGCTTTTGTTCTCGGGGGTGGAAGCGTTGAGGTGCCTGTGCAAAACGTCGCGCTTGCTTTGGGGTCGCTTCCTCGGGGAGCGGCTGCTGCCGAATCTGAAACCCCGAAGCTCTCTGCCTTTGGGGAGAAAGCACGTGTGTGTGTGTGCTGCTTGGGCTCACGAAGACAAGGCTCGCAGTTCCCTGCGTCTCATAACGGGGAAAACTACAGCCAACCGCATGGAAATATCTCTAACTGATCTCTGGGCTCCTCTGAGACTCGCTGCTTGTTCCTAGTAACGTTGATTTGCTTATAAATGCTGCTTTTCCTTTTCAAGTGGATGGGAGAGCCCGTGCTGGGCTTGTTGGTTAGCCACAATCTCTGCAGTTTCTGGAGCTTTTTGCAGTCCTGGCCTAGCGCTGTTGGCAAGAGCAGACCTGAGCGGTGAAACTTGAGCTGCTTTAAGCAGCATTAATCTCTGGCAAGCAAGCACGTTTAAAAAAGGAGGCCAGTGAAAATGCAGTCCCTCTTGAATTGCATAATAGAGAGCAAGCTTTTTCCTAGTCGTGGTTCATTGCCCAAACCAGTCAGCGGCCAGGGCAGGGGCTGGAGTGCAGTTAATGGTGTGTGGGGCTTGCACCAGGCTCGGTGCCGACGGTCCTGGCGCTGAGGGCTGGAGGGGGGTCGGGATGTGTTGGGTTGTTACCTGGAGAGCAGAAGTGGCAGCCTAGCGTTCCTAGCTGCCTTCTGCTGCTGAACCAGACAGCCGCAGAACTTAAAGGAAATCAAATTTAGCCTGCAGTCGAACAGATTTCTCATTCCAGCTTTGTCACAGCATGCAGCAGAGTATCTTATACTACAGTAAACGCATGTTAATTATTGCCCTTTGATTACTTCTGAGTGGGAAGCTTGCCATTAAACTGTTCCAGACAGCCCAAGTTTCAGATGCGCTTTTTTTTTTTTTTTTCTCCCCCCCCTTCTCCCCTGAGATAAAAGGCAAGCCCGGAGTCAGAAACGCGGCTCGCTGTTGACATCCTGGTGCAGCCCGTCAGCTCTTGCTCGGAGCAGTGCAAACTGCAGCGTGCGTGGGAGGGCGGCTCGGAGAGCTGGAGCTGTTTCCAGTGCCTTTTGGCAGTCTCTTGTTTCCTTGTAACCTGAAGAGCTCAGAGAGAGGAGACAAACTTTTCTGGGCGATGCAGGGAGGGAAAAGCATTTGGTCGAGGCTTTTAAGCGGTCTTTTAACCTGCTCGGCCTCTGCAGCCCCGGTGTCGAGGTGATGGTGTCGCTTGGAAGGCGATGTCCCTGCGTGACTTCCCGCCCCGATAACCTTCCTGAACCCTCCTGGGGAGATAAAGCAGAGCTTTCTCTTGCTGTTGGGCTGGGCTCGGGGAGTTTGGCTGAGTGCTCCTGCACATGGAGGCTTGTGGGGCTCGACAGCAGCTCCTGGGGGGCACGGTGGTGCCCTGCCCGGGGAGATGGGGAGCCCAGCTCCTCCGTGGAGTCCCCAACCGGTGCTGAAGCTCAGGGGGTGACAGTGCTTGAGAGCACCTGCAGCGGGGGAACCACGAGGGACAGGTCCTGCTCAGCTCTGAGCCTGTGGCCCACGTGTGCTGGGCCGGGTCCTGGTGGCGCTCCGAGCTGCAGCCCTGCTCTCACCCTGCTGAGCCCCCACATAGCGTGCTGGCCGCCTGCTCGCAGGTTGGGGCTTTCTGCAGGAACGGGCTCAGAGCTGGGGTTTGGCTACAAGGCATGCACGGGTGGTGGGCAGCACATCGCCTGCAGCCCCTTGTGCTGGGGAGAAAACGTGCCCATGTGTAATTTTCCTGGTGAGGACAGGCACAGTGCTGGAGAAGCAGATCCTCCTGCAAGGATGGGCGAGCTGTGTGTGCCACCCACCTCCCTGGCCAGGTGTAGGGCTAACACGTCCTGTGTCCCTTGTCCTCTGTCCTGTGTCCCTTGTCCTCATGCCCTGGCGAGAAGAATATGTGCATGGTGTAGTATCTTGATCAGTTGTTAAAATAACCAGGGAGAGATAGGATTGTGTTGTGGAAAGCAAGCATTGAGAGGCTTTTTTTTTTTTTCCCCTGCAGGCGCAAGGTGTGAAGGTCTTGAAGGGTGTCCCTAGTTTTTCTGGGGGGAGAGGCTGGTCCCTGGGGACTTTTTCCCCCCTGCTGGGATGGTTTGCAGCTAAAGTGGTGAGCAGGGCGTGGAGTGGGTTTTCGTACACGCCGAAATTAAAGAAGGAGGCTTGTTTCCGAGGAAGGATTGTTTAAACAAAGGAAAGCAGGAGCACAGCTTCTATTTCTGGCTCCTCTCCTGGCGTGACCTTGGGTGCGTCCTGCTCCAGCGGTGCCTGGCGCGATGGGACACGGGGGCTGGCAGAGAGTTTGGTGCCCATGGCAATGGCTGGAGTGGGTGCCGAGGTCCCCGAGCTGGTGGCTGTGCTGGGAGTGGGGCTTCGGTCACTTCCCCTCTCCGTGGGCAGCGGGTGCTAGCAGCAGCAGAGCTGCTGTCCTCGAAGCTCACCGCGTGCCGTCCAAATCAGGCCTCAAGGCTCAAAGCCCTGGCAGCCCCAAACAGCTTTGGGGTGTCCCCTTCACGTGGCCAAGTCCCGGAACGGGCGAGCCTCTGGGCTGCTCCCTCCGCTGGCTTTTTTAGCTTTTAATTACAGCGAGGAGCGGAGGAACCAAGAGGTTCGGAGCGCTTGTGCTCCTGCCGTGCCTTTGCGGCACCGGCTGCTGGGGCAGGGTGTACCTTTCCCACTCAGCACCTGGAAAACCGAGGTCAGTTGTGGCACGTTCTTCCTTGCCAGCAGGGAACCGAAACCCAAATCCCAGGCCCCGTGGGCTGCTCGGGCTCTGGGGCAGGAGGGCAGCAGGGCCGGGGACCCAAAGGCAGCTCGGTGCGAGCCGTGGCTGCGTGACGCTTTCCCCGAGCGGCCGCCCGCGTTTATTTTGTCTTTCTCCTCGCTCCCTGCTCTCGCCGAAGGGCGTTCCGGCCCCAGCGCCTTGCACAATCGCCTGGGCTTTGAATGAACTTGGCGGAAAGGCAGCGTGGTGAGGAGCAGCGCAGGCCAGCCCCGCGGTGTTTGTGTAAGGAATCCAAACGTTGCACAAAGTCCGGGCCGCTCGGCGCAGCCAGCTGGTCTCTGTTATGATCTGAAGGATCGTTTCCCTTTTCTTGAATGGCAGCGCTAAGCTCTGGGGAAATTTTTCTTTCTTTCTGTCTCTCTTTTTTTTTTTTTTTCCCCAACCGCATGAATGGAGCGCTCCAAATTGTTTGTGAATGGAGGGTGGTGCCCGCTCCGAGAGGTTTTTTTTTTTTTTTTTTTTTTTTCCTTCAATGAATAACCAGACCCCATTGTGCGGCTGGCGGAAAAACAACCCTGCTCGAACAACACGGAGCCTGTTAGGGAGAAACATGCCCGTGATAGGCAGCTGGAGCCCTTCCAAAGCAAGTTTCCCCTCTGCTTTCCCGTGCCTCGCGGGGTGCCTGAGCTTCACAGCCTCTGCGCTGGCCCCCGTTAACACCCGAAATGCTCGGGAGCAGCCTGGCCTCGCTCCTGGGGAGGGGCTGGGGGGGGAAAATTTGTCTCCGGGGGGGGTTCCAGGGAGCGTAGGGGCTGTGCTTGCTCAGCCTGGGCTTCGTGTTTCAAATACTCCCTGGAGTTTTTTATGCCCTTGGTACCAGCTGTGCTGGGCTGCTTGAGGGGGGGCTGGGGGAGGATCAGCAGCTCTTTAAAGGTTTTGACAAATTAGGGGAGCAGCTAATTACCTGGCAAGCTGTGAACAGTTGTCCTGGAGCTATTCGCTCCTCTCTGGCGTAACTGGGCTGTGTTTAGACTTCTCACGAAGCTAATACTCTACTTCCGACTGGTCTTGGCTCTCCGGTTCAGGCATGGTTTAGGTGAAGATCTCGGCCACGCTTTCCCTTTCCCAGAGCGCCTGCTTTTAGATTTAAGAGGTTAAGCGTTTATTGCCCCATTGTAAAACGCTTACATATATATATAGTGAGTGGGCCTGGTGGTGCTGTGGGGGTGGATGTCTTGGGGTTTCACAGCCCGTTTGCCCCTCGGACTCGTAACACCATGGCTCTCCTCCCCTGTGCCCTGGTGGTCCCGGGGCTGTGTCCCCTTGGTCACGAGGCTGCGCCCCGGAGATGCGGGGCTGCCAGCTGGCTGCTTGCCGCTCCTCGCCACAGCTCTGCCCCGCTACTTCGGAGCCAAGAGAGCTCGTGCCAGCTTTCCCTGCCTGCATCTCCCACTCAAACCATGAAGCTGCCGAAGGTGGTGGTGGGAACAGAGCTTGGGTTTGTTGCAGACACGGCGTGCAGCAGCTGAGGGGCTGGGCAGAGGGCAGCGTGATGCTGTACAGCCAGGCTCATCGCCCCTTGCGGGAGGGATTTGGGTCTGGGTGCCCTTGCTGTGGGGTTTGTGTGCTGATGGTACCTCTGCCGTCCCTGCTACCACGGCTTGGTCTGCTGTCACGTATGGGCTGGGAGGATGGAGCTGCAGGGCCTCCAGCCTGCTACGATGTGGTTATCTGATGCTCCTGGCCCCGAGGCTGTGCATCTGAACCCCCAGCACCCAAGAGAATGCTCCCCAGGGCTGGCAGCACCCATCGCCTGCTCCCACGCCGGGTCAGAATCTGTGGCGGTGGAACCAGGGCTGGGAACACACAGTGACCGTGTCCTCCTCCTCCTCCTCCTCCTCCTCCTCTCTCGTTCCAGTAGTCCTGCACGCCCCACCTCCGGCCAAGATCAAGCGGGAGCTGCACAGCCCTTCCTCGGAGCTGTCGGCCTGCAGCCACGAGCAGGCTCTCTGTGCCAGCTATGGAGACAAGTGCCTCTACAACTGCTGGTAGGTCGCCGGAGGCAAAACCCCTCCAGGCAGCACAGGCTGCTTCTGGCACCCTCTCAGAAGCCCAGCAGATGGGGCTGGGTGGCAGGGAGCATCCCATCAACATGTGCCCCCCATGGCACTGGATGTTGGCACTGGAGCCAGCAGGAATTTGGGGTCCCCCGTGGCACTGGGAACAGAGGGGGAGCCCCTTGTGGGTGGTCAAGCTGTGGGTGCAGGGAGGGTGAGGGCTGTACTGCGGTTCCCTCGGGGATGCCACCCACCTGGCCGCGTTGGCTTTATCACGGAGCCACCAGCACCATCCTCACCATCCCTTCTTGCCCCCTGCAGTGCCTATGACAGGAAGCCCCCCGCTGGGTTCAAGCCATTAACGCCGCCCGCCACGCCGGTGTCCCCCACGCAGCCGGGATCCTCCCTGCCAGCCCCGGCGGTGCAGGCGGCTGCCCATGGCACCCCAGCGGCCCCGCTCCGCAGCGCTGTGCCCGCCCCGCGCCCGCTGCACGAGCAGAGGCAGCAAACCTTTGCGGTGCCGCGGCCGCCTCACCAGCCCATGCACATGCCAAAGATGATGTCGGAAAACCAATTCCCCGCAGAGCACAGGTAAGGATCCGCGGCCTTCCAGCTGTGGGGAAGGGAGGTGGGACACCCGGCACTTCGGAGTGATTTGGAGAGGGGAGAGGAGGATTTTTGGGCTGCAAGGGAGACACCCTGCTTCCCTTCTTCATCAAGCTGTGGCTTCATCCTGTGGCAGTGCCATCGGGGTGTCCCCTCGGGGCATGCAGTGGGCACCTAGGACGCGCATCCCTCCCCAAGCAAAGGGGGGCAGCAGCTGGCCCCGGCCTGGAGCTCGGCTCCGGGCGACCTTCGAGCTATGCGGGGGGCTGGCCGTGACCCATCTGGAAGCGCCATACCAGCACGGGGCTTGGGTTTCACTCAGGAAGGGCAGGGGGACGCGGGTCGGAAATGGAGTAATCCCAGCCCATCAGCTGGGGGGGATCTGGTTACAAAGCCAAATGGCGCGCGGCGGCCCCGAAAGGACCGGGCGCGCGGAGATCGCCTTTCAAGGTGCTGGGCCGGGCAGGGGACGCGGCAGCAGCACCCCCTCGGGATGGTCCCGTACCCCCACGGTAGCACAGAGCCTGGGCGGAGGGCACCGGTGCCTCTGGCTGAAAATAGTGCTCCCGCCGCCCCGCACGAGGTTTAATCCCAGCAGATTAGCGGCCAGCTGGCTCTGCGGCGCTGCGCAGGGGATTTGGCTTTGCGTAAGCGCCTGCAGGGCTGCAGCGTCCTCGGGCCCCGCGGCTCTGCCTCGCCGTGATGCCGCCCCACTGGCTCCCAGGGCTGGGTTTATTTCTAATTACTGGGGGGTTGGTTTTGTTTCTTGTGCTTTTATCCAAGCATCCTTGGTAAGGTGTGTGTCGGGGGTGCCCCCCGTGCCTTTCTGCTCACCCACGGCTCTACTGCATGATTTCCCCATCCCAGATGGGTGTCCCACTGGCCGAGCCATCAGCAGTCGCCCCACGCACCCCAGGTGACGCCGTGTCCCTTTTCCCCCAGGTTTCAGAGGCAGATGTCTGAGCCCTGCCACCCCTTCCCGCCGCAGCCCGCCGTCCCCGGGGACGGCCGCCCCGTCTACCACCGGCAGCTGTCGGAGCCCGTCGGCCCTGCCACCCCCCACCCTGCTCAGGGATTCAAGCAGGAGTACCACGACCCGCTCTATGAGCACGCTGGCCCCAGCCTGCCTGCCCCCCCCGGGCACAGCTTCCAGTCCCCCATGGGCATCAAGCAGGAGCCCAGGGACTACTGCATCGACTCAGGTGGGTGGCAAGCGGGGCGGGCTGTGACGTTGGATCTGTGCCCCGTGCAGGGAGGGAACAGCGGTGCTGTAGGGTTGTCTTTTTTTATTTTTCCCTCTCTTTTCTTTAAAAGGGGTGATGCAGGCATTCCCCAAACGCTGCACGCTGTGACTGTGCGCTCCTGCGTGCAGCAGGGGGGTGTCCCCAGGGCCTGCGCCCACCCTGCTGCAGTTTCTGGTGGCTGGTGCTGAACCCCACCAGCATCACGGAAAATCCTCTAAGCGCCTTAGGGCCTAAAAATACTGTGACCTCAGGCTGGCGGGAGGTGGTTCGGTGCAGCCGAGCAGATGGCAGGGGAGGGAGGCAGCCAGAAACCCCGCGCTGCTCATGGGCTCCTGCTGCCTCCCTTAGCACGTGGCCCAAATCATTTGGTGGAAACATGCACTGATGTGGACTGTGCCACCCGTGGTTGTTCAAGTGCCCCCCGCCCATGTAAATTACACTGTTTTCTCCCCAAAGATAGGCATGAGGTGGCATAAGGTGGGGAGGGACAAGATGCCCAGGAGAGAAGGTGCTGGGAGGCTTACCACTGCCTTTTCTCCCTTGCAGAAGTGCCTAACTGCCAGTCCTCGTACATGAGGGGGGGCGTCTTCCCCAGCAGCCACGACGGTGAGTGTGCCTCCTGGCTCGGGGCTGGGAGCTTGGGGATGGGTCACATCGCCGTGTCCCTCCCCAGCCCTCCATCCTGTCCCTTGCGAGGGCCTTGGCAGGGTCTCTCTGTGCCCAAGGTTTTAGGGTTTTCCTTGTGCCAAGCCTCTCCCCCCGGGCAGGGATGGGAGCGGGGTGAGGGCTCGGCTCCTGGGGGCCGTGTGCTGTTGCATCCCCTGGTGCAGGCCAAGCATGGGCTCTGTCTCCGGGGCTGATTCAGAGGTGAGAAAGGTTCACGGCCACCCAGTAGCTAAGGACGGGTCCCCAGCAGTGCTGGCAGACCCCGTGGTTCCTCTCCCACCACCCAATCAGGTCTGGCAGAGCCACGGGACACCCCAAAAATACCAGGAGCACCATGTCACCTGTGAGGGACGTGATCCTCCTCGCGCCCTGGCACCGGGTGTGCGCTGTGAGGGCATGGGAGCAACGCGCCACCCCGTGTAATCCGGGATAACATGCCCAATATAGCTGCTAAGAGGGTTTTGGTTATTCCAGCTCCTTGGGGTGAGGGGAGGACAGATCTGTGCTGCGCTCAGCTAGCCGGACATGGCAACGAAGCCGACGGCATGGCCAGAAATAACCATGGAGGGGGCAGCTCCCGGCCCTGGGACACCGGGTCTGTGAGCTGGCTTGGGCCCAGCCAGGTGTCGTGAGGATGGGGCAGGGGCCCCGTAATAACGGGAGGGCTCTTTCCCCTAGGATTTTCGTATGAAAAGGACACGCGATTGTACTTCGATGACACGTGTGTGGTACCGGAGAGACTGGAGGGTAAGCAGCCAGCCAAGGGGCGGCGGGGCCAGCTCCGCACCCAGGGGTGCCCACAGAGGAGCCGCCGGGTTCAGAGGCCGCTCAGCGTCACTGCTGTGCCCTGGCCATGCCCTTGGGGCTGAGCATGTCCCTTTGTCCCGGGGCTGAGCCGGCTGTCTCGCTGTGGACAGGTAAGGTGAAGCAGGAGCCCACCCTGTACCGCGAGGGCCCTCCCTACCAGCGGCGGGGGTCCCTGCAGCTCTGGCAGTTCCTCGTCACGCTCCTGGACGACCCCGCCAACGCTCACTTCATCGCCTGGACCGGCCGCGGCATGGAGTTCAAGCTGATCGAGCCCGAGGAGGTATGGGGCGTGTGAGGGGTGGGGGGCAGCCCCTTCCCCACCCACGGGTGATGCAGAGGAAGAAGCTGCTCGGGAAGCAATTGAAAGCAGCTGCGGCACTGAGCCGTGTGCTGTGGGTAATTACCCGTAATGTCTGCTACGCCGTGCATGGAAATTGCGGCGGTGAAGCAGCTTTTCTGGCAGGCTCCCCCAAATCAAACGTCTTTTGATTCAGCCTCTGGTTCCGTGCCGGCTGCGTTGTGGCAGCCGGAACCGCCCGAGTGCTTCTCGTGCCCATCACCCGTGGGCTGGGCTCGGAGGGGCCGGGGTGAGGCCGTGCCCTGGCTCCAGGCCCTGAGCAGCATCCCGGGGCGGGCAGAGCCTGTGGGGTTCGGCTTTTGGGGGGGACCTGTGCCCAGACACAGGCTGGAGCTGTCACGGCTGCGGCCTTTCGCTCTCCAGGTGGCGCGGCGCTGGGGTATCCAGAAGAACCGTCCGGCCATGAACTACGACAAGCTGAGCCGCTCCCTGCGCTACTACTACGAGAAGGGCATCATGCAGAAGGCAAGTGGCCCCGTGCCCACCTAGGGGTGGCCGTCCCCAGAGTCACCCCCCCCCCGTTGGCATGCCACTGGCCCGGCCCAGCCTCTCGTTCCCGGCCCCTGATGCCCGTTCTGCTTGCAGGTGGCCGGCGAGCGGTACGTCTACAAGTTCGTGTGCGACCCCGACGCCCTCTTCTCGATGGCCTACCCCGACAATCAGCGCCCCTTCCTGAAAGCGGAGCCCGACTGCCACGTGAACGAGGAGGACACGCTGCCGCTGACGCACTTCGAGGACAGCCCCGCGTACCTGCTGGAGGTGGATCACTGCGGCGGCCTTCCCTACGCGGAGGGCTTCGCCTACTGACTTGGCCGGCCTGCACAGCGACGAGCACTAGCACCTCCGCTTTGGGCAAATAAGGGCAATGGTTTTGTAAAGAATACTTTTTGCCGTTTCTTATATAACAAAAACCCACACCAACGAAACACAAAAGGAGACGAGAGGCGTGTGCGCACACACAAACTGGCCTTTCCCTGTCAGCGCAATTTGGAGGAAGCGAAAAGCCCCGGTGTGTGTCAGCGCTGAGTCCACAACCTTACTGTCCAAGGGCTAGTGCGTAGGACTGCCCGTGGCTGGCACCTCCCGCCAGGCATCCCAGAGGTGTTTTGGGGAGAGGGGAGCTAAACACCAAGTCTCTGACCCAGGCCACGTTTCTCATGAGCAAGCGCCGGCCGATGGCTTCGGCAGCGCCCGTGAGACTGGTCTAGACGGTGTGACTGTGTAGCGAATTGTCACGACAATCTGCTTTGCATCGATCACAATATGCGTAGCTGCCTTGTGTGTTGGAAAGGGCTTCGATTTGCACAGGCGAGGGGTGTCTGGGGGGGGCTCGGGCTGGGGGCACACCGTGCCCGTGCCCCAGGGCTGATGTGCATGGTGTCCCACCCCGAGCTGGAGCAGCCTTCTGCCTTCTTCCTGGACAACACCTCCCCACCCCACCTCGTTCCCCTCGAGTGTTGCTCTCCGATGTAACAGTCCCTTAGCCTGCCCCCCCCCCTCTTTCCTGAGACCCCCTCAATTCTCTTCCCCAGCTCAGGCTCTGTGCGATGGGTTTAATTTCAGGGGAGGAGATCGTGACACTATCTATCTTCCTCCCCCCCCCCCTTTTTTTTTTTTTTTTGGAATGTTTTAGGAAAAAAAAATCGAAACTTTTTTTTTTCTGTAGATTTTTTTTGTATTTTAAGGCAAAGCTATTTTCTGCAGCCCTGCTGCTGTGCCCTGGGGCAGTTGGCAGTGCATGGGGAGCTACCCCGGCTGCCCCCAGCCGTGTACGTGCCCCCACGGCACTGAAGTTTCTGGTCCACTCCATTTCACTGCTCAAGTCCTTGCTCCTGGGGGGGTCTAAGACTGAAAGGGCAAGAGCTCAGCCTCATTCCCTTCTGAGCACAGTGGGGCTGGGCTGTGGGGCCCCCCTACCCACTGCAGCTCCCCACACTCCTCCACCTCTCATATACGCGTAACCCCACCAGCTACATGTTTTTGTTGTAAATGCTGTATAGGAATTTTTTTTCTCCTCCTTAGTTAGCTTTGTTTGGATTTTTTTTTGGACTGAGTCATTCTTTTTTTTTTTTTTTTTTTTTCGGGGAAGTATGAAGATTAACCCCCAGTAGGCTTGGTTGCTATCCCTGTGATGTACAAGTGGCCCGTGCCGTCGGGAAGCATTGGATCGCGGGAGCCACACCTTGGGGACAGCTGTAAGCATTTGCTCAGTGTGGCAGGTCTACGGTGCAGGAAGGGGTTAATCTGAGGACTGATTTCAAATAACCTTTACTTGAGCAGGGCTATGTATCTCCTGCAAAGCTGCATTACGTTCTGTACTGTGTACAATAAAGGATCTTGCTTTCTGTTCCTCCTGTCTGCCCAGGCTGTGCTTGGTGTGTGCCGTGAGCTGGTGGCAGGGCCACCACTGCTGGGGGGACTGGGGCTATCCAGGGAGGGGGGAAAAGGATGGGTGGGCTTCTCCACCTGCTTTTGAGGCAGAACCACGTGTGGGGACTGTGTGATGCCCCTGGGACCACCTGGAGGTGAATAGGGGAGGAGGGGTGAAGCCTCTGTGCTTGGCTTTCCTGCCCCACCTCCAAGGCTCACAGCACCTTCACAAAGCCGTGTCCAGCTAGGGGATCCGCTCGAGCTGGGCCAGTTAAATCGGGCCTGTGGGCACTGATTTAATACAGCGTGCTCCTGAGCACTGCCATAGAGGAGGGAGGCAGGGCAGTACCTGTCCCCTTTGCTCACCCCCAGAAACCTGAGACCCCACCAAGGGCACCAGGAGCCGGAGCACAGCTCTCTGTGCTTCACCTTGGGCTTCTAGCAGCTGGCAAGCTGAATAAGCTGCTCCATGTAAATCAAACCTGGGGCCTCTCGTTTGTCACCTGAGGACTAGGATTTATGATTTGCGTGGGTGCTGCAGGGCACGATGCCTCCCCCACGTCATCCATGCATGAAGCCACGTCTCCCATCCCAGCAGCGCTGGCCGAGGTGGCCCTGAGCTGACCAAAGTTAGCCAGCAAAATCAATGCAACCTGCACAAAGCCTTCCACAGAGTTAAACGGGCTGCTCAGTCCCTGAAGGCACCTCCTCGTGCTGCCTGGAGAGCTCCATGGCACCAGCCTTGGTGTTTCAGCATGCAAGTGCGCTGTGGGATCCTCCAAGTGATGCTCAGCTGCAGCCATCCAGACATGGGGAGACAGCCCAGAGGGAAGGAGCATCGGGTGGGCTTTAATCCAAGCTATTAAATCAGACCTAATGTCAAAGTGGGCTGCACGTGCTCTTTGCCAGACTATGGAAAGCCAGCCTCTTGATGAATACTTCAGCTCCAGTCGCTGATGCCCAGTAATCGCGTTTTAACAGGGATTGCAGCAGACTGAGCACTGGAGCTTGGGACAGAAAAGGGAAAACCAGGGCCCGGGCAGCACTGCTGGCCGGGCAGCTGGGAAGCAGCTGGCCCCAGGAGGCAGGACCTCAACCCAGCAGCACAGTGAGCGAGTGAGCACCACACGTGTCAGGATGTGACTACCAGGAAAGACTCCAGCGACTTCCCACTGCTTCAGCAGCACTGGACCAGCTGCAGGAAGGGGTGCACCCGGCACTGACAATGGGGAGAGCACCGGGCTGCACCCCATGGCTCTGAAGTCCCAGCTGTAAGCACACAGAGAAGTGCAGATTCCAGTTTTCCAAGCTGCTGCCCCATCACATCTGTCATGATCCCACAGCATCCCCAGCGACGTTCACCCCCAAGACTTGCCCCAGTGCCTCGCAGCACCACCTGCCTCCTCCCACAGGGTAAGAGCTTGTTTTCACCAGGTAAATAGCTCAAAAGCTGCTCAGATGTGAGACACGCTAATGATTTTTTGGAAAAGAGGGGACCATACAGGGGAGAGCATCGCTATGGCCCTATGCACATCCATTATTTACTGCGTGTGTTTTTGCTCTCCCCATCTCTGATGGATATAGCTAGACTGGAATCTGTCCAAAAAGCAGTAGAGAAAGCCAAAGGTCTGCAATGTATTTTATAGAGGGGCATATAAATAGACTAGCATTTTTTTTTATTATTATTATTATTATTTTTTGTGGCTCAGGAACTTCATATTTAATAGCCCACAATGGAGTTTTCCATCCCTTACTGGAAAAGCATTTGCAGGAAGCGTTTCTGTGCCCTGGGCAAGGCCTCAGGGGCAAGGTCCCCAGGGCAAGGTGTCCCCAAGGTGCTGTGCAGCCGGCAGCGGCTCTGCCCCAGCCTGGAGGTGCCCCGTGGCTTCAGCCAGCTCCAAGCCTGGCTTTGCAGCTCCCCGGCTTTGCAGCTCGGGCGTGCAGCTGCCTGCTGGTGGCCCTGCCCGGGGCCACATCCCAGGCAGCTCTTCTCTTCCCCAGCTCATCAAGCACTCGGTTTTAAAACGATTGGCTTCACTCGGCTTTTAAGCGCCTGCAGCAAAGTGAGTGGCGGCACTTGAGAAGTCAACTTCAAGGTGAGGAGCTCCCAAAAAAAGAAAAAAAAATTAAAAAAAAAATACAGCAATAATGTGAGTGAGGCGACTTGAGGAGCACACACCCCCAGGAGCATCCCCAGGGGTGAGGGGCGCAGCTCCATTTGCATCGGTCTGGCACCACCTCGTGGATACCCATCCTCGGCTCCTGGCCCCTGTGGCACTGCGTGGACCCATAGCATGAAGTGACAGGGCACCCAGCAAGACCTTTGGTCCCCAAAATGCGGCTGCGTTTGTGCTCGGGTTCCCAGGCGCACAGCAGCACCGTGCTGCAGAGCAGGAGCCGCAGCTGGGCTGCGTTCAGGAAGGAAAGCGCCTCCTCCCGGGCTCGCGTTGGGAAGAAAGCGAGGACTTCTTGTCCCCACAATGTGTCCTTTTCCTCTCTGCATTGGCAAAGTTCAGGAAAAGTTGCGAAGGCACTTTGAAAAGGGGAGGAAGGGGCAGGGAGCCGGGGCCAGGCTGCCGGGACCCTTCCCGAGCCCTCGGTGTTTCTTTGCAAGGCTGCACGAGGAGCGGCTCCCCGGGCCGAGCTGCACCCCTGCTAACAGGAATTTCTTTGGAAAAACTCAGCTTTTGGCCCGGCGGCAGCCCCGGAGCCAGGAGAGGGCAGCAGCAGCCCGGGCTGCCGCTCAGCAAGCCGTGCAGGCACTCGTCTTCAGCCCGTGAAGAGCTCCGAAAAGGCTGAGAAAGAAAAGCAGGGTGTGTGGGCAGCGAGCAGAGAGCACAGCCACGCTGGGCAGGCTAGCGGTACTCTCTAGGTGCTCAAAACGGCTTGGTTTTAAGGGGAAAGAAAATGACCTGCCTTTGAATGCAGTCTGGAAATGCGGAGGTTTCTGCAGCCTTTGCCAAAGATGCTGTGGGTTTTTTATCAGCCCTGCTGCAGGGTCCTGTGCTGGAGGCTCTGTGCTCTTGTGGCTTCGCCCAGAGCAGTGCAGCATCACGAGAGGTGCTTGAAGCACTGCACGGTCAGGCTGGCTTCTCCTCTCCCGGCTTTCAGCCCCTGGGACAGACCAGAGACACTGGGGAAGTTTCTGCTTTGGCCCCCACTTCCCATCAGTCCCCCAAATGCAGGCTGCTAAGTTTCCCTCCTGGCCCAGCCTGAAGTTTACACCACAGTGAAAACCCTTCTGCAGATTTCCACCCCAGCACCACCTTTTTACATCAGGACTTCCCTTTTAGACCGGCCAGACTGGTAGCACCCTCCTGGTGCGGGGTGATATCACCGGGCGTGAAGGCTCCCTGTGCCCAGCCCCACCGGGGCAAGTCCCAGGGCTGGTGCGTGGCAGGAGGACATCCTTACAGCTGTGCTGAAACCCTCCCTGCTGATCCCATGTGTGCCACGCAGCCAGCCAGGTCCTGCTTCCTCTCTGCGTGCTCCCTGGTGCACGGGCACCGCATCCCTCTCCTGGCTTCGGGCACAAGGGTGAGCCCGCTGCTGCACGGCCTCTGCCATCACCAGGCTCACCCGACTTGGATTTTTGTTTTTCTTTTTCAGTTCACACCCTCTGCAATCACAGCAGAGCGCAAAGTTGTTGCTCGCTGAAGCTGTTCTCCTGAAATGAGTCACTAACGAGGAGTCTCATAACGTTGCCAGACGCATCCTGTTTGCCTCTCTCTGAGCGTAACGAGACAAGAGACCAGCTCGCGGTGCCAGCTGGGCCCCAGCCTGCCTGCCCCTCAGGGTTCACCCTCAACTAGGACAGAGCAACCCCTCGCCATTCCCCTCATCTACCAGGCAGCTGACCAGCCCTTTCCACCCCAGGTTTGGAAGGAAGCCCTGCATGTCCATCGGCTGGCTGTGATCACAGTCCTGTTACTGAGCATGCAGCAGGAGCTCCTGCGTTTCTGCGTTGGGCTTGGAGCGCCAAGCAGCTGCAGCAGGGAGGGCTGCAAAGGAGATTTTGGGTGCTGGGAAAGCCTCTGTGAGCTTCTGAAGTCGAAGCTTTGGGCTAATGAATGCAGTGGTTTTCCATGTTTGTAAGTGCAATTGGTAGGTGCAAGAAGAGTTTGGTGATGCCGTGCTTTATGCCAGGCTGGAAGCTTGGTTTTGGAGGTACCAGTGTCCAGTGCTCAGGCACAACAGTTCTCGTTTACATCCAGCAAACTGTTTCACCACACTCAGTGTCCATTTTTCCTTCCCATGGGCTGTGGAAGGAAGGAGCATCCATACCTTCAAAATCGTCACAGCTGGTGCTGTGGTCACACCAGCGACTGGCAGGCATTGCCAGACTTGCAGCAAGACTTCTGGGCCAGCGAGGGCCACAAGGTTTGTACACTACTGACATTTTTTTGTAAGTGATAAAGAGTTTTCATCCGCCAGGTGAGAGGATTTGACAAGCTCTGGCTGGATGGCTCATAATACATTTTTTCTTTTCTTTAAAACTGCTGATGGTTTGCGGCGCAGTTGGGACACATCCTCAGCTGCACGCCTGCAGGCGGTGAAGGCTCACCAGCCTCAAAGCATGCCCGCATTTCTGAGGGAACATTTCAAAATGATTTCATACCTTTGTTATGGAAAAGCCATAAATGAACAGAATCAGCAATGCAATCGTTCTCAGGAGCACACGAGCCAGCCTCAGGGCGTCCTATGGTGAAAGCGGTACGGGATGAGCAGCAGAGGTACCGTACTGGAAGGGGCTGAGGATGTGGAGCTCTGTGGGCACAGCAACGTGTCCTGCAGCAGCCCTCAGGCTGCCAAAACAGCACCTGGACCTCCCTAGAGCCAAAAATCAAGAGCCAAGTGCCTGAGCACGGCATGGGCCATATACTAGTCAAAAGACATGTTGGTCATAAGACTCTCCCTCCATTTTGCCATGGCAGCAATTAGACAAAATGTTTAGGGAAGTTGCTCTAGGAGAAACTGAAGGCAAATCTGAAAGACAAGATGCAGTGTTAGCTACTGCTCAGTGCTAGCCTGGCAGCCGGTCAGCAGCGGGATGAGCTGGAAAGTTGATGGCTCTGGTAGCCGGAAAGGAAGAGCTGCAAGGCTGTGACATGGTGTAAGAGATGCCCCGTGTTCCTGGTGCCAGCTGCTGGTTGTGACAGAGCTGTCAGCCAGGCACGCAGTATTTTTAGCCTGCTTTCCAAAAGAAACAAAGACACAGCAATCACATTCTGTCACATTCCGTCTCTCGATTCCCTCCTGTGACTTTATTATGGTGGCTGCTTTCAAGTATTTATTTTTTTATTTTTTTATTTTTTTTTTTTTTTGCCATGGAGATACAGCTGAAAAACATCTGGCGCTCATAACCTTCATCAGAAGCACCCAGTGTCCTGCCCCTGGCTAGAGGTACGAACCTGTTTCCTCCCAGGCTGATGGTGAAGCTCCCTCTTGAACAAGCTGTCCTCAGCCCTTGAGCTGCAGAAGCCCTGTTCACACTCACGTCTCCTCTGGCTCCATCCTCCACGTGCACAACCCTGGACGCATGGGCTGCGAGGAGCTCCTGCAGCCCCCACATGGCTCATCCCTCCCCCTGCATCTTGTGCACAGATGTAGCCAGCTGCCAGCAGGAGGAGGAACTTGTGGATATGCCCCCAGAGCAAAACTTGTGGATTTTGCCCCCTTCTTTCTGCAGCAGAGAGCTGGGTGTGCTCAGCAATGTCATTTTTGTTCACATGCAACATTTCTTGCCTGTGGGACGGAGCACGCAGCTGCAATGGCTGGTGGGGAGCGACCAAGTACCTGAGCCTTTACTTTTGAGGGAAAAGAGATCTGTTCTGCTGTTGCCCCCAGCAAGCAACATATGAAAAAGGCCAGCTTTGCAGATGGAAAAAGAAAGCTGACATTGAGAAATGGCCGTGTTTGGGACAGAGGGCAGCCCCAGCAAAATCAGGCAGCCCAAGGGAGCTCCTCAGCCAGTGCTGGAGAGACCCCGGAGCTATGGGGTATCTTGGGCCTGAGCATAAATAGCTGAGCCTGACTACAAGCACAAGCCGTGCATAAAAGGGGCCTGCCTTTTTACACAGTTACGTCTTCTAACTTTGAAATATTATTTTCCTGTTGCCTAAAGCACTGGTGTATCCAGACATGGAGATTTTCCTTTTAACCCCGCATTCATTACCCCACTACTCTGGCTGATCATGTGTTCGAATAAAGTACCATTTCCTCTGGGACAAGTCCAAGTTAAACGCTGTGGGGTTTTTGCATCAACACAGAATTTTTTGTAACCAGATTCCATGCACCCATCCAGACCAGAAATGTAGAATCATCCACATCCAACCTGACAGGAGTAAGGTGGTCACCACCGGTGCCCAAGAACCCGCCTGGTGTCCTCCTGACTCTCCGGTGCAGCTGGAAGAGGAGTGCTGCTGGGTGAGCAGTCCGGCATTGCTCTCCAGTTTCACCATGATACAGAAAACTGCTCTAAATGCTTCATCCTCATAGATCGGCAGCGGTTCTTCTTCCCATTTCTGGCACTGGCAAGCTCATCTCCAGAGCCCCATGCTTCCCGGTCTGGCTACATGCCTTTGCCCAGGCCATGTGGCTCACTTGCTTTCCAGCCAGGGGAAAGGACTATAAATCAGAATAGCACTCGTGGGAGATGCGACGGGTTCTCCTCTCCTCAAATGATACATCGGTATTTCCAGAGATAGTTCATAAACCAAAAAACAAAACAAAACAAAACAAAACAAAACAAAAACCTCAGCTTGCAACAAGAACTGCCATCACAATAGAGGCTGGAGTTCTTCTGGCAGCAGCTGGCAGGAGGTCAGTGGCATTCACGTCACCTTTGCTGTACCCTGCTCTGCATGCCTGGCCCGAAATGCACGAGTACAGCTCTGAGCCTTCTGTAAACCTTCACCAAACCTCAGTGGAGACTTCTATTTTGGCTCCCAAACTAGGAAAATTCAGGGCAGTTCAGCAGCTACGCGGGCACAAGGGACGGGCTTTCCTCTGCCAGGCTTTGCTCCCTTTTGTTTGAGCTCTACCTGTCTCTAGGCCCTTCAGCTTCTGCTCTGCAAAGAAGCCCTAGCAAACAACCTTTTGGGGTTATTGTTGTACTTTTTGTGTCTCTGAAAAAATTCAAACTGTAAAATTCCCTGCAGGCTGCTTTCATGTAGAACATATTGGAGCTGCACAGGTCCAAGAACAAGCTCTGCTTCTTGCACTTTAAACTCCAGGCCTAACCTCGTAACTATAGGAATGCAATCACTTTTATGGGCATGTCTTTTATTTTTTATTGTTTGATATGGATATTTTATTTTGTTTATCTTTTTACCGGATTTTGGATATGCCCTTCAAAGGCGACCACAGCAGTAATTGAAAAACCCTGGCAGAGTTTAAAAATAAAATAAAAATAATAAAATAATAAATAAATAAAATAAAATAAAATAAAAAAGAAGAAGAATTTCTGGGATTTCCTCATAGTTTCCCAAGGTTTAGCCAAGCAATTATGTTGCCTCGCTGCCCTCGTGCAGGTGTCCCTGTGCCTTTGAGCACCTCGGCACCTAGTTGACTTTCCAGGACACCCATGTGAGAGATTATTTAACCAGGTCAGGGGGAAAGACAGTAAAATAGGTTATGTCTCTTAATTATGGGGGTTTGTTCCTTTAGAAATGAAGTAGATTTGAAGAACTAGTTGATGTCAGTTGTGCTGTGCTTACGTACTAAAGTGCCGCGTGGAAAGCTCCTTTGGGGTTGCGCACACACTTTTATGTGCCTTGTACTTGCACTCCCTGCAGAGCTGCTCCTCGCTGAGCCCCAGGGCCACAAGGCACCCCCAGCACCTCTTTTCCTACCTCTAATGCTGCCTTTGCTCTGCTGAGCTGGCGTGCCTTGCTGGCTCTAACTTCTGCAGGATTCAGACTCGGTGCCTCTAGGACCACGAACTCGCCCATGCTTTCCCAAAGTCCCCTTTATTTAAGGGCTTTATTTTTAATGAATTATAGGACAGACGTCACTGCCGACGGAGCTCTTAATTACAAACATTTTAAAGGTCGATGAGCCATCTCACCATGCGTGGATCCTCTCAGCATCCCTGCTGCTACCCGGAGGGCAGTGCTGAGGAGCGAGAGGGGACATCAGGGGGGCATCAATGGCCTGGCCCTGAGGTCAGGGGCTGATCCTTACCCCCCGTGGGAGGTGGTGTGTCTGTGAGTGTGCACTGTGCTGGCACCTGCCCACCACTGCAGCCCCTGATATTCAGACAGGGTCTCAGTGCTGCCAGTGCCTCCCAGAGAAGGTCAGAGTCAAAAAGCCTCAGCCAGCTCCTAGTCAGATGGTGCTAATCCCTGAAAAGATTTTGTTATGTACCATGCTGCTTAAAACCTCTCTAATTTTGCCTTTTTATTTTTTTTTTCCAGCATCGTTGTAGCAGTAAGAGGCCAAAGCAACGTAGCTCCTCGCAAAGTGACTCCTTGCAAACACCCCAGACAAATTCCCACAAAACCACAGCAAGTCAGCAATCCCACAGGCCAGCCACCAAGGAGGAGATAAACAATATTTAGGTCCTGTGACAGCTTTTAGCTAACACATTTTCAGGAGGCTGAGCGGTTGCTAAACAAGGAGAGGAAGGTGTCAGGTTTATTTCCAAACACACTGTTTATGTTCTCCCATGAGTGCCTGGAGAACAGGCACACTTTCAAATATTTTCACTCTTCTAAGCCGCTCTTCTCCATCTTCTGTGCACCCTTGATGCTCCTGGAAAGCAGGGCCAGGAAACCATGGCTGTAACCCCCCTTGTCTGTCTCATCCCATTCACAGAACAGCACAGCTACATCACAGGAGGCACGGGGTGTAAATGGAGTAAATGCGCTCCGATCTCAAGGTTTTTCTGGAAATCATTTGTGTGTTTTCTTGGGTCAAAGCCGCAAGCTGTTTTTCAAAGTGTTTTAAACATGCACACGAGTAAAACTACTCGTTCTCACCACGGTGTATAGGAAAGATGACGAAATGTTGACTTGTGAGTTGTTCTAGCTGGCCTCTGGGGAGAGCTGCAGAAAGCCCGAGGGAGTCACAAAGCCATGCGAGGCGCTGGCTGCAGTTTGAAGGAAAGAAGCAGCTCAGAAGTCCGTGAGTGGGACATGCAGGACCCTGCCAACCCCCTGTTTTTAGTAGTTTTCCCTTCACACCATGTATCCAGACAAATTGCTCCAACTTCATCATCCTGAGGGATCCATTAGCTCAAAAAACAAACAAACAAGCAAACAAAAAATACAGAAGGATTTTTTTTTTAAGGAAAATTTATTTCCTCTTAATTCTACCAGTCCTTCCACTGTTCCTTTGCGAGGGATTATGGTTTGCCGAGTGTGGCTGAGCCCCAAAGTTTATCTCACTGGCACGGGGGGGTTATACCCACAGCACCCACCCTTTAAGCACCCTTTGTTTGCCCTGCACACATGGAGGAAGGCAGCGAGTCGGCTTGCTGGCCCCATCAGAGAGCGTAACCCGGAGGCTTGGGGCCGCAGTGCTCCCGTGGGACCTGCGAGGAAGCACGTGGTGGGACAAGCTGCTCCCTCCAGCTCCCAGGGGAAGTGGTGTTGGGCAGCGAGAAGGGATGCAGGAGGACGGATGCAGGATGCCCAACCAGCACCTTAGGAAGTGCTGCAAGCACTCGGACGTCTGAGACCCTGCCTCTTGCCTCTGCTGCTGCCCAGCACCAGAGGTCATGAGAGAATGCTTATAACATTTAACAAGTGCTTAAAGCTGTTGTTGCGTTTCCTTAAATTAAACTTCCAAGTGGGATAAGGCAGGGGGACTTCGTTTTCACACAGCCCTGCTGCTGGCCCCACAGCTAGACTCGGGAAAAGAGGCTGAGGCTGCAGGGATGGAGGCACAATGTCCCCTGCTGCCTTGGGGGGGACACTGGGGCAGAGTGTGTCACTCATGGACAGGACCTGGAGGGACTTACAGAGAGACAGGAGAGGCAGCAGTCCCTCGAGCCTCTGGCAGAGACAGGTACAGGGAGCAAGTTCTGAAATTTCTGCTGCAGAGAGTCCAGGTGACAGGTCTGGGCAGCCTGGGGACAAGGTGTCTGTCACGCAAAGACCTCCAGCTGACCACAGCTACCTTTAAAAACACTTTCTCAAGAAAAGCCACTCAGTATTTCACTTCTTCAAGGCCTGTGAGGGCTTGGAGAAGTTGCTGAAGTAGAATGGAAACACTCTGCTTAGTCTTTTAAGTGTAAAATAGCAGGATTAAACGCGGCTTTTGATGTAAGCCTCAGCTCCATCTTCAAGGGCAGTGCCGAGTCCCCTCCAGCCCTGCCTGGTGCCTGCGTGCTGAATCACTCCGATGCTAATGTAAATACAGCTCTTTGAAAAAGGGCAAATGTTTTCTCAGCTGCTCTTCTTCCTTTCAAAAGATGGGCTGATTGGAATTTTTATGTCTGTAGACATAAATACGGACAACCAACAAATGCTTCTCGGTAAGAAGCTGTCTTCGCAAGATAACTGCTTTTTGGAAAGCACGTCATGAATCCCTGGGCACTCTTGGAAAACACTGTTCTCCTTTCCTTCAGTGCCCTACATTTCGTGAACTCCTAAACGAGCTGGTCTAAGCAACTGCAAATTAATCTTGCTTAGCACGTTGTCACTGCAGGCTCCCGATGTCCCCAGCACCTCGCTTCTGCTCAGCCTTGTGGCATCAGCAGCCCCTCAGGGCACCATGCGGGGGCCGAGGCGCTGGGGCCGTGCCAGGCCACCCTCTGCAGCAGCAGGGAACGAGAGCTGGAGCTGGGCAGTGACGGGGCAGCCTTCCTGCTGCCCGTGTGTGCTAGACTTGGGAGGTCTGGCCGCCGTCAACCACAGCTCTGCTCTCCTCTGCCTTCATTGGGAACGGGACATGGGCACTCACCCTCCACCACCTGCCCTGCTGGCGGTGGTGCTCTCAGGTGGTGCTCCCTGGGCAGCCCCTCCAGGCCGTGGGCTAAAGCCCACTCTTCCCCCGTGCTCTTTCTCTTGGTGGCACACTGTGGTAGTATGGCTCTGAAGGATACCTTGGAAATGTCCCCTGAGCCTGAGGCAGCCTCCTCGGAGGCCACACCATCCCGTCCAGCTTGGATGTTTGTCCCCAGCTGCAGCACTCGTGGCCATGTCTCTTACCTCCCCTTCCATGGCCTTCTCGGCACCAGCCAGGTCCCCATTTCACAGCAGCTCACTGCAGCAGAAATTAATGTGCTTAACATAGAGACCTCCCACTCGGCCACCCCACACAGCGTCCTCATTTCCACCAGCCATCACTCCTACAGAAAACCTCAAGAATGTGAACGCGATGTCAAAATAACACAGGGGATGCTACGGACAGAATTAATTTTTTTTCTTAATTAATCTGCTTAAATTTGAGCAAAGCTGCTGTGCTGTTTTTCCAGTTTTCCCACCAACATGCTGCAGACATTGTGAAGGATGGCTCCTAATTTAGATCCAGATAGCTGCAGACTCCAGTAGGTTTACTGCTTGTAATAATATACAGCCTTGGCTTCACTTAGTGTCTCCACTGCTCTCCCTCGGAGATAAAATGCTATATTGACCGTGTAAGTATTTTTAGCAGTGCTGTTCTTCTCCAGTTAAGCCATAAAAACCAAGGGTGCAGACACTGGAAGTAATGTCTGTAATTTACCACGAACCACAGCCCCCTGGCTCACAGCAGCCCGCTAATACCAGCCAGGGACCAGCCGTGTGTGCTGAAACCCCGAGGGCAGACACTGCTCAGCAGGCAGGAGAGGCTCTGAACGCAACACACTGCTTTCCCTGTTGTTTGCTCCCTTCCCAGTTCCCATCCTGCTCTCTCCTTTCTCACCCTATATGAATGCACACTGCTGGCCCTAATAAAGGGCCTAAAATGTGCTGCCTCATGGGGCCATGGCTTCAATACTGCGCTGTGAGGAGTGTCCAGCTCTTCCGCAGCACTGATTGCTTTGGGGAGAGTTGCCTCCTCTGGCAGAGAAAACAACCTGTTGGGGTACAGGGGTGGCCACGGCGGTCAGACACCCTTCCCTGGGAGCTCTGGCAGCAAACACACACCTAAAGCACCAACAAGGGCAGGAATTTCACCCGTAGAGGCTTGCCAGGCTTCAGAAGGGCAGTTGGGCTGCCTTCTGGCTGAGAAACTGCAAGCAATGTTCTAGAAGCTTACGGATGATGTGATTTTTCTTTTGAAGTGCCAAGGAGATCAAAAGAAAAGTTTTTTTTTTTTTTTTAGGGTTTTTTTTTTTTTTTTTTTTTTTTTTTTTAATCTTCAGACTACCAACAAATTCAGGCTTAATTCTGGTGGGAAATGAAGAAATCCACCTGTGTGGTGAGGCACCAACACGAGATTTCACCCTCGCCCTTCTGGTCTCCCCTCAGCAGGGAGGCTGAGCCCTGAAGGCACCAGGGAGCACTGGGCTGGGGACTGCAAGGGGCACCGAGAGCTGCCGGGGGACTGCTCCTGCCTAGGGCCCGTCCTCTCTGCTCCCACCAGGGTGGTGACAGTGAAAGCACCTGGTGTCCTCTGGCGTGTAAACAGTGTGCCCTTCAGCTGGCCTAAAGGGAACACAGCCAGGGCGACTCACGGCCCAGCACAGGGTGGGGAGTTCTGGAGGTGGAAACACTTTTATCGAGCTTCGGCATGGAATAATGCAAGCACAAGTGAAGGTCACGAGATAGGGCTTGTCGTGGAAACTTTAAACAACAGGGGACTCGTTTCTTCAGCATTTTTTTCTGAGCTCCACAATTCAGGATTTGACATAAGGAGAGATTTAGCAGTGAGTCCTCCTGCAGTGATGGAGAACAAAAGCTCCAGTGCTGTCTTCTAGCAGGTGGGCAGAGAAATGAGAGGAAGTTTCTTCGGAGCTTAAAGTCCCAAATATGTTTGTAAGGAAGCTGGAAATTCCCTTCCCAGTAAGCTCTTTTTCTTTTTTCTTTTTCTTTTTTCTTTTTCTTTTTCTTTTTCTTTTTCTTTTTCTTTTTCTTTTTCTTTTTCTTTTTCTTTTTCTTTTTCTTTTTCTTTTTCTTTTTCTTTTTCTTTTTCTTTTTCTTTTTCTTTTTCTTTTTCTTTTTCTTTTTCTTTTTCTTTTTATTCTTTTCCTTTCTCTTTCTCTTCTTCTTCTTCTTCTTCTTCTTCTTCTTCTTCTTCTTCTTCTTCTTCTTCTTCTTCTCTCTCTTTTGCCTCTCTTTTCATTTTTTTTTAGAAGGGGAAAGTTTTTTTTTATATGACCTCAGCCAGACATCCACTGCATGTCGTGTGATTGACCCAGGAGCACTCTATTTCCCACAGCCTCTGGTTGAACGTGCAATTCACTTCCAGGTCCTGGATAGTGGTATAAAGTTCAACACAGCTCTGCTACGGGCTTATAATCCCAGTGGGTCAAGATGGTTGGAGTTGAAGAGGTTACAGGCTTTTCCGAGGAAGTATTTAAATTCCATCTGTCAAATCACTTGGATAGAAGAAATTCATAGACCCAGCCAGCAGTACATTAAATTCCTGTTTCCTTGTCTTCAGTTTAGTGATGTGTTTTGTTTTCATGCTGCTCTAAGAAAATAATTAAACCGTGGTGATTTATAGCTATGAAAAATGATAAAATCTAGACTGAAAAAACAACAACGGTGAAGAAATTCAAGAAGCCACATGTGGAAGAGAGACACGTGAAGAAAGCTCTTGTCAAGATCATCAGAACCTCTCAGTGGTCCGATCTTTCCAGAAAGCCCTCTAAGAGACTCAAGATGCTTCATTTTCAGTTTAATCGCACACAAAAGCCACTCTCAGACCTTGCATGTTAAAAGAAGAATAACAAAAAGGGAGGCAGAGCTTTTTCTCAAGATCTAAACAACAGGACTGAAAATGAGGAAGTTTGGTATTGCAATTTTCCAGGAAACCTTAACATTGCTCCCTGACTCTATTGTTTTGTACTTCAGTATATAATCCAGATGCAAGCCTGATAATTTAGGAGTTTCACAAATTGTTTTCTTTCCATTTACAAGAGAAAAGGCAGTGTGGGAACACGTGGCATCTACTGAGAGACTTGGAGACCACTTCGGTTTCTCTAGGTGCTTTGAAGAAGGGGAACTGACTACCAGGGTTTGACAAGGGAGCAGTGTAGGTGAGGCTGGGGGTGAACAATATCAGGTCTAGGACACGATAAGCATTTCTCAAATGCCTGTCTTTGAAACACCCAAGTGAAGGCAGCTTTTCTGCTCCCTACCTTTTTGATAAAGAAAGTATTTCCACTGAATGAATGTAGTTCAATTACCAAGAACCTGAAAACAGAGACGGCACAGAGAGGCAGGGATAATTCCTACTGGGACACGCTCTTCTGTGAACAAAGCAAAGCTCAGGTTCCTGCAGGCTCCTCTCTCTGACCTTGATGTTCCCTGCTGCAATAATGCACAGCCCACTCATTTGCAAAGTACTCTATATCCACTGAAATATTTAAGATGCCATTTCCCCCCTCCAACCCTTTCTTCCTCCTCCCGCTATTCCCCAGGCATCTCCCCTGCCTCTGTTGCAATAGCCCCAGCTCCCTGCTGTGCCTCAGCCTGTCTTGGGGTGACAGCAAAGCAAGAGGCAGAAGCTTCATGGGATTTTATGTGAGCTAAGGGACTGCTGGATAGCAGGGTGAAGGGTAGCCCCATTGCCACATTCCCCAGTTCTTTATCATCCAGCATCAGAAATATGGTTTTCTTTTTCTTTAGCAGCTACATAAATTAGACAGGCTCCCAGCACCTTCACCAACTGTATAAAAAGGAAAATGTTTTCTTGGGTGATAAACAGCCAACCCGGTGTCTCCCATCAGGTAGGACTGGCTGGAACAGAAGAAGGAAAAGTCATAGACCCATAGAGTTGTTGAGATTGTAAAGCACCTCTGGAAGTACTCTGAAATGCCTAAATATTACAACTAAAATTGAACACGGCATAAATACTTGACTGAGTCAGGCTCAGGATTGTTGCTTCCCAAATGCACAACAGCGTGTGCAGTTCTGCTCGCTGTTTATTTTGGTAGCAAGACTGGTGCCGATGTGGTTATTGCACAAGGAGTGAGAGGTTGGATGGGAACAGATGCAGACACACGACTGCAGCTCCAAAATCTCAGGCCAAGGTGGGAAGGCTGCTATGGCACGAGAGCCTCCAGCTCTAAGGCTGTCTCTCCAGCAGCACGCTGCGTGGGTTTTCCACAAGGAGAGCCCATGGGACAAGCAGGCTGAAAGCATCACCCCACTGTTACAGCTGCCTCAGCCTCTCCCCGAGCCCCTGTCTTGGCTGTCTCTTGTGCATTTGACTCTTAAAAAACACACACAAGTGATATAATCGTGAACCCTGCACCCACACTGCCTGAGGGGCGCTGTATTTTGGGTGCAGGTGAAGGGCTGAAACCTGCTCATGGAGATCTCCACCACGGGGATCTTCCCTGTAAGCAGTTTCCAGCCTGAATCTTTGCCTGTGTGTGCAACCCCCTTCCCACCCACACACATTCCTTTCTAGCAATGCTACTTTATTTGGCTTATCATTCTTATCTTTTTGTTACACTGACTTAATTGGTGCATTTAACCATTTATGGTCCTTAATAGTCTCCCTGATACCACTTACTTACACAAAAAGCAATCATAGCCTTAAGTATTACATTTCCAAACAGCATTTAAATTGAGAAAGGTCTTTACAGCTGTGGTGTCCAGCTGTGCTAGCCCCATCACTTCTCACACACCTCATCAAACACGAGGCATGGCAAGGCAAGCTGCATTTCACCAGCTGCTGAACTGTCCAAGTCATGACAGGGGTACCTCCAGATATCAAAAATCTCATCATTTTTCAGAAGTTTTTATATGACAACAAAGCCACATCCCCCCAATATGCTGTTTTTAGTGCATTTATTACAGCTCTGAGGGGATACTCTCCGTGCTGCTCAAATGGTGGTTAGCTGAGCTCACCATGTGCACTATATCCAGGTTGTTTGTACAGCCAGATCCATCAGGAATCTACAGGAGCAAATCCCAAGTGGGAGAGGTGCCAGCAAAACCCCTAGTGCCAACAGGATTATGTCAGCACGGAAGAGAAAAGTCCTTAGGCAGCTCGGTTTTATCTGGGGAACTGCTGCAAGCTTTACCCAGACAAAAATGCACCCACCTCAGGGTAACATTGGCTGTATCCATGCGAAGAACAACACCAGAAACCCCCCCAGATTTCAGTAGCATGGCCAAAGTGTGTCTAGGCAGCACCCAGCCTTGGTACAGCAAGGGGTTTCCCTGCATCAGGATTACTTTACTATTGAAAAAGTAGCAGTGAAGTGAGCTGGTAAAGCACTCTTCACTACGGGTGCAGTGAAACAGGCAAAGCTCCGTACTCGTGTTGTCAGGGGAGCAGCACACGTGCAAAAGGCTGGAGCAGTGAAAAGGCTAGAGCAGTAAAAAGAAACGTCTAGACCAGTAAAAGGCAGCACTGCGCAATGCCGTGAACACCCACACACCTCAGCTGGCAGCTCTGTTGGTCAGAGCACGGCACTGCTCGCAGGGATCCGTCCTGACAAGTAAATGCCTTGCTCATTCATAATTTCTGGAAGAAAATTGTGAATTACCTCCAAATGCAGGGCATGGGGAGGGAAATCTGGAAAAAAATAGATAAATAACAGCAAATACTCATATAATGCCCCGTGTTGTGCATGCAGAGCAGTGTTTTTCTGAGAGGCCGTGCTCCTGGGAGCAAGGCACCGAGCAGGGTGCTTCCCATGGCAGGAGATGTGACAGGGGAGCAACACGGGTTAAGTTCCAAGCAGGAACCAGGAGAGTTGTAGTTTTAACACATTAACACATTCTACTAGGGAAAAAAGCTGGAGTATTTTTAGCATGGTCTAAGTATTTGTCTCTGCACTGTTTTGGCCTTTTTTGGAATTTTTAACTCTGGAAACAAATACAATACCCTTTGCAATAGTGAAACACCACCTATTTTCTTTTATTTTTTTGACACAAAGAAGACTGCAATTTGTAATTCCGATGACATTAAATGAGAAACATATACCAGTTGCTTTTGACACAGCTTTCCCCCTTCGCAACATCAGGCAGCTCACTTACTCTTTCCGTAATTTCTGACCACATCCCCCAGCCTTTCCTACTCACACATTTAGCTTTGTCTTCATTATAAAATCCAAACCCAAGCCGTTGCTTGAAGGCATTGTCCCTCTCTCCCCTGTTTCAAACATTACACGTGAGCGCAGCAGGAGAGGTCAGGGCAAAACCCTTACCAATTCATCACATGCCCTCTGGTCCTGCCCCACACACAGCCACAAAACGCCATTTCCAAGGTGCGTCAGAGGGAGAAGCATCTCACAACAGACATTTGTTTCATCCCATGAAGAACCCGCTGCTGAATGATCCCCTGTGGCACACTGTGCCATGGGGAGAGCCCGACAAGCCAGAGGCAGGCTGGAAGGAGGAGGTGGCGTTCAAACATGAGTGCAACAACAAGAACTGACACCAGGCAAGTCCGAGCACCAAGAGGAGAATCTCATGCAGTGAGGGAGGGATGCTCCCCCTCTCTTATTTCTATTCCATTTCAAATATCAGCGCCTTCCTCCTCCCCTCTGCCTGGCACTAGCATATGCATGCAACACGGTCATAAGGAGCAGAGGTCTGACAGTGCCGCAGTCAGCGTGCCCAGGGACTGGCGATGCCCAGGGCGTACCCACGAGTCACCCAGGGAAATGAGGCTCTTGAAAGGATAAGGGTGAGAGAGGCTCCTGCGGCTGTCAGAAGGAGACTGTGGTCGGTCGGCTGCTGCCAGCTGAAGGGAGAGGAGAACAAGCCTTTTGTTTGTCCCGGATCTTCTCTTCCTCCTCTTCAGAGGCTGCCATTTCCACTGCTTCTGGAGTGGGGGAGGAGATGGGGCACGGGGCTGCTGCGGGCAGCTCGGGTTCATCTCTCAGGCAGCAGCACGAAGAAGATCGCCTTGAGGAAGTGCCCAAAGCTGCAAACAGCAGCCACGAGCCAGTGGGAGCGAAGGCTGGGGTCAGTATTCACAACACACTTCGTGATGTCTGCCTAAGGAAGAGGGAGCAGAGATCATCAGAGATGCCCAGAACTGTGTCAGCCACCATCAGACACTCCCACACCACCACGCTGCTTTGCACCACCTTGCCACGCTGTGAACAGCCACAGCCACTTGCCCTGACAACTTCTGTGCAGAGCAGGTTACTAGATCAGGCTCAAGAGCTCTGTGAAAGGCACTTCCCTCATCCTACATCAACAAGGCAAAGTGTCCGCTTGTCAGCCATGCCTGGGGAAAGAAATGCTACAGGTATATTGTCAAGCATTTTCCATTCTCAGTAATGAAATAAAATAAACTTTCCTCCCCTTTTCAAAAAAGATAGAAAGCCTTGGCAATAGCAGCACTCTCATCCTTTTCTGTAAAGCAAGATGCTTCCCGGAGGTTGTCCTGTTTAATATCAGCTCAAGTTGCTTGCACTTTTTCTCTTGCCTTAATGTTTTATTTGGAACTCATTCAAGTAAGCCAACCCGCAATTTGAATCTCAAGCAATGCAAGCTTTGTTTGTGGAAATGTGTCTGCTGGCAGAGATGCCTCCCCAACACATGGGCCAGATTTAAAGATCGTTTGGGCAGCTGGTTTCAAGTATTAACAGGAATGGAAGCTGGCCTGCAAGGAACAAAGAACAACAACCCAGCAAATCATGAAGACATGGTCTCGACTGGCATTGGGAGGAGAAGGTGTAAAATGATCTGGAGGGAAAAGTGAACAGGACAGAAATAGATAGAAAATCACATCCTTCCAACCCAACCCAACCCGTTCTGTGATTCTCTTATTCTACAATCAGAAAGCAGGCGGGGGACTGAAGGGACACTTCCCTGTATCCAGTTACTGAATGCAGCTGCATTGATTCCTCTGCCTTCTACAGACCCAAGCCTGCTGCCAGCAGCCTCACCAGCCATCCCCACAGTGCCGGTGGTTCCTCCCTCACAGGAAAGCCTGAGAGGCCGGCATGCTGCATCGCTACACTGCTGCTCTCCGGGGAGCGTTTGGAGACACCGAGGTCCCAAATACCTGACGAGCAGAGACTGCAGGAGGAACAAATACAGGCAGTCATGGACAGGACAAACAGGAGGACAGGAGGAAGCCGAATCAGGGCAAGGGGTGTTCCCAAAGGTGAACAACAAGGTGCAGAAATGCTGCTTCCTGCTGCTATAAAAGCACAGGCAAACATCGCAAGCAGCCGTGCCAGCACACAGCAGAAGATGCTGCAATGTAGCGCGAACGGTTACAGGTCTTTTACCTGTATCATGGTGGAAAGTAAAATGGGTCTGCCTAAACTTTTCAGTGACAGCTTAGCAAACTTGCCATGCTTTGCCTGAACGGATTCAGCCTGGATCAGGGACTGGAACGGTGTTAAATTTAAAACACAGCTGTGCCAAGCTGCCTCTTCCCTCAGAAAGACAGGTCCCTGTGCCTGCCTGAGCGTGCATCCAGATGTCAGCGCAGCCGATTGCTCCCCACGAACTGAACGGATCCTGGCTTTAGAGTTTCTGCAAAACCAGGTAGGCACAGCTGGTGGGTGACAGCCACCGGGATGGGAAAGTGCGTCCCCCTTGAAGCTGTGCCGTGCCTGCCAAAGGCAAGGACCTCACCCGGCTAGCCATGAGGAACTGCAGTCAGAGGCACTTACAAGCCCGTGTGCTGCTTGCTTAGATAAACAAAATAGCTCAGCTGTTTAACAATTGCCTCGGCTTATTGTGATCCAAATAAAGTACGCCAGATAAGGCACTGGAACTGGAAATTTCAAAGCTTTTTGATTAAATAGGTCTTTCAGTGAGGCACCGATAAGCTGTTGTAGTGACAGTTTGATCTTTGCCTGCTAATTATTCATTGAACAAAGTTTGAGTCTCAAGCTCAGAAAACATACATAGCAGCTGCTAAATCTTCCTGTTCTACACTAAAGCCACTGCCAAAGCTGCACACTCTCCCCAGGGAGAGGTGATACCTCCAGGGGTAAACGTTTCCTGTCTCTCCTAAGAAGTTTTGCGTTTGTTTTGTGTTGGGCTGTGGCAGGTGGAGGTTTTCTCCACCCTCCAAAACAGAATCACGAGGCTAGGGATTCCTGGAACGGAGGCGTGTGGGAAACTACTGCTGAGCGGGGACTTCCAAACACCTTCCCAAGGTCTCTGCAGTGGCTTTCCCAAAACAGCTCAGTGTGGTGGTTCCTCTTGGCATGCTTCCTGAGCTGATGTAAAAGAGGTAGGGGCCCTGTGCACAGGGGAAACATGGACCGCAGGCCAAGACAAACTAACAACCAGCTAGGTCAGGTGCCAAACGAAAGGGTCTCCAGTACACAGCTGTTTCGTCTGGCCCATTTGTGAACCAGGCTGGGCAATTTCACACCGCAGTGCCTAGATGAAGAGGAGGAACACTCAGGGAAACACAGCACATGATGGAAAAAGGATTTGGAGCCTTCCCCCGGGCTGAAGGAACCATGTGTTTCTAGAGGGAAAATATCTCCTTTCCGCAGCCCAAAGTTGTTGATAAGGCTGCAATCAGCACAGCCCAGCAGCTTTTACAGTCATTTTGTCCAAGCGGGGGCAGTGACATTGGCTTCCCTTTCCTAGAGCCAGAGCCTGAGAGCGAGCAGCATAGCTTCAAGGAAAATGTAATGGCCATGTGAAGAGGAATGATTGGCACAAGCAGCTAGCAGTGGACAGGGCTTATCTCTCCAGATGGCAAGAGGCAGCTCTGGTCAGGGGGTGGGTTTTGTGCCTTGTTTGCTATGCAACAAACTTTCCAAAAATATCCGTTTGGAACTATCAAAACACTTTGTTTAGAAGTCTAATAACGCAAAACAAAAATTAAAACAAGATGTTAACTCACAAGAACATGTACGGTTTACCAAAACAAAGAAACAAGTTAGCTGGAGACTAGGAGGAGACACATTCCTGTGCAACATTCCAATTTTAATGAAACTTTTTTTTTTTCCAAAGGAAAAAAATGTTTCAGAGAAAACATTTCAACCAGCCCCAGCAGGTACCCTGTTAAAGTAAGCCCCATCAATGATGTTGAGGCAGGGATTTCACATGCAGGAACAGTGATACTTGACGAATTGTTTTTTCAGGTTATCCTCTGCAGTATCTTAGCACAATTATGTGTGCAGATGCAAAATGAAACAAATCGGGGCATGCAAATCAATGGTTCCTTTTCAGCCCAACCAACCAGTTCCTCAGCCCAGCTGGCCCCAAAGAGACATAGCTTTAGAAAGGGCAGGGATGACTGAAGGTAGCAATGACCCTTAGGAAATGCAAGGGATCCACAATCAGAACACTGCCTACTTTTCCAGTTGCCCTCCAGCAGACAGGTGCCTTCATCCCTGCAGAAGCCAGGTCATGAGGATGACTATAGGCACGCTTGGGAACTCTCAGCACAGAGGAGCAATGCTCAGTTTGGAAAAAGATCCCCTCTCTGGGCCGGAGATGGGTGGGGAGCCTGCTCCTTTCCTGGCAGCTCAGGAATAAATGTCACCTCTCGGGAAGGAAGGACTGTGCCACTGCAGCTCAGCCTGGAAGGAGTGCATGCCTTGGGAACAAGACGTCTCCTGAGCTCTGTGGTGTCATATGGGAACATTTAACTCCAGACAGCATCTGCCAGGCAGTACCAAAGGGATTTTGGCTGTATCTTTCCAAGAAGTGTCTATATCCCTGCCAGACTGGCACAGAGACACAGAGAGAGACATACATCGCCCAGCTTCCAACCCTGACCCTAGCTGACCACTCGTCTCAGGCTTCTGGGGAGCTCACTAGAAAGGTGTCTGGCTATTCCACAGCACCTAAATAAAGCTCTTACTTTAACCAGTGCTCCACTGCAGCGCATTTTATTTCCCATGGGGTACAGAGAGAGCCAAAGAAATCAGATGGGTATAGCCAACTGGTGCTTGTACCATGCTCCAACACAACACTGTGCCACAACCACAGTTTCAGGGCAGGCCAGTGAAAGCCAAGAGCCCTCCCAGCCCTATCAATAAGTGTTAGCAGTGCCCTTCAAAGCATAAGTGCCCTACAGCTTGAGCTGCATCAGAAGTTACTCACAGAGCACCACCAGGTCAGGGATGGCACGAACTACCAGGTTTTAATAACCCTCTAAATTTCCTCATGGTGGCAAGTTACATTACTATATAATCTCTGATTTGGGGAACTGTGGGGCAGGTGGAATGGGAAATAAGCTGGCAGGCCTCTTTTATTCAGTTTCAAGAAAACAGCTGCCCAAGAGGATGGCTCCTATTTGCAGTCTCCAACTACAACTGGCTGACAGCTCCAGACAGGTTCGAGACAGGAACAGAACCGCAGTGGGTTGGGATTGAATTAGTCCAGCACAGACATGCAGGAGGCTGAGGACCAGAACAGCGGGTGCTGTCACAGACAGGACCAGGAGGCAGTGACAGAGCTCTATGGAGCCTAGCACAGGTGTAGGACAGTGGTGGCCACGGGGCAGTGGCAGAATCTCACTCAATGTTTTTCTGCATAAAGCTGCAGCAAGGGCGCACTCACTTCCTTTAACTGGGGTATTTCCTGGTGTGCATGTGTGGAAGCAAAGACCATACAGCCTCTCTTACCCAGCCTCCTCGCCTTTTCAGCCAGGTCACCAAGGTCTTGCGGACGAACTCTCCCAGGCAGTCGACGATGGTGTGCACCATGGCTGGCTGTGCGTGCCGCACGCAGTCCACTGCCAGCCCCGCTGCCACTGCGTAGAGAGACACCACCTTGCCCCATGTTATGCCTAGGAAAAGAAGAGAGGTCATTCAGCTGCACACATGCACACACCTTTTGGAGCACGCCACTTTCTAGCTCAGAAGAGCCTGTTCCAATGTGACAGGAAAAGCATGTAAGAGATGAGCATCCACACAGTCAGTTGTACTCTGATACAAGAACAAAAGCGGAGGCAAAGCTACAGATATGAGGAGGTTAGGATGCTCACTCTCTCAGCCTTCACCAACAACTTCAAGAGTTTGGGTGCCCTGCCTGGAATATTTAACACTGCATATCCCATCCCACTGAGAGCGGTGCAGGGGTGGGAGTGTCTGTCAGTCACCTAATTTCCCCTAAAGCAGAGCCTCCGTGGAGGTTGCCCCAGCAGCAGCCATCTTCCTGTTGATGCTGAAGAAACGTGCTCTAGCCCAGCTCTGGGCACCAGCCAGCCTCCCCGGGGCTCCCCTGCAGTTTTCCAGCACCGCTGGGTATAATCCTCCGTGCTCACACACTGCAGCCAGCAGTCCCTGATCAGACTCTTGTCAGGACCAGTGACCTGGAAATGCAACCCTTTTGCATGCGTGGAGAACTACCACTACCACGTGGGTTTCCTTTGGCTCTGCTGGGAAGTTTACTACCCCTCTTAATTTATGATCTGGAATACAGTATTTGACAAGCATTTTGGGAAGTATTTTACAGTGAGAGATCCCTGCGGAGCCTTTCCAAGGTCTGTCCCAAATGTAGACAGAGGCCAGGTGAAGTTTTAGTTGTTTAAAGAAAACACTAAATCATTCTTGCGAGGTTGCAACAAGAAAGAAAACAGGTATGAGGGAGGAAAGGCAGATGGTTGTTTAGCCACTAGATCTAGACACCAGAAGGGGTTAAACACATGATATAGAAACTGGATGTGCTCAGCAATCTATCAGCTAAGAAAGCCTTGAATATAATTTAAATTTAAAAAACCCTTCCTCTTTCCTTTATTGCTGTCCCAGACCCCCAGGCATCCCGAATATCTCTCCAGGATGGGGCCTGAAAGTCCTGGTGTTTGCTCACACTGCAGCAGAGCACATCTCTTTAACATATGTGCAGGTGTGAGAGCATTTCTGGGGTTCTTCCTCTTGATGCGTCAAAAGTGACACTCACACTAACACTTTTAGGAATTACTTTTTTATTAGTAAAAATGTGCAAAACTTTACAGAGAAACTATTCAAACATCAGCCATAGGAGTGGCTTGTTAGACTGGAGACAATCCATTCACTGTTCCAAAAAAAAAAAAAAGCCATTTTTTTACTCATGACTGATGCAAGATCAAAATCTCCAGCAGATCCTTTTGCAAGGCACTGTAACAACAGTAACCCCGCAGTAGATCAGTCTGCTGTGATCCTCTGTCCTTCACCAGCACTATCCGCAGGATCAGAGGAAGTTATTAATGTAGCTAAATTGGCTGTTATTTGCATTCTGATGTTATTTTCTGAGTCGGCTCTGCAGGTCCCCTCCCCAGAGCTGTCACTCAGGAAGTTCACTGCCTGTGTGGTATTCACACTATTTATCTCTCTTTCTCACATTGTGTGTCACCATGACAGCCAGCAAAACAAGCCAGGAAGAGGCTATAAAACCACATGAGAAAACATCAGGCTGAAGGTTTCTCCTAGCAAGGCAGAGGCTGTCCTGAGGTAGGCCAGTACCTCTCCACCCAAAGAGGCTTTAGGAGGTTACCTGTCACCATCCATGACCTCCCGGACCAGCATCTCAGCTGGCTTATAACCAATTCTGTGTCAGCCTCTTACTGCCATCCTGTGTCCCCTTCAGCTCCTTTGTTCTCTGTCACGGTTGCTGTAGGGTGATGAATTCTTGGATTCTTGACATTTCTGGTGTAGGGTGACCAATTCTTGGATTCTTGATATTTCTCAACAAGGGCCTGCATGAGGTGACCCCCCCTCAGCACACGGATGGAGCACCCGCTCCTCTCACACAGAGGCACCCCCTGCCTCAGGAGGGCTCCAGCAGCCTGCAGCCCCGCAGCAGGCCCCGACCTGTGCTCCCGCAGGACTCCAGCTTCATCTGCTCTTCTCTCGAGGAATGCCTTGTCGGTGGCACCGTATATCTGGCCACTGCCTGAGCAAGGAGTGTTGCCTTGCTCCAAATTCCTCAGAAGGCCTGGCTGCCATCCACAGGGGCTGCTTGTCCCCAGGTGCTGCTGAGGGACAAGCGACTCACAGCTCCCTGTTGTGTGTGAGAGAGTGGAAAAGCAGTCCTGAACGCAGGTATTAAAACAGAGATCACCCTAAAACTTCTGTCCACAGAGGTGGAACAAAAGGATGCAGAACATGTGAAAAGCTGCTTAGAAGGAATCTTTAAAAATAAGAAATACAAGTCGCAGACTCAAGGCCAGCCGTGGAGCTGGAGGCATGTAAACACTGGCGAGCCCAGGGGAAAATGAATTAGCAGGAAAGAACTGCTCTTGAAACTGTTCCCACTGCATATCAGCTTGTCTGCCCCAGGGGGAGCACGAAGAGCCATGAGACACGACTGTGCAGTCTCCAAGCACCATGCTATCCAAGGTTACCCAAATAAATTTCCCTTTGCTCCACTCAGCATCAAAGTCTAACTTGCAAATCAGGCCTAAGAGTAATATGATCAAGTGCTACATTTCAACAGCTGGGAGAATATGGTCAGACACAATACACTTCCCTCTGGTGAAGAGAACGATGCCAAGAGGAATGTGCACAAGGCAGGAAGCTCATCTCATAAAGCCTAAGTGATGTGGCAGCCGTGAGATGCTGCAGGGGAAAGTGTTTTCTCATGACAACCCGTTAACTACACATCCCTGCTCCTCGTCGTACAGGGTTCACTTCAGCCAAAGCACTCTTGAGTGAAAACTTACCAGCACCCACATAAAATCAGGACAAGACCTCTTTTAGAGAGCCCTCATGCCTAGCAGTGCTTACTGACTGGGAAACTGTTTCCTTTAGGAAAGGAAAATGCATCTCCCTTTTCTTCTTCTGTCCTTCCACCAAGTGACCCCTTCCTTCAGGGATTTATTTAAACAGTTATTGTAAATGCCAGCTCAGCCAGGCCCCAGTCCAAAACCTGTTAAAGTCAGTGGAAAATCTCCTGCTGGCTCCAGAGCGGCTTTGGACCACCCAGCAGAACCAGCTGTACTGTCCCTGAAGATGAGTGAGGCTCTGAGTGTGCTCAGAGGGGATTAACTCGTGAACTGATGCTACTGCAGATCCCTCCACATCCAAAACAGGTCAGGGCTCTGTCGTGCCAGGCTCTGCACAGGCAGGCTCTCCTTGACTAGGATAACTAACAGCTTGTTAGAAACAGGGAAGGAAAATACAGCTTGAACGGTACCATGCTGTGTGACCTGCTTACTTTCTGCCTATAGTCTCAGCTGTTAATCTTGCTGTAATTGGGATTTGAGCTGTCCATGCTACACCAGAGGAAAGGCAAACTTGAGATCAGTGGAACAGACAATGCTGTAAAGTTGACTACAGCACAAGCACCCATGCAGAGGCATCAACCAGGGAGCCAAATGCCCTCAGTCTTCCCTTCTTGAGATGTCCACCCAGAGCTTCTACTTTGTCCAGATGCGTAGACAGTGGGGATAGCACATAAGCACTGACAGAGGTACAGTGTGAAGATCTGAAACCTCTCCAGCAAGACAGGGTTAAAATCCCCAACTCCCTTGCTGCATAGGCATTGCATGCCACTAATGGGGCTCTCCAGACTGTCTAGGCCTGGCAGTGTCAGACTGTGGCTGTTTTCTTAATAAAGTGGACAGTGAAAAACAGGGTCAGATGCTTTAGCCATTGGTAATTGGCTTGAAAATTCAGACTGTATTTGAGCTCTCTGGTTTCCTTTGCTTGGTAAGAGCCTCTTTCCTCTGAACTATGAAAAAAAAAAAAAAGGAATGAATGTCTGGCTGCCACAGCCAACTCTGATTTGCTGGATTTAGCATTAAATGTTGAGTCTTGAGACTGCAACTAGGACTCAAGAATGTTAAAATCAGCAAACTATTCCCGCTCTGCCACCCAGCAGCAAGAGAACTTACAATAATTAATTGATACAAGTGATTGAACACAGAACCCCTGCTTCATAGTCACAAGTTTTCTTGCTAGTTGGTATGAGGCAGATATGGGAAAGACGAGAAAACAGATGACACAGAGCACCAGGGAGGTTTGAATCCATTTCCTGCGCAGCCAGCCATCTGCCAGCAATTTATGCAGAACGGTGTCCCCAGACGAGGGGCAGCACTGGCTGCAGAGCTTTAGTCTTCGTGTCTAAAATGCTCCCAAAGTCTCTGGTATTTCCAGCCTCAAAGGGCTGAGTCTGGATCCCATTCTCACCATCCTGAAAACCCCATGGTTAAAGCCAAGAGTTAAAATTTCTAGCTTTACTTTCAACAAAAAACATTTTACACCGCCCAAAATTTTCACCCAACTCCTGAGCTGGGAACTTGAAGAGCGAAAAACGCAGCTCTCGATGTGTCTGTCAAAACACACTGGCAAGGGCACGGCTCCCAGAAGCCAGCAGGGATTTCTCCCCAGCGTCATGTTTATGCAGCACAGCAGCACACACAGTCTGCACCACCTGTACCCATTCAGCTTTCTGGCTTAATTCCCTCTGTCACTTGGGCTGATGCAGTCAGCTATACTCATCTAAGAAGATAAACTGCTTACCTGCACTGCAAACACCCAAGCCTGCAAACCTGACCTCTGTTTTTTCTGTAAGCCTTGTTGTAATTAAAGCTCAGCTCTGAAAGGACAAGACAGGGCAGCTGTACTTTGAGCACAGCCACACTCAGACATTCCTGCTGTGTTTGCCTGGCTCTTGCTTTCTGAGCCCACACTGCCTACCAGGCCAGGCTAGTGCAAAGGCAGCCTGCATTCCAGGAAGGCTCTGAAAGGACACTGAGGGCTATGCTAACTACAAAATCCAAATCTATCCACTTCTCATGACACAGTTTCTATTTCCCTGGTCCAGGGAGTAAATCTGCCTTGCTACACCTGACAGGAGCCCGGCTTTAGCATTCCCTCTCAGACCTCTGTTGCCATCTGTTGCTGTTCCGGAGAGGATCTGCGCTCTGCATCACAACACACTTCAGATCTGAAGTCCAGGATGTCAGCACAGGGCTTCCCCGGTGTGTCAGTAGCTCCTGCGCAGTTTATGCATCTAAAAATGTGTAGCTGACTGTGAAGATAAAAAGGTTTTGAGCATGGAAGCCTGCTTGGAAGCACAGCAGAAACTGTTTTCAGGGGAGGTGAAGGCTCCCTCGCAGGAACACAGCACTGAGTGGAGTTTTGCTTTTGTCAGTAACCTCCAGGAGCAAACAGAAGCAGAACACTCACACCTAGGCAATGGGGAAGCTCAGACAACCTGCTTGTGGGGAACAGCTAGCCACGAGGACCAAGGTCCCGTCTCTGGCTCTGAGGAAGGAGAAGCAACAACTGAAAGCAGCAGGCTCCATTGCAGCTCTGGCTATTGCTGAGGGAAAGAAAGCCAGGAAGAGGGGAACTCCCTTGTGATGAGCTGGTTCTGGCTCTAACAGCAGCAGCATGAGCTGGAACAAGGGAGACTCCCATGTAATGAATCTTCTCTGGCTGCCAGTGGTGAGCGAAGCAGCTTGGAATGAGTGACATCCCTGTGCAATGAGGTAACACCACCTCCTCAGGAGGAAGGGCAGGAGATGGCTTCTCAAATGAATGAGAACCTGCCAGAAGGATGTACAAAATAGGGCATTTCCCTGCCAGAACAACAGAGCACGGAGGAGCCCTCATTAAATCATTACAGCAGGGCAGGCGGCCAAACTGCCCGCAGCTCTTTCAGAAAGCAGGCCCCACCTTGCAGGCCATCCCAGAAACATGCCTTCTCCGAGAGAGGCAGCCCCATGCCGTCCCTTTCTGCCCCGGCCCTGTCTGTGTGTCCGTCTGTGCGCGGTACCTGCAGTGAAAATCTGCGCGGCCACAGCCAGGAAGGCGTCCGTCACCACCGTCTCCGAGTGCAGCGAGATGTTCAGCTGGCGGGCGATGTTCCGGTAGACGTTGGGGCGAATGTATTCCAGCTCATCTCCTGGAAGCAAGCAGGCAGGAGTCAACGCACAGGGCACTAGGTCCATGCCAGAATGACTGCTGAGGTCATCTCTCGTGTCCCCCTGGCCCCAGCTCCACCTTGCTTTAAACAGGCAGCAGAGTTCTTAGGGTGATTTAGAGGCAACCCCCTGCATCTCCTCCCTTCTTCCCTAATGCCCTTTATGCCTGGGACATCCAAAGGGAGTGGTACCAGTGGCGTGGCTGCAGCCATCCCTGATACAAATGGTGTTCCCATGCTGGCTGCCAAAGTCAGAACCCAGCGAGTGCCTGCCTTCACCCTGGTACAGGAGACAGGCCTGAGAGAAACAAAGCCATCCCCATTTTTTTATCAGAAGTGAGAAGGAGGCATGTCCACCTGCGTAAGCTTTTCAGAGATACGCCCTTTCTCAGCCTGCACAAAAACGCCTTATGATGAGAGTGACTCAAGAATGCTGGAGGCTGATGAGAGCCAAGAATCCACCCAGAGCCACACAACGTGAAGTGAGCAAAGAGAAGCCCAGCTCAGCTCCTTTGTGCTACCACAGGCAGAGAGCATCGACCCGGAGTTCCTTCTCTCCTCCAAAGGGATCCTTTGCCTGCCTGGCTCCTCAGCAGCAAGGTTCTTTACACAGACAGAGGATGTGCTTTCAGCTCCAGGTTGTTTTTTCCCCGAGATGGGAAATAGTTGAAGGTGTTACCTCTCAAGGCTATTTAACAAGGATGGCCAAGATGCTGTGGGAGCATTACATGACGCAAACACTGCAGGGGACTGAGGCTCTGTGTGTGTGTAGGTTCCTATTTGGTGATCTAGATCGAAAACGATGCCCCTCGTCCTTCTGCATGGGCATGCCCAGGGGAAGAGGAGAGCTGTCACAGCCCCCTGCCATTCCCCTGCAGCACCCAGGTGGCCTGTCCCAGCCACAGGGCAGCCGGTCCCCCTGAAAATGTCACTACGTGGGAGCTGAAAAGGAAAGACATCACCACCGCCAGGAGCTTGCTACAGAGGCATTAGCTGCTCAGCCTGAATTCATTGAACCGGTCACTGGCACTCAGCCCAGCATGGGCAAAGCCCGGCTTTGGAGAAGTCCACAAAGGAACTGTGCCGGCCCTTTGTGCCCATGGGATTGTTGCACACAATCTGATTGCGAGAGGAAACCCTGCACATGCGTGGCCAGCCCTGATAAGACAAACCATTCGACAGCTGTTCTCACCCCAAAGGGAGCTCGCAGGCTTCCCTGTGGCTGCAAGAAGCCTTGCCCTGAGCCCAGCGGGGCGGATGGGGAGCGGGACAGGCTGGGATCAGCACATGGTAGCCTGCCACTGGGAGAGCTTTTAACAAGCAGAGACTGGAGGACTGAGATGAGATCAGGGCCCCCTTTGGTTGGAAGCACACAGCCCGGCCCCACAGCGATACACAGAGCAGCAGGGGAAGGAAAATGTGCGGCAAAGAAGTCCCAGGATCACTGCTGGCATCCTTCGGGGGCTGTTAACTGACTGGCTGCACAATTTGTGACATTCAGAGCAATTTCTGTGCTCCTCCTCTTTCTTGCAGCAATCTTGGAAGGGCAAGCAGGGCAGCAGCAGCAGTTTCCACAGGCAGGAGCTCAGTTCAGAGGAGAAAAGGCACTTGTCTGGGTTTTGCCCACAGGAGAGGAGTTCAGATAAACCAGACCTATGCCACGTATGGCCGGTGGCTCTGAGGTGTCTCATTTGGCCATACCATCAGGTTTTACCACACATGATCAGTTAATTGCACTGGCCAGTTGCTAAGCCGCACTGAGCTGATGCTGCCCAAGACTTTGCAGCTGCACAGCCTGTGGCCAGCAACTCTGTTGGCCCACCAGCCAGCTCACCGGGCCTTGCTGCCTTGCCATGTACAAGAGGAGTAGGAAATCCCTTGAGTTCTCATCTCCACAGGCTTCTCAGTGCTAGCACAAAGCAAAAACGGCTCTGTCCAGTAAGCAGCCGCAGCCTACAGCGCCTGGTAGGAGCCAGGTGCCTCATGGCCTTGCCCTGGGGATGGCCACAAAGGGAAAAGGAAGGGACAGCCATGTGGCAGGTGGTGTTTCTGAACAAACAGGGTGGAAGCTACTTGTTATCCGAACAAGAAGGACTGTTCCCCTTCTCATTGCATGGGTACCATGGCTCTCCACAAACAGATTTGCTCAGAGAAGGCGCCAAGTTCCCGGGACCATCAGCCAAATCTTTCCATCTGGACATGAATAAGTAACAGGAGAGTCACCCAGGAGACGCCTTCGGATCCAGTCTGCCACCTGCTTGCCCTTTAGCGTGCTCCTGGCCACCCACAGACCTGCCTGAAAGCAGCTCCCAGCCCAGGCAAAGAACTGGGGGGACAAAAGGGCCACCAGACTGACAGAAAAACATACACACAAACAAAAATAGATTAGTCAGCACAGGAGAGGAAAAATTGTAAAAGAATAGTAATAAAAAGGCCACACAGAAGAAGAACAGCTATGCCTTAAAAAGAAATTTGGGATAACATCAAACAGAAGCGGAAAGAAAGAGGAGAAAGTGGAGGAACCAGTCTGGTCCTGAGTTGGTTAGGCCCACTTAAAGGTTGCTTCACCAGACTTATTTGAACTTTGGTGTAATTAAATCAGATGCAAATGCTAGTGGTAGCTTCCAAGCCAGATGTGAAGTGATATTCCAGCCTGCAGGCAAAGAGGGATGTTGGAAGCCACCTCCAAGAAGCAGAGTGCTGGGTCTTGCTGAAGGAGGAGGGTAAACAGCAGCAAATGAAACATGCCGTCAACGCGCTGTCACTGGAAAGCAGCTTTTGTAAAATCTCCAGTGCACGCAGTCTAAGCAATTACCCCCAAATTAAACAGCCCTGCAGTTAGGTGAGCTGCTGCTGAAGCCCAGGTGTGGAGCCACCAGTGCTCTACCAGACGCCAGGCTGGGTTGCGTCAAGGCAGCCAAGTCACCAGGGCCTGGAGAAAACACCGCAAGACCTGTTTAAAATGCAAAGCTGACAAAAACTACTGAAAGAACTAAAACTCTTACACAGCTACTGTCTTGTGCAGATAAAATTGGTTTGTTGTTGGGTTTTGTTGGACTGCAGCATACTTTTTAGCTGTCGCAAGTCCTCCCTCCGAAAATGCAGCTCTGCAGAACCAGGGTGCAGAGCGATGCCCCAAGGAACTAAGGAAATAAATGCACAACAGAACAAAAGCCTCTGTATCATCACACAGAGAGCCTCTTGGCACTCATCAGTCCCAGAAACCACAGGCCCCTTCTTAGTCTGGTCTGAACTGCTCCACGCAGGACTCACTTCGCACCCGTGCCCGCGGGACTTACCCAGCCGCAGCAGGATGGTGGACACCTCGGCCAGCTTCCCGCCAGGCACCGGCGCATTGCACTCGGGTTTGCTCCAGCTGACACCTGCTCGAACCAGCCTCGAATTTATGTAGTCTCTGCAGAGAGCCTTAGCTTGGGACACAAGCTCCTTGTCAGTGGGAGACCTGTCGAACACCTCCATCACCTCTGCAGCGAAGACTGAGGATCGGCGAAGCACTTCCATCCTCCGCTGCTGCGCCCACGCCTCTGCATGCACTCGCTGGGAGGCTGACCCGATGCCTCAGGGTCTGCAGGAGCTGCGTGGCAATGCACAGCTCTCCCGATCCGTCACAGCTTCCAGCAGCTATTCTCAAAAAGCCGGTCTTTCATTTTACCTGCCGAATAAGAGCATCCGTAAGTCCTCTAGGCACACAAAGATGCAAGTCAGAAGCCCAAGTACTATACTGTACAGCTAAGCTAAGGTCAGTAGTATCTCACTTTGAAAAGATCTGTCTCAGTGAATCTCACAGGCAAGTGCCCAAGTCTTCTTCTTTCAGCTACTCTGACTCCCACTGGCAGCGTGGCCCGCAGAGGAGCTGCAGTTGTGCACCACCTGTGTGTTTTCTCTTTTCCCTTTCCAATTCAGGAGCCCTAGAATCACACTTCAGAGAGACGGGATGGTCAGGACATGGAAACAATTCACAGAATGTATAGACAACCTCAGCTTGTTTCAATTAAACTGGAAAAAAAAAAAATGAATCCTGAATACCAGCTACAGTAACCTCAACCAGATGCAGACAGGAATTCCAGCTCAGTAGGTCCTGGATGTTTCTGAAGAAATGGCCCTAATGAATTGCAGGAACACGGGTACGGGAACATTTCAAAGGTCTTACTAGTCCTTAACTCCAACAGAAGACCAGGTCTTTATCACAGTCAGTTTTTGATTCTGCAGCTTTTCTTTCTTTTTCTATTTTTTTAAAGGAACATACATATTGCTACTCAAAATACTTTAGAAACAGCAGAGAGAGCGAAACAGAAAGCAAATTCCAAAGAAAGTTTCCAAGTGTGAATGCCTAAAGAGAAAAATTTTAATTTTTTTCAGTCACCTGAATTCATCTGTTGATTTTTTAACCCAGTGCAGCTTTTGAAATCAGTCAGACCAAAGCCTTTATTCAGATATTTTAAATCCCCAGTTTTAGACAACAGCGTGCCTTAATGAATTTCCAGCTAAACAAAGCCCACTCCTTTTGTCCTTCTCCACAACAACAAAAATGCATTTACCTCTCACGTGCCGCCTTTTCCCCTTCAGTGATTGCTTTTGGGGTTTGGATCCGTGCTTGCTGGTTGGATGGGGACCACAGAGCCCCAGACGATGCTCCGAGGCCACTGTCACAGCGCCGTGCCACCAGGCAGGCAGTGCCACTCAGCCTCCCGGGGCTCCGAGGCCACTGTCACAGTGCGGTGGCACCAGGCGGGCAGTGCCACCCAGCCTCGCACCCTCCTGCACCCGGGAGCCCTGGGGCTTGCCCTGCTGCTTTTAAGGGACCCAGAGGCAGAGGAAAGCTGCTGGCTTTAGCCTTGTAAGGAAGATGAAATAACCAGGAGGTGGGGTTGCTGAACACGCTTTCTCCTCCCCTCGCTTCCCTCTTAAGGAGGTTCGCTGGCAGCCTTGGATGTTCTGCTGAGATGCGAAGACAAGACACCAGAGTCGGTGTTTTGGCCAGCCACTGGTGGGTCCAAAACACTGGAGGTGAACAGAGAGCTACGACGTGGGGCTATACAAGTGATGCTTACGTTCCCCAGAGCCAGGAGCAGCCAGGTTAAACAAAATCGAAGCGACTTTGCAGGTGGAAAATAGTTTGTCAGGACTGAAATGCTTTGCAGGAACGTGCCCATTTCATTTCATTGTGTTAAAAAATCTAACATACAAAGTTTAAGGAAAATATTCCAATTCGTTCCAACATATTCTGAAGTTACTCTCAACGTCAGCTTCTTGTTGCATGACCATTGTATTAATGCCACGATTCTCAGCTTTGTTCCTCTGGGCGTGTGATACCGTTTCACCTCAATAAACCATGTACAAATGTTGGCTTTTTTTTTTTTTTTTTTTTTTTTTTTTCTGCCAGTTTGGAACAAAGGAGGTTTCAGAAACAGAAGTTTCCTGCAGAAAAATAGGTTCTACCAGCCCAAACACAAACGTTCCCCAAGAAATACAAAGCTGTGGGCTGATAACTGAGAACATGGCGTGTTCACAACGCTTCCTTCCCAGAAGGAGGTCAGAAGCAAGAGGTAACCGCTGCCATCTCTCGCCTGTCGCCTTTGAGAAAAGACAGAGGCACCTCTGGAGGAACTGATTGCCAAAAACAAGCACAACCTGCACCACTGCCGGTCTTGAAGGAACAACCGACCTGTATGTAACACCTTGCTGTGTGATGTATCAAGCGCCTCGCCTAGCAGGGTCAATTCGACGTATGTGTATACAGCAGCAGTTAGCTCAGAACCCCTGCCTTGCCTCGACACGAAGGACCAGAAGTAGTTGCCCAAAGATTCTCTCTGAAGATTGTGTCTTTATCCTCTTGCCTTCCTCAAATTTAAATCTAATCACTGCAGACTGAGATCTGTCCCATAAAAATTGAGATCCTGTGCTGCTGCCCGTCCCTAACACACACCTTTGCAGCAAGCAGCACATGGTCTGTAAAATCATACCTTTGCCTTTGCAATTCTGCTGGTTGAGGCATCATTACAATTACGTCTAAGCCTCCTGCGGCAGCTGACAGCTTGAAACTGAAGTCTTATTTAAACTGCTCCTGTTCAGCAGAGCTCTGAAACAAAGACGAGTGCTTAAATATCAGGATTGCTTAATTAATGATAATGCTTGCCAGAGCTCTGGCAGGCGCGTGAGTGCCACGGAGCCTCCCAGCTCTCCGCAATGCCAAACCCGTCCCACATGTTCCCTGCCCGAATGGCACAGCATCCTGCACCCCCTCAACTTCCACCGTGGGATGTGAGCCTAAGATAAAAAACTAGAAACAGGAAGGCTGCGTATAATAAACCATACTTTGTATCAAAGAACACAAGCAAACAAACAAACAAAAACACATCTGTTGCATGCTATTCTTCTTTTATTATTTACACACTAAACACAGCTTCACCCCTCTGTAAGTAATAACACATGAAGCTGTGGCACATGGTGCTTGGCTGACCACAAAGGCGCAGCGCTACAAGCCAAGGAGCTGCCAGCATAATGTGAGCTCCTTTTTCCATAGGATGTGTAGGCCACAACGTTTAGAGGCTAGATCTATGCTGGAAAATCCCTTGCGGCAAAGGACTATTGGGAAATGGTTCAGAAACACTCATATCACCCCAAAACACTCTTCCCAGTGGAGGTATTACTGGCATGACAGTGGTTTGGCTCCAACAGGCTCCAAAGCGTAGCTCCTGCCTATCTGGGATTACATGATCAAAAGGACTTGGAGCACTCATTTTGTAAAACAAGAGCACAAAAGAGATATGACTAAGGCTTTTAAAAACAGCAAGTGGAACTGAACCCTGGAGAAACCACATCAGTAAGAAGGCAGCAACAGTCTAAATATATTTATGGACAGCTTATGCTCAGTATTAAATAGTTCAGCCACGAGAGAAGCAAGTCTCTAGAAGGGGCTTACAAAATGACAGTGGAGGATAAATAGCCAGACAAACTCTGGGTGGCCTAGGAGGCCATTTCCAGTCTTGTGTTCATAAAGCCTCAGACGGATTGCGTTGTTTTACCTCTCGGTGCTGATCCCAGCCGTTTTCCCAGATGCCTACCATTCCAGCAGAAATGTAGGGCCGATGTTTTACCTTGCAGAACGTGGGCTCAGGAGAAGCAGAGGGATGCCGAAGAGCTGCCCAGAAAGCCAGTTACAAAAGGTTTCCCTTCGGTGATCTGGCAAAACACTGGCACCGTAACAGACCAAAGTCTTCTACCAAATCACCCCTGAACCTTCTGCATTATCTCAGCCCATTGTAACATACCATCCATCCCCCCTCTGCTTCCTCGTGCCTGATTTTGGCAGCAATACTTAAATCAGTGTTTGTGAAGGGATCATTTATCACTGTGAAAGCACCTACGGTGTCAGGCTTCAGGCTGCAGTGCCACACAGGGAACCAACAGGAGGAACAGGGAGGTTGGAAGCAGCAGTTCTTTTTCCACAAAAATATTTTGCCGGCTGCCAAACAATACATGGAAGTAGCAGCATAATGGAGCCCAAGCCAAACGCTGAGTGCTTTTGACCCTTCCTCTCAATTCTGAAGGGCTTGATTCAAAGCCTCCTGAAAGCCAGGCAGCTATTTATATCGCTCGTGGGATGGGAGCACCCTGGAGCACCACCCAGAGCAGCATTTTGCAGTGCCAGGTGTCGTGTGCCAGAATAAAGGGACTGTGCCCCAGTGAATGCTATCTTCCCCAGCCTTTACACAGTTCATCTTCTCAAGCATACAGGACTAGAGGCTTAAACCCATCAGTTTAGTAATCAGTCCGTTATGTAGGATTGTGACATTGATTATCACTAACACCCAACATTTCCTTCTCTTAATTGACTGTCATGCTCACTCCCAGTGTCTGTAGACCCAACTCCCGTTATATGTGTGTTTTGACAAAGGCAGAGCAAAGTTGTGCTGTACCCCAGAACTGAGGTACTGAACAGGGAACTAGCATGAATTTAACATTAACGTGCAATGCTCTGAGTTGAATCATAGAACAAGGAATCACAGAATCATAGAATGGCTTGGGTTGGAAGGAACCTTTAAAGGTTTAACCTTTTAAGATGATCTTTAGATCATCTAACTCCAACCTTCTCTTCTCCAGGCCGAACAACCCCAACTCTCTCAGCTTGTCCTCATAGCAGAGGTGCCCCAGACCTCTGATCATCCTTGTGGCTTGCTTTGGGCCCTCTCCAACAGCTCCCTGTCCTTCTTGTGCTGGGGTCCCACAGCTGAACGCAGGGCTCCAGGTGTGGTCTCATGAGAGCAGAGCAGAGGGGGACAATCCCCTTCCTCACCCTGCTGCCCACGCTGCTTTTGGTGCAGCCCAGGGTACGGGTGGCTTTCTGGGCTGCAGACACACCTTGCCAGACTGTAATGCCCCCATCTCCACCTGTATTCCTGAATCTTATTCTGGAAATGATTCCCAAGAAGTGTGCAACCAACCATTGCTACTCAGGTATCAAGCCAGCAGCCATCCGTCCACTGTAAAAGAGCAGCTTCTAGCTGTTGTTCAACAGATATAGCTTCATTCTTTATTTTTTTTTATTTTTTAAGCAAATAAAATATTTACATACAGTACCACTAAAATAGAAAAAGCAGGAAACACCTAATGAGCTGCTGTGGTTTAACCCGGCCAGCAGTTCAGCACTATGCAGCCGTTCGCTCACCCTCCTGCCTCCCTCTCTGGGATGGGGGAGAGAATCAGGAAAATAAAGCCTGTGGGCTGAGATAGAGACGGTTTATTAGGACAGTAAAGAAAGGAAAATAATAATAATAATAATAATAATAATAATAATAATAATAATAATAATAATAATAATAATAATAATAATAATAATAATAATGTGTACAAAACAAGTGATGCACAACTGATGTTCAACATCCGCTGACCGATGCCCAGCCCCGAGCAGCCAGTCCCCCCACCCTGGCCAGCCCCCCATGTAATCATCCAGCATGACCCCATATGGTGTGGAATACCCCTTTGGCCAGTTGGGGTCAGCTGTCCTGGCTCTGTCCCCTCCCAGCTCCTGCAGCACCCCCAGCCTGCCCGCTGGCAGGACAGAGCGAGAAGCTGAAACGTCCTTGGCTTGGTGTAAGCACTGCTCTGCAACAACTAAACACCATTGTGGTATCTACATTATTCTCATCCTAAAACCCAAACACAGCACCATACCAGCTACTAGGAGGAAAGGATACCAGCTACTAGGAGGATGTTTTCTTTTCAAACTCTAACCCCCAAAGCAGCGGATGAGCCTTTGTGTCATTCTAGCAGTCGATCACCTGTGAGGTTTGGGAATCACTTCACGCTTCCATGCAAGGACAGGCACGCATACACAGACAGCTGAAGACAGGCAGGTGCCTCTGTCTGCAATGACCCTGAAATCTCAAGAACTTGAGGTGGGTGCAGGCACTACTGCACTGGCTCAGCAACATTTATGAGCTCTGACATTTATCTGCTGCTTAAAGGCATGTGCTGGGGCACGGACATGTCCTACACAGGCAGATGGGTTGCTGGAGCTGATAAGCACAAATTAGGAGTCTTTGCCCTGAACACATCTGCATGACCTAAGCATGCCCCAAAGTATTTTTGCATATCCAGGATGTGGCCCTGCTCTGAATTAAGCCATTGCTGACTTCCAGAAAGGCTTAAGCTCTTCAGTCTTAGCCTCTAGTGCTGGACAGGGCATCAAGTCAGCTTTCTAAACTCTGCCTTTCCAACTACTCGCACAAGGAGGGTAGGCTGATGTCACTGGTCCACACAGATCAAATTTGGAGCATGACTGCTTCAGCTGGTTACACTGTGCCTCATTTCAGCCATTAGGACACACAGCTCCATGCTGACTGCCAGCAAAGCTTTTCTACACGCCAGGTCCCCCCGCATTGTGCTGCTCAGTTCTGTGTGTGCTGGCACTGTGAGCTGGTTCAGGAAAGTGACTGGTTATATTTCAGCTGGATGAGATAGATCTTCTACCTAAAGCAGCCCCGCAGACAGAGCTGTGTCAGTACAGCAAAGGTAGCTACAAGCAGGAGAAAAACATCTCAGCTTTGCCATCAAAACACATGCCCATGAAACCATATCCCTAGTGCCATTTCTGCATATAAGAACGCAGCCGTGGTGATGTGGAGTTTCCTGGTCCACTGTACAAGGCAGAAATCTGCTGACAGAAGGTAATCATCGGATTCTTCTGCAAGATCAGTGGCTGCTCACCGTGTGTGCTCACCAGCACATTTAAGATTATAGCTTTCGTGAGTCATGGAGCCCCCAGCAGCCCAGGCTGTCCCCAGCCCCACTCAGCCTGGCCTTGGGCACTGCCAGGGATGGGGCAGCCACAGCTCTTCTGGACAGCCTGGGCCAGGGCCTCACTGCCCTCTGAATGAAGAATTTCTTCCAAATATCTAATCTAAACCTACCTTCTTTCAGTTTAAAGCCATTCCCCTTTGTCCTGTCACTGCATTCCCACTGCACTCTGCCCCCTGACACAGTCCCTCCCCAGCTCCCCTGCAGCCCCCTTCAGGCCCTGGCAGGCTGCTGTGAGGTCTCCCCAGAGCCTTCTCCTCTCCTGGCTAAAATTGTGGCTTCCTCTGGACCAGCTCCAACAGCTTTTGAAGACACCCCTCCACTACCTTTAGTGGACCCCTCCTGGGCTCCGCAGCACACCGTGGTCACTGCCAGGCTCAGGGGCAGGCGCTGCCACATGTCCTGGGCTGGCGGTTCAGCAGGAGCCGGGAAGATCTCAGAGCCCTGCTTCTCACCCAGCCCTTCAGAGATGTTCAGGGTGGACCCACTTCAGTAAAAGTGATTCAAATCGATTTTAATCGTATTTGAGAATCAGCAAGCAGGAAGTCTTGCTGGAGGTCCTTGATTTTAATCTGGTTTTATATTGGTTTCTCTGAGGGTGAGTCTCAGAGACTCGCAGGAGTGAAGACCTGTCTGCAACTGCACACAGCTCAATGTTTTCCTTCTCAGCAATAAAGGAGTAAAATTATGTGTACTTAAGCAATTCTACAGCTGATACAAATGAGAAATCTGAATGCATCCAGGATGTTAAACATTTCATTTCTACTTAGTAGGTTATTTGTTGTCCATGTACATCCCCTTGAAGGGTGATCCAAATGCAATTAGAGATAAATAGAACAAAGAATGATGTCTTTATGTGCTAAATTAAATGAACAAACATGGCTTGAACAGGCTTTTAGGATGCATAAAGGCACATGAGACAAAACAAGACAAAACAAACAAACAAACAAAAAACCTTTTTATTCTACTGAACTGAATCAACTGTTGAATTCAATATGCAGTTTGGGGACAAATAGCATTTTCTGGGTATAAACAGCATTTTCTGGGTATAAAGTCAAAGCTTCAGAGACGCCTTTCTTATCGACCTAGTTCAGTTTGTAACTTGATTATGAGGGACCAGTCAGGCAGGGGAAAAAAATCTCCTTCTTCTTGTCTAGGAGAATGACTTTTCACACAAAGCCTGTAGAACAGCCTCAGCATAGCAATGCTGGGTGCCTGCATTTTGCCAAGCGTGTGCTTTACATCACTTCTGAATTTCAACAGATGTTCACAGATTTAATACTTTTGTTTTACAGCAAAGGGCTTAGAGATTCTCTTACCTACTCTACCTTAAAAATTGTACTAAAAGTTCCCTATAAAATTCCAGAAATGTCACCTTCGAGTGCAGTATCCCACAGCTTGTGTAGGTTAAAAACACCAGCAGTACGCCAGCCAACTCAAATCTGAAGTCACCCAGCAGCAAACAGGAGGTTGATCAGTGAAACTAGAATTAGGGGAAGTGTTTTCACAGAATGAAGTCGAAGTACATAAACCCAAGTTCTGGGGAAGAGAGGCATCTCATTTGAGTGACTGGTTTCAGCTGAAGTGTGTGGAGGAAGTTTCAGACCCAACAAGATGGTTCAATAATGGCAAGTGAATGGTTAGTTGTTCTAAGGGAGGGAGTCAGCACCACTTAACATTGTCCCACGTGCTAAGGACAATTTGAAAAAAACACATACACAGTCAGAGCACACGTGTAATAGCACTGGAGAGGAGCAAGCAGCGTGTACCCTCCCAGACAGTGAGTACCGCCAGCTGCTGCAGCTTTCCAGTACAGCCAAGACACCTGGAGGAGTGATGCTGACCTTGAGCTGGCAGAGAAAAATCAGCTCCACACAGACCTTCACACAGACCTGCCCCATATCTTGTGCGTTCTCCCAAAGAATATTTACACAAAAAGTCTGATTTCTCATTTCCTGGTAACCATAGACCAGTCTCGCTGAACAGAAGCCAACACAGCACAACATTTCTTGCTGGCACTGACACACGTACAGCATTTTGTTAGGAGAAAAACATCTTTGTGATTTAATGAGAATTTCAGTTCTAGAAGAAGCCATGAGATCAGGCCACTGCCGTGTGTGAGACTGATTAAGTAATTTACATAAATTATCACTTAGCCTTGCAGAAACTCATGTCATAGAGCTGTTAATGGTGGTTTTGGTCCGGAGAGCAGAGGCCAAGGAAGTTATTGTTATTAAACAGAATTTTGATGCTGGCATTAAGCCCCCCATCAGAAAGATGCATAAAGGAGTAGGTAGCATGCTGAGCTCAGACGCAGGGAGCAGCATGACAGTGGAGAAGCTTTGGATCTCAGCACAAACCAGGGCCTTAGTTTCCTTTTTAAGGAGTCTCCCAGAGGCTCCCTTGCTTCAGAGCTGTCCTCACAAGCAGGTCAGCTGATGTAAAAGCATCAGAAAGATGTAGTAGAAGTTTCACAGTAGAAAGCTTGAGCTCAGAAGGGGTCACAAGCATCTCAGAAGAGAGATTTTGGCTGTCATTTTGATTGCAGAGATCTTTCTAAACACAAGCATGACTACACTGAGGTTTTAACAGAATTGTATCTAAGCTCTGTTCCTGGTTTGGACATGGGTGAGAAAGCAGCTGCTTGTTCCATCTGCACAGGCAGTAGGCAGGCAATTAAAACCAGGCTCTTTCCTCCACTGATTCTGTCTAGTGCCATCTCTTTCTCCTCTTTTTCCTCAGTGAGCAACTCCACACAGACTCAACCACATCTAGTGGCTCCAATTCTAAACATGTAGGTAACAGAAAGTCATATGACTTTTATCAGTTCCAGCAGAGCACTTTGTTCTCTGTTTCAAAGAGCATTTACACTAATATCCGTAGCTGTGTCATGGTTCCAGACGAGACTGTCTCTTCAAACACCCAGCAAGTGCTGGCTGCATCCCCAGACAGGTGCTGGCTGCCATACACCTTGTCCTTTAGCACTCGCTCCCATCGTTTGCTCAGAAGCCCAGTTAAACAGGGGCCCACCCTGGGATCACCCTCAGCATATGACCTCCAGGGTAGTCAGAAGAGACTAACTGGAGAGAGAAAGCCTGCCTGAAAATACATTAGCCATATCCTTTCCTGCCTCAGCAGAGAACAGACGTCTGCGAGAGCCTAGGATTCAAGAGCCTCGGATTCAGCTTCATCAGCTGTTTGCTGCTGCTGCACAGGAACATGGTTTGGAAGAACAAGTACTCCTTGCTCTTGGCTTGGAAGAAGCCTGGTTTAATTCTAGGATTAGTCACTGGGAAGAAAGGGATGCTGAGCCAGCCGTAGTGTCAGCTGCACTCCGAGCTTTGCAGCTGCAAGCATCACTCTTGCTTATCCCACTTTGCCAGAAGAATTGGGAGATAAAGGCGCTTTTCTTTGATGAACACTCAAAACAGCCTTAAGAGCCACAATATCAGTACAGAAAGAAAGCCCCACGCAGTCAGTATTGCAAGATTTGTAGTGACACAGTCTGCAAGCAGGAACAAGAGTGCTTCAGTTTTAACAGGCAGATACAGTCTCCACGCAACTGGTGATCTCAGGGAGGGCTATTGTCACAGCGAGTGGACTCCTACAGCACCAGCTCAGTCTGATTTATCTTGGAAGGGGACGGATTCCTCCTGAAATTCCTCCTTTCATCTCCCACAACGTTTAAGGCCTGGAGAAGTCCATCACTATGCCCATCGGTGGCTGTGATGCACCCAGGTAGAGCAGAACTAATCGGCCCCATGGCTCACACCAAAGGGAGGAGCAGTTTAGGTGTAGATGACTCTCTGCTACCAATTTCCTTTGCTATATTCAGGCTAGACACTCACTGTTTCAGTTCAAAACCTTCACCAAAAAGAAGGGTGAGGGGTAAGAGAGAACATCTCCTGTTAACACTGTCAACATAGCTTACAAATTTAGGCAGAGACTGTTTTGGAATACAGAAGCTTAGTGGTCAAGTCCAGATACCAACCAGAAACCACAGTGAGGAGGAAAACTGCTGGCAACATCCCGCTCTTGCTCCCTTCTGTCCAAGTGCATTCTTTCCTAGGCTTTGAGAGTTCCTCTTGGGGCTGGACAGAAGCGTAGACATTGGGAGGGTGACAAAAACAGTAACTTTTTCCTTTCTTTCCCTAGTTTTACTGCTTGAGCGCATCATGCAATAACAGCGCTTTGCCGTATTGCTGATCTCCAGAAGCACAATGCAGAAAACCACTTCAGCCCCTCGGCATGCTAGTGAAGCCAGAAATAGCTCCTCTCTGAGCAAGCGCCGCAGCATTCAGAGACTTAGCCTGTGACGCTTTTTACAATGCAGCTTTAAGCCACTTACCCTGCTGAGTAACCCTACTGAAGAAGGAGAGCCCTTGACCCCTTGCACTCGCCCTAAAGCCAGCTGCCGTGCTTGGCAGCTTCTGAGGGGGCAGCAACACCACTTCACGGGGCGCCCAAGGTGCCCGAGCTGCTGCTGCAGATGATTTCTGGCGTGCTCAGCGCTCCTCTGTGCTCCCTTGCAACGCTGCCTTTTTGAACAGGGGTACAGAGAGCTGCAGCGGCACAAAACCTGGTAATTCACACATTTCAGATGCAGCAGCTGTCGCATCGGGGACCTGCCTGCATCTCTGAGATAGGTACGGACACCACATGCTGAAGGAGCTGCAGACAAACCTTGGCATGTCACCCAGCCACCATGTAATGACTTAGCGGCTGTTTCTACCCGTGTGCATCAGCACTGCCACCCTCCATGACGCTCATTTTACTCTTTGCTGTTTTGCCCTCATGGTGCCTGAATTGCTGTTACAGGGCCCAGGGTAGACATGAGATGCTGGACATGCAGCAGGAAACCCCCAAGGGCCAGCCTGGTCACCAAACCCCTGCCAACACCTCCCTGTCCTCCGCCAGGCTCTTTGCAAGCCAGGCATGCACAGTACTCAGCTACTGGCTGCAAGCACCACCTCCCACTAGAGGCAGGCAGTGACCCACGCAGAAAAATGAAGCATTTCAGCCAGCAGCAATGGAGCAACCGGAATTTGGCAGGGCTGGGTGCCATTTGCTGCTTTCCCGAAAGAAGCATGGGCTGCAGGCCGTTGTTGCCACCTGGTGGCAACAGCAAAAAGCAAACCGGGTTTGCTTCAGAAACGCACCCGCCAGTCCCGAGAGCTGCCAGGCAGCTTGCTTCGCCTAGCGAGGGCATCGGAGTGGCTCTCTTGGCTCTGCTGCACTCTGCGAGGAGGGAGAACAGGGTGGAAAGCCCCGCGGAGCTGCAGGCTGAGCCAGCCCCAGCACCTGGACAATAGCACCAGGCTTGTGTGCTTATCTCAACCCCAAAGGGGCTGCCGCACGCTGCAGGGACTGGAGGACATCCATATCAAGCCGTGCTGTACCACTCTGCTCAGTTATCCCAGCATCACGGGATGGCTGAGGTGGAGGCACTTCTGGGTCCACCCGGCCCAACTCCAGCAGAAGAAAATCCGTTGGTGCTTGAACCAAGCACAAACAGCTTCTTGAAAGAGCTTCATAGGCCAGAGCAGTTAAAATCTTGAGTTAAGCATGAATAATTGTTCTCCAAATCACCTGGTGAAGGGCACTGAACACTGGGGGAGGAGGCTGTAGGACACCTTGTGATTCAGTCAGCGCTTCTAACAAAAAGTAAAAGCTGTGCTGCTTTAGTGGAACAGGAACACATCAGTCAAGAAGTTCCTTGTAGCAACTATTCGCACCCTTCTCTGGACTCCACAGAAACACAACCAGCTGTATCAGCTACTGGACAAGAGTTTGAAATGCCTGAGTAGAGATTTCTTTGTTGTGAGAGACATGGATTATCTGAAGCAGTGTCAGCAGAGTACAAGTTTTCTGAAATAAGTACTTTGTATAGAGAGCATCAAGCAATTTTATTAGCACTTCACAAGGGCAGGTTATTTTCCGCAACCTCCCCTTAAGTACCAGTCGTCTCAAATGGAGAAAAAACGTAAGTACATACTAGAAGCGACTGTACTGAAGTACATACATACAGCCCAGAAGCAGGTGTGCAAGTGTCAACATCATAGCTATAACCCAGGAAAATTATTGTGTTTTGAAAACTTTCTCCTGGGTGATCTAGAGATGAAAGCTTTAGATGTCATTCCAAAATAAGGAAAGGTATCTGGAGGAGAGGATACTCCCTGCAGTGACCCCCTCGTCCCCCACAAACGCTTGTGTTCTGCAGACAAGAACAGAGCAGGCTTCAGGGTCAGGGAGAGCTTGACTCAGGGACGGGGGCTGCAGTGTGGCTTGTTTCTAAATGGCTTTCAGAACTAGGGTGGATGTTTTGCTTCCATTTTTTATTTTTTTTTTCCATTTGCAGAAGACTTGTTTAAATACTTCTGTCACCGGCTTTTAACCTAGTTTCTCTTAATTCTGGATTTTTAACAGGAAGAACTAGAAATTGGAGAAGAAGAAAACCCAAACTGACCCAGCGTATCCCATTTAAAATAATACTTTTTAGAAAGCTATTTCTTCTCGACGATGAGAAAAGCCCCCAACAACACATACAGACAGGTAGCTTTCAGCCATATTGTCCCACAGAATACGGCCACACAACATGCACAGACAGCAAATACACACTCTTACACCCATACGCATTTGACATTTTTCTGCTCATAATTTTAAGCACTTGTAATCAGCTTGGGAAAAGGAATGAGTCCCCCAAAGGTGGTATGTGTTGTTGTTTTTTGTTGTTGTTTTGTTTTGTTTGTTTGTTTGTTTGTTTTCCTTATTCTTTTTCTTAAGGATTTATTCTACATTAAGCCAACAAAACAAGTTAATTGCTGTTCCATGTCACTGTTAGCTCATCACCATGCCACATGCCAGGCCAGGCTAAGGTCTGTGACCAGTGTTAGCATGACAGATTTTGGTGCATCTCCAGGCTTCACATATGATTTAACTTAAACACATTTTTGTGAGCATCCTGCCAGATGCCAGGCACCAGGCTGGTACCTGTCCAAACCCCACATCACCCAGGAGGGCGTTGGGCTGGATCAGGGATGTTTGTGAGACAACACTGCCACATTTTGTGGGGCTGGTCCCGATGGGATAAACTCAACAAATACTGGACTCTGACAGGCGAGACCTTTGTTGAAAACCTTTCAGTTAAGACACGGTGCATTTAAATTCCATGAAATTCTCTCATTACTGGGAGAAATCCCCTCATACTGGGAGAAATTCCGTCATACTGGGAGAAGTTCCCTCACACTGGGAGAAATGCCCTCATACTGGGAGAGGTTCCCTCATAATGGGAGAGGTTCCCTCATACTGGGAGAAATGCCCTCATACTGGGAGAAATCTCCTTATACTCGGAGAGGTTCCCTCATACTGGGAGAAATGCCCTTATACTGGGAGAACTCTCCTTATACTGGGGGAGGTTCCCTCATACTGGGAGAAATGCCCTCATACTGGGAGAAATTCCTTCATACTGGGAGCGATCCCCTCAAACTGGGAGCAATCCCCTCGTACTGGGAGCCCCCCGCGGGTGCTGCTGGGCCGTGTAGTCCCCACCTCCCCCCTCACCCACCCCTCCCACCCCCTGCGGACTCCCCGCCCCAGCATCCCTCGCGCGTCCCCTCTCCTCCTCCCGCTGCCCGCCGGGCTCTGTAGTCCCCAGCCCCTCCCCTCCGAGCGTGCTGCGCGGCGCGGCGAACTACAACCCCCATCACCCCCCGCGGCCCCGCCTCCCCCTCCCCGCGTCGCGCCTCAGCGCCGTGTTGTTGCGCTCCCGCCCCCGCCGCGGCCGAGCTCGGTGTCCCGGGGCGGCCCGGAGCTGTGAGGGGGGGCGGCGGCGGCGGCGGCAGGGCCCGGGATGGCTCCGCGCCGGCACCTCCAGCAGCGGCAGCAGCAGCACCGTCAGCCCTAGGGGCGGCGGGGGGGCCCGGGCGGGGGAGGGCCGGTGCCCGCGGGGCCTGTGAGGGGAGCGGCGCCGTGAGGGGAGCGGCGCCCCGCCGCCATGGCGCACCTCAGGGAGTTCGCCAGCCAGGTGAGGGGGGCCCGAGGGCTCTCAGGCCGCCGGGGGGTGCCCGGGCTCGGCCCAGGGGGGCTGGGGGAGGCCTCTTCTGGTTTAAAACCCCAATACCTTTGGGCTCGAGCGCTGTCTTTCACGTAAACTGCGTCCCCGAAGCGCTTATGGGATTAATTCAAATTAAATGCCTGAGGGAGGCACGGTGTGTGTGTGGGGGGGGGGGGGCTGAAGGGACACGGGGAGGTACCCTCTGGCTGGGGGCTGAGCTCTGTAGATGCTCAGTGGGTTGCTCCAAAGGTTTTTGTGCCCGGTGCTCAGTAACAAAGCTTATCAGAGTTGCGGGCGTCTGATCTCTGAGATGTGCACGTCAGGCACTGCCAGGTTTTGTCATACCATGGCTCTCTGTCTCATCCTGGGGTAGGACAGCAGTCTGCTGTCCATCCCTTGGGTCTCTTCAGGAATCCTTGGTGGGATCTCACCAAGGATTTAACCGAGGCTCGCTGGCAGAGCGGTAGGAATTGGCCTGGAGTTCCCTTAACCACATTGTAAGGGGCAGTGGGGAGGTGCTGTGAAAATCGCAAAGCTGTAGGGCTTGGATCGGGATGGCAGGGGCTCGAGGCGTGTTGGATTCCCTGTTCTGTTGCCCATGTGCTGAGTTACCTTAGGCACGTTCTGAAGCTGCTTTACCTCTGTGCCTCTGCTCTCCTGCCTGGGCTTATCAGGCGCTCTTTCTTTTCGCGGTTGCCCTTTGCTGTGTATACACAGCACAGCGGGCCTCTGGGCTTTGTTGGGAGCTCTTGTCTGCTGGGTGGTGTATTTGTATTACAGTGTTTAAAGCTTTGAGGCCAGCTGTGCTTCCAGTTCTGTTGTTCCTTTATGTGACCTTGAAAAAGCCTCTCAAGTTCTCTGGCCAGTGCTTTCCAACCCTGAGGCAAAAGAATGCTATCTGTGAAGCAAGCTGGCAGTCCCAGACAAAAGAGTATATTTGTGTTTCAAAGTGTTGGACAGGAATTCCCCTCTTGCTTATACTCCAGAAGTTCAGAACTGTCTCAGATTCAGCAGTTGAAAAGAGGTGTGCACCCATTTCGTACAGGGAAGCTTAAAACGTTTCCAGATCCAAACTTGACTTCCCCAAAGAGGTGGCAGTGCCTGCTGCAGATGTCTCTGGTACGTGGCATGCCATGAGTAGAAATGTTGGGTGGGAAGCCTGGAAGGAGAGGAGGCAACAAAGGAAAGGAGGTCAGAAGCTGAGGTTTGTTAAAACCAACTTCACCCTTCGTCTGTGTGTGGCAAAGGACAATGGTGTTTGCTTGTTTGGCTGGTTGGAAGGTATTTCTGTCAGAAGGAACATTAAATGCTGCTGTAGCTCCACATCAATCTCTGGAAGCTGCCAAACTCCCGGTGGGCTCCTGTTGTTAAAGTAAAGCAGCTCAGAGAGGGACTTGACAGCACCTTCCCTCTTACAGACTTCTCCCTTGTAGAACAGGGATTCTGGGCCTGTGCTGCCCCAGGCGGAGGAGCTCTGGCTTCCAGCAGGGTGCAGGCGCTGCGGGTGCAGGGCTGGCTGGCTCGTGATGCTGAACGCAGCTCTTCCAGGAGTCCCAGCTGGATGCAGCCTGGAGAGGAGACCCCGTGGGGGTTCCAACAGTATTTGCTTCTATTCCCAACGCATCTTTCCAGGTTGTAGCTGTGAAATGAGGGCAGATGTTTGTCCTTCTCCAGTCTCCTCTCGGAGCTTGGGGATATCCTGCCCGTCTCTGCAGCTGGAGGTGGCAGAGCTGCCAAACCCTGCATTACCCGCAGGTTGTCCTCATCCCTCTCCTGCTTGTTCTTTCCTCTTCCTGCGTGTACAACCAAGATACTGCTCTGGGTGTTCTCAAAACTCCTCCGTGCCTGTCTCTGAGCCATCTGTAGTGTCTGACTGCTCTCAACGGGGAGAAACAGCGTGAGACCTTTTGCTCTGGATCTGCTGTGTTACTGGCATTCAGGCAGGCAAAAGGGTGCGATGAGGCGCCCATTCCTCAAGCGCTGCGTGCGTCGCAGCAGGACGAGGAGCCGCAGTCAGTCAGCAAAGCTGACAGATGCTAAGGAGATTCTTTGGGTCACCTGTGACTGCTTATTGCAGATGTGAAGCATTTCATCTGGCTCCTGTTACTTTCTACTAAAGATCATTTTTTGGGGTGTCTTTGCAGCTGTTCAGCTCCAAAATTCAGATTTGCAGACAGGACAAAAGCGTGGCAGCTCAAACAGGAACTGCAATGGATGAGAGCTTCTGAGCAGGTGTCCTGCAGACTGGTGTAATTTCATCTGGCTCAGTTTGTGGTGGGAAGGCAGGATTGCCTCTGCCTCCTGCTACCTGGCCGTGCCTTCCATGGCATCTGTGATGGTAGTTCACAAGGTATTCTGCTGGGCAGACAGCAGTCTGCTGGAGTTGAGGCCTATTTTTCTATCTCTCATCCCACCGCCTCCTTATTTTCTTTCTCCCTGTTTAGAGAAAGTGAAAAAATTCATTAATGGACTCTGGTCTGCAGCAGGAGTCCAGGATACTGTGGCAGTGGCTGGAGTGGCTCTTTCCATCAGGTCACGCTCTTGCCTTGCCACCTGAGGTCTTTGAGGTGTTTCCAGGTCAGTTTTGAAGCACCAGGCACTGACAGGGTAACTGCAGTACCTACAGATTGACCCTGTTCCCCCCTCGTGTGATGGGCTGTGTCTCTTCTGTCCATCAGTCTCTTGGGCAGAGCTTTCTTGTGCTCGTCAGGTAGGGCTGTCTCCTTCACCGCCTCTGCCTGAACCTCCTTGTTCCTTGGAGGATGTGAGAAACCTGCATCTGGGTAGGGAAGCTTGTTGAGGAGGTTGCCCATGATTACAGAGCCTGCAGCACAAGGTGCTGGTTGCCCCAGGAGCCGGCTGCAGCAGCCAGTGCTCTTCTGCTTGATTTCCTGTTCCTGAAGAGTTTCTGTCCTCATTCTGTGATGTGCCATGCGAGGCTGAGAGGGGGAGCAGTGGCTTACACCTCATTGTTTCATTTTTTTCATGGAAAAATGATCTAGGGAGGAGGGGAGGAAGGTTTCCTTGCAGGATTCCTGGGGCTCTTGCAGAGCCGGGTGCTGCTAGGAGACGATCCTCGTTCTCTCCCTGATGTGTGGAGGGGCTGATGCGGTGAGTGGCATTTCTGTGGCTCTGTGGGAGGCTGCGAGGTAACATCTAGGCTGCCCTGCTGCCCCTTCCCATGAAGTCAGTGGAGAGCTGGAAACTGCTGCTGGATCTTTGGGAGCCTGGGTTAGCCAGGCTGTTCTCTCCTGCGCCGCAGCCATCGTTCTTGTGTGGTCTTCTGGCATTTCTCAAGCTCAGACCCTTTCCCCGTCCCCTCTGCAGTCCCCGTTACTCATCCCCAGCTCCTTCCATCCCTGCACATCCCCCCTGGTCTGTTTGTAGCACGCTTGTTCAATGCGCAGAGGGATCTTTGGTTATCCTGTTAGCCTCCTGTGTCTTGGACTGGAGCACCCGTGATCAGTGGTGATCCCGCTGAGCGAGCTGCCTGTGGAGCTGACCCCGCAGAGCAACATGCTGGGTTGGGGAGGGAAACCACCTGCCAGGACCGCCTGGCTTAATCATTAAGCAGCACCTAGGGCTGCTCGGCGGTGCCCTGCTGCTGAAGGCTGCCGGTGAGTGCAGGAATGCAGCTGTTTGCAGATAAAATCTCAGTGATAAAATCTCTGCTCGGCCCAAGGTCCTTGCAAGGGAGCGGTCCCTCCGGGTGATGTGTGCGAGGTGAGACGGAGAAGTGCTGGGTGTGGAGAACTTGCTCCAGCAGCTTGCCTGCTTCCTGCAAGTCAGGCCCAATTTTCCATGGCTTTTGCTTTAAAAAAATTATTTATTTTTTTAAACCTACTCACAAAGCAGAGCAGGACCTCCTGGTCTGCAGCTGGACAGAACGAAATCGAATCAGAAAATCATTCTTCCCCCTCTTATCCATGTTCCTCCCGTGAAGGAGTTAAACTTTGAAGCCCAGCTGCTTTTTCAGAGGCAGCACTTCTCTGAGGAGGCTGTTGGTAGCCTCCCAGTGGATGTGCTTATCTCATGAGGGAAATGCTCCTTGCTCTCGCATCTGGGGGTGCCAGTGAGAGCAGAGGAAGCTCAGAAAAGCAGGGCTGCAGGTGGGGTGTCTGTTCAGCTCCCTCATCTCCTCTGGGGTGGCCACGTGCCTGGGCTCCGTGCTGCTGGCCTTCCCGAGATGTCAGGCTCCGTCTGCAGATGTCTGAGGAGAGGCTGGGTGCTGCCTGACAGCAGAGCAGGCAGCTGATGGGATTTGATGTTTGTGTTCCCAGCACACGTTACCCTCCACGTGAGTAGGGTAGAAGTCTTCCAAATCGTTCAAACCTGCGAATGCAGGAAGGCAAACTGGCGAAATGTCTTCCTGAGCCCCCGCTGGCCTCTTCTTGGTGTCCATTTTCCCACCTCAGCCTTTCCATGGAGGCTGGCTCCGGCACACCTTGCCTGCCTTTTAGTCAAACACGGATGAGCGCTTGCTTGTGGAGCTGCTTTGGCACCAGTTTGGTGCCTGTGATTTTGCTGCAGACCAAACCAGTCCTGCCCCAGAAGGGCTGATGCTGTCTGTAAGGGTGCTTGCTGACCTTCTCCTTCCTGGCCTCTCTCCTCTTCCTCCCCCGACAGTCTGCAGGGGCAGAAAGCTCAGGTAAAAGCCGCCCTTGGTTCTCATCTCGGATATGGCCAGCAATAAATTCCAGCACGTGGAGACCATTTAGGGCACGGGGGTGAATTAAGGCAGGTGAATTGCATGGTGTGGGCAGGGAGATGTGATGACAAGGGGTCTGGGGGGGTATTCACGGTGCTCTGCCCTTCTCTCTGACTTCTCCCTTCCCTCCCTCCTGCTCTAGCACTCCAGGGTGGATCCCGAGGAGCTGTTCACCAAGCTGGAGCGCATCGGCAAAGGGTCGTTTGGTGAAGTGTACAAAGGGATCGACAACCGCACCAAGGAGGTGGTTGCTATCAAGATCATTGATCTGGAGGAGGCGGAGGATGAAATTGAGGACATTCAGCAGGAGATCACGGTGCTCAGCCAGTGTGACAGTCCCTACATCACCCGGTACTACGGCTCCTACCTGAAGGTAGGACAAAACCTTGGTGATTCTTTTGCCAGTAGTTTCGGAGCGGGTGCTGCAGCTGGTGGTGGGCAGGTGCCTGGTCCATAAGCATCAGCGTGGCTCTGCCCACTGCATTTATGTGGTTTTAACATGAGGCTGGGCTTTAAGGCGCTTGCAGGGCACGTGGAAATGAGGTTCCTCACAAAGAGCAAACTTTGTGCTGCAGAGCTGGGTCCATCCCTGGTTTGACCATTCTGGAAAGGGAATTAGTGGAGTGCTTTTTGGAAATACCATGGTTTTAAGGTTGTACTGCTGAGGGCTTTATATTTCTAGAAGGATCCAGGCTGTCTCTGGAAAGAAGAAGAGCTTGAAACTGTGCATCACGATCTTGTGATCGTGTGATTCTTCTTCCCAACCCCCTGCCCTCCCAGACAACACAGCGCCAGTTACTTTTGGGTACATAGCGTGTAGAAATCCTTGCCAGGAAGGGGAGTGCGCTCCTCTGAGGGGAATGCCTGTTTCTCTGCTTTCCAGTGGGAGCTTAGAGCACTCCCTCCAGTAGCACACAGCTTCCTCACTATGAAATGCTGCTGCCCAAAACCCAAACTGCCCTCTGGGCAGTGCTGCCCATGTTTCCACTGCCCCAAAAAGGCTGCCAGAGCACTGGATATTGTGGATGGCTCAAAACCACTAAGCCAGCTGGACTTACACTGCAAACTAGCCTGCTGGCAGGTACAGGGCAGCACTTAAAAATTAAGTCATCGAGGACTGCAGCTGTCTTGCAGCAGTCCTGGCCTTGCAGGGAGTAGTGTATTGAGGGGCTGCAGAAGAGATGAAATGAGCAGGATCTGAGTCCTTGAAGGAGTGGTGAAGCAATAATAAGATATTGTTCCCATTGAAAACAGGGTCAGGAGTCCCTAATGGAAGCTTGTAGTGATCATCAAAGTGGCCTCTGCGTGCCAGCTGCTGGAAGTGTGTGTGACACTGTGTCTGTAGCAAAGCAGCTCTTCACCTCTTTGTCCCTTGATAATTCCTGACGTATTTCTCAAGGGTGATAATGCGTTTTCTCAGCCTTCTGCCAAAAACACCAAGAAAGCTGTGATTTCGTGGGCCTGCTGCTTATCTCCTACCAGGATCTGGTGAACCTCGGTCTGGAAATTTCTCCTCTGGGGAGGAAAAGAGCATCTTGCTGACTGTACCCTTGCAATCCCTTTAATGACATCAAAGGCTGCAAGGCTCTTGTCATTGGCAAGATGTGCTTGATCTTTAGGGTGCTGTTGAATGGCTCCAGCCTGACAATATGCATATTGCTATGGGCTGTTTAGTCTGGTGTCTGTGGTGGCACAAAACTTCAGATAGAGTTGAGGACTAAGAGAAAGAAATGTCAAGGGCGGGAGCAGCTCCACTGCTGTCTCTGAGAGCTGTGGTGTTCAGCGTCTCTTGGACTATGTATGGGGGCTGTTCGTGTGTCTCGCTGCCTCGGGTGTTGTACTTGTCTGCCTGCTCTTATTACCGTCTTTGTTCTTGCTTGCAGGGCACTAAGCTGTGGATAATAATGGAGTACCTGGGAGGAGGTTCAGCCCTGGATTTGGTAAGTATCTGGTAAGCTGTGGATCCCCAGAAATGTTTGCTGGAGCCTTGGTTTGTGAAATGTCCTCAAGCCACGTGCTCACTTGCCACATGACATCTTTTTGACGGCCCTGTGCCTGCAGGGTGGGCAGGGCAGGGCAGGGGAAATGCTTGTACTTGGACAGCTGAGCTCCATGCAGTTCTCCAGGGTGCTCTGCTGTTTCACAGTGGAAAAAGCCACTGAAATGAAATTTGACAGCAGCAAGTTGGTTTTGAGCAACACACCTAGAGCTCACCCAACCAAAGTTATATGCCTGGAAAGAGCTTTGGGGATTGTTTAGTGCTTGCGTGGCATCAAGGTCAGAAGGAATCTGGTCTGCGATCAGGATTTCCAGGTGTTAAACAATACAAATGTCTAACAAGCTGCCCCGGATTTTATGGGAGTATAAATGCAGAGTAAATACATGAAAAAAGTTCTTCTGTGCCGTATTCTATAACAGGATTTTGCTTTTCTCCTTGGGACTAGAAAGCCTGTTTTTCCAGAGCAGTAGCTAAGGTCATATAGTGAAAACTGCTGAGCCTGCGCTGATTTGGAGGAAGGGTGCAGTTAGGGGGACCTGTAATCAACAGGAGGCAGGACTAGTTTAGAGGAGAACTCATTAAAAGGAGGAAAGCTTTGGTACAGTACCCTATTCCCCCACAGCCAGAGGGGAAAAGTTCTCCCTGGTCTGTTGCAATGGCTGAAATTCAGCCCTTGCATGCTAGCAAAGTATGATTTGGAGAAATTGTGAAGATGTTCTGTTCATCAGTGTATTTCCAAGTCAGAGCAAGACACAAGTGTCCTGCTGTTGTCTGGGAAGCCTTTAGCAGACTGACAGAAAGTCCTCCAAGGATTCTCCATTTAGTGTGGCAGCGCAACATCCAACGTTCTGCTTGCAGTGTGTGTACCAGGCTGTGCAGTAGGTGCTTCCCACTGAATATGACCTGCTTGGCAAAAGGTTTCCAGGTAACAAACGGAGAGGCTTGTGATTCTAAGGTATCGCTCACCCCGAAATCATCTTCCTGCCCTTTTTCAGCTAAAACCAGGGCCCTTGGAGGAGACTTACATAGCTACTATCCTGAGGGAAATTCTAAAGGGCTTGGATTATCTACACTCTGAGAGGAAGATCCACAGGGACATCAAAGGTAAGAGGAATTTCCTTTACAAGAAGGAGAGCTGTGATCTCCACTAAGACAGATCCCAAAGTGTTACACGGAACTAATTGGAGAGGTTTCAAAGACTGTCTCCTGGTACTGCTTTCTCCATTGGGTTGCTTGTTTCTGAATCTGGTGTTTGTCACTTCATTGCAACTCATGTTTTTTGCCTTTAAGGTGTAGAGTAGCAGTAAGGGTCTGTAGGTCTTTGGCATTTGCAGTTTGGGCAGGCAGGGGGACTTCAGCAAAGGTATCAGTGAATGGTGTGCTCAAATATCAGCTGGCTTCCAGTTACACCTTTATTGCTGGACCCCATGGCACATGTTTGCTGGTCATCATGTAGTGAACTGCCCTTACGCAGGGTCCAAAGCCCTAGAAAATCAGGGTAGCCTGCGTCGTCTTACCCTGCTACTGATTTTCCTAGGTACTGGCTCTGTGCAGCGCACCCGAGGAGCAGTCTTGCGCTGAGCACAGGGCACCAAAGGAAAGCAGGAGGGCAGGACAGTGCTGTGTAGGTGGTGGCCAGAGCTGGATGCTAAGTGCTCCGACCCTTTGCTGAGGGCGTGTGAACAAACAGAGAAACTTCGTGCCATCTCAGCCACGAGATGTGTAGGAAACCTGAGCTGTGTGGCTCTCTTTTACCAAGTGGGAAGCAGTATGAGGCCAGGACGAGTGAGCTGCTTTGAAGGATCTGCAGTTTAACTTGTGCTGAATGTTGCTCTGAAAAAAACCATCAAGACCATTTGAGGTATCTCAGGCCAAACTGCCTCCTGTTGACAGGAATCGCATCTAGTTATTGTGTGGCCCTTCATATCTACTCCTTGCTACTGCCCCAGAAATATTCCCCTTCTGATCCACCCAAATCTACAAATTTGTTCTGTGTTACCCAGCAAAGGTCAGAACATGGGAATGAATCTGATACTGGAAATCCAAACTGAGGGTTTTCATGGGGCAAACGGGGATGTTATGGGAGGGCCCTTCTCAGTGCTCAGTTCTGTGTGGGTTGCAGATCATTCACAAACCATTGGACTTACTGCTTGTTTGTGTGAACAGCTGCCAACGTGCTGCTTTCGGAACAAGGAGATGTGAAACTGGCTGACTTCGGGGTGGCCGGACAGCTGACAGATACACAGATCAAGAGGAACACCTTTGTTGGGACTCCGTTCTGGATGGCACCAGAGGTCATCAAACAGTCTGCTTATGACTTCAAGGTGAGCTGGGAGCAAGAGAACAGTTGCTGCTTGGTACTGCTCTGTGTAGTGCTAGGGTTAATGCAGGGACTGGAAGTGCTGCTTGTAGCAAGAACAATGCTTTCCTGCTGTGGTTCGGGATCTGTTGCAGAAATTTGTCTGTTAAACATGAAGCATCCTGTCTGATTTTATGTTATGAGCCCTTCAGCTGTGTCAAAGCTGCATGCTTCCATGTTGTAGAATTGCTCCTTGCCCTCTTTTGCAGTCACTGTTCTTGCTCCTCTCTCAGGCAGACATCTGGTCCCTTGGAATTACAGCCATTGAACTAGCAAAGGGAGAGCCTCCGAATTCTGACCTGCATCCTATGAGGGTTCTCTTCCTGATCCCCAAAAATAACCCTCCAACACTCGAGGGTCACCACAGCAAGCCCTTCAAGGAGTTTGTGGAAGCCTGCCTCAATAAGGATCCTAGATTTGTGAGTATTGCTGTCCACCTCAGAACCTGGGTAGAGTATTTTAGAGGCAACGCGTCCTCTCTGCTGGAGAAAAAGAAGTTCTGAGCTTGCAGAGTGGACAGGGAAGCCTGGCGAGTAGTGGAGTGTACAGACACTGTTAGATGCAGATTGTTTTTCTTATTTGCTCCAGAGGCCAACAGCTAAAGAGTTGCTAAAGCACAAATTCATCACACGCTACACGAAGAAAACCTCATTCCTAATGGAGCTGATCGATCGGTTCAAGCGCTGGAAGTCAGAGGGCCACGGAGAAGATTCGAGTTCTGGTGATTCTGACATGTACGTGTGAATTCCCTGCAGAGGGTTGTCCCCTGCTAGACTGTGTGTGCTGGGGCAGCCTACTGCAAGCAGCTTGGGTCCTTTTCCCAACCTGGGGTGGAGATCATTTGTAGCTTGGGGAGGCCTGAGAGCTGCTGCTTATGGGAGGAGGTGGCTGCTGCCTGAAGGAACAGGCTTTTAGCTCCTCTTCAGTGGGACCCAGTTGTCTGTACTCCTCTTAGTCTTACACTCCCTTTGAGTATAAGAAAACGTAAGTATTAAGAAGAAACATCTGTGTGTAACTGGTAAAACAAGGCTCTTGTTGCCTGTATGTTATGCACCTTCAGTTAAAAAAAAAAAAAAGCCTCTCAAGGAGTTACAGGCTTTATAACTGTGGCAACAGGTGGGATATGTGGTTTTGTGTATTCATGTAGGTGAATTCATGAGGTGGTTGTAGTGATTTGGAAACATATTGGCACAGGTCTGTGATGCTGTATGTGGGCTGTAGAGACTGACGCGGTTTCTCTTTAGGATTTTCTCTGGGGTAGGGAAATGCTTGAAGCCCTGTGGTGATGCAATGATCAGGTGAGGGAGAGCTTGTGCCTGTGGGAATGCATGGGTAAAACAGCGCGTGTATGGAGCTGAGGCTTTGTCTTGACCTTCCCCTTTGTGTTTGCAGTGATGGAGACACGGAGGATGGAGACCAGGGTCCAATCTGGACATTCCCACCAACTATTCGTCCCAACTCCTTGAGCAAGCTGCACAAAGGAATGGCTCTGCATGGTTCCCAGAAGGTCTGTTTGCCGTCTGTTCCTTCAGAAGTGGGCTGAACTAAAACAAGCTCTGAGGGTCTTGGGGAAACTGCCAGTGACTCACGTTCTAAAACTTACTGTTGTCTGCTATCAAGGGCTAGTGCTCCAGAGCTGCATCATCCACATCCTTGGGGTAATGCAAGCTGTAGTTTTCCTGAGACCTGATAAAGGGGCTGCTGTTGAGGTGCTAAGAAATTATCAAAGGCTTAGTGGTTTGCGTGCCCTGGAAACTGTGGCCTGTGCTTGAAAATTCTTTTCATGTTGCTTTCTAGCCTACTGAGCCCATCAAGAGGCAGCCACGGTCACAGTGTCTCTCCACGCTTGTTCACCCAGTCTTTGGGGAGGTGAGTACGAGACTTTGCTGTCTGTGGTGGCTGGAGATGAAGAGATACCTGCCGTGGATATGTGAACATGAAGGGTTTGGAGAAGGAAAGTGGGGTGAGGTAGCCCGTTCCTGAACCCCACTATCATACAGTCACAACTATTGCTAGCATGCCAAGACCAAGGTGGTACCTGCTGTATGGCGTCTGGAAGGTGGACAAAGAAAAGGGGTTTGGCAAGTCCACCCTGTTCCCATTCCTTGCTTTGTGGATGTGGAGTTGAACTAAAAGCTACAATTATTGACAGGATAGTTTCAGTAATTGTCTTTCCAAGTGGCTGGTGTTTTAAGGGAACAAAAGCAGAAAATGATTATCGGGGTGGCTACAGGCTGCAGCTGCTGCTCCCAGCAGGACAGTAGGACATGAGGGTCTGCTTAGAAAGAAAGAACTTAAACAGACACCATGTGCCAGGGCCCTCTGTGTCTTTTCTTGAGGTTCTGGTGACAGAAACCCTTTCTGTCATCATAATGACTTGCTCTTTTCTGTATCCTGATGCTGCTCCAGGGTGGCCCAGCACAGGGCTGAGCTTTTTTTCAAGGATGGTCTCTGGACTTGAACTTTCTTCTCAAGTCTAGTGCTGTGTGGAAAGAGGGTTTTGCAGGGCAAACAAGCAGAGTCTGATCTGAAAATCAGGCATTTGGTACTCTTGAGACAGCACTGCTTAGGAAACTGAGAATGTTGCTCACTGGCCTCTTCTGTAGTCTGCTGGGCTTGACTTTCAGAGGCAGAAAGCCTAGGTGTCATAGGCCTAGATCTGTGTGGTAAAAAGGGGTACTTCTGGTTTCTGGTGCAGGCAGTTTGATCATACAGCATAGTCGCTGACTGCTTCTCAGTCCTTTCTGTTTAGGAGCCTTTTGGGGTGGGGAGCACTTGGAGCTATGAGCTCTTCTAACCAGTGAGAGCGTTTTTGTGCTTCTCCTCACCAACCTTGCTGTGCCAGTTCCCTGTGGGAGGTGACTTCTGGGCCTCTCCTTCCTGCTGCTTTGACTCCCTTGCCCCGGGTTCTGGGGCTCAGCTGAGGCTGTGTCCCTGAGCAGCGCCCTGATGGTGAGGCAGCAGCTCCTGGCTGCAGCCCTTTGTTTCTGCTGGGGGACTTGGGGCACGGGGCTGGCTCCAGCTGGGGGTTAGCATTCATCTCTTCTCCTGGGGCCAGAAAGCAGGACAAGGTGAGCTCTAACAATGAGAGGCTGATCCTTAAAGTGCAGGCAAAGAATTGTGACGCTTATGGAAAGCTCCTTATCGGCACAGCCTAATTGAACCGGGCAGTGGTTAACTGGCAGACACTTCTCGTTCAGCAGAAGGTTTTGATTGTTGGTCAGGCCACTGCATAATGGTGCACGCTGGGAAGGGGCATGAGTTGCTAAGGTGGGGATGTGTAGAAAATAGGACTATGGGTTTTCCAGAGACACACTCCTTCAAGCTCAACATCACGATTTCTGTAATGATGGAGGTTTAGCTATTTCAAATTGTAATGATGAAGATTTAGCAGCTTCAGGTTAACAAAAGGAATCATGTGCAAGCAGACCTGCTACTGCTGAGGCCCCCTGAGAGCATGCTAAAAATGGTAAATGCAAACAGGCTTTTCACTTAGGTCATACACTGCACACAGAGGTCTTGGTGTGTGGGCTTTGTTCCCTTGGGACAGCTCTCTCTTGGTGAGGAGTAATCCTGGCCTTAGGGTATTTTCTGCCTTTCCTTTCTGGAAGCCTTTACATGAGTCTGGGTGCTAAGCTGTCCTTAGCAGCGAAGGTGACCATACTGGTTCAGATATGGCTGGAGTTCTTTGCTGTGTTGCTACTCTTGTGGTTTTGGGGCTGTTGATCCATTGCTAATATTGCTTAGGATGTTTAGCAGTACATCAGAGCCTGCTTTATAAGGACTTCAATTGCTATTAGTACCTGGAGGAAAGCCTGAATTCCAGATATCAGCCTTCTATCTTATAGATTGCAAAAAGACTTTTTTTTTTTTTTTTTTCTCTGAGCAATGTGGGTGTACTCCTGCACCCTTGTGGAATCATCCTAAAGGGGAAAGGGACTTAATGTCTGCACTGCCTGACAAGCTAACATGCTATTCCTGGCTTTTGCAGCTTAAAGATAAGCACAAGCAGACTGGAGGCAATGTGGGAGCTATGGAGGAGCTGGAGAACGCCTTTAGCTTGGCTGAGGAGTCCTGCCCAGGCATCTCTGACAAACTGATAGCACACATGGTGGAGCGGGTACAAAGGTGAGTGCCCTTGAGAGTGCAAGCTGAGTGGAGCTGGAGTGAACTGCACCACGGTCATACCCTGTAGCTAATACCCTGTAACTATGTTCAAATTTGCTACTGAGCAGTCAGGGCACCTAAGATGTGAATACTGGTGACAGTTGACCCAATAGCCAGTGTCACTTCTTGTAAGTGTTGTCCATTTAATGGAAGCAGTTCTTCCTGCCTCGAGTCCTTTCTCACATTGAACAAGTTCCTGTGGTGTAGGTGAAAGCAGCAGAGCACAGCAAGATGCTGCTGCTCACCTTCATCCTTCATGTGACATCGTGGTGGCCCTGTTACCCGTGTGGTGAGGACAGTGCAAAATGTCATCAGGATCATTTGTGGAATAGAGAAATCTGATTCACTGTAGGGCATGTGCTTTATTGCACTACTTGTAGTCGGTTGTTTTGCTTGCTCACTTTCACGTATCAGGAATCTTTATTCCTATTGAAGGGAATTAGTTATTAAGCCAGTGAAGGAGTATAGTCCAGTAGAATTAAGCTCTGTGCTGCTCGATAGGTGCTGTGCCAAACTTGCCCCTACTACTGGCACCATGTTCAGTCACATCTCTGTAGTGCAGGCAATACTGTCAGGTCCTGCTCCCAGCTTTATTAGGCTTTATTTAGCATTAATGTGGCTTTTCCCCCTCTCACAGTAGGCCATCAGAAAATTTCCCTCTTTCCTGACTAACCAAGGAACTTTACTTCTAGCTTACTAACCAGTGAGGGGCCAAACGTTAAGTATCTTGCTGTTTGCATGGCCAAAGGAGCCACTCTGTGCTCTGGATGGTAATGGAAATCCAATCAGTGTATCCTTGAATTTGGGCTTTCTAAGCTTTTATTTCTGGTGGCTTTAAGCTGGCTTAGTTGCTGCCTTGTAGCTGAGGTGGCAATTAGGCTGTCAAGTGCAAAAAAAAACCCACACCATTAGATACTAAGGACTGGAAACGCTGACCATCCCTGAGGCTTTCTGTTACTAAGTCATTAAAGCTTTCAAGCAAATCTGCTGTGGGTTTGCTCATCCCTCAGAGCAGGAAAGAGAGCTCTCCTCTCTGTTGTTAGTAGAGGTCACAGAATGGATGTGTCGTGCTGCTGCTTGTAAAGGTTTTGGCCCCTGGCTGAGCAGGGGATGCTGAGATGTGCCTTGGGTGACTGCAGATGAGATGCTCCGTGTCTCTGACTCGTAGCAGCCTAGCAATGGCAGTGCAGGATGGGGCAGAGGCATTAGGTCGGTGCTTTTTTGGAGGTTTGTAAAATCTCAGAGCTACTTGTTTGCTTCTTGCTGTAAAACAGCAATGCTCCAAATTTCTTGTTAGCCTCGATTTAAATCTTAAGGGCATGTGGGGAAAAAAAAAAAGCACCTTCTTGGCTGTTTTGTTAAATTGTTGTGTTTTCCTTTCAAGCCTTACAGCTTTATCTAGATAGAAAAAACTAGATTTGTCTCTCAGTCCCCAGAGAGAGGGCGGTCAGGACAGTGCATATGAGCAGCCTTCAGGTGCGGGTTTTCCCTGGGCAGCAGTGACCTGCTCCCCCTCTTCTGTTCTTCCTCGCAGGTTTTCACACAGTCGGAACCACCTGACCTCTGCCCGCTGACACAGACATTCCCTGCTGCTGTTTTAAGGGGGGGAAGGATTTTTTCCAGCTTCATAAGAACTACATCTCTAATCCAGACCACCATCTGCTGTTGGATGTAACATTGTGTTACGGACTCCAGGACATTTCAGAGCCTTCATATTACACGTGTTTCCATGATAACCCAGGGTGGGGTTCGCAATGCAAGTACAATTTAGACCTTTTGCAGAGCCCATGATGGGTGGTCTAATTGTTTTTACGATGTAATCAATGCAGTTTTTAATTGTTTCCCTATGGATGTATCCATGTTGGCTTGGTTTGATTCACAGCTTGTTACTGATAAATGGCGCCTGCTGGAAGAAGGGGAGATTGTCTTCCCTTCAGTTATGTTTCAAAGTGCGATGGGTTTAGCCTCCAGCCCTTCCTAAAGAAGTGTTTGTGAGCAGTTATGTGTGAATGCAGGTATGTTTGCAAGCTCTAGATGCACTACAGCCTCTGGGAAAGTTAGAACAGCTCTCCAGTTGTTCTGGAGGATTGTTTCAACTCCTTCGTACACTAGTAAAGAGAAGCTTTTAAATTACAGCAGCAGACAGGAAAAAATGTGTAGGTTGCTGCTGCTCTTTCCTAGCTTATTTCACAAGAGGATGGGTTTGACTGCTGCTGTTTTGTCTTTGGGACATCGTTTTGTATTAAGCCTTGGTTTGTCTAATTCAGGCAACAGCAGAACTCGCCTTGGGTCTCTAGTGGCTGGGCAAAACGGTTACATTTGGTTTGGGAGCTGCTGGAGTTCCCTTCCTTGGTGCTTTCTGCAGCTGAAGGGATCAGATACTCAGCTTTTGGCAGTCCTCACCTTTAAGCTCAGTGAACACCTACTGCATGTGCTCAAATGTTGCAGAAGGATTAAAAAGGGAGTGGAGGGGAACACGACAGCCAGAGATCAGTACTGCCAGGGCTCCAGCTCTTCGAGAGGCAGTACTACACTATGTAGCAGTGCATGAGGCAAGACTCCAATTGGAGGGCTAGCAGCAATGGTGTCTGTATGCCGTGGTTGGGAGCTTGCAAAAAAAAAAAAAAAAAAAAAAAACCTCTAGGCCTCTCTCCTCCTCTTGTCACTTTACTGCTCTTCCTTCAGCCGGGGATGTAATCCTGCTGAAGCCAGGGCTCTGCTCCAGTGTGGTGGTGTTTGCTAGCAGAGGGATGAAAGCATCTGTGGCCCTAGTGCCTGCTTAGAGGTATTCTGGTAGAGCCATTTCAAGTAGCTTTGCTTTCTGTATAGTACTAGTTTATAAAACAAGTTTTTAATTCAAATTGATACCATCTATACTTTCAAGGTCTAGAAGGAGACTTAGGATAATAACTTCTGATAGCTGGTTGCTTAGCAATCTGCTCTCTAATTGTAAAGGTATTCCCATAAAGTCAGCAGGACCTGAGACATGCAGATCTTTCTGTCTGAGTGTTTGTGTGTGAATGATGTGGCTCACCCCAAAGCCACTGAGAACAACAGCTGCAGCTGTTCAGCATTATTTTTTTTACAGACAGATAGGCCACATGGTTAGCAGTAAGGCTTGGGTTTTGGTACTTTGATTCAGACCTGCGGATTGTAAGTGCTGGGCTAAAAGTAGCTCAAAAGGAGCATACATTCCCTCATCCCTGTGTGCTGCATTCACTTTAGCTTATGCCTGTCCTTTGCTGTTGCTCTCTGATGGGTAAATACAGGCTTGGCAAACACTATGCTCTCGTCTGGCAGAGAGAAGGTGCTGCTGGTTCATCTTGCTGGACAGCTGCTGCAGAGTGGTGTTTCACTGTGAGGTGAGCAGTCTTGGAACCTGTATTTATGAAGAACAGAACAAACCCATTTCTTTCCCTCTGGAGGAGGAGGAGAAGTTGTTAATGTACAGAAACAAAACTTACTGAGGTGGAAGGCAGAGGCTGCAGCCTAGCAGAAAGGGCTCCTGCTGCTTTTAAAGTTGCTGTTCATGACAGTAGCAAATTGTGTCAGTAAGGTACCTTGTATTATTACTCACATGCACTGCAGTGTAATGAGTAATTTTTTTAAAGGAAACAATCCCCACAAACTTTGTCCAGTATTCAAAGCAACAATGGTTTTAGTTTTTAAAAACGTTGAAAGGGATCTGCCACTTTCAATAAAGTAATGAAACGAAGGAAGTTGGTGTAACTTTGTTTCTTACTAGGTTAAAAAGTATTCAAGCTGTGCTTTCTTTGTATTGTGTGGTCTTCCCCTACAGCATCCAGCCATGTGTACTACCACCAGTGACTGGAGGATCAGGTGATGGTAGGTGTTCAGTCTCTGGATTAGCCATGCAAGTACCTACGAGTTATGTACTAACACCTTCAGGGTGTATCCTTCTGCTATGTTCTTTGGTTCTTCTTATACGATTCGGAAACAGCTTTTGACGTTTATGAGATGGAAAAACAAGTTAGGGTGAAGAGATTACTGGAGCATGCAAAAAATGCCTCCAAGCTGCTTGCTTAGGGTGAGGCTGGCTAGTTACCATTCATGCAGTGTCTGGTAACATAGGGTACACCTCACAGTTTAATTTTTAAAGGGTTGTGCTAGAGAAATGGACTGCTGGTTTATGGACATAATTTAAAAAAAAAGTCTATCCAATTTTCAGCAGGTAAGCTGTCAGTGCAGGTACAAATACGAGGGTATTTCACCCCAGGCAGAAAACACTGCGCTCCCCTTTTCTCACCCTGCTCTCAGAAACGTGCATTTTTCCACCTTTCCTCTCTTCTGGCAGTTAGCCATGTATAACGTCATGCTATACATGCCAGAGCACGTGAACCCAACAATGCTGCCTTCTGGCAAGCATAGCTTGCTTTTGGGGACCCCAGGGCCTCTCTGAGCCTGCTGCTACACAGCTGCTTTGGTTCCAATCACAGCCTTGAGGCGCTCCCCCTCAGCTGGTGCCACTGAACCACGACAGAGGTGAGCACTTCTGTGCCTGGGGGTCAGTGCTGTCCTGCTGCTGCTGCTGGCTCACAGCTGCTGCTGGCGGAGCTCAGAACCATAGTCCTGGCAGCCTAGTGAGGAGCTCAACCCTGGTACCAATATTTTGAAGCCTGGTGCTAGAAAAGGCTACAGAATAAACTGCCCCTAGCGGCTGCTGGCAGGGAATGTATCTGTTCCTGCAGAGGTTCCCTGCAGTAGCCCAGCAAATGGTGCTAATTGCACAGGGATGCTCTCATTAAAGAGGAAAATGCTCCTGCTGAAAGACTTCAGGTGTTACCTTGACAGAGGCACAGTCAGCACCATCCAGGAAAACCACTGAAAGTAAAAACTCATTAATCAAGAGTGAAACCTCTTCTGTCAGGCCTGAGAAAAGCAATGCTTCTGTGGCCACGCTGTCCCCTCTCCCCAGAGCGTGGCCCTTGGCAGGGATAGTGAGCTCAGGAATAAGAGGCTGAGATAGGTTTGTATCAAGATGCTATTTACTTTCAACAGTCATTCAGCTGGATTATAACATATCTAGTCAATCCACATGTGTACACCTATGACAGTTATTTTTTTTAAAAAAGACACTAATAAATTAAGTACATATAACTTACAGGGACAATGGTCATTGTGACAGTGGTAGTGAAGAGTGGATCTACAGTCACCTGTCTTCCCTACAAGGCAAATGCCAAGTGAGCAGTCTGGAAAATTCCTCTTAAGCCTCCTACATGCAGTCTCAGACCACAACCCCTAACCAGCCTTGGAGAATGCACAGGTCGGCCTCTGTATGTCCCATTTTCACAGAGATCTCAGCAATCCTCCATCCTCACAACAAGCAACACTTTCTTTTGTCTTTCACTACACTACTTCCTTGTTCCTTTTTCTACTATGCAAATACTAAAATAAAAGCTCATCAAAACCATGTCCAACAGCAGTATATGGCATTTACCTTACTTCAGTCCATCGGTAGAAGCAAACAAATATGACAGCTTTACAAAAACAAACTGCAACCATTTCAGCTTTAATACAGAGATTTAATAGAGTCCTCACACACTAATTCTCCATCTAGAATCCAGTGACTTTTACACCTTCATTAGAAATGGAAGATGGATCCCACCCCATATTTAAAGGTATGAACAGGGATTTTCAAAAGTCTTTATGTAACAGAAGCACAAGCAACAGTGACTTTCAGAGAACCTTGTTCTCCTGTATTGCTTAAATGCCTTGAAAATATCACCCACATAAGGGTGACGAGTGTTTGCCATCCCATGCCTTAAGTAATGCCTACTACAGGATAAAAGAACTCTGGAGCTGTGATAAGAGAATAGCAAGTGACCCTCTCAGCATGCACCATAGCAGAGTTTGGAGAAAAAACCATGCACCCTACCTGTACCAACCCGCAATATACTGACATCTCAACAGCTGAGTTCATTCCTCCCCCTTCCCCTGGAAAATCATTGTCTTGGCAGCTTCCAAGTAGCAGAACTGTTCTCTAAGAGCTGCTGTTTCTGCTCCCAATGAACTCTTCAAGCTGTATGTATCTGTGGGTCCCCCGTTAGTCTAAGGCGAGTATGCCGGCAGGTTGATGTTAACAGCAGCAAGATTGGCTGTGCAGCCAGCCGCGAGCATCCAGGGAAGGGAACTGCTGGGAGCCACAGCAAGCCTGACACCAGCACTGTGAGCTGGTCACACCACTGACAGCCACTGGTTTCCTCCCACACGTGCCGATCATCCAGTCAAAACGTAAAAACAAATTGGTGTTTGCCTTCAGGGCAGGCAAGGGTGTTACTGTACAGGTACAACTGGACCAATATGCCTTCCACAATGTGTGCACACCAAAGCTCTGCGGTTGTTAGGTTCTCTCTAAGTGGGTTCAACTGGAGCAGACCTGAGCCTCTCCCATACCCTTCAGAGTGGATGTGATCCCTGTCTGCAACTCCCTAGCTCCCCTGTTCCATACCAGGTGGAAATGAGCTTCCTGGTTCTTTGCTTTCTCAACTCCAGAGACTCCTGTTTCCACCCGCATCTTTTCCTGATGTTTATGGCAGAGATCCAGCTCTGCCCCGCTTCAGTCTGAGTGACTATCCTTCTTGTCCTGGGGAAGCAAGAGACTTGACCTTGCAGGAGAGCTGGTTGCCCTCTTGATCACCTCCATCCACCTGGCAAGAAAGGAGTTACAGGGCATTAGAAGTGCTTAGCCCCTCCCTCACCGACACAATCTCATGCTTTTGTTGTGAGTAGGATTACTTTTACCAAACCTCATGAAACATCTGTTTCCCACCACAGAGTTGTGGCAAATACACTGCAGAACATGGCTGCCTGTTCAAGGAACAGCTCTACAATGCTTTGAGCTCCCAAGAGCTTTTATTAGAGCAAATCATGTTCTCTTATAACTGTACAGGAAGTGTTTATCTGAGGAGGACGAGCTACCAACATTTTTCTTAGTGGTATGGATTGTTTTTCTTACAATCAGCTAGGTTACAGACTTGCTCATATGGCATGAAACAAAGCAACGATGAAGGAAACAATACAAACAGCAACTGTGAATTACATTTTTTCCTCTTGAAATTACTCTATGAAACCAGTGGATTAAAGAACACAACTCTGCTGTCTCAGGTAACTGATATGTATGCTGCTCACAAGTGTGTGATGCTCTTCCCAAGGAAGGGGGAAGTACATGGTGTTTTCTCTTTCTGACTAAAAGCACACTCAAACAAACAAGCATAAACCTCAAGAAATACCCTGCAAGGCAAAAAGCAACACAAGGGTTTTAAACAGCTAACGTAATAGTGAAGTTTTGTATGTGATGGATTTTAAACACAGTTCACTTTGGACTGTATGTGTAAGCCCCTGAAAAGCTTTATTACAGAGAAAGCAGTAAACTGAAAAGCACCACAGCACTCACTGCTCTCAGCCTTGTGTTATAACTTCTGTTTCTTTAGAGACTGAGAGGAGGAAAAAAAAAAAAGGTATTCTTACCAGAATTTTTAATGAACTATAAATCTGACTCCCTAGACCCAGTGGGGCTGAGCATCTCACAGCCCTTCCATCCATGTTGCTCCCCAGCCTCAAGAAAGCTTCAGACTGGAGAGAAAGCAGAGCCAACAGCTCTAGGTGTAACCACCAGCCTTCCCGTGCAAGGACAGGGGTTCTGGTTATGGGTACGAAGAGGAAGGAAACTTCATTACTGAGAATGTGCTGGGTGTTCGGTAAGGTCACTCAGACCAGGAAGTAGTTGGGAGTAAAGAGAGGGCTCTGCATTATCAACCAGTGAGTTAACAGCACGTTATATACTAAGAAATATATAGAGAAAAAAACATAAAATTACCTCTCAAAGGTGTATTTGCTCTCAGCCCTGAAGAAATACACGTGGGATTTGAACTGCAGCTTGAAGACATAATCCTTCTGAATGCCATCTGCCTCTACAGGGGAGCTGACTGCATAGCCAAGCAGCGGGAGACTGGCCAAGGGATAATCATCCTGGAAGAGCCAAACAGCACGGCCGTAATGCGAGACATCCCCTGCCACACAGCTCCCAACACTCTGCTGCGCTGTAGAGTTCAGGGGCTTTGTATTTTTGCTTAGGAGCAAATGGGAGGAGGAGCTGCCTCTATCTCTCATGAAGCCTGTGCTAGGTGGTAAGATTTCCCCCAGCTCCTCGCACTGTATTACAAGAGTTACTTGCTGCTCTTCCCCTGCTCTCCACTGCCTGCTGGGCTCTCCCTTTTCCCCTCCTCAGCAACTCTCTGGAATCCCAAGCACAGATCTAACTTGAAAGCTAAAATATCTTTCCCAAAAGAAGTACGCCCCCAAGAAGCCAGAAAAGAATAAACAGGTTTGGGGGTTAATAAAATGAAAAGGCAGGCATTGCACTGCAGCACAGCTCGTTACAAAACACAGGTGCTGAATACACCCTGACAGAGAAATTCCTGATGCCTGCGTAGCTGTTAACTGTGCTGCAGCCCCCAGGTGAGAGCAGGTAAGAGACAGAGACTGCCAGAAGGCTGCTAATTCCCTGACCTCCCTTAGTGGAAGCATCGTGAGACCTCTTTCCCCTCAAATATAAAAGGTGAGCACCATTAACACAAACTGAAATCTTGCTTACAAGCTGCAAGGAGGGCCTGCAGCCTTACAGAGCCTTGCTTCATTAATTACTACCTAGTCTTTCACTGGTTACTCTCCAAATCACAACGAGAAGGGCCTGTAGCTGAAAGCAAAAGATCTCCAGGGTCCCCGCACCACCCCAAACACCATCCCTCAGTTATGTTGGCTCACCTGGTGCGTTTTGTAGAAGAACAGGCAGAAGTTGGTGAAGACGACCCACAGTTTCTGCCACCCGTTGCTGTTTTTGAACTTCCTCAGCAAGTACCCAGAGAGCTGGTTCTAGCACAGAATGAAAAAGAAAACTGCCATGAAACCACAGATCCCTGTTTTTGGGAAAGATAAGTCAGCTGATGCAGTTAAAGAGCTTGAGGCTCTCGGATATAACTGTTTCTGCATAAAACAGCACTTGCTGCCATGTTTTGAAAGGCCTCCAGGATATTTCATATGGTAACTGAATGTATCTTCAGATCACCAATTCTAGGAAACAACCCTGCTCTGTTCACATGCAAGTGACGAGCAAACTAGCAATCTCTCTCCCCTGATATGAAGTTACTTGATGTTGAACTGCTCACTGGATCTCAGTGTCACATCAGGCAGCACATGGCAGAGTGCCACGCAGACTCTGCTGTCCAGCCCCCACTGTCCTCTGCACTCTATGGCCAGGGAAACAGCGAGAGCCACAAGGGCGTTCATCCCTTTAGTCACTTTTTTTTTTTTCATGCAAAAAAAAAAATAAGTACAAGACACTGCGTGAGAAAGAAAATAAAGCAGCAGAGGAAACAAAGGCTGGTGATGGAAGCCAGAGCTGTGGACAGGAAGGCAGCAGCTAGCTAAGCCAAGCCCCACGTGAAAAGCAGGCTGCAGGGAAGTGCTGTGCTAGTTAAATGTTGCCATCCTGGAGGCAGTCACCCAACATTTGGCCAGGGGGGGTAAGGAAACCTACAGCATGGAATGAAAGCAAATGGATTTTAAAATTAGAGAAAGACAGCACACAGCAGAATTACACAGAGAACCACTCTGAGAAGCAGAAATAGAAGGAAATCCTGTACCAATGAGGCAACATTGCAACTCCTCTGCTGGATAACTGGGGCATCCTCGTGCTAGCACAACACACGGGTTCAACTAAGCAATTATGGAGTGAGACGTTGCACATTTTACTTGGCATCCCATGGCTCCTCCCACCAGCGCAGAACTTGAGAGGCATTTTTACCTGGATCATGCACAGGTAATCAGACAGGGATAGGCTCTGGTTCCGGTACCAACAAACATGGGTGATTGTGTTGGGCCGTTGGGCCTGGCCCAGCAAATAGCGAGGAGGAAGCTCTGGAGAAACAGCAAGAGAGCAGAAAACTGAGCAGAGAAAAGGGGGAGAGAAAGAGAAAAACAGACCATTAGGATAAGAAAAGTGACGCCTGTTAAAGGAAAATGGATCGTGGAAAAAAATGATGGTGTTAGAACACAAAACAGAACGATGTGAGAGGATGCTGCAGGAATTCACAGGTTTAATCCCAGAGCCTGTGGGGCAGGTATTGTTATAGGGATACAGAACAGTGAGAAGGTGCTTCTCCCAAGGGTATCATCAAGGAAAGGAAGGCTTCTTCCCTCCAATAGAAACCACCACCTTTGCTGGTTGTAATGCCCAACTTCTGGACCCTAAGCCTGTAATCCATAAGAGCTCCCTTACTGAGCTACTAGTACATACACACACCATGGAAACGCAGAAGCCTCACTGCCCAACTTAAATACTTCCACTAAACAAAAAAATACCTTAACTGCAGGGCAAGGGAAGCACAAAATACACAATACATTGTCTTATTGCTGTTTGGCTAGTGAGTAACCTCCTTTTTCTCTTCTTGGTACTTAGGGTATCTCCCACTTCTGGAAATCTTCCAAGTATGCCAGCCTCCAGGAAGGTTTCCTAGCCAATTAAACCCGCTGAACTGCCTCCTAATGTTAAACTGAGATGCCAGTGCAAGCAGCACGCAGAACAGACATCTGTCTCAAAACGTGCAGGACTCAGAAACAAAACGTGCCATCAGTGCTGCCCCAAGCCACGCCAAGGGTCAGACCCAGCAGAACAGCAGCGCAGCAAACACATAATAAAGCTCTGTTCAGCCTAACCCAATACCGGTCTAAACTCCCCCTGCAAGGCTCATTAAACCCAAATGAATCATTCAGGCCTCGGATATCGTGGTTTCCTATGAAATTTCCCTCCTTCAGCACATTTTCTGAAACAAAGGCCTGCTGCAGGGACAGCGCGGTGCACGTGCTTGGCGGACACGCAGACATGCACGAAGGTGAGCAAACATGCAGCGGCCTTCTCATCACCCATGCGCTCCCGCAGACAGCAGAAGTGCTTCAATGGCAAAATGGAGCATGTAGTGGAGGATGAGCAGAGGCTGAGCGAGCCAAGACGGACAGAGGAAGACGTGAGAGCTGCGCCCTGCGGGGTACCTCAACAGCCACACTGTGGTCAGTCATGGAGACGCTGGTGTTGCGGTACCAGCACACGTGCATGGTTGTGTTGGCACGGTGATGGCTCTGCCTGTCCAAGGAGCTACGAGAAGAGTGTATGTCATCTTCGGACTCCTGTTCTAGAGAGACCTCATCAGAGGATCCTGGGGGAGGAGAATTCAGCAGCGGTTTAAGAAAACTGTGCAATACAAAGAGCAAGAGGAACAGGGATTCCTGTAAAAAAAACAACTGTCTTTCCTCTTGCAATGGCCCATTTTTAAAACACATCAATCTGAATGTTACCCAACTCCTAAAAGTCACTCTGAACAGCTAATTTTGGCTTTCATTGCTCAGCTCTGCTTGGGGCAGCTGATTCAATGTTCTAGGGCAAGGGAGGAAAGATAAAAAAGCAACGAACAAAAACCCCACACTTCACCTTCAGCTGATCCTTAGTGAGGAACAGAAAGTGCTCTAGGAAGGGATACTACAAATTTCACCACATCCATGACACCAGAGATATGCACAAATAACGCTGGGCTATAAAACAAGTTGTTGAACTCCAAAGACACCACTGAATTTAAGGACAAGAAAACACAACCTGGTTAAACGGAGAAAGTATCTATAGAAGAGATGAGTAAGGACCTTACAAAATTAACAATTCTGCAGCTGGAGCATCTCTGCTGCAATTAGAGCTACCAGCAACATCAGTCAAGGACGACAAGCGTATTTACTTGTCGTATTTACTAAGACATAACAAGAGTACAAGAGCTCTCCAATACCATATGAACAATAAAATATTCCATTTATGTCATCAAATTTACAATAGGAAAAATGAGAAGGACTCGATGCCTGACACATTTCAAGAAGGCAAGAAACATCGCTTACTGTTGGAGCGATTGCATACGGAGTTGTCCAGAAGCATATCAGATTTCTCAGTAGATTTCTTGGCCATTTCAATTGCCATGTTAAGGTCTTCCATCCACTTTCCCATCTCCAAGCGGGTGCTGCAAGACAAACAGTGTGAATGGTGACCACCTCAGCCTGGAGCCATGGCAAAGTGCAAGATTCCTAAACAAAGGCAAAAGTCACTGTCCAATGAGCAGTCCCTTTCCATTAAAATAAAATCAGAAAATTCCTCCAGAACACCAACTTTTCAGACAGGAAGCTGACTTCACATAGCACTCACCACTACCTTCAAGCCTTGAAACAAGATTAAAATAACCATTTTAAAACTTGGGCTTCACAAGAAAGAGAATGAATAGGCAGCCAAAGGGCCATATAATATCCCCATGCAGACCTGCCAGAATAATTTCAATAATAGCTATTGTTCAAGACAAGGTTATTACCCAGCAGAGAAGCCTATGAATTTTACATTTAGTGCTCTAATTCAGTACTTTAGCGTACCCAACTCCAGCTGCCTTTTAGGGGACAAAGCCTTCTAAAGCTGATCCTGAGAGAACAGGTGTAGTAGATATCTTAAAGTACATTTCAGATAAAAAGGCAAAAAAAAAAGTACAATATTGAAGAATATCACTGAAATACAAGCATGTATGGTGTTTGGACGCCAAACACAAAGTGATAAACTAAAAAGGCAGCACAGTCTTAGTCAAATATTTTGCATACCTTGTCCTTTACAGCATGAATTGGTCAGGTTATCAAAAAGATCTATAAAATTCATACATCAGCATACCAAGATGAATTACGCTATCTTCAGATGGATTTACTTGTGGTCAAGCAGAGCAACTTGCCTGATTGACAGCTGAATTAAAGTCTAGGATTTGTGCATTATCTTATGTATTCCATTGTGAGCATTTACAAAACCATTGCACATAAGCAAAGCCTAATTCTACACGTTGCACTTCTAAATGTGCTATCAGTCCTCCTTGCCCACCTTTTTTAACCATTCAAAACACAGCAGTGTGAGTTACTGCAGAGACAGTTTTGGTGCAAAGGTGGTTTGGCATATTCTCTCCCTTACGTGGTGAACATCCTGAGTGCTGCCAACTAAATCCTGTCATTTCTGAGCATTCTCACACTTGGGAACTAGCACCAGCTGATGCAGAAACTGCTTCCCACAGAGACTGCTGGGTCCCAGTGGTGCTGCTCTCATCCTCCCCACCTCAGGCTTTTCTTGAGCTGTTGTAGCTGCACCTGCCTGATGCAGTAATTCCTCACACCAAGCTCGCTGCGTAAGTGACACTGACAAGAGATCAGTTCTCTCTCTCCAAGCAAGCCTTTACTTTTCTTCTCATCTCCCAGCTCCCTCTCCTCCTTGCATCAATTTGCATGTTCTGGATTTTAATTCTTTTTGGTATTCTAAAATATTCGTATGCTCACATTTCAGTTTGTCTTCTGCTTTACAGCAGTTGTTTAGAGGATGCCACTGGCAACTCAGCTAACTAGAAAACAACGCAATAGCAACATTATTGCTGCTGCTGTGTTTAATAATACACCGTTCTTTTAGATAAACTACTCCTTCCTAAAGCACAGTATTGATAAAGGAATTGTGAGGTGTCATGCATTTGTTCTGAAGTTATGTTTTCCAAAGGACACAAGAAACACTCCTATCTCTACACCAAATCATCAAACAATAACTCTTTGGAGAAGGTATCTCTCAAACCTACATGCAGTTGAGGACAATAAACGTTACCTTGCTGCCACTACTATGGTTTTTTGTGCTGAATAGATTGTGAAGCAGTGTGGGACAGCCCATTCATTCTCACTCTCCTCCACCTGCAGAAAAAGAAAAGGCTTTTCTCATCACCGTTCAGTGATTGGTAAAGACTAAAAATTCTTCTCTTTGGCTGGCTAGGAATTCGAGTCACGGTATGACTAAAACTCAGTTGCAGGAAATGCAAAAACAGCTGCTCTTTTATGACTAACACCTACTTTAAGTCTGTTTTTGCTCTCTATAAAAATCTTTATGGTGTATTTCTAGTGCCATATCTCTAGCTGCACAGCACAACATTCAACAGGGTGAAGAAAGGAGGATTCTGAGCAGGATTCAGCTTACTACTTACCGGTGGGTCAAGCACTATCAGCTGCATATCAAACACAAAAAGAACAATCCCATTAGAATATGGGGAGCAGGGACACAAGAGGATTGATTTTTTTGCCTAAGTATGTACACAGCAAAAAAAGAAAAAAATCCATATTCCCAGATAAGCTTCTTGGTGTGGCATGAAAATTAATGGTCAAACGTGCTCCAGCTTCTTTGCTAATGAGATAGAAGGAATAAACTTATCCATGTAGACAAATCTTTGTTTAGCACATAGGCTGAGGCACATGAAGGTCCAGCTCATGACCAGCAGTACCACAGCTGCTCCCACTAGCCTGAAAGGTGTTTTCTGGTTCAGCCATCACATCCCTGAAGCAATGCCTCAACCTGACTTAAAGCATCCCAGTGCATAAGGAAATGATTTTGCAATTTCACACTACTTACCAACATCCCATGCAGAGGAAGATGTCCATGAATTTTGAATTGATTTGTCCCTGTAACCCCTTTGCTTGTGTACAGTAACATATCTGAGAACTGAAAAACAGAGGAAGAATACAATCAATATTCTGCAAACAGCAGGTTGTAACAAGCATTTTTGACATTTTAAAAATCTGTTGTTTAAACATTATAGACACAGGGAAAACCACCATTTCATCACCACTTTGGCCTGCTTTCCTTAAAACAATACTATTGTTTATTTAGAGAGCACAGAGAGGACAATCACAGTCACCCTCTATAAGAAAACCTTCAGAGTAAAATTTTAGCTATGATTACTTATTTTCATCATAAACACACAAGAACACACTTTCCACAACAGCTTTATCTTGAAGACCTTGAGCAGTCAGCAGTAAAGCAAAAGTAGTACCCACCAGAAAGAACATCCGCTGCTGTAAACCCTTCTTTGTGAGCTTGTACAGGCAACCTTCGCGGATAAATTCCTGCAGAGGAAAAGTAAAAGTAAGGCAAAGCTTTATCTTTCCCAAACACAGAACTTTTATGGTTCTTTGTTTTCATCCCGGAGTGTACAGATGTTGATTGGTAGCCAGCAATGATCCCAAACAGATTTGTTAAACGCCAAATATCATTCCTTCTGTTTGGTAACATGAATCAGCTCCTTGCTGCAGCCAGCACTTAAATCAGCGAAGCAAGAGAAGGAAATCGAGCAGAGTTCCTGTTGGATTTCAGCAGTTCACCTATTGCACTTACATCCCAATGCAGTGATTGCCATCACATCCCAGAAGCATAAGCGATGCTCCTGTGCTTATGCTCAGTATATCTAGCAAAAACAAACAAACATAAAAACCAAGCAGGAACTAACCAAGCTCCCACAAAACCAGTCACCAATGTGGCTTTGTCCAGTGATGCTCCTCTCACCACTGCTGTTGCCATGTGGTCTCAGTCCACAAAGAGAGATTGCATCAGACACCCATAAGCAGAGTTGGCAGTGGACTTGTATCGAGTCCATGACATACTGCTTCCCAACCAAACACAGAGTGCCACATCCCAGCACACCCAGTTTCTGCCATATCGGAAACATGAAACTGTAGCCAGAGTAAGCAGAAGCATTTTTATGTATTTCCCTATGGTATCACCAAGGGCTAAATGTGACCTGCTATGAAGACAGTTATTATACGAAGCCTTTACAGGCACTCTGGTAGAGGTGGCTGCAGTAAATACATTGTTGAAATGGATTCCTTGGCAATAAAAACAAGAAAGGCTGTAGAAACTAAGCAAAGTTACTTACCCTCCCAGGTGCCGTGAGATTATCTATACCAATCAAGTCGTGCTGTAGCTCTGTCAGTTTCTGGAAATTCTCCAAGCGGATAAGACTGTGCTGTAGCTGAGAGGTCATCTCTGTGACTTCCTTCAGTGCATCTGTAGGGAAAACAGCACCAAATGGATCAGAATAGAGGAGACAAACTCAGGCCACAAATTTTAACCCTGGAAAAATGAATCTGAAATCAATAGCCAGATTTATTCTTGAGAAACATTTCATAGCTACATAGGGACAAAACAGATTAATTAGGAACTGCAAAGTGCTTCCTATGCTTCTGGAGATTATTTGGTATATGAGACTTAGCACAACTAAAAAGTAATTACCATATAGCCAAAAGTCAATTCCAAAATTAAGAACAACTATTTCTGCCAAAGATTACTTTATAAAAAATAAAATGAAATCTGCAAATGAAACAGTTTCTTTGAAAGTTCTCTCTTGCATTTTCCAAACTAACAGTTAAGGTAATTTTCTATCTGTTGCAGAAAAATTCAGAGCCCTGCACCAGAGCACAGCAGGAGACTGGCAAAGCCTCCTACTCAAAAATTTTAAAGAAGAACAAAATTAATTTTTAAACATAGCCTGAACATGTTTTGAACTAAGCTGCCTTCTGACAGTTTTCTGCTTGATGTATTCTACTTTTTTCTCAGATATTTAAATTAGAGAATTCACTTAGGAGTTGTGTTTTCAACAACCTACATCAAAACTTCTGTATATTTCTCGCAGTCATATATGAGATTAAGAGATCCTGAATGGAGAAAATAATAGTTTACATTGAGTGTGCAGACAGAAGTAATGCTTACTGTCTCCTGAAGGGTACCTGCAAAATTTGGTATGTACAGGGGAATGGGATTGTGCCTAGCACATATACAGCTGAGTGCTCACTCACTCCGGCAGTCTGCAAAGTCCCGGTGCTCTGCTGTGTAGTGCTTGCAAAGTCTCCCCAAGATCAGCTTGTAGTGCATTAGTCTCTGGATTGGTTTGAGCAAAAAAGTGTTGAGTGGCAGATAGCAAACTTTCTGCAGCTCAAACTCCTTATAAACCATTTCCAGCTTCTTTAGGCGTTTAGTTGCTTTCTCCAGTTCTGTCAGGACCTCATCATGCTTCTGCAAGTAACTTGTAAACTCCTGTTGAATCATAAAAATCTCAGATTAATGGAAAACAGTCTTCTACAGACTTCACAGTGAATAAGAAACAACTTTTCCCCTCTTTACTTCTGTCTCAGACCATGACTTTGTAATCCAAGACTGCATACACTGTCATAAATACTGACAAAAAGCAGCATTGACTACATTATATGTTTTAACCACTTTGTTAAAAAAGCAGTATTAAAATTAATATTTGCTTGATTGTCAACTGTTTGCTATGTATGTCAGCTGGGCTGATGTTTGCCTTTTATGAAAACTGCCGCTACTATCACCAGTTAATGCTTTTCCATTCCAAGACAATTATTGTTGATTACTGACTTCTTTCAAGTTAGGACAGGCAGAAGTGAGCTGAGGAATAATCGTTCCTCTACAGCAACACAAATGTGACTGTCCCACAAAGGTCCTCTAGGTCCTCCTAGTGAAGCTAATTTAACAATCTTTCCTTGTCTTACACTGAGTAGCCAAAAAACATATAGCCTTTCCTCAAGGTAAAATTAGGTGGTCAAATAAGCAGCAGTTGTATAAATCCTCGTTGTAAATATTATGTTTTATTTTTATTTAGCAACATTAATTGTTTGCAAGTCATTTCAAGATAAGTTAAAATCCTAAACCTTGAAGTATCATCCTTGACAACAGGACAAAAATGAATCAACAACGCTGAGATTCCATTATTTAAATCCTTAGCTACCTTTAGAGTACGCATATTCCTGAGCATGACATCTCCAATGCGTTGATAATCTCCTTTCATGTGAGCATTGGTTTTTCCTTCCCTGAAATGCATGTACAAAGATGAATTAAGAAAATGCAGTCCATGAGAGAGGAAGACATTTCCATTTCCTCCCTCCAATCCACCCTTTACTTCAAGACAGAATCTTTGAGAAAGGCTTCCCAAGTATCTGCATATTTAAGAACTACTTTTGTAAAGTTAAGGGAAGCAGTACTAATGTTAATCCTTCCTCTACCCATTTGTAGCTGCATTTCCTTTCCCTGCATTTCTTAGCATTTCCATTTCACTGCTTGGTTTGAAAATTTGGTACAGTAAATGTGGAAGCAACATGTAGTAACAAAAACAAATTCTGAATGGAAATTAGATTCTTTATATATTACATCTCAGGCCAGGAGAAGGTAATACATAGATTAAAGGATGCTCTTTAAAGTAAATTGTGCTGCAAGACTGAACTCTAATTATAAAAAGTATTTTCCAGATTTTCACCAGAGATTCATTAACTGGAAGATATTGAAAAAGCTCACACATTATCTTTTTGACCTTGCGTTCCTTCTCTTTTCTAAGGCTAGAGAAATAACAAGAAGTTATATTACAAAAACCTTGGTCTGGCACACAACTCATATGAATACAGGATAGCACCTACAAGACAGTGCTTGGAAATTTTACTTATTTATTTTTTAATTATAATGGATTAAAATATTTTCACTGACTCTAAGTAGAAGTACCAATTCAAATACAGACAAAGTACATTTTTGATGTGAGGACATAAAAGGTTCTCTCTGACCGTTGGCCATGCACTGCACTATTAATGCTTACCAGAGCGATAACCTTTGCTCAATTTCTTTCAGAAACCCTCGATGAAACTCATAAATTGGGTCTATGTTAGAGAAGAGTAATGTCATCAGGCCTTCTGGCATAGCATTCTCCTTGATGACTGCACTGCGAAACCACTGCAGGAAGAATCATAAATTACGTTTTTTTTCTCTGTTTAAGAAACGTACTCTATTTAAGGAATTTATCACCAGCATAAACATTTCTGCTTCTGCAGGGATGGGGGAAGGAGAAAGTGTAGGAACAAGGAAACAGCAGAAAGGAAGAAGAAACATTCAGGGAAGATCAGAGAAAGATGAAAAGATGTTATTCCTTTCCTTGCCAAACATTACAAATATGAGGCTTCTTGTTGTTTCCAGGCATAAGCATGTTTTTTAATGCAATGATGAAATGGTTGGTAATGACTCTGAGGCACAGCGAATTACAGAGTAACTGCCACAGATGATGTTTTATGTCTGCTTTTACTTCAAGGCAGAACCACAGCTCTTTCATAAAACTTGTAGCCATGTACAAGTTATTTAGCAGCTCAAGTTGTGTGTCACATATGGCCCTTTATTTTAAATCACTTTTAGTTCCCAGCTTTCTGTCAGGGATGGGAACATGACAGAAATCCTCTGAGGTACCATATGTTCCCCAGCCTTTTAGGAAAGTTCTGGGAAGTCTGTAGGAGGAACCTCAGTGAGATGATGCTCACTGAATTCTCACAAAACACAACTGACGATGTATGGCACAAAGAGCACAAACTTCTCTTTGATGAAATTAAAGCAATCATTTGTAGAAACACAGCAGCCACCTCATGTTCAAGTCTGGAATAAGTAGAGAAATAGCTCTTAAAGAGTTGGAAACAAAGCTGTCATCCAAGTCATCCAAAGCTGTCATCCAACTCAGTCAGCTACTCTGGTCTTTCTCGCCTCCTTAAAATGAGGAGGGGTAAAAAAAAAATAATAATAATTAAGAACTAAACCTCTCAAAACTCCATGGATCCTTAGTACTCTTTGAAATTGTCATCTACTCTCATAATACTAAGTTTCACAAGGAATCCCAAGGTGATGACAGCTAGATTATAAGCAGAGCTGACAGCAACAGCGAAGCTGAATACACAACATTTTTAGGCTATCCTGATGTACTCCGTGTTCAGAATTTTCTAAGAGAGATTTTGCCTAAACCACAGAAATTACAAGATGTAGCTATTCAAGCTAATGATAAAGAAGTCTAAAGACGATATCTGCTCTCCCACACAAGGGCCTATATAACAAGATCCTTGAGCTACATGGCTCAAGGATCACGTTTTATTGGAAGACCTTCTTCTGCTATCTGGAAGAAATTCCAAATTCTTCCAAATTAATTATTACAAATCTTAAGAAAAAGCATTAAAGAAAGCTAAAACCACTTACCACTGTAATAACTTCCAGGTCCTTTAAATATGTCCGTTCTGTAGCAAGAATCTCTTTCGCTATGAAGTATGCCTTGTCAGTTGGATAGCGCTGAAAGAATACAAAATGATCAAATGATATTGTGATGTGTGTGAATAGATATCGTGATACTGTGTGATTCTGTACTGTGTTGAGAATCATCTTGAACATTTCACTTCTTCTCAAGTGTCCTTTCAAATAGTTTCAGCACAAGGATGAACCCTTTTTACAATCTACCATACAGTTACAGCCCAAAATGTACCAAGTACACTGTTTTATACTAAATATGCATCAACTGTTTCCCAAAAATAGCTCATCTTGGGAAGCAGCATCTCATTTCCATTCCAAGGTAGAAAAGACAGGTTGTGAGAAGAGCTTCCTGCTGCTCTGGGGCCCTCTGCAGTGAGCTCCTGCTAAAACACCAGAAGGTCATACCAGCAACCAAAACAGAATCCACCAATACCAACAAGGCAGGGGGAGACCCCTGCCCTAACAATGAGGCTTGATTAAATCTTCAGCACTGAAGTTTTTAACATTAATAACCAAACACATTCATTTTCAAAAAAAAAAAAAAAAAATGCAATCAACATTCAGTGACCAGAAAGCATAACTCCTCACCTGAAATGATCATTTCACTCATCAAGTAAATAAATTCTCTGGAGCGTCATTATCTCACCTTACGTTTCATTTCGTCATCCTCTTCTATCCTGGCACCGCCAGCGTCACTGAGGACCGGACTCAGAAGAGGAGATGAACCCTGGCCAGCTGCATTCAAATTCACCTGAAACACTGTGTTCAAGCCCAGGGGACTCTTCAGCACAAGTGAGGAGAGCTGAGAATGGTCTGCTGGGAGGCCTAGAGGGGAAGAGAATGAGAAGATGGAGCGGAAAAAGAGAAAAATATTTTTGAAGATACTATATCTAAGACAATTACCCACTGTTAGCGTAAACCATAATTGCTATTTCAGAACATATATATGTGTATATATATATATGTATATATAAAAGGAACATACATCCAAATACTTAAGCATGTTTTTCAACGTAAACAGAGTTTTCTGTGCAAACCAGCTGTTATGTAGCTGTGCAGTATGGACAGATGCCTTCAGAACTACATTTATTGGTACAGATAAATTGCTTACAGTCTAGGAAGAAGTGCTCAAATCCCACTGGATTTTGTTGCGTAACAGGGTTCACAACATAAGATCATACTGCAAATAGCAAGAACACACCTTTTCATTCTTCTTTTTCTAAAATAAGAATTACTTTCGACCACAGCAAAATCTAGGATAAATCCTTGTGCTACTTCCCTCTCCAGAAAAAATCCAGAAGACAAAGCTAGTAAGAAATACATTCTGAATTCAGGGAATCTCCAAAACTGTATTCATGGGAGAGGAAAACAATTGTAGACAAAAAGGGACCACATGACAGATTTCATTCCTGGCTCTTCTGCTATGCGTACAAATGGAATAATCCACTGATCTCAGGAAACCAAATTTGCAGCACTACGTAAAATGAGCATTTTAACTGGATGGATACAACCCCGCACACAGCAAAGCATGTCTGAAAGCGGAGCAGCATGTGCTGCCTTGGTCTGGATTGGTAATTTTTTTTTTTTAATTTATGGACTCTTTAAAGATTTCCAAAACTTAAATAAGCCACCACTACAGTGAATTTAAAGCCCATTACTAGCAGGTAGCTGCTGTCCTCCATTTTGCAGACTTCCTAGACACAACATGCAGACCCCCATGGGGCCCTGCAGTGAGCACGACTGTTCAAAACCTGCTTTTTAGGACCAAATGAAGGTAACGGATACTCCAATTATTCACGCTAGAGCTATGACATTCCTACCTAAATTACCTTTTTTTTCCCCCCCCCCATGATAAACAGCCAAGCTTCATCAGATCAGACAACTAAGCAGGCACTTAGCACTTCAGTATCTCTCACTTCTACTGCACTGTTCAAACATTCAGTCACTCTTGCAACACTCCCTGGCGTTATTTTTTGCATTCCAGGCAGAAAGGAAGGGCTAAATCACCTGACCAAAGGCCAACAGAAAACAGACAGCAAAGCCAAAAACGTGAGCTGCACTATCAGCCCTGAGCCTCGAGCTGCACCTCCCCAGGCATCAGCCTGAGCAGTTCCCACAGGCATTTCTGAAATTTCCTTCAGTTTGGATTTTCTTGTCCTGACAACTGCTAACTCCTGTCCCCCAGGGAATTCACACAGAGAGCATGTTGACATCTCCTACACCTTCCTTCCGTATTATCACTCCCAAAGCAGATTCAACTTCGCACGACTTCTGCATGAGACCTTTGTATTAACCCTCACATTGGCTTCACTAGTCGTCCTCTTCCCGTTGCCAAACCAGTTAAAAATCGCCTCAAAAAATCTTTTCAGACACACACACCCCACGGCACACGTGCTGGGGGAGAAGTATGAGCTTTCTCGCTCCCAGCGGGCAGGAGCCAGCTGCTGCTCTTTGGCTCAGGAAGCAAAACCACTTAAATGCGCAGTTGCGGCATGACAGTGACGAGGAAGCTGAAGTGCGTAATTTTCACATTGACAAATGCAGGAAGCTAAACAGTGCTGCGCTCGGTCACCTGGAAGAGATTCAGCTGATTAAGGCTGCGGAGTTAACTATTAATACACTAGCCAAGCAAAGGCATTCTGGAGCGCACGTTGCTCCTGCCCGTGCATTTCCTTCATTCCAGCTACTTTTAATGTTAACACCGGGAAGCGACAACGTCTGACATTTGTTTCACCCACGCGGGGCCAAGAGGCTGTTGGAAGGCTGCTTTTCCGTGTCACGGACGGTGAAACTGCTTCAGAACGAAAAGGTAACCAGTGCTAGAGGCTCTTTAAATTCCTGGAGTTTAACACCATGTGGCCACACGTTCCAGAAGCTTTCATATTAGTTACTTCTGGGTAGACAGCCCCACTGTCCAGGCACGCAGGGAGCAGAGGGATGATTTACCACAGACACTCCACCGCCCATCTCCGTCAAACCATCTGGTTTTCACTTTATCACTCCGTCAGGAGAAGACGGCCATTAAATCTATTTAAAACACTCATTAGCTCATTTGTATCCGACACGGAGATCCCTGTTCCTTGCAGACAGAGTAAAAGAAGCCCAAAGCAAGGGCCACAGTGCTGGATGTGAAGGCAACGCTCCCTCACCCAGCACTGGCGCCGGGGCCTTCTCTGTGGCAGCTGCCCGGAACATGGCCGCCTGCCCCTGCCCACACACGGCCTCGGCTCGCTCCCCGAGGATGACAAAGCACCAAAGGCAAATTCTGCAAAAGGGACATTCCTTGGTTAATGTGACATCTAAAGTTTGGCTTTTCTAGGAAAGGCTGCAGAACATCACGCAAAGCCGGGATGTTTTTTTAATTATTGCTATGTTTGGGGATTTTGTTTGCTTGCTTGTTTTTTTCACTGCTTTCAGCAGGCATTGAACACAGTAAACTCCTTGTGAGGTGGGACAACACAGGTGGGAAGGTGACGGTGTGGGAACGTATCCCCAGACAGCATGGCCCGCAGCAGCAAGGTGGGCAGGGGTCTGCTTGCAGTGGTCACACTCCCAGGTACGTTCTGCACCAAGCAGACACCACTTCCCTACAGTCAGCACCCAGGGCAAAGGTCTGAAATCGGGGAGCCCAAGCAGGAATGTGTTTCTGAGCAATGACATGGGTATTTCCCTACGTAAAGCAGACCCTCAGACACACGACTGCGTTCTGTGCTTGACAAAGTTTTGCTTTCACATCACATACGAACATCAAGACATGGGAGTTCAATGTGACATTCCACATTCTCTAAATAAAACATTTAAGAACATGAATACTTTCTTAGTTAATTACGCTATATAGTTAAAACTAAATATCCTTAGGCAAACAAAACCAGGGTTTCATAACAAAGACCAGCATGAATGTAATTAAAAGAAAAAAAAATCACATCTAACGGTAAAACATTCCATAAGCACTGGTTTTGATGAGCACAGCCCCACATTTCAGTGAGAATGCCAGCCTTATCTTCCACTGCTACTGCATAATATTGTCATTTTTTTTAATTATTGTTTACATTGCCTTCTTTTGTCCAGCTAAAAAATGTGAAAGCCTCTATCTAATATACAAGACTATGACTCAATATAAACATTTTTCTACTCTATTTTTTTTTTTTTTTTTTTTTTTTTTTACTGATTTTCAGTATATATGGATGTGAAGATTCAAATTCAAATTTGAAATAGAAAAATGTTTAGAGTATTGTAGGAAAACAGTCAGAGAAGGTACATTATTGGGCTATTTTAGGTCTATTTTTAAAAAACCAAACAAATCAAACTGTAGGCCAGCTGCTATAACCATTACCTTACCTTGTATTTTCATCAAGAGTACTTGAATCACATCTCTCTCACAGCATTATTAAAGTTAGCACGCATTTGTGTTTTTGTTTCTTTTTTTTCCTGTAGTTGCATCTATTTAAATTTGTGCCCTATATCCAAAATCCATTTGTAATAACCTAGAATTGTCCTTGCAGAAGCAGCAGTCACACATTTCTTAGCGGCCTTGCTCACAGAAATACTGCAGAGATCTTCTCTAACCTGTCAGGCATTTCACAGGGAATTCACATCTTTGCCCAACACAAACTTCAGATGTGGGTAGTGGAGGAAAATTTAGGAAAAGCACTACCTGACACCAGGGACTAAGCATTTGTGCAATCAGCAACAACAAAGAAAGCAAGGAAGAAAACAGAGGGCAGCCAGGTCTTAGGCCTGACTTATCAGTGAGCAAGTTTTGGTACCACATTAGGGACAGCAGCAGGGAGATGTGCTGAGGAGATCCGACCACCTTACTGGTCAAACTTCAAGAATGAAGAGGAACCAATATACAGAAAGTTACAGCTAGTTTCTATGAAAAGAAAAAAAAGCTGAATATGTGGAGAATCACTGGCTAGGTTATACTTAGCCATAACACTGACCCTTATCATTTGGACCATCTAATTTCTATTGTCTAAAATCAGTCATGTGATGTTCACCCTGATAAACTACTAGTTGTCCACATATGTATACACTAAGATTTTTTTTTTGTTCCAGTTATAAAACAAGCTATACTCATACATTTTTGAAGCATACTTATACAAAAGTTAAGAGAGAATACTCCATGCCTTTGTTCTCCCACACAAGGAAATGTCAAATAAATAAAGATTTAAAATTGTGTGCCTGAGTTTTAATTGTGGTTTTAATTTTAAAAGTGGCTCTGGAAAGCCAGCATGCTAAACCCAACAACTCTCTTTTCTGTATACCTTCAGAAGCATGTCAGATGGCATTAAGAAAAGAAAGTTTTTGCCTCCCACCCATCCTCTCATCAGCACTGTAAATCTTTAGAAATGCAACACAAATGTGTTTCTTTTTTCAGTGAAAAAATCAGCTCTATAAGAAATGTTCAGCTCCACCGGGAAAAGGGAGATGGTTGAAGTGGAATTTGGACTAAAAAAAATAACTGTGAACATAGTTATGATGGCTGAGAAGACTGGAGTTTGATTTTCAGATCTCAGAAACCAAATGTAAGATAGGTCTGTCCTGTCTCACATTGCAAAGACGTTTCAGAAAATAGAAGAGAAGCACACAGCTCACAGCTCCATGGGCTTTCCTCTGAGATTAACATCATTTAAAGTCTTAAAGGTTCCCACTAGAGGACTAGACCAGTATGTTGGAGCACTGTTTTTGCTAATTGTATCGACTAGCTTTTACTAAGAGTTTAAAGAGAAGCAGACTACACAGGGTGAAGGTTTTGGCATCACTTCTCAGTTATTTTTCAGACGATATTTCCATTCTTCAGTCCAAATTAAAGCACTGCACATAAAGCTACACTTGAACATGAAGCTTGATAAAAAGTAAGCTCAAGCCAATATTGACCTGTACGTGTTCAGATTACTACTTCACATAAACCTCTGCAGCACAGCTGATGTGAACGGTCAAGGTTTCGACCTAAACAGTTTATTTGTTGCAGGTACATTATTTCTTGATTCTATGTGAATATTGGTTTAACTTTGCAGGGAAAACAGTCCACCAAATTCAGCCCCTGTAACAAAGTAGTATGACATGGTAAATTCTACAATCTCCTGATGTTCCAAAGGAAGTCAGTGGCAATTTGGTTAAATAATTCCACCTTGATTAAAAACAAAGTGTTTTAGAGTGGGTGTTTTTATTTCTAACTCAGTAAATATCATATTGAGAATAACTCCAAAAAAAAAATACACGAATTCAAGTTAGCCCAGAAACCTGCTCAGTTTACTTATATGCGTACTACTGGCTTTTTTCCATCGAATGTTTACGTGATCAAGGAAAAAATTTACCCACATCTTTATCACAAATTCCTGAAGGTGAACTCTGAACCTGGAAAATATGAAGCAATCTAACTGTCTGCATACCCCATGTTTAGAACAAAGGATAGGTCTTCTATAAAAACAAATATACAGAAGACAGTCCAAGGGTCATATCCAGTTTAAAAGAAAATGAATCCACAGTAAGATTCCACTCTAGCAATTATATTTAATTTTTACTCCCATTTCTATTCCAAACAAAGGTTTGCAGAAAACAGTAATCTGAAAAACACACACCAATATTTGGCTGTGCTGTACTTTCAACAAAAGGATGCAAGAGAAAAAGTGCCTTGAGAAATCTGGCAATAAAACTCTAAGATGCTTTGGCTAGCAGAACATTCATTCTGTTTCAAACACAAGGGTAACGAAAAATAAAGCTAAAAGGCCCATGATGTAATTTATATCCAAGTTTTCCTTATTTTATTGCATAAACAATTAAAATTATGAATTAGTACAAATCTGCAGGTTCATAACTGGCAATCTCAACAGACACAAAGATAGTAAAAGTCCCAACATGTAATTCAATAAAAACATTTACTGTATAAAAGATAAAAATTCAAGAGATCAAATAAGAAATTCCAGCCCTCTGTTTTCTTAATGTAATCCTTTCCTGAAAAGAGTAGCACCTAGTAAACTGGGGATTCACTCTAACCAAAGCACGTGTGTATCTGTACATATTGACAAATAGGCATTTCTGGTTTCTTACCAAGCTGCAGAACTGTCACAAACCACTCTTGGCTGCCATCTGAGACTCGCATATTCAAACAGTAAAATATTGTGACTTTGAAAAATTTGTAGCAACGCCTTCCCACAAACCAGGTTCAATAAACCATGTTCCAAAGCTACAGTTTGCTCTGTGGACTAATCCTGCAATAGCCCACAAGCAGATAATAAATTAAACGGATTTTATGACACACGTTTGGAACTGTAAAGTCTCCCCATCTTCATACATATAGTATATATGTAGGCTCACACATATACACAGCAATTGTGACAAGTTCAATGTAGGATCTACTAAGTATAGGTAATGACAGCTAAAAGTCTACAATGAAGATTGTGTTGTATATTCATTCACTCAGTCGATACCTGATAATTATGGCTGAGAACTTTTTGCAAAATGACAATAATGGGAATGACTTACCGACAGGTTTGCACCAAATTGCACAGAATAATGGCTTTTATTTTCTTCTCCACAAAATCTTACCCTTACCAAGATTTGCAACTAAACAAACTACCACCAACACCACAGAAAGAAACCACCGACCAAAAAAGAAAAAAAAAGTACAAAAATCAACCCTTAAACAAAATCACCTATGATCACAATAAAAATATACACAGGAAAAAGGAGATCAATACTTGGTATTATCCAGCAACTCTGAAATTCACTGGAAATTAAAGTGAAAGTTGAGAGCAAATCAACATGCTGCCCTATTGCATTCTAGGATAAAATATGGTAATTCCTGGGAAATATACAGCAAGTATTACTCTAATAATGAATGAGTATTTTAAAATTACAAAGTATACACACAAGCAATAATACAGGCTAGTAAGGTTTACCAATGTTTAAACGGGTGGCTGATAGGTCAGAGAATATTCTATGACCAGTGTTATGTGCAAATTAAAAGAGATTAACTAACTACATACACGAAGATCAAAATGTTCTCGTGTAGTGCTTTATATTTAATAAATGCACTTAAGAATAGAATGGTTGTAAATAGGCACATACAACAATATAGGCACAGATTAACTTCTCCTTTTAAGACATTCATTTCTTCATGTCTTTTAGTCATGCTGCAAGGCCAAGGCGCACACTGAGTACCACAAGAGCGCTGAATCTCTCAGCCTAACTCACTTGGAAAAGCCATTAATATTGAAATACACTTTATGGTTGCATATATTTCCTGCAATAGGACCTACCCAATAGAGGGGACCACAGAAGCAAAAGGATAGAGAGAAGGGGCAAGGGGTCCGTGGCTTGCTCCCCCTTGCTCAAGCACAGCTGTCTGGAGCACTGTGTAGAGCAAAAGAACAAAGCTGACAACCCCAGTGGTTCTTTCTACTGGACAAATGCAGCACTAGAACTGCATGTCAACAACAAACCTAAGTACCTTGAAGAGCATGACGTCCCTCCAAGCCTCCCAGAGGCGGGGGCAGAAAGTAAAAATGACAGAACATACCTCCATGAACAACCACACCGGGGAGAGGAGAAGACAGGTTTCACCTGCTCCTACCACAATTCCTCATATTCCTCCTTCTCAAGGTGAGCATGCACAGGATACCCCATAAAGATCTCCTGATTCTTCTTATATACTCTCCCCCCTTTTTAATATCATGAGCAGCTTTCACTGCTCAGGATCCATGGGGGTCCCAGCTCCTGATGCTGACACCATTTCAGCACCTGCTGGCACCCAGCTCATCTTCTTGACAAGAAAACTTGGGTTCTCAGGAAAAAAATGAAACCAGTACCAGGAACTAAGTATAAGCAGTTTCAACGCTGTAAAAAGACAACAAAACAAACCCCCAGGAGTAACTGTGACAGCACAGCTGGTATTCAGGGCATAACCGCACTGCACCGAAGTTCACACACCACCTTACACTATTCAAAGGCAGTGTACAAACAGGGAAGGGAAAGCCCTTCCTTCTCTCATCTTCTCCTGCCCTATCAGGAGGTTGCTGGGGGAGAAGAGGATGCCTGGCATGACTCTGTTGCACCAGAACAACTGGTAATTGATGCATAAGTCACTGTGCAGCGCCCAACGGCAGGCTGGTTTTTACTCACACCTCCATCAGAAAATAAATCTGAACTCACTTACTACTAGTTTGTTTAAAAATCCCTGAGACTTAAAATTGCCAACAGAAATTCTGCATAGCTGCAAAATACATGGAGAAGAAAATATTAAAGGCACTTCTTGGGACTGACTGCTCTGGAAGACAATATATCAGCAAGCCTCCTCTCAGGCTTACCAGGCACATTTATTAAAATTACAGAAACAAGCTTTTTTTCTCTTAAGATCTTTAGAAATTCTGGAGAATTTAGTTGGATTTATTCCTATATTAAGCAACTGTAACTTATTTAGAGAGAATGCTTGTGATTGAGGCATGAAACAGAACAGAGGCAGCCGTACTTATATGAAAATAGTTCGATCTTGATTTTCGTTTTTTGAAGGTCAAAGACATTAAAGGCAGCCTTCTAAATCTTTATCCACATTTTAGTCCCTCACCCTACTACTTGTAAGAGAGTTAGTAGACAGAAGTATTTTTTCTGATTTTCTTTTTCAAGTTACATAATGTAGTTATGGAAGGAAACCAGAAAAAAAACAAAAACGTAAAAGAACCAGCTTTTGACACAACTGAAGACCTCCTCCAAATGCCTATTTACAAAAGTCACATCTATGACAATTTCCACAGGTATGAATAAAGTCAAATCAAGAGCTACAGAACACACATTCAACAGGGGAAGAAGAAAAAAAAAAAAAACAACTCACACACATAGCACTTACAAACAAAAAAGACCAATTAAACAGCTGTACATTCCTGTAAGTTCAAACTAGTTCTAAATGTGCTTCGATTTTCTGTGCCACTGGCAAATGCGACAAGTTTCTAATGGAACAACAGTGATCCCATTCAAACACAACAACCACAATGCTAGTAAGTACCGTGAGTACTAATCACGTCTTGGTAGGTACTGAACTAGAAAAAATGGGTGACTAAAGGATGTTTTACCTTGTCATGTTCTATCACACATTGAGAGGAATTCCCTTGAATTTTTAGTTATCAGGATTTTGTGAAATACTGGTATTTTGTAAATGTTTGACTAAGAAGGAAAGTCTTTTGGCAATACATAGAGACAACAAGTAAGAAAACTGATATGAAATATTGAATATAATATCATACTTATTGCAGTAAGCTGCTTATTCTGGAGGCATTGATTGTACTAGTACTGCACTATCTCCTCCTTTTAATAAAAAAGCCTATATTTTAAAGAAAAAGTTAAAGCTGTCACCAGATTTCCCCGCACCTGTCTTTCCCCAGATCAAGTACACTTTTATGAGCTAATTTGTAGGCACTTTTTTGCGGCATGATTAAATCAAGAAAAAGGATTAGATAAAAATGCAAAGGGGATTAAGTGCTTTTGCGGTCCATGCATGCATCTCCAAAGTACTGAAAAGCAGAAGTGTACTTTTTTGTTGCTCAACTGTTGAAGGCACTTTGTAGTCATAAAATACGATTGTCTTCACAAGAAGTTTTGTTGGCTCCCATTTTCATCTGATCATGTTGCATAGTTCTGTATCTTAAAACTATCCTTCATAGTTGACAAGAAGATTATTCTTTTTTTGTTTGTGGAAAAAAAAAATCACACAAGGACTCTCACTGCAGTGCAGAACAGCAGCTAATTTACAGGATGTGGCTGCTCATTAACAAACATTTGCAAAAACAGCTGTTGTGTTCAGCATAATACAGCACTCTTACAGACGTGTTCCTAGCCAAAAAAATCCTTCAACACTGTAGTTTGTGACAAGTCTGCATGAGTGAGCTGATGGCTCTTAAATTCTCCAAAATCAGTGGTTTTTCCTACCTATAGTATTTTGAGGACGTTGTAGCTTGTTATGAAACATTCTGGATGTAGTTTGATGCATATAATGCAGTACCAGAGCTAGGATGCTTTAAGAGAACTGAAGAGACACAGGAAAAAAAATCACTTATGGTACGTGATTTAAAATCCAGCTAATGGATTAGAGTTTTCTTGTTTAAAGTGACTGACATCACACCTTTCTGGCTTCTAAGCCTAAACAGCTTAGAGAAATCCCTCCTAAAAATCAAGAATCAATGATTGACATGCGCTTTCTCTGTCCAATCTTCCTGAGTGAGATTTTTTAAATTATTCTGAAAGTCAAAAGTGAAGTTCTCACCAGCTGCTTGAGCAAAAGGATTACTAAAGACAAGGTTTACATCCAGTGGTGCAGCAGTTTCAGAGTCCCAGGAGTCTGTATCTGTACTGCTAGAGTCTTCCGTGGTGGTAGGCGGATAGCTGAGCTGTTCTAGCTGATCAATGATGTCACTGAACTGGAAGGCTGAACTGGACTCGGAGCGGATTGAGTAGGCTGGGAAGTTCACCATCGAGCTCGCCTCCGAATGGTTAGCGGAGCTGTACGTGTGCAAGGAGGACGTACCATTTAGGGGCAAATTATTGAGGGAGCTGCTCTCAGAACGGTTGTTGATGAGTGAGCTCGTTTCAGAAGGGCTCAGGAGGCTTTGCATTCTGCTTGCTTGTGCCTTAACCTCAAACAACTCTGAGGTATCTGATGGCCTCTCATTGCCATTGAAATCACTCTCCTCTTCAAATTCATATTCGTCTTCCATATTCATATCTACCGCTTCTGTTGAGTACCTGTCAGGGCTCGACTGAGAAGAGACTGTATTTTGTTGAAGGGCATCTTTAGTTAAGCCAGTCAACTCTGACGCATGCTTCGAAAAATCAGAGCCCTTTAACTCCAAACCGCTGTACACGTATGAAAATGCCTCAGAGCCCCCAGCAAAAAAGGAAATTTCTGCTGGGTCGTCATCAATAAATTCCTCTGACACCTGTAACTGTGAATTTGTCAATGTGTAAAGAGGGGTGCCCCTACTGCAGTGCTGATGCTCTTTTTCAGCGACAAAACCACCTGTGGTAAAGTCATCCTCATCATTGTCATTTTTACAAAGAGCCCTACTCTCCTTACTGCTCTTCTCTATGTCTAGATCTAAACCACAACCACTCTCAGCAACAGGACACGCAGGGTTACAGTTTCCTGCAACACTACCAAACCCAACACCTTGGAATGACTGGAACGTGGGAGATCCAGGCTGCTGCATCGATTTCCTCCCTGTTTCTTCTGCAGGCGCTGCAGTATTTTTCTCTGGAATCCTTGTGTATGGCACTCGGGGGTCCAAAGAGGAAGGGCTGGTTTCTGCAAAGATGGGCAGGACAGTAGTAGGAGTGGCCGATGAATGAAATGAGTGGAAGGGGACAGTCGCTGAGGCAGGAGACCCTGGGGTTCTCAAGCCCTCAGTGAATGCAACACTCTGAGGAAAAGAAAGTAAGAAAAAGAACAGGTAACAAGATTTTTATAATACAAACAAAAACAAAACCAATGTCTGTCTCCTGACACAAAGGGAATGCGTGCTTCAACAATGCTCACTTTATAGCAAATAAAACTTTGCATGTAGAAATAGATCTAGCATTTCCAGTAAGAGGCAAGATCTTTTTTCCCTAAATTCTGGTAACCAGATGGAAAATTGAAACCATGTATTTTATAGCCTCTGCTGAATAGCATAAACAACAGAAAATAACACAAAACAAGAACTGCCAAATCTTGAGTGCTTCCTTAGCCTCTCACATGTAATGCAAGCACATTCAGTGAAACAATAAACTGTTGCATTTATACATTTATTTCTTGCCTGTGGCTGTAGAAGGCATCTATACAATGAACTTAAGACTTCCACAAAAAGAAGGCAGATAGTAAGTGAACACAACCTAATCCTCTGAAAGAGTAACATACTAGGAACTATGACATCTTCTGAGTTGAACTGATCTCTGAAAAGGAAAATATTCACCTTAGACCCCATCAGCTACAATTATCAAAACTGCTACTACTTGCAAAAGAAGAAAAACCACGCATCAGGGACAAAGATTAAACAGTGCAACTGATTCTAGACAAGAACTGCACTTAATCACTTTCCTATGCAGTCACCTTGGAAAGGTGCTTGTCAACTCTACTGATTGCACTGCCTACAGTGCTGCAGAACTAACCTGTTTTGGCACGTCTGTGTTTGAAGCGTGAGTGGACACTCTGACTTTGCTGTGCCTCCTGCAGAAAAGAGAGCATCCTGTGAGCATCCAAGACATCAATCAGCTTTCTCCCTTCCCTCTTCAGCTATTTACATTCTAATAGGCAATAAAAAAAGTCTCAAGATGTATTTTATTAGATTCTGTTAATAAAGAGTTCAAGATTTAAAAATTGACAATTGTTCTAAATTGAACAACACAGGAGTAAGAAACATACAGAGAAGCAAGATCCAGATCATTCATACCACTGAGCTCAAAAGCAACATGGGGCAAAAGGATAGATTAAATGGCAGATTTAGTTTCTTCCTTTGTCATCAATATAAACTTCTAATTAATTCTGGTTTTGAAACTATTCATTTGTAATCTGTAACAATGATTATAAATAACATTTCAGTCAACCATCTAGTTAATGGCATATAACATTCTATATGTTAAACTCAAAAAAGTGGTATCCTGCATCACAGTCATGGTTAAAGTTATTCTATGGCAATCATTTACTAGAAAATCAACCTATCATAGAATCATTTAGGTTGGTCAAGACTCTTAAGATCAAGTCCAACCATCAATCTAGTACTAAACAAGTGACATTTGTCATCTGGCAAAGGAGCTCAACTGTAGTCCAAGACATTAAGTACATAAAATGCAAACTTTCTGAAATTCCTGTTAAGCCCTTATAAACTTTCAGATAAACAACTGTGAAGAGTTTCCCACATGTGGATAGAATGGGTTTCAGTCAAGTTTAAGTGACATAATTTCTTAATAAAAATGCACACTCCTTATGTATTTGTTTAGAAACAAATGGCTATTTAAGGTCACTGTTTCATACTTGCAGAACCCAAGACCAACTGTATGCTCTACCACAGGCTACTTGTGCGATTTTAGACACAGTCTCAACTATGCTTCAGTTTTGTATGGATTACTTTGCTGTACATTATATCCTACATCAGGTAATGTCTGTAAATATCAGTGATCGTCAACATCAGTGTTTAGATTGACCTCAGGGTGCAACCTCTGCACAAGAGAAATAACCCACTACTGCTAGGGATGCTAGCTGTGTTACGTTCTGAAAGTAACAATATGATGAAAATAGTGTTAAAAAATTGAGAACTATGACAATGCTATTTTGGATTTAAGCTTGAGTTTGATGTTATTGTGTCAGCTATTCTTCAGCGTCCTTCTGTCAAGCCATTCTAATTCCTAATACTGCAAAGCAATGATGACGAAGTGATGAGGACTCAATATTTGCAGCTTAATACTGCCAAGAAAGGAGACCACTCTCCCTGTGGCACTGTTCCCAAACTTATTTTGGACTTTCTAGAGTCAAATCAACTCTAGCAGTTACTGTATTGCAAAACAATATATACAAACAACTTGCTAACTAGGCAGTGAAAGAGGAACTGTCTTACCTTGTGACAATATAAATTCTAGGACACAGGAGACAGGTACACAATAGGTTCATCACTATTAATATGTGGAAGTACAACATTGCAAAGCATCAGGCTACGTCAGCTTCAGGAAGAATGGATGCAAACAGGGCTCTTAATTAGCACTACCCCTTGCTCAAATACATGAACAGGGTGACATACACGTGTCTTCAAAATACACTGAACTTCTAGATTTCTAAGTCACATGCTGCCCACTTAAATTAAAATGCAATACTGAAACTTTAATGCGCTTCTTTACATCGTAATGAGATTACAAGTTGGCAAAATATTTAGTTCAGCTACCTTAAATTTGAAGCAGGCATTAGTAATGAAGAAGTCAGCTAATGAAAATGCCTCCAAGAATCATTTAAAACCACTGAAATTTAAGAAATAAGGGTACTGTGAAAGTCTCAACTACATTTCACCTTACAAAATAATTTGCATTTACCTTTCATATGGAGTTTTTCTCATCCCACTGTCCTTAATATAATCCACTAGCTGCTTTTGTGTTCGTCCACTGTGAACCCACAAAAGAACAAACATTATGAAATGCAGTGAATAAAAATTATAAATGAGATTATTTTAGAATACTTTTTCCTTTTCATCTCATTTTCTAAGATACAAGCAATTCAGCTTCAATAAATTTATTATGTTTCTTCATACCTGTATCTAAATGATGACCCTCTGGTGAAGAAGACTGCTTTAGCCTTTGGCTTTGGCTGATCAAAGAGCCTAAAAAATGTATGATATTCAACACAGATTTTCCAGAAGTTTTTACACTCATCCCTACTTCCCAAAAGAAACTCCAGCGTATCTTGATATGGACCCTGGGAACAGAACACAAAAAGCAAGTAGCACATAAAATGGCAACAGAATAAAAAAGGAAAGTACAAATACATCCCAACAAAAAGGCTCAACTACAGTGAGACACTGTAAATGTCTGTACTCTGCTAAATCACTTCTCATTTGCTTTAAAGCAATTGATATGATTTTGAAAGCAGTATAAATCTTTGATAGCTTTCAAAAATATTTGTTAACATGGAAAATGGAAAAATGCTTAAAATGCACTCAACTAAGACTTTAGTAGCATGCTGGATATATTCCATGTTAAGAAACACTGATTGTAAAATTTGCAATTTGAAAGAAATTAAAATATTGAAGTGAATAATTAGTGATTTTAAAGTATTTTTTCCTTAGAAGTTCTGATGTTTGCCTTTCACTTCATGAGATTTGGAAGAGGCAGGAAAATGTTGCATACATCAGAATACAGTTATCACATAACATTTCTGAGGGTCTCTTTGGGAGACATACGCAGCCAACCTGTCCCATTTAAATTTCTGAGCTACACATACCTATTTGATGCCCATATATTTTTTTTTTCCATTCTAATACAACCCTAAGTTGAACGTAAACCCGTATTACAGTATGGAAGTAACAAAGGAAGCACCAGTAACTTTGATGACATCCGCAATAAAAAACATCTATTGTAAATCAGCCACGCATGAAAAATAACACTTCTGCTATACAGACATATAAAAAGATAAGGCTGTAGTAAGAGCAATCACGTAGATCTTAAAAGTAAGCTCCAACAACATAATCTCAGCCAACTACTGTTTCCTGAGGCGTATCACGTTACTTCATTCATATTTGAATCAAGAGATTCTGTACCAGATTTTTTTATTTTTTTTTTTAATTCAAGCAGCTTATATTCAAAAAGTTCCTGAATAAAACTGTCATAGAAAGTAAATGCCTTTTGTATCAGCTGTGTACTAGATAGTTCTCCTAAGGAGCTACAGTCAAAAGCACTCCCTAACACGTTTTTATCTGAAATAGAAAGATTTACTATGTCAGTGCTTAACTTAGCTCAGGTCAGTTTGACTATAATGGAACAGCGGGCTCATATAAGCCATTTATATCCAAGAAAAATATTAAATACAACTTTTTCAGAGTAAAAGTACACAGACAGGACACACCAAATACTTGATTTTAATTGTTTTTCTGTCATATTTACACGTGTATGCCTGTGGCAGAGATACAATGAGGCTGATACACAAAGCTAGAATTGTTGATAAGACATGGGAGTGAAAAAGTAAAGATTTTTATTTGAATAGTGAAGCCAAGCCTAGTTCTCTGAAAATGATTTAAAAATTAAAAACTCTAAAATTTTTCAGAATGAAAAAAATAGAGTTTTCAACACTGACAAGTCTGTTATTATGACAGAACTTACACAGACCTCTGGGTGGAGTTTAATAAGGAATCGTTTCCTCTTGAAGCTTAGTTTTCGGACCTTTGACCAGTTAAAGGTATTGATTTTTGTATTGCCCTGAAATGAAACAATAATAGTTAAAAGTTTGCAAAAGTTTCAGAAGAGCAACAAAGTTCTGATGCAGACATACAGATACATGCATGTGCGCACACACCCCATCCCATTCTGTTCAATTCTTATTTCTTGTAATAATATCCTGTTAAGCAATGTTATCTTTTAGTACAAGACTAACTACAAAGCCTACGATGTTTGTTTCTCTCTGAGCAGACACTAGAAAACTGAATGGAAACCCAGGAAGCTGGAATGGAAAATAATTTTGCAACCCCATAGATATTCAGGATATCTTATGGTACAAGCAAGATTAGGGTTTTTACTGTATTTTACTTAATACAATAATTTGTGGGCCTAAATAATACTTTGTTGACCATAAAAAATGTGCTAGATTTTGCAATCAGACACACCTGAAATTAAAATGAGACTTACTCCCAAGACACGCTAATGAAGAGACAGATGCACCTGGTAGGCTCTGCCCACCTTACCTGGAATACCAGCACACCCATGTGTGAAACAGCTAGGTTAATTTTTGTGCCCTCACGGTCAGATGCAAGGTGAAATCTGATGCCATACATCTCCAGTTTCCGAGCAATTTCAAGCACCTGGAAGTCTGATTCAGCAGGAGTTTGACCTCTGTCATGAAGAAGAAAAAGAAAGTTTTAAGATCAATTTGGTTGTACAACACTGACAACATAGCTAAAATACTGAAGTCATGACTCTGGCACTAAAGCAGAATTTTCTGTCTAATCCAGTTTGGCAGTTTCACTTCACATTAAGTACTATAATGAGAGGAACATGCATAGGAGGAACATGCAACTGCAGATGACCAACCTAAAACGTCCCACAGATTGAGGCACAAATGCTAACTAGTTCAGCTTTTTCAATTTCAGAACAATGAAGTTCAGCAAATGAGAATTCAATCCACAATACCCATTATTCTTCTTGCTTGTATACACACTAATATTAACCAGACTGAAAGTGAGAGATGGAGGTCTTACGTAACCAGCATGACAAAAACAAAGCAAACACTGCAAGAGTTTCAGGTAGGGTTTCAGGATTGCATTAGAACTATTACACTAGCACGTCTGGGTGTAAACCTTTCCCCCTGTCTTAGGTGTTTTATTTCCTCCTTCTCAGGGAATCAAGAGAAGGATTTTTAGAATTGTTTCTGAAGTATCATCTGTTGTTGAAATAACGTTGAAACCATGGGGAAGATCTATACAAACACAGCATCCCCTTTCTGAGCATGCACAAAGTCCAAGCAAGTAGGGAGAATATTACAGATCCTGTCAAGCACCAGTCACAGATTTTGCATCCATTTATTTCCCTGTAAGCTTGCTAAGTCCAACAAGTGAAAATTTATTTTCCTGTACTACAGCACATCCAGTATTTTCTTTTCCCACACATTTTTCTCCACGAGGGGGAGTTTGCTGGGTTTCTGCACATTTTCCTGCTAGTGCCTCATGAGCAGCAGGCTTGCTGCAAGCAGGGGTGACTGCAGTCAGGCTCCTCTGCACAGTGAACACAGGAGCAGAGGAGCCCTTTGAGCTGGAGACACAGAGCAGCTAAAACACCTCTTGGCCCTGACACACAGGTGGGGCAGGGCTCTCAAGCCACAGAGACAGTAATTGTGAAGGCCAGGACACCAAAATATGGACCACCCCAAAATGTAGCTCTTAAAAGCACCCACTGAAATACCAGTTCTTATATTGGTGAGGCGTTTTCCTTATGATTCAAAACTGCTTGAATCATTCTGGGTGGGTCCAGACTGGAGTTTTGGGATACTCGGAGAGGAAACAGAGGCTGCTGTGGAGATTAAGGAGCTCTTGCTGTACAAAGTACTCCCATTAGGCTGCAAAATAAGAAAGTCCTTAATGCAAACAGAAGCTTGTTGACACACTGACTGCCTGTGGCAGTCCCTAAACTAAAAGCCTGGCAAGACAATGCTGCAGGCCAATTTGGGGCATAAACATGGTCCAGGAGAGCAGGCTGTGACAGCAAGGCTGAAGGCCTTCTCCAGCACCAACACTGCAGCACCACAAGCAGCACAGCTGCTGCTGGGGCACTGGTTGGCAGGACTGCATCAGCTGCAGCCATATGCGGGACATCACCGTCTCCCTGCTGAAAACGATGAGAAATAACAAATTATATTACTTCCAAGCACGAGCCAGAGCTACAGCAGCCATCCACACTCGTGCACTGGTGGAACTGTTCCTGCAGCACACAAGTTTGCTAGGATAAATGCAATGCCACAAGGGAGACATGGGAGTAAAAACCGATGATTATTCTATTTAGGACCAATTAGGGCAGAAACCAGGTTAGATTCCTGCACACACGGTCAAAGACAATTTTTTAAAATCCCGTTTCCAAGGACTTGCCTTCCTTGCATAAATGTCTTCCATCTCAGTAAAACAGATGACAAACCATTTATCCCATGATCTATTTTTGTGTACCACGTAATGCTAACCAACACATCAGTTCCAAATAATTTTGCTGCTACCCTGGCTTGCCTTCCTACACATTCTCCTTCTACCTATCTATAGCCATCTTTTAGATTAAACCGCTTTCTTTTAAATACAAATGGAGGATGTTGAAGTAAATGGTTATTAACATGTAAATGTAGTAAAACAGGAATGCCTACAATATTTATATTAACTGCATGTGAGAAATTCATGTCTCAAACTCAGAGACAGTCAAGAAACTTACTTGTTATAACATTTTTTAAATGGGGGTTAGAAGAAATAATGCTTCCTTGATTCTTAGTATAAAATACTCCTTAGTCTAAAGCACACACATACATAAAAGGGCACTGAGAAAAGTAAGCCTGAAAGCGCATACACTTGACGATATGATTTCAACAGTTTTCCATTGCCTTATTCATTCTGGAGAAAAAAAAAATCCAAAAACACTACAACAGGAAATTCATTTTGTTTTCTTTTCATTTTTTCCCCACTCTGACTGGAGAAAGCAAGGATTCAGTGAAATTCCTGACTTTGCAAATTCCAACCTTATCCCAATGTGAAAATTATATGACCATGTATGTATAAAGCAATTGTAGAGAACTGTAAAGCACAACGGAACAAAATTCCAGTTTCAAATGGAAAAATAGATGCCAACCAAACTCCATAAAGAGCAGTGGAGTAGTACTTCAAACAGTATTAACACCACATATGCTAGTTATGTCTAGGAGCTTAAACTGGTAAAGCAGATTTCTCTTTCCCTTACTGAAATGGGTAATGCTGTAATAAAGCATTTTTATACCGGCTTTAAGCATTACTAGCATTTCTTCCAGATTCCTTAATGGTGTCAAAATAGCTGCAGTAACATGCTTTCTGTTTATTAAACATACAAGACAAGACAAAAAAGTTAGATCATAAATATTAATTTTGGCCACAGCTTCTTGAATTCCACTCTAGGCACACTGTGCTACCACCCACACTAATTCCTGGTATAATTCTTCTGAATAGAGCTGCGTTAAGAATGAATGCCATGCTTTGTCTTTAGAGAGGATGCTAAGGTTGCTGAGGCTGGAAGGGAAGCAAAAAAACAGTATAAATAGCAACCAGAAAATGTGAAAGTATGTTATTAAAAATGTTGAAGAACTGCCCAGTGTAACTGATGCAGAATGCCTGCGTTTTATGTTCTAATCCATCAGATACAAGCAAGAGCACGGTGCATCTCAGGAACAATAAAGAATTTTTAAAGGGTGTCCTCATACACAAAACCTGCCCGTACCTACCAAACAAGGAAGAGTCTGGAGTGGGGAAAGCTAGGAGCGATGCCAAGCAGCTCTCACTGCACAACAAACGTTTACAAATGAGGAGCAGTTTCAGAGTAATTACCCTTAGATGTTTGCTGGAGACTAAGCTGTACAGACCAGCCTGAAAACAATCTGGTCTAATTTTGTTCATCCATTAAGCAGATAAATCTGCTTAGTCTTCCCCAGGTCAATGGACAACAGACTACCTTTTACAAGTATTTTCCAGCAAAAACTGCTGTCAGTGCAATAGGTTTTAATACAAAGATTCCTTACACACTCATCTAGACAAATATTTGTGAAGTGTTACAATATTCATGTGGCAATCAGGACAATTGCTTCAAATCATGCTGCTAAATGTTCTGTGATGTAGAGAGCTTTTAAAAATCAGTGATTAATACAGAATTTTAAAGATCACATAATCAAAATGCTGTATTTTCACAGATTGTTTAGGCTATGAAGCAATCTAAAATTACAGTTTTCTAATTTACAATTTATGATCATCCTGGTTTCTAAATAATTTAAATCACAGACAACCAGGCTAACATGTTGTGAAAGTACACGAGGGTTAACAGCAAACGGAAGTAGATATAAATCTAACAAATCTTCTGTTTCTTTCCTGACACATACACACAAAAATCAGAGCCATTTGAAGGCAAGCATATTATGTTAAAAGAGAAATCCATCAAGCAAAACAGAATCTACACTTCTCTTCAGGTATCCACTCTCTGATGTTTAATTCTGGACTAAATCACCTCCCAGCAAGCACTCTACTTTCATTACTTGCAGGAAGGCAGAAAGCATTAGATTTTGAGTGTTTGGGACACCTGGATTTAACTGTACAACCACTAACACAGCATCTTCAGAGCATAAACATACCATACAAGTAAAGTAGGTCGAGTTAATTCAGACTCTCGCCAAAGCAAATAAGTAACATGCTGTACCAAAAATACAACTCATCTTGTTTACTGCAAAGTTAAATATAAAACCCATGTTTTCATATTTCTGAAAGTAAAAAATAAGTATTTGAAAAATAAATTAAAAAAGCATCTTTAATAGAAGATAAGCTTAGAATCCCATCTTTCTGAATACAACCTCCTCAACAGATTTGCCCTTCTTCTGATACAGAACAGAAGGCTCTGTTGTATTCCTTCTCTGTCGGTCCTAATCGTTACGGTGAAGCTATGTGACATCAAAACACAACTTTCTAATGTGAGGAGACACACCACAGTGCCATCCACAGAGATGAAGCACCCCCTGCAAAGCCATATGTATCCTCCCATGTTCACAACTCACGTAGGGTGCCAGAAGGAATCCTGCTGTGACTCCAGCCTGAGAAAGCCAGATCGACGCTCGCAGATGGGTTTTGCACAGAAAACGACAGCACACTGGCATATGAGTAAGAGCGTTTAAAATTAAGTAAGGGCTGCAGAGCAGAGACACAGAAAGAGATGAGATGATGCAGCAGTGATCTGGAGATAAGCCATCTCATCAGAAATGGGTTCCCTTTTCTGGAGGCTAAACTTAGGAGATGTCTCTTTCAAAAGTAATCATTAGCAGAAGAAAACAGCAGTCTGACAAAGATAACCGGGGGAGAAATAAGGTGAAATGAAGGAAACAAAGAGTGAAAAGAAAACCCCAAAACAAAACAAAAAAAGCAAAAGGTGTGATAAAAAAGAGAAGAGATTTTGCTCATTTAGCAGAACTTCACATTGGCAGGAAGGAGACAAATGGATAAGGTCCATGCTTCCACTTGCTCCTTGTAATGTGGAAATGTGGAAAAATATGTGCAAACTCTGAGGAAGTGTGGGACCTTCACAACTCTTACTAAAAATGGAAAAGGGTGGCCAATACTCACTGGGTAAGGAAAGAGAGAGGAGACGCGTAAGGAAGTCCTGGCTATTTTTAGGATCGCAATGCTTCCAAAATTAAATCTGTGTTAAGAAAAATTTTCCAAAGAAGCAAGGAGATTTAAAGCATGCCTTGACGCTACTCAGGTATCACTGACATTTGACTAACATTTTCTAACCTAAATGCTTATAATCTGAAATGCTTTGAATGCATGCTTCTAAAAACATGGTTTTAAAGGAAGGTTTGCCATCATTTCAACAATATGTTTATGTTAGACACACTTATTAAAGTAATGAAAAGTACACTTATGAAGCAAGAAATCTTTTCGCTTTAACTTTCCTCTTTTTCCTCTTACACGAAACTATAAAATTTCCTTTATTGTATAGAATGATAAAAAATAGCTGGTTTGGGGAGGGGAAAAGAAAAGAAAAAAGAAGAAAAGCCCAAGGTTAATTAAAAAAAATACCCATCCCTGACTTAGGACAGACACTGCCTTTCTGTCAAGAAAAGCAAAACAAAATTGCAATCAAGCAGAAGCAATTCAATCAGATCCAGCCACACGACCAATCAAAGACTGTTTATGGTCTATTTATCCCAAAAATAAAATCTCACTTATTTCATCTCTAATTTGAAAGCCTTCAGCCTATAACACACAACATTATCAAAGCCCTCCTTGAACCTATTTGTAGCTTCACAACATCTTGTAGCAGTAAGTTCTACAAGGTCATTATTAGTTGTAAGAAAAGGATGTTCCTTGTTTTCTTTAAGTTTGCTTTGAATCTATTTGCTGACTTGTTTCAGCACTCCTCTCTTGACATGAGAAATAACGAAATATTTCTGTGCAGTAAATGATTTTCCTCCCCCAACTACCTTTTCCCATGATGAGTCCTAGCACACATTTTAATTTCCTTCAAAAAGTACTTCAAATTACTTTAGAATTACATTTAGTTTGTTCCTTAATAATTCCCACCCACACCTCAAAGGTTCAAAAGCAGAAAACAACTAACAAATATCTTATTTCATCAAGATTCAACAAAGCTGAAATTCCATATGTATTGATAATCAGAAATCTACAACTGCAATTAATTATTAAAATTGTCAGGAACTGCTTTTTTAATATTATGCAATGTATCTTAACCTTAAATACAGGCTCTGCCCTGAAAAACTGCCTTGTTCTGTCTTAAAAGAAAGTCTGTCAGCAACAATCCCCAAGAGTACCTAAGCAGAGTGAAAGGAAAATTAAAGTTTCTAATAATTTATTTTGATTATGATTCATAACCACGAGCATTAAATCGCATGTGTTGATATTTATACCTTATAAAAGCACTTCAAATTGCTAAATCCTAATACACAAGATCTCAAAAATTACAGAAAAGACAGACCTATCAGGTGAAATCAAGCTTCTATCACCATTTTATTAAACATCTCAGTATTTACCTTGTCAACTCTGAGAACTGCATGAGTGAGGTTAGAAGACCAGTCACGACAGGTAATAGTCTGAAATTTCTTATCAATGTTATTAGCACTGCATGCTTAAAAAGATTAAGAAGAACACAGTTGTAGCAAATCTAGGTCATGAAGTGCAAACACTGATTTTGGTTGCAACGGAACCTCTTCACTGGTGGACTTCTCTTTCATCAGCACCACGTCTCCCTTATACTCCAAATCATTTTACTTCTCAAAAGATTTGACTAAGTATATCTTCACATTTTAAGACCAGCTAAACAAGACTGAAGACATATGACCTACCTGTATTGTACACATGCAATGTGGGAGAAGTGGACATTTCTAATAATGAAGCATTCATTTTTGCAGTTCCTGACTGTCTTCAAATTAATTTTATATTTGTGGTGAATAACTCCTTTGTCCCTAATACACTTTAATTATTTCAAAAATACTTTGACTGCTATATCAGGTATTGCATAAATTCTGATGAAAGTTATTTCTCCCCTACCTCCTCTATCCTTCTCCATTTTCTTCATGCTTTATAGAGTACAATGTAATCTATTTCTAATTAGACAAAAGCAAGACACACGTACTTGACAAGTTAAACTTAACCTTTGCAAACCTGAAATTCTGAAGAATTACAAACCATTATTACAAGCTCGTGATAGGTTTCTTTGCCGTTTTAATAAAAGTACACTGTAATATTACTTGAGAAAAGCTTTTGCCCAACAACTATGGCCTCTTCTCCTATCTTTCCCGCTCTCATAGCCATACTACAATTAATACACATTTAATTTGTGTAACAAAAAACATTCACTTTTGCTATCACCTGTCCTCTTATAAATGCCCACTATTCTACCAAATGTCCAGTGGATTTGGAAAAGTGTAGAAGTTTAAACAACGCTCTCATTGTGGCTTTCCTCTTGCCATAAGCCTTTAATTTAAGCCACATGTGTATGGGAAACTCAGCACACACAAACCTGTAGACAGCCTTCAGACAAACTGTCTTGTTCTCCCAGTTTAAATAGCTTCATCGCTATATTCACACATAAAACAGACTAAAACATGTTAAAGCTGCTAATTTAAAAAGAATCAATAGTACCTATTGCGACATCCATCCTTTCTAATTAGATAACTGGTGTTCAACACATGCATTTTAACGCCATCCTATCACACAGAGTACTCTTTCTCCAGCAAGCCAGTGTGCCAGCTCCCCAGCTCCATGTCCCTGGTGCCCCTCACTTACACATGCTTCCTGTGGAACTCCAAGATCTTCCCTTGGATTCTTTCCTGGTTTGGCAAATACTGGTTTGTTTTTAGGTGTTCCCGATCCTCTGATTCATCGAAATCCCCTATTTCAGCTATTACAGAAAATAAAACAATGTTAAAATACAAAGAAGCAATGGAAAAGGAACAAGGACAGAAAATACTTCATAAGGACCTGGGAGAGACCCCCAAGAGCTGGACTATATTTTCCTTTCAGCATTTCCAGTTTGTGTATTACACTTTGTATCCAGCTTCACTTTACAAAACGGACACATCTACCCCAACCAAACTTTCTGGAGGTTACAGCAGCACTTGAACATTGCTTGAAAAACAGACTTGTTTAAAGTCAGGGACTCTCAGAAAAACTCAGTTGTCTAAACATGCCTTCTTTGCAAATGCCTCACACCACACCTGCGTTTTTTTTTGTGTTTTTTTTTTTTGTTTGTTTGTTTTGTTTTTGTTTTGTTTTTAATATACATAACAATAGTTATGGATAATCCTACTTGGTAGGATTTATTAAATTAAATTTAATTTTGGACCGTTCCTAAAATTTAACACACAGCAAGAAGGAAAGCAGTCTTGTGTCTCTCTATAAACTGATGTATAAAAGATGTAAGACAGTGCCTACATCTGGATTTTTGGCCTCCTCTTCACATATCCACACTTTTCAGAAATGACCTGGTAGATTTAGGAAGAGATTTGCAGAAAAGAAAAAAAGATTTAAAAGTATGGAACAGCTTCCATCTAATAAAACATGAAAGAGACCAGAAGTCATTTGCTTGGAAAAGAATAGCATTAGGCACACAGGACTTAGAGCAGATGTATATAAAACTACAATTTCAATGAAAAAAAAAAAAAAAAAATATATATATATATATGAATAAATTTCATAAAATGTTGCATTTTAATTTTATTTGGTAAATTCATAATTGCTGGAAAAGTAAAAAAATAAAGAAAAAAGAAAAAAGTTTTCCTGTGCAACCTGAAAAATTAAGCTGTGAAGCTCATTTTCACGGGAGAGCGCCAAAAATATAAGCAAATTCAAAAACTAATTTGAGAAATACAACAAAGCAAAGTTCAGTAAGGGAAACAGAGATACGGAGTCAATCTGACTTTGAAAGGTCACATGCAAAGAATGTTGGATGGATGCAGTAATGGAAGTATCACCAGATGCTTGTTCTGTTTCCCATGTCTTCCCCAGAGCATCTGCTATTAACTACTGTCAGAGAAAGGAGAGTGGACTACATGAACTAAAAATCTCATCCAACACAGCTGTTCTTTAACAGAACATGGCAATATCCTGTTTAAAATCAACCCAGCATACAAAACAACAACAAAAACGAAAGGTACTTCTATAAAATAATTTTATGTTAAAAATAATCATTTTCCTTCTTGTTTCTACTTTTCTAGTACGGTAAGACCAAGATAAGCAAGGCTGGACACTGAGATCTGCTCCACAGCAACATGCTGCCCTGGAATTGTTCCTAAAACTTTTGCAAAGTTTTGACAAATCATTAGCAAATTTTAATTGTGCCACTCGCTAACCACATACATAATACAGTTTTGGTCTTCCAAAAGATAACTAACTAATATTATTATAGTTATGCTTTAATAAACTAATTAGGAGTAGAGAACTAGTAACTACTACGTAGTGCACATATGAAAAGGTATAATTTAAAAGCTTTTGTGTCAAGTAAGCAAGGAGGCACAAAACCCCATTTCTGCAGCTCATATTACAGGTTTGGCTGCTGCTTGAGAGTGCAGGCTAAGCTGAACTCATTTGGTCTCGAAACCAATCAGTCTTTCAACCTGCTTGACTTAAAGGGCACATTTTTAGCTCTTTAGCTGCTTACAGACTGAGTAAGCAGAAACATGGAGAGCTCCCAAATCAATTGCTTCCAATTTCCACTTCCACTCCCTCCAAAGAAAAAAGCTGCTGACAACTCTAGTGTTGAACTTGTTCTCTTACATTTCTAGTTTTATTTCTGAAACATCAGCCCAATCTCTGTATGCTCATCACCTTCCAGCCACTGGAACATTTAGAAACTAACTTCAGGAAGCACCGAGGGAGACAAGAACAGCTGTCTGACAGTGACCCCATTTGCAGAGCCAGAGCAAGACAACATGCAGGGGTTTTGGTTTTGTACAATCTCCTCGAAGCCAAAGTTATCTTGTACATAAATAGCAGCTGCTCCCCACACCAGGAACTAGCTAGCCCTGACTGTAATCCCACTGTTCAAAACAAGCAGGTTTACTGCATGTATGGAAAAGAAACACTGCAAGACAAAAGTCCCTTCTAGTTATCAGAGTGCAGGCAAAAACTTCTGTATGCTATTAAATTCAACTTAGCAATAGCAACATCAGCTGATGCCACCACAGTGGCAATACTAACATTGCAAGAGATGAGAGATGAGAAGAGCTGCTGTATTGTCACTGCAGGTTAGTCGTTCTTCTGCCAAGTCCCTCTTGATTTGCAATGCAAACAGATACCTGAAAAGAGAGAGTAAGAAGTACAACCTTGACACGTGAAAGAATTTTAAAACAATTGAACAGTATTTAAAAAGAAAGAAAAAAAGAGCATCTACTAATTCTCCTGCTCTCCAAAAAACAACATAAAACGGAAGCCTTGCTATGAAGGACATCCAAATAAAACTAAACCCATGACTAATCCAGCTGCGTGGTGCAATTTATCAGTGTAAGTGGAACAAGGAAGCAGAAGGAAAACCACACTCTTTAACCAGCTTGAGTTTTGACGTAACAGCAGCTGTAAATTTTAGCTGGAAAGAAACTTAAGGAAGACTTAAAGTGATTTTATCTATTAGAAGGGAGCTGAGACAACATTACTGATCCTAGTGCCTTGTTAGGAAAAATATTTTTTGCTCACAATTCATTTACTCGGTGATTGCATTTTCCAGGACAATAATGTCAGCAGTCTATAAAGACAGTAAGAAATTACACTGACTTTTCTTATGCACTATGATAATTTACTAAAGTATTTTCCAAAACACTGGTTAAAGAGGAATAGGTTTATTTGAAAAAATGCAGGGAAAGAAGAAGAACATGGCAGGATCAAAAGTGCAGTGATAAGGACTAACTTAGAATCTAAACTTTTTTTAAATGAATATAATGTTGGCCAGTCTTTTGTGCTTTTCTTTTTTACTTGGAAGAAAGTGCATAAATAGCAGTAAATAGGCAATATCTTATTATTATAAACCTAAACTAATAGACTGATCAATATTCTTTAACGAACTATTCAACTATTAAAAATAATTTTAAAGACTTTACAAATATTTAAAATCTCTTAAACAGAGCAAAAGATTTTTTTTAATCAAAACTGATTTTAAAATAATTATGCATTAGATTCTCAAGGCAAAAATATAATAAAACGTATACATTTTGAAAGCTTTTTTTTTTTTTAAAGTAGCATAAGAAGGTACTACAGACTATCCTATACCATACACTCTGCATTCTGCGTATCTGACTGTGCAATATTGGCTTCTTCAATACAGCTACCATAAAGTGTCTGTATCCTTAATGGCATTATGAAATACCTTGTTGCTCTAAGCTCAGACCAGAATTCCACAATAAATGCTACATAAGTAGAGAAAAAACACAGTTCCTGCTCCAAAAAGGTATACTCTTAAGGGAATTCCTACAAGTAACAGTAATTAAGATAAGAAAACTGGGAGTAAAGAAGACACTTAGGTAACATGAGCAAGTCCTACGAGGAGCGGCTGAAGGAGCTGGGCTTGTTCAGCCTAGAGAAGAGGAGGCTCAGGGGTGACCTTATTGCTCTGTATAAGTACATTAAAGGAGGCTGTAGCGAGGTGGGGGTTGGCCTGTTCTCCCATGTGCCTGGTGACAGGACGAGGGGGAATGGGCTAAAGTTACGCCAGGGGAGTTTTAGGTTAGATGTTAGGAAGAATTTCTTTACTGAAAGGGTTGTGAGGCATTGGAACGGGCTGCCCAGGGAGATGGTGGAGTCACCATCCCTGGAAGTCTTCAAAAGACGTTTAGATGTAGAGCTTAGGGATATGGTTTAGTGGGGACTGTTAGTTTTAGGTCAGAGGTTGGACTCGATGATCTTGAGGTCTCTTCCAACCTAGAAAATTCTGTGATTCTGTGTGATTCTGTGATTCTGTGATTCTGTGAACATCAATCATTACAAGAGGCATGTGCATCACAGGAGTTATCATCCTTGTTTGGTCTTAAGTATATCTGAAGGATGACAATAAGGAACCTTTATGAATCTATAAAAAGAATTTCAAACAAACATAGTAAATCTGGAAAACACATTAAAGATGCTCTCTAAACATTAAAAAAAAAAAAGTCCGTTTAACAAGCACAGATTTCAAACCACATTCACTGGTGCTAGTGAGTAGTTGGGTCTCCTTAATTTACCAAAGGTTCACCCAAAGTTAGCAACTGGCAAAAGTAACCCATTATAAGCACCAGTGATAAGTCTGAACAGTAAAGCATCTTTGCTAGTTGCAGAATACTTAAAACGTGGACTTCTGCAGTTTAAATGATAAATCATTTATTAAAACATGTACTGATTATTTTATATAGGTCCTGTTTATACATATGGTTTTCCCCTGTACCTTGTCTCTTTTGATACCTGATATCTTTTGCTTGGAAACAGATGCAATGACCTCTTATTCTTACCTTACTTTTATTCCAGTAGATAATGCAAACCCAATACTTCAGAAAATACTTTACCTCGTATATTCCTCTTGCAACTGACCCGGGTCTGGTGGGAAAAACTTTACAGCTAGACGAAGCATTGTAGTCTTTGGTCCTATAAGAAAAGTTAGACATTTCACAAAAAAAATATATCTAACTTTGAAATATATTTAACTTTGTAAGCGCATGTATATTATGCTTTCCAACATCCACAGACATACAACACAAAGTCTAGCCAGCTTTCAGCTTGCCTTTTCAGCTGGCTATGGTGGTCCTATGGGGTGTAGATAATCCATATCAATACAGGTACAGCAAAAAGGCTCCTTTTAAAACTATGTTCAATGCCCTGGAAGTATTATAGATGCAAAGTAAAATTATTTTGTGCAACATGAGGACTACAGAACAGCTACTTGACCACTTTCAAAAGCATCACTGATGATCCTGCAGGACATTCTCAGAATGGGAGGACGGAGCAGCTGCGTTGCACAGCTCCCTGCTGCCCAGGAGGGGAACCCAAGAGGGCAGCTGGACCCAGCAGGCTCCCCACAGGGACCAACAGGCATTTGCAGCCCACTGCCAGCATGCCCCTTAAAGCCCACTTCAGCCCTTTTTTGCCATTGAACTCATCAAGCTAGGCAACACGGAAAAAATAATTTAGGTTTAAATCTAAACAGAATCTGAGATAACTGGAATTGCCTTTCTCAGCTGCAGCAGCTGTTCTTGACTCAGAATAAGACACCATAACCTGGACCCTGGGCTGACACTGGAGGAAACATCAGGATAGGATCAGCAAGCCCAAGGCAAGGTAAGCTGCCCCCCTGGAGTGCAGCTCCACGAAGTGCTTTGCAGCAAGAAAACCCCACTGCCACCAGCCCCCGTGAACGGCCTCAGCCTCATGCCAGTATTTTTGGAGGATTGTTAGACAGTACCCCAGCCATTCACTTGGCTCTTAGTAGACACCGCTGTTCTGCTCGTTTGTCTGCTTTTAAAGCAGAAAGGGTTTAGTGTTTTGCAGTCAGTCCCAACAGTAGGGCATCTGTGAACAGATTGCCTGCACCAACCCACCAGGGACTGTGGGATGTGGCCTAGGCCCTGCTGCTGGGCTTCAGCCCTGGGCCAGCTGCTCCAGGGAACAGCGAGCCCATTTCTCATTCACACAGATCTGTGCCACAAAGCAGTACCAGTGGGACTGCAAGGAAACAAATCCCAAGAAATTTGAAGACCAGGAAATTCTCCGGGAATTCTCCAGGCCTCCTGCCTTCTTCCCCCCGACGACTTGAGAGAAATCAGTTTTTTGAGAGAAATTGGTTTTCTCCTGCTCTCGCGTTCTCAGGAAGGAGGTGTACGATTCTCCATAGGATTTTAACACATCCATCCTCTCATTTGTTAGCAGAGGGACAATGAATTTTGCTTCCTTCCTTGAAGAACTAACTTTCAGACTACCACAGCCAGCTCGGCCTGAGTTACCAGAGGTTTGGTGAATGAAAAAACTAAACCACTGAGCCCTAATTAGAGCATGGTATCTAGAAACAGAGGCTGGAAATTAAACTAGGAAAAGGCTTTTAGTGTAGTGCAACGAAACACTGGACCAGTCTTTACCAAGATGCAGGATGTACTGTAAGAAGCCAAATCTAAAAGCAAACAAACAAACAAAAAAATAGGGAAAAATTACCCTGGAGGTACGGTTACCACACTCTATACACTGGCAGCTCCTCAGAGATGGTGCCCAAATGCCATCTCCATACTGTGTGCCCATTAGGAAAGCAGGCGTTTGCATCCACACTCATCGCAAAGGAAAACTCAGAAAGACATTTCCATCTAGGCTGCACTTGAGGCATTTCTGATGTGTACTTGTGAGCACCAGCCGTGCCAGAAAGCCCCCAGGGAGGAGAGATGGAGAGGCACCAGCACACGGGACTGCCAAGAAAAGGTTCCAGCTCACAGCCTTTACTCCCCCCCCGCTGCTCAGAGGAATGATTCATTGCTTCAAGAACCCCCTTAATATTCCCAAACATCTGGAGGAAACCTTTCAAAAATATTACATTTAGACACTAGAGTTGTGGAAAACTGCCAAGTTATTTGCCCTGGAGCAACACTGAGCCGATGCTGAGCACACCTGGAAGCCACACAGCGCCGCACTGAAAAGCCGCATGCAAAACCATTCTTTCCCTCTTGGCTTGGACATGTGAACTGAATCCTTGCTGCAACCCAGCGTCACAAATTCGAAACCCCCTTCCCTGTAAATTGTCCATCCCGGGCAAATTATGCATACATAGTGATTTAAATTTGGATCAAAACATGGAAAACCTTTTCTACTATCAAATTGGTCATTGTCTGACCTGCAGCAGAGTACGTGCAGCATTACAAACGGGCACCGTGGAGATGTCTCTGTGATATACAAACCCCAGAGGCACACGTAACTGCCCCCATGAGACCATAAACCGGAGCACTTCACACACTGCAACGGTTCTGTAATAGAACTGAGTACGTTCCTGCTGAAAGTAATCATGAGATTCAGAACTACGTGCATACAGTTACACAGCGATCTCCATCAGCTCTGTAACCTGTTTGAACTGTATTAACTTAAAAGCCCCGGATAACATCAAGCGTTCTTATACTGCTGTGCTAAAAAAGAAAGTTATAAAGCTAATCCCAAAATTATTAAATTTAAAACCAAACCAAACAAACAAAAAACAACCAAACAAGAACCTTAACAAAACTGTGAAGGCTTTTTATTCAAAAGTACTGCTTAAACTCTTCTTTACGAAGATACTCCTAATGCCATCATATGTCTGCTAATGGATTCAATGAAGGAATAGCCTAAATCACTATTTTTGGAATTAACCTTTTAATTGTAAACATTTTCAAGGTGCTCTACAGTCATATTTCAATTTTTAAAACAGCAGAAAGCCAGGAGGAGATTCAACTAGCGGTGAAGAAGGGCTCTCTCCTGACCTACCAAAACTATAGAAATTTAAAATTGGGTTCAAAACGTGAGCATGTGACAGACTCCACTGCTTAAGATGACAGATTTTTTTTTAAAGACCACTTTCAAGATCACTGGCAACATAATCTGGGTGGTAGGTCACCAAACAGCCAAGCAGCCATAATTTCTAGCATATCCCCACAGTCTCAGACCATTTTAGGACCATATACGTATTATGAGTGAACTTGTGGCCACTGGCCTATTGTCTAAGGCTGAGTTTCCCCTATTTATAAATAGAAAGCAGAATCCAGGAGTAACCAAGTAGTATCACAGACCTGTGTTCCACCAGATCTCTTGACTAAGACATAACTCCTTCCAGTAGGCAGCTATGGAAAAACAAACCCCCAAAAAAAGCCTAACTGCATGGAGTATATAAAAAGATGACACAGCAACATTATATTTTTTAAATGGGAAATGGAGATTTGAAGTGGTCAGGGATGTCAACGGCAGCAAGAAGGACTTCTACATTAGTGACAAAGCGAAGATCAGAAAAAATGTTGGCCCTTTGCTGAATGAAACCTGCTAAACAGGAGACCTGGCTAAACAGGATAATGAGAAGGCCAAGGTGCTGAATGCCTGTTTTGCCTCAGTCTTTAGCAGCAAGACTGGCTGGCCTTCAAGAATCCCAGGTCCCAGAGACGGGGGGAAAGGCTGGAGCAAGGCTGGTGTACCCTGGTGGAAAGGGATCAGGTCGTGGAATACTTGAGCAAATTGGAAATTCATATGTCCATATACCCTGAGGGGATGAACACTGAGCAGGGGTTGAACAAGATAGACCCAGAGGTGCCTCCAGCCTCAGCCACACTGTGGCATTCTCCATGCACATGGTTAGAGATCACTACCTCTGCTCTCTCAACGAAGCTGTTCCTGAGGAGACTTCAGAGAATTTCTGACAATAAGAAGGGGAATACCCACCATATTGAAATTCACTGAATATTAACAAGCTCTGAATTTTGCCTGGCAATGCAGAACAATGGAGAAGGCAACTGCAGCTTTTGCAGTCCTTGTCAAAGTCAATCATCTCTCAGACAGGATCATGACTGTAGATGTTACCTCCTCGATCACAATGGATTTGAAAATCCAGAATATTCCTTTTTGTTTTTCTCCATTTTAAGACAACACAACTTAGAAAAGCTCACAAACACCAAATGTTATGTTTCACTAACTTAAGACCAGCTGATCCAATCTATTTAGATATTTATCACAGAGAAAGAATCATATGCTCAGTAATTTTCCATTCCACCCACCACATACTACATATTAAAAACATCAGGTTTGCATGCCCAAACAGGAACCATTATCACCCCTACCAAATACAATTTTCAGGGAAGAATAACCAGTAAATCAAGTAGTAATTATGAAAGCAGCCCACATAAAGTAGATGCAAATTAAGAAAAACTTCCTTTTTTAAAACTACTTACTCCGTACTTGTTTAATAACAGGTTTCATAGGCTCCAGCCAAATCTGAAATTAAAGAAAAAAAATTACAAACTGGCATTCATTTGAATACAATAGAAAACATCAAAAGTAAATTCAATTTAAGCAGTACTTAATATATATGCATTTTTTCCTCACTGTAGCAATGCAGCAATTCCTTTGCCTTAAAAAAAAAAAAAAAAAAAAAAAAACCTTCCATTTGAATTTACATTTATCATGTATCAGTACAAAAATCACTGATCCATGCTTAAAGCCCATTTGGACAGAGAACGAAGAGTCACTTCAGCAAAAGCACATCACCAACGCTAAGGTGGTGCACAGAAACCATGCCAAAACACGACAGTAGAGAGAAGCCCAAGTACAGAATTACAGGAAATCTGGGTGATGCGACAAGGCTGGAGTTTTTTCCTTTCCATGTTCTGTCCATCCCTGTCCTATAGAATGATACTTAAGCATTTTTACTCTTTATTCATTTCCCACAATTTTGTTCTCTCTTAAACAAACAGATTTATAAAGAAAAACTGTTTTCACTCTAGTAACCATAAATCTATTATGATGTATTCTGGGTACTGAAGTATTTTATTTTTTTAACCCCCCTCCAAACAAAAAGACATTAAAAAAGCCGTAACAGAGCAATGGCCTAGGTTAGGTCCTTATCAGTCACTTCTCTTGCAAGAGCTGAGGATTTTAAGAACCTTATTACCAGAAACGCTTTGGAAGCTTTGCAAAAGAAAAATAAACTAAACAAGCTTTGCTGTAGTCCCTTGGCTCAAAAGCAGCATGCATTAGTGCTGTTAGCATTCCCTATGATTTCAGTCATACTTTCTGCATGTAAGACCTAAAACTAGAAAACATAATAAAGAAAGAGAACAAAGGTCCCATTTTAAGAACACTTTTCAGTTTAGAAGCTAAGTTGCCCTCTTTGCAAGGATAAGCAATTAGGATGCTTACAGAATCTTATTATTTATCTAGACCATGATTTAAAGTGAATGCAGGCCTATACAGCTGCTGGAGCTTATATCTATTGCAGAGAGGTGCATAATGACTCTTCAGGGAAATTAACTGAAGTCTGAATTAACTGAATGTGAATGTCACCACCGCCAAAACTACACTTTTAATATGGTTTTGTAAGGGCTATGCAGACTACACTTTGAGTTACTAATTTTTAGAGGAAAGGAGGATTAAATTTATGTTTCTGAAAGTAGAAACATCAGCAGCTACATAATTGCATTATGTGTTTTTGAAATTTAACAAGATACAGAATCTGATTCTCCCCCTCTACTTTATTAGTTGACATTGTTCTGATGAGTGAAGTAGATTTACACTAAATCAAAGAGAATCCTACAGGAGACTCCAGCACTTTTGACACTTAAGCAACTGCATCCACTCAAACTTTTTATTGTAATGAATTTGTCAGGAAACATTACATACCCAATATGACTGGATGTTCTGGAACTCAATTCCAAAATAGTCCGATTCATTCAAATTCAGATGCTTGTAAACTTCTGTCAGTAAAGCCTGGCCATAATATTTGGACTGAAAAAAAAAAATACAATGGGATTAAGACAAAGCAATTTATAGCAAATTAGAAATAGGATATGGCATCTTTAAAAACTATAGAAAAGATTTTTCACATTAGCATTGACCACCTTTGCTACTGTAATGAGCAAACACCCCCTAGACAGAGTGTACATACAGACAAGTTCCACAGAATGGCAGCCAGCAATGCTGGAGGCCTCTGGAGGCCATCTCTACCCGACCTTATCTATGTGAGCGGACAAGATCAGCCACAAGCTATGTATGTCCTTCAAGGAACCAGCAACAATCCGTCTGTGTAGCCAGCAACTGTTGCTCTCCCTCAGCCAAAACTGGCTGACGCAGGGGCTTTGACCTTTTATCCCCACAGAAGAGTCTGGAGCGGGACTGCCTCCCTCAACCGTAGCACTGCACCACGCCACATTGCCTCTGTCGAGCTGCTTGCGATGGAGCCCTCCCCACTAACCCTTTGCCCATTCTCTAGGCCAGCTGCATGCAACGCCATGAAACCAATGCTGACAGAAAGCAGCTGTGGTACAAAGGTGGAAAGAGGGAGCTTTCACAGCACATCCAGAGGGCACACAGCACCCGACTGCGGTGCCAGACCATGCTCTGCGCCACAGGCCGTCACAAACCACCAAGGGAAACCTGCCACCCCCTCACAAAATCATTTCCTCCCCCACTCTGACTTGTTTTCGATGACACTGATATTCTAGCTAAACACACCTGAGGCATTCATGCCACTCAGATCTTGTTTATTTGGAAAAGTCAGAGCTCCAGAAGACACTACGGTTTTCCCAGTAAAACAGGTACAAACAGTTCCGTAACTGACTCTCTAAGTTTGGAACAGTAGTTTTTTTTTAAAGAGGGTAGGTATTAAAACAATTAGTAATATAGTAAGTCATTTAAATGTACAAATGAAAAGAACAAATCCTTTTGGTTAAAAGAAGAGGGTTTGAAAAATAAAGCAAAAGTTGGGAAAATCACTCTGCATTACTAAAATTCACAAAAATTGAAGAGAAATTGCTGCTTAGAGGACAGATTGACTGGCAGTGGTTTTTAGAACCAAGCAATCTGGCTCTATCACTTCAAAATACCTCTGCACCACTTAAAAAAAAAAAAAAAAAAAAAAAAACTCCAGTGAGAAAGTATGATAACTGCAGTACTGGAAGTCTGAAGCAGCACTGATAGTCCACCTGACGCGAACAGCTGACTGCATCTAGTGCCTTAACAAAGGAGAAGAGTACAGAAATAAAAGGACAGAAAACGATATGAAATTAGCTCATCTCTCTCATCCGTGCTTTCATGAGTTATGTTTACCCATGAAGGCAACCAAGAGTATGAAACACAAGTCAGGTGAATTCACATGGCACAAATACCATTCATTCCAGAAGTTGCTTGGTATCCCACTGGATCTAGCCTCTGATGCTGAAACCCCCAAATAAACCTGCAGGTAAGCAGACATGATCCAACACAGCGAGAAGTGCTCTCCTCTTTTTCTGGTTACAGAAACATTTTTACCCACTTTGTAAGCAATCTTCCTTGAGTTTACCCAAAGACCTTTCTTCCCTGAGAAGACCAAATAGTGCCTTTCCAGTGCTGCATTTGAGTTTTTAGACACGAGTGTGCTGCTGCTTCCAGCTCCTGGCCTCATGGTGCCCAGCAAGCTCAGACAGCCTCAACACCGGCCTCCAGGCCTTGGGAGCCGTGTAAACCATGCACAGAACGAAGGAAACCCACGCTTGCCCTGCCCCACCGCCTCTAAATGAGACCTTTCCCTGAAATTTAGAAACAAAACAATGTAATGTTAGCATAAGCATTCTGCCATTTCAGAAAACAAAACCAAACCTCATGGCTGATAACCTTCTGCTGCTCCCGCGCAATGCCCGCTATAGCCAGGTGATAAAGAACACTGCTTTATCTTTTTATTCTGGAAATTCGGCTATTTGGAATCATCCACCACAGAAGGAGGAGAAATTTTAGGGAATGGAAAATTAATGAGATTTGGTAACAGAATAACAGGGTAAGAGGACACTGTTGCAACTGATTAAATTACAAAGGTACCATCCAGATGTTAAAAGTGTAAAATTATTTTAGTCAGGCTTTCAACTATAAATTTATGTGTCATTTACAGCAACAGCTTAAAAAACTCACTCTAAACTGAATTTAATTTCATAGTGCTTTCTTCAAAACATAGACCAATGTTAACAACACCATGTTTATATATATATATTTATATATATATATATTATATATAAAAAAAATAAAATCAGTTACAAAAGCTTGAGACTGAACACAACATTTTATTCTGTCTCAAATCCAGTGGGAAAATTCTCCTAATAGATATTTAGTTTCTCTTTTTTTGTTGTTATATTTATTTCAATATGCCATATTATAACCATTCTTTCTGAAAAGTTTCTTAACATTTTGAAGTTTACAGAAACGTATGTTCAGTTCTGCAGTGGATAGCTCCATGTCATTGTTTTATCTGCATGAAAGCAGCAGAAAGCAAATCTTCTAATTATATGATTACTGTAACTTTGACGTCAGGTCAAGAAGCTGCATGAATGCAGAAAGGTCCCATTTTCAATATAAATTCACAACACAGCATACTTTCCATTCCACAGTTCTCAATTACTCTTTATATGCTGCCAAGATGATGACTAATGGTAGTACTGAATTACTATATTATTACACACACACACACAAAGTGTAAGAAATTAAATAGGCAGCTAACAAACGCTTCCCCCAGTGACCCAGCTCTGATCTAAAAAAATTTTTTTTTTTTTTTCTTCAAATCAACTTGTATAGTCATCTCAAGGCTGATAACTTCTTAAAACCATGGAAGTATGGTATCAGGACAGGTACATTACAGTGTCACTGCACTAAGAGAACACCTGCGTGGCAATCCCATGCCTGTATTTAGGGTGAATAATGTGTTCAGACTACACGTACAACAATTAAAGTTTTGCAGTTTTCATGAGGTTTTGTGATGTGATTACCACTCCCCCACCCCTTAAAGTGCTGTCACATTCTGAAATTGAAATTATTACTGTATGTAATATATGACTAATGAATAGATCATCCTTCTTATGAAAATATAAAGATTTAGCAGATGAACTGAGCAGAGAAAAAAGGGATATAAGAAATTACTCCACCAACAGCTGGCCAGACGTTAGCTGCCTATGAAATAACAGCCACCACAGCCAGTCTTGTACCTTTGTGCATTTTCTGATATTTACAAATAGAGGGACAATTCAATTCAAATTCAGGAGAGCTAAGGAAAGAACAGGAAAATTCAACATGAGTGCCTGGCAAACATGACGTTTGGAAGTTTTTATGCAAATAGAAATTCATCACCATATATGCTCAGGCCCTCCTACATCTCCTACAAGCATATGGGGGGATTCCATAAAAATTGACACGAACCAGAGTGATCTCACTTCTGTTTCAGCACTGCATACTATGATGTAATGAAAGACCTTCAATATGGGCAAACCAAACTTCCCATGGTGTAACATAGATCACATTGCTGAGAGTCCACATTGTATCAACTAAGCTTTGCTGACACATGTAGTGTGGATGAATTTTTTACACTGAGAAACGAGGCAGCCTTTTGTTCAGCAATCTGACATCTGCCTCAGCCACGATCAGCTTTGGCTGCTTCTACCTTTGGGAGCATCACAGGACACTTCTTTAAAAAAAAAAAAAAAGTTTTTGTAACAGTATAAAAGTAACATAACTTTTCCATAAAGGCAGTATCAGAAACAAATAGAAACAAACATTTTAAACTGTAGTTTCTTTACAGAACGAGGTCTCTACTTTTATGCAGAGTCAGTCAATACATTCAATGTTAGCAATTTTTAGGAGAGGAGAGTGTAAGTAAATAAAAATGAGGAGTTGGAGCAACAGTTACTGTCATTTTGTAATCCCAAGTGTTACTTTCTATTTTCTTAAATACAATACCTTACTGCCCACCTAGCAGATCCTCCCTTTGTTGGACCATTTTAGCTTCGCAAGACAGAAAAACAAACTAGGAACACAAAGCATATGATTTTCAGTGGACCATATTTCAATATTATCAAAACCAATTCTTCCTCAGCGAACTCCTAAATATGTCTTTGAGAATATCTTAACTTTCTACTTCTATGTATTTTAACTTAAACAACAACAACATAACAAACCAGAACACAGTATTTTTATAAAGAGCACTCCTCTCATTTTCCAAAATGGACAAACCGCCCTTGCTCAAGCTTTCCAAAAATGAAAATCCACTTTTGGCAGCAGTTAGGCTGGAAAAAAAATTCAGTCCAAAAGCCAAGAGTTTGGAAAAAACTGAGAGTTATAAAACGGAGGTATAGAATGGAAACTTTTGTGCGAGCCAGAACAGCAGGAACCACTGGTTTCCAGCTTCAGCAAATACCAGCTGACCTTGGATTCTGTGTTAGAGAAATCTGCAACTGTTTGGAGACCAAATCCTCCAGTAAACAGTATATGCATGAAAGGAAGAAGTTTATATTTTAGATCACCGCTGACAAATGGCCAGGACAGAGTGCATCACTAGCAGCCAGAGAGCCCTGAGCATGAAAAGTAAACTCAATTATATTAAGATCCCTTCACATAGATGAAGGTGGTTTTTGTTTGTTTGTTTGTTGTTTTTTTTGTGTTTTTTGTTTTGTTTTTTTTTTTTTTCGGTGCACTTTTAGTGATCTTCATAATGAAAAAAAGAGTATTTCTCATGTTTTAGCAAATTGAAAAACGACAATCAGCAATTATACGTAGTAGTTACACTAAACTTGTTATTTCCTTTCTTAACCAGAAATACACAAACAATTCAGTGATTTTATAGCTCTGTTTATCTACATTCCTTTTGAAGTCTGTTAGATCTCTGTCCAAATGTAGTTTGATATATCAAAAACATTTCAAAACTCCTTATTAATTACGATATCATTAATGCCATGTATAAACAAAAACTGCATTTATGAATACAGGCTGTGCATTTAAACCGCATTTATTAGAAAGAAGGAAATAATACAAGATGGCAAGGAATACCATTCACTGACATCAAGATTTTCATGGCTAAAAGAAGAGAAGCTTAAGGCTCTGTATTTCGTTTTTAATCCACAAGCTGGAAAAGTGATGATAAAAAGTACTGAAGGAGGGGACAGTTAAGTTTCTTCAACTTTGATTGGAACAAATAGCTGATATGGAAATGGTCCCTGTCTTTGCTGGGACCCTGTATCACTTCACAAAATTCACGTGCTCAACCAAATACTGCTTAAATACTATTTCAATTTAGTTTTCTGAACAGTTAACAATTTAACAGTAACTGTAAGCTTAATAGAAGATTATTTCATTTTTAACAGTTGGTGAAGAAAATTGTATTTTAAATACATGTATTTGTTTTGCTGGCTTTCATATACTGGCAGGTCCCAACTACAGCTTATTTTACTAAGACAACAGCAAAAAACAGTTTAGAGTGCATTTAACAACTTGCAGAGCACCAGACATACAAAATACGATGTCAGTGGATTGGACCATCCTGTACAGGATCCTCCTGCCACTCCATACCATCGCAGTTTCTACCTGTCATTTATCAAGGCCATCCTGATTTGTCCCAGAACTAAGTCAAGAGTGCAGGAACCAACGCAGCACACAAGCAAGATTTATAAGCTGCTTCCAGTTTTCTAGCCACTATCAACTCATTCAAGGTAACTAAAAGAATTATTATTAGATTCCTGCCAATAAGACTACTCTGAGCCCACTTCCAAAGTTCAAGTGCCCACAGCTACATAGCAAAAGGCATTTGAAAGGTTCCAGCTCGTCCTCTCACCCATTGTCCAGGCAATCTGTCCTAAGACAGGGCTGAACATCAAGGAGCTTGCATGGCCACAGCTGTTACACATCTCCTCCATGGCTAAAATAGTTGCTTCTTCTGACATCGATATGTTTAACTACCCCTGGCACAAGTTAAACACACAATTTTCTCTCCATCTTTCTTCCCACAGGTTGTTTTAAGCACTGCTTAGGATCGACTTGCAACTATGGGAAACTTGAATTAGTAGGGAGCATGAAATTACACACAGGTGGAAACAGAATGGTTTTCTGCGTGACTCTGGGAGAAGACGACTCCCACAGAAAGGACTCAAACCTCCTGAGTTAAAAACCAAAAGTGTGTATCACGGTATTTCCATATAGCACTGAAATCAAATTTACTCAAATAAGGGTACTGCAAAATCAAACAAATTTCTGAGTTAGTTTAAGGTACATTATTATGCTGCATACTGGGCATAACTATAGCCCCATGAGCATGTTTTTGTTAAAAAAAAATAAGACTCCCCCCATATTTTTTTTCTTAAGATTTCTGATTTTTTAAACTGAACCTGCAGCCAATTTAATCCCGAAATGTGAGCCTCTGGCTCATTTAATTAAGGCTAGCTTTAAAACCTGTGCTCATTTAAAGGTTCACGCAATGTTAGAGCACTTCACTGCCAAATGAACCAGCTCTACCTAACAAACATGCTTTTCCAGAGTGGCTAGACTTGCCAGATGCCTGAAAGTAGGAAAACAATCTTTTGTTGATGTGGGAAAAGATCCCCAAGAGGGAGGGAATTGTGTGAACAAGATTGGGAAATGTGTATGTTGGTATATAGCATGGTAAATATGGTCCCAAGCTCAAAAAGAACTTTAGTGCTGAAGTATAAGGAGCATAGAAATAAGACACATCGTGCTTTCAAAGCCAGCATAACAACTGAGGATTGGAGAAACTGTTGGCAAGTGCTATGTACAGACAGCACATAAAAGATCCACCTGAAAATTACTGGGAGTCGAGCAGAAATTCGCTGACACTTTTATCACTCGGAGAGCAGAAAAGCCCACGCACACGTCCCCAATGCCTTGGGTGCCAACGCTGCTCTAGACTTCCTAGGGAAAAACATTCTGAGGTTAAGTCACTGAAGTTCAAACTGAAGTTAAACACCATTGGAAAGAGCTGATCAGGACACTGCTGATCAAGATCCTGGTCCTTGACTGAGCGTGCTGATCTCCCGACCACAACCGCTCGCAGGCACTGGAAGCTAAACTTCTACAAAATAATTCTCCGGATCCGTGAGGACAGCAGCCTGCAGCTGTAAGGAAGGATGAGATAATCATGACTTCTCTCTTCTGCTCCCTCCCAAGCTTTAAAATTTAGGTGGTCGTATGACACATTAGCATGTCCCAGCTACATCCCAGCCATTCTTCTCCCCTCACAGCCTTCAGAGGACGCAGGACAACGTGGCACCAAAGTTCACACTTGGTAGCAATCAAATGCCAGCGACTGCAGCAGCGTAGCCAGCAGCTGCCCTGGGGTGGCAGGATCCCTACAGCAGAGGAATCACAGCTGTGGAAATGACAGAGAATTGTGCTGCTACCAGTAACACTGGGACAGTATTTATAAGGCATACTACTTCATATCATCTTTAAAAGGCTGAGTAACACCACGCTGACAGCCTTTCTTAAACACGGATCATATACCAAGGATTCCGCCTGGTCAGCTCACTGCATGATGTGCTCCACAGGTGACTGCTAAACCAAGACCAGATAAAGCTGCATAGTTATAAACAAGGGCTGCTGCCACAATGGACAGCATGCCATTGTTAACCATCCTCAAAATAAACTTTTCCACTTCAAGAAGCGAGGGTACATAACGCAACATCTCAGTACCCACTTTGTTCACGCAGGCCGCAGAACAGCACAACCCAAGCTAAGAAACCAGAAGAGGTTGGGGATCTCTGTATTTCCCCCAGCTCTGCCACTGACAAGGCTCTACTCAGCTGTGCAAACACCACATATCCCACAGCTCTTCCCTTTAACATGCTACTCCACCCAATGCATGTACACTGTGCGCCCTAGGAACCTGCACAGCATCATTTTGTATTTATCTACAGATAGCTATATAAAAAATAATACTATTTTAAGACACTTCAAATATAGACAATGCTTTGCTTCCCTTTGTTCACAACAGATTACTAAAATTGCAGGTCTTTTTCCAGCAATTATGCTTTGGAGTCAAAACTATCATCCAAGCCAGCACCAACAAGACTGGACTCAAGGTTTCCTTGTGGGGCACGCTGATACTCCAGACATCTTTTGGCATTTTTGTCCACTTACCTAAAGTCAAAACATGAATGCACGCCAAGCATCAGCAGTTGAAATCCAGATCTGACCGGGCTAACACCCATGCTCGGCAGGGGTCAGACAAATAATCAGACAGAGCCAACAATCCAGAGCTTTTCATAAATGTAGCAGCTTGCTAAAAAAGACACAGACTGCATAGGCAGAGCTACTTCCCCATAATATCTCCCTAATGTGCCCTGAACAATCAAGGAGGATCAACCTCAGAGAAGATGCTATACTTGTTTTACCTCTACCTTCCCACATAAAGTACCAAAAAAGGCTGGCACGCAGCTGTGAGGAAGCCTACTGCAGGGGAATATTTTAAAATATTGAGGAAATAGAAAGATCATAAAGGATTATCTACACAAAGCAGGTATTTCACAGGAAGGGCTCAAACTATCTTTTCATTACAAACATTTGTACCTAATTTAACCTTTCTGTACCTAACGTAACCTAAATTGTACTCACTGTCCTTACCTCACTCCTCAATGTACTTTGAGCAGAGTATCGACACGATGGCAATGGGTTAATAAATACCTCTCGCCAGATTAGATAAGGCCGAAGCTCTGTTAACTTTCCCACCTCCAGCAGGAGACTTTCTTGCTTCTTTGGCTTTGGGCTGCCTTTCCCTGGTCTGTCAGAGCAGCAGACTGAGGGGCACAATGTGAACACAGGGTGATTTGGGTTCAACTACTCACAGGAGAGCTCTAACAAGGAGCTTCTACAAAGAAGGCTTTGGGGTTTTTCATTTTTGGAAGACATGTTTTACCTTTTCCACTTTGAATCAGGGCTCCATCGAGCACCGTGCCTAAGCACTCTGCCAGAGGAGACAGCAGGAGCAGAAAAGCAGCTTAAGGAACAGAGAAGCCAAACATGTCAGCTCAGATCTCTGAGATGGGAAGGTGCACCTGCAACCAGCATCTCCCAGCTCACCATGGACCTTCCCGAATCACTTGTGGAAACATCAGTGTGAGCAGGTGTTAATAGTTAACTCGCTTCATCCCACATTCCTCCATCACAAGGCTGGGAAGAAACAACTTCTAATGATAATGACTCTGGTGATGTTTTCAAACCCGCTTTCACAATAGTGATAGCACTCCAAAAATAATAATAATAAAATAAAATGGTGAACCAAAGAACCAGAAGTGTTCTGCTATAGGTGGAAAGAGATCCCTTTGGAGTAACGGAGTAAGGCACCTCACATACAGAGAGCCTGACCTGCATCTCCCCTCCGCCTGTTTCAAATCTGTAGATTTCAGCCCCGCAAGTCAGCCCCTCAATACCTAACATCACAGTTTTAAAATATCATTTGCACTCGGTATCACCATCACAGCACGGTTTTTCACATGATCAGTTTATATTCTCACCTTTTTACACATGCAGGCAACGTTCAAGCCCTTGCCAGCAGTGTGTTTTGTTGCGAGGAAGCAGACGGCACGAAGGCATGCTTTTGCAACCCTGTTTGTTTAAATGAAATGTTCCCAAGGTTGTGTTTCTCCGAATGCAGCAGGGTACCAGCAGGCTCTATCCTGGCTCAACGTTAAGTCCCTTTTTTCAGTAGACACGGACCAAAAATTGCTCTGAACCATGTCTTAGCACACCGTATTTCTGTAGCTGCCTTCAGCTGACCAGGGTTGGCTTTGTTTTTTGTTTGGTCTCCTTTATTCTCGTTCTTTCAGGCGCTGTGTATTCTACAGGATTATCCATCTCGGGGGCACCGCTGGCCACCCAGCTCTGCACGCCCCCACTCAGAGAAGGCTCCCTGACAACCACAGGCCTTTTTGCTATACAGAATTTCTTACTGTTATTTCGATAGAATGGCCTAACACTAAGTTCAGCTGACTTTGCCCATCTTTCATCACTAGATTGTGAAAAAGAAATGAACATCTGCATTCTTCAGAAGTGTTTAAGAGTCTAACATAGCATTGCCTTTGCTACTGAGCAAGACACGTTATTGGAATTAGTAAGGAAGGTAACAGCATTTTATTTTATTTTTTTACACATTTTCCATTTTTAAATAAAACATGCTGAATTAGATTGTGTATTAGTCACTTTGGAAGCCATTTGGAAGGAATTGAACAGAAGAATTGTATCAGTGCACGTACGTCATTATTAAGTTATGCATTGGTTTACCTATCAGATCTCTTTCAGACTGAGTAATTCCAAGCAGGAAGTTCTCAGTGTGCTTACAGCAAATTAAAGGAAGCCCAGGAAGAGTTTAGCTCTATACCAACTCCGTGTTAAGCTGACTAAATGCAGCTCTTGTACCATCCCTTTTGAATTCATGTGAGAAGAGGTTCTCATCTATGCACATCCTATATAACGTATCACAGCCATACATCTACATCTATAGGGCAAGGACTGTGATAACACTTGATGACTATTTTACCAAATGTTTTCTGGGTTTTAAGTCACTTCACATGCATGTAAGTTTTAATGGACTTTTCTTACAAGAATATTCAGATTGTTTCTCCTTTGCTGAACTGTAATTCAATTTTCTTTCCATATAATGGGACACTTATCGTCAAAAAATCTGCAGAAGTTGTTTCTACAATATAAATTAAATTCCTATCCTCCCTTTAAAAACAGGCTGTCAATGAAATGGCTACAGTTTTACCTTTCCCCACCCAATACCACATTCCTACATAGCATCAAAAGAGTCTAGCACCCGAACACAAAATAACAGGTTTTGGAAGTACAGGGTAGAATCAAACGGTACACGAACTGCAAAGCTTCAATTACTTTCTTTTTAAACCCTGTAATAACTTCGAATTTTAAACAGTGAATTACTAACTTTCACTACTGAGGTCAGACAAAAATAAGTTCTAAGGCACCTTATTTGCCATATTTAGGGCAGTCAAAGCAGAGCAATGACAAACATCTGGCCATGATTCTTTCTGGAATTTTGACTATTTCTTTCTACCATTTTTTTTTTCAGAGAAGAAAAACACTGAGCTTACTAATACAGCATTTTGATTCTTTCAGCATAGCGCTTAATAGGATTCAGAAGCAGTCTGTCCTCCCACTTCCCACATATTTAAGCTGTTAATGCTTCCACAGCACAGAGGGGAAACAAGCCTTGACGAAACGAAGGGCTAAGTACACGAGCAGGGAGCAGGGGAGAAGGCACAGAAGCAGACTCATGTCAGAGCTTCGCCCGCCGGGGAACCCGAGCCTGGCTGCCTCATCCTACGGGGAAGCCCCCCGAGCACAGACGCTGCAGAGCCACAGGAAGGATTGCCCTTCGGAAAACGACTTCAGAATAAATGTTTTCCAGCTCCCGCTACATGCTTTCTGTTCCTAACGGATGCATATTTCTTAATTATAACTCCTCAGTAGCAGCGTTTTGCAGCCACCGAGTTTGCATAACGTGTCCTTAAGCCCTGATGAAATTTCTTAAGGTCAGTCACGGCGCTGGAGGGAGTTCCTGATAAGCAACACTTCACATCGAGAGCATGCTGAAAACGCTCCCTTCAAACCACAGGAAATGACAGGGTATGTACAAGGCTCAGATTGCTTCCTCCACAGCCCCATAAACGCTCCTCAAGCCCTAACCCAGTTCCTGATTTCAGGGCCTCCGACTCCCAGGGCTCCAGCAGCTGCTCCGGAACAACCAGGAGCAGGAAAAGCACAGCTTCCGTGACACTTTAAATTATAGATTAAATTAGAGATACGATTTTAGATTACAGATAAATTTTTAAATTACAGATAAATTAATTTACAGATAAATTACGGCCTGCAAACGGCAGACAAACCAGAATAATGAAATGTAGGCCTGGCATAGAAACGTGAAGCAATTCTGCAGCCTAGCAGTGAAAATTTAGATTTAAATAAACAAAGTGGGAGTCATACAGCTGCCCAGAAGACAATATCGCTGCTAGACAGAGTAAATGGCAGGCCACAGTTTTCCACCTCATACAGAAAAACACACATTAATTCCTTAGCTGCACAACAGGAGGACTTACACTGAACAGCAGTAAGCTCAAAAGCAGACACAAGCAGGGAGGGGGCAATACTTAATGAGAAAATACAGGGAATACAGGGAAGTGTAACCCTACTCAACTACAGCATCTTCATAACCTGCAGGGAAGCCCCGTCCTTCCCTGCTGCTCACCCCACGCATGCCAAAAGAAGGGAGCCAAACGGCACAGCACGGCGGGTACACACAACACGCCACGAGCTTCAGTTTGTAAGAAAATGAGATGCAGCCATCTGCAAGAAACTAAGCCACATTCAAGGAAGCAACAGGCCTGGTAGAAATGCATGAAAAGGAAAGAAAAAAACAAAGACAGCAACAGAGCGTTCTCCTGAGTCTTCAAGTTCTGTGGCACGAGAACACCTGCCCTGGCCTTACTCACCATGAAAACCCCGAGCAATGCTTGACTCCAGATCACAGGGAGACCACGGGACATAACTGAAAGCCCAGCCCAGAAAACACAAGCTAGCTGAAATGGAAAGGTGACTTCAGACCAGCATAAAGCTAACACAGTAAATTATCATGGCGCATAACACGAGGATATACTTAAGTTTTACTTAGGCAAGTTACTTCCTTATATTAAAAAAGAAAAAAAAAAAAAAACAAACAAAAGGAAAGAACAGACTTAACTGTTCAAAGCAACCTGACAAAGAACAGCATGAAACAAAAATTCTACTTTAAGTTTTCCCATTGAACAAAGCAGGCAGAACCACCTGGCTTTGCTGTGTTATGATTCCATTATGGCTACCACATTTTTATGGAATTCATTTGCAAGTTGGGAAAAATGTAGAAAAATGCTACCATAATATAACACAAGTATTTCTCACTAACTAATTTTATTTTATTCTCAAGTAGAAGGAGAAACAGATACACTTAGCAGAAAAAGTGCTAAGTTCTACCCAAAAACAGCTTGGTAAACTTCAAGTATAAAAACTGAAGCCCCTTTTTCCAGGATACTTATTCATAGCATTAACCCTAATTCATGTAAAAAGGAAGCATATATATTTCCTACATCAGGAACAGGATATAGGCCAAATATTTAACACCACATTACAGCAGCAATTCCGTTCAACATCTTACAAGCTAGTGCAAAGAAAAAACAGGGCCAGAGAGAGGCAAAGACCCAAAATAAATATATGACATCAGAGAAAACAGTGAGAAGATCTGGAAAGTTTGATCCTTCCCTTGTAAACTAAACCTGATGTTTCACTTACGTAGATTTTAAACCAGTATCTGCCTCCTGTCTACCATCAGTGTGGCACAGAAGTAAAGGGCATTGTTTGTCCCACAGATACACGTGCTGCGCTGTCTTTGACAGCCCTTATGTGTATCACCATAATACACCCCACTTGCAGCTCTACTGTAGATCTATGCAAAAACTTTCAGCAACTCCAGAGCACAGCTTCCTATAGCTGTAAATTCCTGCAGCCTAAGTTGCCCTTTGTTGCAGCACATTTTGCTGTCGTTCAGAACCTGCACCAGACAAGTACAATTTCACCAAGCGGTCATTTTGGCAAATTAAACCCAGCCCAGACCATTCCCTTTATTTGTATGCTGATCAAAGGCTTCCAAGTTTAATCTCTTAAGAAATTTGGAAAAGCTGGCAGAACTTCTATTGTACAACCCTGCTTACTTTGAAGTGTGCCCACGATCTGAATTAAATTGAATTCTCCAACCATTCATCTAGGAGTCTGCAAAAGCACCCAGTTGGCCAGACTTAGCTCTGAGGGAAGAGGACAGGTGCCCCTTGACATGGAAGTTCTGAACTACGTAAGCTGAATGTAAAAAGGAAAAAAAAATATGGAAACAATATTCCAGTCTAGTTTTGAATGCGTTATGTTTCAGTCTCTTTACTGTTTGGGAGGGAAAGGAGAAAGAATAAATACACAGTTTTCAGTTTTCTTATAAAACATTTAAGCTCCATGCTTGAGCATTGAGGACAGATTCCCCAGAAAGGAGTTCTGCCTCTATGTGCTTTAAAGAACAGCTCTCTCTTACTGATTAAAGAAATTCATAATTAAAAAGAAAACCTTACAATACAGATGGTTAGTAAGAACAGAGGCAGTGGATCTTAGACAAAAGACAGCGGATTTTAGCTGCGCTGAACCTTTAACACACTGTTCTAGATAGAAACAACAACACAAAGGAAAGATTTCCTTTTTATTTTATCCTTGTCCCATTAGTCATGCCATTTTGTCAGTCCCTTTTTGCTCTTTGGTGAGTTAAAAAACACAAACAGTTGGAAGAGCTGCCAAACCAGGGCATCTCCCCCAGCACCTGCCACGACATAAGTAAATATTTCAAACGCGGGTTGGAGAAAGGAGGAAATGACACGGAAAAGCCTGTAAAGATTAGATCGTTATGGCAGCTACTCTGTTTATCCTACACAGTTAAAACTGCTGGCGTGGACCATTTTCGGCAGCTTCCTAAGAGCTGTAGGAGATGAAGCTCCTATGCCATCTTCCTTGCAGCTCCATAGGGAAAAGCCCCTCTCCAGGAGATGGCTACCGTGCCAATTCTGCTTCCAAAGACAATTTTTCTCAGTGAAAAGCTACTTCCCACAGATCTTAAAAACAGGAAGGAAAGTCCCTTTTTGCCCTGAGATACATCTGCCTTAGATGGCAGTACCAACAGAACACATGAGAAAGGCCTTTACAGCTTAGTCTTCAGTCCTGCTTCCCTTTAAAGACTTCCCTACCTGCAGAGCTTTTAAGAAATTAGCTGAGAAAAACCATGAAGGGTTCTCTCTCATAAACTTTTATATGCAGTCAAGGTCCACCTTTAACCAGTAAGAGGTCGTGACTTGCTTGGGAACACCACGTTACCTTCAGGTTACCTGCCCACGCTGAGCTCTGGCGCTGGGAACTCGTTGCCTGCTTCTGGGAGGCCCAGACAAGCTATGCAGCACATTCCTGCTTTACGCATTCACATCTTTTCATATTCGGCCCTCCACAACAGAGCTCTTGTCCTGCCACACTAAGTTATTGCTGACCTAGGCCAACAAACACAAGCCACACGAAGTAGGTAGTGAAGACAACGTGACCTCTTATTCCCAGACCCAGCTGAAATTAGCTTGAAAGCAAAGCGGAGTGGGCAAGCGTCACTCAAGTCAGAGCTTCGACCCCTCTAGGACAGCTGCTTCATCATGAATTTACTCACTGCTTTTTCAAAAAGCTGTCCACAAATAGGTGCCTACAGCATGACCAACTTTTCTTAATTCCTCCCCCTTAAGCCCCAAGAGAAAAAAAAAAAAAAAACAGTTTTCCATCAAAACCAGCAGTGATTTGCAAACCCTGCTATCCCACCAGGCCACGGAGACAATTAGGAGGTAGGGGGGTTGCAACGTAATACCTCGTCCCCACTTGACATCACGTTTTTAGACAAAAGCGAAAGATGTAGGCAGTGTGTCACTAAGACTCATGAATGGTGCAGCTGATGACTATGGAGCTTTCTGTGCTCAGTGACCTACAGACAAAATCATTCCCTTTTCCTTAATGCTTACAAGAGGCAGAAGTTCCTAAGCTGTTCAGTTCTGACGGACTTCTTAAAGAAGAGCGGTATGGTATTAACTTCTGCCTCAGCAAGCTAGTTGCACAAATTCGGGTGTTTCTGTGGATTTCATAACCAGAGAGCTTTCCAGGTAAAAGGAGAAAACGAGGATTGCTCACAATTAAGGGAAACCTCTTGTCATGATGGAGAAAAAATAAAAAAATATATTAAAAAAAAAGGCAGAATGTGAGACCAAAAAGGTACTGTGACCCACTCAGAGAATGGAGCTGAGTCCCCACCAGCAGGACCCCCAAGGACTTGATAGCAGAGATAAGCAATTAGCCATTGCAATAATGGAGCGAGCTAAAACAGAGTAAGTTTTAGCTGTGGAGAAGACCCAGTAACATCCTAGAGACCATACAGTGCCTCTGCAGGAGACAGCCAGCTGAAGGAAAGGAAGGAATCAGAACAGAAACTAGATTAGTGGTCAGACAGGCGAGACTGAAGTATGACCCACAGCAGTCCAAGACCAAAAATGTAAGAGCAAGGAATTAATGGTTTTGGCATGTGGAACATGATGTTGAGACAAATATCACATGAGAAGAGTAGACAAAAAGTTGGTACAAATATGACAGGAAAGAGAAGGAAAGCATCTATGCTAAAGCACAGATAATTTCTGTTCATTCACATAAATAAAATGGGGAACTAGCAGTTATAAGCTCTTCATGAATATTTCTAGTGCTCATGGGAAGCTTGCAGTGATTTGCAAAGGTACAAGGTTGTTGCTTTCAATTTTTAAATGAAAACCACAAGAACTCCAACATCTTCATCAACTTGAAAAAATAAAATAAAATCACACTTCAAGAGAACCACAGATTTTTTTTAAAGCTATTCTCACACACACACACAAAAAAAAAAGTATTGTTGGTGTTCTATGTTGTAAGTAAAGAACAGATGGGTTTGCTGTAACCTCTGTGTCCTCAGGTGGAAGGATACAGACAAAGCCTTACACAACCAAAAAAAAACAAACAGATTTCATATTTGAGACTTGAACAGTCAGGCAGCAATCCACACAAGACATGGCAAAAAGCTGCTTTATTTCTTTAGAGATCCACAGACATCATTCTTGCTCCACTTGGTAAAAACCTGTTTAAGTCTATGCAACAAATTAAGGCTACAATTGCTAATTATAAAGTAAATTTTATACTAATGTAGAATATCCAATAGCTGAGTATCTTCACTAGCCTATAAATGTTTTCTAACAATAATTCTTCAGGCAAGCAAAATTAAAAGTCTGAGGTTAATGCTGAGTATAAAACAAGAATTTGAAGAGCAATTTTTTTTTTTTAATAGAACTACCCCGATTTGAGTGTGGTTTGTATTCCTTAAGGCAGATTTTCCCAATTGTTAAGCACGCAAATTTTTAAATACTGATTTTCTGAAACACTGTTACCCCTCTGGTTCCTCCCTCTCAAAGTGTGAAAGCAAGCAAAAGCTTTCTGATATGAACTTGAAGAGGATACAAACCATTAAAACAATTAATGAAAAGTAGCAATTAAAAAATCCCTTCTGCCCTCCCAACTGCCAAAGCTACAAAGATGCACATGGCTCAGGAAGCGAGAATAATTTGGCACAAGACATTTGGTGTTCCCCCAACACAAGCAACAGTCAAAACTTCTTGTTAACAGCATGTGGTTGTATTGAAATAAATGTCTGTTAAAAATGCAAACATTTGTTAGACTACAAGATTTTAAAAAACAAGATGTCCTACTCTCTTCACTATGGGTAAGGAGGCAAATGCCCTACAGGAGTCTTTATTCAGATACTGCCCCAAAACGTCCCAGCTCTGTACAGCAGGAGATCCTGTAGGCTTTACATTATCCAAAGCTGAGTGTACTTGAAACCAGGTTTAAAACTCTCTTACCTCGATGTCAAGTACTTCCACTGTGTTGTCCAACATCTTTATTTTGACCTGCAGATCCTTCTCATGCGTTTTGGCAGGTGACGACATTGCAGTCGAGAGATTCTGTCCTGGCTCCAGGGTGCTCACTCCAGAGTTCTTCTGGACACCCAAACGAGAGCCAGGAGTCTGCAGGACCCTGTACGTCCCTTCTATCTCTCCCATTTTTCAACAGTGAGCAGAGCCTAAACAAAAAGTAGAAGAAAACAGAAAATTACAGCCTGAACACCAATATTCCCACGTGAAAATACCATTGATGCAGAATCACAAGCACAGCCCTTATTGAATGCTCTTCACCCCACTATCAAAACCAGTAACAGATCTGATGAAATGCTGGTCAAAAATCCAGCTGCTGGGAAGAAAACTTTGTAGTGAGAAAAAAAAACAGTTCCAAAGCATGGTTAGAAAACAGTATATTCCAACCTGTGCCCTCCTGCCTCCTCTCACACTGACATTTTAATTTCCGATTAATTTTTGTGTCGATTCAGCTCGCTGTACCAAGTCGCCACAAATGGCACAAGCACTGCTGCCAGCACAGGAGAAGACATCAGGAACAGCCAGCCAGGGGTTTAACACTGGGCTCTTCCTTCAGCGGTACCTAACCACTTACCCGACTGCACTACAGCCAGCCCACACCCTGAGATAACAGGAGCAATTACCTTTCTTCATCCCTTAAAACGATGACTCATGTAAAACTGTAACTACTTCAACCAATGCACGCAGCTCAGGGCCGTCGTAACGCAGATTTCTGTGGCAGATAACTGTTCTTAATCTCATGAGCAAACCTGCGCTGTGCCCACATTAAGTCAGTGGGCAAAAATCTCAATTGCAGAACCCCGCTGCAGCTCAGATAGCCCAGCCCTGCCCTGGCTTTCACGGTTTGGTGGCAGCCACTGCAAGCAGAGCAGATGTTTAATTTAACACGGAACAAAAAAAAAAAAAAAACTCAGAGCTGTTGTTTGTGTTCCCAACCCAGCTCAACGGGACCAAACACTTGGGGCCACGGCCACGTCTTGTGCAAGGAAAGGGACACGGAAAGGAGAGCGAGCTGCTTGGCGGCGCCCAGTGCTCAGGCTGCCAGCCTGCTCCCGGGGAGCAGCACGCAACTCCTCGCTTGCTTTGCCATAGACCTGTGTCATCTAGAGAGGGGAAAGGCAGACGATGAAAGCGCTCCTTTGGCTCCCTGTGCTTTGTGCAGGTAGGAAGTTTTAATGCCTCAGAGCAATGGAGCCAACCTTCAACATCATTTAAAATTAGTATTTTAGGCTTTAATCCTTGCACTTGTAAAGAGAACATGGGATAGCTCAAGTATCAGCATCCCGCTTGTGGACCAGCGAATCCGAACCCTGTAACTGAAATGCACAGAAGGACTTTGCTACTGCTAGTCTGAAGCTTACAAGCAACTGAAGTTGCCCAAAATTAGTTATAAAAAAAAACCACGAGGGTGTTTATTTGACAACTGCTCTTAAAATTAACAATGCATAAAGACACTTGTCCTGTTCTAAATGGACAAGTACCAGAAGGAGCAGACACACCGGCTGTTTAAAACGAGGAAGGTGCAAGCAGGAACAGCCATGGAGACACGAGCACAGCCCTCCTGTGGGCAGCTGGGGCTCCCTTAGCAGCAACTCCAGCAGCCTCCACGTCGGCTGAAGCTAGACAGTACCTGAAGGTGTGTAAAACAGGCGGCCAAACTCCAGAATAAACCAGGAGTTCCTGGGTATTTTTACTAGCTTTGCTGATAAGGCAGGAAAGAGAAAAGTCACGTAAAACAGAAACTGCAGGTGGCAAAGTCCTTCCCCCTCACAGCTGTTAACAGGAAAAGTGAATTCAACTGGGTATGTCCTCACAACTTGCTGGTGACATGATCCTAAACGCATTCACCACTGCACCAGTCCACAGCCAGAATCTATCTGGCTTTTTAGGGTCTAACAAACACCTAGGCAGGAAACAGGCTGCGTACAAGGAACCCAGGCTTCTCTGGAAGAGAATTTCCCTATTCATTGCATGGCGGTTGTGAGCATTCTTCTATGCCAAATGCCATTGCAATCACTAAAAAAGCCCCAAACAGACCGATCCAAGCACTACTTCCAGTTGCATCACTGCTTACAGCCACACACCCTATTTGTTCTTTACACGGGCAGCACGCTGGCTGCTATTTCTTAACGAGAAACACTGCGTTACGATTTATGAAGCATTTCAGTTAAAGGGGCTATCGAAATGAAAGGTGGAGGAAAATGAAAGCAGAAAGCTCAAGACAAACTGCAAGCACTGGGGAGAAAGAGAGGGCTGTATTTGCAGAGCAAAGTGTCCAACAGCAAGCGAGAGCACCTCCCATCCCAGGCAAGCCAGAACAAAGTCTCATCAACCTCTTCATCAATATAAAACTAAAATGCAACGTTACCACTGCATTAACAGTTCTAAGAAAACAATCTTCCTCGTACTCACCCACCCTAAACTTCTTTGCCTTGAGTGCTTATCCTGATAATTTCCCATAAATAGGGACCAGACATCAAAACTCAAATCAACTCCCCAAGGCACAGTGACACAGCGACTGTCATGCTCAGCCCCAAGCCAGCCTGAAAGAGCAGCTGGTAACCAAGCTCTGAAAAATTAACATCATTATGTACTTTTTGTTGCCTTTTTGAAATAGCTTCAAAGCTGCCATAAGTTTAATCTTCTGCTTTGATGGAATACATTCATTTTTCAGAAGCGAGACAGCGCTTTTCAGCCAGCAGTAGATCTGGAAAGGCAGCTTATACTGGAGGATATGGCTCCTCCAGATGCCAGGGGTTTTTCAAGGGGACTCTGCTGAGTATGATACCTCCTGGTCAGCGACAAAGCCCCACCACGATGCTCCATCCGCGGTTCCCAGCTCCTTGGTACGAGCAGGGTGACACGTGCCTCCGTTACACAAGGGATTCCAAGAGACCCTGACAGAGCGCTGAGGAAGGTCTCATTGGGAGAGGGGCCCTCTTGGACAGCTCTCAAAACAGGTCCCTTCACCTCACCAAGAGCAAGCTTTCACCTCGTACTCCTTTCACTAGAGAATAACCACCTGCTAACGCTACTACAGGCCATTTAGCACTGCCCAGCTGGCACCACCTGATGCATCAGGAATCCAACAACGACAGTGACTGAAGACAGAGATGATGAACGCTGGGCAAAAGGCCCCCCTCTGCAGAGCACGTGCCTCTCCCTTCAGCCCAGGCCCCTTGCTCCCATCCCAAATGCTGTTCCCCCCGTTACCCTGACCCAATGCTCACTGCTCTCTCCCATCGCAGCATCCTTGTGCAGAAGCCCACAGCTTCCCCAGGCTTCCTGAAAAGGGACAGACATGCGGGGAAGGCTGAGGACCTCGGCTGGTCCCTGGGGCCAAGCGAACCGAACACACACAGGGCTGTGGAACAGCAGCGAGGTGCTGAGGGGCACCGCTGTCCCTACTCAGAGCCACCAAACGTGACAGCAGGCTCCAAAAGCAGGCGGCTTCGGGCAAGCCGCTTCAGCCGGTTACAGAAAATGGGAAGAAGAGCTGATTTCCACCGCTCCCTCGCCGTCAGCTCCTGAACCCCACCACCAGATTAGCACCTCTGTGCACGGGCTGCTCCCCTGAACGCCGTCCATGCTCCTGGTGAGCCCAGAGCAGTGCTCATGCAGCAGGGGCAGAAGGCAGGAGCTCTCCCCAAAACCTGGCCACGGCAGCCAGCGAGCACGGAGCCCTGTCAGGAGGCAGCGGGAACAGCCCAGCCGCGAAGGCACGGCCAAAAAAGCCACCACGGGAGCTTCCCGCGAGCGGCTGCAGCAAAACAGCCCCGCTCCTCCATTTTTGTTGCCCACAAACCCTCCCTCGCTGCCTGCTCCGAGCTCCATTACAAAGAAGCAAGAGCGGAGAAGCGAAGGAGGGGACGGGCCGGGAGTTACTCGGGAATTTTTGGGGTAAATCTCTGCAGAAAGCGGGCAGGGCACGCAGCGGGAGGCTGCGGGGCACCGCCTGGACATCGCCTCCCGCAGCCCCCGGCCGAGGAGCGCAGCGCCACAGCCGGGGGCCGGACCCCCCCTCCCCAGCCCCGTGCCCCGCTCTAGGGATCCCCTCCGCAGCCCGGGGGGGAAGCGGGGGGACCCTCCCGGCTCCCCCCGAGGCCGCCGGCCCCGCTCACCTCCTGGGGCCGGCCGCCGTCCCGCTGCCGCCTCGGCCTCGGCCTCCTCCACCGCGGCCCCAGCCCCGGCCCCGGCCCCGCGGCGCCCGCCCCCCGCCGCCATTGGGCGGCCGCGCCCGGGGCCGGGCCGGGCCCTGTGCAGCCGGGAGGCGGGGGGCAGCGGCCTGCGGGCGGGCCCGACAAAAAGGGCTTCTGTCTGCGAGCCGAGGGGGAAGCGAGGCCTTTCGGCTCCTCCGGGCTCGGCGCCTGGATTCCCCGTGCCCACTCCAGGCCCCGGAATGCCGCTCCGAGCGGCCGCCGATGCCGTCTCTCCCTCCCCTCAGCAGAGGCGGCCCGGCCCCGGCAGGCGCTTTGCGGGGTACCAACAACTCGCATCGACCCCAAAATCCGCCTTGGGCTTAATGCCAAGGATTGGGATCTTGTTACCGGCTGTCCGGCGGGCTCAGGGATCCCCGGAGAAGTCCAGATCCTACAGAAGGACCCACAGCCGAGGCCAAGTCCTCTCAGGCAGCTTGTACTCCTACTCCATCACATAGGGCTGCCTTACCCTTCTCTGCCCTGCAATGCTGTTTAATTCATTCCAACAACACTTTAGGGTTTTAAGAGTGAAAAAAGCATGTTCTTCCAGCATGAAAAGTGCTGGGAGTCAGACCCTTTAAAGAAATGTTTACACCGTATCCTTTCCCACCAGAGCTGAAGGGCTGTTGGCTCACCACAGCAGCTGTCCCTCAGCCCTGCTTCTGAAAACAGAGCCATTAAACCACACAGCCACACGCACACATGCCCAGGTGCTCTTTAGGGATGCAAAACACACACAAATCGCATTTACACAGATGAGTGCCACTCTGGTGAGGATACCACTCCATGCACCAGTACTTAAGTGCCAGGTGACAAATCACACCCATTTTACTTTGAATAATGAGCGTCCCAGGTTTTTGTTCAGTTAACTTTCTTTCAGATACGTTTTAAACAGGGACAGAAAAAGCCACAGCCATGCAGCAGAATAGTGGAGAAGGCAAGGGTGCTGCACTCACGTGTGGCTCCAGCACAGACACCAGGCACAGACATTGCCAAGGAGGCTGAAGACCCTCAGAACCTCCTCCTCCTCCCCAAACCAGCAAGCCCACCCCTCAGTAACACAGACAGGAACCAAATACTGCAGGAAATGTAGTGCACAATGAAGCACACACTTTTAAGTCCGATGTGCTCTGCCCGAACAGACTTCTGCACCCTCTGGATTGGCAATTTGCTGAAAGTAGATGCCAAGGCTGACTGGTATCCGGCAGTCAGGAAAACAGCACTTCCTAAAAAGGACTGCCTTTGACAAATCTCCTCAGTCCCCCTAAGGGACCATGTCTCATTAGAGTTTGTTTTTCAAGATGTCAAACAAGAAAAATGAGGGAATCACTTGGATTTATCCAGGAAAGGATAGATGGCCAATAACACAAGACATGCAGAGCCACCCTCTATCTGAGAATTTGACCTTTTCACAACAATTTGAAAAACAAAACAGCATATGACTTTTGGATTAACAAAGCACATAAATCATGCAGAACAGCCCTTTCATCCTGGAGCAGCCTCACCACTCTCACCCACAGACGAAGTAACTCACAAAAGTAATGAGTAATTCCTGATGAGCAACATTCTCATCTCTTAAAAAGAGAAAAAGACGCAAGATCTTTAAAATATGCATCGTTGTTCATTTTCCTTCAAAAACTGAAACGGAGCTGAAGAATCTCCTGTATGCAAAAAAAAAAAAAAAAAAAAGTTTGAAAAGTTGACAAAGTATACACATTTTAGATAACACCATCCATGAAAAAAAACATTTGTCACTCTGGTAAACTGAAGCACTTTCGTAACTGAAATGGATGTTTCAATACCCTGTTTTGCCTACCATTTGCATTGCACTTCCATAGGCAATGAAAACAGAGCAGTCAATTCTATTTGCAGCTTAAGCACTAATGCACTTTCATATCCTTTAAAGTGCAGACACTGCAAAGTAATCTTCATTTCAGTCACTTATTTTCTTTAACATCTAAAAAAAGCACAAAGATTTTCTTCTGGCAGCTCTGGCTAAGTTGGAGAACAAATCTGATGTGATCACTTTAAAAGCAACACATCACAACAATTAAAGAGAGGAAGCAATAATTGCATATATAGTGAAGTCTTTAGAAGCGTCAACACCCTGCTGTTTACACTTCACTGTATATTGCTAACTTTTATTGCTCACACAAAACACACGTAATGTACCCAGCTGAAACAATCCAGTGATGAAAAGTTTGTGTGCTTTAAGTGTCCACGTACCCAGCACCCGGTTTGTACATGCAGCTCATTTCTTGCCTTTCTACCCACCACAGGCAAAAATTTATTCTTCATCATAGCCCAAGGAGTTTAGCAGGATACACAGGTATTCCTCTGAGACTAATTTACTTGCCTTCAGCCTGAACCTGAAGAAGTCTCCTCTTCATACCAGCATTCCCAAGTCTTCAGAAGAGATCATACACCCACGCAGTAGCAGCAGCTATTACTGCCTAGATGCTAAAACCTTTCTACAGCAGTTCCTGTTAGAGAAGTCACCACGTTTTCGTTCTTGTAGCCACAAGCATATGACCAGGCTATGAAGGGACATGGCACCACCTGCCACTTCAGTTCCTTCACCATAAGCAGAGGAAGATACAAAAGAAACAAGACTCCACTTTTACAAGCTAGAAGGAATGACAGAAGAAATGACAGCTCTGCACTTTGTGCTTATTGAATCACACTCAACAGCCAACGAAATGGATGGTGTGGTTCCTAATCCCATCCAAGTGGGGTACAAATAGGAAGTACTTTACCAGGCTGAGCCTCTGACCTAACACAGTCTTTTACAAAGACGTTTGGCTACTTGAACACACAAAACATGCTGGAGACATGGTGTTGATGAATGGACTTAAATGCTAAAGGAGGGAATGGATGCTATTATCCATCCACTGCACACTGAATCAGCAGGACGTAACTTCACAGCTGTCTGCACAGAAAAATAAAAATGCAAAGACCTATGAGTTTCCTTAAAGTTTGCCTTCATAGGCAAACTTTGAGCATCCAGGCAGTACATTTGAACCATTTACACGAAGAGGAAGATTAGGGAATAAAACTAGAAAAGGAATAATGTAATTACAATAACAGTCAGCTGTTGCTATTGGAAGGATACAATACAAGGACCAAGCACAATTTCATCCCTGGGAGATAAAAACTGATAGTGCGTAACTCATTCATTCAACTGATGTTACAGATAATCTACGTAATATACTCCTCTTGGCTTGAGTGAGACAATTAGAATTACCCTTTCACTATAATACCATGTCACCTCTTTAATTATCCTTGGGACGAGGGTAGAAGAAGTCCTTCAAAGCAGACTTCTTATCCAACCAAGAATGACAGTATCCGGAAAAGCTTCTTCTTGTTCAAATCATTCATCACGGCAGAGAGATATTCTGTTGCTAATTTCTTTAGTTCATATTTTCCAGTTACAAATTACCAACTTCTGTTTCTTAGAAGTCTCCTAATTATGTAATAAAAAGGCAAGCAGTTCCAAGAAGCTTATGTCTCCCTTTCTGCCTATAGTAAAAGATAGATAATGGTGAGAATGGAAACAATTACAATAATTTAAGCCATATGTATGCCATGTATTCTATGCTTCCCCACTGTAACTGAGCTGCACGTCACTAGTTCACTTCTCTAGCCTATTACTCTGTGACTATGAGAACATGCATAAGCACATCAATGCTGAAGATGCAAAGATGAAGTGGTACAGATTTCATTGCAGGTAGGCCAGTTGAAGCATCAGGATCCCTGGATGGGGTGTTCACAGAGCTCTGAATGCCACGGGTTGCTGCTGTTGTCCTACTTTGGTTAAAGCTAGTATAGGCATTTTGCCTTGTACTACAGTGCTCCTGTTACTGCCTGGAGATACTCAAAAATTTGCTGCACACATCATTTCTCTGGATTGCCTTCCACATCAGCACTGACATCTCAGTAGACCTGGCCACGTGAATGGGTAGCTTATTGGTGATAAACAGTTACATCAGACCACTTCTCCAGTAGGAAACCAAGCCAGCTCCAGCTGTTAGCCAGGTGTTTGTTTTTTTTTATTCACAAGCCAGTTGTACCCTAGATGGTAGGGAAACATGAGAGAGAAGAGAGTGAAATTATAGAATTTGATCAATACACCAACTGTCATAAGCAAAGGATGAAAGTATCAAGTCAAGGCAAAGAGGAATTGCTGCTGGTAACGGGAGATTTGATCCACATGATCGACACAAAGAATGAATGGCAAAGACAGAAAGAGACCTATCATTTTCTGGAATCCCTCTCACACCAGGTTAATTTACTGCTAACGGTCACCTGGAGGTACTAGAGAAATAAATTCATACTGTAATGAACAAAGATACTTTCAAAAGTGGCAGATATAATGTCAAAGGTACTCATCATTAGCAGCTCCTTGCTAAACCAACTACAGAAACTAATTTCCATGCTATAGAAATTCAGGTGGCGAGGGGGTGTTCCACTTCCGATCTTAAATACCTCTGTCTTTCCACCCTCACCCCAATCATGATGCTATAGCACTTAGCACAAGGGGAATCCTTCAGGCTTTTCAGATTGCTCCCCGTTTGGGCATTTCTCAGGAGCCCGTCTACACACGCTGCCTACCCATGACATTACTCTTCATAACGTGTGGAGTCTGCTAGCCTCACCCTACTGACCTTCATCATTACCCAATTAATTCTTTAATACAGCCATGGGCATTTACGTGTAGGAAAAAAATGTGCTAGTTTGCTAACAAAAAATAGTGGATGCAACACTTCTCTGTAATCGCCTACTCTGACTTTCATAATTGTATTTTAAGCTAAGTCTCCTGGTGAAAGTGGCAATTACGAGGGACAAATTAAGCACAACATATGTTCATACCTGCACGCACACACGCAGGCACTTGCTCCGCAGCTCCTCTCGGCCCGCCTGGCTGACTGGTCTGAACACGTTCTTCCTACCCAGAAGGTTCATCTGCAGCCAGCAGCACTTCTGGATCAACAGCACAAACCCCAAAGCAAACACGAGCTACAAGCTGCGAAGAAACATGGCTGCTCGGCCACACGCACTTACACAAAAGTCCAGGCAAAAACCACAAACTGCCACCGATTTGCCTCAGAGGCAGGTAAAGGTAAAAGAATAACCGAAGTCCAGTGGCATATTGCCCCCAGGTGGTAAACTCATCCAACTGCAGAAGAGCATAAATATCCCCAACATTTCCTGAAATTTGCTTCAAACCAAGTTGTAAAATATTCGATAGACATTAGTCCTTTGACTGTAGCAGCCTAAATGTTACGCTGACAGCAGTGAAACCATCTCTTCTGCAAGGGTGCAATTTACTTCTCTTTTCCACTTAAAACTTACAAGGTGAGATTATCCAAGTACACCTGAAGCAGCAAGGCCTAAAAAAAACACACAACTTGGAGTTAGCAAGCCCCCCCCCCCCTTTTTTTTTTAATCTCATTGAGGTTCATCTCATTTCCCTATCCATCAACTCAGTCATGTTACCTGAGAGGAGCCACACAAGGCTCGATCCAGTCACAACTTGCACGGGGTTTCTAAGATCAACATCAAAAACTTCTGTGAGTGTTCATGGGGGGGGTGGGAAACAAAACACCACCAAAGAGCAGCCACCAGAACGTGAAATTCTCCCCAAATATGAAATTCTAACACGATACAAAGCTCACTGCTGATTTTCACATCTCACTTCAATGCCAACGACATTAGTCAGCAAAACTGCACAAAAGCCCAGTCATATGGATGTTGGCTTCAAACACAAAAAGTCTCTTAGGCAGGGAAGACAAAAAGCCCTAGTCCTAGTTGGTAGACAGGATCCTTCAGAACAAAACGAGAAACCAAAGAACCACAAGCACTAATCCCTCGGTAAGCATGGCGATTATTCTGCTGTCAAAGAAACACGGCTTCAGAGCCTCAGTGATGCCAGCTAACTAAGCTGCCTCACACCTTTCCAAAATAAGGTAACCAGCTAGGCACCTTCTAGCTAAACAGCAAGCTGTCAGATTCCTCTTTCTGGGCCCAAACCTCCACAAATGGTCCCAGCTATTTGGGCCGGGCAACAGAGCATGTTAATTCCTACTGATGCTTGAAAGGCTGAAACTGATCTTGGCCAGTGGCTCCACGTGGCCTGCCAGCCATCCTTGCAATGCCATTTTTCTGTATCTCAAAGTAAATGAAATAGGCAGCCTGAGACTATTTGCTGAGCATAGGAGGAAGATTACAACCAGTTTTCTCGCTCGGATTATGAACTTTCTGACTTTGCTAGTCAGCAAGCAAACTGCTTCACCAAAACAGCCCCACCGAGCCAGAACGCGTGCTCTCTCCAGGGGAAAAAATCTCTGACATTTGAGCAAGTAACTACTATGGGAAGAGGTTTTAGGCTCTGCATTTTGGAAAAGCTGCTTAAAAGCGAATTAAACACAGTAATTTGCAATTGCCCTGTTGTTTTTAATAAATGCAGGAGTGGGCATGTTCTGAATAAAGTATTTTACTGTCAATGCCTTTCCTTTTTCTTTTATTTTAATAAATACGATGCTTAAGCAGTATGGTACCTGTTTACTAAGTGTTTTGCATTAGCTATCAGGGTGTGTTATTTACTCATTCTATAGGATACGCTGAGTTATCTTCACATAACATTGGACTTCTGCTTCCAACACAGGAATTTTCCCAGGAACTTTTGGCTTCTGCTCAGAAAAATGATGATTCTTTCTCTTTGTCCCATCAGCCTCAATTTGTTTCTCAATAAAAAGCAGGACAGCCAGCTTGAGGCACTTTAAGCAAGACACAGTAAGCAACACAGTAAGCTACTAATGGCTGGCATGTCTTTTAACTCAAATCTTTCTGACCTTTTGCAACACCTTTCCTTTATGTGACTTAATGTGGCTGAGCAGAAATTTCTGTCTGGCAACTTGGACCTCTCTCAGAATTCAGCCGTACCTTAAATCTGACGTGCCAGCCAGCAGTTACATCACCACTGAAGATACGTGTAAAACTGAGGATCTCAGGAGGGCTGAGACTAGAGCACAATTACCTGCATCAGTCCTACAAAGCCATTTATGCTGGGGTTCAAACAAAGTAAGCAGGAGTTGGCCCCAGGCTTGGCAGAGAGAGTGCTCTGCTCATTTTTTCCTATCAAGGAGCTCTGTCTTTCCCACAGCAATCAAAGCACTGCACTTCTTGCCTTGTGGGACTTGTTTCTTGCAGCCAAACAGCCTGTCTGCAGGACCGCCTCTGCTCTAGCCAGAGGTAGGTTCTGAAAAGCATGTTGTTCTCAGTCGGAGATCGCTGGACACCTCCTCTGTCTTGCTAGATTTACAGGAACTCATTCCTGTGGGTGGAAATGAGCTTGGTTTTGCATTTCAAGTACCGAAACGAAACCTGCAAACTTACAGATACATCAGAAGATCTTGCCTTGCTAAACACAGGAGAAACTCCCCAGCACACCTGAAACCGACACACCTCTAAGTGGCTGTGAGCCAGACCCAGATCATCCTATCACCTCTGGACCATGCTGACAACAAAGCTGGCCATCAAACCAGTCCTTGGACAAACTTCTTCCTCCTCCTCCTCCTCATGCTGCCTCTGTTCTGTTTCTGGACTCGACCCAGAGTTACACCAAATCTGATTTCGTGGCACATCGTCTCACACGGTTAGTGTGACAACAGGCTGGTTTCTGCACCCTTCATATCTCCTTATCAAAACAACACACAAGCAGGCAACAACACCTCTGTTTCCAGATGATGAAGAGATCCCTTATGGCACTGGGTTCTGTGCCTGCGTGCTCTGGCAGCAGGGTGACACACTGAGAAGACAGATAGTCCAGCAGGACAAGGCCACCATGCCACTGGCTTTGGTAAATATGCAGGGAAAACGTCTGCCTTGCTGGTAAGCTGGGCTGCATTCCTACCACCACCACACTTTCACCACCTTTTTTTTTTTTTCTTGCCTTCTAGGATGCCTGAATGAATAGGAAGGATGTAGTGCAGGCCAGAACCACTACCTCCCATCTCCAGACACAAGAGACAAATGTGGTGGGAATGGGGCTCTAAAACAAGTTAACAGAAAAGCACATTTTAACTCTCCAGAGAAATCCACTCTGGAATTATTGCCTGCAGGAAAAACTCCATGGCAAGCTCAATTATAAAGTGTTTTAATAGCCCAAACAAAACCTTTCCTTCCACTTCAGAAATCTCTTAAGAGTTACTTTCTAGCTTTGTTCCAGTACGTGTCAGTAAGAGTCCAGTGATAAGTTTGCCAGTTCCATGTCAGACACTCTGAAAGGAAGCTCCATGCAATGTCTGTCTGGTCAACCACAAGATAAACAGCAGTCACTGGTGCAAGCTACCTAAGGCAGGAAGCTTCTCTGCACTCACACCAACTACTCAAATATAAACAGGAAGACTCAACCAACTTTAAGGTTAAAATTCATAGGTCTGAACTTCATTTGCTTCAGAGTGTTTTGTGATGATATTCTACTATTTTCCAGCTTTGGTGGAAGATAAATCAGTAAAACACTCCAGCCCTTTGCACTTCTGATCCTGCTGCACAGGGCAGCAAACTGCACGAGTGCATTGTTACGAGAGATGTTGAATGTAGTCCTTTTTGGTAGGATTTGTTAATGAAATGCCAAACATTCTTATCTTGTAGTCTCACAAGACAGCTTTCTTCTCAGTCACTTACTTACCATTCTCTGAGTTCATTAGAGTGTTTAAGCATCAGGAGAGGGACAACTCATTTATCCACATGTATCGACTAAATGGGAAACCTAGGAGCAAGTGGTGTAAGTTTGATCTCCAGCCCAGCCATCCTAATATTCACCTGAAACAGATACACAGGAGGCTCTAAATTATCTCCTTCCTCATTCCTTGCTAAAGAGCCAAGGTGGCCAGGACTAATCTCCACCTGGTCAAATGTTCAGAAAAGGGATTGCTACCGTAGGCAAGCCGTTCTAACTAGGACAACTGCAATCTACAAGAACATTACCCCAAAGTGAGGGATGAAGTTAGAGAAAAATGCCGGAAGCTTGCAGGGTACCAATGGAACAAACAGAGAAATGGCAGGAGTCTAAAGACAGGAGAGGAAAATAAAAACCCTGCTGTACAGCATAGAGATGATCAAAAGAAGAAAAATCTTGTATGTTGCAGAATAGTGGAGTGGACTAACAACTGTAAAAGAAGTATTCATAAAAGCGCAAGGAGAAATGTCTAAGTGTTCAGACAAAAAAGGTGAAAAAAATGGAAAAAGATACATAAAAGAAGAGAAAGCAGTTACCCAGAAAAATCTGCAGCTGAATATATTCAGATCCACTATACTCTTGCATATAAAAAAAGGCATGAATTTATCTGCATAAATATACTAATAATTCACTGCAACTCCTCCAAAATAATCCAATATCTTTGCTTTATAAAACAAATTTGAAATAAAATAAAACTTGTTCCAGCACATAATTAAGACAGCAATGCTGCCTACAAAAACAGAGTAGTGTAATGTTCCTTCTAGCACTGTCAATAGCACACCAATGCACAAAGGACCTTTTTAATGTGCATAGTTAGATCTATTCTGTGGGTCATGTTTTTAATATTTATACTAGAATACTGCCACCAAATATTTTTGGAGATCCCAATCTTTCTTTTAGAAAGAAATGTAAGATTTCAGAATGCAGACAATGTAAGATTTTAAAATCTTACAATGTCTGCCCTGACTTAAGAGGTGTTTTACTCTTGCCATGCTATTTCAGTCCTTGTCCACAATTACCATTCTTTTTCTTTATGTGCACAGAACTAACCAATCTGGAAATTTTCCTTATAATAAGTTACCTAGAAATATCATTGTGCAACTCTTAGTGCAATTCTTTTTCAGGACTCCTTTCCAGAACTGGATTTGAATTCCACAAAAAGAAGTCTTCTACACTTGACAAAAAGGATGCTATTCCAAAAGTTCTAGATACGATCAATAAACAAACAAAAAAAAATCTTTTAAAAAGCAGGTCTGATGTAATAAGGATGCTTCCTTACTTATTCTCCCACTAAAGATGAATCTTCCTTGAGTGGATCAGTTCAACACTAAACACTGCAGATATACAAAACATAACCATAAATATACTTCAAAACAATCCATGAAGTTGTCACAGCATGCACAAGTCTTACCCCTGCGGAGTGGTCTGACAGCACCATGTGCACCTCCCAGCAGTGCAGAGCAATCCAACAAAGCAACCTCAAGTGACCTGTCCAGGTCAGGGCACATGAAAGGTAACACGTTTCGAATTCAAAGGACTGCCATAAAATGCTCTGGTATTAACAGTTAGCTCAGGAATCTAAGAACAAGGACACAGCCTGGTGCTCTCAATCTGTAACAGCCATACAGGTGGTTGGCACAGTTTTACAGGAAGTTGAGCCCCAAATTATTATGGAATTTCTAGAACAAAGATCAAAAAGCCTTTGACTCTCTCTTGAAATGAAGCACAATTCACTAGAAAACACAAGAACCCTTCTGCATAAAGCACCACCCACAAAAAGTAGCTTCATTCTGTGTTAACAGAATAATTAGGGGACGTGTAAGTTTGGTGAGAACTGCTGAAAAAGCAAGGTCCCATCGGTAGGGCTTCAGCATCTCTGGGAGCACCCGACGGAAATGCACTGTACCAATAAATGTGGAGCATGCAATATTTAACGGACATACTGTATGCAGCTTCAGCATGGTGTTCTCTTTCAATGTCTCCTTTATATTTAAAACATATCACCACAAACAAACAAACATTACCAGGGTTGATTATAACAAGGAATCAAAACAAAAGACAAAAAAAATGTTTTTGCATTTTTATTATAGTCTTGGCTAGTGACAGTACATAAACCAGAATATAACAGTAAGTTTTTTGTGCCAAGAGCAAGACATCTTTGCCACCAAATATAAACCTCTGCAAATTCAGAAGTATTTTGACTCCTAAATTAGAAACTGTAACAGAGCTATAAAAGAAAACAAATTATAGCCAGTTCAACACCACACCAAACATCTACCTTTTGTCTCCAAGTCTTTCTTCTACCAGTACTTGAAGGTTGTCTAAAAAAAAAGAATCTGTGAAACATAGTTTCACTTTTTATGTCTCACCATGAAACCACTGATGCAAGGCCAATGCAAGAGAATTGAAGGGAAAAGAGACCTTCAGAGACATCAGGCACACTACAAATGAAAGACTTGGGAAGCAATTAGCTTTCAGTTAAAATGGCAAGTGCCATAAACTTTATTTTTCCCATGAAAAAAATATTTATGAAAATATTTCTCCTGCTAGAATTTATAAATCAAAAATTACTTGCCTAAGAATCATCCAGAATACTTTACCCTGATGAAATATTTCAATAGATGCTATTTCAAAGGTTAAGATATAGCCTAAAGTAATTCCACAGGTAGTGACCAAACAGCACTTAATGCACAGACAACCTACTTTTACTCCCATGTTAGAAAATATAGGAGAAAAAGCAACATACACAGAGAGTTACATGTACAACCCGGGACTGGTTTGCACACACAGATTTCACAGTTCAAATACTGGTTCCCAGTCCTATTGCAGCTTACGGTACCTACCAAGCTTATATGTGAAAACACAAATGTCACTGTGTCGCTGTGCTCAAAACATTTATCAGAGATACCAGACTAATAATAGCTTAAAAGCAGGCAAATGCTGCAGAATCAGAACAAAACCGGATTGGTGGCAACTACAGAACAGTATGGGAGCTCACAAAATACTTAGTAAAACACGAGTTACTTTTCTGGCATATTTATGACTACTGACTCACAAAAATGTATCAAAGATTTAGAAATACATAAGGTGCTGTGGAGTTGTTGCTTTGCTTTTTTTTTTTTTTTCTGGTAATACTGCTATGTTATTTCTATGTGCTATTTAGAAAAGGCAATACAAGAACTTGGAAGTGCATGCTTTTCCATCTAAGTTTTATGTGTATATAATTTGACAAAACGGGACTTAGCCACTTCTGTGCATCTACATACATGTATATAAAAAGGTTCTCATTTACACCTTTGTGACGGTTAGGGAAGATCACGTGTGTCATATACAAAACTTTGCGAATAATTGCTTTTGCAAAGAAAAATGGAGCTCCATTTTTTTTTCTCTGCCCAGCAAAGGCTAGGGCAGAGAACTTTGCTTCACATTTTTAGAAAGATTCAAATATAAAGCGATTCATAAAACAGCAGTTTCAGGCAGGTAAAAATTTCTTCTGCTTAGCAGGTTCATATTTAACCTAGCCATTTGAGTATCACTGAAATTAGCTGTAGAAATATTATTATTTTTTCAAAAAAAAAAAATTAAAAATTATAAAAATCGTTGCTGCACCTGAGCTCAGAACAGAGAAAAGCTGGAATTCTATCTACTTATTGGCTGTCCAGATGTTTTGTAACACATCACATTAGGAAATATGATTTCTGGCAGAGTAACTGCGTACTCTTCTCAGCTGCCACCTACATAGCTGTACGCTATAGCTGTTATTACATATGGCAAATTCAGTACCTACCACGATATGCAGCAGAAGTCCAGCCAAGCTCAAAACCAGTTTCCTTTGCTATCAGCATTAAGGAAAGTGACCTTGGCCTAAAAAACTGTGTAACACATTGGAGTCACCTCATAAGTATTACTGCTAACTCCAGGACCTTAAAATATAGTTCACTTTGATCCTGTCAGGCACAGATCACTCTAAAAAGAGTGGAAGTGTGCTAGTATATATGTTATACTACAATTAACAGTTTGCAATGCCCTAAAAATAGTATGAAAATACTCTCTAGGAATTAAAGAATTTCTTATGCATTTGGATATGGAAACACCCATGGACATAAAACTACTCTTTGGGGTTTATCTCATTTAACATACCAACATTATTCAAGCTTATTTGGTTACAGTAATGCCAGAAAACAGCAGGACTGATTTGTGCTGACGTACAAGAAACTCTTAAAAATACAGTGTGCCCTTAAAGAGGTATTTCCTCTTATTTCTTTTATTAAGACACAAGGCATGCCTGAATTCTAACTAGATACTTGCAGAGGCCAAAGGAGATCACCTGCACTCAGCAGAGACAGAAGAAGGGCTAGGGTCTCACAGACACACACCTGTAAACACTGCAAAAATATAAAACTAACCTTGCAAAGTTCCCTAATTAGTGACTATTACACACTACTGATATCACTAATAGCTGTTTATTTCTAAACATAATACAAAGTTAAAAGCAGGGAGTTAGTACGCCATATTAAAGCAAATCATCTAACGCCATGTCAGGCTAGAAGTTTCATTGTCTATTTTGTATCCCTAATACAATGGGAAACTGAAAATAAGCTCAATATAAGAATTACAAAACAAAAAGTCAAGTGTGTATAATATATAAAATACTGACTGACTACATGTTATGAAATACGTATCACAAGAGTTACCACAACGCGTTTCCGTGTTAAATTCTAAAATAATCTCCAAGTCACAAATTGGGCAAAAGGCATCCGTGTAACACCACCGTAATTCAAATCCATGGAGTGTCTCCATTAAGTCAAGGTATAAAGTAATCTGAAAACAAGACAGAAAAATGCAATTTAAGATCTGCTATCTCCTTACATTGATAAAAAAGAAGCATAGACATTTTCAAAGCCACAATGAAACAACTTTGTGAGTTTGCGAACTACCCATTTATAGAATCTGAAAGATTACTTCCGTGATTCTTTCCAACGTACATTGTATAGACTTTCTGAAAAAAATGAATGCAAATATATGTGTCTGTGTAAGGCCACACTAATGTTTGGTTTAGTTTCAAGCCATTTCACTTCATAAACATCAGCTAAACGTTAAAAATTAAAACAAAAGCTGAAACCTACACAAACACGTCTTGTAAACATTTTTCCAAAACTTAATAGCACCCATAATAATGAGTAATAAAGAAAAACTTTGTAAAGTAGCTATTTGAACACCTTACCAAAGACTTTATACATGATGTCCACTGCTATCTCCTTCTCCACTTTGCATTTGCATCTGCATTTGTGCCTGCATTCTTGCGATCATCTCCTGCATGCGACGAAGCTGAAAATAGAGCATAGGAAAACCTTTAGCCTCATCTCACCTCAGAACACGGTCCTTTGCTGTCACCACACTATTTATTATTCATATTAAAGAGGGAACACGCATCTGCATTGGCTTCATCTGACAAGCAGCAATCTCAGGTTATGGCTTGTTTTAATGCTGCTCATCTACATCCACTAAGAGGTTGGAAAATTGCCTGACTGAAATAAGCAGGCTGTATTAGTTTAACTTGGGACAAGGTTTCTAAGTATCCCCAGAAGAAGCAAAGATTTCCATTTAAGTTTAACAGATAAGAATGATGGTGTTGAAGTGCTGAACAAGCACACTTACCAAAGCTTATCATAGGAACACAAGCAGCTTGTTTAAGTTCCTCCAACTACACCTATATATCTGCCATCAAAAATAAAACCCTGTGAGGATTACTTCTCAACTTCCGTACCAGTGATGACTCGGTGGAAGTAAGGATTACAGGTAAACCATCCAAGGAGATGTATGCATTATTAAAAAACTGTTTTAGTTCAGTTGTACAACACTGCAACATTTAAACACAGGGTAATCAAGTAACTCAGCTACTAAGACTAAGTCCGGTACATTCAACAGGGTTGACTTAAATTCTTTCATGGTACGGAACTTTGAAAGATAAGAAGTCAGCCACAGCACTGAAATATTTTTTGGGTGTCTTTGCTTATTTACACTTTAAACTCGGACTGAAATGTTAAACTTAACAATGAAAATTAAGCCAGTAAGACGTTACACTACAGTTTTTTCATATTCCTTGAAACAACAATCTTTTCCCTGGCTATCTTTTGGGACTTGGTTAGCTACTAAGGCCAGTACTGGGAGCCTGAGGGTCTTCTTGAGCTAGGGCATATCAAAAGATCCATCTAACTCAGCCTTCTTTCCAGACTGGCTATTAGGAAATGAATGGAAAAGCCCAACAGCAGGTGCACACACATGACATAAGCTCTCAAATTCTAGAAATATGTCAATTCAGAACTTTCTAAATCAAAACATTCTGCCATTGTGTTTAGCGACCACCTTCAAGTTCTCGATATGCTCAAAATTCCATGCTAATGAGTACCACAATTTACAAATACCTTATATACTAAAAGTATCTTTTCTGTTAAAAAAATAAAAAGCCACCTATTAATTTCATTAAATTCAGCCTGCTTCTTTAATTGTAGTTTCCCATTCATCCTGACGGCTATGATTGTATAAACCCCTCACTACATCCTTCCCTTCTGTCATCTACTCCCCAAAAGGAACATTAAGTAGTATGCCATCAGAGGGGACCTGCCTCAGGTCTCTGCTTTAGCCATTCTGCCCACTCTTTGCTATTCAGTATTTTTTCTAGTCATAGCTATATCCTCTTTGAATTAGGGGGACCACAAAAACAGTGTTAGAGCTCTGAATTATGGATTTATCACAGTGGCAAAACGAGAATTTTCATGTTGTTCTTCATTCCTGGTAATTCCCACCATTGTTTCCTCCCTTGCTGCCGAGCATAACTTTTTCCCAATCTGCAATTGCTGATTTTAGAACCTTTTCTCATATATGATGGCTGTCCCTTCCTGCACAAATGACTTGTACAATGGAATCTGATGTTTACCAGATTCTGCTTGTTCCAATAAATTAGTATTCTGAGGCTCTTCTATACTTTTCCACTTTCTCTTTTGTTACTGTACCTTGAATAACTTTATATCAGCAAATTTTGTCTTTCCCTTTACAAATGATCAAGATCATGCAAATCAACTGACTTAAAACAGCAATAAAAAAAATAAAAATTCCCCCATCACAAGAGTACAGAAATTTTTCATCTTACTTCAGCTTCTTTTTCAAGCAGAATCTGGTCTTTATTTACTTCTTCATCTTCTATTTTCCTACAATAAACAGATATTGGTCAACAACATGCATACACTCTGGATCTTGCCTTTCCAGTGAATATTTTGTTGACAAAAAACAAGGCTTTCAGAACACATTGTATATATTTCATAACAAACACAAAGTTTACTGAAACATGTTCCCCACGTAGCTGCTATTCACTTTTTTTTAATATATATTTATTCCTTATCCTTTATGAAGTTATGCCCAGAACAAGCATAAGCTTCAAAATGAGTTCTGGCTATGACATGACAGATCTTTTTACATAGGTATCAGTGAAAACTATTTCTGAAAAGTATTCACATGCAGAAGTTTACCTGATTATAACATTATCTTAACTGATTGCAATTGGTGTGCCATGCAGGTATAGCAATTCAGAAATCTGAGTACAGAAACACTGTACTCAATTCTTTTTCACAGGTGCAGTAAATCGATACAAATTGATACACAAAATCAAAACAATGCCGGACAAGATGTTAACAAAAATATGGAAGCAGCATGTAAAACATCTAGAAATTATTAATCTGAAAACTCAGCTACCCTCAGGTGGATCCTTTTTTTTGTTGCATTTCTATCCCATCTCTAACTTCATGAACCACATTTACTTGCAAACACCTAAACAGTATACATTAAGTTATATCTTACCCTTAAAGCTTCTAGAAAGTAAAAAGCTAAACCCAACAAAATAGGAAGTCCATTCTCCTTTTTTCAGTACTGCATTGTACTTAAAAATCATTTATTAAAAGTCATTCCAAAAAAAAGGAGTACATTTATCTTTGAGAAAACTTGCTTCTGTGCATTTGCACGCTTTTCTGTAAGATTGCCAGAGAAATCAAATCCCGTGTCCAAAAGCCTCTAGAAACACTGCCAAGGACTGCCAGTGGAATAGGTACAAATCTGAAACAAATTCCCGTGTAAAGCACCCTCACTTACAATAGCTTAACTCAAGTGCAGGAACACTTTGGAAATGTAAAAACAAAGATCTCTCTGCCACTTAGCTAGACAAGACACAAAAGCATGTTTAATTGCACAAAGATATCTAAACTTAACAGCAACTGACCGTCACGGGTCCTTGGCAGAGGCAACTTCAAATCCTCAAAAAAATGAGGATTTTTTTGACTTTACTTTAACTCTAGACACCCTAACATGACACTACTTCTAAGACCTTTGTAAATACCTTTTGGGTAATAGGTACCGGAACTTGACAGTTTTTTAGCTTGAATTTCAGAACTCAGGATTTAAGTCAGGGGGGAAAAGTATGTCACCATGGCTGAAGGGAAAACTGAACTAGTAGGCCAATCCTACAGGCAGAATCAAACTCCTTTTTCTGAAAATAGACCAGGCATATGACAAAGCCTATTTCAAGAGTAGAAGTTACATAATGGAAAAAGCTTTGCAAAATGTATCAAATCCACTGAAATGTGCAATTATGAAACCCTCTAGTGGTTGAAATAAGAGAAGCAACCTAAAAATCTAAACCAGGAAACACACGCAGTTTTCAGCAAGAGCTCACGAACTCAACTTTGTAAACCCTGCTATTTTAGTTTAAAATGGGGTATTCTGCCTGCCTGTTTTACCACAGCTCAAAAGAGGGTAGAAAGACATTATTCTCTGACTGCTTTACGAAGAAAATTATTTATTTATGTTGTGTTAAATAAAGTAGTGCAGGACTTGTTTCTCTTCTTAAAGACACGGTACAGATATTCAAGTGGTTAAGTCAAAAAAGGGATTTCTTTGAATGCATCAGCTAATCTAATTTGCACATTTTTAGATCTCTGTCATACACATCTGCCCTACTTATATACCCAAACACTCTGATCCAACTGCATTTAAGTCTTAAACAAAACAGAGATCTCACTGTACCCTTTTTAGTGTCACAGCCATCTCTTCAGATTTACATACTACTTTTTCTTACTGTCAGTGTAAGCTGATTGATTGAGTTTTGTGTTGGCTGTAACTAGAGAGCTGTCCATGATCTACGAAATCCTAGCAATGAAATGGGGGGATAGGAGAAGAATAAAATAAATTCAGAGGAGGAAGAAACTGCTTATAACAATAAGATGACCACCTGCCGCCTCGTTTGAGCCTCTCAGAGCGGAAGTTCTCATAGTGAAGATCCTGGGTCACCTCTTGAAGATCTTGCATATGGGTGCTAGAGGAAGGAAGAAAAATCAAAAGATAAAACACATCAGCGTCACATCAGCATGGTTAAGGAACTCGTACATTCAGCACTGCATTCGGTCACTGAGTTCAGTGCATGCACCCATTTAACATGCTAATTTCAAAGCTAACGCAAGTTAAATAGGTGCAATGAAAGACAGAGACACCACCCCAGACCCCGAGACAGCCTCTGTGTAAGCCTGTACTCCTGTGTGAGACATTTGACGAAGCAGTGCTGGGCAGGGGATGCTGAATAGCACAGCTGAAAAAACTTAAATACCAAAATTGTGAAGTCTATAAAAGCACACAGAAACAAGCACAATGTACAAAGCAACCTGGTTTATATTCATGGCCATCTGTGTTCAACAGAAGAATTAGACATACGATTATTTTCACAGAACTTCTGAGTAATTCCGATTGGAAAGGATTTGTGGACCTCTCATCCAATCCTTACCTAGGCCTACACTAACTAGATCAAGGTTGCTCATGGCCTTCTCCAGATGAATTCCACATCCCTGAGGATTCCGCAACCGCTCCACACCCCCGTCCCAATGTTTCAGTATCTTTCTAATTTATTTATTTATTTACTACTATTTAATTGGAGTTTTCTACTTACATTAGCATGGTCCTCAGCTTCAGAAAGTCATTATGTTCAGGATTCTCCACTTCAACGACACCCCATGGGTAAAGTCGGCCTCTAACTTTTTTACCTTTAGCTTCAATGAGTTGATTGGATCCCACTACACAAAATGGAATGCTGGCCTGAAAGTCAAAAATTCAAAAATTACCAACAATGAGCTAGACAAACAACTAAAAAAAAAAAAAAAAAACTCTTATTCCTCTCAGCACTGCATATATTGGTAGTAAGTACACAATGTTTTTAATTTGAAGCTGTCAAAAAAGCTTGTAGGGGAAAAAAATGTCATTGTAACCACTATCTTCCAGATAAGGAAGCCTAGGCACAGAGCTACAGTAACTCACTCAAGGTCTCATCAAAGGTCACGTTCTGTCTTTTGTTTTAAAGCCATCTGAGCACTCTGAAAAGATACAGTGTATTCATACCTTCAGCAGTCTTGTCTGTTCTTTAAAATCTTCATCCTCGTCTGATTCAGCATCAGGCAGGTGATAAATCTTGATGCCATGCTCTTCGATTTCATCCAGAATCTGAGATTTACATAAAAGAAACAGAGGTAATATACATGTAAAGCGAGCACTTTTAAAACTTAAGGTAAAATTAATCAGGACAGAGATTGTGTATATCTTACTAATTCATATTCATTGCCAACTATTTGTTTTTAAGGAAGATATTCAACAACTCCTTGCCACAGACCTTCAGACAAACAGTGGCACATTTATTCCATTTCTTTATTTTAACCTTTCGAAAGCTTCCACTATTTAAAAATTGTATTCACAATGAAATCAGCTTCATTGAGGAAACTCAGTCCTCCTGAAAAAATATCTACCAAATAACAATGATTATTGTACGTAAACGAGACCTGCAATTGAGCCTTGCAGTGTTTCATCTCCAACAATTTATTACACATAAAATTACACATATAACTAGCTGTGAAATTTTATTTTAAACAAAGATATAAAAACAATGCAAAAAATTCTTCCTCCCTTATTCATCTTACTCCACATTAGCTGTAACTGTCAATCCACATTAGCTGTAACTGTCAAAACGGAAGTACAACCTTCCTTGTCCTTCCTACGGAATATTATATTCTAGTATAGAATATTACTATATTCTAGTCTTACTTGAGAACAAAACTGAGTTTCCAAACAGGATTAGAGATTTTTAAAATGTCACAGAATGTAGAAGTTTTAACCTTTTGACACTAGTATTATTTGCCATGCACTTTGCAATGGAAGAAAATTAATGTATTTCAGCCATTTAAGTCCCTGAACATCAAGTAGCAAAGCTTTTTTTGTGTGTGTTGTACTTGCCTATTTAAAATACGCAAATTTATTTTGCTTTCTGTTTGCCTCATTTCATTCACATCTTGATTCTGATTGAAAACCCATGGTTCACTCCTCATTCAAAATGCAAATTAGAGAGAAAAATTGCTTAATTCAGGTGATGATCATCCTCTTTCCTGCAACCTAAGGCATACCTAATGCTGCTTTACTGTGTCAGTAATTATCCTTAGCTTTTGCAAAATGTAACATAGCAGCAAGACAGCGCTATACTGCAACTGTGTTTAAATGTGAACAGTTCAACCAGGGGATCAGGCCCAGTCATCATAGGTTCATGAAAGGCAAGTCCTGCCTAACCAACCTCATCTCCTGTGACCTGCCTGGTGGATGAGGGAAAGCCTGTTGACAGTCTGCCTAGACTTCAGCAAGGCTTTTGTCAGATTCTCCCACAGCATTCTCCTGGAAAAGCTGGCAGCCCATGGCTTGGACAGGCACAGGCTGTACTGGTTTAAAAACGGGCTGGGTGACTGGGCCCAGAGAGTGGTGGTGAACAGAGTGAAATCCAGCTGGTGACTGTCACCAGTGGTGTTCCCCAGGGGTCGGTGTTGGGGCCCAGCCTCTTTAATATCTTTATTGATGACCTGGGTGAGGGAATTGAGAGCACCCTCAGTAAGTTTGCAGGTGACACCAAACTGCAGGAAGTGTCGATCTGCCAGAGGGCAGGAAGGCCCTGCAGAGGGACCTGGGCAAGATGGGTCAGTGGGCAGAGGCCAAGGGGATGAGGTTCAGCACAGCTCAGGGCCGGGTCCTGCACTTTGGCCCCAACAACCCCATGCAGCACTACAGGCTGGGGGCAGAGTGGCTGGAAAGCTGTGCAGAGGGAAGGGATCTGGGGGTGCTGATGGATGCTCACCTGACAACAAGCCAGCAGTGTGCCCAGGTGGCCAAGAAGGCCAACGGCATCCTGGCTGTGTCAGGAGCAGTGCAGCCAGCAGGGCCAGGGAGGTGATCGTCCCCCTGGGCTCTGCTCTGGTGAGGCCGCACCTCAAGTGCTGGGTTCAGCTCTGGGCCCCTCACTGCCAGAAGGACATCGAGGCCCTGGAGCATGTCCAGAGCAGGGCTGCGAAGCTGGGGAAGGGCCTGGGACACAAGTGCTGTGAGGAGCGGCTGAGGGAGCTGGGGGGGTTTGGTCTGGAGAAGGGGAGGCTCAGGGGAGACCTCATTGCTCTCTGCAACTGCCTGAAAGGAAGCTGTGGGGAGCTGGGGATCGGCCTCTGCTCACAGGTAACCAGTGATAGGACCAGAGGGAACAGTCTCAAGCTGTGCCAGGGCAGGTTCAGGGTGGAAACGAGACATTTCTGCTCAGAAAGAACAGTCAGGCACTGGGACGGGTTGCCCAGGGAGGTGGTGGAGTCACCGTCCCTGGGGGTGTACAAGGAAAGGCTGGACGTGGTGCTTGGGGACAGGGTTCAGTGGTGACATTGGTGGTAGGGGGGTGGTTGGGCCAGGTGGTCTTGGAGGGCTCTTCCAAGCCTGGTGATTCTATGACTCAAAGTAATATGTCAGGTAAACAATAAATAGAGTAAAACAGATTAATATATAGTTTACTATTTTAAGACTGTTTACACGTGCCTATCACTCCAAGTGTTGGCTAAAAGGCCTTCCCCACAATCAGTTATGGTCAAATACACCACCTGGAGCCTTGCATTCAGCTCTGGGGCCCCAGCACAAGAAGGACATGGAGCTGTTGGAGCAGGTTTAGAGGAAGCCATGAAGATGACTGACAGGCTGGAGAACTGCTACGGAGCCAGGCTGAGGGAGTTGGGGTTGTTCAGCCTGGAAAAGAGAAGGCTCTGGGGAGACCTTACAGTGTCCTTCCAGTGCCTACAGGGGGCTACAGGAAAGCTGGGGAGGGACTCTGAGTGACAAACACCACAAATCCTTTTTTCTGTATTCGTAACTGTTAAGAATGGCATCAGGAGCTGGAATCCATTTGACATAAACCCAAATTTTTCTCTTAGAAAACAAACCTATTTCTGCAGAATTTTAGCAGAATAAGTATTTCAAAGTAATGTAGTTTTGCAAGTTGGGTAAATTAACTATAAGGGTTTTCAGAATGGGATAGGAATAGACAAAGTTTTAAATATAACAAATAAGCCTGCATGAAATGAGCACAACTTAATTCTCTATCACTTCAGTCTAAACTTCATAGTTACTAACTCATGATGGTTTGTTGTACTGTTCCTCCCCTCAGTAAATACTACGAAGTCCTACAAGACTGAATGTGTTCAGGCGCCTAGCCTATGGAAGGAGGAATGTATTAGAAGAAAGTGACATAGTAAAATCTTTGAAAAATCCTGTTTTTCAATCATCAGTATTCTGACATATGAAGATTATAGATGCTTTGTCTCTGCTTCGGAGATTATGGTCTCTGCTTTGGGACTGATCAACCAGGTCAGGAGAAATTACCACTAGCAAATGCACTTAGATATTTTCCAAAGTTTCAAAATTCACTCAGTGTAATTGTAGATGTAGCCAGATCTGCCATTTCACAGGCAACATTTTAAAAGACAATTTCTCAGTTAAATACATAACAGAAGAACTCACAAAGTATCAGACTACATATTAAATAATGCTACACAGTGCACATGAAATTATATTTTTCTTGGTGAGAACAGAGTAAGGGTGAAAGAGAACACTCCTCTTGTCAGTGACCAAGTTGCTATAGCCGAAGTATAACACTTTTCTGTGAGCCAGAAAAATACTTACCCTCTTCTTTAGTCTTTCTCGCTCTTTCAGAGAAAGTGTATCAGCTTTTGCAATCACTGGTACAATATTTACTTTGTTGTGTATGGCCTTCATAAATTCAACATCCAGAGGCTTAAGGCTAAAAATAAAATATGGAAAAATTGTATTTTTAATCTAAATGACCAAAGTATCTTCACACCAACATTGACAAGAGAACAAAAAAGGCTTTTGTTAAGTATGCTAAGAGCAAGAGGAAGTCTGAGGAAAACATTGAACTGATGCTTGATGAAGATGGCCACCTAACAAATAAGGTTAAGGAAAAGGAGTTTAATGCCTTTGTTTTGCCTCTGTTTTTAATATTAAAGATAGACCTTGGGTTCCCTGGTTCTCTACATTTCTCATGGTCCTCTGAGGACCACAACTGGACAAGCATTAACCTTTCACTGAAGTGGCCACTGAAATTGTAAGGTACAAGTTTTATCAGCTGAACGTTCCTAAATCCGTAGGGCCTGATGGAGTACTGAAGGAGTTAGTGGATGTTATAGCTGGACCCCTCTCAACAATTTCCCAGGTCTTTGGATTCTGGGGAGGACCCTGCTTACTGGAAGCTGGCCAATGTTATACCTGCACAAGAAGAGACCCAGGCAGCTACAGACCTGTCAGTATAACCTCAGTACCCAGAAAAGTTGTGGAGCAGATTGTCCTGGGGGATACTGAAAGATGTTTAAAGAGCAAAGCTACTGTCAAGGAATACCCAACGTGGGTTCATGAAGGCAAAGTCCTGCCTTACTAATTTGATCTACTTCTACAGTAAGGTCACCCACTTAGTGGACAAAGAGAAGGTGGTAGATATAATCTTTCTGGATTTTAGTAAGACTTCTGATACCACCCCTCACAGTATCCTTCTGGATAGATTGTCCAACTGGGAGATAAAAAGGCTCACACTACGCTGGGTGATGAGCTGGCTGAACGGTAGAGCTCAAAGGGTTGTGCTGGGAGGGGCTACATCTGGCTGGCAGCTGGTCATTAGCAGTATTCCCCAGGGCTCATTTCTACAGCTAGTTATGCTCAACATTTTTAACAGTGATCTCGATACAGGAACTGAATCCAAAAGCTTGCTTCAAAACAGCTGGTAAAAGCATTGGAAAGCATGTCCTGTGAGCAGACACTGAGGACATTTGGCTTGTCTAGTCCGGAGAAAAGATGGTTAAGAAGTGACCTCATCACTCTCTACAACTTCCTGAGGAGGAATAGAGAGCGAAGTGCTCATCTCTTCTCCCTGGTAACTTGTGATAGGACATGCAGGAACGGCACAAATCTGTGCAATGAGAGCTTCAGACTAGATATTAGGAAAAATGTCTTTACCATGAACCCTCACGGTCAAACACTGGAACAGACTTCCTTGTGGCATGGTTGATGCCCCAAGCTTGTCCATGTTCAAGAGGCATTTGGATAATGCCCTCATTAATATGCTTTAACTTTTATTTAGCCCTAAAGTGGTCAGGCAATTGGACTCGATAATCTTTGCTGTTCCCTTTCAACTGAAAAATTCTAATTCTAAATGTCCCTCCTTTTAGTTTTAATACTTAAGTAATGACAATCTGATTCTGATAATTTAAAACAAATGGTGCAAAACAAATTCCCTGAAGTGAAAAAAAATGAAGCATTTTTATTTTTCAAAAATAAAAATGACAGAAATACTTACCCATGACCAAACGGTGAAATGAAATAGAAGCAGCAATGAACACGGTTATCTATGATATGCCTTCTGTTCAAACCACTCTCATCATGCAGATATCGCTCAAACTGCTCATCAATGTAGGAGATTATGGTCTTAAAACTGTGAAACAAATTGAGATTTAAGAAATCATGCTCATTCCCAAACGGCCAATAATTTTAGTGAACTTTCAAAGGTTACATTAAAATACCCAGACCTCCTGCTGATGAAGCAGCCTGTTGATGGACAAAAGTAATTTACTGACACTGTAAAATTATCTTAAGCACATACCCGAGCATTTTAATCGAATGCCAAAATAATAAACAATAATTACTATGGATAATAAATATATATATTTACATATTAAGATAAAATACAAATACATATACACATAATGATACACATCTCAACTTCTAAGTAAACTGCTCTTGGGCTAGTATTCATATTGTGATTAGCATTAATTGCACATACTCAGGACAGTCTAAGCTTCTTGTTCTAAATCAATTTAAAACATCAAATTATTGATGCTGATGCAACAGCAAACTCCCCAACAGCTGAAACAAAGATGCAAAAATGCTGAAATCTTGCATCATACTGCTCTGAATTGCATCTCTCTGAACCACTTCACCTTACACACAAATTTGTTTGGTTTGAGCAGACAGCTACACTCCTCCTATTGTATGCTTGCCAACGATAAATACCCAAGGCTAAAAAGATGGAATTATCAGTTTATTACTGAATGGAAGAATAAAATAAGAAGTGCATCTCTGAACACTGGCTTGAGACATTCTGATTCCCAGTTAAGGTGGAGAACCAACCTTAGAAGCAATTCATAGATCCCAAACAAAACTTTAATGGGAGAACAGGGAAGCAAAAAGGGCAGCAAGATGCCACAGTGAGAACGGATGAGATGGACCAGCAAGTTCTTGACAGAAAGTTGGCCAAAGTGCAGCAGAGGCTATCACTGAATGCCATTAATCAAGATTTATTGGTACTTACTAGAAAGCAAACTTTTCAAGACACTCGAGAACCTAAGACAATGAAAATACACTTAAAAAAAAAAAGCATGGAGTCTGAGAGTGCCCAAACAAATGCAGACAAGATCTAATGGTGAATTTTTATTTGCACCAAAGACTAGATGGATTACTTTCTCAGGGGGTTGTTTAATTCACTGTGTCCACTGCTTTCTGAATATACAAGAGTCAAGTACATGATCCACTTAAAACCCCTCCAAACCTAAAAAAGTTAACCAAGGAGAGAGAAAAATACAAAATATCAAAGCATCTGTGTCACAGCATTTTTCAAGCTGTGGATGAAGTTATCTGATGCTTCTTATGTATCTCATATAGCAACTGAAAACATTTTTAAACTTGAATCACATCTAAAATTAAACCAAGCTTCCTCAAAATTAGAAAATTTGCCCATCTCTCCAAAAGCGACACCTCAAATTCAGCACTTAACCTAACACATGAGAAAAGGAAGATATTGACTTATATCATTAGACATAATGTGAAATGGGTGTTCAGTCATCAAATCTAGATCAATATGTACTCTGTGTACGCACCAATCTCGACAATTGATAGCATCTCCATATCCTGGTGTATCTACAACTGTAAGACGAAGCTTCACACCCCTCTCTTCTATTTCAACTGTTGAGGCTTCAATCTGCACAGTGCGTTCAATCTTCTCTAAAAGACAAGAAACTTGATCTTTCAGAACAGAATTTATAAGGCTGTCATATTGAGACACTATCAAAGGATTGATTGTCAGGTTACGAAAATCTTTTAGATTTCTTACTTGTTTCAAATTTTATATAGAAACTGAGGCAAAAGGGAGTGACTGAGAAAAAAGTGTAAGTACTCAGCAATTTGTAGAACAATACTAAATTATACGTAACATGTTATTTTCCTAAGGTTTAAAGCAGTTTTCAGCCAACATGATAAATTTTTAAATCAAGTTGTTTAACAAGTAGCAAAGAAGAAAATAGTATCTATAGTCTTACAATATTCTCTTTCATTGCATTATTGTATGCCTTGTTTAACAGGATAAAAAAGGGACAAGGTATCTGAAGATGAAATAGAGGTGAAGTGCTGTGGTGGCTTTTACCTTGCTGGGCAGCTGAACTCCACCACAACCGCTCTCTCGCTCCCCCTCCTCAGAGGAGGGGAAGAAGAAACAAGTTTGAGTGCACATTCACTATCTACCCAGACCAAAGGAATCAAATTGCAATCCCAAGCAAACATAAAAAGTGTTCAAGTAGAATTGCAATAGATTTAAAAAGTTTCTGATTGCTTTTGCTGATTATTTCTCTTAACATGACACGATGACGTATTTTAAGCAGAGATTAGCAGACAGATGCCAGTATGACTCTTCAACACACCCAAGGACTAAACTACACAGACCAAGAACTCAGTTCTACAATCAGTGGTAGCTCAAGTATCAGCCAATACATTAGAAATTAGTAGAGCTTGAAACAACTGGCTGATAATAAAATCCAAACATAAAAATACTCAACTTCAAATCATCAAGAACAGAAAAAAAAAACAGAACAAAAGTGTGTTTACCAGCAGCTCCTGGGATTATCCTTTCTGGGTAGAGATCTGTCAAGAAGAGGCTGTTTATTAATGTAGATTTTCCCAATCCAGATTCACCTGTGATTCAATTTAAACATAAAGTCAATATATTTGCATGATTAATCTCCACTGTATCCAGAAAGTTTCATCTGACTGTATATTTTTTCATGTCAAATCTACTTTTTTTTTTTGCATTTAAACATTTACAGCTCATTAATACAACTTAGAATTTTGTATTAGAAAAAAATTGCACAGGAATGTTGAATTACAATTTATTCATCTCAACGTTACTATACACTTTCTCAGAGTTTTCAGAGATGATTTGTAATTAAACCTTCTAGGCAAGTGGAATTCTGATCATTTTAAAATTAGACTTTAATTTCCCATATCACGTCTCCTGATTTTTTTTAAGGTAAGCTTTTCTGCTAGCACTCCAGAATATCATACACACTGAGAAGCTGGGCCTTGTCTAGGCCATATCATCAATTTAAACAATGAAAGAGGTGTTACTGAGCTTCTGCAAAGATCACCATCATAAAGTGTGATTTATTCCAACTTTTTACGCTAATGGAGAAAAAAACGAGGGGAAAGGAACATGATATGAGTGCTGAGTATGCATAAAGTAATTTTTTAACTGATGAAATTGGGGTTTACCAAAGCGTACCAGATACGTTTTTCTTCCGGAGTTACTGACTGAGCCATCAGAAAAGTTCAAAAGCTAAGTAACTGGCTAAATATCAAGAAATAAATCAGAAAAAAATGTCAGCATAAAGAAGACCAGCAACTCAAACTGCTCAGTACATGCATTCACTGAACAAATTATTTTTTGAGAATAAAAAAGCAAAAATGGAGAGGGTTACTTGATCCCTCTAAGCAACAAAGTCTGTTCTGTAACAGCAGTCTGAGAAAAATATCTGAACAGCAACAACAAAAAGGAATTCTTTTTTAAAATAAAGATTTGACTAGAAGATGCTGTTTTGTGATGCCTTATAGAACACATCTCTCAAGATAGGATTTTACCAGTGCAGCCTTCACTAGTGAAAGAGACATGCAGCCAGAGTAATTCAACACTCGCATGGCATCATTTCAGCAAAACCAAGAAAACTTCAATTTCAACCAGTGGCACACTTCTTATTTTCATCCTGGGTAAATATTACGTCTAAACCGAATCAGTTTTCATTGCCTCTGTCAAAAACGAATGAAACAGCATCTATTGTAACTACTGGCCCCAGCAGTTAGAGTTGAGTGACTCTCAACTGAAAGAACTGTTTAGATGAAGCCATATCTTAATAATCAGAATAAATATGCAATTGTTAATAAATACAAGTGGTTATGATTTCTTCGGATGCAACAGAGACAAGCAAACATTGTTATAAACTCCAGCTTATTTTTTCCCCAACCATGACAAACAATACTTAAAATAACAACGTGAAGAAAAAGCATTGATCAAGACACTGTCAGTCCAGAAAGCCTAAAAACAGAACAGGCAAAACATTTCCCTGATCAGAAAATGAGAAATACAGTTAGTGGAGAACTACAGTTCAATACAGACATTGTGATACAGCCCACAAGAGAATATACTTAAACCCCATACATATTTCAAGAGAAAGAATTCACATTCCAAACTGCTGAAATAATCAACTTAAAGCGCAGTTTATTTTGTCTTAACTTCCATCAACTGCCTCCCTCTGCTAGCGTATCTCAAAATATCACTCCACATTTTCAATTAAGTTACTTTTCTGCAAGTTTTCTTGCTGCAGTTTTCATTTATCCCTTAGAACAGCGGCAGGCAGTGACTACAGAGTTCAATTTTACTCTGAGACATGGTGGGGTTAATTGCCTTTCTGTTACTCTGACACCATGTCATTTTCCCACAACTTTCTATTCTACAAAAGAGCAGAAACAGCTGTATGGTCTATATAATTTTGCACAGCTTTCTGCAAGAATTGCTTTACATAGCCCTATTTGTGATGCATCTGAAAGAGCTCTGGATATTAAGCACACCCTTGTTTTGCAGACCTAGGATCACAGAACAGTAAATTCCAAAGAGTGACAGCAGATACCAGGATTTCCAACATCTAAAGGCTGGCTTTACCCTTAGATTTTATAAGGTATCCATTATGATACTATCCTAGGCAAATCCAACAGAGCTAAAATGAAATGACTCCCAACAATTAAAAGGCATTTATCAAGCAGTGTAACTTAATTTCCCTATGTCCTTGTTCCCTCTTCCCTCTCCTCCCTCACCCCAGGTAACAGGAAACAACTGCCATAAAATTCTAGGAAGCCGAAAACAAGGGCCAGTGCTGTCCAACATTGCACTGTTGAAGAGATAAATGGGGCAAAAGCAAGGCTAGAGCTGTCATTTGGCAAAACTAATGACAGGTTTGAGGACAGATTCTTCCTACAACTACTGGAATCCAAAACAATTAAGAACTTAAACACCTACTATCACGTACTGACTCACCTCTCCTGCTCATTTCCACAGTGATGTCCCCTTGGACAAATCTAGCACATGCAAATGAGCTTTACTTCTTATGAAGACATAAAGAATCTGACTGCAGACAACTCTATTAGGATACTTCTGTCTTCAAGGTGAAAATTACAGAGTTTAAACACCAAATTCTGGAGTTACAGTGCCCAAGCAATAAGAAATATAGATTCAGGAAAAACACAACAAAGCCTGATTTGTGAAGCCTACTTAATCTGCAAAAATATCACTGACTTTTGAGAGCATGGATCAGAGTCTTTCCACAGATGCAGATTTCTCTTCCCATTCCTGGTATCAATATAGATTGTCAACGAAATACCTAATAGAATTACACTTTAAATTTTAACTGCTAATAGACAATCAGTATCAATTTGAAAAGTAAAGCCTCACATCAAACCAACTAAGTTAATTCTATTCTTCTCTTACAAAAATATTCAGAAGGGGTGGAAAGACCAGAGTTTGGATTCTCTTGAACTACATAGCAAATAGTTTAAATAGTCTCCTTGATACCATTTGCTTAATAAAAACAAGCAAGCAAACAAAGCATCTATTCAAATTCACTTTTAAGCTAAATTTTAAATGGAATGCTTGAACCCTGTAAGACAAAACAAAATTTCTTCACCACATCCACAAAATTATTAACATATTCAAACACTGTTTGCAACATGGAAAACAACTGATGCATGAATTAATAAACTATAAAAGAAAGTTAAATGCTACAGTCCAGAAGAGCTTTCTGATGCTAGCCGACGCCTTACAATAGTAGAAGCAATAACTTTAACTACATGCTCTACATAAGCAAGAATTTGTTGCGAGGAAGACTATGAAACATTTTCTTACCAACCACCATAAGAGTAAATTCAAAGCCTTTCTTCACAGACTTCCGATGAACCTGATTGGGAAGGTTGGCAAACCCAACATAGCCAGGGGTTTCCGGATTGGTAAACTGAGCAGGCTGTTGCTAAAAATAAAATAAGACAATAATAAAAAACCATACAAGATATACTTGTTTGGTAAGTGATCTCCTCAGCTATTTCAAATGCAATAAACCAGAAAAGGAAGCGTGGAAAATCAGTTTTGTAGCTCATTTAGCTCTCAGAAGTTCCGCCTTCGACTGTTCTCACTACAACTTCTTAAGAAACAGAAAAAGTCAATCCCATTGATAAGACGATGGGATTTAACACTTGAAATCATATGATTCAAAACTACATGACATACACAGAGTAAACTAGATGCTTTTTCCTGTTATTCAATAGTTTCATAAAGTATAGAACAACTGCCTTCAATTAAAGCTTAGAAAAAATGTTTCATTTACTCTTGTTTATTCTCATTCACTAAAGATCACCTCAAGTAAAAAAAAAAAAGGTTTATTTATTGAAGTACTGCTAATCACAGTCTTCTTAAATGATGCCTTCACACCCATTTAAAATAAAAATGCTTGTGTGTGAGGCATATGCACTAAAATAAGTATGACTTTTACTAATCTGGTTTTTGGCACTTATGAAGAGATAGTCATCTGCTGAAAGTCCTCATTAGAGATCTCTTTCAAAAGGAAAAGAACATTATACAAGTGTGATTCAAATGCCCTCTACTACAAATACCATAGAGAAATCTTTAGATCTGTTAGTTTCCCTCCTCAAATATATTACTTGAGTACCTTTTATCATTCATTTCACTCCAATAAACTAACATGAATGTTTTAACCTGTTATACCAAACACGAGACCAACAATTAGTTGAATCCCAGCTTTTTTTTTTTTTTTAATATATGTTACTGCACTTTCAGGGAGGATTTTCCTGATCAGTTGACTACATGAACAAATAAATACATTACCAATAAGTTAAATACAAGAACATCCTTCCCTGAAATTATTTCTGCTCAAAACACAGCAGAAGGATGGAAGTTTCAGTGAAAATGTTAACAGGGAACTTCTATACAAATCCATGACCAAAATTAAATCCTTCCAGGAGCATTAGTTAACTACAGAGTTTCATGCTCAGTGTAGAAAATTGCTTTAATATGTATATTATTAAACTCAATAACTCGCTATTGTTTTCTCATTTGTGAGCTGTAAATTTACCTTACACAGGCCCACCAACGACAAAGTAATGGTTAAACAGTCTGTGTCTGTAGGTAATTTTTTAAAAACAAAATATACATTCTGCATTGTTACATATGAAGGCAGAAATGTTATTCTTACCTTAGACATTTTTATGGAAGGTCAGGAACAAATCTGAAAACAAAACAAAAAATATATTCCAGATTATTAAAAATCACATGAGGAAAAAAAAAACAAACTAATATCCACTTTGAATGCTAAATTAGGAAACGAGCATCCTTGAATAAACATTGACATTTTGAAACAGTGCAAATCACTTCTCACAGAGGAAAAATATTTGAATCTTCAGTATTAACAAGGAGCAGGATTGTCAGCAAACATTAGGCAGTTTACTCCCATCAGTAGACAATAAATTCAAGCAATATTAACATGGTAACATTAATGTATGACAAACCATACTGAAGCCTGAAAAAGAAAAGTTCACATCCCTTCCAGAAACTAACCAAAATATGCTAAAAGGCATATTACCACTTACAGGAAATATGTTTTTTTTCAAAGCTCAAAAAAACAACAAAACCCTCACACAGTTTTTTTTTTTCTTTTTAAACTTCCCCCCCTCGCCATTTCCTTTCATGCTTGAGTGTTCTGTAAAGAGTTGATGACTTCAAAAGGAAACGTTTTCCCCTCCTCTTTGGTCTAGATGCTTGCAAACTCAGTCATCCATTTTAACTTTTGCTGCCAAGTTCGGATTTTTGCACACAGCTCTGTCACACAGAGATACAAAGCACAGGGAAAAAAGAAACCTCTCATTTGACACCTCTGTGAAATAACCTCTTGTAACCAAGACCTGCCAACACCAGTGAACTTCTATCAGGCTAACTTGCATGATTTCAAGAGGTATCATTCACTACGATAATCTAAAATGTCACCACGAGCAGGACCCTTGTCAGATGAGTGCTCCAGGTCCCCTTTCTGGTTCCTCCTCTGGCTCACCCTCTTTAACCAAAAAGGGATCTGTTCCCACGCGCAGAGCCCACGTAGCAGAGCTGCCTCTTATCTAGAGGACTCCAACCCTCATTGTGTGGGCAGGAAGCTGTCGCCATCTGACCCCTTCCACTGCCCCCCTGAAGCACGCTCACCCTTCGCACCTCTCAGCACGGAGTGAAAGCCGTGCAGCTCGCTTCTGAGGTAAAATTTCGCTCTAAAAATAAAAACTATTGCCTGCAAGGCCAGGAATTCCCCCGCTAAGCCGGCGTGCGAGCAGCCAAACCTCCTGCAGCCGGAGATGCTCCTCGTGAGGCTTCTCCCCGCGGGCTTTGGGACACCGCCGGGTCCCTGCGGAGCCCCCCACAGCCGCCGGGGGACCCCCACGCTCAGCATCCGATGCTGCAAGCGAGGATTTCCTGAATCTACCCAATTTCAGCGCCGTGGCCCTGCAAGGGGGACGCTACCACCGGGCCTCGAGCACGGCGCACCCTCACAGAGCCCTCACGGATCCCCCTCAGCCCCCCCTCAGCTCACCTCAGCCGCCGGCCCCGCCAACCGCCGCCGCGCGCGCAGCCCCTGAGGCAGGGCGGGAAGCGGAGAGCGGCACCGCCCCCGCCCGCCCTATTTAAGCCCCGCCCCCTTTAAGCCCCGCCCACCGCGCGTTAAGCCCCGCCTCTAAGGAGGTGGGCCCCCCCGTGCGCATGCGCGTTCCCATAGCAACCGGGCGGGCAGGGGCCGCGGGGCGGGGCGGGCTGTGTGCGGGTGGGTCACGCGAGTCCCTCTTCTTCCCCAAGATGGCGGCCGGCCGCTCGGCCTCGTACCCAGCATAGGCTTCGCCGCGGGCCTACTAGAGGTAACGGCGGCTCGCGGCGGCGCCTGGAGGCAGCGGGAAGGGAGGGAGGTGTGGGAGGGGAGCGCCGCGGGGACGCGGGGCGAGGCAGCGGGCCCGGCTCGGCGGCCGGGCGGGCTCCGCCGCCTCCGACAAGATGGCGGCAGCAGAGAGGCGGGCGCGGGGGGCGGCATGTCTAGCGGGCGCCCCGCTCTGCTCTATGGTCACGGCCTTCCCCATTGGCTCGGGGCGGGTCACGTGCCTCTGCTCGCCCCTCTCCCCGGCCGCTCTACCCCCTCCGTACCATAGAGACGGGGCTGGGAGTCCGCCCACGCCGCTTGAGGTTGGGGGGGTGGGGGCACGAAACGTGAGGGGCCGGGCGCGGGCTGCGGCGCTGGGGGGGCCGGGGCCGCCTCGGGTGGAGCCGGGGGGCAGAGCCCGAGGTCCCTGGGGCTGCTTGGGCGGCTCTAAAATGGCTCTCGGCGGGATGAGGGCTGGCTGCAGCCCGCCCATAACCCATGAGCCGAGCAAGGCCCCCGAATTTACAGCCCTGGTTGAGAGTTTGTGTGCGGATTGCACACAAGGCTGGGAATTAAAAATGAGGCTGGGAATTAAAATTCTGGCTGGGAATTAAAAATGAGGGGCGTCTGCAGCGCCAAGGGGTTCGAGGGAGTCGTTTCTTATCCGGTTGTCTTGTGTAACAAGAGAAATCTACGCGTTGATATGCGTTGTGTTGCCTTACTGCGTATCTTCTGTTCAGGGAGGCAAGGCCCCAGCGGATCAGAGGCTCCGTTTCCCACGCTGTTGTTACCTCAATGCTGCGAAATTCACGTTAGTTAAAATAGTTTCACCGATGGTATAATGGCTTTTTCTTTTTTCCTCCGTTCCAGTCTGAAAACTGGTGGTCCAGGCATAGTTTCATAGGTGAATTGGGTGTTCCTCCCTCTGGTACAGGAATATCCATTAGAAAAAGGGCAGGAAAGGCAGCAGTAATGGAATCTGTAGTTCTGTGTATGTCAGAGCCCTGTATCTCCAGCCCTTTGTTTTTATTTGTAGCACAGCCCATGCTAAAGGCAAGGCCAACCAGATACTCCCCCCCACCAAAAAAAAATAAAAAATAATAATAAAAACCCTTTTCCTTCCAAAACAGCCCACAGAGGTGTAGTTTCTCATGGCTCAGAATGACAGGCACAGGAAAAGCTCTCTCTAGACATGGAGGTAACAATATCTGCAGGCCTGTAATGGCAGGGCTGGAAGAGGTGTTGCAACTCTAATTTGAGCTTTGCCTCCCCCTTATAGACGCGGTAAGCCTAGATCGTTCTCCAAAGGCACTTTCCTGAATGTTTTCTAAGAAGCAGTTAAGGAAGGTTGCTCCTTTTGTAAATTGTTCCAGCGTTTTCCTCCTGATAGCGTGGCAGAGAATCTTTCCCTTCCCTTGGAGCGCAGCAGCCTGTTCAGCTGGTGCAGGTGCAGGTAGGATCGTGCTGCTGTGTTTGGGATTTCCCCCAGCATGCCAGTGCTGCGGGCAGAGCAGGCAGTGGTGCTGAGACCAGGCCGCAGAGTTCAGACTGGGTGTGGTGTGTGGCTGAAACGGGCAGTCCCCGGGACTGGCAGGGCATCTGGGATTTCTGTATGGTATAGGGTTTCTATGAAAACCTTATTTCTGTGATTTTTAAGAAGCCACGCAGCAATGGCTGAACTTTCTGTTTGGGTTCAGGAATCTACAGAAGGAAATCTTCAGGCTCCGACTATGTACGCTTGTAAAATGAGCCTTGAAGTAAAAGAGGAAGACTCTAGCAAGTGTCCTCATGCTTAGAAACTGGCAAGCAGTAAAAATGGGGTCTGGAATCTGCCTTTATGCTTTCCTGGCGGTCAGAAAGAGAAGTTACAGACCCATCGGTCTCATTCTGAGCAGAAGCAGGCACCGAGCGTAGTCTGGCAAGATACCACTATGAGAAACACCAGCCTGTTAGTACCCTGTGGATCCCACGCAGCCCAAGCCTACTCTCTGGACGTGACCCTCGTGGCCGTGCTCTCGTGGTGTTGCCGAAGACGTGCGCTGCTGAAGGAGTTGCAACAGGGCTTTTTAAAGTGGGCTGAGGAAGGCATGCTCACCGGGGTGTAACGAGTCTAACTTGTCCAAGAGCATGTTCCTGGGAGGCCCAGAGCCCATAAAACTTTTGCAACATGGGCCTGTGCAAGAATTAAGTAGGTGTTGATTGTGTTAAAATACCAGAACAGATAAAGAAGGGATGTGAAGGAAAACCCAGCTGCAGCATCAGGCTGCCCGTGGTCTTCTTCCTAATTGCCTTAACCTTGAAAGAAGAGAGCATTCGGTTGGATCGTGTAGTGCGGCGCTGTTAGGTGGTGGCTGCTTGTTTTCTGTCTGTTTTTTTTGGGGGGGTTTGGTCTAGAAGCTATTCCAGTGGGGCCCATGCTTGTGGGAGGCGGTGGCGGTTCTTGTGGGCAGCAAGGCTCCGCGGGGAAGGCAGGGCCCGGGCCGGTAGGGCCTGCTAGGAGGGACTGGGGGGGAGCTGGGGAGAGACCCAGAGCTGTTCTCATAACCTGCCGGGGTCGTGTGAGGCTGCTACTTGCGGAAGGAGCTCAGTGTCCCAAGTCAGGGGTGGTTTCAAGAGCTCTTTTCATTTTTGTTTTAGAAATTACTAGGTTTAGAAGAAAATTTTTGGGTTACGGTGTTACCCTGGATGGACTTAGACCTGAGAGAATTTGTCTTGTAGCTTTATTTAGCCGTCCTTTAGCTTTAAAAGGAGAACTGTTTACATCCTAAAAATCTGCTGGTAGAATCTTGTGAGTTATATTGCCATCGTAAATGGAAAAAGCCTGCGTGCTTCAGAATTGCAGTGACCTTTTTCCCCCATCTTCCTTCTATGCACTAACGCGGCCCTGTAGCTCTCGTGGTGTGACTTCAGTGGAAGAGAATCTCACATTCTGAAGGGAGGCAGGTTGAAAAGAGATGTATCAATAAACAAGGAGGAAAAGTTCTGGCCAAAGCGGGGGGAAAAGCTTCTTTATTTAGAATATTGTATGTGTATAGAAGTCTCTGGCTTGCTGGAAGATTTATCTGCTTAAGGTTTTAATTCTAACAAGGGAAAGTAGTTGGGCTAAGATAAGTGTTCTGGGTTTATTTTGTCTTGTGTGAAACTTATCTATGTTGAAGCTGAAGCAGTGCTTTTTTCCTTCGTTTAGGTGATCTTTGTTGTTTCACCATGCAGGTATTTTCCCAGTCTCCCAGAACTAGGAGCCTTCTTTCTAGCAGCTATTGTTTTATTATTTATTATTTATTGTTGTCTTTGAACTCGCTGGTAGACATCGCTCGTCTTGTGACTGCTTCAACTTTGTTGATTCTCACATCTGGCAGATGTTTCGAGTCTCGAAGATAGCTGCTCCTGTTTTGCAAACTATGAGTAGGTATCTTAGCGTGTAAGTAACGAATACATTCCTGCCTCCTGGTGCTGATCTGCTGACTTGAGTTGACTCGGGAAACATTTGGGTTGAGCCAGACACACTGAAACTTTGTGGCTGTGCGTTTTGGACAGAGTTAAATAGGTTTCTCCTGCAAAGAATGCAGGGAGCATGCGGCAATGTGTGCCTGTGAGCATCCAAACACCGTTCAGATTTCTGCCCGCTATCTTAAATAACACAAAATGGCAGTGGCATGTAGAGGAGGCAGGAGGAGAGACGAAGAACCTGGTGGCAGACCTGACATCGCAGCGGTTCTCCTTTCTAACTGAAGGAGGATTGAGTCTCTTCTACAGCATTTTTGGCAGCTGCCAGTCTCGGGAAGAAACCTCTGCCCAGCAGGAGCAGCGCACGAGCCCCGTGCCAGGCAGGAGCGACGTCGGGAGGTTGCTGAGTGTGGCAGTGGCTGCGGCCCTGCTGGGGCAGCCATGCCGGGAGCACGACACCCTTGAGTGGCAGCGGCTGGGGCAGGGAGCTGCGGCCAGCTGGAGCCTCGAAAGAGGTGCTTGCGAAGCAGCTGGCAGGAGAAACGGGGAGAAAGCGGAGAAGAAGATGGACCGCAAAAAGGGGATGGTTGGAGGAAACCTTAATGAGTTTAACTGCAATGGAAAAATGGCACTGCGAGAAGGGAAGGGATTGGCTCGGTGTCTGTAAGATACCAAGAAATGATGATTCATAGGAAAAAATCTGCCTCTGAGAGGATTGAATAGCACAGTAATATTCATGCAACCTCCCTTAAACGACACTCTTTAATTTAATTGTAAAGTAAAATGGATTTATTTGTTGACGCAAAATGGCAGTAGTACCAGATCCTGCTACACCCAGCACAGAGTCTGGAACTGTTTTCCAGCATCAGTTTTGTTGTCTTTTCTAAAGATTTTACACTAATGGGAAAGAACCATTTGGGAAATGCTTGGGGGTGGAACTGATGGATGTGTTTGTTGCTAATAGGGGCTGGGGATGACAGCCACACAGAACTCCTCAAGTGCCCTGCATGTGAACAGAAGTCATAAATGTGGGTGATTCTGGTAAAAACCATCCGTACCTGTAACGTGTAGCCTTCTGGAAGGGAGCACTGATACACTGATGACTGATACTGGTGGATTGTGGCTCTGTGCTTGGTGATCCCGTGTCCCAGCACCTAACTCCCCCTGAAGGAGGAGAGGCTGGGAGCCGTGCAGTATTTTGGCTGTTACCGCTCAGCTCGGAGGTGGCCAGACCCAGCCTTTTCCTTGATGGTCTCAGTCAAAGTCCACAGAAGAGCTGCCTGACCCATGCAGCGGACTCAGACTTTAAAGGAAGGTCACTGGTATCGTATCTCGTCGTAAATATAAAGCAGATGCGGCGAGCTTTCGTAAAGCTAACCTCTGGCAGATATTTCATCAGGGACCAGCTGCCTGGAAGAACCATCTTGCATCATTCAGATGTCAGCCTTGGTCTAGGGTATTGGCACGTAGCAGGGGCATCACTCTGTCCCTTCACCCCCACGTCAGCTAGTTTTGGTGGACTGTTTCTTCACGCTGTTTTTTGTGGTGGTTTGTCTGAAAAATCCCTGAAGGCCTCTTTGAGAGGAGCACTGAGTGCCCGGACACCCAGTGCTTGGTGCAGGTGCAGCCACCTGCAGCAGGGCCTCTCGCTGTTTCTCTTCCTGTTTCTGGTCCCCTGCCCCTGGCTCTCCCCACATTTTTGGTACTGGGTATTAAACAGGACAAAGCCTGGAGCAGAGACATCAGGCATGGGGTGGACACCCAGTTTGGGTCAGGAAAATGGAAGTAAAGAAGGGTCAGAGCTGATGCCGGGAAGATGGCCCTGGTGGAAGGGATGGGGCAAAGCCAGAGAAAAGCCCCAGTGGAGTGGGAGGCTGGGAGCTCCCGAAATGGGGCCGTTGCTGCTCGTCCCAGGGTTCGAGTCTCCTCAGAGGTGCTGGAGGCAGTGCAGGCTGCCTGAGCTCCCTGCCCCTCCCTTCTCAGCTGAAGCCTGACCCTGGCAGTTTCCATTGCACAGCAGAAAGTAAGTTTGCTGTTATCTCTGTTCAGGTGATAAAGGGGAACGTAAACCTTGCGTCGGAGCAGCTGGAAGGAAAACCGAGGAGGACAGCTCGGAGAGCAGGCGGGGTGTGAGAGGGAGGGCGGCAGGTGTTAGGGTTGGCCTGTTGCTGTATGTGCTGGTGTTTCAAAATCAACGCCTTAGCGCTTGCTGCAGCCTGCTGGGATTTAGGTGCCTGGTCATGCAGGGACCTTTGGTATCTCTGGAGAAGCTCTGGTTTGTAAATACGTGACTCTGCTTGAAAGTAGAGCTGGTTACGAAGCACTGAGGAAACTGAAGTCCTACACCTGCTCTTACAAACGGTGTCATGAAATTAAAACATTGACTTGACGGCTCTGGTTGTGATGGAGCTGTGGCTCAAAATGAGATCAAACACAGTACCCAGCGGAAAAAGTATCTAGAGACATCTAGAAGTTCTTGGAAGAAATGTTAAACCTTTGATTTCTCTCTGCAGCCTCGCGCTGCTCATCCAGCAGAGACAGCAGCAGCGTGTGGGTGGAGGACTGCACGGCATCAAGTGTCAAAGCAAAAAAAAAGGTGCCTAAAACAGCACACGTGCCCTGCCAGCTCCAACCCAAAGACGAGCAGGGTGGGACTGGAACTGGTTCAGTTATCAGAAGATGTTTTAAGTGTAAAATAATAATATTCGCAACAATTGGGGGAAATAGCTTCACTCGGTTCCCGCTGTCTGTCTCTCTTCTTTCATAGCAGGCTTAGAGTGGCCTTGCAGCTTTGGAAGGGAACACCGTGGGTTTTTTCCCTGTCAGTTCAGATCACCGTGATGTAATTCTCTCTAACTCACCAAGAGCCTTTTGCTTGGCCTGGTGGAGATTAGGAATTAGCGCTTGGCTCTGGATATGCTGAGCCCCTGTTGCATGCGCTATGAATAGGACAAAGGGAGGTTATGCTTAAATAGCTAGGGTCTTGTCACAGCTTTCCAAAAGTGGCAGTTAAAATCAGGTATTTACTTCATTGTTTTTTCGCAGGGATTGCTGCCAAAGGGAAGATATTTTGGGTTCCTTCCCTCTCCAGACAAATCGCTAGCCTCCCTGCAAGTTTGCTTGATTTTTAGTAGTTCTTCCAAGGTTTGCGCCCGTCGCAGTAACGCTGGCTTTTGTGGGTCGTGTTTTCAAACGGTTGATTGTAACCTGATGGTAGAAATAAAGAGGAAAACCTTCAAAGTAAGCGTCGTGCAAAGCCACGTGACTTGGGGAGCTGGAACTCCGGAAAAAAAAATACCAGAGCACGTCGAAAGTTTATAGAAATGGAGCTGCAGCATTCCCTGAAGTCTCCGTTGTCCAATAGACATCAGTAACTGAGGAATCTTTAAAATCTGTCAAGGGGCCAGGAATAACCCTGCTTAGGTTTTTCTGTATAATATCTGGAATCAAAGGAGCTAAGCAAGGTATAGAGACACGTGTCTCGTTCAGTTTGCCGTTTTTCTTATTTTTTTTCATTTGCTTTATCTCCTTTCTTAGCAGAGTGTGAAAGGAAGTGGTGGTCACCGTTAGAAACTGCTGCAGGCAGCTCCTCAGATTCTGGCCTGCAGAACAGCCGCTCACGAGTACCTGTGGGAGCAGAGCAGGGAAACAGCTGGCACCTTTAAGCGAAGGGACACTGGCAACTTCATGTTGTCTAATTAGGCAATGAGTACTGCAAAAAAATAGGGAAGGGGGGGAGTTCAGGCCTTGCAAGTGCCTTGCTTTTCCAAGCTACGTGATACGTAGTGCATGAGAGCTTCTGGCAACGTCTCTTAAAAAAAAAAAAAAAATGCCACGTGTTCATTTTATATTACAATTGTCGGGGAGAGGGAGCGAGGGACTCTGAGAAGGTAAACAAAAGAAGTCCAACCTGGTAGCTGAAGGAGGGTGAAGTGAAAGTTTCCTTTTGAAGAGCGGACAGAAAGTAGCGCGTGCTTTGTTCTGCAGCATCTCTGCAATCCGCGCTCGTTGGCTCGCTGTGATATTTAACCACAAGTGTTCAAACAGGCCTTGGGAAGTAGCTCCCAGCTAATTACCAGTGGCAGATTTCTCTTCTTCGGTGCAGGTTGAGCAGGGACCAGCAGTGCCGCAGCAGCCCTGTGTGTCAGATGAGCACGCAGTGGTAATTTTTTAAATGAAAAATCATGTTCAGGTAATAACATGCTTCGTGTTCAGCGTAAGCAGTTTGCCCAGGACTTTTGTGCAGCTTTGGAGCCCTCATCACCCCGGGGTGGCCCTGCTGGGAGCAGGAGGCTGGGCTATACACCAAGGCCCCAGACCTCCAGCTGAATTTTGAAGCTCTGAATTTCTGTGATTTCTTCCTGTTCCGCTATCCTGTCCAGGCTGCCTGTTAGGGAACTTGTTTCCAACTCGCTTCCCAGTCTTTGAGTCAAGTCAGTGTTTTGTTTTGCTTTACTGTAAAGCTGTAAGGCAGCACAGGAAGATGCTTCCTTTCACTTTGTCCCTTGTGTTTAAACTGCTTTCTGGATCTCCAAGGCAGAAGACCTGAGGTTTGCCTCTACTCTGACAAACTTTTCAATGACTAGATTTGCTCTAACTGCCTCTGAAGCACAGGTAGGAAATCCACCTCAATCATTCTTGGTCTGAGTGTATTACTTCTCTGTTAAATTACCAGATTTCTCTCCCAGTCTCCGTGGAAGAACTGCCTCTGACCTTTTGCGTGGATTTGGATTGATTTTATTAAACTGTCCATTGACTTTCTTCCTCATCTCTGAGGTGGCATTTATTTTGTCATAGCACCCGGTATCCAAGGATCACAGCGTTCTGAACAGCGTGGAATGAAATACTAACTCCACAGAGTAAATCAAGACCCCTGGGTGTGTACAGCCAGGGCAACTGGGAGAATTTCACCACAGCAGAGCAGTACCAAAACGAACAGTGGAGCTCAAGTCTCTTGATGGTTTGTCAGTGTTAACCACCGCATCCAGTTGCCCCATGGTATTCCAGTGTAAGAGATGCGTGCCTCCCCCTGAACTCCAAGCTTTTTCTCTTGCTGTGGTCAGAGGGTGTTGAAGGTACTCGTTCATACTGGAACCCTGCCTGTAGCACTGAGTTGCTCCTCTTCTTCTCCCGGAATAATTTATTTTGCTTGTCCCCATTTTGTAGAGTGCCCTGTGATAGTTTAGGAGAGGCAGCATATATATTGTTTGCTAGCTGATGGTTGCATAATTTTATTGTCAGAGTGCCCAGGAAATAAATAAGTCATTAACAACCATTTTGGCCTGAGCGGCCTGCTGAGGTTAGTCACCTTCCTTCAGTGGCTGCTCAGCCCCTGTGTGCAGGGAGAGGATTGCCCTCTATAAACAAGATGGATTTACCAAGAGAGGCAAATGATGTCGTGCTCCCCTGGGACCCCTTATTTATACCACCTGGGTTACGTGAGACAAACACATGCAGTCGCTCTGTGCCTTCCACCCCTCTCCCTCAGTCACAATGGAGTTGGGATTAGCGTATGGGCTCAGGCAGACTTTTCTTTTCTACTTGGGTATTTACAGTGGGCCTCTGAAGGTGGTGAGGTTGCCTTAGGTACAGCCGAGGGCAGAATTTGGCCCACAGAAGCCCTGCTGACTGGTAATGGTGGATGACTGAGGAAAAGAGGTGCCCGACTTGAACGCCTCTGGCATTTTCCTTCCTTGTGGCAAATAAATCTGGTCTGAAAGCCACTGAGAGACACATCATGTGGACTCACTTTCAGTCAGTGTTTTATGATGATTTCTCCTCATTCTCATGATGGAAGGATCTATATAACTTGACCCTTCACTTCAGAGTTCTCCTGTAGAAATAAAAAACCATGCCATTGCAAGGGGAGGCCGTAGCGATAGCTTCAGAGCTGAGCAGCAGATCTTGCTTTCTTTGGTTGAGACCCGAAGTGCTCTCTGGCATATGAGTGCCCTGTGTCCTGAATGCTCTTCCACCATGTTTTGTTATTGTTTTTAATACTCAAATTGCTTCCTTATCCAATTCTCCCCCCAGCCTGTCTTCTGTCATGCTGCTGGTGAGGGATGTGCCAAAGTGGATATTCCCAGGGGCAGTTCTGTGGTGTTCTGTGACTTGTGTGTGTGTGGGATGAGCACCCAGGGTATGAAAATGGTGCTTATTTGTACAGTTCTAGAAATCTGGAGTTATATTTAACAGGAAATAAAGTCACAGCGCGCACTTTGGAGCATGCTTTGGTTGCTTTCCAAATAAGGCTGGCAGATTCTGGAAGGAAAAAGGGATAACAACAAAATATAAGAACAGGCTGGGAGAAATCCTTTGCGAAATCCCTGCTCAGCTGAGGGTGCATGTGCCAGCAAAGCCCAACCTTGTTGTAGTCTTTGCTCCAGTGGTTTAAGGAGATGAAAGTTTCCTCCTCCCTTCCCAAAGAGTCCTGGAGTCACTATGGAAAGCTGCTTAGTTCCTCAGCCTTGGCTTTCACACCGAACGTGTGTGGGGCTTGTTTTTGGAACCCATGTTCGTCAGTGTTAAGTTTATCTCTGTTTGAGTTTCATATTTCCACCAGTCCAATTTTTGTGTCCTCCCTCTGCCTGGTGATATGAGCTGCCAATTTGATAAGCTGTGGAAACTGTGGATTGCCCAAGCCTTCAGCCTTGCTGTCGCACGTTGGTGTTCTTTTCTAGGAGGCTTCCTTCTTGCAGGTGGAGAAACCAGGGTCTGGTGTAGCACTGCTGAAGCACGCTAGGAGCAGGGGGGCAGGTTAGTGTTTGTCAAGGTGTTGGGTACCTTTTTCTGTCTTCCCTCCCCTCAGCTACCAAACTTGGAGGTGAGTTGCCAGTTGTGGGCACGTAGCCCAAGAGGTGCTGAGCAGCCTCTGTATTCCTCGCCCTGCCTGTGCCGAGTCCCTTACTGGGCATGGTGGGATGCTGGTGGAAGGGGCATTGAGTCGAAATGGGCCTTCCACCATCCTTTGTGCATTCATCCACGCACAGGACACTTGGTGGATGCGGGAGGAAACATGGGGTCTCCTCCCTGACTCTTTACCCCGTGGAAAGTCTCGGTCCTGTGTGGAGAGCAGCCCGGGGCGGCTGTCCTGCGGCAGCAAGGAGGCACGTGGCGAGCTGCCCTCAGCCTTGCAGTAACCTCCTGCCACTTGAGCTGCAAATAAAGGAAGAGGCACGGAGATGTGGAAGGATATTCCCTTTTAAACGGGCTGGCAGAGGGAGCTGCCATAAAAACTCACAGCTCCATAATGGTTGCTGGTTGCACCTCCTGCGTCCCCAGGGGACCTCCAGTACCCATAGCTACGTCCCCACACAGACAGGGCCAGGTAACGAGGAGGATCCCGGGGGCTCAGCACCGTGCTGCCTCCTGGGCTTCGCCGTGCCCAGCTGCACGGAGTTAATTGGGCACAGCCGATTTAGGGCCGGGGCTGGGACCCCCAGGGGACCCCCCAGCACCTCGGGGCCCTCCAGGAGCTGCCTGGAGCCGGGTGCCAGGGCCCCGTGACGTGGCAGCGGCGGCTCTCAGAGCCCGGTACCGAGCTGCGCCTCCTCTCCCCCAACCCCACGGGGGGCACACGGGGGGTCGCAGCGCTTTGGGGCCGAGCCCCGACCCCTCACAGGGTACCGGGGAGCGCGGCATTGGCCCTGCCCCGCTGTGTGCTGGCAGCTCCCGGCCAGGCCGCGGTTCCGCCGGGCTCGTCTCGGCGGTGGCCGGGCGGGAAGGGGGCAAGTCCCGCTGACGTGCGGCGCGGGGATTGGCAGCGGCCCGCCCTATATAGGCCCGGCGGAGCCCGCCCGCCGCTCTCCCCCCCGAGCGCTCCCGGTCCTTCAGCAGAGCGGGCAGCGGGCACCGGCCGGAGTGAGTCGGGGCTGGGGATCGGGGGGGGGGGGAGGGCTCGGGGCCGGGCTGAGCTGAGCGCGGGGTGGGTGAGGGGGGAGTTTTAGGGGGCAGGTGAAAGGGGGGAGCGGGGGGCTCTGCGCTGGGGCACGGCGGGGGGAGGCTGGGGCCGGGGTCAGCCTTGCGAAACGGCGCGGGGTGAACGGCCCCGGGGCTGAGCCAGCAGCCCCCCCGCCTGCCCTCCCCTCCCTCCCGCTCGGCTCCTCATGTACCCATTTCTCTCTCCATTTCTCTACTTCTCCCCTCGTGGGGGCTGCGTGGCCGCCCCGCTCCCACCCAGCGCTTCGAGCCGGTGCCGCCCCCCTCCCCCAAATCCGTGTCCCCCCCCCCCCGTGACAGCGGCCCCGGCCGTGTCCCTTTAAGGGCTCCGCCCCGCCCCCGGTGCCGGCAGTGCTGAGGTGGCGCTGGCGGCGCCGCCCGCCCGGCCCCGGCCTCCGCCGCTTCCCCCGGCCCTGAGCCTGAGCACGGGGCTGGCGGCGGGGGCACGGGGCGAGCCCCAGGGGCAGCAGCTCCGTAACGCCCGGCCCCGAGCCCGGCCGTGCCCGGGAGGCAGCGGGCGCCCGGCCGTGCCCACGGTGGCTGCGGCAGGAAGCAGCGCTCAGGGCTCCATCCTGCCACGCAGCCGCCCCGGCCGGACACACGGGGACCGCAGCCAGCTCCCCGTGACACCAACCAGCTCCCCGTGTCACCAACCAGCTCCCTGTGACACCAACCAGCTCCCCCTGACACCAACCAGCTCCCCCTGACACCAACCACAGGCTCAGAGCTCACCCCGAGCAGCTCAGCCCCGCTGCTGTTTGCCAGCCGCACTCACCTCCAGATCCAGTTCCCATCTCCGCTACCGCCCAGCTCGCCATTACTGCCCACGAGGACCCGTCGGATTGGCGGCGTAACCCAAGCCTTGGCCTTTTTTTTTTTCGCTCCCTACAAATATTTCCCGTGTGGTTAGGTCTGGCCCTTGCTCGAGGCTATTTTCAGGCTGATTTTGTTCTCCTCGTTTCAGCGCGCTGTAAACTTCTGAAACTTCTTGGGGCGCACAAAGGCAGCGCCACGGACGGTGCACGAAGCAGGCGGCCCAAAACCTGTTGCCCCAGTCAGCTGCACGCTGGCGTGACGGAGCTGTACCCTTAGTTTCAAAACCTGCAGTGGGAAGGCGAGGAGGTGTGGGCTCCGAAGGCAGCGCCTGAGCTGCTGCCACTCGCGTTATGTTTAAAATACCATTCTGATGGCCGCCTCCAATTTTGGCCAGGGATGAATCCCTGAGGCCTACAGTATACCAGATGTTTGGGGTTACTGGAGATGAATAACATTTGTTCTTAGCTCGCTGCATGGGTGACGAAGCAGAAATTCATGTGGGTAAATGCTGCCCTTAGTTTTCTCGGTGAATATCTAGCTCTTCTCTGAGGTGTTGACTGCAAGGAAGATCTCTGCAGCTGGTGTGGACACAGTGAAACCAGCAGCTGTGCCTGGAGGTTACGGCTCTCGGGCGAGCACTGTATCGGGTGCAGTTTCACTGACTTCTCATCCTTACCCTCCTCTGAGGAGCAGAACCAGGTGGTACTTCCCCAGGAGACAGAGCTTTAAGCGCATCCATGCCACGAGCGAGGCTCCAGCCAGACCTCAACAGCTGCTTGTGATGTACGGGGTGCTACTGGCTCCTGCCCTCGGCCCTGCTTGCACCTTGATAGCAACGTGGTGGGCTGGAGGAGCCTACGGCTGCTTGAAGGCCTTGCCCAAATAGCCTGCAGCAGGTGCAGTGCCACTTCCCTCGGTTCTGTGGCAGCTCCGTCTACACGCTGGTGTAGTCCCCGGTGTGAGCATGGCCAGCAGGGAGAAGCCGAGCCTTTCTCCAAGAGCAGGTGACCAGGCTGACCAGCCACCCGTACCCACGTACCAGCTGTGCAGAGCCTCTGCGTGCTGTGGAAGCTGTGCTTCAGGTGCTGTGGCTGGCTGGTAGCTGTCACCTCGCAGAAACAGGTCGTTAGGGAATTAATTGTAACATTAGCTCCATTGCTTTGATAGCAGGTGGCAGTGCAATAGGTGGAAATACCCTGCGTGGCCTTCCTTGAAGCGCAGATCTGGTTTGAATGGCCTGGTTGCATTGCTGCTCTCCTTGCTCTTTCCTCTCCTTCCCTCCTGCCTCTCTTACGTCCCCTGACAGTGTCAGCGTGTAGATGATGTTGAGATGCCACATCACACGCTCTGTGGTTTTGGGCAGCTTTTCTGACGTGTTGGGAGGCCAGAAATGGGAACCGTCAGCGTACCGAAAAGTGCCAGAGCTCCCTTCAGAAGCAGCAGCAGTGCAGGGTTTGCACCGGGGAGGGACCTGCAGTGCCCTGAGCAGTCAGAGGCACTGGGGTTTAGGAGCAAACCCAGCAAGAGCACACGTAAGCGGTTGGAGGGTGTGGGGGTGAACTTCCGTCCATCTGACAGTGTGCAGCATCCTGGCTTCTACGTCTTTATATTCCTGAGCACTTCTTTAACAGAGCTGCGGATCCAGATGCAGGGGATATGAAGCTCCCACCAACAGCGTCTTTTTTCCTGGTCCCATCTTGTGGATGCCTTTAAAGTAATCGGCGTAAATTAGTGTGGGTTTTTTTCCTTCCGACAGACAGAGTTAGGCCTGCAGACAGAGTTCAGTGCCTGGTGTATCATCTTCTTACAATAAAAAACGAAGAGGTGGACTGGCCAGTAGCTGTGTGTGGATAGCCCTGAGCGTTTGCCTCAGTTTGCGAGGCCGTGGATGTTGATTCACCAAAGCTCCACTAAACTACATTCCTAACTTCTGACTGATGGCAGAGCTGTTGGCAGGTTTTCAGGTTGTTAGTCTCCTCTGACTAGATGTCGATGCTTGCTTGCAACCCTGAAATTTCGTGTCTGTCTTGCACATTTGTTACTAATTGACTGTGTTTTTGCCTGCTGCTGGATGGCTGCTCTTGTGGCTGGTCTGATTGAAGAGCAGCTACCCCAGGCTTCCTGTTGAGAGGTTTAAGCAGGCAGCAGCATTGTCTGTAGCTCCAGTAAAATTTGACAGGTAAAGTATGGTGAGATGTGGCTCGGTATGAGAATATTTTGGGTAGGATGTAAGCTTGAAACACAGTACAGTCAGCGCTCTCTTACAGTAATGGGGGTGTTGTGTTTTCCTGTTGTCTTGGAGCAGCCACATAAATATTTTTCTTTTCTTTTTCTATAAAGCAAAAGCTGGCAGGCTGACAAACGGGCAGCTTACAGGACGGACTCTCTGGCTACTGACCATTTAGCTGGTAAGTTCCTATTTTGGGAGTGCCAAAGATCTTGCTGTTGCTAAGCATGCTTATCAGAGTGGCTTTCTGAGTGTATCCCTAAATCAGCAGCAGTTCAGACACTTAAATAAGTCATCTTTAGGAAGAGCTAGAATCCTGAACCCTTTTCATTTTCTCTGCAGGATTAAACAGTGGTCTTGGAGTGACCATCCAGACCTTTGGATACTCTTTTAAAAACTGCACGCCTTTAATAATAGATAGATTTAATTAGAGTATTCTTTAACAACTTCTGTTGTCCCCCTTTCCAGTGACCTTCTTAGGTTGCACATCCTCTCTCTTCTTAACGAGGAGCTCTGGTTTTGGTGTCCACTGTTCTGTGAGCTCCCCTCTGGTCCAGTAAGAGAACTGGGCAGCTGTGATGGGCACTGCAGGTGCCTTGTAGCGTCTGGCTGACCAGAAGAGCATTTAGTAACACGTGCTTTGTCTTGGTGGAGCAATTTTTGTGCATCTCAAATGGTGTTGGTAATAGTGCTGCCTCCTCCATCTCTTCCAGTGGCATACCCGGATTGTGTGTGGGTGGGAAGTCGACAATGAGCTCCGTGGCAGTTTTGACCCAGGAGAGCTTCGCTGAACACCGCAGCGGCCTGGCTCAGCAGCAGGTGAAAGGTGAGAAAAGAGCTGAGTTCCCATCATGTGCCTTTAAACACAAACGGGGTTCCTTGCTGTTACCCAAGCTCACTCCAGGCATCCAGTTCACCACAAGTGTGCAGAAATTACATTCTTCATTCCTAGTTTGGTGGCTCACCACATACTCTGGCCTTCCACCAACGGTAGCACAGAGGTGATGCTGCACGGGGCAGAGCCAGGAGGAGGCAAGCCTCAGATCTCCACAGAGCTCTGACTGGCAATTCTATCAGCCGTGGGACAGGATACATGCAACAGTGGGGCACTGGGCTGCAAGGGGGCCTCACGGGATTGGTGTGCTGCACTCGGTCATTTTCTTCCTTTGCCCATCCAGTTTTTGGGGGGGATGTCAGTGTAACTGCTGACTGGCTCACTGGTGCACTCTGCACCCATCCTCCAGCTGCCAGCTGGCCCACTTGGCACAGCCCAGCGCACAACTGAGCGGAGCATAAGGTCCCCATCCAGGCTTTCCCTGCAGTCTGCTTCTAACTATAGTGCTTCTCCCTGCCTTCCTTCTGGTGTACCTTTGTCTTATCCCCCTCAGACTTACAGCCTTGCTCCGTTCCTTTCAGTTCTTCCTTCTCAGCTTGTTATCCCTCCATTAGCTCCTCTTTACAAAGGTTGCAGAAGTGTGCTGTTTGCTGCCACCATTTGCTTGCAACATTCACTTTCTGCATCCAAAGTGTCTGCTCAGATGAGGCTGATTGGTCATGGCATCTGCTGTGGTCTGTACTGTAGTGAGGTCAGTTGTGCTCCAGAGTTGGCTGCTCCACAAACACAACCATAATGGGATTAATAGTAGTGCACACGTCCCTTGCTCTCCCTTCATAATAGTGCCTGAACACACTTGCACCCCCTGTGATGAACAGGGGCATTTCTGCCCGGAGAGCATCTCTTCACCCTGTTTGTTTCACCTCAGTTACAGCTTTAAACTCTGAAGAAGAGAATGATCCTCCAACCTACAAGGAAGCCTTCCCTCCGCTCCCTGAGAAAGCACCATGTTTGGAAGCTGCCCAGGAACCCGCTGGGCCCTGGAGCAAAATCCGACCGATAAAGGCTTCTGTCATCACTCAGGTTGGTGGGAGCAGGTGCCCTATTCCCCCCCGGCCCAGCCTTCCTCCAAAAAACAGGGGAAGTGAAGCTCGCTTTCCCCAGAGTGTGAACTCCTTCGTGTGTCAGATTGGCAGGCTCTTTGCTGTACGTTCTCCCAGGCTGCGAGGAGGACTGCAGCTGAGACCTAAGACCACCCTGAGGGGGGAAGGATGTGTTGGAAAACTATTCAGAGAAAGCTCTCAGTCCCTGTTGCACAAATAGCTACCGGAGCAGGCCTGAAGGGAGGATTGCAGAATTCAAGCAACAAGCACTAATGTGTTAAAATACTCCCACCATAGCTTAGCGCTCCTGCCTGCCTGACATACTTTAGGAAAACCCCTGGTGTGGGACAGTCTGCCAGCTGAAGTGCTCTTGCACTTTCCCTGCTTGCAGCTGGTGTCTCCACTGGAAGGGCTGATGGGTTGCACGACCCTGGGAATTTTTCATGTCAGTGAAGTCCAGTACGGCTATGGAGGGAGGCACTGGCAATAAGAAGCGTACTGACTGCTTGCTGTGCCCATCTGTCCTGTGGCTGAGCAGGTGTTTCATGTGCCACTGGAGGAGAGGAAATACAAGGACATGAATCAGTTTGGAGAAGGCGAGCAGGCCAAGATCTGCCTCGACATCATGCAGAAGACAGGAGCTCACCTGGAGCTGTCTCTCGCAAAGGACCAAGGCCTTTCCATCATGGTCTCTGGCAAGTTGGAAGCAGTCATGAAGGCTCGGAAGGAGATCGTCGCTCGGCTGCAGACTCAGGTGAGGGCATCTAACTGTTTCACACTTCATCTTTGCTCTTCCCCAAGATTCGCAAATGTTTTGAGACCCCTGGGCGTGTGTGCTTATAAGGCAAAGAGGTGTTATTAGATGAGTAATTTAGCTTTGCTGTATATTTTCAAAGCATACAATTGGCAATTTGGAATGGAGATGAGGCTTAAAATAGGGTTCAAAGCTAATTACAGGCCATGCTGTTGCATGGAGGGTGGAGTCTGCAATCTCAGAACACTCGAATTGCAGGCACTGACTTTATGCTGAGGTGCTGGAGGGGGAGCAGGCCCTTCACACGAAGCTAGCAGCATGGGAGAATGGGACTGTACCTTCTCTGTAGTCCTTCAGAGGAGAGCGTGGCGAGATGGGAGAATGACAGGTAGAGAAGAGGGAAGTCCTGCCAGAAGCTGAAAGCTTCAGATCAGGGTTCTGCACTGAGTAACTCAAGCCACAGTGGTAAGGAGCCACAGCCCCGTTGTTTCAATTGCTTCTCCTTTCAGTCCTTTAGGTTTTGATTCATAACCTTCAGATTTTTGGGTTCATAGCTAGGGTGGTAGTTCTTGTTAAGCTGTATCAGAGCCAGGTCTTGTAGCGTGCATAGAAATGTAATGTCAAAGGTGGTTAATGCAGTAGTTAATGCTGCCCTTTGCTTCACTGCTGTTCAACTCATGTGTCATACCCTACCGGAGGGAAGAGAAAGGGACAAACCCTAAATAAAGTACATTTCAAAAACTAATTCAGGTTGTGCTGAAATACACAACCAACTGTCCCCGAACGTACCTCCTACAGCCCTGGCCCCAGACAAAGGTGTGTCTGTATTCCCAGCTCTCCTAGGTTTGGCTGGCTTCATTATAGGGACACACAGTTGAAGACCAAATGATCTTTTTTTTTTTTTTTTTTTTTCTAGTGTAGGTTGAATTTTAAGTGCCTAATTGCTGTTAGTAGTTACATATTTACAGGTATTGAGAGCATGGTAGCAATCATAAGCTAGCATGTTGATAAAAACTTGGTGATAAGGGAAGAAGTCAGAAATCACTATTATAAAACAGCCCTTTGAAGGTAAATCGAGGGCATCTCTTGGGACCCCTTTTCTGCAAGGGTTCTTCTACAGGTAGTCCTGGGAGCAGTGTTAGATTGGAGACACCAGTGAGTAGCAGTAAGCATCTCATAGCTGTCTGCCTGCTCAGATAGGTTTCTGGTGTTGGATTTCTGTTTCCTAGGAGTCAGACCGTGTGTCTTGTTCTCTGTAGCTTTAGCAGCAGTCGGAGTTCAGATAAACGTCACCCTTGAGCCATCATCTCAGTTGTTTTCTGGTACTGCTTCTGCTTCTTATGCTGAAAGACAGGCAGCTCCTCATCTGTGCCTGAAGGCCTTTGCAAACTCTGAGTAAGCTTCTGTAGAAACTGAAGGGTTTTGAATGAAAGGTGGGATTTAGACTCCTGGTGTACAGGTATTGTGGATCAACTCTGCAGTATCAGTCCTTAGACAAGAATGTGCTGGGAAGACATAGTGTTTGCTCCTCAGTGGTACTGCTGAGCAGTGTCTAACTTGCTTTCCTTGGCTCTGCTTCCATGGATCTACTGCTGTAGGCAAGGATTCTCACAGATGCTTGGTTCCTGTGTTTTCAGGCTTCAGCAACAGTTGCCATCCCCAAGGAGCACCACCGCTTTGTCATTGGAAAGAACGGCGAGAAGCTGCAGGACCTGGAGCTCAAAACTGCAACTAAAATCCAGATCCCCCGCCCGGATGACCCCAGCAACCAGATCAAGATCACCGGCACTAAAGAAGGGATTGAGAAAGCCCGACATGAGATCCTGCTTATCTCTGCTGAGCAGGTACCTCAGTGCTGTAATCTTACTCATGGTATTAGCTAGAGCGCCATTTTGCTTCTCCACTGAATATTAGATATTTGTAGCCACTCTGGCCACGCTAAGTGGCTCGTATGAGTCTGAACGGAGATGTGTACTGTGCTGCTGGCTGTATGAGCACCTGTGTTGGGTTCTGCAACTTCTGGTTCTCCGTTCTGACCATCTCTGAATTCCAGTAAGTTTGGTTCATATTTGAAATGGACCGTAATAAGGTACCAGCTGAGATAAGGCAAGATGTTAGAGAAGTGAATATCATAAAACGTATGTAGCAACAGCAGGATTTGTAGATTGAAAGGGATGGATGGAGATCTGCAAGCCTGCAGGCTGGGAAGGGTGCCTGGGCCCGAGTGTCAGGTAGGGTGGCACTGGGAACTTAGCTTGTACTGGTGTCTGGCAGAGCCTGTATTATGGAGGGCAGTTCCCACAGAGGTCTGTTCTGGGCTCCTGTAGGATAAGCGCGCTGTGGAGCGGCTGGATGTGGAGAAGGTGTACCACCCCTTCATCGCTGGCCCTTACAACAAGCTGGTGAGCGAACTCATGCAGGACACAGGGACGCGCATCAACATTCCTCCACCCAGTGTCAACAAGACAGAGATAGTCTTCACCGGAGAAAAGGAGCAGTTGGCCCAGGCTGTCGCTCGTGTTAAGAAGATCTATGAGGAGAAGGTATGGATGGTCTGTAGAAGATCCCCAATTTCCCCCCACCTGTTCGTAGTCCCTCTTCCCTTCTTGTTCTTCTTGTGCATCTCTCCATTGCATTCTCCTCATCTCAGCTTTGGCTCCGCAGCCCTTGCAGCCCTGGGTCTTACCATTTCCTTACTCAGCAGAGTGGGACTTGGGCTGATGCTACCAGGGAGGTGACAGACGTCCCGCTTTTCTGTGTCATGGGGGGAATCAGCAGACCACAAAGAGCTCCCCTGGCTCTTGTTCACACAGGTGCTACTAAGGAGCGAAGTGTGAAGTCTCCGGTGGTGGCCACCTCACATCATCAAAGTTGTTACATAAGTACAAGTTGCTGAAGAGTGAATTTCACTCCAGTTTATTTTCCACAGCCAGCATCATTGTGAATATCCTTCTTGTGGGTTGTCGAGCTGTTTATCCTCATGGTTAGGTCTGTATCCGTGCCAGTCTGGATTTCAGCAGAGATAATCAGCTTATAGCCAGCTAGCCTACATGGCGCTGTGTTACAGTACTGCCTGGGGGACAGCTAGGTGTTGAGCCCTGTTGAGCAAGACTCTGTGTGTGTGTGCAAGTCTGTGTGTGTGTGTGTGTGTGTGCCCGTGGTCTCCTCCATGCAGTGTCCCAGGGAGTTTGCCACAGAGCACTAGTCAACTGTGAATCTGTGAGCACAAAGCCTGCTGTGGGCAAGGGCCCAAAGGGTGCTGGGGTACTGCAGAACCAGTGCCTTTGCTTTGCTCTTTCCTGGGTGCAGAGTTTCACTGCATCTGTTGCCTCTTCCTTTCACTCTTGTCCTTCCCCGTCCCCCTGTGATTGATGCCCCAGTGCCTCTGCCCCCACAGAAAAAGAAGACTACTACCATTGCCGTGGAGGTGAAGAAGTCCCAGCACAAGTATGTCATCGGCCCCAAGGGGAATTCCCTGCAGGAGATCTTGGAGAAAACTGGAGTCTCTGTCGAGATCCCACCCACTGACAGCAGCTCGGAGACGGTGATACTGCGAGGCGAGCCCGAAAAGCTTGGGCAGGCGTTGACTGAAGTCTATGCAAAGGTACTGGCGGGATGGACCAGGCCTTCTCAGAAAGTCGCATAAAGATGTATCTGGGAGTGCTGACAGGCAGAGTGGGAATGGTCTTGGTTGGGCTGTTCGAGATGCTGCTTACATTAAGTCAGCGCTGAGGGTGCAACATAGAAATCGGACCTGAATTTTTGTGAAGGATCTCTTGCAGTCTGTCCATCAAACAGCTGCTCTGATTTTCTGTCTTTCAGGCCAACAGTTTTACCGTCTCCTCGGTCTCTGCCCCCTCTTGGCTTCATCGTTTCATTATTGGAAAGAAAGGACAAAACCTGGCCAAAATAACTCAGCAGATGCCAAAGGTATGCCTCAGCTGTAGAATGTGGTTTAGTCCAGATCACTGTTTGTAGAAGAGAAGAATGTATTCTGGTGTGGGTGAAACAAGGGAGGAAATGACACAGATTTTAATATTAAAGGGAGCCTCTCTTTTACTGCTGCAAGCACTACTCATCATAAGTTACTCTTCTGGCTTGAGCCCTCCAAAGGAAGCTTTATGTGGTATTAGTTGATATAGTAACATACCTGGAAATGCTGAATTAAACTAGGCTTCTCACTGTGAGTTAGTACCTAGAGAAAGGTTAGGCAAGTAACTTCTTCAAAGCCTTTGCAGATAGTAAGGACAGCGCCAAAGCCCTAGGCTCTAGACACTATCACATGGCCAAAATTGTAAGTTCTTCTGAAAGCAGAAGAACAATGGGTGTGCTTTGTGGGAAGGAAAATGTCTCTTAGTGGCAGAGGTGTTGTAGGCCTGACTAACAGCATTGACGTGTCTTGCATCTTGGAAAATCGTTACTGAATCGATTGCTTCGTCTCAAGGTTCACATCGAATTCACAGAAGGAGAGGATAAAATCACTTTGGAAGGACCTACAGAAGATGTGAATGTGGCTCAGGAACAGATTGAAGTCATGGTCAAGGATCTGGTAAGTTGGTGTTACTAGTTCCAGTACCTAAGAAGGGGCAGAGATGATGAGTTAGGTATCACATCTGTATCACGTCCCTTTCCTGCCATGCTTAACAGAACTTGCAGGAGGCAAGTTGTGTAGCAGACGAACAAAGCACTTGGTTGCAAAACTCAGCTGTGGCATTCTTAGAAAATCAGCAGCAGGTCTTAAATCTTTTGATGCAGAGAAGGAAGAGTTGTCGTTCAGTTGTAACTTGGGAGGTGTGTAAGTTCTTTTAAGTGCTTCACAAGCATGCTGCTCGCAGTTCAAAACAGAAAAGTTTCCGTTCCACTTTGGAATAGGAGGAGTGCTTATAGCTGAGTACTGGAGAGTCAGTGCCAATGCTGGCATCAGGCAGTTACTTAGGGTACAAGAGGGGAGAACGGTTGGCCTATCCTACCTAGCCCTATACAATTCTTTGCAGATCAACCGGATGGATTATGCAGAAATCAACGTTGACCACAAATTCCACCGACACCTCATTGGCAAGAATGGAGCTAACAGTAAGTGGTGTGCCTTTCTAATCTTTGCCATGCTCGGACTCTCCAGGTTCAGTAGGTAGTGTCAGGGGCTCTGTAGCTTGTCTAGCGTGGTGTCTCCATCACGTTTCATCTGCTCTTCTAGGGTGGTAATGGCACAGGGAGATAAATAAGCAGTAAGTGCTTGGGGTGGTTTTAATGTATGAAAGCATTTTGACAGATTGAACAGCGGTGGGATGACTTCGCTAGGTTCTGGAGGAAATTTTATCTTGGTTGGAGAATTAAATTCAACTTTTTTTCAAGTTAATCTGTGTGAATTACACTTTAGCAGCTGATAGGGGGTGGTGGAAATGTACCAATGAGTTTCTCCCCATTAAAGAATTCAGAATGAGAAGTGAATGATCACCTTCTAATGTAAACGTGGCACTGTCTGCAGAGGAAAGAGATGCCTCACTCTAGCCAGTGAGCATTTTGCTCTCTAGATGCCACAGCATTTGCTTGTGCAGTTCTTGTGTGGTACAGATCTGCTCTTGTAGAACTCCAGAGTGAAGAGGCACTTCCCTCTGTTTCAACCCCACCCCAGTGGCCTCTTTTCAGAAATTTACTTTTTAAACAGCTTCTAAGCATTGATAATCAAGATGCTTTGTTGCAAGTCTTGGCCTAGCAGGCTGTGTCACCACCATCCTTGCCTTGAAGTTAACAGGATTAAGGACCTCTACAAGGTGTCTGTACGCATTCCACCGGACAATGAGAAGAGCAACCTGATCAGAATTGAAGGAGACCCACAGGGGGTCCAACAGGCCAAAAAAGAGCTGCTGGAACTCGCTTCCCGTATGGTGAGCAAGATGTGATGCTTGGGAGGCCACAGGGTTTTGGGCTGTTAAGTTCATAACATAACTTCTGGTGCAAACATGTGCCCTTTGCCCACTGAGCACTTGGATCTGATGATCTAAGTGCAAGTTGCTGCTCACAGATGTGTTTTTCTATTCCCTTGCATACTCCTTCTCTGTCAATGTAGAGTGAATCCTCTCTAGAGGAGAAAAAAGGGACACTGCTGACAGGTAAACTGTCAGGCAGCAAGCTGGTAAATAAAAGTATATGGCTCTCCTGCTGAACGCTCAACTGTAATCTGTATTACCATCAGGAAAATGAACGCACCAAGGACCTAATCATTGAGCAGAAATTCCACCGGACCATCATTGGGCAGAAGGGCGAGCGGATCCGGGAAATCCGGGAGAAATTCCCAGAGGTAAGGCTTACAAGGAGATGAGGAGTCCAGAGGGGATGTTTCCTACCTGTGTACTTGTCTTGTTGCTGAAATCATAAATGTAGCAACTCTCTAATACAAATAAGAAAATATTTCTCTTTGCCAGAGGCTTGCTAATGTGGCTACCCTTTTCTGAACAGAACCAAGGATGTATAGGATTTCCCTGATCTTTGCATGTGTTTGACATAGCAGTTCCTGAGTTTGTTTGAGTTTGCTATCAATAATTACCCCTTGCAGGTTATCATCAACTTCCCGGATCCAGCGCACAAGAGCGACATCGTCCAACTTAGAGGGCCCAAGAACGAGGTGGAGAAGTGCACCAAGTACATGCAAAAGATGGTGGCAGACCTGGTAAGAGGGAGTTCTGTCTGTGCTCTCCTACACACCTGGGTAGCCCAGCAAAAAAAGTACAGGTGTACTGTCACTGTACTTGGTTGGGACTGAAACACTTTAAGATGATGGAGTTCTGGACAAATTTCTGGCTAGATACAGGCAGGAGGGTAATGCCTGCTGTTTAAAGGCTGTATTTGAAGGCACTTCACAGAATCATCTAGGTAGGAAGAGACCACCGAGATCATCTAGTCCAACCTCTGACCTAACTCTAGCAAGTCCTCCACTAAACCATATCACTGAGCTCTACATCTAAACGTCTTTTAAAGACCTCCAGGGATGGTGACTCCACCACTTCTCCGGACTCGCTCGAGCACCTCCATGTCCTTCTTGTAGCGAGGGGCCCAAAACTGAACACAGGATGCTGTTGGCCTTCTTGGCCACCTGAGCACACTGCTGGCTCATATTCAGCCGACTGTCCACCATCACTCCCAGGTCCTTCTCTGCCTGGCAGCTCTCCAACCACTCATCTCCCAGCCTGTAGCTCTGCTTGGGGTTATTGCACCCCGGGTGCAGGACCCGGCACTTGGCCTTGTTGAACTTCATACAGTTGACCTCAGCCCATCGGTGCAGCCTATCCAGATCCTCCTGCAGAGCCTTCCTACCCTCGAGCAGATCGACACACGCACCTAACTTGGTGTCATCTGCAAACTGACTGTGGGTGCACTCGATCTCCTCATCCAGATCATCGATAAAGATATTAATGAGAACTAGCCCCAGTACTGAGCCCTGGGGAACTCCACTAGTGACCAGCCTCCAACCGGATTTAACTCTATTCACTACAACTCTTCATTTTGCTTATTCTTGCAGTTCTTGTGTAGAGAACTTCCTTAGGTCTAAGCCTATTGCCAAAGTTCACATTTTTCAAGTTCCTGGTATGAGGCTTGCTGTGACAGCGTAATGTTCAATTCTCCCTTCCTTTCTCCCTTAGGTTGAAAACAGCTTTTCAATTTCTGTCCCCATCTTCAAGCAATTCCACAAGAACATCATAGGGAAAGGAGGTGCCAACATCAAGAAGGTGATATAACTTTCCTGTCTCTGGTGCTCAGTATGATAACTGCCTGCTGCTAAATCCCGCTTGCAGTTCTCTCCTGTTTGTTGATGATGTGGAATGTAACCTCCAAGTGCTTTCTTCTGATGTGGGATGCCTCTGAAATGATTTATTATTTTTTTTGTGGCAGATCCGTGAAGAAAGCAACACCAAAATCGATCTCCCAGCAGAGAACAGCAACTCGGAGACGATTGTTATCACAGGAAAGAGAGCAAACTGTGAAGCTGCTCGCCACAGAATTCTTGCCATCCAAAAGGAGCTGGTAAGTGAAGTGACTGATCTGTTGCAGATAAGGGACTTGAAAATGTTGCTAGAATGCATAAGTTCAGAAGAAATGGTTGTAGAGGGGGAGGGCAGGAGACAGCAGTGCGTGTCAGTCTGTTCTTGAATCTAAAACCTAATATCTTAGCAAAGTTTGCCAGTAGCTCAGAGCCCTGATTTATGCCTGTGGTATCTGTCACTTCTTTCAGGGAAGTCTCTTTTCCTAGCTTATCAGGATGCAAGTAGGGCTGTCCCTCTGAAGTGTCACTTGTCAACTAGGGAAGGCTGTGCTTTAGCTGAGATCAAGCAAACTAAAAATACCACGTGCTCAATGTTAATGAGGACAACTCTCATCATTGTGAACAAAGCAGGGAACTGAGCTAAGATGAAAGTCTGTCACTGGGAGGCTGGTCTCCCAGTGCTGACTCCCCACAATACCTTCCAAGTTACAAGAGAGCAAACTTGCGCTACCTGACAGGAGCTGGTGGCACCTCCAAATGGAGGGCTTGACGTAGGTCTGCTATCTCCTCATCAGAGACTGAATTTGCATTCATGGTATTTGCTCTCAGGACGTAATTCATCTAAAATTGACTGTGCTGTGGGATGATGCTGATGAGCCTGCCTGCGGCTGTTCATGTATCAGGGGCAGCCAGTTTCAAACCTCTGTGGTCAGGCATTTCTTACACGTAGCTCCATGAAGATAGTAATGTGGGAGTTGGAAGGTAAGCAGGGTAGGCACAAACACATTTCTGCAGCTTAATTAACAGCTTGCTACTGTCCTTTCTTAGGCCAACATCACTGAGGTGGAGGTCTCTATTCCTTCCAAACTGCACAATTCCCTCATTGGCGCCAAAGGCCGCTTCATCCGCTCCATCATGGAGGAGTGTGGTGGAGTCCACATCCATTTTCCCACCGAGGGCTCTGGCAGTGACACCGTGACCATCAGGGGCCCAGCACAGGATGTGGAGAAAGCCAAGAAACAGCTGTTGCACCTGGCAGAAGAGAAGGTGAGCCCTGTCGTAAGGGAAGGAATGGATTGGTTTGGTCAGCTGCTTCTCTTTCAGGGTTCAAATGATCCCCTCAGCCTGCTGAGAAGCTTCTGGCATAAGACAGCTTAATCCTCTTCCAAGGGATTTGAGTACAGTTGGGATGATTGAAAGAAAACTACACTTCTGTCCTTGTGACAATGAGTTCTTCCCCCACGGGCAGAAGAACTGGCAGAAATGCTTCTCTCCCAAGGCTGGGGACATACTCAGAGGGCTGAGGCTCCCTACTGCTGTGGTTTGAATGCTGTTGGGTAGCCGCACCTCTCTCAAACAGCTGCCTCTGAGTATCTCCTTTCCTTTTTTACCTCGTCTCTGAATTCCAGCTCCAGTTCTTACATTTCTCTGTATATAATTGGGTTTGGGAGCCTTTGGTTACAAGGCATTGCTTTGAGTTGGAATCACTTGACTGGTCGTTTTAACAGCAAGAAAAAGCCCTTTTTAACACTAGCACGTGAGCACATTCCCCTGGTTGGTTCCCTCTGCTGCCTGCCTTACAGCAGTCAGCCAGCCAACAATTTTGCTGCCCAGTGTGAGTCCCAGAGAAGACTTCCCAGGAGGTTTTTTGTGCTCATATTCTCTCCAGTTGTGCTGAGTGTAGAGATATTTCTTCAGCACTGAGAGCATCTTTCACGTAGTGTTTTTCCTTCAAACCTTTTTGATTTAGACAGCAAGCTACATCTACCTTCCTCATGCAACACTGTGCGTGTGTGTGCAGTTACACAGCTGCATGTCTGCTGTTGGTGCAGATGTGTATTTGCTGCGTATTGACATGTTCCATGTGGATCTGCCTCCTTACAGCAAACGAAGAGTTACACCGTGGACCTCCGTGCAAAGCCAGAGTACCACAAATTCCTTATTGGGAAAGGCGGTGGCAACATCCGCAAGGTGCGTGACAATACCGGGGCCCGCATCATCTTCCCAACCTCCGAGGACAAAGATCAGGAGCTGATTACTATCATGGGAACTGAGGAAGCTGTCAAAGAGGCGCAGAAGGAGTTGGAGGCCCTCATCAAGAACCTGGTAAGAACTGCTACTTTCCTACCTATCCCTGCAGCAAGATGTAATGAGTTAGTGTGGAGGACCTGTTCCTCCTAGAATCATGAGCGAGGTGGGAGCTCAGGAAGATCCTCTTCACTGTCGCTTGTTGGAGTGAGGTTGTAAACTGTTTTCTGCTGAGTGCAGCAAATGGATGATGATGGCCAGGAAGGGCAGGGCTGACTGGCTGCTGTCATCTGTTGGCAGGATAACGTGGTTGAAGACTCCATGGTGGTTGACCCCAAGCACCACCGCCACTTCGTCATCCGGAGGGGGCAAGTTCTGCGTGAGATTGCTGATGAGTACGGTGGTGTGATGGTCAGCTTCCCCCGCTCTGGCACCCAGAGCGACAAAGTCACCCTCAAGGGAGCCAAGGACTGTGTGGAGGCAGCCAAGAAGCGCATCCAGGAGATCATTGAGGACCTGGTAAGTCCCAGGAAAGCTGTTTTTTCCCATACTTTATTGCTTCAGCTGAACTCTTCTTGAACCTGTTGTACAGCCAAGCTTTACGTGAACAAGTCCCACAACAGATTTGGGATTTAAAGCTTTGCTGTCAACTGCAGACTTTAGATCCCAGCGTAGGGAAGGGCTGCTGGCTCCAAAATGGCAATGATGTTTCAAGTAATTGCCTGCTTTGACCTTCCTCTTGTTTTTGGGGAGAGCTTTGTTTGGGGTACTTTTAGACATGAAAAATTTGGAGCCCTCTCTGTGCCTGGTCTTGGGTAGAGGCTGCTCCCTGGGGTTTCTTGTCCTGGTAGTACTGCATTTTGGAAACAACCATCAGTCAAACTTCTGCCCTTCCTTTCCTTCCTTCATTAGCTTTTTCCTTTCTCTTACTACTTCCTCCCCTTTAGAGTCACAGCAAGCTTGAGCCTTTGGTCTCTGAAGCCTTTAACATCACAGGCCGGAGGCAGCCTTCATTAAAACAGCTCATGCTAACTTCTCTGAGAGAGGGAAAGATTCTGGGAAACTTTTAGTTCTTTCCATGACAGCAGCTGTTACCTTTCCCAACACCTCACTCTGTCCATTATGGATTTCACCACGCGCAAGCATCCTGTTTGCTGCAGTGAAAGAGGCTGCGTCACAATAGAGCAACTCTGCTTTCTCACAGGAAGCTCAAGTGACAATCGAATGCACCATCCCACAAAAGTTCCACCGCTCCATTATGGGCCCCAAAGGATCCCGGATCCAGCAGATCACCCGGGACTATGGTGTCCAGATCAAATTCCCTGACAGGGAGGAGAACCCAGGTATACCCATGGATGCATGTTCACATGGCAGTTGGGGTGATCAGATGTGTAGTCTGCACTTGATCAGTGGAGAAGCTCTACTTAAAATCTGTGGAGAAGTGACCCCAGGTGTTCCCTACAGCGTCCTTGGATCTGGGCTTGGAATCAACCGTGTCCTCTTGGGAAGAGGGGCAACTTTTAGGGGGTAAAAATGCAAACCTGTGAGTTCTGAATCTGTTCTCACCACAGAGCGCAGGGAGCACAAGGACCTGTCCTAGCCAAAAGCAGAACCTGCCGCTGCTCTCTTGCTCTGCAGGCTTGTCAAGGTTCCTTGGAGTTCTCGTGCTCTCACTGTTGGGTGTACTGAATTCAGCACAGCTGGGGCCTGCTCTGCCTCGTTCTGTTGAGTAGCCTGGTCTACCACCAGCTGTCCTGTATCATCCAGCGCCGTGCTAGTGAAATTCCCTGTTGCTGAAGGCGCACTGCCAGCCTTATTGCCTCTGCTGTCATAGGAGCACAGCCTCTGCTTCCAGAGTGCAACTGCAGGTTCTCCTCCGGCGGGCAAAGGCAATGTGAGTGCTGTGCAGAGACACATGGAGGAGACCATCTCGGTGGGTGTTCAGTTCTGCTCAGTCCAGGCCAAGCCATGGCAAGCTGACTGTGTCAGGAGTAACCTCTTCCGTAGCAGGCTGTAGTGTCTGGTCTCTTGTGGCCAGGCTGAGCCTGAGGATCTGGAGGGGGAGATGTTGAGCAAGGAGGGGGCTCTGTCTGTTTAACATGAGGCTTTCCATGTTTTCAGCCCCTGTCGCAGAGCCAGCTGTGCAGGAGAATGGCGAGGAGGGTGGGGAAGGCAAGGATGGGAAGGATGGAGACCCCAGCTCTCCAAAGAAGTGTGATATCATCATCATCTCTGGCCGCAGGGAGAAGTGTGAGGCAGCAAAGGAGGCGCTGCAGGTACGTGACTTCTAAACCCTTTAGCCTTATAATGTAGTCATGTCCTGATGCAAGCAGCTCGCTGCATGCTTTAGTGATGGTGATAAAAACTGTTCAGCCAAGGTTGCTATCCAGGTGGTCACTGACACTAACCGTGGAGAAGGTCTGCATTGCTCAAAGGAAGTTCTCCAGCTGCTCTATAATTTCGCCAGGTGGCTTGAATCACTGCGCCTGACCTAGCAATTGCTACAGCTGCAAGCAGCCCCAAGTCACTTGCCAGAAAAGCACGACATCCTTTTTTATGAAGCAGGGCTGGTATGAGATACAGTGTGATTGAGGCTGAATCATTCCAGCTTCAGCAGACCTTGCCATGCTTCTCCTCTAGTGATGTCATCCAAGTTTCTGTAGGTGGAAGCCAAGGATATGAGAACAGCCTCTGACGCCAGAGGGAGTTTTTAGATGGCTTGTTTGGAAAAAAATGTTTAACACCCCACAGGTCATCTTGGTGTTTGCAGCTGCTCTCTCCTGCAGAGTTTGTACCCTGACTACAAGGGAACATACCTCACTCCAGCAACTAATTCTTTTGAGCAAGTATATAGCAAACTGAAAGAAAGGAGAAGTCTTTCAACTGGCGAACTCTGTTCCCATCCCTCTAGGCTCTGGTTCCTGTCACCATTGAAGTGGAAGTTCCCTTTGATCTTCACCGTTATATCATTGGCCAGAAAGGAAGTGGGATCCGTAAAATGATGGACGAGTTTGAAGTAAGTTGTTGCCCTTCCTTCCTAATCCCACATACTGGAGAATCTGTAAACGACCACATTTATGGTGTTGGCCATCAGTTGTGACTTACTCAGGACCATCTTGGTTTGACCATAGAATACAGGCTTTACAATAAGAAAGTGAGACCTGTGTAATGAACTCCTTGGCTCTGGGGCTTGCTCGGTTTCACGATGAAGCTGTATGATGGGAGCTGGTGTCGTGAGTGTTGTAGGACTTGTTGGGGCCTATCTGGATTTCTTACCAGTGCGGGAGTTGTTTTCCCTCCTTGGCCGTGCAATACAGCTTGGCCATGCCCGCTTGCTTGGAAGAATTCCCCAGGAGCCCGCAGGGGCTGCAGACCTCTTGCTCTTGGGGCTGGTGCAGGTTGGCTGCAGACAGCACTGTTGAATGTGTGTTTGTTTCCCAGCCTCTCCAGGCTGGTACAGGGAGTGACAGGTCCTGAAGTCCTGCAGCAAAGCAATCTGATGTTGATAATGGCTGAAGGAACAGGTTCAGGCGAGGTGCAAGCTCTTCTTGGTAGCAGAGAGGATCAGTGAGAAGCTAACGTGCAGTGAGCAGTGGTACAAAGTGATAATCATTACTTGTTGCTCAGGTAAACATCCAGGTCCCTGCTCCTGAACTGCAGTCAGATGTCATCACCATCACGGGGCTGGCCACCAACCTGGACCGTGCCAAGACTGGGCTGCTGGAAAGAGTGAAGGAGCTGCAGGCTGAACAAGAGGATCGGGTAAGGCCTGTGCCAGTCCTTCTTCCTTCCAGCTGAACAAGGCTTCAGCCTCTGGGTGTTACCTTCAGAAGTTGTACAGACCTGTGAAACTCTTCTTTTAATAGCACCCCTAGCTGCTCTGCAGGTCTGGGGGACTCAGTGGCTTACCAAACATAACCTGTTTAATATGAACTAACAGGAGAGTCTTGGGATTCTACTTTAGGAAACTCTGAACTGCCCAGGGCTCTCTCACCTTCATATCCCTTCGAGATGGCGCAGGGCAGGAGCCTCGCTGTGCTAGAGTCACTTTGTACCTCTTCTGGTGAATCCTTATCCCAGCACTGAACAAATAGCATGAGGGATGATCTGGGGAGTTGTTTTCTACCTGTAGTTTCCTGCTGAACTTGGCAAAAAGCGCAAGGCCCCTGCAGGTGAATGTTTTGGGTACTCTTCTATAGCCATGTGCACTCAGGCAGGACCTTGCAGAATCTGTCCCATGAATCTCAGAAGCCAAAAGGAATGCAGGGACTTCCGTGGCCATCAGAGGAGCAGCCGTGGTGTGTTCCCTGCTGTTGTGCCTCACTCTGCTTCTCTCTTTCCAGGCCTTGCGAAGCTTCAAGCTGACAGTCACTGTGGATCCCAAGTATCACCCTAAAATCATTGGGCGTAAGGGAGCAGTGATCACCCAGATCCGCACAGAGCATGAGGTCAACATCCAGTTCCCTGACAAGGATGATGAGAGCCAGGTGAGAGGGCAGAGGGGACACGCAGAGGGTTGTTGGTTGTCTCTCAGCCTGGACTCTGACTTCCCTGTGCTGCTGTTGAATAAGATGGAAAGTAAAAGGGAGTAGCAGGGAGTTTTGCTTAGCTGCTTATGAGCTTGGTTACTCACATGCTTCTATGTGCCCCAGGCCCAAGACCAGATCACCATCACTGGCTATGAGAAGAATGCTGAGGCTGCCCGGGATGCCATCATGAAGATTGTTGGTGAGCTGGAGCAGATGGTCTCTGAGGATGTGACTCTGGACCACCGTGTCCATGCACGCATCATCGGTGCACGTGGCAAAGCCATCCGCAAAATCATGGATGAATTCAAGGTGAGTGGTGGGGCAGCACAGGCTGGGAGAACGGTTTGGTATGGTACTAGGGTCCGAATTCAGGAGCGTCAGGTTCACATCTTGTGGTCCTTGTTTCTTGTGCCTGTTGAGCATCTCCAGCTGGAACAGAAGCAAAGAAAAACCAATGCTGTTCTGCTCCCCTCAAGGTGTCATTGCAAATGTAGGAGCAAAGTCGCCTTTCAGTGGATTTCTTCCAGATGGGGTCTCAGATAGTCATTTGAAGGGAGAGGTGGTTGAGTCACTGACGCTGGGGAGCTGTGGGAGGGAACTGTACCCAGACCCCCTTAGCATGAGCTCAGCTCAGAGGAGATCCTATGGATTTCATTGTCTAAGCCAGCGGTGATTCCTGTGTCTTTAAGATTCCCAAATACACTTTCAGGGCTCCAGATTTGGCTGCTGGAAGCTGAAAGGCTTTGGCAAAGCCAGCTCAGCCTGGGAAGGGCAGGGGCCTGCATCCCTGACAGCACGTGGCGGTAGCAGAGTGATTTACTACAGGGACAGTTAATGAACATGAATCCAGAGTGATGAGCCTCTGCGACGTAACATCTTGGCTGGTCTTGGTTGCTGAAACAAGCTGTTTTGTTCTGAAATGAGCAGCCTTTGGTTTTGGTCCCATCTTGTGTGACTTCCCTGCAGCCATCTGGAAGGCAAGCTGGAAGAGACCTCGCTGGCTGTGTACGGGTAACTCTAAGCCAACTACATAAAATGGTCGTCAGCCAGGATTACTCTATCTGTGGAGGGGATAGAAAACTTATTGTGCCTCCTGCTGATGGCTTGATGGCGAGGATGCCTGCAGCAGAATGAGGACACTGTCTGGAAATCCAGCCCTGTGCTGTTGCCACAGCACTGCACAGAGAATGGTTTGGGTTGGAAGGGACCTTGAAGATCATCTTATTCCAATAACAGAAGACTAAAGGAGTCTGTAGCTTTTCAGATGTGCAGGTGTAATTCCTGTGTTTCTTTGTGTTTCAGGTGGATATTCGCTTTCCCCAGAGTGGAGCTCCTGACCCCAACTGTGTGACCGTGACAGGACTCCCCGAGAACGTGGAAGAAGCTATTGATCACATCCTGAACTTGGAGGAAGAATACGTAAGTGTTTAGCAAATCTGTGCGGCGGCTTAGCAAGAATTTCCTCAACCACAGAGCTGGATGAACTCAGTCTTTGTGCGGGTTGCAGTCAGCCCTGGTCTGCAGCTGTCCCTCAGACCACTGGCTGCAGAGCCCCAAGCTGTGCAAGGACTGGCCCCACTGTCCAGGAAGGGGCAGCAAACGAGCATGTTGGGACACCACCAAGACGTGCGCGTGCTTGCCTTGCTGCAGCTTGCATCAGTTGCAGTCTAGGAGTTGGTGGCTCTCAAACTAGTGGAGAAACACCGTGTTCAGTGATCATGGAACAGGCTAGTGACCTTGGACAGGGTGCTGCATGATGAGGTGGAGTTTGGGGGTGGAGGGGTTACACCAGCTTGAGGAACTGTCACGATCCACATCCTAACTGGGCCATGTGACTGCAGCTTGCAGATGTGGTGGACAACGAGGCGATGCAGGTGTACATGAAGCCCTCTTCCCATGAAGAGTCCAAGGCCCCATCCAAGGGCTTTGTGGTGAGAGATGCCCCCTGGGCCACAGTCAGCAATGAAAAGGTGAGTGCTGCTTCTGCTGTGGGCACGGGGAGCGTGGCACTGCCGAGGGCTGACTCTGGGGCCTGGCCCTCCCGTTTCAACTGGGAAAACAGAGCGCTCTCCCTCCTCTCTCCTTGGTGGCAGAGAAGGCAGCAAGGGGCTGTCCTGGTCTGTGTGGCCTGGGCAAAAGCTGAGGGCAGGCCTAGGCTCTGCCTCCAGCTTCCAAAGCACTGCTGTCTCCTCTTCCAAACACCTTGCCCATGTTGGATACAGTTGGGCCGCTGGAGATGGGGAGACCTTACCTGAAAGTGTCCTGCCAGGTCGTGTTGGTTTTAGGGGTTGCCATAGGGCTCTGGCACCTCTGACTTCTGCTGCAGCACAGAACAAGCTCAGTGTCTGAGCTGTGTTCTGCCTGGAAGCAGTGACCTGGGACACGTGGCAGCTCTGTTCTCAACTGCCCTGTTAGTCTGACCCTGCTCCAGCGACTGAGTTACCGTGGCTGGGCTCTGTGAGCCCCTGATCCACCTGCTGTGTGCTTGTCTGCACCATCCTTGATGCCATCTCTGGAGGCTCAACTGTCCACCTAGGGCAGCCCAAAGGACATAGTGATCCTGCTCAGCCCTCACTCCTTGTCTCTGCCCATGGGACACAGGAAATGCTGCTTAGCGCAGGGGTGCTGTACAGGTTCACAGCAGGGCAGGAGCTTAACTTGTTCCCTTTTTGTTTGCTCTAGGCCCCTGATATGAGCAGTTCTGAAGATTTCCCCAGCTTTGGGGCTCAAGTCGCCCCCAAGACTCTTCCTTGGGGACCCAAACGATAATGACCTGGAAGCAGAAACATCTCCTCCAGCCCGCTGACCTGACACTAACCTGCCACAAATACTTCCTGTCTGAAATCTGACCCAGCGGCTGGAGCACAAGTCAATTGCCCCAAGAGGTCTCCTAATGGTGTCTGGAGTGCTAGACCCCATCCCGCTCCCCTCAGCTATCACCATGGCTAGGATTCACTCTCATCTCTTGATGGATATACTTTTCTTCTTTGGAACAAGACTTCCAGTCAGATTCAAACACTAAATGTGTGTGTTTTTGTTAGAAACTTCATAATTGACTCAAAGTGGCTAAGATTTACAGCTTCCCAAGCGCTAGCAGAAAAATCTGCTCTCTTGAGCATGTCTTACTAGGCATTCTCGCCTTCATTAGGAGACCTCCTTTACTGTGGCTAGGAATCTACTTCCTGTCTCATGACCTCAGGAAATAAATTTCCTTGACTTTCTAAAGCCAAAACGTTTGCCCTCTTTCCTTTGTGTTTATCCCAGGCCTTACCTTACCGTTGTAGAGTGCAATCAACTTTTTTTCCTTTGAACTGCCAAAAATTCATTTAATGCTGATAGCTGACTGTGGGGAGAGCTTAAAAATAATCCAAAAGGTCAGAAACTTAACTCTTTCAAGGAACAAAACCTTCAGTAGGCTGGAGAGGCAGCAGAGACGGAAGGGACCAGAACAAAGCACGGCCACCCTGGTCAGGGGAACACCTCGGCGTGCAGCGCGTTGCGGGCGCTCCCTCGCGCCACGCCACGCACAGCCCCAGCCTGCAGGCTTGATGAGTCTTCCAGTGCGTGACCACAGACCCCGCTCCTAGTGCCCCGCGGGCCCTTGCGCACCCTCCCCAGCAGCCGTGCGGGCAGGCAGGTGAGCCAGCACGTGGCAGCGTTACTGCATGGGACAGGCGGGGGTTGGCCAAGGTTGGCGTGGCCCGAGAGAAGCTGGTTGGAAGCGGAGCCTTGAGGTGCTGCGAGCCCTGCAGCTTCTGAGCATGAGCGGTAGGGACACCAGTTGCTGTTGCCTTCTTTCTACCTCAAAAGTCAGTATGATGGTGGCCTCCCAGCGTAGGTGGGTGAGCAGCTGCTGCAGCTCTCACCCTGGCACCCAGAGCAGAACCCTGGAGGAGAAGCAAGAGGAGCGTTTTGGGGAGTGGCTGCGGGAGCTCCTCTGAAGGGAAGCTGAGAGCGGTCACGGTCGTGCAGGTGGTGAATGGGAAAGGACCGTGGGGCTCTTTGAGCTAGAACCGGGCTTGGCCCCAAGGCCTTAGCCACAGCCTAGCAGCAGCCCCTGGCTGCAGCAGTGGTGAGACAGGCTTCTGCTCTGATGGAACAGGGGAACTGAAAGCGAGGGGGCTGACAGTGCCGTGTGTCGAGCCCTCCCTGAGGCCTCCATTGTATGGGCTGGAGAGGGCGATTGGTGCTCTATGCTCTGGGCTGCTTGTGCCTGGGCCCTGCCATGGCTTGCTCTGAGGGAGCTGTGCCCAAGCTTCTCCAGCTAGTAAGAAGAAAACCGTGTCTTTGTGGAGGGAGGCAGGGGGCAGGGGGTCCCTGTGTTCCCTCCTTTCCCCACCTCTGTCCTACAGAAGGTTGTAGTCTGAGCCATTCCTCTAGCCCAGCTGCTTCGGCTCTTGGACAAGCAGGAGTCCCTAGTCTCTCTTCTCTAGTGCTGCTTACGGGGCAAAGGCAGGAATCCTGGCAGGCTGGGCCCAGCATTCCTGCCTTTTCCAGCACCCCCAGGCCTGACATGCCAACGCTTCTCCTTCCCCCGCCAGCTCCTCGTGGTAGAGGCTGCTATGCAGAAGTTGAACCAAAATCTGAGTGCTCTCCGTAAATTTGAGATGTGGCTGAAGCTAACCGCGTCCCGCCGCAGGGCACCTAGCTCCCCTGAAGGAGGGGGTGGCTCTGCCTCCCCCGGGAGATAATAACCAGATGGGTCAGACAGAACCAGGGTGACACCCTTCCATCCGTGTCTGTCAGGAAATGGTTATACCCCGTAGCTTAGGTCTGTCCTATGTCGCCAAGCCTACCCCCCTTCCTCTTTATGCCCCCCTGCCCTCACCAGTTGCACAGCTAGGCTTGAGTTACATTTGGGGCACCACTGTCTGAGTTTGCCCCGCAGCCCGACCCTCCACTCTAAAGAAGGTCATGAAGTGATTGTACCTAGTACTGTCCCCCACCACCCTCCTTCCGCAGCAGACTGTGGCATGTGTCCATTTCCTCTCTGACGTCTTCCATATTGTACGTTTCCATAGCAATGATCCCTTGGCCTTAACTTTGGAATTTGGAGACTATATGCAAACATGTAAAAAGGCTCATGAGTATGGATGACACTGGAATTTTATAAATTCTAAAATAAAACCTGAAACAGCTTGGAGTGTCACGGATATTATTTCTACCGGTGGGTTGAGATCCAGGGCAGCCCAAATTGCACGTGTGAGCCTCTGCGGCGGCCGTGCCCTTGCTGAGGAGGGATGTGCACAGAGAACGCTGGGCTGCGGGGAGGTGAGAGCAGCGCCCCACATGCTCACAGCCAGCAAGGTGACACCAGGGCTGCTGCTGGTGTAGGGGAGCAGAGGGAGGCAGCAGCTGCAGTCCCTCTTGCCCACCCCGCTGAGACCCTCTGCCTTCTGCAACTCTTCCCTGCTGCCCAGTGCCCAGCTGCCAGGGCTCAGCTGCTGCTCTTGAGAAGCAAAGCTTCACTCAGGGGCTGTTTCCCCTCGTGGTCCCCATGTCGAAGGGTAGCAGCACACCTCTCACATTCACGTGGGGTCTCCATAGCTTTCCCACAGCTCAACTATTTCCTGCCTCCCTACTTAGGGTGGCAGGAGCAAACCCTCCAGCTGCCATTACTGTAAGTACCCAGCACAGGAGACAGCAGAAGCAACAGCCAGTCCTGGCAGCCCTACCACGACTCTCCCCAGGCGGGGGCAAGTCAGCCTGTGCTTGTGCTGAGCAGCCCGGCAGCAGCTGCAGGCAGGAGCCTGCCTCTGCTAGCTGAGCACCAGCAGGGAGGCCTACCAGCCCAGGACCTCAGTGTGGCCGGCCACCTTTAATTCATTTACACCACAGGGCAGTTCCCTCGTTGTACCACAATGAGCCTGGACAACTGCCCAGAGCTGGCTGCCTCCCTCCCCTCCTGCAGCCGCAGCCAAGCCCTGGTGTCCATGTGGCAGAGCTGCCCTGAGCCAGCCGAGCAGTGCCAGCCAGCATGCTGCCCCACGGCTCCGCGCTGCTGTGAGGAGGAGCAGGTTGTGGTCCTGGGGCACTCTGTGGCTCTCAGCTGCCCTCAACCTGCTCGGTTTCCCAGTCCCTGCTCGCTGCTGGATCCGTGGTGCTGGCCTTGCTTCTTGTCTCCCGTCTCTCAAAAAGGACCTGGATCAGGGAGAGAGGGAGCTGCTGCACTCGCAGAAGGCGCTGTTAACGCCTTACAGGTACCAGGGAACAAGCACAAAAGGCAGGGAAAGGCAGCCACACGCACCTTGTTCTCAGCCAGGGCCTCCTTGGCCAGGTACCTCTCACGCTTCACCTTGACCTCCACCGACTCCGGAATGTCAGGAACCAGGCAGGCGATCACACGCCCAATGAAGAAAACCACGTGCTGGGAGCGAGAGGGACGGAGGGGTTGGCACAGCTCCACACCCAGTACCCGTGTCTCCCCGCGGGGCTGGGCGCTGGTACCTCAAACACGATGACGAAGCCCAAGCGCACGGCCAGCAGGTGCCAGTAGGTCAGCGTCAAGTTGCCGTCCTGGTCCCTGAACGCCCTGTACCTGCAGGAGCCACGTGCAGCCCTCACTGCACCCACCCACCCCCGGCTGGCCTCACCACCACGCGTCACCACGGGATGTGATGGCGGCAGAGGGACGAGCAGCAGGCAGCCCAGCCCTGGGGCACTTTTGGCCGTGTCCCCAGACGGGTTGTGACATTTTCTTCCTCTGGTGAAGCAAATCTCTCCACAGCTGGAGAGCTTTTGATGTCAGTGCTCCAAAACACTCAGGCACATTAAACCAAGGGTGGGGAGGGAGCGGGGGAGTCACCAAGACAAGTTGCTTGCCCCCACGCCCCCTGTCCTGCCCCAGCCCACAGGGCAAACCCTGGGATGAGCAGCTCAGCAAAGCAGGCAGAAAACCTGCACCTGGCTGACGGCCTCTGTGCTGAACGAAACACTTGCTGAGCTCCCACCTGCACACGGTGTTGCTTTGCTGCACAAAGTCCCGCGGCGCGTAGGCCAAGGTGAAGTTGACGTAGCCACGCAGGCTGCTGTCGTGGATGTACTCGTAGTACACGCGGGGCAGGAAATCGGAGGTGAAGGCGATGAGGAAGGCCTGGGGGGAGGGAGAGGTGCTGCAGAGCTCCTGAAGCTGGGGGAGGCCCCAGCCCCACCGCCCTGCCCCACGGCTCTGAGTTTTTTGCCTGCCTGGCCCAGAGGAAGCACGCCTCTGCGAAGGCAGCCCCACCCTCCTCACCGAGCCAGCCCAAAGAGCTTTTTCCCTAAATTTCCTGTTTGCAACCCCTCAGTGCCAGCACCGCCACCCCGCTGCCCGGCGTACGTTGCTGCTGACAGCCAGGTGGGTGATGACCTCCAGGATGGAGAACCAGATGCCGATGCCCTGCGCCCGCTCGGCCACAGGCCGCCGGTAGTCACAGACGAACTTGCGGGCGTCCAGGCGGATCTCCACCCAGTTGTTGAGCAGGGCAAAGAGGGGTGCCAGGGGACAGGCAGCCACGAAAATGGTGATGAAGCCAAACTGCAGGACTGGAAGGAAAAGGAGGAGGAGAGGGGAAGGACAGGTTGAGAGCAGCAGCGACAACTGCAGCGTCTCCCGGTCCCTTCCCACTGCTCCCACTTGAGCAGAGCCCAGAGCTCCAGGCATGGGGCCGGTTCCTACCCATCTCCAGGTACTCATCAAACAGCCCCTCAAAGGCCAGCAGCTGGTGGTTGACCACCCAGGGTGCCTGCTCCGCCGGGACCGGCCCGCCCTCCTCGATGGCCTTCTTCTTTGTGGAGAGGAGCTTGTGCTTGTGCCACCAACACCTCAGCTTCCTGGGGAGAAAAGAGGGGCTGTGTCCCACACCCGGCACCAGCCGAGGGATTGCCCTGCCCTGAGATGGGTGCTGCTGCTCTACTCACGGGATGGCCACCTCCTGCAGGTTGTTGATGATCTGCTTCCCCACCATGATGACCAGCAGCTCCTGGGCCAGCTCGATGAAGCACCCACCCGGGCTGCACTGCAGGGAGAGCGGGGCCCTCAGCACGCAGCTCCTGGCACACGGGGAGACCCAGCACCCAGACCCCGAGCAGGGGATGGGGTGGGGTCCCCACAGTGAGCACCAGCCTGGGCCAGGGGAATGCATCCTGCTGGGTGAGCACAGCTCGGGGCTGCCCCACAGGCACCGTGCCGTGTCCTGGCACGGCCCTGAAGCTGGCATCACCCCCAGCCCCCCACACCACGCTCACCTCCTCGTTGCGGATGCCCAAAAAGCTCCAGTAGTTCCCAGGGTAGCCAACGAACCTGTGGGAGCCACGGCAGAGCCGTGAGCGGGCATCCCAGCTCCCTCCAGCCGCCCTGTTCCCTGGGCCATGAGGGGAGCATTGCTGGAGGCTGTGGGGGCTCAGCCCACCCTCTGCCACCCCACCTTGTGCTCTGCTGCTGGCTGTGGCAAAGGGGTCACCGAGCGAAGGAAGGGCCTGGTCTGGTAGACCCGGACCCCTCGTGTCCCTCGCTAAGGGGCTGGCGGTGGTGTCCCCAAAGAAGGGGGGTCCCCAAGCCCCTGGTTGGGGCCAGCACAGCAGTAAGCCCGCAGGGATCAGGCTGCTCCCCTCTGGAGGGCCCAATCCTCCCAGCAGGAGTGGCAGCAGCACTCCGGGCCCCTCAGCCCTACAAGACCACCCTGCCCAGCGGTCCCAGCAGGAGCAGGAAGGGCCCTCCTCCCCCCACGGGCCTTAGAGTCATCGAATTACAGAATCCTTTAGGTTGGAAAATACCCCCAAGGTCCTCAAGGCCAACCGTTAGCCTGCCACTTACTTGCCCTTGAAGAAGGCTATGTACATGGGAAAGGAGTAGAAGGTGACAAACTGGAAGACGAACACTTTGAAGGTAAAGGCATCCTCGTACTTGGTCTGGGTGCGGTGCATCTCTGCCAGGGGGAAGCACAGGGATGTGGCCCCACGCTGCTCTCAGGTGCTTGTCTGCCTCATGTGGACGTCACCCTGACTCGCTCGGTGCTAACAGGCCCCAGGCCCCAACCCTGCTGCTTTACCCACAAAGTCAGCCTAAGATGTCCAGACACCCATGTGCTTTGCACAAAAAAGATAAACTTCATTCCCTCTTCTCAGCAGCAACAGGCTGTGTACCGCATTATACATGGCAAAAATATTCCAGGCACTTTTCTCCCCCAAGCCCCAGCAGTCAGCTCAAAACCCTTCATACAACACTCCCCCCCACCCCCCCAAAAAAAAAAATCTCGAGCAGAAGTGAACCCCTATTCTGACTTTTTTTTTTTTTTTCCTGCAGCCAAAACACTTTTCACCTAAGCTCTTATTTCCCCAACTCTCCTCTACTTCACACGACTCAGCTTCCTCCTTGCCATCAGCCAGCCCCTACCGGGGGGCTGTGTCCTAGCTCGTGTCCCAGCACTGAGTTCGCTGGCTCTGGTGCTTTGCCATTACAAAGGGCTCCTTCCATCCAGCTTGCAGGACCCCAACCAGCTTACCCCACTTGGTAAGGAGATGAGCCAGGGAAATGTAGATCTTGGAGAGGATGAGGATGAAGAAGAGGTTCACCACTGAGCTGGAGATGCTGGCGATGCGCGATGCCTACAGGGGAAGCGAGCAGGCAGAGCACACACAGCAGAGTGAGGTGAACCAGCTGGCAAACCAAGCCCATCTGCTTGGCCTGGAGCAGCTCTGACCACCTCTTACCGAAGCCACAAACCAGAAGTATCCTGAGCTGGAGAGGAGGATGGCAACAACTGTCCGGTACAGGATAATGGAGATCACGAACAACACCACCATGGCAATCTGCAAGCACAGCGTGCTGTGTATGAGCAGGGATCAGAGCCTGCATCAAAGGAAAACTGCAACCATTACCCCAGGGCACCAGGAGCTGCGAGGGAGCTCCAGGGCTGAGCTGGTGGAGAGGCAGGGGACACGCATCCATCCCCACCTTCATCCACATGTTCTTTCCTCAAACAGATCCCATTCTACCACATCCCACTTCTCCAGCCCTTGTGATCTTACCAACATTATGAGGACCACCAAACCAGCCAAAATCCGATGGATGCGGCTGCGCTTGGGGAAATACGGTTCCTCTGCCCCAGTTATAGGGTTTATTATTGTCATGGGAGCCATGGCAGTGAACTGGGGCCGGGGCCGCTCCTGGGAAAGAGGGGGGAAAAGGCATCAGAGGCAACTGGTGGCTTTTGTCCATACAGATTTGGAATGTATTGCAAAGGGCTGGACCCCACCTCAATGTCCTCAAACTCAGAGCAGTCCCAGCGATGTGCCAGGGATGCGTTTGTCCGCTTCCAGAACTCCAGGAACAGCACTGCCCACAGGGACATGAAGATGCTGAAGAAGATGGTCCCACCGTGGTCAAAGAGCCGGCCCGCCTGTGGGCACAGCAGGCATGAGGGCTGGGCCAGGGCTGCGGGAGCTGCTGGTTAACGTGGCCCTGCCCACCTGAGGGACATGGTCTCATGTCCTCCGTGGGGACAAGGTCTCACATCCACCACGTTCATTGTGGAGACGTGGCCTAATGTCCACGCCAGAGACACAGTCTTATATTAGCAGGAGTAACGAGGGCAAATCCCTGCAGGCATCCCACAGCCCAGCCCTATGAGTGACCGCAGGGATGGAGCTCTACCCCTGGGCCCCACGCTTCCCCTGGGGAGCCAGGACCTCACCATGAAAGTGCTGCAGGTGTCGGAGAGCTGCCAGTAGGGACAGGACTTGCAGAGCGGACACATCCGAAACTGCTCTTTGCTCTCACAGATCTCCTGCCTGCAGGCAGGGGAAGGAGCATTCAGCAGGGCTCAGCTCAGACTCTCACCATTTCACCCTGGGGATGGGGGGACACTCACGCAGGTACGTCACTGAACACCAGGAAAATGCCTGCGATGAACACCACAGTCCCCGTCACGGCAGCGGGCAGGAGCCATCCCGTGTAGAAGCCTGCGGGCAGCAGGGACAGGCAGCACGAGTCCTGTCAGCCTCCACCACAGTCCCCAAGGACAAGTGCTGCCCAAACCCAGCCCAGCACCAGCCTAAAGCCACACAGGGCTTGGAAGACCTGAACATGGACTTGAGGCTCTAGATGGATGTGTCACAGCTGACTTGTGGTGCCTCCAAACTGGAGAACATCCTGGGACAGAGCTGCAACCACACGCGGGCAGGACCAAGGTGGGCATCGCTCTGCTTCCAGCAAAAGCAGGCTGGGCCCAGGAAGAGGGACCCAGGAGGAGCCCCGAAGTGCTGGGGAAGGGCTGAAGGTGACCAGGACTGGCAGGACACCTAGGGTTTCCCACCCAAGGCAGTGCACATTTCATCTGGGGACCCCATCCAGGAGCTGAGGGCTGCTCTGGAGCCGGCGGCACTCACCCAGCCAGGCGAAGTAGAAAGCGACTTTCTCCCCAAAGTACTTGCGGACGTGGTCCAGAGGCTGGTACTTGCTCCACTTCCTCCAGTTGGCCCAGTACTGGAAAAGGACCTGGCGCGGGCTGGGGCTGCCAGAGGCTGGCTCCTCTGGTGGGGCCTCGCAGGAGCCCTACGGGGACGGGGGACATGGGCGAGGGCCCAGCCAGGGCTGTGGGTCCGTCGGGGAGCCCCGGGGCTGGGACCATGCCTTGCCTCATGCAGCGGGAAGGCGGCAGTGAAGACGCCCTCGCTCAGCAGCCGGTCCACCCCCACCTCCCGCTCCTTGGAGCAGCCGTACTGCGTGGTGGCCAGGATCTCGTAGAGCTGAGGAGGAAAGGACGAGGCAGGGATGGGGCTTCAGCCACATGGATTGGGGTCCCCACCATGCTGTTGACTCTTTGCCTCCAAGCCTGATCCTCTGAAACATTGTCCTGCCCTTTCCCAAATACTGACCAGCAGCAGGAGGGTCTTTACCCATACCTTCTATCCCATCGGTGGCATTTTGCACACTGCAACCTATCTGGGGACAGCTGACACCCCCCATGTTTGTGCCACCTGCCTGCAGAGCTGCTCCCCCACACCCTCCAGCCCACCCAGGACCAGGGAAAGAGACCACGTTAGCTCCTGGTGCTCACAATTTGGTGCCTCTGAGTTGTGGAGAAGAAAGTGTCCTGCTCATCGCTGCCCAGGAACCTGCAGAGAGGAGCAGCTTGGCCCTAGGATTCTGGTGGGGGTGAGGAGCTGCTGCTCCTGGCTGTGCTGTGCACGGGCAGAGGGAAGGAATGGCCTACGCAGCCTCTCCTGGGGTGCTTACCATTGCAGCTTGTTGACCTTGAAGGGGCAGGTGTAGTAGTCCAGCGGCAGGCTGGGGACCTCCTGGGCCATGGCGTTGGGGATGCCCAGCCGCCGCAGCACTCTCTCTGACCAGTGGGAGGTCTGGTTGGGCAGCGCCTGAGCACACACAGCCAAAACATCTCAGGAGGAGGGAGATGGCAGCAAAGCGTGGGACCGTGGGGTGCAGCACGATGCCTGGGCACTCGGCAGTGCTGGTGGCACTGTCCCCTGACCCGGAGCACCAGGGCACCCTGGCCTTACCTGCAATGGCACACGGAGCTGCAGCTCCTCAGCATAGTAGCAGAGCACACTCCAGGGCGCACTCAGCAGCAGGTAGTGCACCACCTTCTTCTCCACGCGGGCCGTGTGCTGGTGGAAGAGGAGCCCCACAAGGGGATGAGGCTGCTGGTGCCGGTACAGGTCCCTGCAGGGTCTGTCAGGATCAGCCCAGCCACCCCTCGCTGCCCCTGGGAGCCAGCCCACTGGGATGGAGCCCTCACCAGGTCCCACCTTGTGCTCCTGCTTGGCTCCCCGCAAGCCCAGGTTGCTCTACTGGGGCCAGGGCACGATGCCATCGTCCCTGAGCAAGGCTACGGTTGATGCAGGAGGGAAAGGTCAGGTCCCTGGGTACCTTTTCCATGTGGAGGCCAGCAGCATGGAGCTTGTCCAGGAACTTCTTCCGCCAGGTCCTGTGGATGGTGGTGGATCTCTCCTGCAAGGCCTTGTTCTCACGGCTGCCCTTCTGCCCGCTCAGCTCCCTGGGGACCGTTTCCCACACAAGGACGAAATCTGCAGCAGGAAGATGGAGCTCGTGGCAGGAAGCTCCTCATAAGGGAAAGGCTGAGGCTCTGAAGACTTCCAGGGATCAGCTGCTATCGATAGGCCGTGCTGCCACCAGCTCCAGCTGTGAGGATGGAGGACATTCCCCAACCTCCCCAACACAACGGGGAGCCCACCCAGCCCGTCTTCTTGCCACAATGAAAGGAAACCGACCTCAAAGATCAGGCTCTCTCCCTCACCTATCCTTGTGCAGCCATCGCTGAAGACATTGGCCGTGCTCTTCTCACCCAGGGATGCTTCGCCAGCCTGGAAATAAGGCATCAACAGCAATAAGAGCTGGTAGTCCCCCAACAGCTGGATCACTAGCTAACTGGAAGGGCAGGGGACTGCCCCAGGACCAAGAGGCAAACCTGCCCTGTTCACAGCTGCCCTGGTTCCTCTCCTACCCCACGGTATGGCCACCCACCTGGGAGACTTCCACAGCATCCTCGCTCAGACTCCCATAGCAGGCTGCTCGTCCGCCGCTGTCTTGTCCTACCAGACTGCTGTGGGGATCGTCCGACGTCCTCCTCCGCTGCATGGCGAGCCCTCATGCCAGCAGCCACTCCAGGTGCTGAGAAGCCAACAGAGGCACTGCAGGCCTAGGAGAAGGGCTGAGTGCCCCGATGCTATCAGGCTCGTGATGCCGGAGGTGTGTGCAGCCTTGCTGGCTCCTCCACCAGGCCCTCAGCCCTCAGCTGCTCAGCTTGCCACCAGGAATATGTCCAACAGCTCGCTGTCCTCATAGCCAGGCCCCAAAACTGGACACAGCGCTCGAGGTGCAGTCTCACCATGAGGGGACAACCACCGCCCTGGTCCTGCTGGCCACGCTGTTTCTGACACAGGCCAGGATGCCGTTGGCCATCTTGGCCACCCGGGCACAGCGCTGGCCCACGCTCGGGTGACTGTTGACCAACACCCCCGGGTCCTTTTCTGCTGGGCAGCTTTCCAGCCACTCTTCCCTGAGCCTGTGTCACTGCACGGGGTTGTGGTGACCCAGGTGCAGCACCCAGTGCCCGGCCTTGCTGGATGTGGCCCAGCCTGCCAGCCCATCCCAGTCCCTCTGCAAAACTGTCCTCAATCCAGATCACTGTTGAAAGTGCTAAACAAAACTGTCCCCAGTACTGAGCCCTGGGCAACTCTACTTGTGGTCAGCCGTCAGGTGGATTGAACTCCACTCGCTACAACTCTTGGAGACCAGCCAGTCAGGCAGTTCTTCACCCAGCAAACTATCTGCCCGTCCAAGCCATGAGCACCCAGTTTCTCCAGGAAAACACTGTGGGAAACTGTCAAACACTTTACTAAAATCCAAGTAAGCAACATCCACAGCCTTCCCCTCATGCACTCTGTGGGTCACCTTGTCACAGTAGGAGACCAGGTTAGTCAAGCAGGACCTGCCATTCCTTACCCCATGCTGACTGGCCTGATTGCTGTTTATCCTGTACGTGCCATGTGATGGCACTCAAGGTAATTGCTCCATTAACATCCCCAGCACTGAGGCCAGACTGACAGGCCAGTAGTTCCCCAGGTCCTCCTTCCATCCCTCCTTGTAGATGGCCGTCACATTCACTGACCTGCAGCCACCTGGGACCTCCCCAGCTGCTCAAGAGTGCTGGTGAATTACTGGAAGTGGCTTGGTTAGCACTTGCACCAGCTCCTTCAGTGCCATTTGGTGGATCCCATCTGACCCCATAGGCTTGTGAATATTCAGATCACGTAATAGTTCACTTACAGCTTCCCATTGGATTATAGGAGCTTCATTTTGCTCCCTGTCACTGCCTTTCAGCTCAGGGGCTGGGTACTTGGAGAACAACTGTCCTTACTAATAAAAACTGAGGCAAAAAAAGGCAGTAGGTGCTTCAGCCTTATCTTCACCTTTTGTCACTGTTTCCCCTCACATCCAATAAGGGGTGCTGATTCTCCTTAATCCTTCTTTTGCTGTTGATGTGTTTATAAAAGTATTTAAAAAATATTTATTTATATCATCTTTTATTGCACTAGCCAAACTGAGTTCCAGCAGGGCTTTGGCCTTTCCAATTCTCTCCCTGCACAACTTAAGGGAGAACTCAATAAAAACTGAGTTGCCTGCCCTACTTCCCAAGGTCATAAACTCTCTTTTTCTCCCTGAGTTCCAGAAGCAGCTCTCTGTTCAGCCACGCTGCTCTTCTCCCCTGCCAGCCCGACTTTTCCTGGCATTGAGATGGCCTGCTCCTGTGACTTCAAGGTTTCATTCCTGAGGGAGGTCCAGACTTCCTGGAGTCCTTTGACTTTCAGAACCCCCTCCCAGAGTACTGTCAACCAGATCTCTGAACCGGCTAAAGTCTGCCCTCTGGAAATCCAAGGTAGCAGTTCCACAACTGCCTTCCTTACTTAACCAGAGATCAAAAACTCTTCACGATCACTCAGTCCAAGACTGCAGTCGGTTCCCTCACCACCTGTGTCAGGAAGTTATCCTCCACACACTCCAGGGACCTCCTACACTGTCTCCTCTCTGCTTTATCATATTTCCAGCAGACGTCTGGGAAGTTGAAGTCCCCCTTGAGAACAAGAGCTAGCAATGAGGTTTCCCTCCCCTGCCAGCTTTAGTTTAAAGCTCTCTACACCCTGTAACCGTAGATGCTCTTCCCCTCCTCCAACAGATGAACCCCATCAGCTCCCAGCAGACCAGGTTTCCCAAAGAGAGTCCCATGGTCTAAAGAGCCAGTTGGTTACAGGTTTGGTTCATCTCAGGCTGTAGCAGAGCCCATGCACCCAGCAGCTGCCCACAGTTGTCACCAGAAGCACCCCAGCAAGCAGCACTGTGGGACAAGCTCTCAGTATCCAAATGCACCTCACTGCCATGGCCAAAAGCAAGGTGGGGAGACAAGGGACAAGCATTAAACCTCCCCAAGGAAGCACCCCCATTATTCTGACCTAACATCCTGAAAAGCTCAGGGCCCACCTACCCCCTAAGGCTCCCAGCAGGTATCAATAAAAACACCAGCCGATTGCCACAGCAACTCAGGATTGGGCCCTCGTGTTGGGGAAGCACCCACAGGGCACCGAGAAGCAGGGGCTGTGTCTCCTGCCCCACCAGCTGGTGCCCCACACCTCAGGGAGATGCCTGAAAACCCCATAGCTTCCCTACCTTACCTCCCACAGCGTCACACAGCGAGGGGTCCTGCTTCTCCTCAGGGGCCTGGGAAGTGTCACCCACCCCTCCAGGTGCTTCAAACCAGCATTTTTTGGCTGCTTCTCAGCGTGGGCAAGGCCGGGCTGTGCGTGAGGGGTACAGCTGGGAGACAGGCTGGCGAGCACCTTCCTTCGGCGCAGGCCCTGCCTTTGTTTGAGCTGGAGGTGGGGACCTGAATGGCCCTGAACAAACAGGACGTGGCAGAGCTTTGGGGACATGCCAGCAAGGCAGGGGGCAAGCACCATGTCCCCATGAGCTGGCTGAGGAGGCAGCAGCTGTGAGGGAGCTGGGGGGGCACTGAATGACAGAGGTGCCCACACACAAGCTGGTTGTCTCTGCTTTTACAGCCACTGCGGGGTGCAGAAGATAGTTCATCCCACCAACCCCACACACCTGCCTCAGGACAAGATGGAGCTCCCAAACCTCCCGCGAGCACAAGGGGAGCTGAGCAGGCACCCAGGTGGGTGAGGTGACCCCATCCCAAGCCCAGCACGGGCACAGCTGGGAGATGTCCCACCCCGGCTCCAGCCGAAGCTTCCACAGCATCACAATCCACACGGAGCACGAGCAGCCTGCAAATGGAAGCAGCCTCCCTGAGGGGAGAACACCTTGCCCTGGTTCACGCCACTGGTCTCACACTGAAGAGGGAAGGATTCACTCCCAGCTTTCAAAAGTTCAAATCTACTTCAGATTTGAATGAGCTGAAAATTAGATTTGTTCATTCTTGCTCACCCTAGAGCTAGTTTTCAAACAGTACGTGTCGTTTTTCCTCATGTATTTTTTTGTGGTTTGACAATAACACCGTGAGACTTTCAGCTCTGATGGGCAGTGGTTCAACAAAACCCTTCGGGCAGTCAGGCAGCGCACCTCATGCTAGCACCAACACCCCTATCAGATATCAGCTCTTGTTCAATCCCTGACGGAGGAAAGGGATACGTATCTTAGCTGACAGACTGAATTTTGCATTGTGGCTGGAGACCTCATGTCACAAACAAACCTACGTATCCCTTGAGCAGCTTTCATATTTCATTGTTACGTTCCTTGCAAGCACTACAGACCACACATGAAATGTTTCCCAGGTACCTCACAGGCTCACGGGACAAAAGGTGCAAAAACTCAGCAGGTGCCAAAAACTCAGCAGGAGACAAAATCTCCCAAATCAGCTGCAGAGCGAGTAACTTCCACTTTCTCAGTTCTCTCTCATGAATCAGCACAGGCAGGACACGATAAAACATCCAGAGCAATGACATAGCTGATAGACAAACACACTGGCAGATGGCAAGTGCTTCCAGGCAGCTTCTCCAGGCATTCATGGAATGAAGTTCAGTTGCCCAGATCAAACATAGGTATAGAGGGATGACTGCCACATCACCACATCCAGCAGAAGCAGGACACAGTTCATATTTCTTGAGTGCAAATACTGGCTGTAACGAAGTGCCACCAAACCCTCACCTTGCTGTCCAGCGGCATTAATAAACATACTCACATCAATAGTAATAGGATTTCGTACTACTAAAAAGCAAAAGACATTAAAAAGACAACGCCAAATACACTGGCCACAGAACAGTCTGACCTGAACAATCATCTTGCAACCTCCCAATTCCTGAACGCTGTTAGAGGTTGTATTTACAAAAGCACTTCAGGACGCCTATCACAAATAAAGCCTGCTGCAGCTGGCCCTGAACAGTTTGACCATGGTTGCAGTCACTGAGCAGAGAGCAAGTAACCATGACAGGCTGCGTGGTGGTGAGACAGCTTTCACTACACCTTGGTAATCTCATCCTCTCCTTCTGCATCAGTGACAAGCCCTTACAGAGAAGGTCTTACTTCTCTCACGATTGATGCTGACAGAACTCCAGTCCAGGGAGGTGGGCTTTTTGGAGAACTTCTACAAGGGACATTGAGAGCATTTACAAGATTAAAAACACATTTTAAGACATACTAAATCAACATCTTCCTCTAGAGTGGGTCCACTCATTCTCATTAAAAAAGAAAACAGAATGCCCACAGAAGCTTCCAGCTTCACTTCAGGAAGTGAGTTATCACTGAGGAGCTGGTTTGAAAGCCTAGCTTGCAGGCCACATCCAACACTGCCCTATTCTGGAAGAAAACTGAAAGCAGCCTTGACTTCAGCCCAGGAAAGAGCAACATGCCTTGCCATCTAACATACTTAGCTCTGACAAACCCTGGGAAAGCAGGAGACAAATGAAATCATAACCACCAATTAAAAACCTGAAAACACAGGCTAGATCCCCTCACCTCCCCAAGTAGAGCCCACAGCCCCTGTAACCTTATTCTTTTTAACTCCTTCTCCAGTCCTCAGCTTGGTCTAAAGCTCTACATTTACACACAGATGCTGTATTGCTTCCTCACACTTTCCATAGCCCAGACTCTTCCCTCAGTCATAACTGTGCTTCAGAAAACTAATTGCTATAAAAATGTCCCCCCCCACGCATACTCCACAGAGTCTTACATACAGATATTTAGCACTCTGATCTGATGACCTCTATGAGCATTTTTATCAGATTCTTCCCCACATTAACACTGTCACTGTCTTTCCATATTTTTACAAACCTCCTTTGAGTCTGGATCTGGGACAGTGTTGTTTTCAAGGACATCACTGATCTGAAGGTGTCACAGAGTCAACAGAAGTCAGCAAATGGCTCCACGTAGAAATGCTCCCATCTGTAGCAAACAGTCGCTGCCAAAGCCTCCCATATAAATAACAGACACAAGCACAAGGAAGCCTCTTGTGTTAAGATTTAATAATAATAATAACAACATTTCAAAAACAATGAGTGCATTGTACACAAGATCTGGTATTCAGTGTTTTTTATTGACCATTTGCACTGTGAGTGTCAGCGTACTGAAGACCTGGGGAGTGGTAAGTGGATAAAAAACCCAACTGGGACATTTCTCCAAGGAGGGCAGGGAAGAGAGGGCAGCAGGAGGTTCAGAATCGAACAAACGTGGCATCAATCTGCCGGACAGACGGGAGGGCCAACATGATTTTGCGCCGGTACTGGGGATCCTTCTGCAAAGGGTTTCGCTCCAAATAAACAGTTTCCAAGTTCTTCGCCCCTTTCAGCTCATCCAGGTCACTCCAGCTCTCAACAAGGTTATCGTTCATCTGCAGAGCACAGAAGAGCACACTCACAAACAAATACTTCCATCGAAGCCTGGTTAGCAGGAGCCTAGCCAAACCATTGCTGCTCAAGAGGAGTACCACCCAGTGGCAGTGCAACCTTCAAGTATAGGTAAGAAGTCCCTGTCTACACAACCCTTCTCCCCCTGCACCCTCTGCATTCTCTCTCTCACTCCAAGCCTTGCTAATCAGCACCAACTTCCTTACACAGTCTTAGGTCACAGGTCACCTGCTCCACTCACTCTACAGATAACATGTCTAGTCTGACTGGTTTTGATGGAAAAGAGCCAGCAAAACACTGGGACCAACTCTTTATTTATTATTCCTTTATGTACTATTCCAGTCCATATTTGTTCATTTAAGGGTTGGAAACCTTCATGTCAAGGTTTTCTTTGATTGTGATATCTATCTTTACTTCCACGACTTCTTGGGTGGGAAGAGAAGGCCCCAAACTGATGCAAAGTGACATTTTCCTCTTCCCCTTACCTCCTCGTTTTCTTACAAAAACTACTGTGCTCCAAAGAAAGCACCAAACTCTCTGATTCAGCTTCTCCTCCTGTCAGTACAGGAGCTGCCTCACTGTTTGCACTGGATAGGAATTCCCATGCAAGGGGATGAATGCTTCAACTGTCTGGCCAGGAAGCAAAGCACGCACGGTGGCCACATGCTGCCCAGCCTAGAGACTACAGCCATGCTTTGGTTTTGGATACATAGGCAGTTACTACAAAAACACCACCTTTAAAAAAATAAAAATCAATGTCCTCCCTCAATAACTGCTCTTCCTCACGTCAGGCATTCACAGTGAACTGGAAACTTTGTGCTCCTTGTTTGCTGTGTGGTAAGCAGCTCTATTTTCTACAGCTGCCTCTCTCCGTTTATTGCAGTGACAGCAAACTGCTTCATCATTGGGACTGCCAGTGATCCTGACAAAGATGGTTTTATAGTCAAGACCTTGAACTAAAGTAGCTCTTCATTCTGCAGATTTGTACACAGCTACCAGAAGATGTCAGAGTACCAATATTTCAGGTGGGGAGACTCCACATGTATCCTCACCAGCCTCATGGATGGCAAAGGGCTTCACTACTCAGGATACCAAAGATAACAAAAGCAACCCCAACAGTTACCTGCCTCCTAGGAATGGAAGTAAACCAGAGACTGTTTCATTTGCTTTATATTTATAACAACATGAACATACCAAGCCTGCTCTAAACCGATACTGTGTTCCAGTGCAGTCGTGAGCCAGTATCAGCTTCTCTCATTACACAGTCATGCTGACTTAAAGAAAGATGAGATCTGCAGAAATAGGACACACTAGGGCTGTTTCATAACCACCACAACCATGAAGGCAGGGCCTGTTTCCTAGGTAGAGATAGGCTTGCTACCACTAATCAGAGCCCTGCAAAAATCACATTAGGCTTAACTCTTTCCTCAGGGGGAACCATTATGCTCTATCTACACAGCCTGTCAAATTCTTAAAGATATTCACCAGAAAAAGAGCTCACAACAGCTGCCCAAGACAGACACCACCCTCCTGCTGCTCCCCATCAGAGGGGTCTCTCTCACCATGTACAGATGTTTCAGGGAACAGTTCCACCTGCACTTACCCAAAACTCCTGCAGCTCCGTTAGGTGACTGATATTTTCAATCTTCTTGATTCTATTAGATGCAATGTCCAGCATTGTGAGTTTGTTCTAGACAAACAAAACAAAAGCACATTACACTGGATTTCCTTTCATCTTTTCTGTCTTACTTTGTCAGGCCAGAGTTGAAAATCGTGAGAAGCAATGCTGTGTTACTGCCAGCTGTTTAAAGACAGCACGACAAGTACTCTCACTGCCTACATACAGCAAGAAAGACTGTTTTTAATTAAACCGAGTTACTGACCTTCCAGAAGCCATGAGGCAAAAATGAAAGCAACTACTGGCTGAATGACAATTGCCAAGGGCACATAAAAAGTAAGCTTTCCTCATAGCGCGTTAAGAGAAATCCATTAAAAATTGGATCAGAAGTGTCCTCTTGAGCAGTAGAGCTGAATAAACGTTTTACAGCAGGAAACTCAGTAGTTTTAGAGAAAGTTTTTTTCTGCCTTGCACGCAATCAACCAAGTTCCAGATTTCTCTTCTCTCCTACAGTGCCACCTGCTGTTGGGTGAGAATGAAAATGCTACACGCACCCGTGAAATCAGTCCTGCCCAGAAATCTAGAAACAAGGGCAAGCCACATGTCATGGCTTGCCCCTTTCACTTCCAGCTCCACTTGTCCTATCGAAAAGGACTCAGTTATCTACAGACAGCTGTCAAAAGGCTACAGGGACAGCCAGCAGTGGCTAGCAAGTCTTTCCACAGCTAAAGACCCACCAGACTGCTCCACTAACCACATGCATTGAACAGCCACCTCCCCATCACAAAAAAAAGAAAATTCTGCCCCAGAACATCTGGAGGAGCTTCATAAATGTAAAACTGTTTAAGATAACTAATACTTGGACCTTCCTGGTCTTTTCAAGGCACTGAGGACCTCACGTGTAACTGGGGATGCTGAGGAACAAAAGCTCCCTAAAGGGCAACAGTTCAGATGTGCTTTTGGTCTGCTCACATTGTTCTCCAGTCCCTCGATGACTTCGATGCCATTGTTGCTGAGGTACAACTCACGCAAATTCACCAAGCTCTGCAGCCCCTCGATCTTGGTCAGACGGTTACTCTGAAAGTGTAACAGCAGTTAAAGTTCACTCAAAAAACATAAAATATAAGCGAGTCACTGGAGGAAAAGTATTTTTCTAAAGCATGGATGGGAAGGGCAAATAGTCCGCTTGGCTTCCCATTGATCCTGGGTGCTCAGTTTGTTGGATCTCTCTGCCACTGTGATCAAGGAAGTTCCAGAAGAGCCAGAGTCTCCAAGTTTAGTAGAGTCAGATCCTGACATTCCCATCAGAAGTTGTAGCCTGAAAATTTTCTACTTGGTCTATTTAGAGACAAGTCTATGCACTGATAGCATTCATTTTGTAGGTCTTTTTAATGGAATGGTCCTAAAGGAAGTTGTATGACTTTAGTCACGATACACACTGCTATATACAGCTCTGTAAATCCTATAAAATGAGATGCCTACAGGTACTGCAACACATAGCAAGTAACACTTATCAGAAATAATTGTAAGATATACCAGAATGTACTCGCTTTGTCATGTATTTATCCCACCCTCTAGAAAAGACTGGAACATTCCCCTAGCTCATTAAGGGCACATTTCATTTAGCACAAGCTTATTCACATTTCCCCTCTCTTCAGGCAGAAGGCAGCAACACTGAGCCACTGCCACTACGTGCACTTCCCTGGCATAACTCACTTGATGTTACTCTGCAGTACCTCAGGAAGGGACTGGGGGATAGCACTCATTTCCTGTCCTCTCTCAGGAAGATGTTTTATCATTTTAGCAGTGTCAATCTCGTTTAGTACCAAAGGATAAGAAAAGACGGCACAAAATATCTCACTCTATTCCAATAAAGCAGTTTGACCCAGACACCAGGGACCCACTGATTCCACAGAGCTTACTGAAAGTTATGAGGTTGTTCACGGAACAGGGGCGTTCAACGCGTAATAAGATGGAGCAGAATCAGTACCTGTATGCTGAGCACAGTCAAGTTCGTCAGTGCATCCAAGTTCTGGAGCTTGCTGATTTTATTCTTTCCAAGGAACAGACTGTCGAGGTTAGTCAAGGCATCAATGTTTTCGATGGCCTGCAAAATGACCAAAGGAGACAGCGTTGCTGGGATGCCAAACTGCAGCCTGTAGACACGGCTGGCGTTGTACAGCCTCAACCTGTGCAGCTGCACTCCGCTGCAAGACAAGCCTGCCAGTTCCAAACACAAACTGTGCACAAGGTAGGGCCTCCCTCAAAGAGCAGGATAAGTGCAGTGACAGCGAGCCTCAGCCTGTGACAGCTGGCTCGCAGCATTACTGTTTGCTGACTTTCAGCAGGGGTCACATCCCTGTCACATCACTTTGTCCTGTTGCCACCACCGTCCCGGCCAGAGAAGAGAACGAACAGGCACAAGGAGCACTGAAAGGGACATTCCCTGGGCATGAGGTGTTTCCAGGGCACAGATACTCATTGGAGAGGCGAGAGTAGCTGTCACTGGTGAGTGGAAGGACTCTGGGAACAGAAAATGTAATTCCCAAATTTAGTCCTGACCATCCAGGATTAAAGCAGTCGGAGCCAAGCTGCTCCACGTATCAGTTTCTCTGTCATAAGCAAGGTTATCTGTCTGATGGGCGTATCCAGATAAGGATGACACAAGGCGTTAATACATTTAACTACAGGCTACGTATTCATGCTACAGGCAGAACATACAGGTACCAAGTTAAGCGATATATGCCTGCTAAATACACACACTACTGACAGAACATATACACTGCACAAGTTCAAGTCCCGAGCTCAGCTGTCCATGGGAGAAAAGACCTCTGTGAGGCATCAAAACGAACCATTCTTTGTTTACAAAGGAAAGGGCACCAGAAAGCATGAAGAAAAGAGAAAAAAAAAAAGGACATGGCAAGAAAAGGGGAGAAGGATGGATTTAGAAAAGGCTCCTGTAAAAAGGAAATAAAATGCTTTTTTTTTTCCCCCAGGGGACAGCCAGAAAAAAAAAAGAAAATAGGTGCTGTTAAAAAGATGGGAATTTAAAAAACAGATTTCAGCTCACAGAAAAGCAGCAACATGAATATAGATACACACACACGGCTGTGCATCTGTGGTTAAATATCTTGTGACACCTCAGCTTTTCTCCATCCTTCTTGCCTGGCGATTCCAGAGACTAACAGTGCCGGTGTGACAGGACACCAAGCCCTAGCACCCCGTAGTTTTCTGCGTGCGCACGCTTCTGGGCAAGGGAAGGCAGAGGAAGAGGGACAAGTGCACACAACGCATTACAGGTAAGCTCTGGAAAGGAAAGCTTTTCAACCTCTATCCCAGAATTGCCAACAGATTCAATGTAAGTTGTTTTATCAGCTCATATTTGGACTCACCCTCCTTCTAGCCTGTGGACTTACCCCTGCTTTGGCCTTGCAAGAAAATAATAGATTTTTTTCTCATTGGTAGCTCCCCCAGCCCTGAAGAGGAAATACTTGTGATTCTGAGGGTATTGAGAAGAAATAATCAGAAAAAAAAAAAAAAAAGCTATTTAAAAGCTATAAAAAAGCCACGCTAAAGTGAGAGTATGAAACAGATTGGCATGAGGAAAAAAAACTTGGGAACAAATAAAGTGCTTGCCTCGTAGTTGCCTCAGTCCAACTTTGGAAAGAAAAGCATGAAAGTGCATTAGCTCAGGCATAAAATTATGTTTCCTCACCATTCACATAAAAAGGACAGAGCTATGAGTGCTTAATAAGTCATGACAGACTCCAGGGTAAGTGTGCACCAAGAGGTTAGAGTTTTGCAGCAAAACAACTACGCCAGCATTACTGCAGGAGCTTTCATGTGCAGGGTATGAACTTACCAGGCACCCCAGAACCAAGAAGGCTGCCTGAACTAGGCTTTTGTACTACAGAGTTAAGGATATGCCCACCATGGAGCCAAGCTATCCTGGTGGCAGGAAACTATCAAAAGAGTTCTAGGCATCCTCAAATAAGGTGTTTTTTTCATGCCTACCCTAGACGTTACTGGGTTTCTCACTCCAGTAAAGCAGCCAGAAGCACAGAGCAGTGCTGCCTGAAGAAGCCAGAACAGAATTAACATAGAAATGCTAAAAATAATTTAGCTGTGTTACCCATACAGTGGGATAACTTTTTTTTTTTTAAACATGCACAGCCTCAGTGCTGCAAAAATACATGTAAAATAAATGCAACTTTGTCCTTTAAAATATAATTTTAGGCTTGATAACACTGGTGGCAATATACCACCTCAGTGTCCATACAGAAATCTAGCTGGATTTTTTTTTTCCACACAAGGTAATGATGTTCAGATATGGAATGTAACAGTTTTAACCCAGCTTTTGAAATGAAAGAATAAGTGTGCTTAGTCTATTACATTTCTGAATACAGGAACTGCATCCCTCTAGGTCACGTTCCCCAGCCTATGCAAGCTGTAAGGTTCCTAGTTGTTTATTTGGCTGATGTTCTCCCACTCGGGATTTATTCCCATAAGTAATTTAGTTTCCAAACTAATAACTTCTTAGATAGAAAAGTCAGTCCAGTTTAGCTTTAGGGGAAAAATGATTTTCTTTTTCCAGTTCATAAAAGCAGCAAACATTTCTGCCTTAAAAGGCTGTTTATAACAGCTTACGTTTCCTTCCTTCCTAGAAAGTTAAGCGTGCTTCCACAGCGGTTGCAATGTAGAGGACAAACAGGTATTTTCTTCATCTGCTCCTTCAGCATAACAAATAGTTTTTCAGTGACTGTAACTGGGGAGTGTCAGCTTACATAATTTTCAGATTGGAAAAATGCTTATTTGTAACCATTGTTGTCTAAAGTATACATAATTAAAGAAGTTTCTAAAGAATTTGTTTACTTTGCACATTGTAAGTCTCGTGTGTTGCCTGTTTCACCAATTCTCTTATGAACTGGGCAAGATGCAGAAAAGCGTGCCTTATGGAGAGCAAAGACTACTCAGAACTGCTTCCCTTTAAGTGGCACAGAATCAGCAGAGCCGGAGAGGTCACTAACTGAACCATAAGACAAAGCACTCAGCAGTGGAGTATCAGTTTTTTGAGGCACTTCAGAGTAAAGTCAAAAAAGATCTTTTTCCTGAGGGAGACTGACAGAATTATCAATTATACATACGAATCTCAAACTACAATTATATTTGAACTCCATAGTGCCAGCCTCTAGGAAGGTAAGAGAAAGCAGTAACTGCTGGTTTTGATAGGCTTGGCTCTCTGTCAAGAGGAAACTGTCATCCGCAAGAGGCCACACACAGGGGATGCATTAAAGAGAGATTCATCAGTAGTAGTTTAGTAGCCAGGCGCTACATGCATACATGATTAAAGAATTCAGCAGGCACAGCAAACAAGCAACTACACATTAAATGACCAGAACAATAAAAACAGCAAAATTGCAAGTAAAAGTCAGTGCATTGCACTTTGGAAAAGGGCTAATCCCAAGCCAAAGAGCTCAAAACTCTTCAGCTAACATCCTGTACAGCAAGCCTACCCGAATTCGATTGGATCCCAACTCTAACATCTGTAACAGCTGCAAGTGGCTCAAATTCTCAATTTTGGCGATTTTGTTGTTGACAAGGAAGAGTTTTTTAAGTTGGGTAAGCCGATCTAGTCCTTCAATGTGTCGCAGAACATTAAACGAGATGTCCAGGATCCTGAGGTAAAACAAAACAAAGGTCTCTTCAGTCCACGAGGCACAAACGATTCCAGAAGGGACATTTGTAAATCGGTGCTGAACCTCGCTACCTACAGAAGCACTTTGCTAGGCCCCGAGTCACAAGCGGTGTTTCTTTATTCAGAAATAAATGTAACTTTCAAAATACTTCCATAGAATAACAGGGGAAAAAAACACATATGTAAAACACAAAGGACAGACCTTATTTTTTGCCCAGTTGTGGACCTGCGACTCTCAGCCAACCTTCAGTACTGCACAGCCTGTAGAAAATGTACAGCCCTAAAAGATCGGCCTCTCTGCAGACAAGGCCAGGGCCTCCCCTAAGCATGAAGCAGTTGCAACTGCAGGAAGTAGGTCACTCCTCCTCAACCCCAGTGGAAACAGTTTCATGATCAAGGACCAGTGCCAGAAGCTAGGAGGAGCACTACTCCTTCCCCATGTCCCCCACAAAACATCAAGTCTCTTGTCATTTCCCACAGGAAGGTCAGCCTGCTGCACGGAGCTCTCACCAGCAATACCAAGGGATGCCCGAGTGCTTCTGTACCCGGAGAGAAGCTGCAACCACCTATCGTTCTTACTGTCTTACACAGCATGCATTTCATGTCCGGCTGACTGTCCCTGTTGAGCTCAAGGATAATGAAATTATTTTACCCCACAGGTTAAACACCAAGGGAGAACAGACCTTGTCCTTCACAGAGCACCCAAACAAACTACGAGAAGGGTCTGAGTGGTAAAGACTGGAATAAGTACAGCACGTGTAACTCACTGAGTGGCAAAACACCCTCAGGCTAACCCCAGTGATTCCCTGTGACTCACTCAAGTTCTGTTAGAGCCTCCAGGTTCTCAATCTTCCGAATCTGATTGTCGTAGAGATCCAGCTCCCGCAAGGTCTGCAATTGCTCCAGGTTCTCAATGCGCTTAACCAAGTTCTGACGCAGACACAGAGTCTAAGAGTTGAAGAAAAGTTTAAAAACAATCAGATTAATAGATACCAATGACAGTGTGTAATGCCTCTTGGCATACAGAGGGTGAGTTTTTTGGATTATCCATAAAGTTTTGTGGATTTTTTGTTTCTGTTTTGTTTTTAATAGAATTTTTCCTGTTTTCTTCCAACACTACGATAGGAAAGCTTTTTACCATGAAGGTGGTCGGACACCAGAACAGGGCCCCAGAGAGACTGTGTAATTGTAATGTCATCTTGGAAATATTCAAGAGCTCAACTGGACAAGGCCTTGAGCAACATGCTCTAACTGGACCTGCTTTGAGCAGGGAGTTACTAGGGACTTCCAGAGGTCCTTTCCAGTCTACAATATTCTACATGTATGTTAAGCCTGTGCAAGTACAAAACGCATCTCTTAGAATTAACTCTGATGTGTTCTCTCTCATTCACTTCCAAAACCAACTTGCAAATCCCCAGCATTTTTTATTCCTACTCGACAAATGGGTTAAGCATCAGGTGAACTCATTAGGATCTCAGCCAAAGAGAGACTCCATGTTTGTTCTCTAATGGGTCAGACGTGCAAAACGCCCAGCTCCAAGAGACATTCTCTATTCCTTAGGACCGTTACCTTCACTTTCTTGAGCACCTCAAATCCTTCAATTTTTCCAATTCGGAAATGATTCAGGTCCACATCCTGGAAGAGAAATGGAGGTCAGAGGGATTCAGCAAGTGTTTCAGAACACTCTTCAAGACTAACCTGGTACTTCGTTGCAAGCAAAATTGTAGACTTACAAAATTCATGGCTCATAAACACTTCCCTTTAAAGAGCTTGTGAACATTTGTTTTGGAAGATGGTATTTCCACCAAAGGTGAAGTATGGGGCCTAAGCTTATCAGCTGCAAAGGCAGTATCTGGGAAAGTGCAACAGCCCTTTCCTGAGTCTCTGCTTTGTTTCACCAATAGGGGACTTTTTTCCCTCCAGTAAATTTGGAACTTACCAAGAAAGACAAATTCTGTTGTCTGGCTTGAATAAAGTACTGCACAAAATTCTCCTACCCACTTTGCTAGGGTGTAACAGGAACACACCTCGCTATTTCCAGTTCCAGGCCTCAGGTGAGTAAGAACCACTGGTAGTTTAAACAATCTGGTGGTTTTGTGAACAGGACTTGGCGTTGGCAAACAGCTAAAGCACTTCCCATCTATGCTGCTCAGCCCCAGATGCTCTGGTTTTCCAGGTCAAACAAAGAGACCTCCATTGCCCATGCTCAGAAATTCTCCAGTGCACAGGCTCAGGAGGCTGCCTATGCCCAGGCACAAGGCCAGTTGAGTCGCTGTGTCTTACGAATCACGGGTCTGACTGCAGCAACCACTTCATTTAAGATTCTCACAAGATCTCGTACCCCATCAGTGACACTCACAGCATAGCCCCACTTTGTGTCTCCATGTTTACTGCAAAATTCAATATGACCCACAAAAGGTTTGGGATTTTGATCAAGAATAATACACCTCTACTTCTAGTCTAAAGGCCCTGAATCAATTCTGGGGAAGACAGAACAGCCAGCACCTTCAGAAGAACCGGAGCTCATAACCAGGTGTCGATATGTGCCTTTGCTATCCTTTTCTTCCCTCTGTGTAAAGCCCATAAGGACAAAAAGCTGCCTTTACCTCAGCTTCTGGATCCAGGTTAATTGTCTCCATGTCCACTGGTGTCTCTGCTTCTCCTGCAACAGAAGCAGACACATTATAAAGTTCTGCTACCTGATGGCAAAAGGCAAGATGACAACAGCTAACATCCAGAGAGACAGAGGGAGCAAACACTCTCTACAGAGGGAACACGTGCATAGTTCAGACACTCTGCTGCATTAAAAATACGTTTCACCTATCTGGCTTCTCATCATGACAGCTAGGCATGAAAACAAAATTTTAATAACAACAGAATTTCAGGCCTAAGTACAAAGGACAGAAAGAACAGCCCCTTACCCAGCCTGCTTACGTGGCTGCTGAATAACGCTGGCTTCAGGTTGATCTTGGCAGGATTCTTCTTCTTTACAGTTAGGGCCATCATCTCTCTGAAGATACACCCTCTAAAGTGTCTGTACTCCCCAGACATCAGTGCCAAGAAGGAATCTAAGCACACCTAAACTCTCCAGTGATAGTGCCAAGAATGACCAAGCATCTCAGCAATCCCACCCTTCAGCTTTCCTTGCATAAATGCTGCCAGGTTATGGCAATGTTGTGCCCTCTTGTGCACGGATCTCCCTTCTTTTGTTTGAATGAACTCACTGATATGCTAGCAAACACTGTTTATCACGCTGCATACATTTTCTTGGGAAATGCTTTTGTAGCTCTGGAAGACAGCCCAACGTTTGCTGTGCTTCTATCACAGCACAAGAGGGAGCGAAGTTTACTGGATAAATTCACGATGAATAATTCATGCCCGATTCTCATTTGTTGAGGATGGTGTGATGGTTGCATCAATCTCCAGAGAAAGTCTAATTAGACTTTGCAAAGCAGACATAGAACGTGCAACCCCTTCCCATTTCACGTGTGTAGCTTCTGTCTGTGCTACCAAAAAACTAGAAGGATATTTAATTAGCCAAATCCCAAAGGCTCTGGATTAACTCCTGATTACAGGATGCGAGCTCATTCCATAACCCAGAAGGAATGAACACTTTCATAGCCCAGCATGGTCACAATGCCCATGCAAACGCCAAATATCCTCAGTACTTAATGAATTTTTCCAAAAGATGCTTGGAATTACCTGTGATATTGTAAGGATTAACAGTACAAACATTGCAGTTTTTAATACTGCCAGACTCCAAGGTTTTAATAGCTCCACACCCTGCCTTACCTTCCTGCATTTGGCCATGGCTCTCGCCTGAGCATTCAAACAGGAAAGAGTTCTAATTGAACCCACAGAAATTAAGACTGAAAAACAATCCTCTGTCCCTCTTCTTCTAACGTTGTATGCAGCATAAATTAGCAGGGAGCATAAACTCTATTTCAGGGCTGTGAAATGAGCTGGTAGGTTTGGTAACACTGAGTGGTGGTACAAAAAGCCACCAAAACTGACACGCATACACACGCCTGTCAGTATTTTGGCAGTGGGCAGCACCTGCATTTTCTTATTTTTCTTCCAGACCGGGAGCAATGCACTTCAGCAGAGGAGTGGGACACGCTTCCCAGCTGCTTCCGAAGAAGCTGCATCTCTTTGACCTATTTCTAGGGTGCAAGATCTGCCAGCACAAAGTGCTCCCAGACAAACAAGCAGCCTAGCTGAACTCACAGCCAGCGGGAACACAGCCCAAGTTTGGAACAACAGTTACTTGAGATATCACATTTTTTAAAAAAAAGCAAACAATTCCCTCTGTATTGAGTTGTACAAGCAGTAAGTCACAGTGAAGGAACTTCTTTTGGGACTTTTTGCCATATGACTTTGAGTGACCAGTCCTTGCCTGTCCTGGAGCTACCAGAAGTGCACAAGCCTGATGGCACAAAACCAAATCACACAGGGGAAATGCAACAACTTCACAGCAATAAAAGCAACTTAAAACTAATAGGCATACACATTGCTGTAACAAGGCTGGCTCCCAGGAAGGTTATGTACTGTATAGAAATACTCCCGTACAGCAGTCTGTGTGCTGATCATATGGACAAAGAGTCGTGATGAGAACACGAACTGCAATTTCACATGCACACAGTACGTGTGCAAACAGTCCACAGTTTTTAATGCAGCAGGTTTCTCAAGGGGGGGGGGGAAAACGTGGCACTGAAGTTGCTTAAGTAAGTTTCTGTGAAATTCATGCCTGCAAGCTAGACAGCTCTGCAGCTGTAGGGAAGACGACAACATTCAGGAAGCCCGAGTTCCGCAGCACAGAACAGCAGCTACTGAGTTACGTAAATCCACAGCACCGCAACCATTTAAAGCAGCTGAAAGCCTAACTGCACTTTTTAAGTGCATATGCATGAAAAATATTATAAATAGCTAAGTTAGAAGCTGTCTCAACAGAGGCGCTATTCCTCAGAGAATTAGCTAAACAATAAAAGTGAAGTTTCAGCTGTTTGAGCTCTATTTACGATCCTCAGCAAAAGACATGGAGGACTGTTCGTTTTGCTTTTTAGCTGAGTAACACAAAAGCTGGCTGAAGAAACTGGCTCGAGCGTTCCAATATTATTCCTCTGCTTGGTTTCTGCCCTAAAAGAAGTTTTCTGGATCCTAACAGTTTGGAAGGAGACAGAATGCCAATCCAGTCGTTACGGTAAAGAGTATCCAATGCAACTCGGACAAATCTGAGGCTGCTTTTTCTGCCTCCACTTGGAATAAAAGTACATCATTTGAAGTCGTTTCTCTACTGTTACAATTCCCAAGGGAGCAACATAGAAAACACAACCCCACATGCACAAATACATGAAGCCAGCTAAATAAATATTCAAAATGTGACACATGTGCAAAGGAAAACCACGCCAGGCTGATCCGAGTGGTTCTTGACCATCTGGTGCTTGGGATTCACCATTGGTGAGATGCGCTCTCGTCCTTGTCAACATATCATCACACCATTGTTCAACTTCCAGTTTGTTGGGCGATTTATTTATTTTTTAATGGTTAACAGTGAGTTGTTAACAACCAAGAGGGAATTCATTTAGTTAAGAAGTGAAATTTCAAACTCACAAGAATTTGTGAGCTTGGAAGATGCTCTCAGCAAGTCTAAGGAACACGGTTAAATTAGGAGGAATTTGTAGTACATAAACAGTCAAAAATTTGCTGAAAAAAAAAAAGTGTGTATCATTTCCCTTCCATTTTTAGACCAACAGATACACAAGCACGTTTGTCAAAAAGGAAGCTGTTACATCTCCAATTGTTAGCTAGCATTACGAAAAGGCCAGAAAATATTGCCACAGGGAGTCTTCAGAAATTCATTTGCTCTGACCAATTCTATGCAAGCTACTCTAAAACAAGCATTCCCACCAAACACACACAGGCTTAGAAAAGCCTGTCAAAATTTCTACCCAATGCAAAGAGCAGTGAAAGCTTGAAGCCAAGAGAATTCAAAAAGGTGCAATTTTGATGCCTTAGCACTTTTAATTTAAAAAAAATAAATAAATAAGTCAAGAGCTTTCTTCAATCTACCTAGAAGTAGTCTTCTTTACCTTCCAAAGAAATCCGGCAATTTTTCAAGTTAAAAACTCCATGCATTGAAGTGGAATTACGAAGAGCTGTTTTTGCTTGTTTCTAATGAACACTTCCAGCATCTCTCTCCAGAAAGCAGTAACTCTTGCACACAAGAAAATAAGAAAAAAGCTGCATTGCACGTCAACAGTATGGATTTCAAAGAGCAGCATGGTTCCATACGTGGCCAAAGAAGGAAAAAATGAAGGTCTAATATCAGGGGATCCATAAAAGAAGGCAGCTTTTCTCTAGCAACGATTATCCTTTTTTACAAGTCTTCTCTGGCACAGATGCACGTTATTAGCTAACGCTGACAGAACCCCCATGCAGCTATCAGAGACACACAGGACTGACACACACGTGTGACCGCACGCCCCGTTGGATGCCGCTTCCCAAAGCGAGCACTGAGGTCGGCACGGTACCTGTGGAGCTCTCGCCATTCTGCTCGTCTCTCAGACTCTGCTGGCTGAGGTCCGTCACCAAGCACACCGCTTGCTTCTTCCCTTCTTCATCTCCCGACTCCTCCGACTCGATCCGCTTATCAACTGCACGAGACAGACAGCAGCAGCATTAGGCTACTTCTGGCAGCGCGGCGGGGGGAGGCAGCAGCAAGCAGATAAAACAACCAGGACTCACAAATACCACTAGGCAGTTAGTAGATATCCTAAGTTAACTAATCGAAAGGTTTAGTCTTAAATAAAAGGCCTCTTACCCCTTGTTTCTACTTTGATTTTGGGTGCACTTTTTCCTCCCATCACATCTTCCTAAAACCAACAATCTGGGAAGAAGACTGGAGGAAAAAGGAAATTTCTTAGATCAATGAAGTGCAATTCCAAAGGTGACGGAGATGGAAGTAGAGTCATTACACTTAAAAGACCTTTTTTAGATAAAAATAAACCAATAACCAAGCCGGTACCGTGCGCCGCAGCGCCGGGGGCACGGAACGAAAGGGAAAAAGGAGAATTTTCCTTTGCCAAAAGGGGAAAAAAGGCGAGCCCAGGGCTGTCCCTGCCGCTACCGGAGCCGTGTCCCGGCCCCGCAGGCGCTGAGGCGGGCCCGTCCCCCCCCCCCCGCCTGTATTTATCGATCCCTTCACGCCCCGGCCGCCTCCGCAGCCCCCTCCCGCCGCCTCTCCCCGCCGGGGCGGCCCCAGGCTGCACCCCCGGGGGCTTCCCGAGCCCCGCCGCGGGTTCTCGGTCGTGGAGCGTCGCCCCGCGGCCGTGTCGCGACATGTCGCGCCGGGGGCTCTCACCCTCCATCAGCTCCTGCTGCCCCTGCCCGCTCGCCGCCGCCATCTTGCTTCTCCTCCCCCCGCCCCCCGCCGGAAGCCGCCTCGCCGCCGGCCGCAGCCAATCAGGAGCCGCCCCCCCCGCCGCGCCGCAGCCAATCACCGCCGCGGGCCGGGCGCCCCAGCGGGGCGGGGGGGCTGGCTCGGGGAGCCCGGCTGCTGGTGCGCATGCGCCGCCTCCCCCGCTGCCTGCTGGGAGTTGTAGTTCGGACCCCTCCCATCCAGCCCCGGCGCGGGCCCGAGCACCCCTAGCAACGGGCGGCCCCGGCGCGGCGTTCGAACGGCCCGCCACACGCGGCGCTGCATCCTATTGGCTGCCGGCCGCGTCACTCCGCCAGCTCCTTTCTCCTATTGGACGGCGGCGCCGCCACGTCCCGCCCCCCTCGCGCCCCGGCCCGGTGATGGCCGCTGAGGCGCGGAGCCCCCCTGGGGGGAGCCGCCCGGCCTCCGCGCCCGGCCTCCGCCTCAGCGCCCCGGGGGGCTCCGCCGGGGGCCGCCCCTGGGCCGGGGGCGGCGGCAGGAGCCGGCTGGGCCGCCTGTGCCGGCGCGGGGCGGAGCTGCTCGGTGAGCGCGGGGCGCTGCGGGACGGGGGAGCCTGGGGGGGGGGGGGGGGGGAGCGGGGCTGAGGCGTTCGTGAGGGGCTGGGAGCGGCACAGGGCCCCCGTGGGGACACGGGAGTCGTGATCGGCTCCGTAAGGCACGGTTTGGGTATGATGAGTGCCGTGTAACGTACGGCTCGTGTCATGGTTTGTATATGCAACAGGTTCTATGTAACATGCCCTTTATGTCATATCGGATATACACAACAGGCTCTGTATAACATGCTTTATGCCATATTTTATCTATACAGTAGGTTCCATGTAACATATACTTCATGTCATGTGTCATCTATACAATAGGTTCCATACAGCATACACTTTATGTCATATTTTATATATATGATAGGTTCCATATAACATAAGCTTTATGCCATACTTTATATGTGCAATAGGCTCATAACATACACTTTATGTCATATTTTATATACGCAACAGGCTCTATATAGCACCCTTTATGTCATATTGTATCTACACAACAGGCCCTATATAACGTACACTATTACACCCTGACAGTAAGGGCTTTGCTCTTTGCCCTGTGTCTGGGTACGGCCACTCCTGGTGTATCGCAGTGAGCACCATCACCAGGGACGTGGTGTACAGACAGAGAGATGTGCTCGGCGTGACCTGCCCCTAACGCCTCTGCCGCCGCTGCTGGCAGCCCGGTGGTGTTGGGTTGCTGGTGCCGCTTCACAAGGAAGCATTTTTTCCAGTCAGAGCTCTTGAGAATTTTCCTGTAGGCACTTGGTGTTGTATAACGTAAAATGGTTCTTTGCCGAGAGGGTGGTCACGCACTGGGCCAGGCTCCCCAGGGACTCACTCCTAGCATTGAGCCTGTCAAAGTTTAAGAAGCGTTTGGGCTGTGCTCTCAGTCACATGGTCTGAATTTTTGGGTAGACCTGTGTGGAGCCAGGAGTTGGGCTCGGTGATCCTTGCGGGTCCCTTCCAACTCAGGATATTTTGTGATTCTGTGGTGGTGTGGGCACAAGTATTTCAGTGTCACTTCTTGTGAGTAGTTAATTAACCAGCTTCTGACTAACTCTGAGCTGTAATTATATGTAATAACACTTTCAATTTTATCTTGAGATAATTCAAACCCTGTTAAACTGTTAACTTAAGCAGAAGAAAAACCTGAGTTGTCTGCTTGAATTATTTGCACGCTGGCGATTTTTTTCTGAACTGTGGATGGACTTTAATCGTTCCAGTGGCTGTGACTCAAAAAGATACGTTTATTATCATTGTGTCTGTTGTCTTTGGTCTTGTTGATTTTATTTTCTTATCATTTCTTAGAGAATACAGAAGAGCATATTTTGGGATGAAATTACTTGACTCCAGCTAACAACTGTTTTTTTATTAATTAATTTCTCTAATACTCCTATAGTAGATTGTTACAACTACAGAGCTGATCTTTGTGTTCTCACAGGGGAGAAATGGAGCTCTTATTGTTTGTCTTCACTGGCAGCTCATAACGTTTGTACCAGCAAATTCAGTAACTCTTGGGCTCAGTTGGACTCTTCCGCTCTCTCCAGTTCCATCGGAAGTTCTGCTTCTAACTCCTTTTTGCATGCTCTCGCTGTGGAGGAATCCAGCCAGCACCTCCCGGCTGCTGCACGCAATCCAAACAAGGCCATCTTCACCGTGGATACCAGCACAACGGAGGTATTTGCAGTGGGAACTGCTAAGCTACTCAATGCAAGGCTGATGTAGGCTGTGTGGCACCGTACAGGCTAAAATTCCTGCTACCTTACTTGGATCTGCAAGATATTATCATGTCAGGAAGGCATTTTGTAGTCAGCTCAGGCTCGGTAATTTTGTAAAGACTGACAGAGCGTGTGCTTTCATTGCAGGTTGTAGTTAGCAAATTACACGAGTCAGTGCTGGGAGCGCTGATGTCTCGAGTCTTTTTTGCAGACAGAAAAAGGGAATAAAGACAAGTGCAGCCATGATGTGGCATAAAGGAGGAAAAGAAAAGCAAAATATGCTTCAAGCCTTCTGTCTAGGAAGTACCAACCCTAGGATGGGTTCATGGTAGCATGACATCTCTATCTGCCCAGTAAATACACTTTTTTTTTTTGTACTGGGAGAGATGGATTTTCTCTGTTTCTGTCCCAACAGAAAAATTGATGTAAAATTGAGTGCTAAAAACCTTTAAGAGATGTGCCATTTTTAGCTTGAGCTGACACTTTGGGCCTTTCCGTCTTAAAGACATTTAATCCTAACTTGGTCTGTGACAGAGGTGTAAGCATGCCAATGACTTGTGTGATTATTGCTTCCCTTTAGGAGTGGATAAAATTTTGTGGCCTGCCCAGGCTTTGCTTGCAGATAAATTCTCATGTTCTAGGGATTTAATTACTGAAACAACACGAGAGGTTGGAGGGGGCAGGAAGCTAAAAGCAAGCAAGAAGCCTAAAAGAAAAGCAATGTCTCAACCACTTTTAACCGAGAAGATACTTGGGCAACGGATGTCTTAGAACAAGAAGCTTTGGTGAATTGATTTCATAGATTTCAGAGTTTGAGAGGACCACCCTGCTTCCACCAAGGGGAACTGACACTACAATACATTAAAGCAACAGCCTGAGGAGGTGATGTTCTATAAATAAAACACACAGCTTTTATTCTTGTGGTGTTTTGTTTTGTTTTTTTCCTCTTCTAGATTCTAGTGGCTAATGACAAAGCCTGTGAGCTGCTTGGGTACAGTAGTCAGGAGCTCATTGGCCAAAAGTTATCCCGCTTCATATCCAAATGCAGCCGAGAGATGTGGGAAGCTGTGGGCGAGGAGTCCTTAGAAACTGATGAATGTTCGTCGGTGTTTTCAGGATCTGTGGTATGTGAAACGTTCAACCAAATATTTCCCACCATGTATAATATTTGTGGGGCTTAAGGTGTTGGCTTTTTTTTTTTTTCACTATAATTTCCATACGTACTTAACTGATTGGGCATTTGTCAATTAAGTTATTTGTCAGACTGTTTTGTTTAATTGTTTGCAAATGTGGGTGTTCAGAAGGTAAAACATGGTTTGGGAGGCACCAATGAGAGCTTGCCAGCTGCCAACATGTATAGTCAGGATGACTTGACCAAATTAGAGCTTCAAGGACACTGATTTGAAAAAAAAATCAATATGGATTGCTTAACATGGAAAACCTTATTATGGAAAAGTTCCCAGTTGCCTGGTATTTTACAATATTTTTAAATGATCTTTAATTGCGCTGTGCATTCCATATATTACATGTCAATCAAATACTGGGAAATGTTTGTGACAAAACCCCCTGGGTGGTGCAAAAGAGTGGAAGTAATGTTTTGCCTATAATAGGGCTGTTTTTAAGAGAGCTACATGAGAAGTGTCTTGAAACTCTTTTGCTGCTGTTGAAGCTGTCACTAGAAAACAGTTGGAAGATAAGCTAATTCCTCCTGATGGGTTATTTTTGTACTGAAATTGTCGATACCTTAGAGCGTGATCTTCCTGAATCCTCAAGTGGGTATAGCAAAAAAAATCTTATACTTGGTTAGGTAAATCCAGAATTAAAATTAAATGTCTTTATCAGAGACACTAACTCTAAACTACAGCCAAGCGCTCTATAGGCTGCCATAGAGTCACTGTGTAATTCATAAACCCATTCTGTCAAGATCAGATTAAAAAAGATAAAAGTCTTAGTGTGAACGCTGCAGGTTATCAGATAAGTAAGCATTTTCTGATTTGAGAAGAATCTCCCTTAAGAAATGAAGCTGTTGCTTCTGCGGCTGAAAGTAAACTGCGTTACTGATGTGGGGTGTTCATCAGCTTTGTGGGGCATCTCTTAGGTAAAGCATCTCTGAAAAGCACTTTTCATTGAAAGTAAGGTATGAGATCAACATGTTTATTATACCAATGAAAACACCTTGGGTCTTCCTGAGGCTGGGGAAGAGGAAAGCAAAGCAACAACAGTGAATTATGTGCACTCTTTACCAACTCTGTATTAAAGCTATGTTTCTTCCAATAAGAACTAATAAGTTTTCAAGAAAAAAGTGTTTTCCTAACAATGAGGGAGAGGTGTCTTGGCTTAATATCTTATTCTTGTTTGAAATTCTTGCTAAGTAACCGTGGTCTTAGTAAATTCTAACTAGGTCTCTGAATTCTCTGGAAAGGTGGATGTCATAGGCCGTCTCAAACAGAAGATCCCTGTCTCAGTCTGGCTGAGGCGAATAAAAAGCAAGGACAACAAGTGTTGTGTGGTTCTGCTGGAGCCAGTGGAAAGACTTTCAGCCTTCGTTTCCTTCAGGGTTGATGTGAGTGTTTTCCTAATCATCAAATGAGACATCGGTTTGTCACAGTTTGTGGAAGTGAAGTGTCTGAAAACTGGTAGGCTCTGGGGCTCCCAGCACAAGCAGGACATGGAACGAGTCCAGGGGAGGACCGCAAAGACAGGCTGAGGGAGCTGGGGGTGTAAGGCCTGGAGAAGAGAAGGCTCCAAGGAGACCTCACAGTGGCCTGCCAGGGCCTGAAGGGGCTGCAGGAGAGCTGGGGAGGGACTGTGTGTCGGGGGTGTAGGGATAGGACAAGGGGGAATGGCTTTAAACTGAAAGAGGGGAGAAGGGTTGAGTTGTGCCTTGTCTGCTTTCACTGAGTTAATTGTATTCGTGAAGAGGCACCAGAATGAAACCTTCTGCTGCTTGCTTAGATGCTTGCAGAGACTGTTGTTAAAAAATTGTGTGGACTGTGGCTAAAATGTTAAAATAGTCCTGTACATCTTCTTCCCAAGGGAGAGATTACATCATGCGACCTTCTTTTTGCCCATCTCCATGGCTACCCAACACTGGAAGAAGTAGTTGGGCTCCATATAAAGGACCTGGTTCCATCTGTGCAGATCCCTCTTCTAGGCAAAAAAATTCCCAAGGTATAGTATGAGTGCCAGCCATGTTGTTCTATACCCTTCTCCCTTGGGTCGTAGGTGCACAGTGCTTTCCCTCTTTATGTAAGAGAAGAAAACCTTTTCAGAGAGAAGCACAAGTCCCATTAAAAAGAGTCTGCTGCTTTATGGAGCTGCTGTCTGGGTATTTTCTAACGAGGAATAAGCCCAAGCCCTGACCTCTTGTGGAGCCTGTCTTGGTGAAAGATAATTTCCTCCAATCCATCAGAAGCCTGGCTTTGTAAGAAAACGTTATCTGAGTCAGCTCCCGGACGTTACTCTGAATTCTTCAGCTAATTTCAGATGAGTTTGTCTGAGGAATAAAAGTCTGAAGAGTATCTGGGTCTTGCAAATGCTATGGAATAGGCAGCTAGACAGTTGAAAGAGGCCTTATTAATGTCTCTTGCTGACTTTCCTGGTCTTTGTCATCAGGATTTTCATGCAGCAGTTCACCTTTGGGCTCTGAAACCTTAGAAAAACAGACTTTGTTCATTTTGATATTCACAAGATTGGTTTGTTTTTCTTTTTGTGCTCCTTTCTCCTGAGAACTTTGCTATGTTGTTTTATGTGAATACTGAAATAAACCCTAAGCATTTTATTAGGGATTTTCCGTGGTTTTGTTTTGTTTTGCTCTAATTTAGAACCTCAGGATCCAGAGAGCTGTAGGTCGATCCAGAGAGGGTAACACGTTTCCTCTCAGCCTAAAGCTGCAAGTTAGCCTTCTGGAGGAGGACCAAATAGCAGTGCAGAACAACGGTGTTCTACAAACAGAAAAAGAAGACTCTTTCATAGACTATCATTACTCTGCTACGGTTGAAGTGTTATCCACCATCAGTGGCCTTATTACTGTCCAGTCAGATGGAACCATTCATTGCATCAAGGACAGTTTTGCTTTAACACTGTTTGGCTATGAGAAGAAAGAACTGTTGGGAAAGGTACAGCAGTGATATTAATCCCCCCCATGAGTGCTGTGTCTGGCAACGTATCCACTGGAGTTGTAAAGTCGTTTGTGTGTGTTTCTGCCTGTCACAAAACTGTGTTAATGTGTTGAGCAAGTGGCTTGTGAGATGATACACAAATTCTCTTGCTGTAGCTGTTTTGCAGTGCTGAGGAGCTGGTGTGGATTTCAAGTAGGCCAAAGCAATCTGCACACGTGTATGTTCTCTACCAGTGACGTGAATTGGTGCTGCCCATGAGAGTCAGGGCCGCTATCACTGTTAGGATTTGCCCCCAGTCTGTCGGAGTCAGCTTAGCAGGTTGCATTCTGTGTTTTAGAACATAACGTTCCTGATCCCTGGTTTCTATAACAACATGGAAAGAAGCAATGACTGTTCCTTGCCATTACCTCCTCTTGACGACTCTGTGGGGACAGAGAGTGAGTGCTTCTTTGAAGATGTTACTGCCTGCCATACAACTGGTTCTAGCTGCTATAACAAAGGTAAAGCAAAGAGAAGAGATTTTGCTACAGAAACGGGATGTGCTTTGTAAAAGCAGTTGTTAAATGGGATTTCCACTGTAACCTAAAGTGAACAGAATTGTTCATGTAAGGTTGTGCTCCTTTCTGTTGCTAAGATGAAACTGATTATCCAAGTCAGAAATTACACTGTTAATAGAGAACGCTTTGTACTTGCTGAACACTTCTTTCCCTTTCTCCCCTGCTAGGATCTTCAAATATCTTGAGATTTGTAGAATTTAGCTTTTGTGACAACATTGCAATAGATGTGCAGATACTTAGGACTAATATTTTAAAGAAAATTCTGACGATCTTGCTTGGCTCTTGTATTGGCTCATGTTGCTGGCTAATATTCAGTGTTGTGTTGCTGTGTTGTTTCAATTAGGAGGCATCGCATGCTCTGGTGCAGCTTGTTGTATTTACAAAGAAATTATCAAAATTCTATTTCTCTGAACACAGTAGGAATAAACAGAAGCAAGGAAGCTCCATGTCTCCAAATCTGGTCTTCCAGCTAACTCTGCCCAAAACAGAGAACACCAGAAAGTGCATACTTTCATCTGTATCACAAGATGTCTGTTAAAAAATCATAGGAGACAGAAAAACATTTTCCTGTTTGCATTTTTATTTTCCTTTGCTTAGAAATGCACAGCTGCATCAGAACCAATGCACAGCTGCTACTGGATAAAAGGAGAGTTAGTAGACTGTGCAATTTCTTAAGTAATTTTTTTTTGTGGAGTGGTGCCTCTAATCTAGAAGTAATTCAGCTCTTCGTTGAGGAAACAATTTTTGCACTCAGCCTTTACTAAATGGAGTGATTGTTCTAGTTTCTAATCTAGATTTGTTCACTTGTTACCTTCTTTTGCAGCATCAACACCTGATTCATCTTGCAAGCTCGTGTTCTTCCCTTTTGATCTTTGTTCGCTCACTTGCTCAGGAAGTTCTTATCTTACTCTTTGTCTTAACCATGTTTGGACTATACACTCTTTCTTTTTCATCCTGCAGTTTCAGTGAGTTATAAAACTTTCCATTTTAAGTGTCTGGGGTGGGGAGCATATGTGTATTTGGGGCTGTTTGTATGAAAGCCTTATTTCCAGTCTCTGTATAGTTATTTGCCTTCTTAGGTCTCTGAATTTCAAGCCAAGTAGCTAATCCAGAAGGTTAATACCTGTTCAAAAGCTTTGATAGGAAAGTAAATTTTAGCAGCCCTGAAATATTTAGATTGCTGCGTTGAATTTTTCAAGCCAAAGTAGAGTGGAGTGCTTGTATTTGGACTACTTTGCCTTAATCAAGTCTTTCATACTCATACAAGACAGACCAGTGCAGTTCCTAGGTTGTTTTTAATCACTATCAACACTGAAGGATAAACATAAAAGGTTAAATTGGTGTGGTCTTATTTTTTGTTTGGTACAGGCAGCAGCTTTGTGGCTGCATCTTTAGCCAGTCCTCTGTCAAGAGATGAAGAGAAGAAATTAGAAAGAAGTCACAAAGAAGACAGATTACTTCATGGTGAGACTAAGCAAAAGAATGGGAGTGGTTTCGCATCTACTCCCTCATCTCCTGAAGTGGCATCCATGTCCTCTGATAGGTAGGCCTTCTATGAACCACAACCTCACTTTGAAAAATGAAAACCTGTGGTGGCAATCACAAAGAAAAAATGTTTTTCACCTCTGATATTTGTGGAAGGCGTAACAAGAGCCTCCTGCACCCATCTCTCTTTAGGATCTGAGTGCTATTTGCAGGACTGATTGAGCTTTGCCTACCTTAGATTTTTGTTGAGATCCATACAACTTTGAGTTATGGGTGTTTCATCTCTAATGGGTACCAAATGTTTCACCCAGGCTGGGGAAGTTAATTAGGCCCTATCTTAATAAATAAGAAATGGTGAATGTTTATTTCCTTCCTTGGTATCCACTAGCCAGGTTACCTGGAATGGAGGTCAGTGTGACCATCGTTAAGACAGCTTATTCTGTTAGTAGAGTCCTGCATCTTTCTTTCTTTTTTTTTTTTTCTGTAACAAAATTAGAAATTCTGCACAAGAACCTATATGATGCGCACATTTTAGCTTAAGTAAAACTTTAAACATTCCACACTAACGATTCCAACTCTCAAAATGTTTGCTACCTTTTTTAATGTAGAGACTACTACAGCACAGTTCTTGTCATTTTCTAAACAGACTCATAGTCTGTTTTTCCTTTATATATCTGTATCGTACTTGGATTGTAGCTGCTTTACTACATGGACTATTTTTCTATTCTGCATTTTTACTGATAGAAATGTTCATAAAATACTTTGTGTTGTGGGCTTCAATTAACTGTAGTTAAAACAATAGCTGGAAGCATAACAGAGATCTTCTGTTCTCAGGACTGGAAGTGTTCTGCCACGTGTATTGGCTTTTTATTGTGGTAAATGGTCTATGAAATCTAGTTAGAAATTAAGCTAGAGAAGGAAATAATCCATAAGGAAAGACTGCCATTCAAGTGTACCTGATCTCTGGTGAAGATGGAATTTGTTACGATTGTGGGTGCTTGCTGCCTTTTTCTTTTAAAATAATAAAATGATTGGGGCATGTTTTAAATAATGAACATAGTAACAGAAGAATGAGTAGGATACAGGTGACTTTTCTCATTCTTTTGTCATCAGGGTATCACTAATAACTTTGAATCCTTGCAGTGAAGACAGCATTGTCGCTGACAGTCCGTCAGCCCGCTGTGAAGAGCCTTCTCCTGAAACCTGGCCTGACAGAATCAGAGCAGTGGAACAATGCAGAGTGGTGGAAAAAGCAGGATTGTATAATTCTCAGAAAATATGCCATTCAAGGGTCTCTCCCACGTCATCTGCTTCAGAACAGTTGGATTCAGGTCAGAACACAAAGACTCCAGTAAGAAGCAGCCACAGTGCAGCATCCGGTACCTCTGAGACTGGAAATGCTGGTGAGAGTGGTATTTTGCCTAGTCCATTACAAGTTGATCATCAGGACCTAAAGGAATTAAATTGTCAGCAGGTCTCTAGGTTACCATACGCAATGCTGGAGGATCAGCACTCCACCGATGCTCAGGGACAATCTTCCTCAGCAAATGTCAGCTCACCTACTGCTTCTTACAGCCCAGAAGATGAGCTAGATACTGCATCCCATGGCATGGACAAGCCTTCCAGTTTTGCGTGCAACTCATCCAAAATACCAAAAATAAATGAGCTTTGGTCTGGGACAACACCAGACTTTCAAAGCCATGGGGCTAGGGGACAGTTGTCAAAAACAAGCTTGATATGTGATGCAAAACTTTCTAATGTTGATCATGCTGTCATTGAAAGCTGCCTGCTAAATGATGCTTCGTCATTTTCCTTTGCAAATGGAAGAAATAGTATCCATGATGTTCACTCAGGAAATGAAATGGGTTGCGCTGCTTCTGCATTGGGAGTTGCCACAAAACACAAAGATGTTAAAGAATCAGATGCTGAGCTGAGCTGTATTCACTCTGGTCTTGAGGAGCTAGATCTGAATATTGGTGTCAAGGAGAACTCAGCCAATTGTTTAGGTGCTACTGCAGATCCTGGGGTGTCTTCCTCTAATGCATTGGGCTCAGCAGTAGGCAATATGCTAACTCAGAACAGCGCTTTTTCAGCTGGGCAAGAAAAGCAGCTATTGAATGGTGTTGCTGTAGAAGGTGGTTCTGGGTGGCTGGCCTACCTACAACATTTGGAAAACTCTGAAGGATCATCTGAAGTATTTCTTGATAAATCTGAAACTTTTGTGGAGACTGTGGGGGATAACATCAACAGAAACCCACTGAAAAGTGAAGGAAATCCTGAAGAAGACTGTCTATTGGATGGGCAGGAAAATACAGAGATAAAAGTAACATCTACTCCTGTGAAACAAGACGGAAGACTGAATCCAGCACCTCCTCTGAATGCAGAGATTCTGGAAGGCAGTTACACTGGGAATTGCTGTCACAGAGATGGTTCACAGTTAAGTAAGTTAAACCTATTTCCCCCCTCCCCAGAACTCTTACTGGGGTGCTGTTCTTCACCTGTGTTTTTGCAGAAGGCAGGTAGTTCTGGGTTAGAGGCTCACAGTGGAGAAAGAAGGAAGGAAGAAAGCTCTAGCATCTAGAAGGAAAACCAGTATTTAATTCTATGCAAAGGGCATTGGAACAGTAGGTGGTAAAAATGTAAAGTTACTAAGAAATTAATGCAGATTGAATAGTCAGAAATATTCTTAAAACACAACTAAAAGATTTGAAACTGATAACTGTTCCTGAACAGCAAATCCAAACTCCATTGTAAAACTTGCATTTAAATTGTAAAACTGGATGTTTCGTTCACTCCTTCAAGCTGGACTCTGTAGCTATTTGTATAAAATCCCAGGTTTTGTGCCATTTTGAATAATAATGTGAAATGTCCTAGTTGTACACTGACTAAGATTTCTGCCAAGGGGGGAGATGGGACACTGTGGCAGTAACCTCCAGGTATCTTTAGAAGAGCTGTGCTTCTGTCAGCCACCCTCAGATGAATCTTTCCAATGTAGGTGTTCCCCCAAGAAGTAATGAAGAAACTGCAGGAACTCTCTTCAAGAACTCAGGGTTTCATCCTAAGCTAACTGTGGTTTCATTAGACTAATGCTTGATTCCACCATTTTAACTTCCTCACCTGTTTCCACAGGTATACTCTTTGAAGTAAAACATGTAGAACTGCAGGAGCCTGCCACGCTTTTCTGTGTCTGGGTGGTGAAAGACCTTCTACAGAGCCAGAAAGAAGCAGCAGCAAAGACTCAGCTTTTGCTCTCCAGCCTAGCAAGCTCTACCCAGTCCACTGCAGATCTTTCAACGCACAGCCTTGGAGAAGTAAGAAACTCCACTGTTATATAATGTTGAACTGAAGCTAAAGCTGAGAAGTTTCTCCACTTACAACGTGCCATGAGGCTGGGGCAGGGGGTATTGCTGTTTCCTGGTTTTCCTATCTCTGTATCAAAAGAAGTATTTCATTGCTCTAAAACCAACAAGTGACTATTGTAACATTTCTGGTAGTGTGTGTTTGGCTTAGTGTTATTAGCTTTCCCAGGTTTACTATTCAAGTTAACTTGAGTAGTAAAAGCACCTGATTTCAAATTTGTTCTTAGGCTGGTGTAAGTATATCTACAGTGGAGGTTTATACCAGTGTGGTAAAGCTATTTTTTAAACGACTGTAGTCACACTGGCATCGATGCCATGGCATTATTAAGAAAGGAAATACTGAGCTGAAAGCTTTCATTGACTGACTTGTGTCAGCAAGAGGAAACTGCATTTTGTTTAGCTCCCTCTGGAGATGTTGCGATCTGCATGGTGTACAGAAAGCTAACGCCACATAGCTGAACAGTAGGCGTGCATCAGTGCAGTGTATCCTGAAAGCACAATGGCTCAGGCCTGCTTTTTAGTAGTAGTGGGATGTAAAGCTGACAGTACTCTGACCAGGGCCATAGCAGAAAACAGTATCTTTGATCACTTGACATAGGTAATTATAGATCCCTGGAATAAATATATGCATTCATTAAGTGTTTACATAGCTGGATTTTATGATTATTTTATTTAGACATCATATGTATAGTGCTGATAGATCCAAACTATGTGCAGCTCCCAGGAGCTGAGTGTTTATTGAAATGTAAAGTGCACAGAGAATTTTGTACAAGTTTCTCAAGTGCATATTCTTTTTTTTAATTTACCTTTCACTGCATTAAGCAGTATCAACAGCTGCTGAGAGCAGACTGCTGAATTAACTTGTTGTGTAAGATGATGGTTACATCAACATACAGTTCTTGCTATTAAAAACAAAAATGCTCCTTTTAGCAGATTTTGTAGAAGTGTAGTTTCTTTTCAGTATTTCCTTTACCTTTCATTTTCTTGCTAACTTTTTTTTTTTTTTCAATCTGTGCCTAGGCCATCAGATCAACTTCCCTGTTTGAGAATTCCCGAAGAGCTGAAGAGCTTGAAAGATTGAGGGCGTGTGAGGGAGAATATGCAAAAAAATACGACACTCTCAGTCTTATAGGCAAAGGATCTTTTGGCTTTGTCTGGACTGCCAGGGACAAGAAGGATCACCAGGAGGTTAAATATTTCTTTCACGTATCATTGCAGTAAATATTCTAGGATCAAAACTGAAAGGCTAGAGCGTCCGTATAAAGTCAATACTATACCATTAAAAGATGCTCTTTGATAGGTCAGGGCTTTCCTTCGTTTTTGATGGGAATCGGAGATCACTGACCTTATGGAAACAGGACAGCAACATGTTTGCATTGATATAAGGTGTAAACTGTTACCTAAGGCAGCAGGCACAGAATGAGACTATGTAGCTATGTTAACCTGTTGAAAGAAGTATACTTTAGGATTAAGAGAACTACAGACCTTAATCTAAGGTTGCTAAAGTGAATGGCACGCTCCAAAGTTTATCGTGCCACAACTCAGGAACGTGGTTTCTTCACTGTGGCATACATATATTGAGGTTATAGGACCCTCTTTACCAGAAGTGTTTTGGGTAAATTTGATTTTATCAGTAGTAAAAGGAAAAAGAACAATAAATACCTTCCATTTCTGCAGATCATTTGGTGTCTAGGAGTAAATTAGTTTAAAGATGTTTATAGATGTTATAAGCAAAGCAATGTATATCAGATTACTTCTGTCCTTTGAGCTATATGATTCACAAACATTTTTCTTGTAAATTGACTTGCCAAACACCTAAAGCCCTGCTCTTGTAGGCAATGCTGAAATGCTTTGTCTGCTTAGGTTGTTGTGAAGTTCATCTGGAAGGAGAGAGTGCTTGAAGACTGCTGGGTAGATGATCCTGACGTGGGGAGAGTTACTCAAGAAATCTCAATCCTGTTGAAGCTGCAGCACCCCAGTATCATTAAGGTACAGTAACTCAGAGTAAATGCTGAACTGGATCACATGTCTACTTTGAACCCTTGGAGCCTTGTGCCTCTTCTACAGGAGTGAGGAAGTGCTGTCTGATAAAGATACCTTTCCGGAAAGAACAATCGTGCTTTATTTGGGAGGGTTTGTCACTTGCTGTTATACGCTTGTGCCACAAACAATTTATGTAAGCACAGATCCAGAGGTGTGCATCTAGCAGAAAGAAAGTCTGTACATTATTTCTGGATGCATATCTTGGCAGTGGACATACGACATCACAACTGAACGTGTACTAGTTTGGTAAATAATTTGGATACGTCTTGATTCCTGTTGTTTGTTGTTTTTTGTTTCTTTGTTTTCTGGAAGAGAATTGCTCTAGATTTTTAGTTCTGCTCTGTTTTCAAGAAGTATTTGTACTCAGCAAAGACTTCAAAGGTTATAGTGTACTTTGATTAAATCTCCAAGGGGAAAGTAGCGTTTGTTTAATTCATATAAATAATAATAATAAAACGAATTTGAGGATGAAGTACGTGATAAAAAAAATAGTCTGTTATTTATAGGTGCTGGATGTGTTGGAAAATGAACACTTCTTCCAGCTGGTGATGGAGAAGCACGGATCTGGTCTGGATCTCTTTACATTCATTGATAATCAGCCTGATTTGGATGAGCCATTAGCAAGCTATCTATTCAGGCAGGTGAGCACTGGGAACATACAATTGCTACATGCTGGTAAAATGTGGTTAGTGTAAGATCCGGGATGCTATTTCTCTGGGAAGGACTGGCTAATCAGTAGGCATGGCTATATTCCCCCAGTCATTCTCACTACTGGCAGAGCTTTTCTACCTTATTCTGCAGGGCTGATGTCTCGCTAACAGAAATGCTACCCACCCACAGAAACCTTTTCAAGGATTAGGTAGAAATGTGTCACAAGTGTTTACAAGAAATGTGTCACAAAGTAATGGACCTTACTTCCTATTAGGGCTTCCTACAGAGAGCACTCACCTCTTGGCTGTGGCTGTAGCAGCATTCAAGCCCACTCGTGTGGCAGCTGCTCCTCTGGGGGAGGAGAAAGGTGCCCAGAAGTTGCCCCAAGCCTCACTAAAATCTGTGCTCTCACTTAGATCAGTGCTTGTTTTAGATTGCTGATAAGCCTCTTCCCTAAGCCAGCCTTGAGTTTGTGGGGATGCTTTGTTACTTCAGCCCTGTACAGTATTTCTCTGCAGAGGGAGCTTTGTGTTATAAATAGACGCTTTTCTCCCTTAACTATCTGCTTTTCTTGCTCAGATATATTGTGGTAGGGATCGAGATTGTCTCCAAGGTGATATAATTCTGATGCTGTTCTTAATTATAGCACTGTAGCATGAATCGTGCAGCAAGAAAAATGGAGTGAGTATATTATTTATACCAAACTTCACTCTTAAGTGCTTTGTCATCCTGCAGCATTGGAGGCACGCAGTAACATCCTTTTGGAGGAATCAAAGGGCCATCCAGATGAAGCTGGGATAAAAATAAAGTAACCTGCAGCATTGTAACAATAAGCTCTGATGCTTCTAACCAAAGCACACCACGCCATCTTCCTGCACATCTGTGAGAGGAAAGCAAGCAATTGCTTTTCTAATTCTCTCTGTTGAGAGCATTGTAATACCCGCTGCAGCAATGCAGGCAGGCATTCCTGAATTTGTGTGCAGTTACCAAAATTGGGATCTGCATCTTGTTAATACAGTGTCAAAGCAACTTAAATTGTGGTTATTCTAACTCCCTGGTGCCAAGTGTGTTATCCAGGACATCTTTGAATTAACACCTCGTTCTCCCCTCCTCTTTCAGATTGTGTCAGCTGTTGGGTATCTCCACTGTAGGAACATCCTTCACAGAGATATCAAGGATGAAAACATTGTCATTGCTGAAGATTTCACAGTTAAATTAGTGGACTTTGGTTCGGCTGCCTACCTGGAACCCGGCAAGCTGTTCTACACCTTCTGTGGGACAATTGAATACTGCTCACCAGAAGTGCTGTCCGGCCAAGCGTACGTCACCCTATAAAAATCACTTTTGTGTCCATCACACCAGAAAATGTGTGTGCAAGCTGCTTTGCCATTGATGCACTGCTACAGTACCTCACCACAGAAAGCTGACGTGAGATTTAGGGCACTGCAGTGAGGGAAATTGTTTTCAAAGGCTTCAATACATACAAAGCTGTTTCTGACTAAACCCGTCGACAGGCTTTCTTATTCTGGTCAGATGTTTGCAAGCCCTAATGCTGATGTCTGTCCTACTGCAGAGAGCTGTTCAAGACCAAGCCTACAGCTGTCATCTCCAGCCTGGTATACGTGTCTGCATGCTCTGTGTTGTGACTTGAATGTGTCCTTTTTCCTTAGTCTCTTATAATACATATGTCAATTTGCTAACCTCTTCCTACCTGTCTCTCTGCTAAAAATTACTCTTGTAGAGAGGTTTTATAAGCAAACATTCGTGTATAGCATCTGTCCCTTGCCATGTCAGCCTTTTTTGTACTTCCCTCACTTTCATTTTCTGTTCCCCTCTTTCTACTTCTGTGTATCGATTTTTGCAGTTTGATCATGGTTCATCTCCCCCTTCATTTTTGTGCCCCTCTGGACTTGAGGATTCTTCCCTTACAGCTTGTCTTGCTGCTGTCTTGGGTGTGCTGCCCAAATCCTAGCTGTCCTTTCCCTGCTCTCTCCTTCTGTGAATGCTCTTTACCTGCAGGCTGACAGTCTCACTCCCACTCCCAGAGGGAAGCCATCCCAGGGAGGTAAATGTTAACTGTACCTGCGAGTACCTTACCTTGCTCTTTGTTTTTCACAGTTTTGTTTTTTTTTTTTCACAGAAAAGTTGTTTTTCACAACTTTTTTAATGCATCCTTCAGGCAGCCTCCCTTAATGAGTGGCAGAAAGCCATGCAAGGAGGGAAGGAAATTCCTGCTGGGAACTAGGCAGGAGATCAGTTCTGCCACATTGCCCTGGGAATTCAGCCTGTTGCTTTGAGGAGAAACTGTCCCTTCTTCTCAGTTGGAATCTAGATAATATTTATTTCAGAATAATTTTTGGCTTGGAAATGGTTTGGAGGGGGCAAAGGGGATTCCAATTAAGTGTCTGATTTTCTGTTTAAAGATTTAATTGATGGTTTGGGCTTATGATAAAGAAGGAGGAGACTTAAGTTCTGTTGTCACCAGCTTACTTGTGTAAGAAGTCTCAGTGCCTATTATACATATTCATCAACAGAAATTGGTTGGCAGTTCTTTAGTTATTTTTCTTTCACGGAGAAGAAGATTTTTTTTCTCAAAAAATGAGAATTCTCACAAACTTCCTCTGTTAAGACAAAAATTGGAAATGAGGGCTATCAACCAGCTTTTTTTTGTTTTCCCTTACCTTCCTTAGCATACAACTATGTATTTGCAGTCTGAGTTTATGCAAGCTTGCGTATCTCTGCACAGGTATCACGGCCCTGAGTTGGAGATGTGGTCACTTGGTGTCACCCTTTATACCCTAATATTTGGAGAGAATCCCTTCTGTGAGCTGGAGGAGGCCATGGCAGCTGTCCTGAATCCTCCTCGGCTTGTGTCAAAAGGTAATTTTTTCCAATTTACTTTTCTGAATGAGCAGATCTCTCAGGAAAGTATGAGCAGTACTTATTCCCCAGGAAGAAGGGAAAAACTGGAAAAATAGTGCCAAATGTTCTCTGTAATGATTTAAGAAGCTGTTCACTGAAGCAGAGGTATCCTTTTCAGATCAGTTCTGCAGTTCTTTATGCCTACGTTGCAGCTATCTACCGTGTGATTTATTAGTTTCAAATTCCAGTCCTCCCACTTAAGATGATGATTCAAGCTATTGGCTTGTCAAACTTCAGTGAGGTTTATACCTGAGAAAACTGGAACAATGCTTGGTGGGAGGGTTGGCTCTAGTAGATAAGTTTAAGATCATTAATGGCACTCATTAATGGCACTGCAGATCCAATGCAAGTTTTATCTCACTTGAACTAATCACCAACCAATAACGTGTCGCTTTGGAGATGTTTGATAATCTGTTAATTTATAATTTCTGAATGAATTGTATGGCTTGCCCTTACAGGAAAAATACATCGAATTTGCTTTCATTTTGAGCTGTAGAAAACTAGTTGCATGTCTGTCTATCAGTCTCCTTCAAGTTCTCTGTGGTCCTGGGAGCACTGTGGTTATAAGGCTTCAGCAGTGATGCAATTGAAGGGTAAATTCTTGAAGCTTTCCCTGAACCCTGAGTGCACCTTTAATCACAGATGAAACATGGGATGGCTGCAGGACAAGACTGGGCTTGGAAACAGGGTTGGCTCTGTAACATGTCTCTACGTCTGTCCTCCTCAGTGCCACCTCTCGTGGTTTCTTGTTTTCACAACCCGGAAATCTCAGATCATTCTCAGAGCCGAGCTCATGTAAGTAGTTGTGAATGAAACTGAGGCAGCAGGATGGTACAAGGGATTAACAGGGAGGATTTGTAACTGAGATCTGCATTCTTTGAATACAAATCATATTGCATTCTCAGAATACCTAAAATATTGACTGAACTGTTTGTCTCACTGCTGCCTCTCCCCAGATCTCATGAATCTGATCGCTGGGCTTTTGCATCCTGTTCCGGAGCAGCGCATGACTCTAGCTGTGTTAGTAGAGGATCCTTGGCTGAAGCAGCCTGTCAACCTGGGTAATTATACCTGGGAAGAGGTATACTTCTCTGCTGAGGCAGGTAAGATGTTGTTTTGAAGGCTTTTTCTCCCACTGGGGGCCTACTGAGCAGGCAGGGAGGATTTCTAGGAAAAGGCTTGGCTGTGGTTAGTCGGATACTTCTTGCTAGAAGACCGTCTTATATCCAAGTAAGCTTACTTTGAACTTAGGCCTGTTGACCAGTGGAACCTGTGGTTTGTTCTTCACTGTTTCTCTCTAGAAAGCAGTCGATTGAGAAATGGTTCTGGCGAGTGCGTGCAAGGAGACAGACTTCCAGCTCCTTGCTTGGAGTGTGAGCCGTGCTTGAATGCGTCCAACTGTGTGTGTGCAGATCCCCACTGGGAAGGAGCAGCGGCTGCGGAGTGCCACAGCTTGGGCCTGGAGCATTGCTGCAGTCTGTCTCTGCAGAAGGCCCTGCCTGTGGAACGGTAGCTCCCTTGCTGCAGTGCATATGCTGTCACTCAGGAGGCAATGGGAATTAATTTTAAGCACTTCTTGGAGAAAGATGATCCCTCACATAAAAATTGAACTTCTTGAGAAATCCTGAGAGCAATAGCTGGGATTTGCTATGAGAGAGGCTTGTGCCATGAACCACCTGTAGTCTGATGGAGCAGTCCTTGACATCCAGGTAATTTTTCTTGTGCAGACTGTGGAAGGCAGGAGCTGTTGATCTTTCCCCAGTCCCTTCTGTTCTTCACCAGAAGTGGTTAGATGCACACAAAGCACACTTGCTGCAAATACTTGCGTTTACATTGGCAAATTACTCAGCAGTGAGTTCTGATCACCTGTTACACTGACTTTTGATGTACACCACAGTCCAAGATCTGGCCTTGGTTTTGCTTTTTGCCTCACTGAGGAGCTGTCAGCACTCTGCTGGAACAGAGACATCCTGAAAGCATCTTGCACAGTCAGTGGGGAATTTGATGTCAAGCCCAGGCAGTGCTGAGGCTGTTGGAAAGGAGCATTTCTGCAGGGGTACAGAGCTGCTAACAGGCAGAAGTGCTTGCCCTGGGGCTGTTACTGCTGCTGTGAGGGGAGTGCTGAGGCAAGAAAAGCTTCTAGTTAATAAATGTTTGTACATAGGCTGGGCTTTAAAGCAGTAAGAGAAAGATGTTGCTTGTTTTGTTTATATCTCAGAATATATTTTTATTGGCTATTTTTACTTTTTCTATGTAGTTTCACTTTCTGAATAATGAATGAATAAACAGCCTAGTTTTGTTGGTTGATTGCCATCTGGGTGTTGTTTGGGGTTTGCTCTGCTTGGACGGTCACAAGTCCATGGGGCCAGATGGGATCCACCCGAGGGTGCTGAGGGAGTTGGCGGATGGCTGGGCTGCTTTCCATGGTCTGTCAGTGGTCAGGTTGAAATGAGGAGACATTTCTGCTCAGAAAGAGCAGCCAGGCACTGGGACAGGCTGACCAGGGAGGTGGTGGAGTCCCCGTCCCTGGGGGTGCTCAAGGAGAGCTTGGACGTGGTGCTTGGGGACAGGGTTCAGTGGTGACAGTGGCGGTGGGGTGCTCCTGGAGGGCTCCCAACCCTGCTCCTTGTAACCGAAGGCGCCACAACCCCCCGGGCCCGGCCCCGCGGCTCCTCCTCTCCCGGCCGTGCGGCTGCGCGGGGCCGCGGCTCCTCCCGGGCCATGGCGGGGCGGTTGCTGCGTGCGGCCGGCGGGGCCCGGGCCCTGCTCTCCACCTCCGTGCCCGGCCCGTGCCCGCGCCGCGGCTGCGCCTCGGGGGAGGAGGCGGCGGCGGCGGGGCCGGAGAGGGAGGCGGAGGCTCTGCTGCTGGCCATGGGCTTCAGCCAGGCGCAGGCCCGGCGGCTCCGCGAGCTGCAGCCCCGCTTGGGCCCGCGGAGGGCGGCGGCGGCGCTGGAGCAGCTGCTGCTGCTGGGGCTGGGCGCTGAGGCGGCGCTGGGGCTGCTGGAGCGGAGCCCGGAGCTGCTGCGGGCGGCCGAGGGGCGGCTGAAGGAGCGCGCCGAGTACCTGAGGCGCCTGGGGCTCGGCGGAGGTAGCGGGGGCAAAAGGGGGCAGAAAGGGGTAAAAGGGGGGCTCGGCTCGACGCCCGCTTCAGCCCGGTACCCGCAGGGCACCTGCAGCGGGCGGCCGGGCGCTGCCCGCAGGTCTTCACCTTGCCCCGGCGGAGGATGGAGGCGGCGGTGCGGGTGCTGCGGGAGAAATGCCTCTTCACGGCCGAGCAGCTGACGGAGGTGCTGCAGAGCTGCCCCGGGGTGCTGCTGGAGGAGCCCGGCAGCCTCCAGTACCACTTCCAGGTGAGGGGGTCAAGGTGGGGGCTGTGGGCACAGCACGGCACCGGGGCCGTGTGTTGAAGCCCCTCGTCCCGCTCGCAGTACGCGTACTTCAGGATGGGCGTCCGCCAGAAGGAGATGGTCAAGGCGCGTCTCTTCCGAACGCCCTTCGCTGAGCTGAGGACCCGGCACATCTTCCTGGAGCGCCGCGGCCTCTACCACACCCCCGTCAAGGGCCAGACCCAAAGCAACAACCCCAAACTGAAGGAGGTCCTTCACCTCCCCGAAAAAGACTTCGTGGTCAACCTGGCCCGCGCCACCCTGGAGGAGTACGAGGTCTTCAAGAAGCTGCTGGCTCGAGAGGAGGAAGAGGAGATGAAGGAAGAGGAAGAGGAGGAAGAAGAAGAGGATGAGGACAGGGATACAGAGTATATAGACGGAGATAAGGGCTGGGATGACGGTAGAAGAGTGTGACCGTGAGTATGGGGGGCTCCCTGGGGTCTCCCAGCCCCACCACCTGCAGCACAGGTGTGAGGCACAGCGGCTGTGGGATCCTGCCAGGCTCTGCGTGCAAGGCAGCAGTAAATCCCATATATCGCAACGCAACGCTGACCCTTTGTCCTCCTCATTGACCAGCTGCTTTAGAAAATATCCAGTTTCTATCAAGTGTTTTTATTAAAAACAAAACCAAACCAAAATAACTAATTTATTTCAAAGAGAAGGTTAAATCCTTTTGGCTGTTACATACTGTGCTGGATGGGGGGAGGCTGCGCTTTGTATCACTGCAGGGAGGATCTTTGGGCTGCCCCCTTCGCAGCTGGTGGCAGGGGAGCAAACACTCTGCCCATAGCCCCAGAGCGAAGAGAAGGCTCCGGCCCCACATCCTTGGGGCTGGCACAGGCTGCTCTGGTGTTCTCACTTGCAGGTAAGAGGCAGCTTTTCCTCCCACACCAGGGATGTCCGGGACTCCTGCGCTTGCCCCACCACATCCCAGGAGCACAGATCCAGGGAGCAGCATCAGGCAGCCTCAGCAAAAAAAAATTAGGGTGCTCTCTCTCTCTCTGTGAATCTGATTCTCTGGGGGCAGAAGAGCCAGCCCCAGTGCTGGTGGAAGCCTCACCCTGCCCCCCTGCTCACGGCCTCACAGGGCATTGTCCAGCACTGGGCTGCTGCACGGAGGCAGCGTGCAGGAGGGAAGAGGACGCTGCCGGCAGCGCTGAAGCTCCTGAGCTGGTTCTGCACTGGAACACCCTCAAGGCTACGCGTGGTCCAACAGCAGAGGTGCCTGTGATGCTCCCTGGGGGGCTGCCCCACTGGGACACCCCTTCTGCTGCTCGGGAAATAACACTCTATACCATAGCTACGATATATCTCTGGTATGTATTAATTTATAATATACACTGTGTACGTTAATACACAAATCTATGTTTAACTAGCGTTGTCATACAAACACACACAAAAAAAAACTAGGAATGTTTCTAAGCTAAACTTTTCCTTGCCTGCTCTGTGGCAGCCAGCAGGGCGGCCGCTGCAGGGCCGCTAACGGCGCCGTGGTGGCAGCGGCACCGCAGGGCGATGCGGGGACAGCCAGGCTGCTGCTGTGCCCTGCACCACGTAGCACCAGAACGAGCGTGGTGGCACACCCTGGCTGACGATCTTAGCTCTACAGATTGCTTTTTAGTAACTTCTAGGTGCTCTATGACTTTCTGAGCTGGGAATTTGGTTAAAACCGTGGCTCGTTTACAAAGCAAAACAAAAAAAATAAAAAAATGAAGGCAGGGGAAGCTGCCTTAACTCTCCCCTCTCCCCCAGCTACAGTACGGGGCTGTGCCTCCACTGCCTGCTCCTGCCTCGCTGCTCGGGGCAGTGGCTCACAATTTTTAACTCATAGGGAACACGTAGGGAAGACCTCCCCACCCAGCCACGGGCCAGGTTTCAGGTGATAGCTAAGGCCTTCTGGTGTGCAGTAAACTGGTTTCTTTGGGGGTTATACGTAACGCAGCACCCTGGGTTACGAAAGCAGGGCGGTGCGGGTGCTGGCGGAAGGGAACTGGGCTCGCAGAGCCGGGAGCTCAGGGCTGGGGGGGCCGAGTGGGGCCAGGCCCCCTGGGGGCAGGCAGCTGGCTGCTGCAGCACCCCGCTCGGCTCCTTGGGGCAGGGGGGCACCTGCAGCAAGGCAAGGCAGGGCGAAGGCACTGCTGGTCCGGCAGGGAGAAGGGGGCGCCGCTCGGGTGCTGATCTGGCTGCGTGTCCCTAACGGGCTGGAGGAGAGGGAGGGGCTGACGCCAGGCAGGAAGGGTCCCCCCCCTGCTGCGTTCAACCCAGTGAGCGGATCTGATCTTCCTGGTGTTTCAAAAGCCCTTAGGTGTGGAAAGACGAAGCTCCTACTGCTTTGAACCCTGCGGAGGAGCAGGAGGAGAATGAGCTGGGGTGTGGAGCCCCCCCCCAAATGCCCAGCGGCTGCCTCTTCCCGTCCCGGATGCCTGTCTTGGGCTGGGAGAAGGGGACCTGCCCCCTGGGGGGCTTCAGCCTGTGCCTGGAGCAGACACTTACTCTATGGCTTCTTCAGTGTGTGACTGTCGCTTTGTTTTCTGAAAGAGAAGGAGCGAAAGCACCATCAGTCCTGCAACACCTTGGTCCTTGCTCCCACTCACCCAAACCCTCGGGAGCAGCCCCGGGAAGCGAGCCTGGGCCTCGCGTGCTGTTCCACACCCCCTCCCTGCCCAGCCTGGGGTAAGCCAGAGGCCCCAGGTTTCTGCCCCCCCAGGCAAAGGGAAAGAAGCACGCTTCTGCTGGCTCTACCTGCTGCTTGGCTTCTTGGAACCGGTGCTCTCGCAGCTCTCCTTGTAGCAGACATCCTGGTGTACCTTGTAGACTCTCTTGTACCTGCACACACAGCAGAGAGGAGGCTTGTAGGGATTCACAGGGACAAAGCCGTGTCTGTAAGTGCTGGGGGGGTGCTCCCCCGTTTTCTAGATACAAGCATGGCTGAGCCTGCCCTGCCTGGACACACAGCTGGGCTGCTGCGCCCATGCTGCAGGCAGGCTGGGGGGGCACAGCAGAGCCCCCTCATCCCTCAACCCCTCTGGGGACAGAAGTGGCCCTGAGCTGGGCTGGCAGGCAGGGCTGGCACCGTGTCGCGCCCTGCCCTGATCCAGAGGTTGCCTCGCTGGCGCTGGGCACCCGGCAGCAGCTGGCCAGGGCACGGGGCAGCCTCCTGCTCACTCTCCCTTCCCCGGAGCCGCACTGCGGGGCCGGCCCCAGCTCTTGGTGCGAGGGGAAGGGGGAGCACAACCCGCGGGCAGTACTCACAGGTAGTGGCAGGTGCCTCCTTCCCACACGGGGAATGACTTGGTTTCCGAGTACAGCCGCGTGCACGAGTGTGGCACCTTCTTGCAGGCTGCTTGGGGAACAGGAGAGGGGAGCTACCAGCGAGCCCATCTCCAGCCCTGCCTGCCTGCACCCTGGGGGCCAAGGCCCCCCCACTTTCCCTGCTGTGGCCCTGGAGGATCAAGCTCAGCGTGGCTTGGAGCCAACCCGCCAGGAGCCGCAGAGCTCCGGCCCCACAGCACAGCACAATCCCGGCTGGGGGAGGCTCAGCCAGAACCGGGGAGCTGGATACAGACGGGGGGTGCTCGGTGACCTGTGCCCTGCGGGACCCTGCTGCTGGGACAGCCGCCAGCCTCAGCGTGTGCGGCAGCAGCACGGCACTCACCCAGCTCGCAGTGCCTGCCCTTGAAGCCCGGGCTGCAGTCGCAGTGGTAGGACTCGCTCTCGCTCACACAGGTGCCTCCGTTCTTGCAGGGGTTTGCAGAGCAGTTCTGCCCCATGCCTGCAATACAAGCGCTGCCGTCAGCCCCGCTCTCACGCCCATAGGGACAGATTCCCCCTGGCCATGCCCGCCCCAGACTCACTTTTGCTCCGTGCCTCGTGCAGCTGCAGCGCCAGACTGCCCCGGCCGGGCTCCTCGATGTTCTCCAGCTTCACAGGAGCCTCTGGCTCTGGGCAACGAGAGGGTCAACGTGACTTCCAGCCTGGGCCAGACCCCAAGGCAGCCCCTCTGCAGCAGCAGGCAGAGGGGACCCAGCCTGGCAGCAGGGGGCTGGCTGGGTTTGCAGCAGCAGTTTAGCCCTTCCCTGGTGGCACCCTGCGCCCAGCCCACGCTGAATCCCGCATCTCCTCCCACTGCCAACCCAGCCCTGGGTTCCCCAACCCGCTGTGGGCTCCTTGGGCTGGAGAGATGTTAGTCCAGGGAGATGCAACAGGGTCCTGCCCTCCCCTCTGGATCCTTCAGCCCCACAGCAGCCTGCCCCATTGTCACCCTGGCCCGGGGGAGTGGGGGAGGCACAGGAGATAGCACTGGGTGACAGGCGGAGGCCAAAAAGGCAGCAGGGCACTTACGTGTCTTCACGGTGATGGATCTGCTCAGCGCAGTGCCGAACCTGGCGCTGATCCTCCCTCTGCCATCCACCAGCTCGGTGAACCTGGGGAAGGACAGCCATGAGGGTGGGGGGCACGCTGGGGTCCCCAAGGGCCGGAGGCAGCGTGGGTGAAGCACTCGCAGGTGGCGCTGGGCACGGCACAAACACTACGGCAGCTCGGAGGAGCTGCAGCAGCTGCTGGAGCGAGGGGTCACCTGGCTGGGGCGGGCGAGGGGCTGTGCTCAGCCCTGCTGCTGCCTACCTGGGGGCTGGGGAGGGCTCCTCAGCAGTGTCGTGGTCTGCGAGCAAGCGGAGTTCGGGCAGGAAGGCTGGGGGCAGCCTGTTGCGCAGCACCCGGGGGTGGCCAGCCTGGCTCCAGCGCCTCTCCGGAGCCCCATCCCTCTGCACTGCAGGCCACAAAGGGTTAGGCTTAGAGGGAGGCAGTGACCGGAGCGTCAGGCTGGGGGCCACTGGGGCTGTTTGGGGACAGGTGACGCCACCCAGGCAGCAAGTGCTGCTCCCCTCCCCGACAAAGCATTGCTGAGCTGTAACTCCACATCCAAAGGGCTGCAGAGCAAGCCACCGCTGCCTCCCTTTTACAGAGAGGGTTGGTACAGGTAGCAGGAGCCCCCACGGACCACTGCAGCTCGGTGTCCCCCCCCTGCCCAGCAGGCACTCACGGGTGGTGACGTAGAGGTGGATGGGCTCGCTGTGCACCTGCCCCTGCTCCGTGTTCTGCACGGCCGTCACGGAGAGGCGGTAGCGCTGCGCGGGCAGCAGGTCCCGCACGGTGTAGGAGGCGAGCTTGCCGTTGGGCACGTAGCGGCTCTTGACGCTCTGCAGGGTGGTGACGTTGATGATGTACCCCTCCACGGCGCCAGCGGGCGGCTGCTCCCACGTCACGGACACGGAGGTGGGGGTGACGCGCGAGGCGGTGAGGTTGCGAGGGGGGAGAGGCCCTGGAGCAGGAGGAAATAAGCACTGAGTCTCTGAATGGCAGCAGCTTGCTGTCACCTCGAGCCCTTGGGAGCTCACCCCCAGCCCAGCAAAGCCCCCGCCAGCCCTCGTCCCCACTCACTCGTCCAGACGTGGAAGGGAGCCGTGGCCAGGCTCTCCGAGGGATGATCTTCTGTCCCCAGGCCGCTCAGCGTGGTGACGTGGACAATGTAGCGCTCTCCTGGCTGCAGGTCCCTGCAGAGGAGGAAGGCGGGCAGGAGGAGGTGAGCGCGGGGGCTCGGGGGGGCCAGCCGTCCCCGCCGCCCGCCCGCCAGGCTCACAGGAAGGTGTACTTGGCCACGCTGCTGTTCAGCTCCACCGTGCGGTCTTCCAGGTCCCCAGGCTGGCGGATGGAGACACGCACCCTACTGACAGTGGAGTGCTTGAGCCGGTGGAGAGCCCATTGCACCGTGATGGTGCTGGCCGTCACGTTCGTGATCTCAAAGCCTTCCACCGGACGCGGTCCTGGCCGGAGCGAGCAGAGAAGCGGGGAGGGCCATGGTCAGCAGCCGGCCGTGGCAGCGGCTCCGTCCCTTCCTGCACCCCCTGACTGCTGCGCCCCACGCTGCCCATCCACGTCAGCCTTCCTGGCACCACCACGGGCTTGGTGCCAGCACCATGACAGCCCAAGCAGCTCGGCACCTCTTCCCCTGCCACGCTCATCTCAGCACCAGGCAGCCAGGAGCACCCCGGCCTCAACCTTGCATCAGTCGCTCCTCCCCGACAAGCACAGAGCCCCCTGAGCCTGGCACCGCCTGCCCACCACTGCCCCAGCCATGCACACATCAGTGCAGACAAGCCCCCAGGACAGGGCTGCGTGCCCCGGCACACCCCAAACTCTCATGGAAGCTGCCGGAGCTGCCTGACTGCCCTCGGTGCCTGCTCCCACCTCCAGGCTGCCCAAGGCCTGGTGCTGCTGGGAAGCACCCACATGGCTCAGCCCAGCTGGCACGGGAGGACCCCAGCCCCCGGGTGTCCCTTCTCACTAGAGAGCAGCTTTTCCAAGTCCGATCTCTTCCACCCTTTGTTTCCCCCCGATTCCTGCTCCAACCATCCGCAGGCCAGGGATTACGCATGTCACAGAGGACACAGTGTTACCTGCCCATTCCAGAAAGTGGGCTGGACAGGACACAGCACAAACGCTGTCCATGCCCGATGGAGCTGTCACCATGCCCAGCACGCTGCCCTGTGCCCCTGGGGGCAGGCTGGGCCCCAGGGGACAACCAGGTGGCCATCTGCCCACCTGCAGAGCAGCCGAACCCAGACCCCAACACTGTGCCCGTGGAGCAGCCCGCTGAGCAGGACCCAGGGGCCATCCCCGCTGTTGCTGGCTGCTTCCCTACCAGCCCTGGGGTGTTCGATCGCTCCTTCAGGCCCTGCTCTCAGTAGCCTCTGCACAAAGAACAGTCATTCTCTGTGCTGAGTGCCTCTGAACCCAGACTTCAGGGTCTGCGCTGCCTTTTTCAGCCACACCATGGGTGGTGGAGGCTGGGATCAGACCGGAGCAGACCTCCAGGGCATGGGAAGCTGGAGGTGGCAGGAAACCTCCAGGTGCTCCACCAGCTCCGTGGGGAAGGCATATGGCCGTGGGCAGAGCACCGGTGAGAAGCCCCGCAGGCTGGAAACGCTGCCCTGGGCATCAGGGGGGCCCATACTCACAACCGAATTCCCCTGAGGACACTACTCACTAGTGCGCGTGGTGAGCATGACAGGCCTGCTGATATCATTCTTGTTGTTCACGTTGCGTTTGACTGAAAAGACAGAAATATTGTAGGCTCTGCCGGAGGCTAGTGCCCGCAATTGGTGGGCAGAACGACTTCGGTCCACAAAATCTGTCCTGCGGTAAGAGCCGTCGAAGGATACGTACGTCACGGCGTAGCCGTCAATGAGTTGCCTGGCGGCTGCGTCCTCAGGCGGGTGCCAAGAAATCAACACACCAGTGTCCTCCACCCTTTCCACCTTTAATGAGGTTGGTGGCAGCAATTCTTCAGGGTGTGGGCAAAAGCAAAGGGGAGAGGTAATGCCATGAATCTTTAGAGAACAGACCCCAGCAACGAAATGCAGAGCGGCACTGATGGAGGACAGGGTCCCCTCTCTTTCTCTCTCGTTGCAGCTCACAGAAACCCTACAGCTGCTGCTGGCCAGTCGTGCTAGGCACTGTGCACGTGCCGGGGCTGCTCGGCCACCCTGATGGGCTCAGGCAGAGCCAGGGCAAGCAGGCAGTTGGTGCGGCAGAGCTGGGGGCAGAGCATTTGCTGCCATATCCTGGACCACGCGGGGACGCAGTGAACAACCTTCCTCCAGCTTAAAGCCCCGCAGAGATCGCTTAGGCCAGATTAGGGGCCTCGGGGATGCTTTTATTCAGGGCCGGAGGCTTGAATCAGATTTCTTTGCCTCCCCTCCCAAGGGCATCCAAGGAGGATTCAACCCCTGCTGCACTTGCACCACTGGAGCCCAGAGAAATTTGCCCCCAGCGTCCCCGCGTGCCTCGCCCGTGTGCCAACGCCGTCACCTCCAGCAGCCACCCGGCACCTGGCACGACTGAGCCCTGCTGGCATCTGCCCCCAGCATCCGCGGGGCCAGGGCTCCCCCAGCAGAGGCGAGATCCGAGCCCCGCCAGGGCGAGGAGAGCTGCCGGTCCCTGGTGGCGGGTGACACGGCCACCACCGGGCAGGGCGGGCACGCTGCCGTCGAGCCCCTCGCCACATCCTGGTGCCGCTGCTCAGGGCCTTTACCTTTTTCGCAGCTCTTGCCTGTGTAGCTCACTTTGCAGGTGCAGCTGTGGGTGCCATTGCTGGGCAGGCAGTAGCCTCGGCTCCCACACGGGCTGGAGAAGCACGGGTCGCTGGCTGCAGGGTGGGAGCAAGAAGGAGGCGTTAACGGCGTCGGACACCCCAGCGTCAGCGGCCACACAGGGCTGCAGCTGCGTCCTCCTGCCCCCCTCACCTGTCCTCCTGCCCCCCTCACCTGTCTCGCAATGGTAGCCGAAGAAACCCTCCGGGCACACACACAGGTAGGAGCCTCGGTAGCCTTCGCACTCCCCTCCGTTTTGGCACGGGCCAGACTCGCAGGCGTCCACTTCTGGAGGTGAGAGCACGCAGGCAGTGAAACACACGCTGTGGAGGCAGCACACCAGGACCCCAACGTGCCCAGGGCCAGCAGAGACACCCACGGCCCCAGGAAAAGCCCCACGTGAACAGCCACAGAAGCCAGGACCGCCTGTTGAATGCCACGGCAGCCCAGGCACCTTGCAGAGCAGACCCATAGCTGAAGGATACCTTGTTGTGCCCGAGCTGTGCACCGGGGCCACCACCTCCCCACCAGACAAGTTTTGGCTCTGCTGCTAGGGGACACAAACCACAGCAAGCACCAGGGCTGGCAGCATCCTCTGCAGGGCAAGGAGCCCGAGTGTGCACCCTCAGTGGTGGCGGAGACCAAGTGCCATCTCCGTGATAGCTCCCAGCCATTTGCTTTGGTGTGGGTCCCAGCTATGTCACCAAGCCCAAGGGACAGCGGTGCCAGCAGGGCCCTGCTCAGCACACTCCCTACCTTCCTCACACTGGATCCCCACGAAGCCCTCGGGACAGAAGCAAACAAAAGAGCCTGGGAGGTCCCGGCAGGTCCCGCCGTTCTTGCAGGGCTCTGACTGGCATTCATCAACTTCTGCAGAGAGGAGAGACCGGCTCAGAGCAGAGCCGGGGCTGGAGGCAGGAGAGGAAGTTTGGAAAGACAGCGCTACTCGTCCCCACGTCACTCGCTGCCCTGAGCCCCCCAGCCAGAAACTGCCCCACACGGGGCTGGAGAGCAGGGCAGAAGGGGGAGTGCAGATGGCTGGCGGCGTGGGGCTGTGCTGAGATGTTCTGTAGGGTGTGCGTGGTGTGTCCCCTCCTTTAATCCCCCTGCAGCCACAGCAGCTGACCCAGCCACCCCACCATCCCTGCACCCCGTTCCTCCACCACACTGAGCCCACAGAGCACCACGAAGGTGTGCGCACGGGAGAGCGAGCACAAGGAGCTGCTGCGGGGTACAGCACAAGTGTGAAATCTCAAGCTGCTTTTATGCCATATTCCCTCCTGGCCAGTAACTTTGGAGCTGCGTGGGACACGTCTCACCCAGATCTGGAGATCCGGGGCTTGATTACACACGCTGAGACTGAGTGAAGAAGAGCATCGCATTAGGAACGTTCTCCAGCAAACTGCTGCGATGAGCAGGGGGACACGGAGGCACCTGATAGCTATTAGGGGATCCAGACCCAGCCTCCTGGGAATCACAGCCCCACCGGTGACAGAGACACCCACGCAGCACCTGTCTGCACGGGTGGGCAAGCAGCACACACGCCCTTCCCAGGTGAGCTGGGGGCTCCCCTGAGCCACACGCAGGCAGGTGATGAAAGCTGGTGTGCATAAATGCAGGCAGCCCTTCTCCCAACCACACCATTCACGCCCTGCTCTGGCTGGTGGGCCACAGACTCTCTCCCCTCACCCCTGCACAAGCTCTACGTGTTTTCTTACCCAACTCACAGTGGTGGCCCATGTATCCTGGCTCACACACGCACAGGAACTCAGCGATGCGGTCCTTGCACTGACCGCCGTTCAGGCAAGGCTGGGAGCGGCACTCGTCGATCTCTGCAAGCATTTGGGCAGGGGGGAGATAGGGAGAGGGCGATGAGCACTGGGGTCCCACAGCAGCGAATAAGAGGTTGCTGGGGTCCCACAGCCATAACCACGGCTCAAGCTTCTTCCCATTGCCTACCGTCACATTCGGGGGGGTCGCTCCAGACGCCCTGCGAGCGGCAGACACGGGGGCTGTTGTGCTGGCTGAGAGAATAGCCCAGCTCGCAGCGGTATTCAGCCAGCGAGCCCACCGTGGTGGAGTTGAAGGAGGCCTGGGCGTGCTTCACCGCGCTGGGCACGCCGCAGTCGATCTCTGCGGAGAGATGGGGCATGAGCAAGGGCAGCGGGGTGCCTGGGGCTCGGTGGCGGCGGCACGGGGCCCTCACCCGTCTGGCAGTGCTTCCCGGTGTAGCCCGCGGGGCACGTGCACACAAAGTCCCCGCCGAGGTCCTCGCAGGTGGCACCGTTCTCACATGGGCTCAGAAAGCAGGGAGATGGCACTGCAAAGAGCAGAGGGCACCGGCATGGAGCTGGCAGGGCCCAAAGCCGCTGCCTCTTCCCCTCAGTGTGTCCCCAAAGGGGTTTGGGGGTGACATCCAGCAGCACAGTGCAGCACGCTTGCTACCAAAGCTGCAACTCTGTCCCCCCCGACCCTGCAGCACCCACACGTACCGATCTCGCAGTGCCGTCCGGCGTAGCCCGGGGCGCAGTCACACTTGTACTTGCCGATGTAGTGGAAGCAGGTGCCCCCGTTCTGGCACGGCCCCGAGGCGCAGGGGTCCGGCTTACCTGGGGGCGAGCAGGAGCTGAGCGGGGATCAGGACAGGCACCACCCGCCTCCCTCCCCGGTGTCGGAGCCGTACCTATCTCACAGTGCCGCCCGGTGAAGCGGTAGGGGCAGGAGCAGTGGTACTCGCCATCCGACTCCTTGCAGGTGCCCCCGTTGCGGCACGGCGCCGTGCTGCAGAGCCGCGGCCGGGCTGAGGGAGAGGAGCAGGAGATGCCGAGCGGCTCTCGAGCCAGTCCCACGCCCCGGAGGCCGCGCTGTCCTCCCCTCACGGCACGTACCTCTCTCGCAGTGCTTCCCCAGGAAGCCCGGGGGACACTCGCAGGTGTAGGAGTCGTCCTGAGCCTCGCAGGACCCCCCGTTCAGGCAGGGCTCGGAGTCGCAGGGGGAAGGTACCGCTGCAAAGCCGAACAAAGACCTCAGCTCTGCCCTCCTCCCCACCTGCCTCGCCTTTGGGGCAGGCCCCACGCTCACCACCTCGCCTCCCTCCCAGCGCCAAGCCCGTGCCCCGGCTGCAGACACTCACTGTGGTTGGTGCCGTAGTCGGTGTGGCACACGCACAGGTAGCTCCCGCCGTACTCCATGCAGTAGCCACCGTCTGGGCACTGCGTGTTGACGTTGCACGGCGTGGCGGTCACCTCTGCCAACACACAGAGCGACAGCCTCCATCAGGTGCCCCGCAGCAGGATGGCCAGCCCCCCAGCCAAGAACAGGTCCCATGGCTTTATGGAGCACGGTGAGAAGGGAGGGACTGCGGCCACCCGTGCCCCATGGCAAGGGTCATTCTGCCTGCAGAGCGAGCTTTGGAGCTCCAGCGTGAAGAGCCAGGGCTTCCTTCTACAGGCCAGGGCTCGGGAAAGGCACGGCTCAAGGCAGAGCAAGAGATGGAGAGAGCATCTCCCCCCCACAAGGGCCTGGCTTGTGTAGGTGGCTTGGATTAAGCGTGTCCCCGTGGTACAAGGAATTTGCACAGCCGAGGCCCTTCATCGGCATTTAACTGGCGTTAAGTGTCCAGGAGAGGGAGCAAACACAGCGAGCTCCAACAGCATGTGTGAAGCCTTCACCTACCGAATTCACAGAGGAGACCGAAATACCCCGGCAGGCACTGGCAGATGGTGACGTTCCCCTCCAGGCAGCTGCCTCCGTTCCGACACTCGCAGCCCTCAGAGAGCTCTGCAAGAGATGGAGAGGGAGCTTCCCTTGTATTGCGGGGCCAGGGCAGCCAAGTGGACCTGCTGGAGCCAGCTGGGGGAGCTCGGGACCCACAGCTGCAAGCCCCCAGGCATGGCCCCCCCCCTCAGAGATAAGGACCACAGCTCCATCCAAGAGCCCTGAACGGGCTCTGCCAGGGCTGCTTCCCCCTGGGAATGGGCAATTGGTCCTGTAGGGCCTCCCCAGAGGGTCAGCACCATGCCAGAGAGATCCCAGGTACTCACTGTCGCGGCAGTCCTGCCCGCCGTAGCCCTCCTGGCAGTCGCAGGCATAGCCCTGCTCCAGCTCCAGGCAGCTGCCCCCGTTCTGGCAGGGGCTGGAGAGGCAGGCGCCGGGTACCCGGGGGCCACCTGCGGGGAGAAGGACGCTGACTGGAGACCTCCCCGGGGGGGGGGGGACATGGCCGGTGGCCTTCCCGCACAGCCCGGTGTCACCGCCACGCGCTGCCGCTCACCGTACTGGCAGTTGTTGCCGTAATAGCCCGGGGAGCACGTGCAGATGTAGCGTCCCGGGCGGATGTAGTTGCACGTCTGACGGTTCCTGCAGCTCCGGTCCTCGCAGGAGGAGGGGTCTGGAGGAGGAGGAGGAGGAGGATGCGGTGAGATGGGCCTCCAGAGAGGGGCAGCGGGGACAAAACCCTGCCGTGGGCTGCCCTGGGTGCGGGGGCACCAAGCACCTGTCTCGCAGCGCTGTCCCACGAAGGGCTCCAGGCACACGCAGGTGTAGTTATCAACCAGGTCGACGCAGTGCCCTCCGTTCAGGCAAGGGCTGGACTCGCATTCATTCACCTCTGCAGGGCAGGACAAGGAGGGGGATTGGTTGGAGACGTCCCTGTCCCTGTCCCCGCCACGCGGCCGCCTGTCCTGCCGCCAGCGCCCACCTGTCTCGCAGTCTCCTCCCGCGTACCCCGGCTGGCACACGCATGCCGCCGTCCCGTTTGCCTCTTGGCACGTCCCGCCGTTCTGGCACACCTTGGTCTCGCACGGCAACTCCTCTGTGGTGGGAAAAGCAAAGGGAAAAGGGGGGGTGAAGCCACGCACAGGACCAGCACACCGTGTTCTCTGCTACTGCCGGCAGGCAGGGCCAGGCAGAGCGCAGAGCCAGCACCACAAACTGGGCAAGGACAGCTCGGACAGCCCGGCCCTTCCCTCCAGCTTTGCTTTCTGGGTGCAGGATCCCTCCCCCGAAAGGAAAACTCCCCGCTCTCCCTCCCCAGCAGCACAGGGACTCACGGGGAGCCTGACACTGGCAGCGTCCCCAGCGCGGGGCGAGCCAGCCCGGCCGGCAGAGGCTGTCCCGCTGCTCCGCTCCCTCTGCTCGCGTGGAAACCTGGCAGCAGCGCCGAGCCCCTTGGCCATCAGCCCTCGCTGCCGTCCCCACGCCCAGAGGAGAGGTGTTGTGAGCAGATGCCTCCCCCCCCAGCGGATGTTGCTGCCTGCATTAGCAGTGACTCATCCGGAGGCGAGCTGGGCCGCGAGGCTGGGAACGCTCCCAGTGGCTTCCAGCGGCTCAGGACCTGGCCACCACCTGCAAAAGCCCCGCACGGAGCAGGGTCCCCCCCCACCACCCCCGAGACTCCTGCCCAGGCACTAAATGCCAGCGTTTTCCAGCAAGGGCGAGGCGGTGGGCGCGTTCTCCGCAGCCGTGCCGGGACAGGCGCTCCTGGGAGCGGGCTGCCAGCGGAGGAAGCGCTCGCCGCCAGAGCAAAGTTTCCTTTGCTTTCAGCAAGTCGTGATCCAAGACTGCAGCGCTCGGCGCCCAGCACGGCTCCTGCTGGAAACCTCCTGTCCCCGGGGCACCCCGCGAGCCTCCCTACAAACCCCGGCACCTCGGAGCCGCTGTGCCCCCTGTGGGGGTCTGCAACGCGAGCGGACCCTTCCCCAGCACTGCTCGAGGTCTAACAGCTGCTTGCCACTGAAGGTGGCAGGAGAAGAACTGGCTGTCATCAGCTCCTCTGTGCTTTCAGGAAAACGCTGACAGATCTTTCCCAGCCTGCCCAGATAAACCCATGGGCATGGCAGGAGGGACATAGGGTCCCCAAGAGCCCCCCCACCCCTCTCTGGCTGCCCCATCTCCTCCCACATCCCCGCTGTCTCAGTCCCTTCCTGGGGACACGAGCGGCTCTCTGAGACCTGGTGCATGGCTCAGGCCCAGGAGCTCTGCCCCAAAACAGGGTGGGAGGATGCGGCACAGCCATTTCATCGCCTCTCTGCTGGCTCTGCCGAGCCTGGCAGCGCAGCCTCCGAGGCTTCCCAGTCCCTGCTTACAAGGGGGAAGCCTCCAGGCTCACGTGTCCCATCCTCACGCAGGGCAGCTAAACAGGGCAGCCTGCGGAGCCAACGCAGCACCCAGGAGCAAACGCAGGATGCCCAGCGGAAAGCAAGGATGCTGACAGCTCCACGGTGCCTTCTGGAGGAGGCACAACACTCACCCGTCTCACAGCTGGCTCCTCTGAAGCCCGGCAGGCACTGGCAGCTGAAGCTGTTGACACCATTGACGCAGGTGGCTCCGTTCTGGCACGGGTGGGAGAGACACTCGTCCACGTCTGAAAGAGCGAGGGGAAGGCAGGGGCTCAGCCGGGAGCGGGGCAGGCAGGGCTGGAGCCCGCGGAGGTGCGGGGGAGGCGGCTCACCGACGTGGCACCTCTTCCCCGTGAAGCCCGCGAGGCAGGAGCAGGTGTAGGAGGGGTTCCCGGTGATGCAGTCCTCAATGCACTTCCCCCCGTTGAGGCAGGGCCGCAGCGTCAGGCACACGGAGGCTGCGGAGACAAGCGCGCCCTCCGCTCACAGCCCGCCCCGGCAGGGCTCACACGCTGCCGTCCGGCGCCGCGACCGCCGGGGTCTGTCCTGGCGTCCATCCAGCCCCGCCATCCGTGCGCGCCCCGAGGCTGGGGACGGTCACCCGGCTCTCTGGGGCGCTCGGGGAGCCCGTTTTGGGGGCTGCGTGCCCGCGGCCGGGCAGGGCTCGCTCCTCTCGGGCTCCCCGCCGGGTAGGGTGACAATTTTATTCCTGCTGCAGGAGCCAGGCAGGGGACAAAGGCCAGGCGTTACCCGGCCAGCCCTCGCCTATGGCCTGGGGCAGAGGGGCAGGAGGACCTGTGTAAAGCAAAGCCACAGGCGACAGACAACACGCGTGGATTAGCGGGTAAGAAAACACGGCCAGGGTGGGGCGGGGACAAGGAACAGGAGGTTGGTGGCTCCACGGAGGGCCAGCCGGGGTGGCCAGGCACAGCCCCTGCTCTCTGCTGGCTGCCCCATGGGATGGACGAGCCTCCCCAGCCCCGTGGCGGGTACGGGAGCCATAGAGCCCCTCGTGCATGCCCTCACCTCCTCCCCGGCACCCTGCCCAGCTCCCCGCGCCTCGCAGCCTGCCTCAAGAGCTTTCCTCCCCAGCAGCTTTCGCAGCCCGTGGCAGGCAGCCCCAGCACGAGTGGCTGGGCTCTGAACCAGCCCGGCGATCCCCGGGCACAGATCCTCAGGAGCCAGGCTTCCCGAAACGGTGCCGGCAGCTCCAAAGGATGCCCCAAAGCATCCCCATCGCTGCCCCCACCCTGAGCCCTCCCCGAGCCCTTCGAGCTGTCTGATCCACCCACGGGTTGCTGCTCTCTCCCCTTGGGAAGGGAGGTGAGGGTGGGGGGTCGAGGCAGGGAAAGACAGGGCTGGAGAACAGTTTGGGGTCGGGTTGGGAGTTAAATAAACCTAACTGCTGTCCTCTTACTTGTATTGCTGCAGCCCCCCACTTGCACCTGGGCATCATCGATTCTGAACACCCAGCGCCCGGGGATACCCACATTTGTCGTCATCTCCACGTCAGCGATGTCATCGGTGCGGGATCCAGGGATGTTGAAGTAGCGCTTTCCATCACCGGCGTTAAAACCTGCCTGGGAGGACAAGGGCAGAGAGCAGAGAGACATCAGCACGGCGAGGGGAGCGGCGGGGGCAGAGGCAAGGGGCACGGCAGCACGAGGGGAGGCTCCGCAGGACCGCACGTCACCGCCACCACCCGGGTTCCCTGGGTTCCTCCTGCATCCCCTCCCTCAGGTGTTATTCCCCAGGACAACCACAGCCCTTCCTTGCCCTCGGGAACTCAAGGGGGGTGCTCACAGCACCCTCTGGCAAGCCCAGCCCGGAGGTGTGGGGTGAGAGGGACGTTTCTTCCCTTGAAACTCTGCTTCTCCTCAGCGGGAGCCGCTGGAGGGCTGCCCACTGGCCAAGGTGTGCAGTCGCTGCCCTGTTTACGTCCATAAAACCCGCGCTCCTGAATTCGGGGATTCAAAACGCATCCCCTTCCTCTACACCTGCGATTTCCTGCAGGCAGGCAGGCAGGGAGCCAAGGACAGATCAACTGGTGGTAAATTCACACATCCGAATGGGGACCGGGTTGCGGTTTTTTTTCCCCCCCTCTTAAACACAACAACGCACACAAGGATGAAATAAAAATACAAGCGAAAGCTGTGCTGGCCGCGGCAGCTGCCGAGCTGCTCTTAAAGTCTGAGGTTAGGAAGGAAAAGGAACTAAGAGGCAGCAGCCAAGGTAAAGAACCGTGGTTTCGCTGTAACAAAGTCCCCTATATGGTCTCAGCTCCGAGAAGGAGAGCACACACGGATATTTAAGAACTTCAGAAAAGCAGGGGGAGGGAAGGAAGGAGGGAGCCACCACCAAAAATCCCTGGACTGCTGTGTGCTGCCAGGAACAGCTCGAGGGAAAGCAAAGGGCAGCCGTGAGCACGGCGGGCTCGGGCGCTACCTGGGGGCGACAGCCGCGTCCGCTGCTTACCTGCGCTGCGATGCCGCCAAGCCCAGCAAAGTCCCCCCCACTGCTGGCGTGCATACCCGTGGTCCAGGTGATGGACTCATAGTTGAAGATGGTGAAGGACAGCTTGCCGTCCGTGATGAGGACGATCTGGAAAGTGTTTACCTGCGGGAGGGAGGGGAGAAGGCTGTGAGAGGGTGGAGGGCAGGCAGGGAGCATGGCCAAGGAGCAAGCCGGCCAGAAAAAGGACAAGAGATGAAGCTGTCAGGCAGGAAGGCTGCGGCAGCACGCAGCAGAGGGGTGCTTCCTTCAGCACCAGCCCTCCTCTCCTGGGAAGGGCAGCAGTGAGCCCCCAGCAGGGCTCTCCGTGTCGAGCCAGGACTAAGAAACACCGCTAAGAAAACCCTTTCCGAAAAGAACTCCCATTCCCAGTGGCACTACATGGAAAGGCAGCAATTACCCTCAAATGGGAAATTAAACTTAATAAAGTACATAAATTTGCCTTCAGATCCCTGGAGCTTAGAAGAAAGCCCCGGGATGGCAGCCGGGCCACAAGAGCTGACAGCAGGGCAGGATTGCAGCTGCATCCCAGAGAGATACCCGACGGTGAAGAGGAACAAGACTCCAGAGCCAAGTTTCCAACCAGCTTTTGTAAGCTCGGGGCTCTGGGCACAAACCCGGGCTCCTCAGCAAGGCTGTGGAAGATGACAAAGCTCCAGTTCCTTCAGAAACCCGTCTTAAAAAACCCACCCCTAAGCTAATTGCTCCCTCCCTCCTCAGGGGTGCTGGCAAAGGCCCACCCCAGCACCGTGGCTGCCCACCACCCGCCGGGGCCCCCAGCTCTCACCGGTGAAAACGAGCTTCCCCCGAAGAAGGTGACCCGGTACCAGGTGGCGATGAACACCCACTGCGCGGAGAAGTCGGGGAACTCGGGGAAATACTGCGCGATGTCCCTGGTGGCCCGCTCCAGGATGGCCTGGTCTCGGCTCTCCCGGTAATACACATCGCCCGCACGCCGGTTGTCCACGTCTGCCCAAAAAGCTGCCACCACGCGCCGGTCCTTGGAGATGGGGAAGGCCACCGGCGTGAACTGGGAGACCTCCTTCAGGAAGGAGATGATCCCGTTGTTGTTCACCTGCGGAGATGCGGGACAATGGGCAAGGACGGCCCCGGGGAGCACCGAAGCCTCCACGGGCACTTCCCCCGGTGCCCTCCGCAGCCCTGGCCGTCCCGAAGCCTTACTTTAGAGGCACTTTTTCCTTCACCTGTTCCCCCCCCAACCTCCTTCCACAAATATTTGAGCGCTTCCCCTTCCTGCCCTTTGAAGCACGGACGTGCCCCCGGCCGGGCCCAGAGGCCCAGGGAAAGCAGCCTCACCCCCCGGCCCCCGCCGCGGAGGGCCAGGAGCCCGAACAAACCCAGCCCTGTTCTCCGGCCAGGAGCAGCTGGGAGAGCGCCTGCCGGGGCTGGGGGCACCCCAACCCTCAGTGTGGGCTGGAAAACGAGCAGCAGGGCTGGCGAACATCACGGGACCGAGTGCCACCACCCCACTGAGCCCCCCGTCCCCAGGCAGCAGGGGATGCAGCTGTGACACTCGGGGTGGGGAGGCCGCTCGCTTTTTGGGTGCTTCCAGCCCTGGGGAGCCTGGGCTGGGGCCCCCAGTGCTGGGGGCCGTTTATGAGGGTCCCAGGAGACGCAGCAGCCCACAAAACAAGCGCTGGGGACAGCCCACACGGCCCTGGGCAGCTGCCACCGTGACTAAGGGGAAGGCGATTCCCCGTTGACAAACCCTGCGTAACCTCGCGGTGTCCGCGGAGGAACATTCTTCCTGTTATTAAAGCAAGATGGGAGAGAGCCGGTGCCAAGAAGGGCCGTGTGTGTGTGTGTGTGCGTGTGTTTTTTTTTGTTTTGTTTGTTTTATGGAGGAGGAGGGGGCGGGCTCGGAGGGACCCCCCAGGGCTGGGCCATCCGGGCCCTCACGGCAGGGACACACACAAGAGGCGGGCCAACAGCGACCGCAACGCTTTCTAGACAGCAAAAAAACCCACGCCTGCCCCTTCTCCTCGCTTCCCTTCCCTAAGAAAGCTGGGTCTCACCAGCTGCCCACACCACAACTTGCAAGCCAGCTGCTCCAAACTGCCCCAAACTTTGTCCTCCTGTCCCCACAGGGGGCCCAGGCAGGGATCCCCTCAGGATGACGAAGGCCCAGCCACACCTGCAGGCAGACAGGGACCTGCCCCAAGGCTGGGCACCCCAGGAGGAAGAGGGGAACAGGTCGCAGCAAGCCCCATGAGCCCGGCATGTCAGGCAACACCCGCCCAAGCCCAGCACCATGCAGGAACCTCCCTCTCGCTGCCGCACCTCTGACGGTGCGCCTGGTCCCTTGCTCTCAGGGCAAGGAGCTCCCAAATTCTGGCTCCCCTGGAGACCACCAGGCCATCAGAGCTTCATCCTTCAACACCGAGTCCCACCCTTCCTCCTCCGCCTCCCCAGCGCTGGCTGGGGCACGGGACAGCGTGTCTCTGTCCCGGTGCACGGGGAGCTGCTGCCTTGTGCCCGGCTGCAGGGACACCGGCACGTCAGCATCCCCGGGTGGGAAGAGCATGGAAAGCAGAAGGCTGCCTTTTAAAATCCTGGGAGGAAATGCAATTTTTAGCAAACTCGGGAGATGCCAGTGCGTCCTCCCAGCTCGATTAATGACTCTCACATGGAGATCGGAGGCACGTCCTGCAGCTGTGCCTCAGCTCGCAGCACAGGAGCCTCACAACATCTGCTCCGGCCGCGCAGTGCCCGGGCGTTCGAGCAAGGCTGGGGCTCTCGGTGGCCACAGGACACCCTGGGGTTGCCCACGGAGGACTGAGAGCATCACCAAGGGGGTCGTGACAGCACCCCAAGGGTTCTGCCCCATGGCACAGAGCTGCGGGTCCAAAGCCAATGGCTCCGGTGCAAGATGAGCTCCTGGTCCTTGCCTTTCAGCAGAACCCAGAGGATGGCTCTGGCTATTCCCAGTCCCACCCTGAGGCTGCCCTGTGTCCTGTGCCCCAGCAAGGGTCGTGGCGATTCCCAGGAGGCCGGGATCCCCCTGTACACCCCGGGGCTCGCTCCCAGCACCCCGGCACCGCTCCGCAGCTCCGGATGGAAGCGGGGCCATCCCGTCTGACCCCAAAACCCTACAACCCTCCAAGACATGCCAGGAGCGAGCTGAGCTGAGAGTTAATAAAGAAAAAAAGGGGGAAAAAAAGGGAAAAATGGGAAAAAAGGGGAAAAATGGGAAAAAAAGAAGAAAAGGGGGGGAAAAAGGAGGAAAAAAAGGGGAAAAAAAAGGGAAAAAAAAGGGGGGGGAGAAGGAGGAAAGGGAAGAGGCTCGGAGGGGAAGAAGGGGCAGGCCAGCAGCCCCCGCCTGCCCGCTGCCCTTGGCCCGGCACTCACGTAGAGCCCGGTGTGCCCCGCTCCGAAGAAAGGGAAGCGCACGGCGAGGGGCCGCAGCTCGGAGCCGCCGTCGTCCTGCTTGAGCGTGGCGGCATCGCCCTGCGCCGGCCCGAAGGGGTAGAAATCAGCCAGCGGCACCACGCCGCCCACCCGCGGCACCAGCCACTCGCCCAGCAGCAGCAGCAGCAGCAGCAGCCCCACGCAGCAGCCCTGCATGGCCGCGGACCCTCGCCCCCCGGGGGCCGTCCCCGCAGCGCTCACGCCGGCACCGGGAGCCGCGACATGGCGGCGGGTGGGGGGGGTGCGGGGGGGGGGGGCTCGGAGCGGCGCTGCCCGCGGCTTCCCCGCGCTGCCCGCACAGAGGCCACGCCCCCAGAGGGGGGATTTGCATAGCCCAGGGAGTCCCCGCCAATGGGAGCTCGCGGTGAATGGAGGGGGCGGGGTTATGCAAATGAGAAGGGGCGTGGCTTTGTGGGGACGCGCGGAGGGGGGGGCGCTGGGTGCGGGGCCCGGTGGGGGGGGGGGGAGGAGGAGGGGAGAAATGCTGTTATTTGCTTTTTTTTATTATTCCTTTTTTTTATTTTTTTTTTTATTTTTTTTTTTTTTTCAGGTGCTAAAAATATTATCAGGAAATTCTTCGCCGGAATGCGATGGTTGAAGTGACCCTTTTCGGCTCAAGGGCCTCTTTGTCTCCGCCGGGAGAAAAAAATAAAAATAAAAATATAAAAATAAAAAATAAAAATAAAAATAATAAAAATAAAAAAATAAAAATAAAAATAAAAATAAAAAATAAAAATAAAAAAAATAAAATAAAATAAATAAAAAAATAAAAATAAAAATAAAAATAAAAATAAAAGAAATGCTATCAACAATAACACCGTAACGATAAACCCCACGCATTCATCACCGGCATCACCCATTTTATCCCAAAAAAAACCCAAACACTTCTCCTGGCAAAGGGAGCAAGCCCATGACACCCCCATGTCCCCTGTCCCACCCCGAGGTGCCCCCAGCCCCGCTGACAGGAGGGGCAGCGTCCCCCGGGGGTGGGGGGGTGCAGGGGGGGCCAGCACGTTCCTGCCCAGCCCCGCGATATCAATCCCCCCCGAGGCACAAATTATGGAACAAATGGAACAAATTATGGAAGGGCTGAAGCGAGAGGCGAGCAGCAGCAGGGCTCCGCCGCCAGCGGGGGCCGTTACGTGGGTGCCCCCCGCGGAAAGTTTGCCTCATGGGGACCCGGCTGGGTGCTAGCGCTGGAGGGGGGGGTCCCCAAAATGGTCGCCCACACTGGACACTGCCTTAGCTGGAGTGCTACGGAGGGGCTGGGGAGGTGGCCCTGTGGCCCTCATGAGGGATTGGGCCCTGGAGGCCCTTTGGGAAGTGTTTTTAGGGCCCCTCCTGCTCTGTGTCTGCACATGCACCACACCACACACGCTGGCGAGGGTCTGACCGGCCACAGGGGCAACCCCCCAGCTCCAGGGGGGGCCCTGTTATCTGCTCGGTCAGTGTCCCTCCATGCGAGCTGTGGAGACCCCATGGCTCCTTGGCCCTCACGACACCCCGAGAGCAAACACCCAGCCAGCCCCATGGAGCCCAGCTGTAGGCAGGCGCTGGGCCCGCGGTGCTCAGCCAGGCCCCGGCCACTTTGTCCCGAGCCGCAGTGAGATGAACCTCGGAGAAAGGCAAGGCAGCCCTGTCCCTTTAAAAATCTCCTGGAAGAAAATGTTAAAAGGAAAAGAGAGAGAAAAAAAAAAAAAAAAAAAAAGCGAAATCCAAAATAAATAAACGGCCACATCCGGATTTCCCCCCTGAGACACTAATAAAGGGTTTATGAGTTTGATATGAATTACCCTCCCTGGCCATTTACAGCTGATCTTCTGGAAGGCATTAGGCTGCTCTCCCCTTCCCCGGCCCGGGGGACGCTGTGCGGGAGGCGAGGCGGGGGCGCCGCGCATGCAGCCCCCCGGTGCTGGCCCCGCTGCAGGGAGACCCCCGGGCCCCCTCCCTCCCCACTGGAAGTCACCCCCACCCCCAAAAAGCCCCCATCTGCTGGCCCTGCTCCCACCCGGACCTGGCCCCTGTCCCTCCTCCGGGGCTGTGCCAAGCCCCCATGCTGTGCTGGGTCCCGCATCGGGGACAGGGCTGTGTCCCCAAGCATCCCGTGCCAAGGTGGCATGGTGGCCACGTTGTCCCCTTCGCCCAGGCCATGCATCCACCCCCAGCTGCCCACCAAAGCGCCCCTGCAGCGGCTGTCCCGTGGGGACCACGTTTTCCCCACAGGGCCGGGCAGCACGGAGCTCCCCACCGGCATGCGGGGGGGTTTTGGGACACGGCAATGTGCTATCTGAATTCAGCCTCCTCGGGACAGTAAATTGAAAGCAGTAACCGAGTCAGGAAAACAGCTGTTGGCCACGGCCCGGAGCGATTTCCTCTGGGTCAGAAGCTGGACCCGGTGTGAAGCCGGGCTCAGCGCTGGGGAGGAGCGCGGGGGAAAGGAGCCGTGTCCCGCACCATCTGGATGTACTCTCGGCACCGCCTCCTGCTCCCTTTCCGTGAGCAAATGCCCCTTTCCTCTGTCCACAGCAGCCATGGAGCTGCGTTCAGGATCCCCTTCTGCTCACCAGCCCCCAAAACAAGGCTGGGACCCTCGGAGCCCAGCCCAGGGCCAGGTCTGGTGGGCAGCAGAGAGGTGCCGGGGTTTTTTGGGGTGGGGATGGGAACACATCCCATGCATGGTGGGGCAGCCCGGGACGTCCCCTCTGCCTGGTGTTGAGCTGAGCTGTGTTCCCGTGAGCAGAGCAGAGTGGGGCCACCCGAACACCGCCCCAGCCCCGTTTCTTTCTGCTCACTGCCACCCTTCGGGCTTGGACACAGCCCACGGCAGGCAGCTGATGAACCTGCCTGCATAGCTCAGCCAAAACCCAGCCCCGGGTGCCTCAGTCGGGCAGCTCGGGGGCCCCGCTGCCACCCCATGCCCTCATCCCCATGGGCCGTGTCCCCTGGCAAGCTGGAGCCGGGGCCCGGCAGGGAGGCGAGGGGCGGGAGCAGGCGCCTGGGGAGCAGGAGCACGAGATGTGTGTTGCAGTAACCTCTGTATTCCTGGCCAGCCTCCAGGCGCTTCCCACCACACGCATTTATGTGTGCATGATTAGCGTTCTTGCATTCTTTGAATGCGGGCCAGGCAATGAGTTCAAAACTTCATTAAAACCTAATCCGCTCCTCGGCTCCCCCCCGGCCGCGCGCACACGCGCACGCCTCCCCGGCTACTTGCTCGCCTTTCCTGCCCGGAGACAGCAGTGCGCCCCCGGAGCCAGCTCCCCTCGCAGGGACCCGCTGGTGTCACGTGCGTGTGGGACCAGCGGGGACACCCTCTGGACTTGGCCTCTCTGGCTGTAACGCAGGGGGAGAGCAAAATCCGAACCATGTGCTGAACTGAACACGAGGCGTTTCGTGCTGACCCGCCGGCCCTTCCGCCCCAGCGCACCGGTGCTCAGCGGCCTCTGGGTGTTGAACGGTTCCCTGGGTCCTTCTGCACAATCCCAAGTGCACGGAGCCCGGCTGGGAGTGTGGGGAGGGCTTTGTTTCCTCTCCTGGTGGTTTTGTAGGGCCGCCTTTCGTTGCTCTGCTGGGGGCTGCGAGCTCTGCTCCAGTGGCTCACCTGCTGGCTCTGGGTAAGAAGGGGGCATCTCCATACAGACAGAGGGGCAGGGGCTGCCGGCACGGCTCAGCACAGCCTCAGCTCACAGACCTCGCACATCCTTGGGCTCCTGATGCCTGCTGGTGCGGGACACGGGGCCAAAACTGGGCTGAGACCCAAACTGGTGCCAGGGGCAGCCCTGAGGACAGGTCAACCTGTCCAGGCAGGAGGCAAGGCAGCGAGAGGCTTCAGCTGGCTCCAGTGAAAGCCTCTCTCTGCTGTGGCCCCCAAACCAGCAACCGGCGTGCTAATTAGGACATCAACCCGCTGCAAACCCACACGGCGCTGCTTTTCTGTGCAGTAAGAGACGCGACTGACCCCAGCCACTTGCCCAGCACCGGTGAATCCTGCGGCCCCAAGGGCCAGCAGCGGCCGCGAGCACCTCCAGCATCGCAGCGTGGCGTCGGGAAGCAGCACCGGATTTCCCAATCTGGCCGAAAGCTCCTCGGATGTGCTGGTGCTTTGATTATTTGACAGGCCATGTTTTTCGAATTATTCTTGTATAAATATTTATGCGTTTTTACAAGAACCACGTTTGGAGCAACGGGACACAACAGAGGAAGGGCCAAAGGGGAGTGGGCAGGACGAGGGATTGCTCCATCCCTGCCCCGGGGGGCAGCACGGGGGGGGGACGTGGTGCGGGCTGGGTGCTGACAGCACCAAACCACGGCCCTGTGCTGCTCACCGGGGGGGCAGAGGAGGGAGGGAGCAGCCAAAAATGAAACGGGGGGCTCAGGGCAAGACCCTGCCCCTGCCCCTCAGACCCAGTCGAGGGAGCTCAGTGGCCAAGGAGCCCATCGGGGTTGGAGCCGTGCACTCCTGTGGCCGCACCGTGTGTCCCACCAGCACCGCCTCTGATGGGGTGCTGGGAACCCCCCCGAGCCCCCAAAAGCACCAAGGGAAAGAGAGAGGGGAGCTGAGGATGGGGTGAGGGGGCTCTGGGAGGCTCCGCAGCCCCCACAGAGCAGCAGGGCCAGAGCGTGGCCACGGGGATGTCTGGGGGGGCGCAGAAAAACCCTGACGCTGCCCAAAGCCTCCCCGGCCTGCTCCCCGGGACTGCTGCTGTGTTTTTGGGAAGGACGAGGGTGAGCGCCCCCCTCCCCTCCCCTCCCCCTCCCCCAGATGGGATCTGCGAGCGAGCCTCGCGTTTTCCGCCGAGCTCAGCAGAAATTCACCCAGAAGGTCAGTGACCAGAGAAAGGGACGATCCATCATTAAATAAATTGTTTTCATTTCCCAGGATAAAGGGGAGGAAGGAGGGGGGGGGGGGGATGTGTGGACTGGGACTGAATAAAAAAGAGCAAAGCGTAGGAAAACCGCCCCCCCACCCCCCCGCCGCTAGCAGCCTTTCCTGCTAAGGCAGCTCTCGCAGGGCTTTTTACGGCCAATCTCTTAATGTGATTATAATAATTATTTCTCTACTAGCAGCTTTTTTATTTATTTTATTTATTTATTTATTAAGAAAAAAAAAAAAAGCCTCTTTTGAAATTTCGCTGGGGGAGCCAAGGCTCCAGCTGAGCCCTGGCCTGGAGGAAGGAGCCGGGGCCGGGGGGGAGCGTGTGAACGTGTGCGTGCGGGCGAGCACGTGCGGGAGGGAGCGCGCCTGGGTTCGTGCCCCCACCGCCCGCTGTGTGCGCCCCCAGTCCCAGGGCACCAGCAAGAGCTGGTCCCCACTCCAACCCCACTGGTCCCCGTTCCATCCCCACTGGTCCCTGTTCCATCCCCGCTGGTCCCCTCTCCGTCCCCATCCAGCCCCGGTGCCCGCGGGACCCCAGCCCAGCTGCAGGGTCCGGGAGCCCCATCGGCCGCCCCCAGCCCCTGCTCTCCCACTTGTCTGTGTGGTCCCCCCCCAGCCCCGGGGCTGGGCTTTGAAATCTGTTGAAAGGAGGCCGTTTTTGCCAAAATAAACAGCCTGTCATGTTAAATTACTCTCTCTTCCTCTCGCAGTCCCCTGCCTCCCTCTCCCCCCCCCACCCCATCCTGTCCTTTCTGCTCGAGGCCGCTCTGCTCCGAGGCTGACTCCTGGCTCCCTGGGGCGTGCGGGAGGCTGCTGGGAAGGGGCAGTCCTCATCGCCTCCGCTTGGCCCCATCCCCGCGTTAGGGGGTGCGTGTGGCGGATGCGTGGCCCCCCCAAGCCCCCCAGCCCACGCTGGAGCAGGGAACGAGGCAGAGCAGCCGGGTTCGGTCTGCTGGGGGGGCAGATCTGCCTCCCACGTCCTGGCCTCCAGCAGCACCTCTGCCTCTCCGTCAGGCCCCGCTGTCTTTTTGGGGGGTGGCGACGGCTGGGGGGCTCCCCCAGGAAGCCTGGAGGAGCAGTGGCTGGATTTGAGGGTCCCATCCCACTGCGGTGCCTCTGCCATGATGGGTGCCATCTGAGCCACCCCCGTGCCACCAGCGTTTTTTTTTTTTATTATTATTTTTTCCTCTCTCTTGCTCGCCCTCGCTCTTTTTTTTTTCTTCTTTTTTTTTTTTTTTTTTTTCTTTTTGGTTGTTTTCTCTCTCCCTCGTTTCTAACGGAGTGAAAATTCGCAGAACCATAAAACGCAGGGATGGAAAACGACCTATTACCTCATCCAGCCCAGCCCCTCTGCCAGCGCCGGGCCGTTCCCCGCGAGCGTCCCGGGTGACTTGTCTAGACCAGGCACGAACCACTCCAGCGGTGGCGATTCCAGCACCTCCTCGGGAAGATTGTTCCATGGCCTAACTGACAGTGCTGTTAGGAAATTTTTCCTGACGCCTCACCTCGAGTGTTTCTGTGCCGAGCCTGAGCCTATTGCTCGCTCACCCGTCCTTGCTCTGCCCTGAACACCCCTCACTTCTCACCTGCAGGCAGGATTTGCGTCCTGCGAGCCTGCTGCGGGGCCAGGCTCATCCCTGAAGCATTTTGTTGTTTCCTCTGCACTGTATCAAGCATCCGTGGCCTTCCTGAGGCACGGTCCCACAGCCGTGCCCCATGTGAGGGGACAGGACGAGCTGGTGGGTGACCCGAGGCCAGTTTGGAGCCGCGAGCAGGGATGCGACTGGAGACCTTGGGGTGATGCTGGTGCACCCAGCCTCTGGCTGCCCTGCCTTTGCTCCTGCCCAAAGCAAAGAGAAAAGCCACGATGCTCCCAGCCAGGGTCCGAGAGCTCCCTGCTTGCCAGAGGTGGGGAGGGTCGCCGCAGGAATTTGGGGGAGGAGGTTTTTTCATGCAGTTGCGTTTGGTTCCTGAACAAGCTTTGATGTCAATGATTTGCAGACTTGTTCTGGCTGCAGTTCCTCACTCTCCAGGGCCTGCTCGCTTTGCGTCAGGGGGTGTGTGTGTTTTCTTCCTGTGCGTGTACCCCTTTGAACCTCTCTTACGAGCCCTGACCCCCCCCTATACCCCCTTGATTCCCTGCTGCTCCCAGGCATGCAGTGCAGATCGGAAAACGAGCCAAACCACCCCGCGTTTGCGAGAGCTCCCGAGGGGTTTCCAGGCGGATTGAGCAGATGCTGCAGCGCGAGCACGCCCGCTCCTCCTCTGCGTCTCCATCGTGGCCCCTGCTGGCAGCCCCAGCCCCAGCCATCCTCCTGGGGGCACAGCACGGGCTGGATTCACTGAGGCCTACTAGCCTTCACCCTGCCGGTCCCTTACACTGCAAATTTCTGCCCTAAAAGCCTCTCTCAAAGGCTCCTGAGCCGCTTTGCGAAGGCGGAGAAGGATTTGGGCTCACCCCATCCGTACCCATCGGCCGCTTGCGAGCCTCCAGCAGGGCTCAGGCTCTCGTGGAGCAGCGGGGATGCCCACGCATCGGGTGGCACCACTGAACCTCTGTTTCCTCCAGCCTCTCCTGGAGGAAGGACAGGGGGAAGGACCCCGGTGTGAAGGCAGGCAGGGGCATGCAGGGAATCCACCACCCACACCCTCTGCAGGGTGCACGACAGCAGGGCAAAGCACTGGGGAAGGGCAGGCAGGGGTTGTGTGGTTTTAGGGCCACATGGGTGCGCACAGACAGGCGCCCTGGGGACAGAGGGGCCCCACGCCTCGCCCCATCCCGGCCCCATCTCCCCTTCACCCCTCTGCCAGGGCTGCTGGCTGCGTGGGGCGATGCCGTGGGGCGATGCCGTGGCTCGGTCTCTCCCGCCCCAGCTGTCAGCAGCCGGGGTTTCCCTCCGCCCAGCACCCGCTGCCTCCCCGCCCTCCATCCCACGGCGCCGCGCTCCCACTCGCAGCCGGCGGAGCTGCGCAGCCCCAGCCATGGCAGCCGGCGGGTCCCGCTGGCACAGCTGCCTGGGGGTGATCGTGTCCCGCCAGGGGCAGAGGGTGCAGCAGTTCCAGCAGGCGGAGGACATCCTGCTGACCCTCCTGGAGCACGTCCACGGCGCGGAGCCCCGCTTCCTCGTGGATTACTGCAGGAACCTGGAAGCCTTCGAGTTCACGCTCCGCACCTCCGAGGATGCTGTCAGGGTGGAGGTGCCCCTGCGCCTCGATGGTGATGCGCTGCGGGTATCTCCGTGCCAGCCTGGGAAACTGGGCACTTGCCACCTTGAAGTGCCCTCTGCGGTGACCGGCGTGGAGGACTGGACCAGCGCGGGTGATATGGAGCGGGGAAGTGGCACCGCGCGGCACCTGGCGCCGGGCAAAGTCCTCCAGCACCTGAAAGAGCTCCTTGTTTCGGCCATCGTGCACTGTCAGCGCCGCTTCCTTCTCCAGCCAGGTGTGTATGGCACCGGGGCACGGCCCCGGCTGGGAGCTGGCTCCCCGCTGAGGAAGGGGACGCCGACCGCTCCCTGCCATGCCCACCCTTCACTGGGTGCTGGCATGGGCATGCTTATCCTGTTAGTCCTTGCAATTTCCATGGGGAATTGGCGTGCTTGGCTTGCCCCAGCTGCTTTACTCCTCGCTTCGCTGGCTTCTGACAGCGCCCAGTGCAGGCAGCCCCTGGAGGAGGCTGTAAAAAGGGCAGAGAGGGTATGAAAGTGTCCTACCCCGGCCCCAGCACGCCCACCATTCCCTCCTTCCTCCTCAGCCAAGTCCATGCTTCCTCTTCCTCTGCCCCTGCAGCCCGAGACCTTTCCTGATCAATATTTCATAGGTCACGTTCTCTTTCCTGGCTCAGCTCTGCTGCCAAACCGTGCAGCCCTGTTCTGCCGCTCGGGGCTTGCGTGGGTGCCTGCTGTGCCCGCTCCGCTGGCCCGGCCCCGATTCCCCCGGCAGCGATGCATCTCCTTCCCGAAAATGACCCCAGCGGGGTTTGGAGATGGCATTCGCCGGGGAACCACAGCCAAACCGCAGCATTGGAGAGGGATGACTCGAGTGGGGTGGGACGAGCCTGCAGGTATTGCAGTGCACACCCAGTTCAGCCTGCGGGACCGGCTGCGGTAACCTCCTCACCTCTCTCCTCCCGCGATATGGCCAAACCCTCCGCATCTAGGTGACCTCAGCGCCGAAAACCTGAAAGAAGATGCCATAGAGCTGTCCCTGCTGATCCGTGGTGGCTGGAAGACCGTCCGCTTCGACATCGTCCCCGTGGTGAGGAGGCAGCAGAAGCCGCTCAGGCTGCAGGGGCGGCAGCGCGACAGGGGCTTCCCCGAGGGCAGCCTCCAGAAGGCCACGGCGGAGGCTCACTTCATCCCCGCCTCTCCCCGCTGCTGGAGGTGAGTGGCTCCAGCACGCGTGCACCAAAGCAGCAGCCCTACCTGTGCCCGTCCATCCTGGCTGGCAGCACCAAAAGGGTGGGAGAGCGGAGGCTCAGCGCTGCCAGCCAAGTGCGAGATGATTTTCCTGCCTGGGGGGCACGGGAAAGCAGCCCCAGTGCCCGTGGTGCACGGGGTGTGCCGTGCATCCCGCTGCTGCAGCTCGCCTGCTCGGGCTGTGCCGTGCCAGCAGGGTGTTCAGGTGCCAAAGGAGGCCCCTGAGCTGCTGGCAGGAGCTAAACCAGCTCACGGGGTGGTGGCTCTCAGCTTCCTGCTCAGGGTTTGTGTGCACGTTGGCCTCTTGAGAGCAGCGGGGTGAAGCTGCGACGGGCTGGGGTGACACCTGCATTCCTGCCCGCACAGCCACCCAGCCCCAAGGAGGGGCCGAGCAGGCGGCTTGCTCCGTGAGCGGGGCGGGTTTGGGGCTGTGGCCAAACCCCAGGCTTCTGGCGGGGCTGCAGGAAGCTGCTCCCAGCTCTGGTGTGGGGAAGCTGCCCCCTGGGAGGGACCTGTGCAAACCTCTGTGTGCCGCGGGGACCCGGCCATCCCTGCTGTCAGGGTGCAGCCAGGCTTTTGGCTCTAAATGTGGCCTCTGCTCTGGGGAACCTCGGCTCCAGGGTGCCAGCACGAGGCAGTGCCTGCGAGCAGAGCCCTGGGCACTGCAGATATCCTTCCCCAGCTCCTCGGCTGGGCCCCGCGGGGTCTCCAGCCTCCCTCAGCAGAGCCACTTTCTCTCCAGATCCTCGGCTCACCTCCCCGTCCTGAAGCTGCTCTGGGCAGTGGACACCCTGCAGGGGCCCCGGCTGGACAGCCTGCGCCTGCTGGAGCAGCTCAGCAGCCAGGACTGGAGGGAGGAGGATGGCAGCACCGGCCTCTCCTTCGACCACCTGAAGGTAGGGCAGGTCCCGGTGCAGGCTGTGCGGTGCCGCGTGCTCCGGGATGCTGGGGATGGCATCGCTGTGCCGGGAGGTGGAGGGCTGGGGCTGGTGTTTGCTCTGACAAAGCCTCTCTCCCCACCGAACCTGTTTGTGGCACTCCGGGCACCCGGTGTCACAATCTCGGTGCGCTCTGCCCTGTGCTGGCTCGCCGGGGCGGAGGTGGCGAAGGCAGCAAAGTCATCGCTGACAAGGGAACGGCCCCAGCTGAAAGCAAATCCAGTGGGCTTTAGTTCATACCGTGCTCTTAGACATTTTAAAAAACCAAACCAACAAACGAAAAAAAAAAAGCAGCGCGGTCCGTGTTTCTCCCGCACAAAGCACCTCCTGCTGGGGATCTGAAGGCACAGCCTTGGTGAGGAAGCCGTGCTCCCCCAGGCACCCCCTCTCGCCACCCCACAGATGGTGCTGCTGTGGAGCACGGAGCTGTTTCCCTCGCCAGAGGACTGGCAGGACCTGGAGGGCTCCGTCTACAGGCTGCTGGTGGTCCTCCTGCGCTGCCTGGCCACCCGGCGCCTACCCCACTTCCTACGCCCGGGGGAGAATCTCTTCCACGGGGAGCCCCTGGACCTCGCCTCGCTCCAACAGAAGGTGGAGGCCTTCGCCCAGGACCCCCCGCGCTTCCTTCGCTTCCACTTTGGGCACCCTGCGAGCACCAAGGGCTTGCAGGCAGACCCTGAGCTCAGAGCCCTCCTGCGGCTCCCTGACGGGGACAGGGCGTACTGGGACACAGCCTATTTTGACACCCTGCTCAGCCAGGTAAGCGGGGGGGCGTGATGGGCATCCCTGCCCCTCCATTTAGGGTGCCCGTGGGGCTTGAGCCGAGCAGGGAGCCCCTTCCCCTCCCTCACCACCCACGGGTCTGCTCAGCTGCAGGTCTACGGGATCCAGGACGACGCGCGCCGCTCGGCTATGTCCCAGCTCCTCGCCAAGGTGCAGAGAGAAATCCCCACGAGGAGCTGAGCGGGACCCGCTGCCGCCCCGTCCAGGCGCCCCCTGCTCACCCCCGCTGTCTGCAGGGAGAGGGGAAAGGGGGCTGCGGGGGGCTCTGAGCCTTGTCGCCTGGGGAAATGGGGACGTGGGCGCTGAAACTCGTCGAGACCAGGCAGGAGGCAGGGGAGCAGCGTGGCGCCGTGGCGCTTTATTCAGGAAAGGCGGTGCCAGGGAAGGAGCACGGCGGCTGAGGCAGCTGGGGGGTGGTGGTGGAAGGGCCAGGATGGGAAGGGCCCTGCTCTCAGGTCCTGCCTCCACCCCACGGGGCTGCTGAGTGTCGGGGCTGGGGGATGTGGAGAGGGTGGGGATGTGGGGCCAGGGCACCAGGGCAAGGAGTGCCACCCCTGTGCCGTGTCCTGCCAGCACGCTGCGCTCCCACCTGGCACACGAGGATCCAACGCCCGGTGCCACCCACCGCCACCAGCACGTGCCCCACTCCCGCGCACCCCGTGTGGCCCCATTTGGGGTCCCATAGCGCCTCCTGCCAGGTCCCCCGGTGGGCGGAGGAACCCCCCGGCTCATGGAGCTCACAGCCTGCTCCGGCGGCAGCGCTGCAGGGCATCGCGCAGGGCGCCGAGCACACGGTCCACGTTGTCTTTGGTCGAGTTGTAGCCCATGAGGCCGATTCGCAAGACCTGGGAGGAAAAGGACGAATTTCTCCCTGCAGAATCCACCCGGGGCTGTGCCCAGCGAGCACCGGCTCCCACAGAGCATGGGGCGTGCGAGGAGCTCCCCGTTTCTTCCTATTTATCACCCTCAGTCACGGTAAAGATGTGTGACCCCACTAACTGTGTGCGTAGCCGCTCGATGACACGCAGCAATTCCCCTTTGGATGGATGTGGGCTGGGGGACCAGGGGGAGGTGGGAGGGGAGCGCGCTGCCCACCTTGCCCACGGAGGGCCCCAGGCCCCCGGCGATCTCCAGGCCGTGCTCCTTCATCAGAAAGGCCGTGATCTCCTGCCAGGCGTAACCCTCGGGCACCCTGACGGTGGTGATGGTGGGCAGCCTCGCTGCCTGGTGGAGAGAGCAACGGGGCTCAATCCTGGTGAGCCCCGTGAGGGGAGAGCCCAGCAGGGAGACCGGGGGCTCCTCTCCAGCATCCAGCCCCCCCTGGGGACGCTCCCAGCCGCCCGGTGCCTTGCAGCCCGTTGAGATGGGCTCCCCACACCCACCTCCTCCTTCACGAAGAGCTCGAGCCCCAGCTCCCGCAGCCCCTGGCACAGGAGGGTGCAGTTGGCCCGGTGCCTGTCCCACGAGCTCTCCAGGCCCTGGTGGCACAGAGGAATCGGTAGGGCCCCACCGCTGCTACCGGGGACAGCCAAACACCTGCGGCTCCCCCCAGACCCTGCCACGGGGCAGGTATCACCCATCTGGGCCATCCCCGTGCCCCGTGCCGCTCACCATCTCCGCCAGCATGGCCAAGCCCTCCCGAAGGCTCAAGAAACTGTTGATGGGCGCCGTGTGGTGGTACCTGCAAAACCCAGCAGCACCCGGGTGGGCTCAGCCCCCGCAGGGCGGCTCGTGCAAACCCCCCCGGGGCTGGCGCCTGACTCTGCGAGGAGGGCGGGCGATGGGGAGGGGTGGCAGGGCCCTGCTGCCCCCGCTGAGGGGACCCACACAGGGGGGGCAGAGCATTTAGGGGGTTTTTGGGGTGAAGGGAAGCGACACGTGGTGGGACAGCCTGCCCTCACATGCGTGGCTTGTCGTCGCAGCCCCAGTAGTTCGCCAGGCAGCCCATGTCCAGGTAGAAGGACGGGGGCTTTGTCTTCCTCCTCAGCATCTTCTCCCTGGCAAAGCGGAGTGCAGGGCTGCAGCCAGAGCAGAGGGGAGGGCAGAGCTGCCCCTTACCCACTGCCAGCCCCAGAGCAAGCATTGGGTTGGCACCGCTGCGTGGGGATGGCTCTGGCAGAGAGCTGGCAGAGCAGGGGGGACAGCGACCCCCTGTGCCCCCAGCCCATCGCCTCCCAGGGCCGCCCTTACCTTGCTCGCTCGCTGAATGAGATGGGGGCACTGCCGGGGGGGGCGCTGAGGACTTTCTGGGACCCTGAGTACAGGACATCGATCTCTGCACGAGAGGGACCGCACTGAGCCCCCAGCCCACTGGCCCCACTCTGCCACCAGCAGAGAGCACAGGGGATGTGCACTGCGGGTCCCGGTTGTGTTTGCCCTGCTCTGGGGGACACACTGACACCCCAATGGTCCCCCGAGAGGGACGGGGCACTGACGGCACCAGCACGAAGCAGCAGGTGGGGGGGGGGTGAGCCCTGACATGTGGGACCCCTCTGGTCCCCGTGTGCCCATGGTGGCACCGTGGCTCTCACCCTGCTGGTCCATCAGGATGGGCGCTCCCCCGAGCGATGCCACCGCGTCCACGAGCAGCAGGCAGCTGTGCCTGGGGGAGGACAGGGCTCAGCCCCACACCCTGCCACCCCCTGCTGCCACCACCCCGTGTCCCCAGCACATAAATCCCCATGTCCTGGCCCCAGCGGGGGACATTGGGGCTCACAGACCGGTGGCACAGCTCGCCCAGCCCCTCCAGCGGCTGCAGCACCCCTGTGGAGGACTCGCCGTGGGTGATGAAGAGCACCGAGGGCTTGTGCCGTGCCAGGCCCTGGGGGAAAAAAGCAGGGGAAAAAACAGGGGGGTGAATGCTGCTGAGGGGCCAGCCCCCTGCCCGCTGCCCCACAGCTGCCCCGCACCTCCTGGATGTCCCGCAGGGTGAAGTACTCGCCTGGAGGCTTCAGCAGCTCGCGGACCTCAGCACCTGGGAGGGATTTGAGCAGAGGGACAGGGAGGGTTGGGCTCGCCTCCAGCCGCAGGGCATGGCTCAGGCGTTAACCAGGGGCCCACCAGAAGGTGTCGTACACAGGGGGAACGTCACCGTCACCCCACCAAAGCCCGGAGCCCTCTGCTGCCACATGAGGCCACCAGGGTGGGGACAACAGGACCTCGGGAGCAGGCCACATCCCAGCAGCCCCCCCGCAGCTGGGTGCCCGCAGCGTACCCAGCCTCCCGGCGATGTCGGCGGCACGCTGTCCCCAGATGCCATTGATGGCCACCAGCACGGTGTCGCCGCGCTCCAGCAGGTTGAGGAGGGCAGCCTCCATGGCGCAGTGGCCGGTGCCGCTGACGGCCAGCGTCAGGCGGTTGCGGGTCTGGAAGGCGTACTGGATGCCTGCCTTGATCTCATCCATGACCTGCCGTAGGGACCGGTGCCACTGTCACCCCCTTGTCCTGGCAGAGTGCAGGGGGCGGGGACGGGGGCTCCTCACCTGCAGCATCTCGGGGTGCATGTGGCCCAGGAGCTGCTGGCCACCAGCCGCCAGGATGCGGGGGGGCACATTGCTGGGGCCCGGCCCCAGCAGCAGCCTCTGCGGCACGGCCAGCGGCCGCAGCAGCCCCTGAGGCGGCGGGATGGTGGCCATGGGGTGCCCTGCCGTGCCCCACAGCTGAGCCCGCAGGAGAGGAGCGGCAGCCGCGGCCCGCTCGGCACCCAGCACTGCGGCGCGGCGCATCCCCTGCCAGCAGCTCTCGGTGTCCCCCCGGACCCTGACCCCAGGCTGCGGCGCTCCCCCCAGCAGCACGGACTCTGCCCTGGCCTCCTCGCAGCCCGGTTAATGTGCCACCAGCACCGGCCTGCGGCCCCAGCACCCTCCCGTTGGGGTTGCCCAAACGTCCATGAGCACGGCGACCGCATGGCTACCATGAAACGGACCCGTGCCCTGAGAGGGGGTGTTGCCATCGTTATATACGGAGTGGTAGTTTGCTTCTAGAAAATGGGTGATATTAATAAAGAAGGGGGAGATGTGGGAGTGTGGCCATGGGGGTTGGAAAGCCCATACGTCCTTAGGAACACAGACTGTCCTGGGAACCTTACAGCTCATTCTCCTCATTAACAACCGGACAGTTTATGAGCCTGAAACATGGGACCAAACTGAGGTCAAGGTGTGGGACCCTGCTACTAAAAACACCAAGGTGGCAGTGGGATTGCTCGGCACCTGGCTGCAGCCTCTGAGGCCTTACAGAGCCGTGTGGGGCCACAGCCAGACCCGTGTGGGTGGCCAGGCAGTGAGGGAGCTGCGGGCTCCTTCACTGATCCGACTGCTGTGCCATGGGCCCCTCTGCTGCCACAGCCATCGGAGGCCTTTGCTGTTCTGCCCCCTGGTGACAGGGACGGGCCTTTGGACCCAGGCCTATGGGCCTTGGAAAGGAGATGGAGGGCAATGGTCGCCATGGTAACGGCTATGGCGGTACCGGTTGCCATGGTAACGGTTGCCATGGTAACGGTTGCCATGGTTACGGTTGCCATGGCAACACGGGAGGCCCCGCCCCTCCCCGCGCCCTTGCGGCGGTTCCGCAGCGCGAACCCTTCAGTGCCTGTGTGTGGGGGGGGGGCTGCGCTGACGTCACCGCTCCATCCCCGACCCCCCCCCATTTCCCCCCCCCCCCCAATCAGCTCCCAATCGGCGCGCGGGGGCGGGGCGGGGCCGGGCGGGGCCGCAGGGGCGGGGCCGGCACCTCCCGCACCGCCACCGCCACCGGCAGCAGCCGCAGCCCCGGCCCCGCTCCTCAGCGCTCCTCACGGCGCGGCCCCATGCCGGCCCCCCCCGCCCGCGGCTGAGCTGCACCGGGCACAGGTAGGGGCTGTGGTGGCGGTGGCGGCGGGAGGAGGAGGAGGGAGCGCTCCGTTGTGCCCGGTGGCACCGGCATCGCGCTGCCCCCCCCCGGGATGCTGAGGGGTGAGGGGGGTGTGGGGGGCGGCGGCCATGTTGCGGGCAGCGGGGGGAGGCTGAGGGGAGCCGCCCCGGCTTCCAGAAGGATCCCGTGTGGGGGGGTGGGGGGGTGGGGGGGTGATGCCCCCCGTGCTCCCCGCCCTGCCGGTGCCGGTAAGGGGCTCACAGCCCAGCATCAGCTGCCTGATGCTTTTTTTTTTGCCCCCCCCCCCAGCAGGTGGCTGGGGCTGGGGCCGCCATCCCGCCCTCATTCCGCTCCAGAGTGAACGGCGGTGGCAGAGGGCACGGCAAGGACGAGATGCCACCACCACTGACCTTGGGGATGGCACCAGGGGGGCTGCCACATCGAGGGGGGCTCCTGTGGGGTGGGGGCTGCGGCACGGCCCCGCTGCTCAGCCCCCTTTTGTCCCCATCCCCGCACACCCCACTGAGCCCCTTGTCTGGGTGTCCACCTGCCCAAACATCCATTTGGTAGGGGAGGGGGTGACCGTGGTGACACGCACGCCACCCCCATCCCCACCGGTGGCCGCAGCTCCCCAGGGGGTGCCAGCACCCGGTGTCCCCCCCGTGGTGGTGTCCGCAGCCTCACGGGGCTGGAGAAACCCCATTAGCGGTGCCCCCACTGATTTCAGCCATGCAGGGTGCAGGTGGCACGAGGCTGCCCCAATGCCGTGTCCCGCACCGGGGTGGCGAGGAGGATGGGGACAGGTGGCCCATGGTGGGGACAAAGCCATCGTCCCCGTGTTGTCCCCACGGGGCCCAGCTCGCCTCCGGGCGCTGCCCAAGCCCGCGTGGTGCCGCAGGGCGAAAAACTGCACCGTCACGGCCCCTCGCGCACAGGGAGCAGGGATGGGCAGCGGGGGCATCCTGCTGCCAGTGGGGTTTGGGGGGTGAGGACGCTGCCCCGATACCCCCCAGGAGCAGGGGGAGCACTGGGGCTGATTTTAGGGCAGGTGGATGGAGGGGAGATGCTTCCCGCGGCCCTCAGGGTGGAGGCTGCGCAACCCCGCCATAAGGGGAAAAATAAATAAATAAGCAAATCCTACAGGCCTGGTGACGGGGACAGCACGGGGGCTTTGCCATCGAGCTGGGAGGGGTGGGTGGCCGGTCCCCCGCTGTGTCACATCACGGGGGGAGCGGCAGCCCCGTGGGGAGGGTCCCTGGAGGGAGGGCAGGGACCCCAGGGGGGCGCAGGGCTAGGGAGGGGCGAGCCTTTTGTGGCTGGACCGGTGGCACCCTGCGGCACCCAGGGGACGGGGTGCTCCTTGAAGGGGCTGTGGCAGGTCCCCACGGCGTTCCTTGGGGAGGTGTTACCCGCGGGTGGCACCGGGGGACAGGTGGCAGCGGGGGACAGCGCGCCCCATCCCGCTGGTCACCTTGGCGGTGGTGGCAGGGTGGGGTGGGGCAGGGCTGGCGCGGGCATCCTCGGGATTACGGGAGCCCTCTCTGGCTTATCCCTGCCCAATTAATCTTAGCCGATCCCGTTAATTGCTGCTTCCTAGCCCTCGGGTGGCTGAGAGGGAGGTTTACCGGGGGGGGGGATGCGGGACACGGCCGCGGTGACCCCACGGGGGGCTCCCTCCGTGCCTCCCACCCCGATGCCGCGGGGAGCAGGCTGCTGGATCAGCTCCCAGCGCCGCCCGGCTGCGCTATTGAATTTCTCTCGACGGCGGATTAAAGCGGGCGCTGGCTGACCCTCCCTGGGCAGGGACCACACTCTGGCTGCCAGCCCGGCCCCGTGAGCCGCTGGCTGGCCAGGGGGGGCTGGATGCGGTGCTCCCCACCGCCATGCGCCCACCTCTCTCCGTAGGGTGCCGGGGGCGGCGAGCCCTGCTGGGGAACCTCAGCTCCATCGGGCTTCCCTATGGGGCAGCCCCATGGCTGTGTGTCCCCGCAGCTGGCCGGAGACCCCCGCCCCAAATGCTGGGGAGGGGGAGGCCCGCAGAGGGGCTGCGGCCCCGGCGCCAGCCTGGCTCAGGCACAGGCAGCCTTTGTCTCGCTGCCACGGGTCGGAGAATGGCAGCGCTGGGACCGCCAAGGCGCAGCGGGGCGAGGGGGAGGCTGCGCTGGCAGCTGAGGAAGCCGAAGGAAATGGATGGAGCGGCTCGAGGCAGAAAATGGAGCCCGGGCTGCTTCAACGCAGCGGGCACGGGGCTGGGGAGGGCGGCAAGGCAAGGAGGTGGATGGAGCAGTCGGCTCGAGCTGGGCATGGGGACGCCAAGGGAGCTGAAGGCACGGTTTTAGGTCGAGGATGAAGCCAGGGGCAGGTTGGGGTGGGACCCCGAGCCGGCAGGACCGAGGGGCACCAGCACAGCACGTGGGGAGGGATGGCTGCGGCACGAGGCCACGCGGCAAGGAGAGCACCTGGGGGGGAAAAATGGGGCTGGAGGGGGCTGCAGGGGGAAATGGCCCGGCAGCCCTTCCACCCAGCCATGTATCAGTGTCATTTCACAGAAAATAAACCAAACCAAACCAAAACAACCCCCAATAAACGAACAAATATGCTTATTTATGCTTATTTATTTATTTATTTATTTCCTTTTTGTTTATTGCCCCCACTTTCTGGCTGCAAATTTTCCATTGCACCATGAATCTACCTGCCGTCGGGCAGAGCGTATCTGTTGTTATTTATTTATTTTTTTTCCCCCTTTTGGGACCGAAAACCAAACTGACAAGACCCAGTTGTTTTCATAGCGGTTCCCGTCTCCTGGGGCTGTTCTGTGGGTTTTTCTTTCTTCCATATTTTCCACAAATTGAGCTGTATTTTCACTTGTGCCATGGGAAAGGCCATCATGCGTTGAGGAGGACCCACCTGCCCTGCTCTGGCTGCCACTCGATGTGGTTCAAGGAACTGGAGCTGGGCCAGTGCTTGCCCCGTGCATCTCCCACAGGCACTGCCCCTTCCTCCCTGCCCCTGCCCCTGTGCTGCCCTCGTGCCATCTCCCGCCCGCTCCTGGAGGCTTTTGGGGCTCTGCTGGCAGAGCTGCCCCTTGCTCGGTGAGATAATTGATCGTTGGGTTAGCTAGATTAAGTGGAAAATAGCTATTGAGTGCCAGCCTGCGGCGCAGGGCAGGACATCGGGGCCGTCAGTCTGCACGGATGGGCAAACAGAAACGTTTGCTGTAGGGTCACAGAATTGCTCAGGGCAGAAAAAACCTCGAGGAGCATCCGGTCTGACCTTGTCCGTCAGCCAACTGCCCTTGAGCCGAAATGTGCCGGTTTTCCTCCCCGTGGTCCTGCCGTGCAGGGGCTGGAGGCAGGAGGCTCTGGGGATGGGCACGGGGCTGTGGGGACAAGCAGTGGAAGAACTGCCCGTGGGGGGCTGTGTGATGCTGGCTGTGCCCTACAGCCCTGTCCCCAGCTGTGGGAACCCAAAAGGGGCACCACAGGGCGCATGGCTGGCAGGCACCAATGCTGGCGTCCCAAAGGGCTTAGTCCCACTGGAAACCCCATCCTCTTGGCTTGATTTGGGCTCAGCCTTTCACCCATTTTTCCATCTGGGGGGGTTCAGAGGCGAGCTCTCCTAACCCCCTGCTCTCCCCCCCGCAGGACAGCCGCCGCTCCCCGATAGCAGCACCACCTCCGGCTGGCGCGATGGCGGGAGCGTCCGTCAAGGTGGCGGTGCGCGTGCGGCCCTTCAACTCCCGGGAGATGAGCCGGGAGTCCAAATGCATCATCCAGATGTCGGGAAGCACCACCAGTGAGTACCCTCACGGGGCCACCCCCATAAACCAGGGTATGGTGGGGGGGTGATCAGGAGAGCGCACGCCCCGTCCCCGCGCGGATGCGATTCAGGATCAGGGGTTTGGAGCGGGGATCGACCCCTCTTTAAATAACAAGCCCTAGGTGCTGGTGGTGAAAATGGTGGCCGCGGCCCTTCTCTTTGGCTCTGAAAGCCTCCAGATGGGATGGCATCTAAAATAACTCCCGCCCGCCCGCGGGGCTTGGAGCTTCCTGCGTCACCGCCGCCGGCGCGAGCCACCCCCGTGCCGCCGGCGAGGATGCTCGAGCGTGACGTGCTGGGGACGTCTGGCGGGTCCCCGGGGTGCAAGAAGGATCAGGTTCGGAGTGTGGCAGCCGTTCAGCTGGGCACGTCCCCCCCCTCCAGTGTGGGTGCCACGGCCACAGCTCCCAGCCGGCCCTTTGCTGACTGTGAGGATTTTCTCCCCCGCTGCAGCCGCTGGGCGATGGATGAATCGACAAAGGCCGGGCTGATCCCCTTGGCGTGGCTGGAAGGGGTCTGTGCTCTGCATAATTCATTCGGCGTAATTAATTAAGCCCCGCCGGGCGCAGGGGGCGGCTGGGGAAGGGAGCTGAGGGGGAAGGAGCCAACCCTTCTCTGCAGCCCTTTTTTCCCCCAAATTTCCAGCCGCCGCCCCCTTTGGCTCGCGGTGGCCACCCACCCACCAACACTGCTGCTTTGTTCCTGTGGCGGTGCTGCAGGGAACGGGGCGGGGGGGGACACCCCAGCTTCCTTCCCATGAGCACATTAATATTCCCCGGCTGGAGCCGCGTCCCCCAGGGCGAGCACGGCGCTGAATGGCGGGGGTCTGGGAGCCGGGGGCAGGGGGAGCCTGGCCACCGGTGCTGCCAGCCCAGGCGTTTTTCCAGGCATTTCTCCCCCCCCAACATTTGCTCTCCAGGGTTTTATTCTAGCCCGGAGCCTTGTGAGATGTTAGTTGTCATGGCGAGACACAGGGATTTAAAATATGACGATGATTTTCTCTCCGTGTAGTTTTTCTGCTTTATCCTGCTCAATACTCGTCCCTTGTTTGTCACAAAGCCGGGGGATATCTCCAGATGTTTTCCTCCTCCCTCTCTTGTCTCGCTTTCCTCCCCACCTCCTTTTTCCCCCTTCCAGCTGTGTGAAACCCCAGGGTCCCCACACACAGGTGGGGTTCCAGCAGTACCAGGACGGGCGGTGAGGGAAAGCCCCCCGGCAGCACCCATCCACTCAGTAACAAATAACCAGGAAAGAAAGGGGCATGGAGAGCGCCCCAGCTTTGGGGACGGGAGGGGACACGCAGCGGGCTGTGGCACGCTTCCTCTCCTCCATTTCCCAGCCCCGTCCAGGCTGGGGACTTGCCCCCCCCGGGCAGCTGCAGCTGGGGCTGCCACCCGGAGCCGCTCGGTGCCATCCCCAGCCCCTCCTCAGCCCCGTGCCCGGCACAGACGGCACCGGTGCCGGCAGCAGCCTCCCCATCCCGGAGACACCGCAGATGCTCTGCCTGCCCCTGCAGCCACCTCTGCCCAGAGGGGCCCTGCACATGGGTGGGTGGTCCCCGGCCCCAGGGGAGGCACGGTGCCACCCAGGTCTGGGTCTCGACAGGGACCTGCGCCTGGTGGCAGCTCGGGGGATGTCTGAGCTTCTCCTCGAGGCGCAGCCTGGGCTGTGGCCATGAGCTTTGGCTGCCAGCAGCTCCCTGTTGCGGTTTTTGGTCCTGACCCCGCTTCCCACCCTGCTGGCCTTTACAGCCAGCCTCTGGCTCTGGTCCTGATGCAGACGTACAGCCCAGTGTCACCCCGTCTGTCCTGGCCAGCACAGGACCCTGCACACAGTGAGTGTGTGTCGGTGTGCTGGGACCAGCAGCCAGGAGCGGTGGCAGCTCTCCTCCCGTCCCCTCACCTCCTCTGTCACCTCCGTGCTCAGGGACATGCTTGTCCATCTGATACAGCCCAGCCCGTTCCCTAGCGACCCTGGCACTCATGGGCAGGCTTCATCATTAATTTAGGACCCAGCCTGTACGGAGCACAGGGGAACAAGCCGTGTATTTTTTTTTTTTCCCCAACCATCCCGAGCTGGAGTGTGCTGGGTCACCGTGTGCCTCGGTGCAGGCAGGCCGTGCTGCTGGCGTGCTGGGGGGGCTGTGGATGGACACCCAGCAGGACAGCAGCTGAGCACCCACCCTGGGGGAGACGCTGTGATACGGGGTGAATTTGTGCGGCTCCTCCAGCTGCTCGGCAAAGCCCCAGCACCATGGCGGTGGCTGGGGGCACCCTGCTCCTGCTGCCACCTCTGTGCCCTGGCAGGCCCTTGCAGGGAGCTGAATGCCCCTCTGGTGGGCACTGCGCCCCCCCCAGCCCCCCCAAGCAGCCTGGCTGGGGCTGGGGCACCCCTCCCAACCCGCAAGGGCGTTCCAATGTCACCGGAGATGGCTGAGCGCCGCGTCCCGTGACTGCCCTGCTGCTTTGGGTTTCTTCTGACGCATCTCTCCGAGTGCCTGTTATTTCAGAAATAAAAAAGAAAAACATCATAAACACTCTACGGGGTGGAGAGGAAAAAAAAAAAAAAAGGCATCGAACGAGTGAGAAAGAGGAGAGATGCAGTCTCCGATTTCCATGGCAACGTCCTTTTCACCAGGGGATGGGAAAAAGCAGGCTCTTGTTTCCGCTGGTGGTTTAACACAGGGCATTAATCACCCTGCTGCTGCGGGGAGATCAGGTACTGAAAATAAAACACGGAGCAAGCAGGAGGCAGAGCCCCCGCGGCTGCTCCTGCCCCACTCGTGGCCCCCCGGGGAGGGTTGGGACCTCCGTGCCGGGGGCTGTCCCCGCGGCGCTGCTGCGGGTGCGTGATGGAGCAGGAGGCAGCCCAAGGGAAGGAGCAGCTTCCCTGCACCACTCTCCCCAGGGCATTTTGGAGAGCCTTTGCCCTTTTCCCTGGCCCCCACGGTGGAGCTGGAGGGACCCCATCCTGATTTCCAGCCCACGGGGATCTGTCTGGGACCAAGCCCGTCGCAGCCTGCCCAGGATGCAGGAGGCGATGGTACCACCCGGTTCCCTCACATCCCTCTCTCTGTCCCCAGCCATCCTGAACCCGAAGCAACCCAAAGAGACACCGAAAAGCTTCAGCTTTGACTATTCCTACTGGTCCCACACCACGGTAAGCGGCGGGGAGCCAGAGCCTGGCTGGAGCCCGCAGCGGGGCTGGGATGCAGCAGGATGGCCTCCTCTGATCGCCCCTCTCTCCTCTCCGCAGCCTGCAGACATCAATTATGCATCTCAGAAGCAGGTGTACCGGGACATCGGCGAGGAGATGTTGCAGCATGCCTTCGAAGGCTATAACGTCTGTATTTTTGCCTACGGGCAGACAGGGGCTGGAAAATCCTACACCATGATGGGGAAGCAGGAGAAGGACCAGCAAGGCATCATCCCACAGGTACCGCCTGGAGACAGGCTCCCCTTGACCTGAGCGGGGTGCACAAGGGAAAAGGGTGGCTGGGAGGGAAGGAGAAGCAGGGGAGATGAGCTGCAGGTCAGGGGACACCACGGGGAGCATCACCCAGGCCCTGGGGCAGAGGTTTGGTCGGGCAGTGTGAGCAAGGGACTGTGCCCAAGTCCCTACAAAGCAGGGAGAGGCTCTGCGGGTGCTGGTCCCCTCCACATTACCAGGGCCCTTCCTGCCACCCCGCCAAGAGCTGTCCCATCGCTGCTGCTCTGCCTTTTGGGGCAAGAAGGTGGAAATCTTCGTGGCTTGTGTGCCCTGGAGTGGAGCATCCCTCTGCTCAGGGGCTGAGCAGCCTGGCTCTTTCCCCCGCAGCTGTGTGAGGACCTCTTCTCCCGCATCAACGACACGACCAACGACAACATGTCCTACTCCGTGGAGGTAAGGCACCGCGCCTCCTGCCTGCTCCAGCCCGATCTTCCCGGGGGCAGGATGGGCTGGTGGAGGCCTGGCGTGACGGCAGCGTGTGCCCGGCCGTGTGTTACTTCTGAGCAAAACCCAGAGCCCCGCGTGTGCCATCCCCAGGTGAGCTACATGGAGATATACTGCGAGCGGGTGAGAGACCTCCTGAACCCCAAGAACAAGGGGAACCTGCGGGTGAGGGAGCATCCCCTCATGGGCCCCTATGTTGAGGACCTCTCCAAGCTGGCTGTGACCTCCTACAATGACATCCAGGATCTCATGGACTCAGGGAACAAGGCCCGGTGAGTGGGGGAGCGGGAGAACACCAGGATCTGAAGGGCTTCCAGATGTCCCCAAAGGGTGTCCCCAGGCACCTACACGTGGGCTGAAGCTTGTGTCCCCGGTGCTGTGGGCAGGGCCTGAGGTCCCCAGGCAAGGCAGGATGTCACCCGATTTGACTCCTGGAGCCCAGAGTCCTCTCCTGGCTGCAGTGGCCTTCCCATCACCTTCCTTGTCCTGAACCTGTCCCCAGTCCCCTGCAGAGTGTCACACCTTCTGCCCTCCTCTCCCTGCAGCACGGTGGCTGCCACCAACATGAACGAGACCAGCAGCCGCTCACACGCCGTCTTCAACATCATCTTCACCCAGAAGCGACACGATGCCGAGACGGACATCACCACCGAGAAGGTGAGGGCACAGCCCCAGGGGAACGCTGCAAGGGCTCCGTGTGCCACAGTGCCTGTGGGGGGACACCGTGTGGCTGCTGGGGGGCTGAAACGTGATGGGGTTAAATCCCAGCCACACGCTGGGCTCCCAGACCACCGTGGAGGGACATCTCTGGCCCCGTGTGGCCACTGCCCCTGGTGGTGGGAATGTGAGCCCTGCTTCTGGACAAACCCACCTCCGCCTCCAGAGCGGGCTCACAGTTGCTGAAGGTGTTTCCTCCCACCTTGCTGATGGCACAGCTTCGTGGTGGGGGGCAGTTTGCCCGCACACTAGGCATGAGCCGAGCCTGCCACAGCTGCTGTCTGTGCCCGCAGGTCAGCAAAATCAGCCTGGTGGACCTGGCTGGCAGCGAGCGAGCTGACTCCACCGGCGCGAAGGGCACGAGGCTGAAGGTGAGAGCATGGTGCGGGTCCCTGGGTGCCACTTGTCCTTTCCCTGCCTGATTCCTTGCACGCTGTATTGGAAACTGCCACTTCTCAGCGGTGTTTTGTCTGAGAGTTGTCCAGTGCCAGTGCCAGTAGGGTCCGCAAGCCCCAGCTGGGAGGTGCTGGTCGCCCAGTAAGACCAGTTGCTGGTTGCCCGCCCTGTGCTGGGGCTTCTCCATCCTCTCGGTGCACCGGGCTTTAGTGCTGCTCTGAAGCAGGGCCTGAGGATCTGGGCTTTTGGTCTCTCCATCAGGAAGGAGCAAACATCAACAAGTCCTTGACCACACTGGGGAAAGTCATCTCTGCTCTGGCCGAAATGGTAGGTACCTGGAGGGGGGGTGGGGCGCCCAGCTGCCCAGGATGGAGCACCCAAGCTCCCAGGGATGGAGCACCTGGGGTCCTGTGCTGGGTGAAGAGGAGGGGAGCAGCTCGCTGTCACCTCCCTCCCTGCTGCTCTCTTCTGTTTGCACCAGAGCTAAGCAGTCTCTCTGCTTTCTTTGCAGGATTCAGGGCCAAATAAGGTATGTGCTCGGGCAGGGCTGGGTGGGTTTGGGTTTGCAAGGGTGGGAGTGGGTTGCGGGGTGGTTTGTGATGAGCCCTTTAGGGGTGAGGTGCCACCGCGGGTGCCCACCTGTGGTTGGGGACAGCGCTGGCACCAGTCACGGTGTTTGCTTGGGGGAGAGCGAGCAGCCTGGCAGCCCATCCCTCTGCTCCCTCTCCCCAGAACAAGAAGAAGAAGAAGACAGATTTCATCCCCTACCGAGACTCGGTGCTAACCTGGCTGCTGCGGGAGAACCTGGGTGAGGACACGGGCACAGGGGGGCATGGCAGGGGGTGAGGGTCCCCGCAGGGACAGCCGCCCTGCTGAAGCCTGGCATCTCTCCGTGCAGGGGGCAACTCCAGGACTGCCATGGTCGCTGCGCTCAGCCCCGCCGACATCAACTACGACGAGACCCTCAGCACTTTAAGGTAGGCCCCAGATGGAGAGCTAGACGAGGACACAAGAGGTTTTGGGACCCAGCTGCTCAGGGTTGTGCCTCTCCCCAGGTATGCCGACCGCGCCAAGCAGATCCGCTGCAACGCCGTCATCAACGAGGACCCCAACAACAAGCTCATCCGGGAGCTGAAGGACGAGGTGGCCCGTCTGCGTGACCTTCTCTACGCCCAGGGTCTCGGGGACATCATTGACAGTAGGTACCGCGCCAGGGCGGCGCTGGGCAGAGGCAGGCTGGTGTCTCAGAGGGGACGTCCCCAGAGCCACCCCGTGTCCTGCCCTGCACCTCGGCCATCTCATTGTCTGCCCTGCCATGCAGCAGGGGGCACGGCTGCGTCCCCCGCTGCCACCACCCCTGCTGGGACACCCCCAGCAGGCCCTGCACACACGTGTGCCGTCCCAGAGGAGCTGCTTTGCCCCGGCAGCCCCCTTGCCCCTCCCCATTTCCCACTGCCAGCATCCTGCAGGGTGCCCGGCCGAGGTGCCAGGAGGATGCTCGGAGTCCGTGTCCTCTCCTCCCCGTGCTTTCAGGCTGCCATGAATCCTACCGAGATGAACCCACTCTTGTTCTGTTTTCTTTGTCTTCCCCCCTGCTCCCTGCCCTCTCTCTCTCTTAGCCCATCCTGCTGCGGAAGGATCCAAATGTGTGTATTCCCCATCACTGGTATTCTGTGTTGCTTCTCTGCTTTTTGGGAGGCGCAGGCTGTGCCGAGGAGCATGCGTGCAGCATGGGAAAGGGCAGCGAGAGCTGGCCCCAGGGCGCTAGCGAAGGGGCAGCAGTGGAGCCTGGTGCCCCGCTGGGGGGCCGGGTGGCACAGGGACATTTCTGCACTGCGCCCATGCCCTCGCCAAGCCCAGGACAGGGGTGAGGCCCTGCAAATCTGCCAGGCAGGGCACCAGCGGTGCGTTCACCGAAAAGCCCCGCGCTCCCATGCTGTCACTGTGTTTCCCCTTGCTTCTGCTGCTGCTGCTCTTGCTGCTGCTGGGCTGGTTGCTGCTGCTGGCGCTGCTTGTGCGGGCACGGTCCGTGCTCCCGGGAGAAAAAAAAGCGCCAGGCAAAGCACAGCGTGGTGCGAGTGGCCTCGGGACACCTCAGTGACCGGTCCTGCTGAGGGCCATTCGGGGGGCATCGGAGGAACAGGACGAATTGGAGGCAGGGGGCTCCACAAAGTGATGGGGCTCTTGTTCTCCATCGGGAGCTGGCTGTTCCCTAGAAGTGGTGGCCCCCAGGTGAGGGATCCCGACCTACCTGTCGGGCAGTGGAAGTGGCTGCGAGCATCCCGCTGGGAGACAGCACCCGGCACCTGCCCGGGCAGCTGGAGGCTGTGTCCCCGCTGCCACGGGCTGGGCTGCCACCGGGAGCATGTGCCCCTGTCCCATCTTCTCCTCACTGCGACTTCTCGGGGCCAGAACAGCATTTCTGACACTGGGACAAATGGCGAGAGTGTACCACAGATGGGGGAGCTCATGCCCGGGGCAGCTCTGAGTGCTTGAGAGGGGCAGTTCGGGCACCCTGTGCTGCCACAAAGCACCCCCGTGGGCCAGGAAGGGCTCCCAGGCGCCGGGGCCAAGGCATGGGAGCCGTGCCCTGCTGCTGGCCTGCTCTGCCAATGCTCTGCCTTTTCCTTTTGATTTTTGTCTTTCTTCTTGCCACTTTTTTTTTTTTTCCCAACAGCTTTTCTTGTCTCTATCTTCTTTCTCTCTCTCTCTTCCTTCTTCCTGCCCTTGTGTCTTCCCCCCGTCCCGTCCCTCTCCTTCCCCGCCCGTAGATGTGTCCGACTTTGAGAACAATAATGGCACTAGCGGGGCAGAGCTGAGCCAACGCCATGACAATCTCTCCACAGTGACCAACGCCATTGCCGGCATCAGCCCCTCTTCCTCCCTGTCAGCTCTCTCCAGCCGCGCCGCCTCCGTTGCCAGCCTCCACGAGCGCATCATGTTTGCTCCAGGCAGCGAAGAGGCCATCGAAAGGCTTAAGGTAGGAGGCTGGCGTCTTCTGCTCCTCTCCTCCCTCTGGAAGCCAGCGGACGGAGGGCTGCCAGGCTGGGCCATCTGCCTGAGGGCTCTGCGGAGGGACCGGGACGGGCTGGGCTGCATCCAGCCGCACGACATCCAGCACGGCTGGGTACCAGGTGCTGCGCCTGGGGCACCACAACCCCTCTGTGGCTCGGGGGAGAGTGGCTGGAAAGCTGCCCAGCAGAAAAGGACACGAGGGTGCTGCTCAGCAGCCAGCCGAGCGTGGGCCAGCGCTGTGCCCGGGTGGCCAAGGTGGCCAGCGGCATCCTGGCCTGTGTCAGAAACAGCGTGGCCAGGATGGTGGTTGTCCCCTCGTGGTGAGACTGCACCAGTTTGGGGGCCTGGCTACGAGGACCGCGAGCTGCAGGTGGGGAGGACCCTGCTGGAGGCCCCCCAGCCTCTACAAGCACCTGAACGGAGGTTGCAGCGAGGTGTTGGTCTCTTTTCTTGGGTGACAAGTTGTGGGACAAGAGAGGAAAGTCTCAAGTCGTGTCAGGGAGGTTTGGATGGGACATTAGGGAGAATTTCTGAATAGAAAATCATAGAAAAGGGCATTGGAATGGGCTGCCCAGGGAGGTGGTGCAGTCACCATCCCTGGAGGTATTTAAGAGACGTGTGGATGTGGCATTTAGGGATGGGGCTCGGTGTGTCAGGCTGGCGGTTGGACTTGGTGACCTTGAGGTCTTTTCCAACCCAGAAGACTCTGTCACTCTGATCCTATGGACCCAGAGCCACGAGGTGCCCTGGATAGGAGCGGGTTTGGCGCAGCAGGGTCCAGCTGGGGCTGCCTTTGCTGTGGGACAAGCGCTCCCAGCAGAGCGAGGGGATGAAAGGAAAATGCGAGTGCAGCACTGCTGCAGCCCCTTGAAAGCAGCCTGAAAGCAGGGCCGGCTCCCTCGGGGGCCGAGCCCAGCCCAGGTGGGCAGGTCGCTGGACCATACAAAATGCTGAGCCCTGCTCACCCCGCCAGGAAACAGAGAAGATCATTGCCGAGCTGAACGAGACGTGGGAGGAGAAGCTGCGCAGGACAGAGGCGATCCGGATGGAGAGGTGGGTCAGGGTCCCTGCACCTGGCCCCCTTCTTGCCTGCAGCCCCTCAGCACGTGGGATGGGATGGGGGCAGTTTGGCACCATCCACCACCCCCAGGTGGGCTCCAGCCCTGCCCTGGCTACTCTGCACAGGGCTGCAGCACCCGGCGGGCGTGGGGCATCACCCGGGCTGGGTCACCACCAGTGGGGACACGTGGCGGGTGGTGGCGGGTGGCTGTGGGGTCCAGAGTGTCTTTGACAACCTCTGCTCCTGCTGCTCCTGCAGGGAAGCCTTGCTGGCCGAGATGGGGGTGGCCATGAGGGAGGACGGAGGCACCCTGGGTGTTTTCTCTCCTAAAAAGGTAGGAATGTCTTATTTTCCCTGGCTAATGAGGGCGGGTTTGTACCCACGCCGTTCCCTTCAAACCCACCTTGCCACTGCTGGCCAGCCTCAAATATTTCCCCGGAGCTCCCGGAGGTGTTAACTGCCCTCTCCTTGCCATGAAACCCGTGATGGACATTTCAGTGCCACTCCTGTACATCCACCATGGGCTGTTTTGATAGAAGCGTGTGGCTAAATTTTCAATGTCATTCTGCATCACCTGGCACGTGGGGGATGCTGTCCCCACCCAGGGGACACCGGTGAGCCTCAGGGACTTTGGCTGCGCTGGGCTCGGTGTCAGCTGTTAACGCCCTGGGGTATTGCATGGTGCTGTCACCCTGCGTCCTCGCTGAGAAACGAAGGTGCAGGAGCATTAAATATCGCTGGTTTTTGTAGCATCTCAGGGTTTTTGGAGCAAAAGCTGGCTGTGCCCCCAGCAGCTCACCTGGCCGCAAGCCCTGATAGGTGCCAGCAGCAGCAGCAGCAGCACAGCCCCGCTGCTCCTCAGCACCCCTCACCTGCAGTGGGTTAAGTGCCCCTGGCAGACAGTGTCCTGCGAGATGCACAGGGCAAGGAGAGTGGGGTCTGCCCCCAGCCCCTGCCAGGACAAGCAGCAACAAGCCCTTCGGGACCTTGACGTGGCTCTTCCAACGGGTTTTACACTGCTGTCTTTGTTTTCCATCTGCCAATGCAGCCGCTGCCCATTAGGCCCCCTGATGTGTGCGTAGGAAGCGTGGGGGTTTATTCCCCAAAGCAGGTTTGTCTGGGAGGTGGCCTTGCTGTGCTGGTCTTGGTGCCGACTTGCTCTTCGGCTCTCTGGTGGGTGACAACTGCCCTGACTTCTCCAGCTGCTGGCAAGGAAAGTTAGCACCGAAAGCCTGCAAAACCCATTTGGATTGAGAGCAAAACCTAGCCGGGCATTGCTGCCCCGCCATATGCCATCACTGGGGTGACCGATTCCCCAAACCTTGCAAATCTGGAGTGAAATTGCAAACTAAAACAGTCCCAGAGCTTCTCCCTCAGACCCAGGGGCTACGTGTCTGCCCAGAGGTCTGCGGGTTACGTGCTGTGGCCCGTTCCTCCTGCCAGCCGCCACGGAGAACAGCCTGCGTTCCCCTTCCCCTCCTGCACTGTTTGGAGTGAGTTCCTTGCAGCCGTCAGGGTTTCTCCTGACGGGGACACCTCTGCATGCTGGGTGCCAGCAGGCTGATACCACACTTCTTCCCGTGTCTCTTATTTCTGGGAAACTCTGAGCTTCACCCGTTGATGCCCCGAGGGCTTTGCTGCTGGTTGGAGGCGCGATCGCAGCCGCTGGCAGTGGGACGAGCCAAGCGGGCTGCGGTCGGAGGGCTCCGTGGCCCCAGGAATAAATTCCCTCTCATCAGAAGCAAAGAGGCTGTGGCTCGTGGGAGGGAACCCACAGGAGGGAGAGCAGGGAGTGCAAGCCAACATGGGGCAAGGCTCCAGGTCTCTGGATGAATCTCCGGGCTGGGACCTGCTCCTTTGGGTGCTTCATCTGTCCCCATGCCATCCATGGAGGGAAACAGAGGTTTTTAGTTCCTCTTATCCTGAAACAGCTGCTGGAAAGGAAGAGTCTCTGTCTCACCTTCCGTAAACCTCCCGTACAGCTCCCAGCTCCGTGCTGGGCCTGCTTACAACAGGAATTTTCCCAAACAACCAATGAAAAGCTGCCCAGACCTCAGTCCTTGGAAGAGGAAAGCAGGGAAGGGTGTAGAGGTGCAGAGTTGGAGTCCAGCCCTCGTTTTGTCCACGCTGGGTTAGGTTGAGGCAGCTGCAGGAGCTGGGGGGCCCGTGGTGAGGCTGGGGGGGTTGCTGTGCACCGGGGTGACTGTGTCCTTGCCTCCCCCAGACACCCCACCTGGTCAACCTGAACGAGGACCCGCTCATGTCTGAGTGCCTTCTCTACTACATCAAGGACGGGATCACCAGGTGAGCGCCGGCTCCTGCAGAGCCCGTATCTCAGTGCTGCTGGGCACCTGCCCTCCTGCACCTTCCCCGGGCATCCCCAGAGTGGCGTGGCCGCTTGGGAAAAATGCGTGTCCGGGGCAATCTCACGGGGGACATTAGTCTTGTCGTGCACCAAGGGCTGCTTGGGGTGAGCCCAGAGGGTATTTTTGGCTGCAGCCTCACGGAGGGGCTGGTTTGAGGAAGGCCGGAGCCGGCTCAAGCTGTCTGTCCCCCGGCAGGGTTGGTCGGGAAGACGCAGAGAAGAGGCAGGACATTGTTCTCAGCGGGCACTTCATCAAGGAAGAGCACTGCCTCTTCCGCAGCGACACAAGGACGGGCGGTGAAGGTACTGCTTGTCCCGAGGGGCTCCAGCTGCCCAGGCTCACCCCGGACCTAGGAGGGTTCATCCCACCCTCTTAGTCCTGGGGCCTGCTGTGGCTGATGTGAGGTTGGCCAAGCGCTGCTGCCAGCCCCGTTCATTGCCTGTGGTGGTGGGGATGTGCCCGGGGCTCCGGGGCTGCCCCTCCACTTGCTGCTTGTCACGCAGTGATTGTGACCCTGGAGCCCTGCGAAGGCGCCGACACCTACGTGAATGGCAAAAAGGTGACGGAGCCCAGCGTCCTGCGGTCAGGTGGGTCCCCAGGAGGGTGCTCCGGCCCGCCACCCCGCGCGGGTTCCCTGCCCCTAAACCTGAGCCTTTGTCCCCGCCGCAGGAAACCGGATCATCATGGGCAAGAGCCACGTCTTCCGCTTCAACCACCCCGAGCAGGCCCGGCAGGAGCGGGAGCGGACCCCGTGCGCGGAGACGCCCGCCGAGCCCGTGGACTGGGCATTTGCCCAGAGAGAGCTGCTGGAGAAGCAGGGCATCGACATGAAGCAGGAGATGGAGCAGAGGTGGGGAGCTGGGGCTGGGGCTGGGAGGAAGGGGAGGGAAGGAGCCCGGGTCGCTCATCCCCATCTTCCCCGCTCCTCCCAGGCTGCAGGAGCTGGAGGACCAGTACCGGCGGGAGAGGGAGGAGGCCAATTACCTTCTGGAGCAGCAGAGGCTGGTAGGTGGCCACGCCTGGCTCCTCCTCAGGCTCCCTGAGCACCACCAAACCCCAGCAGAATTTTTTGTGGGGTGGCTCAGTGCATCTTCAAGATGACAGCAAACCCACACGTCGTTCCTGGGGCTGCCCATCCATGTGGACCCGGAGGAGGGAGGAGGCTGCAGGGGGAGGAGGGATGTGCAGAGGTTGGCTGAAGATCACATCTTGTGGGCTGCATCATTCTCCCTGCTTTTCCCAGGATTATGAGAGCAAATTGGAGGCTCTGCAGAAGCAGATGGACTCCAGGTATTACCCTGAGGCCAATGAGGAAGAAGAAGAACCTGAAGATGAAGGTGAGTGCTTGGTGAGGAAGGAGGGGTGAAAGGAGTTGGGTGGGCAGCCTGGCTGTGCTGCGTGCTGTGCGCTGACATTACCTGCAGAGGCATTTGGGGAGGGGAGATGGTATGGTCTGAGTTTCACCTCCATCCTGTCAGCCCTCTCGAGGAGGCATTAATAAAAAACAGCCAGAAAATCGGTAGGAGAATGGATTTTAGAATAATGACCAAAAAAAACACCAAACAAAAAACCTCAGTGCAACAGCTGGCTGCAGAGCACCTCGGTGAGTCAGTAAGAAGTCACCGGGAGGGATTTTTGTGATGGGTTTGCCCATCATTGCACCCGAACCCCTTCCCCACCTCCTTTGCCTGACGGCCGAGCAGGTGCCAGCAGGTAGGGCAGAGCTGCACTGCCGTTGCTTCCACGGCACCACGGTGGGGCACAGGGTGCCGTGTCCTCCTCCTGGCCATGGGGCGCGTGTGGTGACTGTCCCTCTGCGTCCCACAGTGCAGTGGACGGAGCGGGAGTTCGAGCTCGCCCTCTGGGCCTTCAGAAAGTGGAAGTGGTACCAGTTCACCTCCCTCCGTGACCTGCTGTGGGGCAACGCCATCTTCCTCAAGGAAGCCAACGCCATCAGTGTGGAGCTGAAGAAAAAGGTGGGTGCCTGCTGCTGCCGGCCAAAGCTTCTGGTTGTCACCGCCGCGGCGTTGCTGGGAGCGAGTCCCTTGGGGTTTTGCAGGGCACACGGTGCTGCTGCTTGCCCCTGCAGGCTTAGCGAGTGTGCTCAAAGCTGTGTGCTGGCAGGGAGCTAAGAGTCCAGAGTGGGTGGCTGCAGCACATCCCCGTCACACAGCTGAGCATGTCCCCACGCGGCGATGCCTGGGAAGCCTGAGAGAAGTGGCTCCAGCAGCACGGGAAGGGCAGAGGCCAAGGGGGAAGCAGGGCTGGCTGCCCCTCACTCAGGACTCAGGGAGTTTCCTCACCCAGGGGCAGCGTTTCTGTGTTTAACCCTGCACAGTTCTTGCACGAATTTCTGAGCCTGCCTTTTGAAGTGTCCCTGTGTTTAGTGCATGCCACATCTCAGGGTGAGCCCTGCTGCAGGGCCCCTCCTTGTCCTCCGTTAGAGCCTGCTGAAGGCCACTTTTAGTTTTCCTGTTAGGATGGTGTGCAGTCCTCCTCCTCTGGCTGTCAGCCTGGTCCTAGGGCTGCTCCGTGACTGTGTGGCACCCACAGCAGAGCCCTGAGCCAGAGGAGCGTGCGTGGTTGGGTGTTGCTCGGGCACATGCCAGGGACAGCTCAGGCTGACGGTGCCACGGTCCTCTTGGCAAGGTCGCCATCCCTCGTTCCCCCCTTCCAGGTGCAGTTCCAGTTTGTCCTCCTGACGGACACGCTGTACTCGCCCCTCCCTCCCGACCTGCTGCCTCCTGATGCTGCCAAGGACCGGGAGAAGCGGCCGTTCCCCCGGACCATCGTGGCTGTGGAGGTGCAGGACCAGAAGAACGGGGCAACGCATTACTGGACCCTGGAGAAGCTCAGGTAGGGCGAGAGATGCCCGCACCGGGCTGACTTAGAGTGGGAGGGCTTGGCCGGCCCCGGCCTGGTTTCTCACAGCCACCCGGTGTCCCTGTGCCCGCAGGCAGCGCCTGGACCTAATGCGCGAGATGTACGACCGTGCAGCAGAAGTGCCTTCGAGCGTCATCGAGGACTGTGACAACGTGGTGACCGGCGGAGATCCCTTCTACGACCGCTTCCCGTGGTTCAGGCTGGTTGGCAGGTGAGTGCTTTGTCTCCTCCAACACGCAGCTCGGGGGCACGGCGTCCCAGAGAAAGCCGGCCTCTCGCTCACCACGGCCCCGCCGCGCCTGCTTCTGGCACCCCGCGGTGGCTGCTCACCCTCCTGCCTGCCACGGAGCGGTGCTACCCCGCCGGGGCTGCCAGCTGCGGGAGGGCACAGCCGGCAGAGGGGCTGCAGGCAGGGGTGGGCGCGGAGCCCGTGCCACCGTGCCTGCCGCCTGTCTGCGAGCCCAGCCCGAGGTGTTCGCGTCCAAGCCTCTGTCTGTGCCCCCCGTGCCGTGCGTCTCCGTGTGCTCCCCGCGCGGTGCCGGCGGCGAGGACAGGCAGCCCCGGGGGGGACACGCAGACGCGTGTGCCGCAGAGGTGTCACCCCACGCCGTGGCACTGCTGGCAGCGGGGTTCCCCTCGGTGGTGGGGTGTCACCCAGCCTCGTGTCTCGTGCTCTGTCCCCGCTGCGCTGCCTGCAAAGCCAGCGACGGGAATCCCCGTGTTTGCACCAGTTTGTTGGGTCACTCTTGTTTTCTGCACTTTATAGCTGATGGCCGTTGGTGGCTTCCTTTAAAGATGTGCTGGACGGGCAGGTCTCTGTTTCCCGACATCCCTCGGTTTGAGCAGAAACCAAACCAAACCAATCCAAAAAAAAAAAAAAAAAAAAAAAGGCAAAGCAAAATTCCTATTCTTGCTTTCTCTGTTTGGAACAGCTGGTGTTAACCTGTCTTCTATCTTGTTGTACTAACCTTAGTTCAGATATCTCTGGCTGCAACAGCTCTCCTCTTTTCAACACATGCATGAGCGAGCGCATGGCTGATCTCACCCCCTCCCCTACCTTCTCGAACCCCGACTCCGACATCACCGAGCCTGCTGACGAGCAGCACGAGGGGCAGGAGGAGGAGGAGGAGGAGGCGGAGGACCTGGAGGAAGACATCTTTCCGGAGTGCCCGCTGTGTGATGGCCGGGATCCGTTTTACGACCGCTCCCCCCTGTTCAGTTTAGTAGGAAGGTTGGTGAGGTTTTAGGAGAGCATGCCGGGAAGGAACTAGCTCTTTCGCATGAGGGAACTGCTTTCTGGCACGACCCCCACCTCCAGGGCATCCCACGGGCGCAGGGGTGGCTGGTGGGGCCACCGAGGTAGGGCTGTGGCGAGCACGGCGCCGAGGGCACAGGGACCGCGGAGGCAGAGTGAGTGCGCTGACCCGGCGCGAGACCCCTTAGGCAGGTCCCTGCTTTGGGCAGCCCCCCCAAAAACATCAGGTCACCGTTTCCCTGGCATCCAGTGTGCTGCAGGACCTGTGCTAGGGGGTCCGGGCCTTTTATGGCCCTGACAGGGTCACCTCCTGCCAGTCGCAGTGAAGACCGTGAGCGCACCGCTCTGCGTCTTTGTCCCAGGGCAGCGGTGTGCAGGTGCTGGGAGGCCACAAGTTTCGCAGCTGTCCCAGTGCAGCAGGGAGAAATGGGGCTGTGCCAGTCTGCCTGAGCCCCAGGGATGATTGGGGGGCTTGGGGGAGCCATGGGAGTGAGGGGAGCCTGGGATCAGGCAGGAGGACTCTTTGGAAAGCAGTTTTCTCTTGCTGCCCATGCCCCGTTAGCAGCTCAGGGCTATTTCCTGCAGCCGCCAGCACAGGAGATGCTCAGGGGTGGCAGCACACAGGGATCTGGGCTGCAGGAGCAGGAATGGACGAGAGCCTCAATTTCTCCTCCCTGTTTGCCAGGAGAGCCCTGGGCTCAGTCACTCTTGGCCTGGAGAAACCCCTCAGGCTCCAGACATGCCTCGAGACTCAGTTGCAAGTTGCCCATCCCCAAAACGCCCTCCTGATGCAGGCAGGGTGATGCTGGCCTCCCTGGTTTTGCTGCAGACCTCTTCCCAAGGGGACAAGGGGACGTGTGCCTGGGAGCAGGACCCAGAGCCCCCACTCCAGGGGCTGGGAGGGTTCACTGAAAGCAGCCCCCCCCCCCCAGGGCTGCTCTTCCTCGCTGTGTTTAAATGTGGGGCGCGGGGAGCGAGGTGGGGAGGAGACAGAGCAGCGCAGGCAGAGAGGGAGGAGGTGGGGTAAGAGCCCTGCAGCCTCAGACCGAAAGAGCTGGGTTCTTCCGCCCTTTTTTTTTTTTCCTTTTTCTTTTTTCCTTTTTTTTTTCAAAAAGCAAAAGCAAAACCAAAACTCTTGGGGGCACCTCAAAAACAAACCCACCGACCTGCCGAGCAAGCCTCCGTGGCCACAGGCCCCGTTCTGTGCCGGGGGGACGGTCCCCCAGGTCGTCCCCTCAGGCTCTCCCAACTTCTTTTGAGTCTGCCCCGGGTTTGGCTCCCCGCGCAGCAGCTGTGCTGGCCACATTTCTTGTGAAGTGTGCTTTGATTGGTTTATGATTGGATCCTTGTCTTTGATTATTATTTTTTTCCTTTATTTCCTTCTTTCATTTTTTTTTTTAATTTTATTTTTAGCTGCTGGCTCTCTCTCTCCAAAGCTTTAGCGAAAATTGGGGTTATTTCACTTTTGTCTTACTTTGGAAAGGCTTTTCTTTGGTCTGAGCATGCCATCTTTGCACCTCACCAATCTTGTGGTTAGTGTCCCTGCCCTCCTTCCTCTAGTGACACACTTGTCCCCCTCCTCCCTGCCCTCCTCCTCCTCCCTCCCTCCCTCCCCTCCATCCTTTCCCTTCCTCCTTCACCCCCCACCTCCCTCCGGTTTCATCCCGATGAGCTGCCCGGTGTTTTTGGGGCAGGAGACAGGCGTGCGGGCGCTCCCCAACCCGTGCCTGCTCCAGCCCCTCGGCCCTGCCGGCCTCCAAGAAGAGATGGGGCGAGACAGGGGACGCCTGGCGGGGGATCGCGCTCCGTGCCTCAGTCCCTCGTGGAGTCTCTTTGGGTGGAAAAAGGCTCAGACAGCGCTTTGAGGCCAGCCGGAGCTACAGCAGCACGGAGAACCTCTGAACCTCAAGGTCTGGGCTTCACGTGCAGGGCTGTGGCCTTCCTGCAAGAGCCCTGCCATGCTTTTGGATGCTGTTTGGACGCCTGCGAGGTTAGGAAGCCGTGAGCAGCAAACCCAAACTGCTCGGAGATGTTTGCAGCCCCCTCAGGAGCCTCCCAAAGCCGACGTGTCCCGGCGGGTGCCATCAGGATCCTGACCACAGAGCACGAGGATGCTGCAGGAGAGCAGGGCCGAGGGCACGGCGCGCTTCCACCACCGGCGTGCCAGAAGAAACGCTGCGACTTGGGCAGAAAGGACCAAAATCGGTCCCCAGCTCGCAGCCGGGCAGCGAGGCACCAGCCAGCTGAGGAAGGCAGCAAGAGGAGGCCGAACACACAGGGAGCACCGCATGGCCACGTGCCCGTCCCCAGCCCAACCACCAGGAGGAGGTTCCCCAGAGCTCAGCTGTCACCTCGCGGCCCCAGGGTGGCACCTCGCCCCGGGGGGTGGCCCGGGACCCCAAGGCCCCAGGCAGGACGGGGCGGGGGACACGTGCACGCCGCCAGTGTCACCGGCCACGCCACACAGCCTCCCCAGCCACCTCCGGCCACCGCCGCCCAGGGCAGGTTCCCCTCTCTCTGGAGGCTCCGGGGCCCCAGGCAGGACCTTCTCCTCCCTCCCCTCCCTCGCCCCTTCCCTCTCCCACCCCGGCCTCGCCTCGCCCGCTCCCCGTTGCCTCCGCAGCACCCCCGAGCTGTCTCACAGCACCTCCTGCCCCCGTCCTCCAGCTCGTCACTGCCACGACGGTCCTCCTCCCGGCTTGTTGCGGCACCGGCGCAGTCCCATCCCCATCCCCTCCCCAGGACGCGCTCCCGCCCGCAGCGGAGGGGACGGCCGGCGAGGCGAACCTGCTCCCTGCCCCGCGCTGGCCCTGGCTGCCCCTCATGGCTTTGCTTTGCAGCGCCGTCGCGGCCTCAGTGGTGACCTGGGACCCGGCCGCCGGCGGCCGCCACCACCCGCGCCTGGGGACGCGCGGGCGGGGGCGGTGACGGCGCTCCCCGTCTCGCTTCCCCCCCGGCAGGGCCTTCGTGTACCTCAGCAACCTGCTGTACCCCGTGCCCCTGGTCCACCGCGTGGCCATCGTCAGCGAGAAGGGCGAGGTGAAGGGCTTCCTGCGTGTGGCCGTCCAGGCCATCTCAGGTAGGAGGCACAGCCCCGCATCGCCTCAGTGCATGCATTCCCCTGAAGCCCCCCGCTAATGTCTCAACTCCTTCCTTCCCCAGCCGACGAGGAGGCCCCTGATTATGGCTCTGGAGTGCGGCAGTCGGGAACGGCAAAGATATCCTTCGATGACCAGCACTTTGAGAAGGTACGGCCGCGGCGGTGGCACGGGGGCGTTGTCTGTCTACCCACTGCTCTCCGAGGCATGCTTGTCCTGTGGGGTCGGGGTGACATCTGGCCCTGCTCCCGCTGCTTGAGGAGCCCAGTCCCTCAGGCACCCTTCCCCATCGCCCCCCTGCAGTTCCAGTCCGAGTCCTGCCCCGCCGTGGGGATGTCCCGCTCGGGAACGTCCCAGGAGGAGCTGCGCATCGTGGAAGGCCAGGGGCAGATCAGTGACCTGGGGCCCTCCGCCGACGAGGTCAACAACAACACCTGTGCAGGTGAGCGGCGAGCTGCCCGCACTCAAAGCCCAGGCCCTGGCACCTCGTGCCCAGCAGTGCAGAGCTGTTGGCAGGCGTCAGGAAGATGACTCCTGACGTCCGAGGGCTCTCTTCTCCACGCAGTGACACCCGAGGACCTTCTCCTGGACAGCCCGGAGAAGTCCACAATGGACGGGCCCCTGGAGGCAGCTCTGGACCACCTGAAGCTGGGCAGCATCTTCACTTTCCGAGTGACTGTCCTGCAAGCCTCCAGCATCTCAGCAGAATACGCAGATATCTTCTGCCAGTTCAAGTGAGACCACGGTGGCCCCCAGCCCGTTTCTCCCTCCACGCTCTGGCCTTCACCTCCTTTGGTTGCCCCGGGAGGAGGCAGGCAGGGGTAGTTCTGGGAGCTGCATCCCACGCTCTGCTCTCGTCCTTAATTCCGCTCCATGGCTTTCATGGAAGGGGAGGCAAAACCAAGGGGTGCAGGGTGAGCGTGCGTGTTAGCCTGGACACACATCTGGTCACTGGTGAAAGCTGAGGACAGCGTCTGACAGGCGCTGGGGGGCTGCAGATTAGCGTGGGGTGGGTTTTCTGTGTCAGCCCAGGCCAGGTGACAGGACACAGCCCTGTGTGGGGCACAGGCTTGGCCCCTTCCCCCTCTCCCCTCCCTGTTCCCTCCCACCCAGCTGCTGCACTGTTCTGCAACCCCCAAACGCCTTCCCTTCCTTCCCTTTGCAGTTTCATCCATCGCCACGACGAGGCCTTTTCAACAGAGCCCTTGAAGAACACAGGGCGAGGGCCACCGCTGGGTTTCTACCACGTCCAAAACGTGAGTACCCTGCCTCTGGCCACCCCCTCAGCTGCTGGTGTCTCCCTCGGGTGTCAGGCAGATCTCCCCAGAGCAGCCCCTTCTTCCCCGGTGCCTGTTTTCTCAGCACATCACATCCCTTTCCAAACCAGGCAGCGTGGTTGCATGCTCTTTCTTTCTCAGATTGCTGTGGAGGTGACCAAGTCCTTCATCGAGTACATCAAGAGCCAGCCGATTGTATTTGAAGTTTTTGGGCACTATCAGCAACACCCCTTCCCGCCTCTCTGCAAGGACGTCCTCAGGTGGGTGCCCCCGGCCACATGCGGGTCTTTCTGCCTTCCCCTGGTGCCGTGGGGCTGGGCTGGGAGAGCACCCTGGCTTCACAGGGGTGCAGAGGATGGTGGCCCCAGGCTGGATTTGGGGCCCCCAAATCCAGTTCCTGCTGCGGGTGCTTTCATCCAAGCCTGTTCTCTCTGCAGCCCACTGAGGCCATCCCGGCGCCACTTCCCCCGGGTGATGCCGCTCTCCAAGCCAGGTAGGAGACCGCGTCCTGCCCCTCTCCTGCAGTCCCCAGGCTGCAGACCAGGTCCCCTGCTGCGCCCTGCTCCCTGCACCCTCATGCCACAGGCTTGCAGGGCAGGGCCTGAGGGGCACAGCACCCAGAGGCCCTTCAGCACCCGCTCGCTCTGTGTACGGCTGGCACAAACTCCTTTGCAAGTGCTTTTTCCCCTGTGCTCACAGCAGCCCCGTGGTCCCCCTCCCTCATGCCAAGTGTCCGTGTGTAACCGCTTTGCTTTGTGTCGGCCTCTCCGTTTGTCTCCCTCCCTCCCAACCCCCAAGAGCACACCAAACCCCTCCGGCTCAGCGGCTGCTCGGTGCCAGCTGCTCTGGCGGGCTCGCTCCTGGACACGCTCTCTGGGCACGTGCTGGCAGCCGCCACCGCCGCCACCTCCCTCCTGCGGCACGGCGCGGAGGAGCCCGCCTGCCCGCCGCCCCTGCCCGCCACGGACCGTGCAGTCGGGAAGGCGCAGAAGCCGGGTTCGTGCCCGCACGGGGCTGCGGCAGGGCCAGCGGCTCCTCGGGTCTCCTGCCGCAGCCATCCCCTGGGACACGCAGTGCCCGGAGCTCCCGAAACCGCCCTTGCAGGGGCTGGGCGAGTCTCCCCTGCCTCTGGCTGCTGAGACCCGAGTCGCTCTGGTTCGGCTGAGTGCAGTGGTTTGCTGTGATGCCTGCCCGCATCCCGCTCCAGCACCGAGGGATATGTGCCAGCCGCCCCTCTCCGGCTGTCCACAAGCTGCTCCCCTGGTGCTGGAGCGGTGCTGTGTGGTTTAGGTCCTGTCCCTGCACCTCCTGGGGCTGCAGGGCTGGGCTGGGTGTCTCCGAGGGAAGCCCCATCCTGAACTCTCACTGCTCTGCTTTGGGAGTGGGAGGAAGCACAGGGCGGCCAGCGAGGTCCCCAGGATGGGGCTGTGTCCCCCTGGACTGGTGTGTGTCCCCACCCCGCACTGCCTCCTGCCTTGCTGCTGCCCTGCTTGGTGGCTCTGCCTGTCTGACCCCAGCTCCTGCCCAGGCCCGTGCCTGCTCTGCCTTCCCCTGCTTGCTGCTGTGTGTGGGGCTCCAAACCCCAGGAGCAGCAACCTGCCTCGACTTTAAGTCCTCCTTCCCCCCCACTGCAGTGCCTGCCACCAAACTGAGCACCATGACTCGTCCCAGCGCCGGGCCCTGCCAGTGCAAGTACGACCTGATGGTCTTCTTCGAGATCTGCGAGCTGGAGGCCAACGGCGAGTAAGTTCTGGGCACGGCCCCGCCATGTGCAAGCTCCCCAGGGGCACCCCCGAGGATTCCTTCTTCCTCGGGATCAGTTGCCCTGGTGGTGGTGGTGGTGCGCGGAGTGTCTGGGGTGAACAAGAAGCATATTGGGTTTGGGCACACGGGCAGAGCCGTGTCCCATCACCATCCTCTCTTCCAGCTACATCCCGGCCGTTGTGGACCACCGCGGAGGCATGCCGTGCCACGGCACCTTCCTGCTCCACCAGGTATCCCCTCCCCGAGTCCCTGTTGCGCCCTGCCTGGCTCCTGCCTCGCTGCCCGGGCTCTGTGCCAACCGCTGCCCTTTTCTCGCTGGCCTCGGGGGTCTCAGGGTATCCAGAGGAGGATCACCGTCACCTTGGTGCATGAGACGGGCAGCCTGATCCGCTGGAAGGAAGTGCGGGAGCTGGTTGTGGGTAAGCAGAGCGGGCTGGGGTGGCATGGGAGCTCCCCCCCAAATACTCCCCACATCCCTTAGGGAAATAGCAACGAGGTGACTGCTCCCTGTGTGCCACCACGGCGCCATCGTGGTCCTGGGCACCAGTTGGGACGCAATGGGGGGGCCACGCTGGTCACAGGAGCCTGGCAGGGCACCTGAGCGTGTCCCCGTGCTGCGTTTACAGGTCGGATCCGGAACACCCCAGAAGCTGACGAGTCTCTGATCGACCCCAACATCCTGTCCCTGAACATCCTGTCCTCTGGCTACATCCACCCTTCCCAGGACGACCGGTGCGTGCCCCTGCTTCTCTTGCTCTTCCCCCGACTGCAGCACTGGGGGAGATGTGGGGACCCCCCTCTCCCTTGGGTGCTCTGAGCCCCTCTGCAGGGTCCCGCTGGCCCTTGCTGCTTTGGGGGAGGGGGGTGCTGCTTTTCTCGAGCTGCAGAGGGTCTCACGGAGCCCCCAAAGCCTGGGACACCCGCCCCGTTCCTCCTCCTCCTCTTCCCTGAGGCCCTTCCAGACCGTGGGTGGCCATGTGGGGTATTGGGGTCAGGGTCCTGTTCAGTGACAGTGACAGGAGGTTGTGCTGACCCTGCCACAGCCTGTCCTGTGTCCTGGCCAAATGGCTGGAAATGCTGCTTTGTTCTCACGGCGTCTGGGGCCGTGGGGGAAAACCCCTCCTGCTTGCCCTGGCAGGGCTGTCCCCGCACCGAGGCTGTGGTGTGGCCACCCCACGCGGTCGGAGTGTGTGCACGTGGGGTGCTGTGACATCTGGGGACAAGAGTGGGGCTGGGTCTTGGTGGCTCGGGGAGCAGCGGGGGCCGGTCCTGAGCAGTGAGCAGGGCAGTTCCCGGCACAGGAGCATGCCGGATGGCAGCAGGACCATCTTTCCCCTCATTTTTGGGACTGCTGGGTCACTCCTCCCCGGGGAGGCTGGTGTCTCGGTGACAAAGCTGTGGTTGTGAGGCAGGGAGTGCCCAGACACGGCACCGGGACGCGCGTGTGAGCGTCGGGCATTGTCACACCCGCTGGGACAGCAAAGCGAGGCCAGGCAGGAGGCTGGTGGCCTGGGATGGCGGGGTGAGGAGATTCACACCGGCACAGCCGTGGTGGTTTTTGCCAGATGTGAAGGAGCTGGAGGGATGCGACACCCGGGCTCGTGGGGCAGCAGCCTCTGCTGCCTGGGACGCTGCCGGAGCTGGTCTCCGGCATCCCCGGTGCAGCCGGGCAGAGGGAACGTGGCTCCTGCCTTCCCCCGCCTGCATGGTGGGAGGCTTCATGCATCTGGGGGTGCTCAGGGCGGGGAGCCGTGGGGCGTGCAGGAGCTGGTCTCGCCCCCGCGCTGGGGGGATTGCCTGGGAGCAAGCCCCGCAGCGGGGCCACGGGGTACCCGCCGTCTCCCCGGGGAGCCCGGGCGCGGGGCCGGGGGGCAGCGGCGGGGGACGGAGGACGCTGGCTCCCAGCAAGATGCCGAGGGGCCGCCGCAGCAACCCCGCGCTTCCATCCCGCCGCCGCCCTGCATGCTCCGACCCCAGCCGCCTGCCGGGGACGCGAGGCCGAGGGCGGCAGCGGGCAGAGCGGCGCCCGCCTCGCCCTCCTCCCAGGCTGCTTCTGCTCCCCGCTTTGCTACCGGCCGCCACGCAGCCTCCATCGCCGACAGCAGGCCCTGCCTCTGCCCATCTCCCGCAGCCTCCCGGACCTTTTGGGGCAGCCTCCTGCCAGCGTTCGGCGCTCCCCGGGACCCCCCCTCCTGCCCGCCGCCCACCCGGGCAGCGCTGGGGTGCGGCGGGCGGCCCCGAGAGCCTCCCTTGCTTCTCTCCAAACCCGCTGCTGCCGCTGCCCATCCAAGCCCACACTAACCATGTGATTGTTTTGTGTTTTCGCAGGCAGTTTCTTGATTCGGATATGCCTAGGTATTATTTGTTTCCATTGGTTTTTTTTCCACCCCCTCTCTGCTCTTCCCCTCTCTCTCCCCCGCACCTCAGCACTCTCACTCCTGCCGGCGGCGGCACTTTGGTGTCCAGCCCCCCCCCTCCACATCTTCCTCCTCTCACCACATCCCGGGCACCTCTCTCTCTCTCTCTCTCTCACGCCACCCCTTCCCCGTGGGTTTTGCTGTTTGTTTGGATCGCGACCTCGCTCCTCCTCGCTCTCGCTCTCGCTGGCCTGTGCTCCCATCGCCTGGTTTTGGTTTTGTTCTCGCCTTTTCACTTCGCTGCTCTCCGGCATCCGGCCAGGGACCCGTGGCTCCGTCCCCCCCTGCTCCTGCCCCGGCCCTGCGTGGGGAGGGTGCTGGGGACCCGTGCTGGGTGCTGGGCTGCGTGGGAGCGCGTGCGTGTTGTACGCACACCCCGCAGCCGCTGAGGGGGCTGCCAGCACCCGCACAGCGGGGTGGCTACGTTGGGGAAACTGGGGCTGGGGTCTACCGAGTGCCACCTGCAGCATCCAGGGGCCGGTCCCGCTTGGGGATGCCAGGGGACATCTGTCTGTCTGTCTGTGCCTCCGGTGGCACCCTGTCCCAGCAGGGTGCTCGGGGACGGCACAGGTGGCTGTAGGAGCGCGTGGGCTTGCCCTGGCACTACCCGTGGGGCTGCTGCAGGGTGACGCTCACCTGGTGTGGTGGGGAAGGTTGAGGAAAACCCTCCTGCCGCCTGGGCGGAGGCAGGCGAGCTGCTCTGCCCTGCCAGGCCTGAGCACGGACACCTTGCAGGCCCCAGGAGAGCAGAGAGGCTGCTCCGAGACCTGCCGCCTCCTCAGGGGTCCTGCAGAGAGGGCAGAGATCAGGGAGGAAGGTGTGGGGCTGCGGAGGGCTTTCTGCAACACCCCTAATGCGGGTAAACCTCGGGATTGCCCTGCTGAGCTCTTTCAGGCCCCTGATTTGGGGGCTGTGCCAGCAGGAGCCATCAGGGGAACGCGAGTGACGACGCAGAGCTTGGTGCCGAAGCCCCGCGTGGTGCGGGAGACGGCCACCGTGGCACGGGAGATGGCCACCGTGGCACGGGAGATGGCCACCGTGCCTCCTGGGGAGTTCCCTACGTGAAATTTCTGTCCCATGGCACGGGCCTTGAGCTGAAGGCTGATGGTCACCGGGCTCTGCCGGGCTCCCCCCGTCCCCGAGCAGCCCCGGGGCAGAGCCGTTGCGCTGCTGCTGCTCCCTCCCTGCGCGCCCCGTCCCACGCAGCGGGCGCCGCAGGCAGCAGCGGCCTCATCCGGACGACGCTTTCTGACGTTTCGTTTCTCTGTGTGTGTACGTGTGTGTGTGTGTTTGTCCTGGGTTGCCTTCTACTTATAGCATTTCATTCGGAAATGACACTAGGTATTTCGCGCCTACTCGCTCGGTCTGGTCCCTCCCGCTTTTCTCTCTTTCTCCTTCGCCTCGTTCCTTTGCTTTTTGCTCTCTTCCCCCCTTCCCCTTCCTCTCCTCTTCTCTGATATCCTCCTCCCTCGGGAGCTCTCTCTTCTCAAGTGGTCTGTGTCTGAGAAGCGATCCTTCGCCTCGACTGTCTCGTGTGGTTTCCACGTACGCGACGCCTTCCAGAGCGCGACTCGCTCTTGTGCAGCGTGGCCCCCGAGCAGGGGCAGTGACAGCACATCCCTGGGCGCAGCCAAAGTCCCACTCTCAGCCCTGGCTCTCGCCACGTTGCTGCTTGCCCCCCTGGACATGGTTTTGCCGTGCTGCCGTTGTGCCACGGCCTCCTGAGGGGGCTCACGCAGGAGCTGGGGCTGTTGTGACCGCGGGTGGCCGGAGCTGGGGGGCTCCAGCAGCAGGGGGGTGACAACCCTGAGGCACCTCCTGCTTCCCCCCTATCCTCCCACCCCAAAAGTGCAGCCGCTGCTCTGCACCATCATTTGTGGGGTCCCAGCAGTGCTCCCCCCGCTGGCTCCTGCCCGGCCCCCCCAGCGCAGAGGTGGGGAGGTGGAAAACGCAGCGAGGGTTTGGGGCGGCCAGCGGGGACGTTGCGGGCAGCAGCCAGGGCACAGCAAGAGCAGGGGGAGGCAGCCCCACGGGCACCCAGTGCCGGTCCCCGGGTCCCACAGGTTGGGGGGGGGGCTGTCCCCACTGAGCTGCTCCCCGCTGTGCCGAGCATCTCCCCCCTCCCTGCTCCACCCGTTGTCACCCAAGTGGTGACAGCCGTTCCAGGATGGGTGGCAGGGCCCTGGCCCCGGTGTGCCGGGGGTGACAGCTCACCCCAAGCACTGGGGACACGTCCCCTCCTCTGTCCCTCCGTCCCCACCTCCCCGTCTTGCCTCACACCCCAGCTGAGCCCCCCACGCCTCCCCAAACCCCTGCGCCCGCTCCCGTTTCGAGGGCGCCGTGTCCCCGTCCCGCTGCACCCATCCCGCCTCGGCTTTGCCTTGAGCCCCTGCATCCCCCGGCGTGGCTGTCCCCAAACGCCCCGTGCATGCCCGCCTGTCCCCGCAGGCCTGCCGCAGCGCTGCCGGGGGGGGTGGGTGCTGTCTCCTTGCTCGCTGGCCTGAGTTTGCTGTGATTTTTTTTGGGGGGGTCGTTTCAGTGGCTCTGCTTTCTCTCGGCAGGACTTTCTACCAGTTTGAGACGGCGTGGGACAGCTCCATGCACAACTCCCTGCTGCTCAACCGCGTCACCCCGTACCGGGAGAAAATCTACATCACCCTTTCCGCGTACATCGAGGCAAGGATCCTTCTCCCCGCAGCTGGAGCGCAAACCAGGGCTGGTGTTTCGCCCACTGGGGTTTTCCCCGCCCCTCTTGACCGACACTGATGCCCCTCTGCTCCCCTCTCTCCCCACCCTGCTGCAGATGGAGAACTGCACCCAGCCCGCCGTCATCACCAAAGATTTCTGCATGGTTTTCTACTCCCGCGACGCCAAGCTCCCTGCCTCCCGCTCCATCCGCAACCTCTTCGGCAGCGGCAGCCTGCGGGCTTCGGAGAGGTACCCGCACCCTCCCCGGTGTTTGGGGGGGGAGGATTTGGGGGGAAGCGATGCCGCCAGCACCCACGGGACGGGAGCTGCCCTGGAGCAGCGTGTGGGGAGCATCCTTGGGGTGTGGGGACAGCAGGCAGCCAGGGGACGCCTCCCTTTTGCTTTCAGCAACCGTGTGACGGGTGTCTATGAGCTGAGCCTGTGCCGCGTGGCGGATGCCGGCAGCCCAGGTGGGTGCCCTGCTTCTGCCTTCAAACGCTGCGGGGCCGTGATACGAGCTCCGTGTCCCCCCCCCCCATCCCCGTGTCTGTTCCCGAGCTGTGCGTCTGTCCCCACAGGCATGCAGAGGCGTCGCCGGCGTGTGCTGGACACCTCCGTAGCCTACGTCAGGGGAGAGGAGAACCTGGCCGGCTGGCGGCCCCGCAGCGATAGCCTCATCCTCGACCATCAGTGGGAGCTGGAGAAGCTCAGCCTGCTGCAAGAAGTAAGGGTTGGAAAGGGCCACACCGGGCACTTCCCATGCAAGGGAATCCTGGTGTCCCATCTGGGGGGCACGGGGCTGTGCTGGGCTCCGTCAGACCCCCTGCTAACGAGCAGCTGGGTTAACGAGGCTGGGGAAGCGCCTTCTCCTAAAGGATGCCCCCGAGCCGGGTGCGGGGAGGCCCGGCACTGAGCGGGGCTGTCCTCATCCAGGTGGAGAAGACCAGGCACTACCTGCTGCTGCGTGAGAAGCTGGAGACCACCCAGCGGCTGGGCCTGGAGAGCCTGTCCCCCTGCTCCAGCGAGGACTCCGAGTCTCGAAGCACCTCTTGCGTCTCCTCCCCGCTCTCCGCCGACGGGGCCCCCGAGGGACGGACCCCTCTGCCCGAGACCCCCAGCGAGAGGCAGAAGGAGCTGGCTGTGAAGGTAGCGCCCCACAGACGGGGAGGGGTCCCGGGGGGTGGTGGTAACGTGGTGAGGAAGGTGGGGGGGTGGAGGAAGGTGCCTCCTGCCCCACCGCCCTCCCTGTCCGCCCGCAGTGCCTGCGCCTGCTCACGCACACCTTCAACCGCGAGTACAGCCACAGCCACGTCTGCATCAGTGCCAGCGAGAGCAAGGTACCGGGGCGGCAGGGGAAATTATGGGGTCTGTGGGGCTGGCTAAGGGTGGGGAGGGATGCGTGGGGACTTGGGCTGGCAGGGCACGGGTGGGTGGCCCCGCTGCCACCCTCTGCTCGCCCGGATGCTCCCAGAGCACCGATATGCATGTTCCTCTCCCTGCCCCGGCCAGAGCTGTGCCCGGCTTCGGGCAGAGACTCCAGTCCACACCTCCGCTCCTCCACAGCTGTCCGAAATGTCTGTGACCCTGATGAGAGATCCCTCCATGTCAGCTCTCGGGGTCACCACCCTCACCCCTTCCTCAACCTGCCCATCGCTGGTGGAAGGACGCTACAATGCCGTGGAAGTCAGGTATGAGGGTGGGCAGGGGGTCGGGCCGGCTCCCCGTCGCCCACCGAGCAGGGCGGCCGGACCCCTCAGATGCGCTCGTGGCGTCCTGCACTCCTCCAACCCCATTCTCTCCTTCCCACCCAGAGCCCTGCAGGTCTCCTCCAGGCTGGAGAGTCCCGACCTGGAGCCTGTGGTGGAAGGGGAGCAGAAGAAGTCCCCAGCCCGCCGGCCTGAGGAAGAGAAGGAGCCCCAGCGTCTGCTGGTGCCCGACATTCAGGAGATCCGGGTCAGGTAGGAGCCACCGGGGAGGCCAAGAGGGGACCCCAATAGGGGCAGGGGGAGCAGCTGGTGCTTTGGGGCAGGGCGGACGGTGCCCTAGCACAGCCACCTCCTCACTGTCCCCCCCCCTCTGCAGCCCCATCGTCTCCAAAAAGGGCTACCTGCACTTCCTGGAGCCCCACACCAACGGGTGGGTGAAGCGCTTCGTGGTGGTCAGGCGCCCCTACGTCTACATCTACAACTCGGACAAGGACTCGGTGGAGAGGGCCATACTCAACCTCTCCAAGGCCCAAGTGGAGTACAGCGAGGACCAGCAGGCCATGCTGAAGGTGGGTGCAGCCCCTGCGGGGTGGGGGGAGCCTCCACGCCGTGGGGCGAGGGGCTGACCCCCGGCTCTCCCCCAGCAGACCCCCAACACCTTCGCGGTGTGCACGGAGCACCGGGGCATCCTGCTGCAGGCAAGCAGTGACAAGGACATGCACGACTGGCTCTACGCCTTCAACCCCCTCCTGGCTGGGTCCATAAGGTAAGAGGAAGCCCCCCGAGGGTCTGTGGTGCCAGGGGGGGTTGGTAGTGGCTGTCCCCATGTTGTCCTCAGGCTGGCGAGCTGCTGTCCTTCATGGCCAAGCACAGGGAGCACCTCCTGAGCCCGGCTCTCAGCAGGCAGAGTTTGGGTCAGGCAGAGTTTGGGTCGTGTTCATTTTGATTTCAGCTCTGCCCCCTGGGAGCTGCGAGGGGTTGTTCCTCCCCGCTTAACTGAGAGCCAGATCCTGGCTGGCACAGAGACTGAGCTCAAAGCAACGCCCACACGCAGCACTTCTTGAGATCATCTCAAGAACTTGTTGAGATCATCTCAAGTTGCAGGAGCAGGGGAAGAGGAATAAATGCACAGAAATTCACGAGCTCTGCCAAAAGAGTGCTGCTGTTAACCCCCTGCCCTCCTGGCTCTGGCTGGATTCAAGCACCAGGCTGCACCCAGGGGACCCCAAATCTCCCTTTCCGCATCTCTGACTGCTTTTGTTTCACGGTTTCCGAATCAGATCCAAGCTGTCCAGAAGGAGAACAGCCCAGATGAGAATCTAACCTGAAAAACACCCTCCACCTCATCCGTCTGCCAGCAGGATCAAGATAGCTGATTCTGCCTCAAGAGTCCCCATGTTAACGTCCGATCTCTCACACCATCTGCTGCCCCAGCTGCCTGCTCCATGGAAGGATCTGTCTCGATTTACACCTTCACGGGGGAAACTCATTTCTGTTCGTAGCTGCAAACGCCCGGCCCCGCCTGGGCAGGATTTCTTGTGTGCATGTGATCTTCTGCCCATCCCCTCGTGGGTGACCGTCATGTCACACAACCTGTAACGCTCCAGAAAGGTTCCTTTCGGAGGGGAGGGAGCAAGGAGGGTAGGTTGGGTTAAAAGCTGGTCTTTGATCTACAGAGGTAGGCGTCTTGTAAAGCTCAGAGGTGAGAAATCAGGAGGAATTGCTTCCACGTGAAGGGAAAGCAGTAGTTTAGGTATGGGGATTTCCTAATTTATTGTGTCGACAAAAGATGGCAGGGCAAAATCAGGTGTCAGTAGTTTAAGATTATATTTATAAAGTATTTATTTCTATTTACGTCAGAAAACCCCACACGCTGGGGCCCGGCCCCCGGACAACGCCTTCCCTGGGCTGGGGAGAGCCTTGGCGGTGGGCTGGTGCCAGGGCCACCGTGGCCCCTCTCCCGGGGACACCTCTCCCAGGAGAGGGGACCAAGCGTGGTGGGCCTGTCCCCTGCCCCCAGCAGTGCAGACGTGCCCGGTGACTGCAGTGCGCTTGCCCTCGCCCCCCATCCTTCCCCCGACCCTCTGCTTTGCCCGCCCCAGTGCTTAAACTACTTTTCCCAGGAGCGGTGACCGGCCAAGGCACCACGTCTTCCCAAGCGAGGCAATTCCTCCCTGCCCCATCTACCTCTGGAGGGGGACGCATGCCAGTTTCGGTGGCCAGGGCTCCCGCGTCCACAAGGACCAGCCAACCTCCCCCCCCAGCAGCCCAGGGGGACGGTTGCGCGTCAGTGTGGGTGCGTGCTGAGGACAAGTTGTGTTTCGGCTCCTTTTTCTGCCCCGAGCCTGAAATTTGGCCCACGTTTGCCGGCCACGCTGCTGCCCCCTCCCTGGGGCCTCCTGCCAGGCAGCCGGGGAGCACGGCGGGCGGGCTGGCTGCTCTCAAAACCGGGCGAGAAAGACCCCCGGGAGCCAGGGTTGGGAGCAGCCAGCCCAGCCACGGGACCCCTCGCTGCCCTCGCCCCCAAGGGCTCTGCTGTCCCCTCCGGCAGGGAGAGCGGGGCCGAGGCAGAGACCAGCGAGGGGCACTGGGCTGGGTTCGCTGAGGAGGAGAGGGGCCGGGGCTTCTCACTTTTGTAGCTGACGTTTTCGTAGCCCTCTTTCCCCCCCCAGTTCCAGAAGTGCAATCTCACCTTCCTCCCCCCCCCCGCCTCCAGCTGCGGCACAGGAGCCGTGCTGGCGGGGGGCTCCCCGAGGCAGAGGTGGCTCCGCCGCTTTGGCGGCCTCCTCCTCCCCAGCAGAGCCCCCAGGCCCCCTGCTCCGCGTCCCTCCTGGCTCCGTCTCCCTTTTGTTGGTCGTTTCACCGAGCGGGGGGGCTTCAGTTCAGGGCTTCCCGCGGGCAGCCCACGCAGCTCCGGGCAGGAAGGCAGGCGTCTTCCCCCGCACATCCCCGGGCCCCCGCCGGGCCCCGCTTCGCCATCACGCATTCACAGCCGACCTTAATTTTGCACAGCACGGCCGAGCCTCGGCCCCACCGCGCGTCCCCACGCTGTCCCTTGTGTGTGTCGGGGCCGAGGCCGTCCCTCCATGCCGTTTGCTCCTTTGTAAGCTGGCGAGGACGCGGAAGACGGGGGCAGCTGGGGACGGGGACGGCCGTGCTTGGGGGGCGGCCGGTCCCTCGTGCCCTGGGGCAGAAGCTCCCCGTTTGACCGTTTTCCTCATCCTGGATTTTGGCAAAACTCCTTTCCAGGGGGCGAGGAGGAGGAGGAGGCTCCTCCGGGGTGAAGGCAGCTCCCGGCGGAGCCCTCCCCGCGGGGACGGGCCCGGTGTCTGCCAGTGACCAGACACGGGGCCGGGGGCCCTGTGGGGCCGCGGTCCCGGTCCCCCCGCGGCGTGCCTGAGGCCAGCCAACCTGCAGAGCACGCGGCGGGGCCCGGCGTGCCGCCCTCCTCCCGGCGAGGCCCGAGGTGTGAGGCGGCCTCCTCCCCACAGCCCCAGGCCCCCCGTGGGACGGGAGCCATGTCCCGGCCCTGGCCCCCGTCCTGCACCCCCACCCCGTGCCCCCACACCCCCCGTGTTGGAGCTTCGGGTCCCGGCCACCCGTGTGCGCCAGGCTTGTTCGGTTCTGAAATAAATGTGGCATTGACGCAGCCGCCTGAGTGTCCTTCTGGGGGGCTGGGGAGGGATCTGTTATGGGGTTGGGGGGAATGATCCCTTACTGTGGGGTCAGGGGGAGGTATCCTTTATTGAGGGGTTGGGGAGAGCAATCCTTTATTGGGGTGTCAGGGAGCAATCCTTTGTTGGGGGGAGCGATCTGTAATGGGGTCTGGGAGTGATCCTTTATTGGGGTGTCAGGGGGAGAGAAGCTTTACGGGGGGGTCAGGAGGAGTGATCCTTTATTGAGGGGTTGAGGGGAGCAATCCTTTATTGTAGGGCCGGTCCTCTTCAATGTTTTTATAAACGATTTGGATGTAGGACTAGAAGGTATTTTGAGCAAATTTGCCGACGACACCAAACTTGGAGAAGTTGTGGACTCGGATGAAGGTGGAAAGGCCTTGCAGAGAGACCGGGACAGGTTGGAGAGCTGGGCGATCACCAACCACGTGAAGTTTAACAAGAGCAAGTGCCGGGTCCTGCACCTGGGACAGGGAAACCCTGGCTTTATGTAGGATGATGAAGATGGTGAAGGGCCTAGAGGGGAAGACGTATGGGGAGCGGCTGAGGGCACTGGGACTGTTCAGCCTGGAGAAGAGGAGGCTGAGGGGAGGCCTCATCGCGGTCTACAGCTTCCTCACGAGGGCAAGTGGAGAAGGCACCGATCTGTTCTCCTTGGTCACCATGATAGGACCCAGGGGAATGGTGTCAGGCTGAGGCAGGGGAGGTTTGGGCTGGACACCAGGAAGAGGTTCCTCATGAGGGGGGGGTCACGGACCGGGATGGGCTCCCCAGGGAAGCAGTGACTGCACCGAGCCTGTCTGAATGTAAGAAGTGTTTGGACTGCGCGCTGAGTCATGAGGTCTAAAATTTTGGGCAGACCTGTGTGGAGCCAGGAGTTGGACTCGATAACCTTTATGGGTCCCTTCCAACCTGGGATATCCTATGGGGCTGTGACTGTGGGGTCGGGGGGAGCAGATGCTGTGGGGTCGGGGGCAGTGATTCTTTACTGGGGTGTCACAGGGAGGAATCCTTTATTGTGGGGTCACAGGGAGGGACCCCTTGCTGTGGGGCTGAGGGGACGGCTCCGTCACGGGGCCGCCCTCCTGGGGAGGACCCCGCGGCCCCTCAGCAGCCGCCGCCAGGGGGCGCTGCGCCCGCGCCCCGCACACCGCCCCCTCATTGGCCAGCGCCCTCTTGATGGACAGCGCTCCCCGCCTTCCTATTGGCTCACAGCGCGCTGCGGTCCCGCCCCCTCGGCAGCGCGGGGCGGAAGACTTCCTCTCCTCTCCCCGCCGCGCCGCGCGGTGGGGGCGGGCTTCCGGCCTCGGCGCCGCATCCCATTGGTCAGCGGGCCGCGCTGGCCCCGCCCCCAGGGGGTGATTGGCAGGGGCGGGGCTGAGGCGGCGGCAGAGGCGGCGGCGGCGGCGGGGGATGGACCTGTTCGGGGACCTGCCCGAGCCCGGCGGGGCCGCGGGGGGTGAGGGGCGGGGGGGGCACCGGGAGGGGGCCGGGGGGTGAGGGGGGAACCGGGGGGACACCGAGGGGAACCGGGGGGGGTTTCGGGGCCCGGCTGAGGCCGCCCCGTGAGGCGGTGCCGAGCCCCGGCGGTGCCTTGCAGGGAAGGAGGCCCCGGGCGGGCCGCGGCTCTTCGACGACCTCCCGCCGGCCGGCAGCGCGGGGGCAGGTAGGTGCCGGGAGCACCCCCTCAGCCCTAAAATAGTCCCTGTGTCCCCCCCTCCCTGTGGGCTGAGCCCGTCCCGTGTCGCCCCGCAGGCACCGGGGGCTCGCTGCTCTTCGATGACCTCCCGCCGGCCGGCAGCGGTGACACAGGTAAGCGGCAGCGGCCCCGGCCTGCAGCTGGGCGGCTCGGGGCCCGCAGGGTGATGCTGGCACTGCTGGCTGCAGGCCGCTTTGTTGCTTCTCCTCCCCGAGCACAAAGTGCCGCCGCCTTCCGCCGTGAGCTCTTGCAGAGCCGGGCCTCGGGCAGGGGAGGCGTGCTGCTGGGAGGAGAGCAGAGAAACCAAGAGCTGTACCGCATGGGAATGGGTCCCTAGAGGGAAAAGGGTTCTGGTGCCCTGGGATCCCTCTGACAGGTGGTAGCTTTGGTTTGTAACCTGTCTCTGAAATCCCTAACAAGTACATCACGCACCTTCAGAGTAACAAAACGCGTTCCCTTGCGTTGCTGTGGCTACGATTCATAGAAACAAACAGTAATAATTAACAGCGAGCAACGCTCTGAGCTGGAACGCTGACTTCCTGAGCAATTAACTGCTGTAAAGGCTTGGTGGGGAGAACCAACAGCCCGCCAGCCAGCCAGGGCTGTACCGTACCTGGGGGAGGGCAGCACAATGTAGGGAGCCCAGCTCAGTGTGTGCCAGGTTAGGTGCAGCCATGCGCTGCCTGGCGTGTGCCCACCTCTGTGGTTGGTTGGTCAAAACGGGTGTAACTCTGCTCACATCATGCTGTGTGAGAAGCGAGTCCATGCTCCTGAGGGGAGTGCTGCAGTGCAGAAGGATGTGCTAAATCTGGGAAGTAAAACCGAGCTGGAGATCTTCAGCTCCCTGTGCTTTTCTTCTCTTTCAGCCTCCAGCGCTGCCGAGCAGGTCTCAGCAGGGAGCCAGCTGAAAGGGGAGAAGAGGAAGGCCTCGGAGGAGGAAGAGAAGAATGGCAGGGAAGAACTTGTGGAAAAGAAAGTTTGTAAAGGTTTTCAGACAGTTTGAAAACAAATGTACTCGATTTGTACTTGTGTCGTTGGGCTGAGTAAGTCCAGACCGAAGTTGAGCTTTGGCTCTTCAGTCTGCTTGCACTTGCAGCCTCTCGTGGCGGGGGGCCGGCTGCTGCCGGGGGAGCCCCTCAAGCTCCCTGGCACGCTGCCTCCCTCGCCTGGGCCTCCCCTCCAGTCCTGACAGGGTGGCAGAAGCTGGGCAGCCGGCGTGCCTCAGCATCCCCAGGAGAATGGCCTGTGCGGCCAGCAGGGGGACTGGGTACGAAGTGTCTGGAAGGCTGGAGCCACAGCAGCTGCTTTTCCCAGATCCCCAGATCTCTCCCCTGAGTGGCTGCTAAGAAAGCCAGAGAGAGAGACTTGCCTTGGCATTTGACCTCAGTGCAGGTGCCCACGTGTTACGTTCAGCTTTGGGGAAAAAGATGCGCTCAGTGAAAGGGAAATGACACGTTTTGGAAACAGCAGAGTTTGATCAGTCTGTGACTGCTTCATCCCTCTGCAGGCTCAGTGGGCATCCTCAGGCTGAAGGGTTACGTGGCGGAGAGGAAAGGTGAAAGGGAAGACATGCAGGATGCCCACGTCATCCTGAACGACATCACGGAGGAATGTCAGCCGCTGCCCTCCCAGATGTAAGTGAGCCCTGCCCGCCAAGGCCAGGGGATGGAGCTGCAGGGGGTGAGGGAGCTGCAGCTCACCTCTTTTGTGTGGAGCAGCCGGTGCTCTGGTACCTCTTGGTTCTGTTATTGGGTGAGCGGGGTCAGATCATTAACTGTGTTCCTAGGGGAGTCAGGGGACTAGATGGTGTATAAATACCTCTGAGGGATGCTCAGGGAACAGTCACTGACTTTATAAGGACTCTGGATACCGAGCTTCTGTTACCCGAATGAAGCGTGGATGTTTCAGGACCCCGAGTTTAATTGTAGGCACAGCAGTTACTGCCTTGGGGGGTTTTACAGCATGTAAAAACCCCAACTGTGGCAATGGAGAGAACATCTGGTTTGTCCTCTTCAAGTGTTCTCATCTGAGAAGTTAAAATCTCGTAGTGAATTAAATATCAGCATCAGTTCAGTCCCACCTTCTGGCTGAGAGCCCTTCTCAGCCCGTTTCTGCTGCCTCTTGCTCCCTCACAGCTCACGCGTCTCGTACTTCGCTGTCTTTGATGGCCACGGGGGAGTCCGAGCCTCCAAATTCGCGGCACAGAACCTGCACCTCAACCTCATCAAGAAGTTCCCAAAAGGTGAGAGGGCTGGGACACGGGCTGGGGGACAACAGGCACCTTCTGTGCTGTGAAACCGTGGCTGCTGCTTAAGCTAATGGGTTCGTCGGGGTACAGCTCTGCAGTTTCCATTCCTCATTCCAAGCTGACTTGTGTGCACAGAGACCGGGCTGTCTCCTGGGGAGGAGGGCTGGAAGCTTTTTTGGCACGAGGGTGCGAGCAGCCGAAGTGAACCACTAAGCAAGCACAAGATGTGCAGTTGCCAGGCTTGGCAGCGCTGCTTTGTGAGAAAAGGAAGAGTAAAAATACCCGCCCGGGGGAGAGGGGCGCGCCATAAATTCTCCATACGTGTTCCCAGTCAGACTTCTTGTAGCGTGCTGTGTGCTCCAGCTGCTCTGCACTCATCTGGGCGCTGCGTTGCCAAATTCCCTGCTGGGTGAGGGGAGAGGTGGATCGGGTGTGTGTTAGCAGGGCTTCAGTTGCTGTTTTCCCTCTCTGGCAGGTGAGGTGGTCAGCGTGGAGAAGACGGTGAAGAGATGCCTCCTGGACACCTTCAAACATACAGACGAAGAGTTTCTCAAGCAGGCATCCAGCCAGTAAGTGCGAATGCTTCCCGTGCGTTTCTGTTCCTTAGCTTCTGGCTCGCAGGCTACAGCTCTGAGCGGGTCAGAGGAAGCCTCGAGTCGTGGCAGTGCTTTGGGGAAGCGCCGTGAAGCTGTGACTGCCAGCTGAGCGCCTGCTCGAGCTACATCACGGCACATGCTTGCCTTCCCCTGCAGCAAGACATCCGTGGGACCCCTTAGGCTAAAATTCACCTTAATGGCAAAGGAAGGAACCAAACCGTGACCCGAGAGCCCACCTCTGTCCGTACCAGAGCATCCTGTTTGTATTCTTTTTAAAGACAGCGTGTTGCTGAAGTGACGCGTCCTGTCCTGCATCAGCTGGGCTCTGTATTGACAGCATGAAAGGGGGTTTGTAGAGCAGAACGTTAAAGGAAGGCGCACACAGCAGCTTGCAGAGGCACTTTTCCTGTTAGTGTGTGCTCACCACGCTGGAATCTGCTTGTTTTTAATGCCCTGTGTTGAAAGATTTTTTTCTCTCAACTTAAGATTAAATCTTTTTTTTTTTTTCCCTACCTATTTTTGAGAACGGATGATGTGATGAGGAAACGTCCCTCACCTTAAACTTGTTTCTAACTATTTCTGAAACAAAGCTGAGAAGTGCAGACTGGCATTTTTCCCATAGAAAGTGTTTGCTATCTCCCAGCTGGGTTTTGAGTGTAACCCCCCTTTCCTTCTCTGTCTCTGCTGGACTGACACATTAACCGTGGTTTATGACTAAGGAAGATACAGGTTGTGCTTGAAATAAAATCACTTTGTCACCAGTCCTTTAAACTTTTCATCTGTTTCATAGTGGCACCTCTAACGCATCTGGAAAGATTGTTGGTGCATCTCATTCTGATTCAATTTTCAATAAATTAGAAACGGGCTCTGTTTCTTAAGCCTAATTGGATTTTTTAAAAAGAAGTTTGGCCAGGCAGAAGGAAAAAGCTTCTTCGAGTCTGTTACAACGGTGTCAATTCCCAAAGCAGCCTGTTTGGTCAGGCACAGGACAAAGCTGCTGCAAAGGATTTCTGCGTGGCAACAGCTGTATTGCTGAATACATACAACTCGTCATCTGCACCTTCCACATTAGGAAAAACTGGACAAAATATGTCTAGGAATCTCTCAGATTCTCAGATTCTCTCAGATTCTCAGAGCTAGTTGCAATACAGAACGGTGCCTTAGCTGGGTGTCATTACGGGAAGGACAGGTGTGGCAGCTGTAATCTAAGAAACACTTCTCAGCTTACCTGCAGCTCTAGAGATGTGAGCTTAACTACTGCAAACAGAACGTGGGGAGGGCAACAGTGACCAATGGCACGTCTGGGGTGAGGGATGGATTGAGCGGGGAGGGTGCTGTGAGAAAAGGGAGGGGAACAAAGGCAAAAAGGAAGGTGATTTGGCTTTTTGCTGTGAAGAAGGAGCTTTCTCAGGAGGCGATGGGGATTCTCACCTGCTCACAGTGCTGCAGCTTCTGGGCTTGTGTCGGTGCTGAGCCTGCTGCAGCCAAAGATGGGCTTTTCTGGCAGCTGAGCACGAGGAAGGTGTGGGGATGTGTTCAGAAGGTGATGGTCTGCGTAGCTCCTCTGTCCCTAGCCAGCCTGCTCTTCACCACCCGTGGCTTCCCGAGCTGCTGCCTGCTGAGTGTCCCTGCACAGCACTTCTTCCTTCAGTCCCCAGGAGTATTTTGTCACCAAATTCTCAAAAGCCGTTCTCCCCCTTAGTAATCTTGTTGCTGTTTCCTTCCCTTCAGGAAGCCGGCGTGGAAGGATGGCTCCACAGCGACCTGTGTCCTAGCTGTCGACAACATCCTCTACATCGCCAACCTGGGGGACAGCCGGGTAAGCGGAATGGAGAAGCCCACTGCTGGCATCTCAGCTCCTCTGCAAGCCTCGCTAGCTCTGCAGGGTGACGTCTGTTACCATCCCTATTGTTGGCGGGCAGGTGATACAGGGGAAACACTGAAATCCTTCTGTACTCCGTGCAGGAGAGATGACAGCTGCCTTTCAGTGTTCAAGCTGTCTTTCATTTTGGATGCACAGAGAGCCTGAACGTACAGCTCTCTGCCCAAAAGCTCTTCCTGCAGTTCTGTTGTTGTTTACTCACGCGGCTCTTCTGTCAGCACAGGCGATCCTGTGTCGGTACAATGAAGAGAGTCAGAAGCACACGGCCTTGAGCCTCAGCAAGGAGCACAACCCCACCCAGTACGAGGAGCGCATGCGGATACAGAAAGCTGGGGGAAATGTCAGGTGAGCGCCCAAAGGTGATGAGCGAGTAAACCCAAACCTTTGTCTGACTCCAGGCCTGAGAGCAGAGCTGCTGGGTCTCTGCAGGGCTGCCTGCTAGTGACAGCCCGGAGGGGCTAGCTGCTGCAGTGAGGCTGTGCAGAGCAGAAGGGAAATCTTGGAGCTGTGATGGGATTGTCATAACGCAGCTGTGCACGTAGGGGTGTGTGGCTGGTGCTAAGCACAGCAGTGGTGTTTGGTGTGCTGATGATGTTCTCTCCTTTTGGAGGCTGTGTCTTGATCTAATGACACCTGTGCCAGACTGGGTGCAGGTGAGGTGTCTCGGGGCCTGCAGAGGCAAAGTGCAGTGAGCTCCGTCCTGTCTCACTGCAGCATCTGGAGGGCCTCATTCCTGTTGTCTCTGGAGAGCGCGTGCTGCTGCTCCTGCTTAGCACTGATCCCTCTCTGCAGGCAGGCAGGAGCTGGGCCAGCCTGTTGGCTCTCCTCAGAACGGGAGGAACAGCTCCCCAGCTGCCTGGGAGTCTCTCCACTGGTAGATTTAAAATCTTTATGAAATCATCGTGCTGCTGTATTTTGGATGTAAGAGATCAGTAGCAAAGCGCATGAGCATCAGATCTCTTCTGTGACTCTGGCTTTTATCCGGGGCAGGGCTGGCTGGATGACAGCCCCGTCTTTCTAGAGTGCACAGAAATAATCTTGGGGGAGAAGGTGTTCAATCATCGCAAGGTGGAGTGTGGGAAGCTGCTTCTGTGGGGGCAGCACTCTGTAAATTGGAGAGGTTTAACAGTCAAGGCTGCTTCCTGAGCTTTGTAATGTGAATTTCACAGGACTGGCTGCTGTTATGAGTTTTTTTTTAGTGAAGACCAAGGAGCAGCTGCTGTAGTTCTTGCTCCTTTGAACTGCCAGCAGCTGAGCCAACCTACAGGGGCTGGGATCCTGACAGGCAGAACACAGGGGCCCTGTCAGGCAGATGCCTATATTTGGGGGGGAAACTGATGTTCTTTTTCCTTGTGCAGGGATGGCAGAGTCCTGGGAGTGCTGGAGGTTTCCCGCTCCATCGGGGATGGCCAGTACAAGCGCTGCGGTGTTATCTCCGTGCCAGACATCAAACGCTGCCAGCTCATGCACAATGACAGGTAGGCCGTGCAACACGGGGGGGTTGCTGTGCCCTGGCTCTGCTCAGCAGAGATCCGAGCTGCACGCCCTGCGCTTTGCTGCCGGGGCTGAGGCACCCCAGACTCATCGCCCCCAAGTAAAAGCTGCTCTCGCTGCTCCCATCCCACACCAGTACGTGGGGGTTGTGCCACGGTGCTGTGAAAGCTCCTGATGCAGAACCGGGGCTCGCAGCAGTGCTAACACACACAAGCCTCAGCCTGCCTCTGTGCCCTGAATAACCTCGCACACCAGTGTCCAGGCAGCTGGTTGAAGCTGGAATCCTCGGATTTCTGTGCTTGGATCCTGGATCCAACCCTTGGATCTCGGATGTGTTTCTAGCAGCTGTGGTGCCCACACAAACCGTTATATTTAGCTCTGATTTTTGAAGCTTTGAGATGCTTTTTCCAACAAACGGTTGGTGGTGATAAATCGCATGTGGGTCAGTACAACCCTGAATGCTCTCAGAGGTGACCGGGTAACCCTGTGGGATCAGAGGTCAGTAGTGAGAGATCCACTGAAACATTTCTAAGGATATTTTGAACATCGGGCTCTGAAAATGCCTTCAGAGGCTTATGCTGCTCTTGGGGGCTGGTTGTAGGTTTCCTCATCCGGTGGCTCCAGCTGGAGCTCCTGGTGAATGCAGATCCCCATGCAGGCAGGGAGCGCACAGCAAAATGTTTCCCTCACCCTGCATGGGGGGCTTGGAGGCATCTCTCCACCTCTGGGGCTTTGGCAGGACTTTGCTGTCACAGTTACACCTCTTGCCTGAACTAAGCTGCTCCCTTTTTTTTTATTATTATTTTTTGTAGTCTTTCTAATTGTTGCTTACCGCAGGAGCACAGTTTTTTAAAGGGGCGCACTTAGAGGAACACAGCCAGCTGAATATTTTATTTCCACACACTAGCTACCTAGCAGGAAAATCTGAATGAAAGGGACTCAGAGCCGTACCTAGAAAAGTGGTGGAGCTTTCCAGCAGGTCGCAGAGACACAGTATGTGGTCTTGCTGAACTGCGCGGTGTCCGTATGTCCTGCAGGGTGTGCTGATCTAGGTCTGACATGGCTTTTCTAACTCATTAGCATGTACTTTGAACTGCCTCAGCTCCGTGAATGGTAAGTGCCAGACCACTAGGGGACTCACGGTGCCTCTGATGAGCTTTACGGCATTGTCCCTTTGGATTGAAGCATGGCTGCTCATAAAATTGCATGGAGGGAGTTTGCTTTAGCTGGGGAGTCGAAGCTTCAGCCTCTAACCCGACTTTATTTGAAACCTGTCTTTATTTGATTTCCAGGTTCATCCTGATAGCATGTGATGGCCTCTTTAAAGTCTTTACGCCAGAAGAAGCTGTGAACTTCATCGTATCCTGCCTCGAGGTGAGGGGAAGGCAGCTTGGGGGCTGGGTTACTCACGCAATCGTTTGTCAGCGCAGGAGGCATGAAATAGTATGTGACTCGCTCCCTCCAGGCTAATGAGCTGAACAAAGAGCGAGCGGTGCAGAAATATACTTCTGCCAGGGGCTGCTCCCTGTACCGGGGGTTGTCCTCCTTTGTTTTGCCTTTCTGTGCTCAGAAATAGCCACGTGCTGGGGCGAGGCACTTGCTGGGAGCAGGCGGCATTGTCTCTTCTTTGTCCCGACAGGATAAGAACATCCAGGCGAGAGAAGGGAAGCTGGAAGCAGACACCAGATACGAGGCTGCCTGTAACAGACTGGCCAACAAGGCGGTGCAGCGGGGGTCGGCAGACAATGTTACGGTCATGGTGGTCCGGATAGAGCACTGAACGAGGAGGGGCAGCAGCAGGGCCCCAGCTTGTGGCAGACGTCAAGATGGGAGAAGCTGGCGCGGGTGCGTGCGTGGCTGGGGGAGGGAGGCTCCTGCTGGGTGCTCCTCGGTGTAAATAAAGTGTTTTGTTTTTTTTTCTAATAGTTTTAGTTTACTTGGCTAGCAGTGTTTTCTGAGTGGCTGCTGTAGTGGATCGAGCTGTGTGGGAATCTTGTGTCCTGTCACCCCTCTTCCCCCAGCTGTCCTGACAACCCAAATAAATCTGAGTGGCGGAGGCGCTGGCGGGAGGAGGCATCTTTGTGCACGGTCAGCCCCCCCTTCAAATGGAGCAGGTTTGTTGTTTCCTTGAGCTTCGTGTGAGGCCCAGGGAGAGAGTTCTGAGTGTTCAGGGCCTGGGCAGCCTCTGCCAGGACCTCACCACCCTCTGAGTAAAGACTTTCTTCATAATATCTAATCTAAATCTACCTCTTAGCTTAAGGACACTCCCTTCCCTGACACCATCCCTCTCCAATTTTCCTGCAGCCCCCTTTAGGCACAGGAAGGCCGCTATAAGGTCTCCCCGGGGCCTTCTCTGAGCAGAACAACCCCCCTTCCCTCAGCCTGTCCTCATGGCAGAGGTGCTCGAGCCCCTTGCTCACCCTCATGGCCCTGCTGTGGGCTCAGCAATGCTTCCACACCTCGTGCTGGAGCCCCAGCTTGCCTCTCCCAGTTTGTTCTGCTCCCAGCCCTGTTTGCCTGCTCCCCCACGAGGCTGCACTGCTGTGGATGCAGTGGGAATTGCCCAGCTTAGCAGTATGCTGACACTCCTGCAAGCTGAATTTGGAGAGAACGTGGTTTTATTCAGCTCATGGCCAAAGAAAACCTGATAACAGGTCTTGGGAGGAGAACTTGCCCTCCTCTCCTGCCTTTTAGAGTGAGTGCCGACAGCACGCCTGCAGGGAGGCACGCAGCACTTGGCGACTTGGCGTGGTGGTACTGCCAGTAACTATTTCTGTGGAACGGATTGTAGCAGCTTCATCGTGGCAGGACTTGGGAGGACGCACTGGGGGGCAGGAAGCAGCTTGCCTGCAGCTCTCGGCAGCATGGGGTCTGCAGGGGGCTCCCTGCGAATAACTCAGCCCTGCCACGGGGCTGGGCACCACCAAGGGGCTGGGGTGAGGCCTGGGACCACCCCACTTTGTGGGCAGGGGGCCTGTGTAGAAGCCTTCTATGCCCTCCTTGGTGCTGAGCAAGCTTCCAGCCCTGCACTTAGTTCCCCCCAGTAGCTCTGGCTTCAGCAGCAGTTTTGTGCCACTGGGGAGGATGCTCAGGATGCCCCGCGCGAAGCAGGGGTCCCCAACCCCGACACGCAGAGCTCCTCATCGTGCACATTTAATGGGTCACAAAGCAACAACCACAACACGGAACAGCTTCATGGGCAAACAACCCTGGCAGCCCAAGAGCATGCTGCTGGGGGCCATGCTGGCCTCCAGGGGGGTGCTTCACGTGCAGCCCGGGAACAGGGCAACAAGTGCCAGAGCTGGGAAGGAGCCGCCAAAGTGCAGCTTCCACGGGTAGGCATTGGGACGGGAAGATGCGCCCCAATCCCCCCTTGTCTTCTGGAAATCAAAGCCATGGGGAAAGGGGGAGCACCGGGAAGCAGCGGTGTGCTGGGTGAGCGCGTCTCCCTCCAAACACCGCGAAAAGCATGGGGATTTCAGAGGGCAAAGAGGCAGTCCTTAAAAAACAAACTAAAAAAAAAATCCCCGGCCGAAGTGTGGTGGGAAGGAGAAGCCTTTTACCCTGTGGTGGCTGCGTGTTCCCACCTCCCCTCCCCAGGGAGGGCCAGGTCGGGAGCTGGAGCTGTCAGCTCACGGAGTGACCGTGCTGCTGGGGCCACGAGCCCGAGCAGCTCCCTCCAGGCTGTGGCCGAGCCCACAGGCACCACTGCGGGTGCTCCTACCACCCGTGGTCACCCTGAAAAGCCTCTGTCCACTTGGAGGTGTCCATGAAGATGGAGGAGGAGCTGTGGAAGAGCCAGAGGCAGGGCAGCGAGCCTTCCCGCGTCCAGCGGTCCCTGGCGCAGTCGTACACCTCCATCTCCACCCGGTAGTCCCCATCCATGCCCTTCCAGTGGCCACCAGTGACGAAGAGCCGGTCGCCCAGCGGCACCATCCCGCCGTTCTCATGCAGCGTGTGCAGGAGCTGCACCTGCGACAGGGGCATGGGCAGGTTTGGGGTCGGTGAGCTTCGGGGTCCTGCCAGGCCCATAACTCACTCGTGGCTCTGCCTAATTTTTGGCAGCGTCCCCACATCATGCTCATGCAGAAGCAAGGGCTGGGATCCCGTGGGATGGGAGGCTTGGGGGTAGAGGCAGGACGGTGCTGGGCTGTGCATGCAGCAGCCCCACACACCCCATGGGAAGGTGGTGCTGGAAAAATAAGCATGGACTGCCTAAAATCAGAACGTGGTGTGAAGGCCGTGCCCCTGGAGCACCCGGTCGGTACCTTCTGCCAGATGTTTGCCTCCGGGTCATAGACGTGGACCTTCTTGGTGTTGTCCCCGATGAGGTAGATGAGCCCATGCAGGGTGGCACAGCGCGGGGCCGACAGGTACTTGGGGATGAAGGGGGACGTGATCACGCTCCACAGATCTGCAAGGAGCAGCCGGCAGCGTGCTGGGCGAGCGCACCCCCCCAAAAAAACCCACCCCCAGCCCCACGGCTCTTTACAGGAGCGTTGGAAAGGGCACGGAGCAGCCAGGCAGGCTGGCACCACGTGCCCCCCATCTGATCTGAGGCTCCCATGCCCTTGGGGCGGGCGCTCACCTCGCACGGGGTTGTAGCACTGCAGGGTGAGCGCGTTGTACTTGACGGCGCAGGAGCCCACGAGGTAGAGCTTGCCCAGGCAGCCGGTGGCGGCGAAGTTGCTGACGTACTTGAGGGCCGGGCTGATGGCGCACCAGCTCTGGTTGTAGGGGTCGTAGCGCTCCACCTCCACCACCTCCACCGTGGTCCCTGCGGGGCGGTGGGACACTGCAGCCCCCCGGGGCCACGCCACCAGCCCACCCGCCCGCCCCCCGGCAGCACCTTACCCCCGATGACGTAGATCTCGCCGTTGAGGACGGCGCTGGTGTGGTTCGTCCGGGCTCGCAGCATGGAGGCGATGGGTGTCCAGGCTCCGTCCTTGGGGCAGAAGCGCCAGGCCTGGGTTGTCGACCAGGTGTCATTCTGGGACCCCCGGGAGCCACCTGGAACAGGGCAGGGACACGGTTCAGGCTGGGCACACACCAAGAGCAGCCACCCCAGCACGTCCCTCGCCCGAAAGAGCGAGGAGAAGGCTTTGCTTGGTAAAAAGGGGTGGCCCAAGGCCTGTGCCTGCATCACAGCCCCATGGCTGGTCCCTGCGGAGATGCTGGACCCCCCCCCCCACCTCACCTACCTGTGACATAGACGTCGTTGTTCAGCGCCACCAGGGAGAAGCCCCACTTGTTGTAGTCAGGGAAGTCGGGCAGAGCGATCCATTGCCCTGAAACCCAGCAGAGCCCCGCTGTGAGCCCCGCTCACAGGCTGGGGACATCCCCCCCCCGGTCCCTCAGGGATGGGGGCAGCATCTCAGGGGTCACACCTTTCAACTCGCTCTATTTCATGCTTTCTCCCCAAAACATCCCTGTGTTGATGGATGGTTTGGGAGTGGGAATCCCCCCCCACTGTTTCTCTCCATCTCAGCCCAGTGGGAAGGAGCTGAACCCTCCACCCAGTCTGTCCCACAGCGGGGCCAGGGGGCAGCTTTGGGACACAATGGGGACAACCAACACGCCAGGGATGTGCATTCACCCCACGCATTCCTGCCACAGGCACTTACGGCTTTTAGGGTTGTAGAAGGCAAAGTTCCTGGGGGCAGCCGGCATTTCCAGCCCCCCTTCCTCATCCTCGCTCTCCTCCAGCACCCGGCCGCCCACCACCACCAGCACCTCCTCCAGCTTCTGCGGTGGGCTCTGCTTCTGCGGGGCGGTGGAGACCTCGCCACTGCTGACTGCAGCGCGGGACCGGGCCACGAGGGCCTTGCTGGCGGCTGAATCGCGGACGAGGGGCTCGGCAGCGAGCAGGTTCTGGAGGTACTGGTCTGGCAGCGAGACCAGGTGGGCCAGCTCCAGCAGCTCGGGCAGGAATTGGGCTCGGGGCCCCGGGTCGTGGCGCACCCAGCGCAGCACGGCCTCGGCCACGCTCTGCTCCTCCTGCACCTGCAGCTGCTCGTTGGAGAGGTAGACGGCCAGCCTCTCCTTGGAGAGCTGCAGGAACTCCTCCTGCTGAGACACGGCCTCAAAGTTCTCCTGCAAGAAAGACCAGGCCTTGGAGGACACCTCGGGGCAGCCGTGGCTCTCTGCGAACTCGCAGATACCTAGGCAGTTGGTGGCGTCCATCTGCTGCCGCAGGTAGCGGCTGCAGGCCTTCTGGATGGCGGGGAAGTGCAGCTGGCTGGACGTCCTCATCAGCCCCTCCACGTTGCCCTGGTTGATGGTCACCTTCCCCGTGTAGGCGAAGTCCAGCAGCGTCTCCAGGGCGGCCGGGTCCACCTCCTTCAGCTCCACGCGGGCCGCGATGCTCTCGGCGAAGTCCCCGGAGAACATGGCGTGGAAGTAGTGGCTGCAGAGGGCCAGGACGCCGCGGTGGCAGGGGAACTCCCTCCCCCCGGCCAGCAGCAGCACGTCCGACAGCTTGGGGTGGGAGCGCAGCCGCTGCAGCCCCTCCAGCACGCCCTGGGCGTGTGACGGCAGGCAGAAGTCGAAGTCATCCACGTTCCTCACCATGGCGCTGGGCTCGGCTGCCGAGGAGGCCGCGGGTCCCAGCTGGAGGAAGGAGCCCGGGCTGAGCGTGGCGAGGGCGTTCCTGCCGGGAGAAGGCGATGACTGACTGGTGCCTCCTTCCTGGCACAACCGCACCTTCTTGGCGGCGCCCCTGTGATTTACAGGCGTCAGCTGGGGCAGGAGAAGGGATTTCAGGAGCCCTGTGCTCCCCCCTCTGCTCGCAGCTCCCCGGCGGCTGCGTTCTCCCCACCCCGTGTCAGTGTCATGGGGCTGAGCTGCCCGGCTGGGGCTGCCACCAATTTTTCAGGGAGGGGAAGGAGAGCTGGGGGGGGGGGTGGTTTGGGGGCTGGGGTCACCTTGCTTCAGCTCAGAGCGTGGGGCATTCCCCTTGAGACCCTCTGCGATGCCCCCCTACAGTGCCTTGGGGGGGCACATGGTGACGAAACCCCCTTCCCAGTGCGGCTCAGCCCAAGCATCCAGCCCAGCCAGCAAGGCTTCGGTGCCCCTGGGTTTGGCCCCCTCCCCACCCACAGCCCCTCACCCCCCCCTCGGGTGGTGTTCAGCCCCCATCGGGGCTCAGCCCCGCAGCTGCCCTGCTCCTACCTGGGTTTGCCCCGCTGGGAGCGCGCGGTGTCCCATCCAGCTGCCCTCGCGGGGAGGGAAGTGGCCGGGGTTTGGGAGGGACACCCGGGGTGGTGGTGGGGGCTGAGCTGGGGGGGGTATTTTTAGCTGGCGTGGGGACATTGCTCTTCCCCAGCCAGCTGCTCTTAAAGGCACCGGCAGGGCAGAGCCCTCAGCCTGCCCGCCCCACAGCCTTGCGGCAGCACCCGGGGGTACGTGTGGGGAACACGTCCCTCCCCGGGCGAGCGGGACCACTGCGTGTGCGTAACGAGGGACAGGACACCCCCCAAACCCATTAGTCATCCCAACCTGCTGCCTTTCTCCCTCCCGGCTGGGGCTGGCTGTTAAATATAGGCTGTTATCTCACCCCGGAGGGCCGCACGCGCCCTGTTCCCCCCCCCCCCCCCCCCCGTGGGCGGCAGCTGATAAATCCCAGTGGCCGCCTGCCTGGCACCGAGGCCGCGGGGTGCCCCACGGGGTCTTGCCAGCACTGGAGCACTCAGGCTGGGACCAAAGGCTTCCTTCGTCACCCCAAAACTTCTCGAGCTCCTTGGGAAAGCCCTCCCGTCCACAGCGCTTGTTTCAAGACAAAACTGAACCGCTTTTATTTAAGCCCCCACGGGACAAAAGCCCTTCGCAAAGCGGGGAGGGCAGACGGGCATTGCTGGGGGGCACAGGGAGGTGGGAGGCGTCACTCCTCAAAGCTGAAGATCTCGGCCTCCTTCTCCTTCCAGAAGGCGAAGCTGCGGTCGATGCACCTGCAGATCTCCTCGCTGCTGTGGCCCATGGCCGGCCTGCGGGCGCCGGGCTGCGGGGGGCTCCCCCTGGCCATCCCCGGCAGCCAGGCTGAGCCCTTGGTGGTGCCGAAATACCTCGCCTTGATGTCCTCGAAGCTGTCCTTCCAGCTGCGCCGGCCAGCAGCGATTTCATCGGTGACGGCGCGGTGGAAGGCGCGCGCGGCCTCCCAGCCGTGCCGGCCCAGGTGGTCGAACACCTCGAAGCAGAGCAGGTGCCGGCCCCGGCGCTCCTCGGGGGCCAGGTCCTGCTCCAAGATGCGGAAGTAGCCCAGCATGAAGAGCTCGAGGGTGAGGCTGTCGTAGTCGGCCGGCGTCCCGTCAGCCCGCCGCACGAACTGCTCGGGGGACAGGGGGGCGCGGGGGCCGCCGGCGGGAGGTGGCGGTGGTGGCGGCGGCGGCGGGTGGGCGGCCGCGTCCCTCCAGCTGCCCAGGAGCTGCTGGATGGCGCTCCTCTGCCGCGACAGGCGGCCCACCCTGCTCAGCCCCTCCTCGGCCCCGGGAGCACCCGCCGCGTCCCGCTGGGCCTGCAGCGCCCGGCAGGCTGTGGCCCAGGAGTTGTGGCCACCAGCAGAGCGTTTCCAGTGGCTCAGGAAGAGCAGCACGATGCGCTCCTTGCGCAGCCCGGATGACTCCGACACCGGCGACCCGCTGCCGTCCGACAGCGCTTCCTCGCAGCTGATCCCCGAGTCGCTGGCGGCCTCCACCGCCCCGGGCTCGCTCTTCCCAGCGCTGCCACCACCGGGGTGCTCGAAGGCGCCGCGCAGGCTGCGGACGCTCACCCCGCACTGCCGGATCTCCCGCTGCGCCAGGCTGCCCGCTGGTGTCCGGGGGGCTGCAGGCAGCGGGGCGGGCAGCGGGGTGGGCACCGGGGTGGCGCGAGCCCCCTCGGCGTTGGCCAGCAGCGTAGCCAGGCTGCCCACCACGCCAGCCAGGCGGCCGCACCAGAGGGGCAGGGGCTGCCCCGGGGCAGGCGGGGGGCTGTGGACAGTGATGCTGAGCAGCGGGGAGGGCAGGAGGGCGCGCAGCTCCTGCGCCAGGCGCTGCAGCTCGCCCTGGTAGGCCTCGCCGCGCCGCCGCAGCCGCAGGCTCTCCACCGCCCACTCCAGCTGCTGCAGGTCCCCCTCCGTCAGCAGCTCCCCGAAAGGGCCCAGCACCGCCTCGTGGGATGGCGAGAAGCGCCAGGCACCCGGCTCCTGCGGCAGGAGGCCCGTCAGATGGTGGTGCTGGCAGGGCCCCGCCGCATCCCACCCCCAGCCCGGCGGTACCTGCTCGCACACCTCCACCTCGTCGGCCAGCCGGGCGCGCAGCCGGCGCACCATCACCTGCCGCTTCCACTCGGGGATGAGGCGGCCCCGCTCGTCGTGCGTGGGCACCAGGGTGTCCACATCCACGGGGTCTGGCACGGCAGCGCTGGGGGGGTCCTGCCAGGGCACAGGGTGGTCCCTGCAGGCTCTGAGCCAAGGGAAGGGGCAGAAATGGCAGCAGCGGGTGGTGGATGGAGCTGGCGACGTACCGGGTTGATGAAGGGCGCCGGGATCCTGGCCCGCTGCATGGGTTTGCGGAGCTTCAGCTCCGGCAGCGGTGACCTGCTGGGCTGCATCCCCCTCGGGGCCGGGTCACTGCTGGGAAGGGAGGCACGGGGACGCGCTGGGGGAGCGGGAGCAGGGCAGGGTGGGCTTCACATCTCTGCTCTGCTGGGGAGGCACGGGGAGGGGCAGGAGAAGCCATCCCCTGCCTGGCAGGGTGCGGGTAGGGAAGCATTTACAGACATTTCTTCTTTCTAGGGAAAAATGCTGGCAGGTAGGTGAGGAGAAGTGGGAAAAGCCGTGAAAACATCTGGCGGCGCAGCTCCTGGCAGCGTGGGGGCCCAGCAGCTCCCTCAGCTGCTGCTGTGGCACTGCCCCAGCCTGGGGACCCTGGCTCTGAGCCCAGGCCACGGGGCAAAGCCAGGATGTGCTGGTGCAGGGTGGTGCTGTGGGGAGAGCCCTTGTCCTGGAGAGGGCAACCAGCAGGAGGATTCATTCGCTGCTGAACCTAGAGGGGTGCAGAGAAGGGGAGATTTTCCCGGGGGAGTCGCAGTGCCTCTGTGTGTGTCCCCCACCACCACCGGGTGATCGCTGGATAGCGGTCCCAGCAGTGATGCCCAGCACATCACCCCTGGCAGGGCAGGCTTGCGAGGGCTCTTCCTAGACAAACACAGCCTTTCCCCAGGGGCAGACCTGCATTTTTGCACGTCCAGGGCACGGTTTGCAACCCAGCCTGACCCCTGGGCACAGCCAAGGCATGTGGGGGGGGTGAGGCCAACCCACCACACTCGGCAGGCACCCTGCCTCCAGCCGGGGCAGGGGAGGCTTCTCCTGGCCGCGTTCCCACCCCGCCGAGCCAGCACGGCCCCAACCACCGCAGACACTTTCCTGACCTGCTTGGGTGGGTGCCAGCGGGCGGCATTGCTCTGCTTGCCAAGCCGAGTCGAAACGCAGGGGAAGCGGCTGCCCCGGGGTGTGAAGGCTCTGGGTGGGGTGGAAATGAAGCATTATGTGTGAATTTGGGGGAGCTTAAACCACTTACTCAACATAAGGACCAAAGCAAACTGTTCTGACTTTTTCATGTTCCCCTTTTACTTTTTTTTTTTTTTTTTTTTTTTTTTCCCCACAGATAAAATGCTACCTGTAGCTCCAGCTGCAAAACCAGGTCATCCCAAACCACAGTCATGCACCAAAGTCATGTCATCCAAAACCATGACAAACCTGACATTTTTTTTTTCCTTTTAATGAAGAGTAAGGAGCTGCAGAGACCCAGCCCCCCCCCTTTTTCCTGGGGGACACAGGCAATGCCCATGTCACAGGGGACCCCTGCATCTACAGCCCCTTGGGGCCACCCCTGCCACTTCCCCTGCCCCCCCTGCCCGTCTGTCCCTTCTCCCAGGGGACGAACGCTCTGCTGGACGGATCCAGCACCTCCAAAAGGGATCAGAGAGCCCACCACACGTGGATTCACGCAGCTCACCGGCTGCCCGCTTACCTTGGAGCTCGCTGCCACAGGGTGCCACCGTGGGTGCTGCTCACAGGGCTGCACGCAGGAGACGGGGCTCAGCCGGGGGGGTTCGTCCCGGGGGCCCCAGGAGGCATGGAGCTGGGCGCTCGGTGCTGCCCGCACCTTGTGCCAGGCAAAAACCGAGCAACCGGATCCCGCTGCTGCTTGCTCGCAGCCCCCCGGTGTTATCTAAAAGCCTTTGAAAGGAAGGAGCCTCATTAGTGAAGCAAATGTGTCGGCCGGCACCGGCTGCCGGCCCGCCTCCCCCGCTGTGGCGGCCTTGGCGAGAGCCAAAGATGCGGCTGATACGGCGGCCTCGCTCGCTTCAGTAACGGGCTTCGGGGGGAACGGGACGCCATGGAGAAGGAAGAAATGCAGAACCTGGCGGTTACTGTCCTGCTGTAAGCCGCCACACTGCTCGGTGGCAGCTCGGGGTCAGGCAGGGATGATCCAGCCCCAGATAACGCCCAGCTGTGGCCGTGGGAGCCCCCCAAGGCCCTCAGCGGGAGGAGAGGCAGCGGGGCTGTGTCTGCCGTGTGCTCTGCCGTGCACAGCACAGCCCATGGCGCGTTAATATTTGATGGGGGCATCGGGTGGCAGCGCTGGGCCTGGTCCTGCCACATCCCCGGGGTGTCTCTGGACCAGCGAGGGGCCGTACGGGCTCCTGTGAGCACACAGCAACACCCACGGCCCCATCGCCCTGCTGGTGGTGGGCTGGGTGCTCTGCTCCATTCCTGTCACTGGAAACGGATATTTGGGGGATTGGGGGAGTATTTAGTAACACTAAATAAAGCCCGTGCTAATGAAGCCCATACCAGGGGCTGGCACCAGCAGGGAGGAGGCCTGGGCAGCAGGGCCCACGGCGCCGCCCGCCCGCCTGTTACTGATATTCAGCAGTGTTTGCGTTTCCTCACTCAACCTCCATCCATTATATATGGGCAGAGTGTATCAGCCCAGCTCAGTTACACGAGGGAAATTCAATCGAAGGGTTGGAATAAAATCAAGAAGCAGGAGATCAAAGCCTTCAAACGGTAACTGCCTGGTGAGGATCCATTACAGGGCCCGCCTCGTGCCCCCCCGGGGCCAGCCGATGCCCTGGGGACTGCGGCTCTGAGGGGACCACTGCTGCCGGCCCACCTTGATGGCCACCCAGACACCTACAAACACACACCCTTTGGCCAAATCTTTGACCCTGGGTGGTTCAGGAAGTGTTGTCTGAACACACAAAACTCCCCCACCACATTTTTTCTGTAACCTTATGAAAGCAGCATTATTGTTCTAAATCACGGATTTTTCTGTTTATATAATTCAAACACACTGTAAGGAAAGGTTTGATTGTGACATCTCAAGCTCCCTTCGACACCTGAAGGCAAACCCCCCGAGCCCAGCCTCCTGCAGCTGCTGGCACTGAGTCCCTTGGGACCTCCTGACTCCCAGCCCGACCTTCCCAGTGGCACCCAGACCTCTGACAGCTCAACGCCCACCCCATCCTTCCCCGTCCCTGAGGATACCTCTCACACTGCAGATATCTCTAGCTCTTGTCTCACCTCTGCTGGAGACCAGAAGCAGCTCTAGATCTGTCTCCCTCACTGCTGAGTGACCCGATAACATTTTATGATGGTCAAATGCTGAATCATGAATACCAAACTCAAAAAAATGGCTGAAATCAATCCCCACTACTTAAAGTTTCTCTTGCTGCTCATTGATTCAGGGTCTTAAGCCATACTCTTGTGATACTCTGCACCGAAGCCAGAGAAGGCCTGGTCCTTGCCTCCAAGACTGCCCCATCCCATGCAAACACAGCACAGCCCAACATCTTTTCAAGTCACCTGAGTGGCACCATCAGGAGCAGGTCCTGCAGCAGCTCTGTCCCACCACAAGAGGTGCTCCCTCGCTGAATTTCATCGGGCAGGAGCTGGAGTTCTCACAGCCAGTCCCCGTGATGCAAACCCATGACCCTGCCACATCTGCGTCACCATTCAGATGACAGCTGAAGGACCAGAAGGCTGAATCAGCAACCCCTTCAACCCCACAGCACACTAACACGCGTTAAAAAAGCCCTCTGTAGCCACTGCCAGAGCAGAGGGACGCGCAGATCACTCAGCAATCACACCCAAAGAGACACAGCCATAAAAATAAAAGCTTTTAATTATTATTATTTTTTTTATATACCATTACAGGAACATCCGAGGAACATTCTCAACAGCACGGGCAGCTCCACAGCGCCCGGGGGTGAGCGCAGGCGCCCAGCTCCGGGCTCTGCTGTCCTGCGTTCCTGAGCTGCCGCTGCTCTCGGGGCACGAGGTCCAGCTCCTCGCCCTCGGCACGGAGACCCCTGGCCCTCTGGGCATCACGGCGTCACCTTTTTGTAGGTGATGTGAAGGTGTTGGGTCATGGGCTGCGTAGTGGTTGCCATGGAGACGGTTTGCTCTAGCTTCCCATCAGAATTGAGCCTGAATTTTCTGGTAATCTGAAAAGGAGATAAGGAAAAACAGTAATAAAATCAAGAAAACGGTATCTAAGGGTAAAAATCCTTAACTGTGCTTTATGCCTTTCCTTTGCTACGCTTGTGTTTTGCTGTCAGCGTACCGTGGAAAGGCTACACTCACTGCAACCATACAAGAAAACGACGAGTAGCTTTTTCCCCTAGAGGGGGCAGCCCTTTCCAAAATACCAGGTCTAACCCCAAGAACATCAGCCCCAGTTGACCTGTTGTCTTTGCTTAAATTTAAGCATTTTTAATTGAGGAAAGAAATCATTCAAACAGCAGGTTTGTGTGTGGCTCTGACGTTATATTCCCCACTTCAAGTTTTCTATTTGATTGACGATGGGTTTCAGTGAGGAGGTTTTGTGGGGTCAACAAACAGGAAGACTCTGCATTAAACAGATTAACTTCTGCTAAAATTAGCTGCTGTGGCTGTAAATTAATTAGTGAATTGGTGCCATGCCTGGTGCCACTGTGCTGGGAGAGGAAAGGTCTTGGCACTACCGCTGCCGTCCCCTCGGTATGAACAAGCCAACACCTGGCTGTCAGGAGATGGGCACCGGGCTGGAGGCCCAGGGAGATGCCCTGTCCTGGCTGACATTTTCAAGGCAGCCTCCAAAAACCATACAGACTCTCTGCAAGGCATTTAACTGCAACAGAGAACGGCTTTGTTCTTGCTGTATGGTGAGGCTGGACTGGAGCCTTCTGACCTCGGGTCAGCCCAGGAAGCACTGCTGCACATCTCAGAGGGTTTGGCTGGCAACGTCTTCCTCATCCTTCCACCTGACAGGCTGTGAGTCTGCCTGTACTGCACTAAACCTCCAGAGGGACAACCTGCGGTTACCCCATAGAGCTAGAAAATTTAGGACCAGTGCAAATAGATGCTGGAACCCAGCTTTCAGCAGCTTTGAAACCATTCAGGCCTGGGAATAGCACACGTTGTAAGCCTGCTCTTAGGTGTCTATGGAATGCAGGAGAGAAGGGAACCATTATATTTAAACCTCAGCTCTTGCTTCAAAATAACACTCCAGTGCGTTGCTCCAGCTGTCTGACTCTGCAGAAGGACAATACAACAATACAGATGATTTGAAGGACACAGCAGCTCCCTGAGTGACAGCTGCTCTAAGGAGGCAGCCCGGCACGGCCCCCATACACACAGTGCTTTGGCCCTTCAAGTGATTTTGGCGCAGATTTGCTGCACATCATCCAAAAGAACAGCTTAGAGTGCCTAGGTCCACTTGGTGCTTCCCATACTGAACACAGTCCCGAGGATGAACAGAAACAAAGTCTTGGGGACAGCAGGATAACCTGCATGCATGATTAACTGGCAGTTACTTAAATCAGCCTGACTTAGAAATTTCTAAAATGCAGTGCGTTACAAGCAAGAAGAAAGCAAAGACTGTTAGGAGCGCAGTATAGTCAAAAAGAATCCCACGGACTCACGAAGCACTTTCAAAACAATAGCTCCCATAAGGCTTTTGCCAAGTGGATATGCTTAAGTGTACACACATCAGTATTCCTACCAGTTCCCTTTCACCTTAAACAAAAGCTAAAAAAGCAATTGCCTTTTTCAAAGAGCCGCGTTCACATTAACATTGAGTGGTTCATCCATCGGTGCTGAAAGAGGACTCTGCACTTCTCTTTAAGACTGTGCTGAAAGTTGAATCAAAAGCGGAATTCATTCCTGCTGTTTTTCACAAAATGCCTCCATTTTACTGCAGTAACTTGCCCAAGGACAATGGAATCCTCCCCATTTCTTTCAGAAATAAAATTGAGTTGATTTTCCAGAATAACTGTTTTTGTTGTTGTTGTTGTTGTTGTTTTAAAGATAGCTTTGGCTGATTTAGTATTTGACTTGGAAAAATAGAGAGCATCCCTTCTTCTAGATCTTCCTCAAACCACTCTCTCACACATTTCCAGAGACCCAAAGCTTGCTGCAAAGTGATCTCAGCATATCACTGCACCCCAGGAAGATTTGGTTTGAGGAAGTTTACCAAACTGGGTACGAGTGCTGGAAGCAGCAAGATAAACTTGTGTCAGAGCATGGGGATAACAAGCAATGAGGGCGTGCTAACCCAGGCTAGCAGGAAGACACCAGATTTCCTGCTGCTCTAGACTTTCAGCTTGTCTTGAAGACATGGAAAAAAAAGAAGAGTTTTTTGCAAATGTGTTCATTTCCAGTGCAGGTCACTCCAGGGCACTTCCAGAAGCTGTTGCCAGTCTGCATGCTCTAAGACAGCATCCAACCCCGTTAATACATCTGTTCCAACACATGCAGCGTGCGCCTAATGCCAGCATCTAACACATCCCTTCCGTTTCGGCAGCCAGTGCCTGCCAAGCACACAACTGGCGCTCCTGCTCACTTCAGAACACCTCGTCCTCATCAACACATCCTCAGCTAATGCTGGCTGCAGCCACAGCTCAGCCTGTGTGCTGCACCAGGGCTGCTTCCTGCAGCAGGAAAAGACAAATAAAAGAATACAAGATGTACTCATCTTTAACAAGAATTTATTTCACAATGCGTGACCTTAGCTGAGGGTTTCTGAAGGGCCCATACTGACCCATTACCAGCAGCAGATGGTTCTGATCTCCTGAACGAAAACCAAACAGCAAAGGAGGAAATCTCTGATGACTAATGGAATAGCCAGAATGGCCTGTCCCACAGGTGTGGAAGGCAGACCTGGAGAAGACCAGTGACTGAAGGATCCAGCAGCAGGGCTGGGATCTGTACCTACAGTGTGGGCACTTCCAGTGGGCTCAGTGCTACTATTTAGACAAGACTTTCCTATTCTCTTCCCTAAGGACCTGCCACTGCCCTTGCTGGAGACAGGATTCTGGGTTGGCTGGTCTGACTCAGCATGGCAGTTCTGGTCTGAATGATTCCTTCTCGACTTGTAATCTGTGAAGCAGCTTCTGAAAACTCTTACACAGAAAATAAGCAAGGATGCTGTGCAGTATTTCCAAGACCTGAGGGTAATCGGTAATTAAAGCATTAATCGGCCTGTTCTCTTGACTAGACACCCTCCGGGGCTAGCAATATTATTTGAATTGCTAACGGAGTGTGAACTCACCTGCTCTACATGGGGCTTCTTGGCAAAGGAGATCCTGGCTATGGAGTGAGAAGCTATAGACAGCTCTTGTCCATTCACCTCCCCTTCTTCCACCTCCACAAGACCTGATAAGAAGCAAGGTCATAAATGCCAGGCTACAAAGGTTAATTAACAACGTCACAATTACTAGGCTATATAACAGATGAAGAAGATTTTTATTTGACCTAGCACACATCAACAACTGTAAATCCATGCAACCTCAGAAACATAATGCTGGAAGATCTAGCCAGACTTACTCACACTGTGAGATAGGTATTGCATTGCTACTGGCAATTTTCTCTTCAGCTCACGCTCTCTAGTTTTAGATCCTTATTTAACCAGGTTTTAAGGTTCTTTCATTTTATAATATAACACAGATGCAGTTCTCTCTCTCATTCAGTCCCTGCCAGGTGCACTATGAGTACCAAGGCAGTAATTCCGGACAGCGGGAGATTCTCCTAGTTTAGGAACTAAGAGGACCGTACTGAGATTACTCTTGGACATGGCAAAGGGAACAGGAGAGAAGCTACCTGTCACAGTGCTGCAGCCAGGCAGGGTTTGTAATAGGAAACTTGTGGTATGAATCACACCAAGCACTCTGGGAAGGAGAGGTCGCACAGGAGGTTTACCACCACCACAGCCTCGCCTTGCCAGGGCCACAAGCTCTGCTCTGCACCACAGAATCAAACACGGTGAGTGGTAACATCAGTACCGACGATCTAAGTGGGACTTTGAACTCAGAAAGAGCAGCTGGCCAACTGCTATGCTAGCAACAGGAGGACTCCAGACAGACGAGCTCATAACCTGAGGCATACACCCCTCTCTGTTTCTACCACAGGGTCTACTGTGGCCAACTCACGGGAACAATGGGAATGGCGTGTCTTATCTGTACGAGTTCTCCCTTTCTCCCTGCAAAACCACGCTTGGATACCATGAAGGCAACAAGAACGGCAGTGGCCACTTATCACCTGCCATGATTAAGGGCCAGGCTGCAACTCTTGTCATGAATTGAGGGGTTCTTTTGTTTCAAAAAGCTTTAGAAAGTATAAATACCAACATACCATTCTAGGAAAGGATATCCCTCAAGTCTCCTTCATGAGTGATATTTTGATTTGCAGTCCTCTCCTGTCTGAGAAAGCTAGAAAGCCTTGCTGCCTGGGCAAAGCCATGTAGCCAGTCCTAGAAACATGGAGCTTTTGGCTCAAGCTCATTAGCAGCAGGATGGGGAGATGCTGCTCTTTGGTGCTGAGCCCACAATGAAAATAAACAAAATGGAACTGTTAAAGAGGTCCAGTAATTTTCTAGAAGAGTGATGAATGGCACCGCAGGACAAGGACCTCTTCTCTTCCCCAAAAAGGCAGTACCTGTGTTCTGGGCGCTGATGAAGGCCACCTTATTAGTGTCAGGTTTGAGGCGGATGAACCCACATTCTCGGTGCATTGGTTTCCTGGTGTCTGGATGGAAGGCGTTGAACCTGAGGGGATATGAGAATACAAACATTGCTGTGTTGTTGCGCTGAACACACAGGGTTTGGCCTAGTTTCATCTCAGAGAAAACTGTATTTTATTTAACCATGTGACTGCCTGTATTTGAAGAATAAGAGACTGACAATACTGCACGGTTGGAAGACATAAGTGTGTAAAAAGACAGTTCCTTTATGTGCACAGCCAGACCTCAGAGCTGGAAGTCATTATTTAAGTTCAGGCTTCGATTTTCCACAGCTCCTGGGTCTCTCTAACTACTGACTTAGAAACTCCCTTGGGTTACAGTAAGACATGTCGCTGATGCTGAAGCCATACTCTCGCTAATTTCCTTCTCTCAAACAAGTAGCTGGCTTTACAATATCATCTTTATTAAATTTTTTAAGATTTGTCAGCTTTTTCCTTTGTACCTTACGTGCTGCAGGCAATAACACTGCAGACTTATTTCTTCCCATCTCAAAAAGAAAAAAAATCAGCTTGGATGCTTGTTTACTCCTCAGAATGCCTTACAGCTGTACATTTGGTCAGCCGTATCATGGGCAATACCTACGTATTATTACACACGATCGTATATTGCGTTAGTGCTACAGCACTCCTGAGCCTACACAGGTAACTGAATTAAACCACACAGTGAGCTTAAGCAGTTATTTAGTGAAGAAACACCAAGAGCCAAAAAGCCCAAAGAAAGGGCTTCCTACGTGAAGTAAGAGCTACTGAATCGCTCAAAGTCGCCATCTCCCAAAAGGAAACACAAAAGGAAACTGGAAGCAAGGGAGGAGGAGCACAGCACAGGCACGCTGTTACAGAATTTGGGGGCTTACAACTGCTTCTGGCTCCCTGGCATCCTCTGGGCACAAAATTACTCCTCCTGTTTGGCTGTCTCTCTATACGGAGGATGTCTCCTCCCAACCACACGGTGACAAGGACCAGGAATGCCCGGTACCAGCAGTGCAGGACTGTGGCTGTGCTAAGGACCGCCCTAGCATCACACCTGTGTGCTCTGCACTTAGCGCACCCTGGGGAGACGTGCATCATGCTGAGACTGTCCAGAATCAAAGGGGGAATGAACTTCAGGCTGCTGTCAGTGCCTGGAGTGTCCGGGACACGTGTGGCTTGTCTTGTAACAGTCTGGGGCACTGGTGAGGAGCCAGGGAGGAGCTGGGTACCTCACCTCCAAGCCTGCCCATTTCCCCAAAGCCTCCCAGAGGTTAGCAGTTCTGAGCTGAATTTCCCCAGCAAAAGAATACCACTCAGACCAGCGAGTGACCCAAAAGCTGGAGTCGGGGCATGCTGGGTGTAGAGCACGACCGTCAGAGCCCTGTTTGTTTTGGAAACTGAGCTAAAAATATCAGGCCTTGAACAGCTTTGCCACAACAAGCAGCGCACACCAGGAACGCAGGTACCATTCACACAATGTCAGCATCTTGTAATTATTCCTTTCTCTGGTTCTCAAAGCAACAGCCTTTCCATCTCAACCCTCCCAGCCAAAGGATCAGCGCAGAACCGTTAGCTAACATGGCACTTCTCCTCCAGATTTTGTATTTCTCTTCGAACAATTACTTGCAAACACAGCAGTTAAGCTGGCTGCCTGATATCCAATACAGCTTGCTGAACACTTAATTTTTCTCATTTTTTTCACATTGGTGAAGACTGAGGACCACAGTTTAAAATGGACAAACCCGTTGGCTGTGTCACTGTGCCTTCATTTATATCCCTAAGTGTCAGCCTGACAAAGCAGAGTGGTGGTGGTTGTAGGGTAAACTATTACTTGAGGATTCATTTCTAATTAAACAGCCACCACCAGCAACAGGAACGGTGTCTTATTTGGCCATAAGGACAACATCTTTTGGCTAACACATACGCACAGCATGTTGAAGTGGAAGGATCACTGACCTTTCAAAGCCAGGCACTGAATTTGCCCAAACTATAGGGATGTTCGTGTTCAAGATGGGGCCAATCTCGTTGCTGATCCCAGCACCTTCCGTTGCTTCTCACTGTGTAACCCTGAAGAGTGGCAGGCCACAAGAATTGCATCTTGTGCCCCGGTCACAGTCCTGACCCTCTATGCATACACCTCAACACCAGAGGTGTGAGCTCACTTCTGAAAAGCTCTGTGGAGTCGCATGGTTCGTTTAGGTACAGGCTAGTGAATGGCCACTGATTGCAGGTGTGCAGCACAACACAATAGCTCGCCAATTTATCAGCAGTTTTAAAGGAAAACAACCCCCCCCAAAAAAAAAGCAGACCACTCAGCTACATGCCACTACATCGTGTCATTTGGTAGATGAAAACTGGTTTATTTTGGAACTGGAAAAGAAATGCAACCGCCAAATCTCACTGCAGCCACACCTGCTCCGATGCAAAAGCTGCTGCCAGCACTGACAAACCTCGGGACTTACGAGAAGTTGAGCATGGGCTGCCCCACGTGAGAGATGTGCACTTCTTCCAGGTACTGGAACGGCTTCATGGTGGGGAAGGTGCCGTCCCCCGGGGGGTCTGAGAGCCAGGTGCCCAGCATCCAGGAGAGGGGCTCCATCACGGGGTTCAGCTGGGGAGTCTCTGCGGAGGAAGAGGAAAGAATGAAGACATTTCAAGAAGAGATTGGACTGTGCACTTAGTCACATGGTCTGAACTTTTGGGTAGACCTGTGCGGTGTCAAGAGTTGGACTTGATGATCCTTAAGGGTCCCTTCCAACTCAGGATATTCTATGATTTCGTGGGCCTGCCCTACAGCTTGCTGTTAACAGCTGGCTGGAGGAAGAACACGAAACACCTCAGAAATGGTCCAATGCATCAGGAACGCTTTGCTCCAGAGCAGTCAGCTCCAAGGTGCAAGGAGAATAAGTCTGTTTTCAGACCTGCACGTGGCCTCCCCCAGGGCACTACTCCCGGCAGTGCCTTTCTGACCCTCTCTAGCACCAACCCAAAGGGAAAGTCCCCTCCCTTTGACACCCAGGAAAGAAGAAGTCTGAAATCTCAGGGTAAAGAATGAAGCATGATAAACGATATCAGTGACAGATCCCCAGTGCTCTGGCCCCGATTTTTCTCAAGCCCTAAGGACGGGCTGCTCCTGTTTGCTTTGGAGCCCAAGGAAATGAGTCCTCGCTTCAGAGGAAAGTCAGGCAGCATCCATATTCAAAAATCAAAGTTAACCTGTAATTTTTTTTTTTTTAAGAGATTAACAATGAGCTGTACTTTTGTAAAAAGAGGTGGAGATAGTTCAGAAACTGCTCTGCTTGCGTCCTGGACTAAGGCTCACTGAAAGGTATTAAAAAGACGGTTGTGCACACATATTAAAGCAAAAAACAGAAGAGAAAGGTACTCCCATTTATCACTGCATTTATTAAGAAGCAACTGAGGTAGACTTCACAAAGCCAAAAGGCTCCTTCTTTAGTGAATCATTTCAGAAGAGCTTTGATAAGCAACAGTTTTGCATTTTGCTATGATTTCACAGGGTGTGAGCTGGAAAAAAAATGGGGAGAGAAATTGAGACAGACGCTTTAAAGTCATGTGAACGACAAAGCAGATCCTTTCCTACGATGTAAACAGGGAAAGTGATACAGCACCCACATGATCCTAGGAAAGACCTCCACAAATAGAGATGAGGGGGCCCACTGCAAAATCCAGGCTGGCTCCATTATGCAGCTGAATAAGTCGGCTTAAAGCACGCCCTCCTCCCACTCGTGTGCTAGGTGACAGGCAGTGGCAGGCCAGGTGTTTTCCACACCTAGTGATATCATCTAGTGCAGGAATAAGCTACCTGTCTGGCTGGTCTAGAAGGCACGGACTCAGCTGCAAGGAGAAATGGTGCCCTAAACAAAAAATGGTCCGAGTTTCACTGTGCTCAAACACAACCGACAAAAAAAAACAAGCAAGGAAGATTGGAGAGGTCACACCAGGATGCCAAAGTAGAGGAACAGATTTTTCACCAGTGAAAGCCAGCCACTTTTATTCTTTATTCTCTCACAGTAAGTGTAAGGACAGAATGATGACTAGCAAGTCGTCGAGACGCTGCTTGTTCCTTTACCCTCGTGTACTCTGCAGGAGGAGCAACCTGAGAAAACACGAGCTTGAGCACGCTATTTTCTGGTGCAGTGAATACAGCGACTTTAATACAGTGATTACCAGCAACTGAAGTCCAGAATTATTGCTCTGAGAAACTAAATACCTCTAGACTGCTTCCTAGGAACCACTCTTCCTTCCCACCGGCAGTCTCAGAGCAGGCTGTGAGAGCACGGACAGCACCACCACCTTGTCCACCTGGTATTTGTCTTCACCTTGCAGCCCGCACACGTTGCTTTTCCTTCCCAGCTTTCTGCAGGCCCTGAAGCCCCCCCACGGAAGGGAAGAGCAAAGCTTTGGAAGGGTCAGCGGAGACGGCAGCCTGAGCTGCTGCTGCCCTCTTCTGGGCCAGGAGATGGCAACAAAGCCCAGGACCAGGACAGCTTCCATCCTCTGCGACAGAGCACTTCATTTTCTCCTGCTTACCAACTGCGCTGTGGGAATAAGGACTGGAGAGAGACCCAGTGATGCACAGGGGAACGAGCACCTCCTGATCGCTTCCTGCACGCTGCTGCTTCTTACCTTTGGCATCGGACTTCGGACTAAGTTGTGTTATCACCTCCGGCAGCCTGTTGTGCCAGAGAGCTGGACTGAAAGGGCAGAAGAGCAATAGCAGGAAGGCTGATTGAGGGCATCAGAAAAAGAAAGGTGATTTTAAAAAAAATTTGCTTCTTATGTCACGGTTAAGTAAATGGAAGAGTATTGTAGCAATAAATAATTTTATAGAGGAAAGTGGAAAACATCTGTCTACTGAGCCGCTCTGTTTGTAACACAGACTAGGGGATGCGGTCTCTGTCAAGAGGAATGTCACCGAAGGAGACACATGCAAATTCTTCTTTAACAATCTACATTCATGGCTCACTTTTACAAACACATTTTAAGCCACAGCAGTAGGCAAGCGCCTGAGAATAACAAGAAATACAAACCGCCTCTGGGAGCTTGCACTACAAGACACGCTGTCCTCCCTTCTGCACATTTAAAGCCTCAGACAGTGTCCTTGCAAGACTGATGAAGCAAATCTTGGTCCTTTTGCATCCACGTGCACAGTTTCTTTTTATGTGTAATAAAAAGTAAGCTCACACTACAGTCTCTTCCTTAATAAGGACCTTCATGGTGTCACTCTCCCCTCCCAAATTACACATTTCTTTCTTGAAGCTCTTCCCAGCACCTTGAGACCTCTGCTCCTCTACAAAACCCAAACGAAGTCAGCCACCACATCTAAAAGTTGTGGTAACAGCTGGGGAGACAAAAACCACAGCAACGTGACCAGCAACATGATCACCTAGATCTCGTTTCTTCAGGAAGTCGTTCAGGCCATGCTTTCCCCCCGAGACCGCCGTGCCCAGGTCCTGGGGACACCAGTCAGCTCTGCTTCACCTTCTGACCTTGCTGCATCCCTCCGGACTTGCGGAGGGGTTGTTTCCACTTCCTTCCCATTCACAGGGGTTTAGAAGTCAAATCTCTCCCCGCATGGTAGCGACGTCGGGCTGTACCTGGCTGCCCATGCTCTGCAACGAGGGATGATGCCGTCTCCCTGCCAAAGCGGCCGAGCACTCCCCCAGGCCATGTCTGCGCAGGCCTCAGCCAGCGTGGCTCTGCAGCGTGATCCCTGGCACACAGAGCTATGCTGGCACAAATCCCTCATAGAAGTGCAGTTTTTATCAGCAAAACTGCGGAGCGAGCAGCCAGTTGGCTGCTAACGAGACAGCTAACCTGTTTCTCCTGAGCCGGGGAACACTCGCTGCATGAAACTTAAGCGAAAAGAAAATCTCACGCGGCACCTTCCGTCTTCAAGGTGTGGGGACCACGACCAGCAGCTGGGCAGCTTCCTGCAGTCCTTTCTTCATCCAAGACACTTACTAGATTTAAAGCATCATCAGCAACATTCCAGTAATTAAGGAGCAGCCTTGTTCTGGGCACTTTTTGCCCGATTAGGTACAGAAGGTGGCTTCATTCCCTGCTGCCCCCCTCCAGCGTTGTACCCCTTACACTTGCTGCTGCTCCCTCCCAGCCATCCAGTGAAGCACTCCTAGCGCTGACGTGCTCCAACTCCATCCCTGCTCTGAGGGGGAAAACGTGATTACATTCACAAATTCGCATCTTATGCCCTCTATTAGTAATTAATTTCATAACCAAGCGCCAATCTGTTACTGCCTCTGTGGTAAAACGTCCCAGTATCTGCAGTCACTACCAGACTTCTTCAGTACAAAGCACAGGGAAAACAGATTCTTAAAATTACCCACTGTTACGGGAAACCCAAACATCCTAAAGAAAGCTTACCTCAATGTATGTTTTACTTTCTTTCAAGTTTTCCTTACTTAGCATTTTCATTGCTTCCTAGTCACCAGCTATTGTATTTGTGTGTGAGTCATTGCCCACTGACTTCAGAAATTAATGCTTAATCCACAAGCTGAACAGGCCATTAGGGGAAAAAGAAAAAACACAACAGAAAAGAAAACGGACCACTCCACAGAAAAAAAGATGCAGAAAACAGGGAAGCAACAGGTCTTGCTTTCCCCCTTCCAACCTCCTTTCTCTCCATGGGGACAGTGGAAGGGCCATCTCCTGATGAACCCGGTCCTGAAGCTGGAATTCCTACAGGAAATTTCTACCCTGAATCCATCCGACAGCCACAGTCTTGCAGTCACTATTCCCGAAGCATGCTCCTGTGAAAGAGTGAACCTAAAAACCTAGACAGCCTAAGAGATAATATCGTTTAGGGTTAGCTAATCAGCATTTGAAAAGATAACGCAGCTGATAATCTCACAGATCACAGACCTTGAGACACACACACACAGGAGTGCCATCGCTTGTCCCCACTCACTCAGCTTGACAGGGCAGGAGAGGAGGGGAGCTCGCTGTGTGTCCAGCTGCTCCAGCGATGCTCCAGGCAGCTCACCTCTGGCATGGCATCACAGAATATCCCAAGTTGCAAGGGACCCACCAGAACCACCAAGTCCAACTCCTGGCTCCACACAGGACCTCTCAAAAAATCAAACCCTATGTCCGAGAGCTTTGTACAAATGCTTCTTGAACTCCATCAGGCTCGGTGCTGTGCCCACTGCCCTGGGCAGCCTGTCCCACTGCCCAACCCCCCTCTGGGTGCAGAACCTTTCCCTAACCCCCAGCCTGACCCTCCCCTGTCCCAGCTCCATGCCATTCCCTCAGGTCCTGTCGCTGTCCCCAGAGAGCAGAGCTCAGCGCCTGCCCCTCCGCTCCCCTCGTGAGGGAGCTGCAGGCCGCCATGAGGCCTCCCCTCAGCCTGCTCTGCTCGGGGCTGAACAACCCAGGGCCCTCAGCTGCTCCTTGTACGTCTTCTCCTCCGAACCCTTCAGATCTTTGTAGCCCTCCTCTGGAGGCTCTCTAACAGCTCTATCTCCTTATGTTGTGGCACCCCAACCAGCTCACGGCACTCGAGGTGAGGCAGCATGAGGCAGCGCAGAGCGGGACGCTCCCTTCCGATCCCTTCCCTCTGCCTGCCAGCCGGCCCTTTTGGCTGCCAGGGCTCATTTTCACCTTGCTATTGACCACAACCCCCAGATCTCTTTCTGCAGGGCCGCCCTCCAGCCTCTCGTCCCCCAGCCTGTAGGTACAGCCAGGGTTGCCCCTTCCCAGGTGCAGAATCCAGCACTCGCTCCCTTCGTATTGTTGGTGACTGCTCAGCCCTCACATTTGTCCACGTCCCTGCAAGGCCTCTCCATCCTCAACAGAGTCAACCAGTTCTCACAATTTAATGTTGTCTGCACACAAAGTCCTGCACCCAGGTCCATTTATGAAGACATGAAAGAGAACCGGCCCTATATCGGCGCCACGCAGAACCCCACTGGTGGCTGGCGCCCGTCAGCCCCAGGGCAGCACGTGCATGGGCTGCAGGTGCTGGAAATCCTCACCCAGCCTCTCTCCTGACGCCTTGTCACAGATTTGGCCCCACTCTTAACCTCTGTACACAATTCCTGCTCCTTATCTCACTCCTTGCTTACTTTACCCTTCAATCTTTGTAGCACTTTATTGACCAGCCCTCCGTCCCAGCCATTCCCATCCATTTCTCCAGGTAGATAAGGCAGATGAGCTGTGATCAGCACCTGCCATTCCAGCATAAACGTATTTTTCTTTCTCACACCCCCCTCACATCTCTTCCCACTGACACTGAGGAACACAGCTTTACAACTTCTTTCTGCAAAACAAGCCAAAGTCTCTCGGCACCTTGGTGGAAAACGCTTCTGCTGAAGAGGCACCGGGTCTCCAGTTCCACACAAAACCATGTTTAATGTTCAGGTCCTCCTGCCTGTGTTCCCAAAGCTCACCTATTATCCTTCATCCGCACGTAGAAAGCATTATAAACAACTGCACTTCTATGAGGTTTTGTACAAGTACTAAGAAACAAATCTAAACTGGGAAGAAACATTTCCAGTGGATACTTAACAAAATTCTGATTGTTTGCCACGTGGACCCAATTTGCAAATCTCCTTCCTTTACCATGACCTTCATGAAAGCAGACATGGAGTTTGGAACGGGCTCCACGTAAGCTCTGCATGCTGAATTTGAACTCTACCTCTCTGAGAAACGCATATACTTTAAGCACATTGAATCCTACCTGCGTTTGCTCCGCTGCTGGCCATAGCGTGCAGAGTTATTTTCCTATCGCTTGGTCTAGCTCTCTAACCACCTTTGCTCACCAGAAAGTGCTCTGCACTTGCTTGATAAGATGGCTATAAGGGAAGTGATCTCACGATGAGGTAAGAAAGTTAACCTAGAGCCTGCTGGGAGATGTAGTTTTACAGAAGGATCGAACAGCAGGGCGTGAAGGCAACGTGACCTCGTGAAAGCAGCATCTTCGTTTTGGCTTCAGGAACATGATGCAACCAGCAGAGCTGAGAAGGCTTCCAGCAGAACTAGCTGGTTAGATGTTGTGTGTGCTGAACAGGAGCACACTGAATTGCCTCCCCTTCCCTTGCTGTCCATGTTCCTCCCAGCTCACCTTCCCCAGGACATTGGGGCCGCGTTTCTTTGCTCACCCTCTCCCTAATTTCTCCCAGTGCATCCTCTTGTTCTGTAGATGTGTCTAATCTTGCTCTGCCTGGTGCACCGTGTCCAGCCATGCCCTGTCAAAAACATTTCTCAGCCACTGGCCTGAAGACGCCAGAGATGGCCCACGAAACTGAAGGAATCGTGTTCCTACCAAACAAGCAAATTCCAAGTTCAGCACAGAAAGCGTCGCTGCAGCAGCCGTGCAGAAAACCCAGGGGGTTTCCTGAAACAAGTTAGTTGATCTCCCTGCCCCGCAAGGCTGGGAAAGGCCACGTTTGTGCACCGTGACAGCCTGAGCGTGCTGTGAGGCGAACTCACCCAGACTGAGTCACCCTGCGTGGCTGGCAGGGACTGCGTGTGCAGCAGCCTGCAGGAATCTGCTCCTTCCCAACGGCTGTCACTTGGGTGCAGCCAGCAGGAACCTCCTCGTGCAGCTGGAGGAGCATTTCAGCCGAAAACGGTGGGCAGGAGGAGCTGCCTGACCAGTGAGATGCCAGGTGAGAAGCACGCGGCAGGAATCACAGGGCCTCGTAGCAGACAGCAGCATCGCCGTGGGGTAACACTTCGGGCATCGCTGCTCTGCTCTAGGGCATCCCGTTCTCTGCCTTTCCAGACAAAAAAAAAGTGGCTGTCCGGCCTGATACGCTCACAGCTTGAGGCTGTAAGCCATCCAAACATGCAGAGGACCATCAGAAAACCCTAAAAACATAACACTTGCTAATTAGATCCACGGCACAGATCACACGGACTGCCTGGTGAGCCCAGCACGCAGCCCATGCAAGAGCAGCACCCGGTGCTTTTAAGAGGCTTTCGTCCTGAGACCAGGCAGTGCAGGAGGGCCAAAAACACATCCCTCTGCTCCGAATTTCATGCACGCAGCCGGACATCGGGCGGCAGCGGGGAGGACAGCCGGCAGCACGCTGGAGTCAGGAGGTAAACAGGCAGCAACCTGCCAAGTCAGCCCAGCCGCGTACCTTCCTCACGCTCCCCATCCCCAAGGCACCGGCTTTAGAAAAAAAAAAAAAAAAAAGAAATTGCAGGCTCAGGTTTATAGCTATTAGCATCACCTCATCCACGCACCGTATGATTTAGGACGACTGAAATGTAGCTACTAATAAAGGCCATAATTATTATTAACCTAATGCCTGTTACCCCCGTTTTTATGAATACCAAAAAGCCCTCTTCAATTCAGTTTTGCATCAGAGTGCAATTTAGTGTCTGCGCCTAAAACAGGCTCTGCCCAGCAGCAGTCAGCTGCGCTTAATCAGGTATTTTGACTGCCATAAACTATTTCGAAGAGCACAAGAAAAAATAATGCAAAGCAGAAGAGCACCAAGACGAAATTAAAAAGCTGGCCGGCCCCTAACAAAGCCCTAGAAAAGTCACCAGCAGAATGGTTCCCTAAGAACTTCTCATCGCCTAGAGCTACAATCACCAAAAGGATTTGATTTTCTCACCTTGGTCTCTAGTGTTGTTGATAAGAGATAGCAGAATGGGTAACAAGTTGATCACTTCATTTAAAAAGAAAAAAAACAAAAACCAAAAAACAAAAAACAGACATTTCACCTTATAAAACTGAAGATGCAATTCTTATGTTCTTACAAAATTCCTACTGAGCCATTCTCCTGTTCTCATACATGCACATAGTAGAACATCTGCCCCAAGAAAGAAAACAAAATTGTAGTACTTCCTAGAAAAAAAGAACACCAACATTCAGGACACCCTCCTTGCAACCAGCATCTCACTGCAGGCATTTCAACACTGCTAGACAAATTCTTTCTCTCTCTCTCTATACGTATACTTACGAATGTTAATTACGGAACCCTAATTTTGTATTTAGTCATTTCCTTTAGTCTGACACCAAAACAGCACAGAACTGCAGACAGGAAGGCACAAATAAGACCAGGCTGATTTCCTACTGCAGCGAAAAAATCTTTTCCCCCTCTACCCAAATCAAAGCACGAGCTTTCCACTGGAAAATTACAAACACGTGGAGAAAGTAGCGCTGGGTCAGCCTGCAAGAACTTTGCTGGGGTTTATTCTCCTGCACTCGAGTGAGGAAATGGGCCATGCTGTAAGAGTCTGGAGAGCGCATCTGCCTGCTCCAGGGTCACATTCCCAACCGTGCCTACAACCACGTGGCTTCAGAAAACAAGGAGGAACCTCCCAACGGATGCAGAGGGGAGAATTACCTTGGCAAGAGTTTCCAGCATACCTAGCCATCCTTGGGAAGCTGCTTCAAGAAAGCGCTGGGTCACGCATCCTTCACAAAGTAACCCTGCGCAGCCACACAACCACCAAATACCATTAAAGCCTTCCTGGCTTTTCCCCCAAATTACATCTAGCAACTGGAGTCACTCTGCAAAAGTTCTGTCATTGTTCAAAAGCTTTGTATTAAATCACTCTTCTTGCAAGAGAAAGGGGTAGGGCCTGATCTGAGTTCTCAGTAACAGAATTTCACGCCGCCTCATCCCTCGTTGAGCTCCCCTGTATTTTCAGGTGTTTCACTTTTTTTTTATTATTATTATTTTACTGATAGAGAAGTCATTCCCTATCTCTTCGCACTCTATTATCTGTTTCCTGCCTTCTGCGGTCAGAAATTATCAAACTGAACGCGGTATTTCAGTCAAGAAGAACGGCGTCAACATGCACGATGACAGTCGTATCTGAGACCTGCTACCTCACTTAGATTTCCTCTATCCCCAGTCCTGAGTACAGCACATGAAATCCAAGACCCGAAGCACTTCTCACATCACTAGAGAAGACAACAACAGCTCTTCCCAAACGCCTTCTGCTCGTGACAGCTCGTTAAGACACGGAAAAATTTCACAGACACTCTCCAAATCATGTCACAGATGAACAAGCTAAAATAATCCAGGAAGAAAATGAAAAAAAAAATCATCACGGGAGTTGTCCTCCACACCACAACCTAACTTTGTGCCCCATCACCTTGGAAAGCTTTGCAGAAACAACGCGTGCTGTTTGCAACTTCGAGGAGGCAAAGTTTGGAGAGCGCAGCAGTAACTTGTACCAAACAGCCAACACTGGCAGGGCAAAAAAACAACCAACCACCACCAACAGGCTTGTGGAATACAAGAAATAGCTCACGTGCCCCAAAACCTGTCCAATTCTTTCACTTGCATCTCTTGGCCTAGCACGAGCTACTACTTCCCTTTCCAAAAACACACCTTTCCCCTGTCTTTAACTCACTGCATTGTTATTACCTCTAACTTAAACAGCCTCTCATTGTTACGAAAATGATGAATTCTGCCTGAACACAAGGACGCTGCAAATACTGACCACAGTCCTGGGATAGCAGGCTGTTCAAGTAAGGGAAACTGATCCTCTTCAGCTCGTCTAGCTTCTCCTTCAGCTTCCTGACTTGACTGTCCGAGCGGCTGATCCTCTGCCTCAGCAGTTTCAGCTCCCCGTTCTTCTTCTCCACCTGTTCACGCAAGCAGCACACCTGACTTTTGCTTTGCCTGGAGGAGAAACAGTACGAGTGGAGGGAGTCAATGAGCTTGCAGGCTCCCGAGGCCGACATGATGACCTCGTTGATCGACATGGGGTTGGCATCCGTGTCCCCCTTCTGTCCCACCACAGCCTCAGCAGCAGGCTGAGGGGTCAGGTCCGCTGGGGATGCCGACAAACTCTGGGAAGGTTTCTGAGGGGTCGCAGTGAGGGATGAAGTGGGGGAGTCTTCTGTGACAGTCTTATCGTGTCCCGTGAGATTGCTACTGCAGCTTGGTTCCACGTCTCTCTTTGGCCTTTTCCTTTCTAGCTGCTCTTTTGGGAAAGACGGCCTCTCTCTGGCATGCTTGGAGGAAAAGCTGTAAGAATGAAGGGAGCCGATGAACTTGCAAGCACCAGAGGCAGGAGGCGTGAAGTCATCCGCCGATATGCCACTCCTGTCAGCTATCCAACTCCCCGTCCAGGTGGTTTTAGGACAGGCCTCCACGGAAGATCTGTCAGGCTTTTTCTGAGGTCCAGGCTTTGCCACTAAGTTATCCCCTAACGTCCTTCTCCGAGGGCCTTCCAGCTGGCTGTGGAGATGCTCTTCCTCCTCGGACATCGACTCGATGTCCTCTTGCAGAGTCGCCTCCTCCATCTCGTTCGCCCCTTGCATCACCATAAAGTCCTGCTCAGGAGAGGAGGTCCTCTGGGCTACCTCACGGCCTCCTTCCCTCGGGTCCTCCCCATCCTGCAGCGCTACCTGGCTCGCTAGTTTCCTCTTGCTTCTGACATACTCCAGGTTGTCGCGCTTCTTCTCGGCGAGCTGGAAGATGGTGGGGACGGCGGTGGGCTTCAGCAGCCGGTGCTGGTCCTCCAGCCGCTTGGAGAAGCTGTCCTTGGTGAAGTGCTCGCTGCAGAGGAACGAGTACTTGGTGGGGGTCCAGTTGTCCCTCTGCACAGCCTTCAGCCACTGGATCAGCCGCTTCGAGTCCTTCAGGGGGAACCTGCAGCCGGGAGGCACAAACAGGCCGGGCGTTCAGGGGCGATGCTGGCGCCCGACTTTTGGCCGCACCCCAAAAAGTTGGGACCCGACGGCGGGGGTCTGGGGAGGGGGGGTCAGGGGGGGGTCCTGCCCTTCCCCTCCCCGCCGGGTGGGCGCAGCCCCGGGGCTCGGGGGGCGCCGCAGCCCAACAAAGAGCCGCGGGGGCTCCGCCGCCCGCAGCCGCCCCCCGGAGCCCCGGGGGGGTCCGAGCGGAGCCCGGAGCGTGGCGGAGCCGCCCCCAGCCCCCCGCGGGCTCACCTGTGGAAGGAGACGGCGCCCCGGTGCGCCTTCCCCTGCCGGTTGGAGCAGTTGGCGGCGGCGCAGCAGATCACCATCTCCGGCCGGCGGCCGGGCCCGCCCCGGCCTTCCTCCTCCTCCTCCTCCTCCTCCTCCTCCTCCCGCCCCCCCCCTCCCCGCCGGCCCGGCCCGGCCCGGCCGCCGCCAGCCGTACAGCAAGATGGCGGAGCCAGGTCACCCCTCCGCCCTGGGCAGCGGGGCTCCGTACGGCGCCGCCGGCAGCCGCGCCAGCATGGCGGCCCCCGTGTGGCCGCCGCCATCTTGGCCGAGGGATGCCGTACGGAGAGGCGGATGAGGGAGGTGTATAGGGGCCCGGCGCCGCTCGCTTGCGGCCTCGGTGCTACCGGGCGGTGGCTCCCGAGGCACGGGCTCGGGATGTGGAGGCTGAGCGGGTCGGGAGAGGGGGGCTGCCGGCCTGAGGGCGGAGCTCGGCGGGTGCCGTACAACAAGATGGATGCGCCCATATCACGGAGATCCTCCGGGCGCGCTCGTGGCAGGCAGCTCCATCAGACGCCGCGCAGCACCAGCAGAACGCCTGAGCAGCGCCACACAACGCCTCGCCCCTCAGTTTCTCCGCGAGCCCAGCCTCGCCCCGCTCCATCTCCTCCCCCCGCTCCTCAGCATCCTTCCGTACGACAAAATGGCGGCCCCCAGCGCGGGGAGGAAGCGCTTGCCGCGCAGCCAAACCTTCACCCGCCGAGCCTGCAGCCAATGGGCGCGCGGGCCGGCGGCGAGCGGCGCTGCGATTGGCCGCGCGGCGGCAGCGGGTTCGGCTGCGCCGGGGCGGATGCGTCGGCGGGGCCGGCAGCGGGCGCAGCCCTCGGCGGGGCCGCCGCCATGGACGCAGGTGGGTGCGCGCCGCCCCGCCCGGCCCCCTCAGCGCCACCGCGGCCCCCTCAGGCGGGGAGGGGCCGGGGGGGGCCCCCTGGGGCTGCCTGAGCCCCCTCAGGGCCCCTCGGAGCCCCTCAGAGCCCCTCAGGGGAGGTGCCCTGGGGGGGGGGGGCAGGGCCCCCTCTCACCCCTCTGCCCTCAGGGGGGGCCTCGCTGAGGCGCTTGGTGCCGGGGGGGCCCCGCGGCTCGGCCCAGCGGGGAGCGGGGGGGGTTTGGGGAGAGATCGGCGAAAATTGGGGTCTGTGAGGGGGGCTGGGAGGGCTGGGAGGGCGTTGCTGCCGTGCTCGGGTCCTTCACGCCGAGCAGGGGCAGTCGCTGCGGTTTTCCTCCCCCGTGAAGGTGAAACGCGATCGAGCCGTGCCCCATCGGGTGCTGGCGATGTGGGATTCAGCACGGAACAAGCGCAGGCAGCAGGGAGGCAGCGGGACCCGCAGGGCCTGGGGCCAGGCGTGCGGCTGTGGGGCACAGTTTGGGGCTCTCCTCCTCAGCCTGCGGGGTCCTGGCACCGGTGTTTGGGGGCACTGAATGTGTGTGCCGGCCCCGCAGGCAGCCCGGGAGCCGCTGTGCTGGCCCCTTCCTCCCGTAGCTGTGGTGGAAGGGGAGAGCCCAGCAGGTCCTTGAGCAGCTGCCGGCTGCAGATCGCGTGGTTGTGAAGGACCTGGTGGTGCTGCAGAGGTTGTGGTGTTTGGGGATGTGAGGAGGTGTTACTAGGAAGGAAAGGAGGATGATAGTTTCTGTAGCATCCTTGTTTCAGTCATTAAAGCTACTTGAGGCTCTTTTGACAGAGATGGATTCACAGCAGGTTTGTGCACTGATTAAGCAGACCACAAAGTATTCCTTTGAGCTTCAAAACCTGGGAACTTATGTTTTTAAGTTGACCGGTGATACGTTTTTTGTTTTTAATACCAACTACAAGCTGCTTTTGAGCTGCCAGGATAAACGGTAGTGTCTCATCCTCAAGGATATCTTGTGCTGATGTCTTGCTTCTTGCTTCCTCTGCCATTTGGGATTGGACTTGCAGATCCAAGAGCCCAGAGGCAGGAGGCTGACGAGGGACCTTCAGGAACCAGAAAGTCTCGTGTAGCTTGTTTGCCCCAGCATAGGTAGAGCATCCTAGGTGCCTGCAAAGAGGAGGAGCAAGCAGAGCGTCGTGGTGACTTTCTGGAGGTACCACTTACCAAATGCAAATCGGCCAGGTTGTTATTTGCTGCTGCTCCAGATGATGATTTCTGGAAGGCTGAGAGAGGAACGATGGAGAGAGAGAGACTCATCTTCTGTGTGCATCTCCTGCTTGGGAGCTCGGTGGCATCTGGTGCGAGGGCAGCAGGTGGACCTGAGGGGATGCCAGCAGCGACGCGTGTGCTGCACAGGGTGCTGGGTTTTGTAGAAGATGGGGCTGAGAGGAACTTGTGTTGTCTGTCACCCTGTTTTAAACTTTGGTCAGATCATCGCAGGTTTTCTTGTGTTTGGTGTTAGAGATGCTTTCAACAGCTGCTTTAACAGAACAGCCTAGCTTAGCTCTGCTTTGAATTTAACACACAGCCATTTAAGACACAGTCATTTAAGAAATGACTCTTAACAAAATGAGATGCAATTATTAACCTGCAAAATGTTTTAAAACCAGCCTCCCCCCACACTTGCACATTCACCCCTTTAAAGTCCCTTAATTCCAAATACAAACCTCGTGGAGCCCAGCACATGCAGCCCTCCCTCTCCCCCCTCCGTTTCTTCTGTCTTTTGTACAAAGGCTCAAACTGCTCTGATCCCAGGGCGTTGCAGAGCTGCTTTGTAGTGGAGCCATCAGTGCTGGGATAAGAAGAGGCACTGAAGACAGCAGGTGAACCAGGCACAAGGTGCACCTGCCACCTGTGGGCTCAGATGCCTCTGCACAGCTCTGTGTTCCTCAGCTTTCAGCGTGACGCCCATAAAGGCAGCGCTCTGCCTTCTCAAGCTGCGGGCTGGTTTCGCTACAAGCGATGACTTGTGCTCAGTTCCCGGCCTTGGAGGAGGGACTGGCTCCAGGAGCGAGGTTTGGCTGTCATTTCACTGCAATCCACGCTTTGCACATTACGCCACAAAAACAGTGTTCTCTGGAAGAAGCTCCTCAATCGCCTCGCTCCTTGGCAAAGAGGGGCCTCAGCGTCGTGTTAGCGAGCGTGGCAATACCTGTGCTGGGAAGCGGCTGCTGGCTGAAGTCCTCGACGTTTTCTCGACCTGCTCAGTTGCCTGGGAGGCACTTGGAGCTGAGCTAACCTGGAGGTTCCTCTGCTTTTCTGTTTGGGGAGCAGCCAGGCGAGAGCTGTGGGTGCGTTGGCTCCCTGTGCCTGCCAGAATGTTTGGCTGTAGTGTTGGAAGTGAAATGTTTCTTGCCAGCTAGAGTCAGGCCTGTAGGTCCTGTAGGTTACAGGGTCACAGCAGTTCTGGTTCTGCTGTACAGCTTTGGTACAATTTTTTTAAATATCAAGGAAAAAACAATCTTATTTGTTTTTTTTTCTTTCTGTTCCAGCTACCCTTACCTATGACACTCTCAGGTTTGAATATGAAGACTTCCCTGAGACCAAAGAGCCTGTGTGGATCCTAGGCCGCAAATACAGCGTTTTCACAGGTACTGGGCATGCACGCTGCAACTCGTGATGCTCTGCAGGGCTCTGTTAGTGGTGCTCATTGTTTTGGGACCAGCGAGGTGACTGCAGAACTCGTACGTGCACAGCAGAGTCTGTTTGCTGTCAGAGCACGCGGACTGTAACCACTGTGCTGCCTCCTGTTTGGCCATCTCTGCAGACTCCAGAGTATTTTTGTGCAGAAAGTTGCCACTTGCCAGTTAGTGGGACCTGTATGAGGCCAGGATGATTGAGACAAGTGGATAGCTTGGGAGAAAAGCAACAAAATGGCTTAATGCTTCATAGTTTACCTCTGACCATGGTGTTTGGGGTTGGTTGTAGCTTTTTTTAGAGGAAAAGGTTTCTTCTGCCCAGCAGCGCTTTCCTGTTCCTCATCCAGATGTTGCCTGTCAGGGCCAACAGGCTGGGTGAGGAGCAGAAGGCTGGGCAGGAGGTGGGTTTAGGCGAGTTTGGTGCTCTCTGTGTGTGTGCACGCCTCTCAATCTTGAAAAACCTTTCAGAGAAAGAAGAGATCCTGTTGGATGTGACCTCTCGGCTTTGGTTCACCTACAGAAAGAACTTCCCTGCCATCGGTAAGTCTGAGCGAGTGCTGGAGGCGACGCTGTCCTACCTGTAGCAGCCTGACCCACCGGGAGACTTAATTGGGGTTAGAGTGCTCTCCTGGGGGACGTGAGCATGGATCAGGCTGTGGAGGCACAGAGCACGCAGCTGATCTCAGGAAAGCTGGTTCCAAGAAGACATTAAAAAAACAGATTTTAATTCACTGCTGCAGAAGCTCCATCAGAAAATGATGGTTGTGTTCTGTGACTTCTCCTTAGCTGTTGGGAATTAGGGATCAGTTGGCCTTGTGGAGGACACTAGCCTGAGACTCGGGGTGTGTGTCAGTAGGCCTGTGCATGTCGCAGTTCTGCTGCTCTTTCCACCCATGCTACATTGTTAAGAAAGCTTCCCTTTCTTTCTGGGATTATCACAGAGGAGGTATGTTAAGGATTGTGAGGTGATGAGATGTCAATGGGGAAGGCATAATAGGCACCATGGATAAACAATGAGAAGAACCAAATGTTGGTTTGTTTGCATCTTTTAGATGCGTGTACAGTTTCCTAGTCTCGTTGTTTTTTTGTTTTTGTTTTTTTTTTTATCCCTTCTTAAAGGGGAAAGCTAGACAGAATTTCTTCATGATCCCCCCCAAAACTTTAGCAACTATCTTTTAATATTTTTTTCCCTGCTGGGAGCAGAAAAGGTCCTGTCCCTCAGGGTTCTTAACTGTGATGTAAGTCTTGAAAGCTTGCTGTGTGCTTGGACTGGGTTTTTGATGTGTTCTGAGGATTTTTTTTTTTCCACTGGAAGCGTAAGGAGAAAATAATTCACTTTCTGACTGTTGACTATTTGAATTTGTTTCTGTCTGCAAGCTATCTCATGTAATGAATGTGACCCTTGAATCAAAGAGCATTGGACGGATAGCCTACAGCACTGAAACCATTGATATCTTTGTTTTATTTTATTGTGTAGAATGACATCAGTTGTATTCTTAGTATGCAGATACCTCAAAGTCTTCCCTATCTCAGTTGCTCCAGGCAGCATGTTCATTCTGTAAGCCTATTTCAGAATTCAGAAAAGTGTGTGAAGTGGTAAGACATAGGTGGTGTTAAAAACAGAAGTGGGTTCAGAAGATGATCAATAACCTGGTGCTTTTTTTGTGGTTGTTGACAGCACAGGAAAATCATTGAAGGCTTCTGGCATTACCGAAATAGTCATCGGTTCCTCTGCTGCAGGACTGGGCTTTGGGGTGGCTTCTGACAGTAATCCAGGATTCAGGGAAGAATCTTTACTGCCATCAATTTTGCAGAAAGACTTAATTTAATTCAGAAAGGCTTTCTGATAAATAATCTGGTTATCTCTACCTAATGAAAGCTCCTAACAGTCCCCACAAGCGTAAACGTCAATTTCCTTCTGAGTATGGGAGTCGGAAATGCACTTTGTTTAATTGATAGGGCAGACTTTTTCCTTATCTGATACGAGGACTCCTGTTCCTCCTGGGTAGGAGGGATAATGATAATCTTAAAAACGATACGAGAATGAGTGTGGGAGGCGTATTTAGGAACCTCACAACATGAATGATTTTTTGTACTGCGTGCTAATTAGGTCCTACAGGAGTCTAAGATGAAATATAATTTAATGATGGCCTTGGACTTGAAGTGGATTAAAGAGAGAAAAGGTAGAGACAAGAGACAGAAATTATCAACTTCCTGTATCTGCCCTAGATCATCGAGTTTTTGTTTGCTTTTTAGTGCTCAAAGTGGATTTGCACACGGGAACTGCAGTAACACTGTGAGCATTTCCCAGTGAACTTGAAGCCAGGCTTCTTGGTTGCTGTTCCTTAAGATACTCAGCAGACCCATCTTTCAAGGGAGGAAAGCAGCAACACAAAAAAACTTCTCCCAGCTGTGTGAAGGCGCAGCTGACTGCGTACTTGTAGGACAGCTCACTGGCTGTGGTCATGCTAAACATTTTTATCTGTGAAGCTCGTAATAACAGCTGAAGCTTCAGAGGAGAAGTGGCAGCTTCCTTTTGAAGTTGTGTCAGGGAGGTGCTTCCAGCCTTAGGGTCTTTGTCTCAGTTTTCCCATTGCAAGCTGATATCCAGCTTATTCTCCTATATTATGTAGGATATGGATTTTCTCACTGTTGCTGGAGTTTGTTTTTTTTTTGTTTTGTTTTTTGGACCTAACTCCACGTTGTTCACTTTGGAATCTCATACAGTCATCGGCTGCTTGTGATGTGGGAATGCCTTGTGACTGATTCATTTTGCATAATGAGCTGCCTTCTCAAAATGAGCATTACAGCAGCAAGTGGTCTGTAACAAGATGTTTCTCTGCTTAGTAACTTCTCTGAATTAGGTTGGGAATCTGCAAGTATGCCCAAGAACTGCTGTATTCATGAGAAATTCAGCTGCCTTTCTAGCTGAGTTGCTTGGATTTCCTTTTGATTTTTTCCCCTGTTACTGAAGGTTAAAGATTTTAGTTCTTTTTTACAGGATGCCATTAGGCCAGTCACCAAGAACTGAGTTTTTATTTCTCGGCCTTGGGTGTGTGAGCTAGCACAGTCCTTATTCCCTACCTGATTGTTTGGATAAACCTGCTGCCCATGCAGGCTTACAGCACTTTCCTTTTTATCTCCCACTTGGCAGTGTTGTTCCATTCATTACATATTTGCTTTCTGTCTTTGTTTACAGGAGGAACTGGTCCCACATCTGATACTGGTTGGGGCTGTATGTTGCGGTGTGGCCAGATGATCTTTGCTCAGGCTTTGGTCTGCAGGCATTTGGGAAGAGGTAAAACCAGAGCACTGCCCATACTGACATCCGCATGCTCCCACAAGTGCAGTACTTGTAAGGACAGCAGCTGGGAATTGCTGAGGGCTCCATAACTTTTCCTTGAATTTTCTTAAGTTCTGGGCTGTTGATCGAAAAGCCTGCTGGAAACTCTCCAGCAGGTTTCCTTCTGTAGCTGTCTGCGACTCCACATAGATGAATGTGGTTGTTAAACCTTAAAACAAAGGAGAGCCCTGTCATGTGCTAGCTAAGTCCATGGACACCAAGCAAGTACCAGGGTTTTCTTGATTTTTTTTATATACCTGAAGTTTAAAAAGTCCTACTCAAAACAGCAGCGTGACTGACTTGTTTATAGTTCAATTTTTAACTTGTAGAGAAGTCCTCTCTTTCTGTCATTTCTGTAGTTTCTCCTGTCCATGAATACTTCTCTCTTTGCATGGGATCCATACGTGGTCTGTAAGCAACCGTATGGGAGTTACATGTATTGTTGCAGTTGTTGATGGCCTTTGAATTTGGGAGATGATTTTTTTTTAATGAGGTCACCTGGTTTTCCTCAGGATGCCTCGAGAAATTGGTATCCTATGGCCCATCTGTGGGATAGAGTTAGGACTCATGTTTTCTGTTTTATCATGGGTGATGTTCGTTTGTTTCAGCTGTGAAAATGCTTGCTTTTCTGTTAAAATTGATTCTTCAGTGTTGGGGATGCCCCAGATGCTCAGTAATAAGATAGTGGCATGAAAATCTGATCAGTAGTCGAGGCACAGGAAAGACAGCTTGTAGCTTGCAGTGTCTGGTTGCTAATAAACATCACGTTTTGTTTCACATGTCTTCTTCTGTGTCTTAGACTGGAGGTGGATAAAAGGGAAGAGGCAGATGGATAATTACTTCAGTGTTCTTAATGCCTTCATTGACAAAAAAGACAGCTACTACTCCATTCACCAGATAGGTAAGAGTGCCAGAAAGCATGGGGGAATGTTCTGTCTGGATTTCCCAAGGGCATAGAGCATCACTCCATGTTTGTTTTAGTACCTTAGGTGAAAAACCTAGCAGGTTATGTTCTGACATGCTGTTTTTCTCGCATGATCTGACACTACTACACTTTATTGTGGATTATGACGGATTTTTCTCTTGACTCCGTAAAGTCCTTCATGTTTGTCTTCAGGCTTTAGGTTATATTCGGCACCACTTTGTGTCCTGCTTAGCCAAGGTGAGAGGAAAGCATGTGGTTGCTGTTCTCACCAAGACCTTGTAACGTGAGAAGATTGCTGCGTGAAGAAATTTTCAGCAGTAGCAAGTAAAACTCAGGAAGGATCTCATTCTAATTGGAACTTCCTTTGCAAAAAAAAAAAAAAAAAAAGACTGCCTGTTCCAGTTTTTGCTTATAGGGTCTTAATGCTCCTATAGCTTCAGTGAGTGGAACTTCAGGTTACGGGGGTGTTCCTGATAATCAAACAAGAAATAGCCTTTTTCTGAGGTTACATTGCCTTTGGGAAATCTGTATCATGTTTCTGAGAAAGGGTTTGCTTTACAATCCTTGAGGATGTACTTTTTTCCTCCATTAACATTGTGATTCTACCCTTTATGGGGTTTCTGATGACTCAGAAATGTTTCCAAGTGAAATTTTTTCACTGTTGAGTATAAATCTTCGTTGGGAAGGGGCATAGTGTAGGTGAAACTATATGCTAAATTATTTTTTTTTCTTTTTCTTGTGATGCAGCCCAAATGGGAGTTGGAGAGGGGAAATCCATAGGTCAATGGTATGGACCAAACACAGTCGCACAAGTGCTCAAGTAAGTGCTGGGGTTTTCCTTTATTTTTTTCCAACCAAGAGGTGGGTTTGTAGTACCTCCGACCTTACACACATAAGTAACATGTTTGCTGCTAGAACTGAGTGCAATACTCTTTGCAGCGGACCAGAAGCAGGTGGCAGAGTAGGTGATGATTGCTGTCGTTTGGATCTCTGCTGGCATGAGTTGCTTCTCCATGACATCAGTGTTGTCATTGTCCAAAAGCTGCCAATAGGCCATCAAGTCACTCATGCATTAGCAGAGGAAAGCATAGGTATTTGCTGCCTGGGTTCTGTGGTGACAAACGGAGGTTCTGGACTGTCTTTAACTGGGATGTGTTGTATTTTCAGAAATATTTTTTCAGAAATATTCTTTCTGTTGCCATTCTTTCCTTATTTTTTTTTGATTGGCTGAGCTGGGAGCCCCGTGGAATAGGCTGGGATTGCCTGAGAAGGAACTTTCCCAGGTTAGACTGTCTGCCCCTTTAGCCTGGTATCTGCTGTAGGTGATGGGAAGATATTTAGGGAAAGTCAGGGTGACTTTATTTTTAAATTAGCATATAAGGAGGACATTAAGTAACTCATTTTCTGTACCAGCAGTTACAGAATTTGAGGTGGAGATTGTATCAAGGGTCTTTTATTTAGCACCTATTCCCAGTTGTGGTCCCATTTGTAATCTGTTTGTTCTTCTGGTCATAATAATTTGTGGCAAATTTTACAACTGTAATAAGTGTTTAAAAAATATAAAGTGTAATTGGTGAAAACCTGTCTCTCCTAGTCCAATTTCTCTTCTTTGATACAACATTATCTTTGTGTTACAGTTGTAACTAATCCTTCCTTGCATTTTTTTTTTCCCCCTCTATAGAAAACTTGCCACTTTTGATACGTGGAGTTCACTGGCAGTACACATAGCCATGGACAACACTGTAGTAATGGAAGAAATCAGTAAGTATCACGTGCAGGTGGAATGATATGTATCCCTCAGCAGCGAGAAGTCAGAAAAGAACTGGAAAGCATGCAGTTTTGCAACATTGCAAACATGCAGTAAATGTTCTGTCTTAAAGCTGTGGCTGAGTGTGCTAAACTCAGATGAGAATTGCTGTTGTAGGGCAAGGAAGCCCCCTTATGTGATTTTTACTTTGATAAAGGATCTCACTTGACAGTGTGGGCTCTGGATCTGGAAAGAAGGACCTGCTGACCTTCAGGCAATAGGTGGGAGCTGCTGGGAAGGTAGTGCCAAACCTGCTTATGACCACAGGTAGCACGCAGTAAATGGCTGCTGCTTCTCTCATCTAACGGTGTAGGAATGTCTCTGCTATCAGGCAGAGTGAGATAACCAGAACAGATCTCTGGCCAGGAAAAGGAACAAAACTGGGGGGGTGGATTAAGAAGGGGCTCCATCTCTGGAGGTATCTTTTAAGAGTTCTCCATGATTGTGTTTTGTTGCTTTTGTTGGTGGTTTGTATTTTCTCTCTTTTTTTTTTTTTCTGCATCCTGGCAGTTGGATGGCTCTGGAGGCTGAGCAGCTGTGCAACACATTCATCCCTAGCATGCTTGCTTGTGCCCCAGTAACCAAAGCAGATGGTGGCATGGCTGGCTGCTGCCATCCTGCATGGTGCTGGCTGAACTATCCTTCCCCTCTCTCGCTCTAGACTTGTGACGTGGTTTGCTTATGCAGCACAAAACCATTCAATGTTTTCTGCCAGGGTAGTGTTCTGAAACAGCACGTAAAAAAGTCCAGTGAGTGCTGGAGCTGGTGCAAAGTTACAGGTGAGATGGTGGCAGCTGTCAGTTAGATTGACTTTTGGTTGCATTGGAGCAAAAATCAATTAACAGATGAGGACAGTTTGTTCCTGCAGTGAAGGACAGTCATTTTACAGAGTCAGATCTCTTAACAGGTAGCGTCAGTTGAGAGGCCAAGAAAATGTAGGATTTGATTGAGAAGCGCCTGTCTAGTCCTGTGAAGGTGTATGCTCATGCTCTTGGCTTAAACAAAGGTCAGCATGAAGACAGGAATTGGATTAATCTTTCCCCTTTAGCCTGAAAAATAATCCCCTCTAGAACTGAGGCGTGCTGGCTGCAGGGCTTGGGTATGTTGCAGCTCCTGTCTGCGTGGCTTGTGTTAAACACTGACACTGCTTCAAGTAACGTGTCCATACAGCTTGTTACACGTAGGGTGGTGTCTGTCTGTCTTCCTCAGCTGTGAATCACCACGTGCCTACCACTCAGGACTTGAAAGCCCCTGTATGAGCAGGTCTGATTTGTTATTGATCTGTAGGTACGTGTTATATATCGTGTACCTCAGACACCTGTCAGTAGTGAAACGTTCAGAAATGAACACGGCTTCATACAGCTGGTAAATTCATTCACTAATGCCATTCAGCCTGTGCTGGATAGAAAACAAACTTCTGCTGCAGCAGTTGAGTACCTCCATCAGAGCCTTCTGAGCCAGCCCGTAGTGTCGGAAAGGTTCTCTCAGGTGGGAGCTGGAGGAGTGCATGCATCAGAAGGATGGTTAGAAACAGAGCTAAGCCAGTGACCGACAGCAGCAGTAGCAGGAAAGGTGTTGTGTCGGATCTGTTGGAATATGTTTGCAGTACAGGGTTTGAATCCTGCTGGGAAGCTTTAGGTAGGGACCACGGTGCCAAAGAAGCAGGGTGACTTTAGTCTCTGCTGGGCTCCCTACCGCTTAAACTGGGGTTGAGTACATCTGTAACACAGCATAGGGCTGCCAATTGCTTTGCCTGATGAAGAAACCCATAGTGACAGCTGCAGGTATGCAGATCATCAGAACAGGCAGGCAACTGCAGCAAAAAATAATGTTTTATCAAGGTAAGCAGTCCTGACTTGCAGTGACGTCAATTTTTCAAGACCTCTGATAACTATAACATCCCTTGTGTACGTAGGCATGTTATCTCATACACATTCTCCCTTCTGAAGGGGCGGTTCCAAATTTCAGTGCAGCTGTTCTCTCTCCAGTTGAGGCTTTAGCACAAAGTCCTACTTCTAAACTTGGCCGTAACGTTCTCCTTGTTCAGCTGCATTTGGAGCTTGTAGTAGTGAGCAGGCGTCCTGCTGTAATTGCTGTGATGGAGGTGCTTGTTTACATTGCATCCTCCCTGCCAGACCGTCCTGGCATTCAGGTTAGGCCAAGAATAAATTAAATGAGCCTCTGGCTACTGTCTAATTGCCCTGGATTCATGATTGAAATGTTGTGGGTTCCTTTGGTTTGGAGATTTTTCTTCACACGCACATGTGCACGCCCAGCAAGTAATGAAATTACCCTGTGAGACAAGGAGGCTCAGAGATACTTCTGTAGCAGAATTTACATAATCCAGTTTCATTCCAAACTGCCTGTGTGTTCATCAAACCTGTTGAATGAGGATGCATAATGTCCATGTCATGGGTATGCCCTGAGGAGTTGGTGCCCCATTTCTTGCAGGCAAAGCTCATGCTAAAATTGCTGAGTTTAATATTCACCCATCTTGAGTCTCTAAACTAGCTTCGGAATGATCCCTGACAGAATTTGTAAAGGTTTTAGGGAACTTTAGGTAAATGACAATTTGAGATAGATACCATGTTTATATCTCTGTATCTTGTTACAGTGCTGGTGAGGATTTCCTCTGTTAAGCCATAATATTTTCCTCATTCAGTTCAGCTGGCCTCATATCCTCCATGTGCCCCTCTAGAGCTGAACACTCCAAATTGTTTTTTTTTTCTTTTTTTTTTTTTTTTCTTTTTGTCTACATGCTCTTGAATTCAGGGCTCTTGCCTAATATCCTAATCAGATCGTTCACCCTTGTTGACCCAGGTTGTTGCTTAGCTGTTCACCTGCTGGAAGAATTTACATTTTAATGGCCCGCCAGATGGTAGCTGAGAGTACAGCATGCTTTGGCACAACTTCGATGTATACTTAGATGAAATACTGAGCCTGTCCAGAAACCCTGTGGGGAGCATATCACATGATCACAGTGGTGGGCCTTGTTAAACTTTTTTTTTTTCCTTTTAGTGCTGTAGGCTTTCGGAAAACAGCGATTGTTGATAGCCAGAATAGAATTACTCAAGGTCTAGGAATGGAAGTTGTTTCTGATGCTTTCTGCTCATGTTCCCTTTCTGTAGGGCGGTTGTGCCAGTCCAACTTCGCGTGTGCTGGAGCTGCAGCATGCCCCGGTGTGGAGTCAGACGTACTCTATAACGGGTACCCAGAGGAAGCAGGGGTTAGAGATAGGCTCTCACTGTGGAAACCATTGGTGCTGCTGATACCTCTCCGCCTTGGGCTCACAGAGATCAATGAAGCCTATATTGAAACACTAAAGGTAGGGGATCTGGAACTGAATTCTTGATATTCTGATGCTTCAAAACCCTGCTGCGAACTGAGTCACTTCTGAAATTTGGTTTTGGGGCAGAAATACTCAGAAGTAATTGTCCTTTTTTCCAGAGGAAAATGTATTTAGAAAAAATGTATTTAGAAAGCACCGTTTTCAGAGGTCAGGATATGTGCTCTAGCAGCCTTTTGTCGGGAAAATGTTTAGTTTTATGGATTTTTTTGTTTTGTTTTGTTTTATTTCTAGTATCTTATTTTCCAACTTAATCTCGGTCCCTGTTTGTGTGTAGATGGTACCAGCCTGCTGAAGTATTTGTTCAGCACAGCTGTATTGGGCTTTAATGAGTGTAGTGTGTAAACTCCCCATGGCTCTGATGGCAGAGCTTGTACTGCAGGCTGAGGGTAGAACCTGGCTGCCAGTCCTGCTGTGGAGCATGAGGAAGCTGCAGAATTTGGGTTGTGCAGAGTACACCCGTAAGACAGGATGCGCGTTGTTCTGCTGTGCTAATGCTAGGGATCTCTGAGCTGCACAGGTAAGAGCTCCACATGCAGGCTAGGGCTAGGTTATTTCCCCGTAACTCAGTAGATGGTTCCCGGATATTGCAGCTGGAAATTTGGGCTGTTTCCTGGGTGATGGTTCCCTCCTCAAAGCACTGCTGCAGTTTGACATGTCCAGGGGATTTTGTCTCTGACTGCGGCAGAGCCAGGACGTGCCCAGACAGAGTCCTGGAGTAGTGCTGCCTCTTCTGTTTGGTCCACCTGTGTGTTACTGTCAGCAGTTAAAGGTGTTTTTGAGCTGCTTTCGTGTTCCATGAAGGCTCTGTGTTGCAGCCTTCAGCCTTTCTGGTGGAGTTTCTCCCCAGTAATGGCTGTTCCTGCTGCTAGAGTTGCTGATTTCCAGTGTCACAGTCTCTTTCCCACTGTGTTTTTGGATGTTTGCCTTTGTTGCCACTTGCTTGTCTCACTGTCTGTCAGCTGTGTGTTTTCTGTATTGCTTTTCCAGCACTGCTTCATGATGCCTCAGTCCCTGGGAGTGATCGGAGGGAAACCAAACAGTGCTCACTACTTCATTGGTTATGTAGGTGAGTGCCCGCAGTAGTGCAAAGTCTTCCCAAGCATCTACCCCCAGCTAACAATGTTTGGAGAAGTACAGCTCTCCTGCTTGGTCTGTGGTGCATGCTGCAGGGCTTTTTCCTGCTGGAAGTGTGGAAGGCTGCTGTGGGTTGAAACTCTGCAAGGATCTGAGTGATGTAGCTTTGAACGGGGGCCATAGTACAAGCCATGAACTTCCAATGCATAACCCTAAATCTTAGCTGTAAAGAGGTGTGCAAAGTTCTTCCAAGGTTCAGAGCTGACCTCCCTTCAGGGACTTGGCTGTATATTTACCTGCCTTTTAGCTGTTCCCTTTCTGAAACCCTACAAGCTGCTGTCCTTCTTCCCTCTTCCTTTCCTCTGATACTCTGCCTGAGACCTCAGGCTGGTTGTGCTTTGGATTCCTGGGGCTGTCTTGAGCTTACCCAGGACCCTGGAAAGCATTAGCAGGAACAGTGCTCAAAAAGCACGTGTGCCCAAGGTGCTGCTGTGGAGTGGGCACCGTGGTTCTGCTCACAGCCAGCTCTTTGCCTGCATGAGAAGTTTTGGAGTGTCTGAAAGCGAGTTGCCCCCAGAGCAATGGGTTCTTCCATGGGGTTTCAGTAGCTGGCTCCATCATTGCTCTCCCCCCTTTTCTTTCTCACCATTTGCTTCTCAGAAGAGCAGCTTCTGGCACCGTTCTTCCTGTTCATGTCTTCTTCCTGTTCCTCCAGGTGAGGAACTCATTTACCTGGATCCCCACACTACGCAGCCTGCAGTGGAGCCCAACGACAGCGGCTGTCTCCCTGACGAAAGCTTCCACTGCCAGCACCCTCCCTGCAGAATGAGCATTGCCGAGCTCGACCCCTCCATTGCCGTGGTGCGTTCTTCCTGCTTGTTTTCCAGCCAGCTCTCCATCACCTGAAGCAGCACGTCCCTGTTTCACAGCCCAGGGAACTGGTAAAGGCAGAGGTGGCAGGTTGGGTGCTGCTCACTTGGGTGCTCATACTCCTATGGGGAGTATTCAGTTTAACAGAATTTAACAAGTTTAACAGTAAGCCACACCTTGAAGCAAGGCAGTTAGATTGTAACTGCTTACAGTCCTGCTCATGTTGCTTGGCATTAATATGAGGCCATAAGACTGAAAAGGTCAGTCTACAATTATATAAACATAATACTTTTTATTTTTCAGGGCTTTTTCTGCAACACGGAGGAGGACTTTAATGACTGGTGCCAGCAAATCAAAAAGGTTTGTGTCTGTATCACTGGGAAAAGAATATAGAGTACAGTTGTTTCTAAAATGCTGCACAGAGAGAGTTCTCTGCAGCATGATCCCACATTAAAGCATATGAAGATAACTTCTCCAGACACCAGGAGGAGCATAGCTCTGAAATTCTGCAGCTGATATTAGTCAAAGATTTGAAAAGTATTTTTTTCAGCTGCAAAGAAGTCCCAACAAACTGGTGCTTCCCCTTAGATCTTCCCCTTGAAGGCCCAGAGCACTGTGAGTGCAGCACTGTTGGTTCTTATGGCTCTGCTCTTGCTCCACAGCTGTCCCTGGTAAGAGGAGCGCTGCCCATGTTCGAACTGGTTGAGCGCCAGCCGTCGCACTTCTCCAACCCCGATGTTCTGAATCTCACGCCAGGTGAGGCCACGCAGGGAGGTAGAGCTAAGGGTGGGTTTGTCCAGTTGGTGTTCAGGGATTTGTGTGGATTGCGTAGTGATTTCTGGTGTGTTCCTGTTCAGCTCGGAGCTTTTGGGTCAATTCATCTAGTTCTTTGGCTTTCAGCTAGCGGTTCACAGATCCCATGGTCATGGTCATGTCTTAGGATGATTTTTCATGATGAGTCTGAATGGTGACTGGGGAAAAAAGCTAATAGGCTATTACAGCAATAAGAATTTGTGATTTCTAAAGAGATGCTCAGAGAAATTCTAAGGGTCCATGGAAAAGGTTGAAAACTGAGCTTCTGGGTATTAAAAAATGTCAAAAATGGGGGTGGTCAAACGTAGTTGCAGTTCAGGAGATTTCTTCCCTGTGCATGGGCTTCTACCCACGCTTAGTCCTGGTGATGCAGAAAGGAACGAGTGCTGGGCAGTATTTTGGCTGTCAGGCTCCGCTTACGTTAACACACATTAACGTTGCAGGAGATAAGGAGCTATTGGCAGCTTCTGCCAGGAGGAGTGAGTATTTGGGGACAAACTTACCCTGTCACTAGGTGTTGGATTGCATCCTGTCGCCTGCATCCTGCACTCATTGCTTCCTTCCTGTCTGTCTCTTAGCACAAACTTTCAAGGCCTTTTTTGTCACTCTGTCCTTGTCTGTAAGAACACTTGATTGCCTTAAACTGGTGATCCTTGCCTGTATTAAATTGTCCCTAATTACTGCCTTTTTTACTCATAAAAGTGATATCCTAATGAGCTACTTGGCTTCTTCCCCATGTTTTGAGCCTCTCCCATTTGTTAGGCCATCCTTTCTCCTTCTGTCATAGCCCTCAAAAGAAGGATTAATATTCTCATGGAAGTCCAGTCCCTTGTCCTCATTTTTCCCAGCCAGTTGGGTTCTGTGGTTTGTTACTTAAATGTATGGGGGCTGCTCCCTGAGGAGCATCTCTGGAAGCTGTGCTGCCGCCAGTCCCCCCAGTTTGCACTGGGAGCAGTAACACTAAGCCTTTGCACACACTGCTGTGGGATTAAAGCCTTTCACAGAACACTCGGGGCAGTCTGCAGCCTTGTGACCACGCATTTCTCCTTGTTCCTGGCAGTCAGTCATTGCAGTTTAGCTTCTGGCTGGCTGTTTTGCCAAGTTTAATGTGTGCTTTCTTGAAACCTGAGTTAGTGTAGGCTTCTCCTATATTCCCCAGTCTTTTCATTTGAATCTCATCTCTGGTAAAGCCACTTCCCCTGTAGCTGTGTGCTCCCTCTTCACCAGAGTTGGAAGGATGGACAGGAGGGAGCGAGTACACTGCCCTCCCTTGCAGACTGGACTGTATAAATCACTTCTGGGAGGGCGTGTCGTGTAATTACCTCCCATGTCCTTGGATCAAAGACAACTGTAGTAAAATACAGGTTGCATGTTCTAATATTTCTAACAAAGAAATATTCCCTTATCACATATTTGGACCAGGAGTCTTTGCAGATGTTAGCCTAGGCCTCAGAAGTGCCTTTGTTTGAGCCTCTTGATGCCGAAGCCTGTCCTGCTAACAGACTGACTGCCCAGGCAGGTTGTAGCAAACAGTCACAGCACAGAGCTGCACTGCACCGGGGCTGTGTCAGCATCTGTGAGAGCTGGCACACCTCGTGTGTGCCGTTTAATTCTCTCCTGAGCATGTGGGCTTGTGACACTCGCCTTCTGCTGCCCTCTGGCTGTTGGTGTCAGCTGCTGAGCAGCGGGTGCATCCCACGGAGCCAGCGCTTTCTTTTTCTCTTGCAGACTCCTCTGACGCCGACAGATTGGAAAGGTTCTTTGACTCAGAAGATGAAGACTTTGAAATCTTATCTCTTTGAAAACAAATAGGAAACTGACTCTGCAAATTTGTGTTGTGTGGGGAGAAGGGGGGGGAGGGAAGCTCCTTGGAGAGCCTGGGGCTACCGGTTTTCATAGGCGCTTGCTGCCATCCCCGCCTCTTGTCCATCCATCCTGGCATTCTGTGCAGCCTCTGAGCGGAGCGTGCATTGTCTGCAGTGGGATGAAGAACCGAGTGGGTGTTGCAGCCTTACTGGCTGGAGTTGGGATTCCTCAGCAGAAAACACTTGCTGGAAGTGGATGCAGTGGTGCCTACGAGTTCAAAGCCTATCTGTTACATCAGCAGGTCAGCTGCCCTTCTGGGGGAGCCACGGGGTTTTTTAGTGCTAAATCCTTACGCAGGGACTCCCTTCTGAAGCTTACGTAGAGCCAGCCGTCATTTAGCAGGTGATGTGTACAGTTAATTCCTCTAGCAGCTTCACTTCTCAGTGGCCGATTTGGACTGAGCTCACACTGCAAGCTACCAGCAGGCATCTCCCAGTGAGACAGCTGGGAAGTCCCCAGAGTGCAGGTGGCTGGGTTTCCTACAAACTCCTGTCCACACCTCGCAGTACACAGCACTTCCTCACGGGTGCAGCACCCCTCTCCTACTCACGTCCTGTCAAAAGGAAGGTGGGGTGGCACAGGGATGAGTGCTAATTCAACTGAAAGGCTGTCCAGGAAAGTGTGGAGCAGCCATGCTTCCTGGAGAGGAATCTGCCTAAATAACAGCAGAAAGAGGGGTAGAATAGAAAATGTGTGTTTTCTTGCTCAGTGAGGCATTAACACGTACTTCTGTACATTGTGCTTCTATGGTGGATTGATCTCTACAGCAAGTATCTTCAAGTAAGTTGGTTTGAGCAGAGAACAGGATTACACAGCCTTGGGGCGGGGGGGGTGAGACACAGCTGGGGAGAGGTGAAACAGGACAACTGAGATCTGCCAGCCTGCTAGTGCCTGTGTCCCTGTGTGCTGGCACAGCATCTAGTGAACAATCTTGTTGGTACCAAAAACGTGAGCTATAAAATTCCTCGAGGTGTCCCCTGAGCAGTTCCTCCTGTTACACATTCCCTTTCCAAATCCGAAAAGGTTCCTGGTGGTTGAGCAGGCCTCCTAGCCGCGCTGTTACCTTTCCATTCGATCTTCTGCAAATTCCCTTCCCTGCAGAGTATGCACAGAGCTACTGTAGGAGCTAAACTGTAGAAACTCATTTCAAGTAGTCATTCCCAAGAGGTCAGCAAAGACAGAACGTCTTGAGAAGGTCCAACACAACTAGACTGGAAATTGTGGCTGCTTTTAAGATAACAGCTCTGCCTGTGGCCGTTATCTGCACAAACAGTCTTCAGAGAAAGGTAAACTGGAAGGAGAGCTGTCATGATGCAAACTGCAACAGCAGTTGCTGAGGTTCCCTTAGTGCATGCTGCAGCCTGTGGATCTGTTTACAAGGTTTTGTACATATAGGATGGGAACCTGTCAGTTGATGCTTTTGTGCCCCAGGGTGGTGACAACAGGCTAGAAATGACTCATTTCCTCCGTGACTGACCTACTGATGCTCCAGCTGTCCCTACGCTACCCAAAAGCAGAGGTTTGAACTGGGAACCACGATGCTTCTGTCACTAAATTATTATTTGCTGCTTTCTGCCTGCTTCTCCTCTTCTCTCCTGTAGTTAGGGGAAGAGGCAGCAGAGGAAGTGGGGCTGTGCTCCATTCATCTGCTTTCAATTTGTATCTGAATAAACAAATCTAAAACCTTTGCCTTTCTTAATGTTCTTGCACGTGAAGCGCTGGGGGTGGGTGGTATTGAGTAACCCTGCAGTGGAGCTGGGAGCACTCTTGAAACCCTGCCAGCATACCATTTTTACCCTTTTAGGGCAGTGGAGGCAGGCTGGAGCAAAAGCTGAGCTATGTGCAACTGTGACTTTTATCTTTCTTTTGATATATCTGACAGAACAAATTCTGGCTGCGTGGTACTACCGTGGTGATGCCCCTGCCCTAGAGGGTGAACAGCCACAGTCGTGCTAGCAGAGGTAACGAAGCACTTCTGTGGTGCAGGTCTGCTAACTTGCATTTTAAGCTGTTTAGGCTTTGCCTTTTTTTTTAAGGGAGAAAAAAAAAAAGCACTTTAAGGCTGGCTGTGCTTAGCATGGCTCTGGGCTGAGCAGTGTAAGTCTTTCCAAGACAGGACATGCTTTTCTGGTGAGTCTGCCACATGTGCAGTCGAGGTAGCAGGGGAAAAAGCCAAGCAGAGGTTTCAGTTAATGTTTCAAGTTGGTGGGTGGAAAATAAAACATGTTTTCTTTAGGATTGTATGCTCCCTGTTCAGCTATTTGGCTGGCAGCTTTTCACAGCGTTTCTAGGAAGCCTTTTAAACACCAGCCCTGCAGTAGTAAACATTACAAAAAAACAGGTCTAAACTCCACTGTTGTTACCATTTTGCTGTGCAATAGCAGGTCCTTTTTGTTAAGGGATAGTTACTTGGGAATTATTGTGCCCTCAGTTTGTACAAACTACTGCCACGGTTCAGAAGAGGTGCTACTTGCTTCGTGTTTGTGCTTTCATGGTTAAAGACAGCTTAGCCAGACAGATTTTATAGCTGGGCATTAATGTGACCCCAGTAATTGAGAGTGCTAAACTCAGATTTCTTAGATACTGAGCAGATGTTCTTGGCTTTCTGTAGTTGGGAACCTAAAGCTAAGATGAATTAAATGACTCCCGAAGGTTAAGGAATTGCTGGAAGGGCACAATTCAGCATTACAGGTGCTTACCTCCTTCACAAGGAGTGTTCCTGCTACCAGTTACTATGCAGAGTGAAGGCAGCTTATTCCATCTCAGCCGATGTTTGCAGCAGCGTTGTTTTAAACACTTACCTTCTTCTCCCCATTAGTCAACCAGCTCAAGTGGCCTCTAAGAAAGCAGGGTTTAGTCTCTAGGGGCAGCTTGGAGAGCAGTCCATACTGCTAAGTGTCTGATGGGGAGATGTTACCTCTGCTGGTCGTCCCCATATTAACGCACCTTACAAATGATTTCATTTAACTCATCCCAGACTAGGGTATTTTTTTTTAAACTGCTGAAGACTTGGAAGAACTCTTAACCTCATATAGCATAATCAAGCATCAAACACCCATCACCATTTTATGCACTGGAACTTTATTGTAACAACTCAGACTAAAAGCAGCATCTTCAGGCAGTCAGTGGAATGGTAGAGGCTGAGGGAAGCAGGCAAGCTCACAATTTGAACCTGATCTGGTTTGGTAACGTATGCAGGGCTGTTTGGATTTCACTTGGAAAGTGAAGTACAGGGATCACTGCTGACTCTTCCTGATCTTGGTCGCAGGAGCAACTCAACCAGTCTAAAAGAATTTGTGCACCACTCGGCCTTCAAATGGGGCTGCTGACAAGCTAACATCTATTTTGGACTCTTCCCTGCTAATAGCTGTCCAGCTTCTGTACTGTTCTCACTGAGCAGCTGGGGAGCAGGATGGAATAGGAAGTCACCCGTCCCTTCGCTCTAGCAAACAGTGATCCCTGTATCTAGTGCCTGAACTGCTGCACTTTCACCTCCTGCATGTCCTTCTAGAAGGTAAGTGATCATAGTGGTAGGAAAAAAAATAAATGCCTTTGCTGCTATACAAAATGTTTAAAAGAGTAACATATTATAAAGTACTATAAAAGCTGGTTGTAGCACAGGGGATGCATTCTACCAGAGAGAAAGAAGAATCAAGAACATGGTAGGTCTCTAGAACTTCAAATATGGGATGGCTGTTCCCCACCTGTTGCTGCTGAGCACATTTGGGGAAGCTCTGGGCTCAGTATCTAAATCTACATTACAGGACCAAGCCTATGACAAGAGATCCTACCTGAAGCAGGGAGCTTTCACAAAGGAATGTTATGTGCTCTTTGTATGCTCGCTTATAACAAAAAGCAGCAGGGACTAAGCAGAATAGAAGAGGAGAAGCAGGCACAGTCAAAAGCACGCCAGCACCACGCTGGACCAGGAAGAATACATGTGACCTATAAACCGTAGTAACTAAAATGCGATGTAGAGGTGTCATCCACCTGAGGAAGGTCCAAGAGGTGAATTTTCTGCTAGCTCTAGAAGAATAACCTGCATTAAGCTTTATTTCCAGAGTTCTCCCAAGGGTTTATTCTGAACCTCCAGCATGGTTTCTTCAGCAATGGACTTAATTTCTCTGTGCAAGTCTTCTATGCTCTTTGAAGCATCAATCGTCTGTTGCCAAAACAAAAAATACAGAAACATGTTCCTCAGTTTCCAACACAATGAGGAAAAAACCCACCTTCCTGCTATTTTTCTCTCCCTCTTCACTCAATATTGTTACAATTCATGAGCAGTGAAAGGAGCTAATTACACTTCTCATGCACTACTTCTGCACTGGAATTGGAATATTTATTTTACGCAGGAACAGACACTTAAGATATCGATGTGCGACAGGATGAAGGGAAACAAAAGCAACTACTGCCACATGTTCTTTGCTGATGGTCTGTGGGAGCATACCACCTTAAATCAGGTAAGCATTTTCCACCCCGTAGTGTAGTCCCTCAGAAACATCAGTATGTTGATCCCTCAGGGGTTATCTGGGGATCCTTACTGTCACTCAGACAGTCAGAACCTCTCAAAATCCAATCCATGGGATTTTCCAGCTTCAGTTTGTTGGTTGTTTTTTAAGACGTGCAAGCTGGTAGTGCTGTCTGATTCTGGTATTTGCTGAGCCTGGTGCTTAAGGAATACCAGCTCTGCTCCTGTGTGACTGAGGGAACCTGGATCACATGGACAACGTCATTTTATGCCCCTTTCTTCTCAGGGGACAGCTTGCTTGATTTTTACCTTTGAGACTGCAAGGCAGCAGAACAGATGCAAAGCAGTAAGGCCCATATCAAAACTAGATTCCACAAAGCTTGTATTAAACAGGAGAAAGTCCAAGCAGCGATGTTTTTCCTAATGTTGTTTTAGAAAACAGGACATTTCACTTCCGAATTACAGCTTGCAGGTCGTCACAAGTCAACATTAATTGGCAAAGGTTTTGCTTCCATGGCTTTAAAATTATTTAGGAGCTACCAAGGCAAAGAAATAACTTGGTTAAAAGATGTAAGCAGGTGCAGGTTGATCATGAAGACCTATGAATACTGGACCATGCAGCATTGTTGTGAAAAAGCAGACTGTGAGGCTATGCCATAAATACACTTCATAATTAAATGGTAATCTTCTTGTTATGGAACAGCTAATGTGTGAGCTTTGTGCTCACACAATATCCTCAAGCAGATAGCTGACCTCAATTTATTCTTGTAATTGATGGTGTACTGAGCTCCATTTCATGTTTTGGACTAAATGGATCTTTGGCAACCTTTGGTGTCTATTATTTTATCTGATGTTGAGGGGGGGATTGCCAGGAATGCTAACTGTACTGCTAATGGCTGCTGGAACTGGATTTCTGTACTCACTCCAGAGATACCTGTCACCTCTACATCATCTGTTTTGATATGTACCTGTTTAACAGCTTTGCAGTTTGGGGTATTTTAAACAGACATGTCGCTGATACTTTAAATGAAAACTCCTTTCGCATAACGGATAGAGAGATAACAGATGACAAGTAATAAGGGAAATATATTCCTCTGCTAGAATCTCCGGAAAATCAGGGTTTGCAGACTGGATGTTAGGTAAGTTCCATACTGTCTCATTCAATAATTTTGACTGCATGTTTTTTTGTTTTGTTTTTAATTTTGTGCTACGGTGTATGTTCTCTTCTGCAAAACCAACAAGCAAAAACCTTCCCCCAGTCCAACACAGCCCCTTACAGTATCCTGGAGCAGTGGGCGTCAGCAGTGCCCTGCTGCAGGCCACAGCAGCTTTGGCTGGTCCCCAGCACACCCCCCAACTTCTTGCCAAGAACGGGAAGCACAAGGGCACAACACACACAATCCAGGAGGGAGCCCTCTCGTGAGAGACCACCCCCAGTCTGTGACAGAGCACTCAGGGTTATTTGCTCACCTTCCAGTTTAATGTCTTGTCCTTCATCAGATGGTAGAAGGACTTCAGAACTTTCTCTTGGAAGAGGCTGTTCTCGTAACGTTCACTTCCAAAGTCCCCTCGTGCTGCTGCTTCCTCTGGGCTTAACTGAAGGAACAGAATCAGATCTGGCTTTGGGAGTCCAATGTCAGGCTGTTTGCACCAGTCCACGCAGAAGTTCTGTCCCAAAGACAACCAAGTTTGAGATGAAAGAAAGGAACAAGAACAAGGGAAAGAAGCAGAGTAGCTGGAGAGTGGGGTAGGGGAGGAACAGCCACAGAAGAGATGCAGCACAAGTCACTGAATACAGCCTTACAAACTGAAAGGATGATTTCCCAGTCTAAAACTTCAAATTCACTCCTGGCAATTTTGAGGGTCCAGATTTTCCTGGGTTCCGTGCTCCTCTCATGCTCACTGAAGTCAAGCAGAGCTGATGATTTTAACATCTCTTCCGCAAAGCCCAGCAGAGGGAAATAATGAGTCACATTTCGAAGTCTCCACACAGCGATCAGTCCAAAGGAAAGCTACTCCCAAATAGAAATGCTGTGCAGCTTTAGTATGTTTGTGCCCGTGGAGTTACCTTTTTGCATACTTAACCGTACACCTTCTCAGCGCACCAGGAATTCCAGCCCTGATGCAAGAGACAAAGCTTTCTGACTTTTTTGATCCCGCTGACAAGTTTGAAGGCTTCCACTGGGGTATATGGATCCACAACATTGCAGAGGCTGCTGAGGCTTCTCTGACTCCATTACTCCTTGCTGCTCATCCACGTGGTGGACAGTGATACAATCACAGTGCACGTACCAAGGCTGACCACCAGGCTTGAGGGGATGAGGATGGGAGCCCAAGATCGACTTAATTCTTCCAGAAAGGGGGAAAGGTCGAGGTAGGAATAAATTCAGGTCAACTCCCAGCTGCACAGTTGGTGTCACAGTAAAGTTTTCAGCTTCTTTGACCACAGGATACTCTTCAAGGCCTGATGGCTACAGAGCAGGGCTGGGATATGTCCCAACACACGCCAAGATTGTCTGTGCAAGCAGGCTTGCTAAGGTAGTGAAAAGAGCTTTAAACTAGGTACATCAAGGGAATGCTTACAAGCTGTAGAGAACTGAAGGTGGCAGGCAAAGAGGAAGTGTCTAAGGGAAAATATGAGAGCAGATGCTCTCTGGAAAGTGGCACTACTGGGGACACATCTCAAGCACACAACATGGGAAGCACCCAAGGAATGTCCCTGCACAGGGACACTGCGGGGCTGTGATCCTGCTCAGATTACAGGGGTGAGGTGGGACAGCCTGCCAGACTGCTGTGCTGCCATGGATCCACAGAGGCTGTTCAGGAAACAGGCTGGAAGGTGAGGAGAAAGAGGGGTTGTGCTGTTTGCCATGGAGCGTCTGCAGCACAGGGAGCTTTGCCTTGGGACAGGAGACGTGCCAGGTGGGAGCCTATGGTTAAGGCTTGGGGACAGACCTGAAGACAGGACATCGATGAAGCCTTCTTCATACAGATGGAAGAAGGGTCACAATTGCAGGCCCTGATAGTCATACAAGACCTTAATCACCCATGTATCTGCTGGGCACAAGCAGTCCAGGTTTCTCAGGAATGCTGAAGACAAATCTGAGGAGAGTAGTAGATGCTCTGTACCTTGACGTGAGCATGGTCTCCTTTCCACCAAGCTGGTGAGATATGAACAGGCAGACGGACAGTCAAGTTGGCAAAAAAAATGACGAGGCTGCTGGGCTGAGCTTGGTGACCAGTGGCACAAAGTCCAGCTGGTAGGTGGCTGCTGGTGCCAGCACTCGAGGACGAATAGCACGGTTCCTAGTACGGTTCAACATCTCTAACAACTGAAACAACAGGACAGAGCGTTCCCTCAGCAACCTTCTGGATGACACCAGGCGTGGACAGTGAGCACGTGGGAGGGCAGGACTGCTATCTGGAGGGGCACAACACACTGAGGAACAGGCTGCCAGGAACCTCAAGACATTCAAAAAAGACAAATGTAAAGTCCTGCCCTGGGGAAGAAAAACCTGATGCACCAGGGCAGTCTGGAGGCTGACCAGCTGGGCAGAAACTCTGCAGAAGAGGGCCTGAGGCTCATGGTGGACATTGAGCTCACCAAGAATGAGTAGCGTGCCCTGGCCGCAAAGGCCAGCAGCATCCTAGCTGTATAAGCACGAGGAAAGTGATCCTTCTTCCCGTCTGTCCTGCACCCACACGAGTGCCATGTCTGGTTTGGGGTTCCCCAGTGCAACTCCGGAGTGAGCCTACCTCGCTAACAAGTAACCTAATGAGTTTCTCTGTTCTTTTGGAGTAGACACAGGCAAACAGGCCACGTTAACATTTAAGCTGAAACTTTCATCCCCCATTTCAATCCACGTTTCCCCAGAAAAGGAGCCTGGACCACACAGACCGATCTCGAGAGCAGGCCTCTCCCCATTTCCTGTTTCTCCAAATACAGAGAGAGGCAGGGCCTGCCGGGTCCCTCACTCACCTCCTTGGCGCTTGTGAAGGCCACTCCAGAAAAGGCGTATCTGTCAACCACAAGCGTGACCCCTTGACATAGTTTCTCTTTCATCGAAGGCCTGAAAACCATGGAGGAGAAAAAAAAAGTTACACTTCCGACTTCAAACTGGCCATTAGCAGCATCAGGGTCATCGGTGACACTGATCACGAATCAATTCCTATTTGTGCTCCACCCTCTATGATATTTAGCAAATACCCTTTTGAGACACCCACGTTCAGGGTGCACCACTGCAGGGCATTGCTCTAGGCAGTTCCACAGCTTGCAGCATGATCACCGACGAGCTACAGCCAGGCACGAGCAGATTAGTCTTCCTTCCTTTCTAAGCGGTGCAGTAGGTTTGAAATACTTGCCTCTGTCAGAGAAAAGCATCCTTTGTTTACAACAGACATTTCTTACTGCGGCCCCCCCGCTTTGCTCGGCACCCCTGCTACAGCAGAATCAGTGAAGCTTTTGCAGAAACAGAAAGCATCTCGCAGTGCAGAGGTCCAGATAAGCACAACAGCTGTCACCAACAGCCCCAGCTATGCACACAAAGCTTCAGTTTGGCAAAAAAAATACATGAGCAGTAGCTCCCGTGCTGGGGCAGCAGCTCGGTACACCAAAGGCCGTGCTGAGGGGTGGGTGACGTGGTGGTTTGCCCGCTCCCTTTGGGCTCCCAGGCAGTGCTGAAACCCTCTGGTTTGTGCCCAGCAGCACAGAGCCAGCTGCAGGGGACGGGTCCGAAGCCTCCACCCGTGGGTGAGGATTCGGGAGGGGAGCTCACAGGGAGGGCAGCTCCTTTAGGGCACTGGAGGGGAACGGGCAGGGGCTGCTGACCCGGAGCAAGCCGTGCCTGGCCCTGACCCCCAGCCCTGCGGGGGCTCCATCCCGAGGGCTGACGGGGGGCTCGGGGAGGGTCTCGGGGGGGGATCCCGAGCGTTCCCACCTCCCCCCCCCGCTCCGCTCCCCCCGGCCATCTTTACACGTGCTCCCAGCGGTTGGCGGAGAACAGGAGGTGCACGGCGTGGTCCTCCACGTCCTTCTCCCCCGCCAGGTAGGCTCCGAGCAGCCGCCCGATCTCCGTCGTCCTCTCTGCAACCGAAGGGGCGACACAGCTCGGTAACGAGGTCCCCCAACCCCCCGCCCCCCTAACCCCACCCCCACACACACCCCGAGCCCCATCCCCGCCTACCGGGGAAGCGGAGCAGGTCGGCGCGGTGCCCGCCTGCCCGCAGCGCCTCCACCAGCCGCCGGCCCTGCGTGCTCTTGCCGGCCCTGTCCACCCCCTCCAGGGCGATCAGCGCCCCCCGGGCGCCCGCCATGGCGCCCGGTCCCCGCCCCGTCCCGGAAACGCTCTGGGCAGAGGGGGAGCCATAGAAGAGGCGGAGCCCTCCGAAAACGGAGGCCGGGCTCGCTGTTAAAGGGGGATAGGGGTGGTGGTCTGGTAGTCAGCCGCCGTTTTGAGGGAAAAAACGGGGAGAACGGGCAAAAGGCGCGCGGTGGGGTGGATGGGGGGGGAGGGCGGCGGCAGGCGCAGCGTCCCCGTGAGGAACCGAGGGGGCGCCGGGCCCCGTTGTGAGGGGTGGGCAGCGTGGCCCCGGCCCTTAATATCTTTAATATCTTCATCAATGATCTGGACGAGGGCATTGAGTGCACCCTCAGTAAGTTTGCAGATGACACCAAGTTAGGTGCGTGTGTCGATCTGCTCGAGGGTAGGAAGGCTCTGCAGGAGGATCTGGATAGGCTGCACCGATGGGCTGAGGTCAACTGCATGAAGTTCAACAAGGCCAAGTGCCGGGTCCTGCACCTGGGGTGCAATAACCCCAAGCAGAGCTACAGGCTGGGAGAGGAGTGGTTGGAGAGCTGCCAGGCAGAGAAGGACCTGGGTGTGCTGGTGGACAGTCGGCTGAATATGAGCCAGCAGTGTGCTCAGGTGGCCAAGAAGGCCAACGGCATCCTGGCTTGTATCAGAAACAGTGTGACCAGCAGGGCTAGGGAGGTGATCGTCCCCCTGTACTCGGCTCTGGTGAGGCCGCACCTCGAGTACTGTGTTCAGTTTTGGGCCCCTCGCTACAAGAAGGACATGGAGGTGCTTGAGCGGGTCCAGAGAAGGGCGACGAAGCTGGTGAGGGGCCTGGAGAACAAGTCCTACGAGGAGCGGCTGAAGGAGCTGGGCTTGTTCAGCCTGGAGAAGAGGAGGCTCAGGGGCGACCTTATTGCTCTCTACAGATACCTTAAAGGAGGCTGTAGTGAGGTGGGGGTTGTTCTGTTCTCCCACGTGCCTGGTGACAGGACGAGGGGGAATGGGCTTAAGTTGCGCCAGGGGAGTTTTAGGTTAGATGTTAGGAAGAGCTTCTTTACTGAGAGGGTTGTGAGGCATTGGAACAGGCTGCCCAGGGAAGTGGTGGAGTCACCACCCCTGGAAGTCTTTAAAAGACGTTTAGATGTAGAGCTTAGGGATATGGTTTAGTGGGGACTGCTAGCGTTAGGTCAGAGGTTGGACTCGATGATCTTGAGGTCTCTTCCGACCTAGAAATTCTGTGATTCTCAGTGGTGCCCAGTGTCCACATGGCTGCAGGTGGCCCTGCTTGAGCATGGGGGTTGGAGCAGGTGACCTGCAGAGGTGCCTTCCAAGCCCGAGCCCACTGTGTGTCCGGTGGTTTTGCAGGGACCTGAACCAAAGCGCGGCCATTCAGCCAGGCCCGAGCAGCGGGGCAGCTGTGAAGGAGGCTGCCAGGAGGATGCCGTTCTGGATTTGCAAGGTCTTCTTGCATTGAAGCTTTTCCTCCGTTTTTCTTGCTTCCTCTTTTGTTTGAGGGAAGGAGGGACTGAATGGTTCCTGATAGAGCTTTTCTGTCCTCTGCAGACATCTCTGGTTTGATGCTTCCTTAATCGCTCAACTGATGCGTCGTGTTCTTCTCCCTTCTTTCTGGGCATCCTCTGCCTCCCTGTCGCATTCTCAAGGGTTAGTAGTGGTGGGAAGAGCAAGAAGAGCCTTTTCTGCAAAGACCTGTGCTTGCGATGGGGCTGGGCCTGGCACTTGTAGTCTTGTGAACCTGGTGTGTCTTCGTGGGCACCTGGCCCTTTCCTCTGCAGCTGGGAGTGCTTGGGGGTGGTCCTGAGCAAGGAAGGGGCTGTGGCCTCCTGTGTAGGGGAAGCTCCAGGCTGGCTGGTGACTGCAAGGGAGAGCTGAGGCGAGGCTGGCCTCCAGACCAAGCCAGGAGGTGTTGTGTCAGTATGGGAGGTGGGGAGGCTTATATTGATGAAGTACCTTCTATCTGTCCTTCTATTTGCAGCCAGACGATTGCTGCAACTTGTTTTGCGTGAACTCTCTTTGCTGGAGCCCCTTCACAGGACACCGTATTTCAATCCATAATGCTGAAAGGAGAATATTGCTGTCTTTGGGTGGTAACTCTGTATAGAGCCTTCTTCCAAAGCGGAGGCTGAGCATCAGCTTCTGGTAGGAGAAGGTAGTTCAAGGCCACAACCACTTTTAAGTTATTCTTTAATAAATATATTCCTTTAATAAAAAAAAAAAAAAAAAGTGTTTGGCTAAATGTTTGTGCTCCAGTCCTGATTTGGTTGGTCTGTCTCTGCCTTGACTCTTCTCAGAGTTGTTCAAGTGCCCACGTGCTGAGGCTCTGCTTCTGCTCAGCACAGCACTGGGGGTCACCTTCCTGCTTGGTGGTCAGGTCTGTTTTCTTAAATAGCAGTGCCTCCTTTCTTCTTTTTTCTTTTTTGAGGGCTGGGTGTTTTGTGTGTATTTATGTCTTAGTCTGAGTGTTCAAGAAGTGATAATCACATAGACAAGAAACCAAACACACTTTATTTGTACAAGAAAATGCACAGGAAAATGCAAGCGAGCTGCAGCACACTGTGTGCTGAGTGGCTGAGGGAAAGAGCAGAATGGGAAACAAGGGAGTTGTTTTCTCCTTTGGGTCAGCTTTGTGCGCTGTTTTTGTTCTTCCTGGTAAACATTGTTCTCAGGCTCTGGCTTAGGCTAACTACCTGCCTCTGCGCTGTAGGGACAGTTTACAAACATAGGAGAGCACTGGTGGGTCCCTTCCAGCTTGAGGGATCATCTCCTGCCCAAGCTCTCTCCCTACCAGCGTGGCTCTGTAACCATCCCAATTCCATCTCCGTCCTGGCTCCATCACCCAGGCGCATTTCTGTCGCGGAGACCCAGCTCCATCTCCCCATCCAGTTCCAGGCTTGGTCTCGCCTCCATCTCTTATCCTGGCTCCATGGCTCTTCCTCCTCAGCAAGTCCCAGCTCCTTCGCCGTGTCTCAGCTCCATCCCCTCATCTCGGCAGGAGCTGAGTGCCACCCCTCGCCTGCCTTTGGGTGCGAGCGTTCCCCCACTGAGCACCTCCTTGAGGTCCTCTCCGTGAAGGACGCCCGCAAGTGCACAGCCTGACCCTGTCTGGCAGCGGGACACCTGGATGGAGCATCTGTCCCCAGGCCGGGATCAGGGCTGTGGCCGGCTGTAGGGGCTGTGGCGCTGGGGCAGCACCCTGCCACGGCCGGCTCTCCTCTCGGGTGGTGAGGGAGAGGAGCTGGGAGCTGCAAGGGGAGGCAGGAAGGTCAGCGGATCTGCCCACCCTGCCTGGCCTGCAGAGGGCACGGAGGGCTCTGCCGCCCCGAGCCTGAGCACCCCATGCCCCTTACCAGTGCCTGGGCCAGCGCAGCCAGCGCACTCCCACTGCTGCGTGGTGTCCCCAAGGCCGGAGCAGCGGCGGTGGGTCCCGCTGGCGGCACAGGAGAAGCAGAGCAAGGGCCCGAAGTGCCTGTCCCTGTGGAAGGGAGACTCCCCGTGTGAGCAGGACGCTGCTTGGGCGCATGGTGTCCCTGCGGGCTGGCAGAGGGAAGGGCCTCCTACCTGGATGCAGCCCCGGTGGAACCAGGCGTGCCTGCAGGCTCAGTGCTGTGGCCGGCTGTAGGGGCTGTGGCGCTGGGGCAGCACCCTGCCACGGCCGGCTCTCCTCTCCGGTGGTGAGGGAGAGGAGCTGGGAGCTGCAAGGGGAGGCAGGAAGGTCAGCAGATCTGCCCACCCTGCCTGGCCTGCAGAGGCCCCAGCTTTGCGGTCCTTCCCTGAGAGGGCACGGAGGGCTCTGCCGCCCCGAGCCTGAGCGCGCCGTGCCCCTTACCAGTGCCCGGGCCAGCGCAGCCAGCGCACTCCCACTGCTGGGTGGTGTCCGCAAGGCCGGAGCAGCGGCGGTGGGTCCCGCTGGCGGCACAGGAGGAGCAGAGCAGGAGCTGCCAGGGCCTGGGGAAGAAGTTGGGCTGGTGAGCACGCAGAGCCCAGCAGGCAGTGGCGCCACAAAGGCCCCCAGGGCTCCAGAACCATTGCTCATGGCGCCCCAGCAGAGGGGAAGGTGCCTGGGCAGAGCCCCAGCAGCCACTGCACGGCTTGCTGGAGATGTGGCTCACAGCCCCCAGCAGCCGGGGAGCTGCTGCTGTGGATGCTCACCCTTCCTCTTGCCACTGCTCCCGGCCTCCCCTGTACAGGCACTGCCTGGCATCACAGCGGCCATGCAGCTGTGGCAGTGCCAGCTCCTCCTCCTGCTCCCAAGCCGGCTTTCTTCAAGAGAAAGTAGGAAAGAAAGGTCACGAGCTCCTGGGGCACTCAGCAAGTGTCAGTGCTGATGCTGGGACAGGGCTCAGGGGCATCCCTGGCAGCAGGCCAGCGTCCTCCTGTCCCCCAGGCAGGCAGCCCCTTTTGTTGGGGACAGTCTGCCTGGAGGGATTAGGGCCTGGGGCTGTGCCCTCTCCTGCCTTGAGTGGGGTGGGAAGGAAGGAAGGAAGGAAGGAAGGAAGGAAGGAAGGAAGGAAGGAAGGAAGGAAGGAAGGAAGGAAGGAAGGAAGGAAGGAAGGAAGGAAGGAAGGAAGGAAGGAAGGAAGGAAGGAAGGAAGGAAGGAAGGAAGGAAGGAAGGAAGGAAGGAAGGAAGGAAGGAAGGAAGGAAGGAAGGAAGGAAGGAAGGAAGGAAGGAAGGAAGGAAGGAAGGAACGCACATGTTTGGCACGCAGATTCCCATCTGAAGCATCTCAGGGACAAAGCGCTCCCAGTCCCGGCAGTGAGGACAGGCAAAGTGCCTGAGGCCCGCCCAAAGCGCCTGTCCCTGTGGAAGAGAGACTCCCCGTGTGAGCAGGACGCCGCTGCGGGCGCATGGTGTCCCTGCGGGCTGGCAGAGGGAAGGGCCTCCTACCTGGATGCAGCCCCGGTGGAACCAGGCGTGCTTGCAGGAGGGGCACACCATGGTGGTGTAGGACAGGCTGTCCTCCACCACCTCCATGCAGATGATGCACGTGGTGTGCCCCTCCTGCAGCGTCTCCACGGTCTGCTGCGGGCGGTGCTCCCAGCAGAAGGAGCTGCGTGAGGACGGAAGAGTTGAGTGAGGCCAGGGACCACGCGTGCCACACCGGGGACTCTGCCTGCAGGGCGCAGGCTGAGGGGGCTGCAGCCCAAGCTAGGGCAGCTCGTACCTGTACTTCCCAAAGAACTGCGAGATGCAGCCCCGCTGGGAGCTGCAGGGAAGGTGGAAGCGGCGCGAGCAGCGCTTCTGCCGGCAGGCGACGGTGGCCCCCTTCTTGCGGCAGACGCAGCAGCGCTGCAAAGAGCACAGCAGCCCCGTCAGGGACGTGGCCGGGGCCACTGGCACTTGCCCGGAGCTTGTCCAGAGCCTCGAGGATTTCTTTGCCAGGGCTTGGGCTCAGCTGCCACAAGCCTCGTCTGCTCCAAAAAAGCCCTCACCTTGCGAGCTGCCCGACCCGCTACCCGCCTGATATCCGCGCAGCGGAATCCCAAGATTCCTTCCCCTTCAGGGCCTCGCTGGTACAGGCCCTGGGCTGGAAACTGGAAGACAGAAAAGCCCCGCAGCTGCTCAGGGCAAGGACATAGGGACCATGGTGGGGAGGCTGTGCTGGGAGCGCAGCAGGAGGAGGTGACAGCCAGCGAGCAGCGCGCTGGGGATGACACAGGCCTGTGGGCTCCAGGTGCCAGGCAAGGGCTCGGGGAAAGGCGCGGGCAGCCACGGGGAGCTCACCAGGCAGTGCACGTGGGCGCAGACCCCGTCCACCTTCAACATCGGCCCGCAGCCATCCAAGCTGGTGTCCGAGCGGTGGCACAGCACGCACTCTGGGGGAGGCAGGGCGGCAGCCATGGATGAGAGCATCCCCCCACTGAGCACCTGGCAGGTGTCCCCGAGGGACGCCCGCAAGGGCCTGCTCGGGGGCTCCTGGCAGGGCGTCCCCGGGTGTCCACAGCCCAAGCGGCTCTGCACAGCCCCAGGGGGTGCTCAGGGCCCTCCACCTCCAGGGAGCTGCTGGGGCATCTGCTCTCACCGTCCTCCTGTGCCTCAGGGGCCTTCTGCTCCTCTCCAGCAGCCATGCTGCGCAGCAACTCCTCGCCTCGCCTGGCCTCGCCTCGCTGCCAGGAGCTGCTGCCTCCACGCCTGGCGCTCACTAGAGACGCAAAGTCCCTCACAGCCTCGCCTGTGTCACTGGTGTCATAGTGCTCCCTCCGTGTCACTAGGAGACCATGGAATGGTGGATGATGCGGCAGGGCCCAGGAGCTCCCCCAGCCTCACAGACACCCCCTGGGCTTCCAAGCCCACGGTGCAGCCTCTTCATCCCCGTGAATGGCCGTGGTGGCTTGGCCTAGGCTGGCGGCCAGGTGCCCACCCAGCTGCTGTCTCGTTCCCTCCTCAGCGTGACAGGGAGAGAAAACACGAGGGAGAAACCCTCGTGGCTTGTGAGGAGGGCACAGGGACATGGCTCACGGGCTGCTGGAGAAGCAGAGAAGTGAGAAACAAAGAAACAAAATGAAACAACAGCACCAACACCTTTCCCCCACCCATCCTCTTCCACCTCTTCCCCCCGAGTGGCGTAGGAGAACGGGGGAATGGGGGCTGCGGTCAGTCTGTAGCACTTCGTCTCTGCCGCTCCTTCTCGGTCACTCTTGTCCCCTGCTCCAACGTGGGGTCCCTCCCACAGGTGCCGTCCTTCCCAAACTGATCCGGCGTGGGCTTCCCACAGGCAGCAGCTCCTCGAGAACTGCTCCAGTATGGCTCCGTCCCACAGGCTCCATCCCTCAGGAGCACACTGCTCCAGCCCGGGTCCCCCCCAGGCAGCAGTTCCCCTCCATCCCCTGCTCTTGCATGGGCTCCTCTCCACGGGCTACAAGGCTGGCCCCGAATCTGCTCCGGCAGGGGTCTTGCACAGGCCTCAGCCTCTGTCAGCGCAGGGCCACCTGCTCCAGCGGGGGCTCCTCCACGGGCTGCAGCATGGACCCCTGCTCCACTGTGGTACTCCATGGGCTGCAAGGCTGTTTCTCACTCCTTTCCCTCTCCCAGCTGCTGTGTAGACATGTTTGTTTTGGTTGTTTTTTTTTTTTTTTCTGTTTTTTTTGTTTGTTTGTTTGTTTTTTTCCCGTCTTTAATACGCTCTCACAGAGTCGTTGCTTGTTGGCTTGGCTCTGGCCAGCAGCAGGGCCCTTATCTAACATGGGGCAGCTTCTAGAGTCTTCTCACAGAAGCCACCCCTATTGCCCCCTGCTAATAAAACCTTGCCACAGAAACCCACTAGAGATGCGAGGCTGGGACACGAAGTAGCAACAATGTCACGTCCAGGCCCAGTCCTGCCCAGCCTCTTCATGAATGATCCGCAGGGCGGAGCAGGCCGTGCCCTCAGCAAGTCTGCTGCTGATCCAAGCTGGGAGGAGATAGGGATGCACCAGAGGGTGGTGCTGCCCTCCAGAGGGCCCTGGGCAGGCCGGAGAAATGGCCTGGCAGGATCCTCCTGGAGTTGGCGCCAGGGAAGCTTGAAGCTGAGGCCCTGGGGAGGAAAGCTGGAGAGCCCAAGGCTTGTTGGAGTTGCCCCAGCTGGAGGCCTGGGTCCAGTTCTGGGCTCCCCAGGACAGGAGAGCCATGGGCCTACTGGAGGGAGCGCAGTGAATGGCAGCCAAGCTGGTGGCAGGACTGGAGCATCTGTCCTCTGGGGAGAGCTGGAGAGAGCCGTGACTGCTCGTTGTGGAGAAGGCCTGTGGGGATCTGGCTGAAGGATCTCAATATGTGAAGAGAAGGTGCAAAGGAGATGGAGCCAGGCTCTTCTGGCTTCTTCTTTCTACCACCCAAGGGTACTGAGAGAACTGGCAGAGGAGCTGGCCAAGCCCCTATCCATCATTTATCAGCAGTCCTGGCTATTGGGGGAGGTCCCAGCTGACTGGCGGCTAGCAAATGTGACGTCCATCTACAAGAAGGGCCGGAGGGCAGACCCGGGAAACTACAGGCCTGTCAGTTTGACCTCAGTACCAGGGAAGCTCATGGAGCAGATCCTCTTGAGAGTCATCATGCGGCACTTGCAGGGCAAGCAGGCGATCAGGCCCAGTCAGCATGGGTTTATGGAAGGCAGATCCTGCTTGACGAACCTGATCTCCTTCTATGACAAAGTGACGTGCTGGGTGGACGAGGGAAAGGCTGTGGATGTGGTCTACCTTGACTTCAGCAAGGCTTTTGACACCGTCTCCCACAGCATTCTCCTCAAGAAACTGGCTGCTCTTGGCTTGGACTGGCGCACGCTTTGTTGGGTTAGAAACTGGTTGGATAGCCGGGCCCAAAGAGTCGTGGTAAATGGAGTCAAGTCCAGTTGGAGTCCAGTCACTAGTGGCGTCCCCCAGGGCTTGGTGCTGGGGCCGGTCCTCTTTAATATCTTCATCAATGATCTGGATGAGGGCATTGAGTGCACCCTCAGTAAGTTTGCAGATGACACCAAGTTAGGTGCGTGTGTCGATCTGCTCGAGGGTAGGAAAGCTCTGCAGGAAGATCTGGATAGGCTGCACCGATGGGCTGAGGTCAACTGCATGAAGTTCAACAAGGCCAAGTGCCGGGTCCTGCACCTGGGGCGCAATAACCCCAAGCAGAGCTACAGGCTGGGAGATGAGTGGTTGGAGAGCTGCCAGGCAGAGAAGGACCTGGGAGTGATGGTGGACAGTTGGCTGAATATGAGCCAGCAGTGTGCTCAGGTGGCCAAGAAGGCCAACGGCATCCTGGCTTGTATAAGAAGCAGGTCTAGGGTGTGACCAGCAGGGCTAGGGAGGTGATCGTCCCCCTGTACTCGGCTCTGGTGAGGCCGCACCTCGAGTGCTGTGTTCAGTTTTGGGCCCCTCGCTACAAGAAGGACATCGAGGTGCTTGAGCAGGTCCAAAGAAGGGCGACGAAGCTGGTGAGGGGCCTGGAGAACAAGTCCTACAAGGAGCGGCTGAGGGAGCTGGGCTTGTTCAGCCTGGAGAAGAGGAGGCTCAGGGGTGACCTTATTGCTCTCTACAGGTACCTTAAAGGAGGCTGTAGCGAGGTGGGGGTTGGCCTGTTCTCCCACGTGCCTGGTGACAGGACAAGGGGGAATGGGCTTAAGTTGCGCCAGGGGAGTTTTAGGTTAGATGTTAGGAAGAACTTCTTTACTGAGAGGGTTGTGAGGCATTGGAACAGGCTGCCCAGGGAAGCGGTGGAGTCACCATCCCTGGAGGTCTTTAAAAGACGTTTAGATGTAGAGCTTAGGGATATGGTTTAGTGGGGACTGTTAGCGTTAGGTCAGAGGTTGGACTCGATGCTCGAGCTCTCTTCCGAGCTAGAAAGCCTGTGATTCTGTGAAGCTGCAGAAAGAGGCGGGCAGTAGGAGAGGGGAACTCAATCCGTGACGAGGTCGGGGCCGGCCGGCGGCGGGGCGTGGCGGGCGGCACAAGATGGCGGCCGCCATGTACCTGGAGCACTACCTGGACAGTGAGAGCCGGGCGCGGGGGGCGGCGGGCGGTGGGGCCGTCGTGGGGGGAGGCGCGGCGCTGAGGGGGCTCTGTGCTCGTTTCAGGCATCGAGAACCTGCCCTGCGAGCTGCAGCGCAACTTCCAGCTGATGCGGGAGCTCGACCAGCGCACGGAAGGTGCGTGAGGAGGCGGCGGGCGCTGGGGAGCCGCGGTGGGGTGAGGGGAAGGGGAAGGGGCGCAGGGGGGCTGCTGCCTGGGTTTGTTCGGCCCGGAGCCGAGCAGGGTGAGGGGAGGCCTCGGGGCAGCCTGCAGCTCCCTCCCGAGGGGCAGGCGCTGAGCTCTGCTCGCTGGGGACAGCGACGGGACCCGAGGGGACGGCACGGAGCTGGGGCAGGGGAGGGTCGGAGGAGGTTGTCAGGGAAAGGGTCTGCACCCAGAGGTGGCCGGGCACCGGGACAGGCTCCTCAGGGTCATGGCACCGAGCTGCTGGAGTTCAAGAAGCGTTTGGACGAGGCTTTGAGACACACGGTTTGGTTTTTGGGTGTCCTGTATGCATCCAGGAGTGGGACTCGGTCATCTGTGTGGGTCCCTTCCAACTCAGGAGGTTCCCTGTTTCCCTCAGCCAGGCTCATGCTGGTTCTCTGTGAGCCCTACAGCTCACTGGGCACAGGGCTTCATTTTCAGCTGTTGATTGCTAATTTGTAGTTATGTATAATTGTGATCACTGTACCTGCGTGCCCCTCAGACATCCTTGCTGTCAGACATACTTATATTCACGTCTACTGAATTGTAGATTGCTGCATGCCTTTAAGACTTTTCCTTCTTTTTTTTTGACGTTTCTGTTGACATGTGATTATACATCAGTGGTTTATAATTTGAGACATTAAAACAGATCCATGCAGCAAATACAGTGTTCTTCATACGGAAAGAGAGGTTGAAGTTTGTGAACCTATTGATTCAGTTTCTGGTTTTAACTGAGCCTCTCCTCTGAACAGCAAAAGACTTGAGAAACCAGCACTATACCACAGGTGTTGAAGACAGTATGCCTTTAAATTAATCTTTAATAAAAAAAGGTAAATGCATTAAAGAATTAAGGCAAGTCCAAAAACTCTCAGGAGGGGTCTTCTAAATACTAGAGAGAGGCAGAAGGTAAAAATACTTCCTTTGGAAGATGGCTTTCTCACGTATGTGTACTGTGTCTCTGCTTTTCAGATAAGAAAGCAGAAATTGACAGTCTTGCAGCAGAATACATTGAATCCGTGAAGAACATGTTGCCCGAGGAGCGAGTGGAACACCTGAAAAAAATCCAGAGTGCCTACAGTAAATGTAAGGAGTACAGCGACGATAAAGTACAGCTGGCCATGCAGACGTACGAGATGGTGAGGACCAAAAACAGTGAGACTTGTAAATACATTCATAATCTGGACTGGGGCTGGTGACAGACTTGAGGTGCTCCTGCAGCATCCGTATGTCTCTTTCCTGGTGCATTTGCCTTTAATATCTTACTGAAGCAAAGTAAGATATTAGTTTCAAGTTTACTTTTCTTACTGTTATCCTCCCCCCCAAAAGAAAAAAAGGCCTCCCCAGTGTTCCTGAGTTTAGTGTCAAGTAGCCTTCTCTACTGATTAAAGGCTGGAGATTGCTTTATCAGAAGTACACATCTGCTGTCTAATAATGACAGCATATTTACCCCACCCACTCCCCTTTCACCCACTAATTCATTTAGGGCTGGTCTTGATCATAAACAACGTTTTTTAGGTCAGCTTTAAAGCTGTATTGTGGAGGAGTTGAGGGAAATCTTTCCAGTTTCTTGGGTTTCCAGGTAACAGAGGCATGGAGACCGGTCAGCTCCGCTGTTTTGGCTGTATACTAGATGTCAAACCTGCAGTGAGAAAATATCTTTTCTTAAGATGCAGCTTTCCACTTTTCTGCTGTTCTACACCTGCTCCTGTCTGTTTTTCTGTCCCTTGAGTGATTCTTATCTCTATTTTATCCCATAGGTGCATCTTAAGCGAGGGAAATCCTTTTTATCTGTTCTTAGCATGTTTTATGCATCTTCTAGAGATGCTTTGGGTTCTAATTAAAAGTGATAGCTGCAGCTGGAGTACTTTTTATTGATGTCAAATACTGCAGGAAAGGAAATTATTTCACAGGGATTGAAAAGTATCCTAGATAAACACTACCTTCATGCATAGGTACTGCAGCAACACGGTTTGAGGGTGAGGGAGGAGAGTTAAAACACCTTTGCTACATCTGTGTTCTGTAAGTCACGTTGTTGTCACCAGGGTATTATGAGATACTTACATAATGTGTACTGACTTGATATTGGAGGTGGCCTGTATTAGTTATTAAATTTCATTAAATAGCATGCTAGTGAAATACTAGAGAAAATAATGTATCTTTTAAATGGCCAGGAGAAAACAGTCTCTAAATGTCTCTTGTCATTTTGTTTTGTTCTGCAAACCATTAGTCTAGTTGCTTTGACTCTCCTTTATGCCACCTTCCCCCATCCCCTTTTCCTTTATTTTTCTTTGCTTGCATTGGGATTGGGTTCTCTTGCTTTTAGCAAGCTTGCTTCAGCTGTTTTCTCTCTGTTTGCTTTAATTCCCTTTGCATGTACCATTTCCCTCTTTCCAGTTTGGTACACCTCTCACGCCTTGCCTTCAAGTGTTGCATTCCTGTTCATGCTGATAGCGGCCAAGTTATTAGACCTTCCTGTTCTCGGTTTAGGAGTTGTTTTTTAAAAATAATTCAGTTTGTGGTTTCCTCTTCTGTGCAGGTGGATAAGCATATCCGCCGGCTGGATGCAGACTTGGCACGGTTTGAAGCAGATCTGAAAGATAAACTGGAAGGCAGTGACTTTGAAAACCCTGGAGCACGAAGCCTGAAAAGTGCGTAAATGTTGTGTGTTTGACAGCCTTTTCCAGCATGGAGCATATCGAACCAGAGAGGCTGAAATACAGAGTTTGGCTCTCATTTCAGGAGGCTACAGTGCTCTCCTGTACTTGTGAATGCTCTTCAGATATTTACAGTGTTGTGCTCGCCAATGAACAGGGGAAAGGAAAAAATCTAGTGCTGGAATCTAACCTGGTCTCTGTCCTTGTCAGAGCGCCCTGAGGTGGCGCAAAACTGAACTGATGTTTAGCCCATGGCTCCTACACCTCTTGAGTTTAACAGTTGGCTTCAGGCTTGATCTATTACTGAGTAAGTTCTAAGATCTTTTGGAGAAGACATCTGCTTATTTCCCTGCTTTTACTGGATTTGGATATTAGTCAAGCTGAGAACAGCAGGGAAAATTAAGAGGTAAAGGAAGATGCCAATTTCTGTAACGTATACAGGAAATCTATAACTATGGTGAAATTTGGTTACAGTTAACATCAACACAGCTTTATGCCTTTGAGCCATGAGATAAAGGGTAAGATGAGGAGTACAGACCTGTGGAGATAAAAGTTCAGTCAGTAGCTGAGTAACCAATTAACTGGCCAAATGTTTAAAAATATATTTATTATTTTTAAATCTGCATTACGTCATATCTGATCAAACATGATGCTGTTTAAATCTTGTGTGACACTATGCACTAACATTGCACTGCAGTGATTTAATTGCCAGAACTGCAAACACAGGAATTTGGCACTGAGTAGTACTACTTGCAAGCTTGGCATGTTCGTGGCAGAAAAGTGTATGTATATTTCAGAATCGGTGTTTGTATTGAATTACATGTCATGGAAGGATTTCAAAACAAATGCACCAACAGTAAAATACCTGGGGATGTTCCTGTTATTTAAAGAAGCTGAAACAATGCAGCACTTTTTTTCTTTTATAGAGGGACGGAGTCAGAAAGACAAAAGAGGCTCTCGTGGTCGAGGCAGGCGAACATCTGAAGAAGATACACCAAAGAAAAAGAAACTCAAAGGAGGGTAAGACACCCAGCTACAGTTCTGGTGACTTTGGCTCAACATTTCCTGAATTTTCCCTAAACTCATTTTACCTTTATGACTCTCCTGTCAGGATGTCTGTGGTGTTTAGGTTATTGTGGTCTTAACTATATTTCATTAGAGTCCTCTTTAGGACAAGTCAGATTTGTTAATTAACTCCTTGCTTGATGCGTGGAAACTCGGCGTGCTTGGAATGCCCTCTGTCTGGAAGGACAAGATCAGAGCCTGTGTTGCTGTTGGCAAGCTGGTAGAAAATAGCTTTGATTTTTGTCATGCGGCTATTTTTAAATGTTGCTTGCAATGTTCATTGCAAAGAAACACTTGCCTATTGGGACAAATACTGATGTTGTATTGCTGTTATGGAAATCTTGGGGAGTTTTTTGTGGTTATTTTCAAACAACTGTGTCATGAATAGTCTTGAATAGCATAATTCCATTTTGTGAGGCAAGGAAGAAAGCATGTCACCTCCATCCTGTGATTTTTAAACACAATTAATTCTAATATCTTCAATTGGCTAAATGGAGGGGCAAGAAAAGATTGTATCTTCTATTATGTGTTACTGATGTGTCAGAGCAAGGGGGTTCCCTCATGCCTGGCAGAGAAAGAAGAATATATATTAAAAATGGACTGGGGAAAAAAGGGCAGATCATTCTGCCCTCCAAACAGAAGTGAGTTGTATGTTCATTTTGTTACTTTAGTCATGTCATCTACAAATCATTCTCCTAATCTTTATAGTTGAGCTCATATTTTTGTGTTTGATCAAACCTGCTTTATGTTTTTAATTATTGGACAATATGTGAATGTGTAATTAAACTCTAAAGTGGGTTCAATGTGCTCTAAGGAAGATATTGTTAAAAACTAATTTTCCCAAGAGGGATTTAGATCTTGGAAATGCATAGTTGTCCATAACTGAAAAGTGTTTTGTCCTCAAATTGTTCTTGTCTACAGCTCTGAGTTTGCTGATACCATCCTGTCCGTGCATCCTTCGGATGTCCTAGACATGCCAGTGGACCCCAACGAGCCCACCTACTGCTTGTGTCACCAGGTGTCCTACGGAGAAATGATCGGCTGTGACAACCCAGATGTAAGCACTTGGTTTGTTGTCAAAAGGTGCTCCGTGTCTTCTGAAATGATGATTGCAACATCACAGCACTGTGAAATCTGAGGGGGGTACTTGCTCAATTAGATCATCCAAAACAAACATAATGCTTGTGAAACTCTGAGCATCTCTTCTGAGGATTTTTTCTTTGTTTTGCAGTGCCCAATTGAATGGTTCCACTTTGCTTGTGTGGATCTCACCACCAAACCAAAAGGGAAATGGTAAGAAGGGCACACAGGCTTTTTACTCTTTATCAAGCTACGGTTTCCCTCAACAAGAATCACAAAAAGAATCAAAACTCTATTGTGACCCTTCCTGACGAAGGAACTTCGCTCTTGTCATCAGAGCTTTGCATCCTGTAGGGTTTGAGATTGCATTTTTGTGAAGGCAGAAGGGGAACTTTATTATTGGGGGCTGCTTCCATGGGAATCTTAGTTGCCACAGATTTTGGTGGGAGCAAAACAAGGACCCGGGTGTATGTAAATTTTCATGGTAAGTAGATCTGTTCATGAGCTTAGGCTTGTGGTAATACATAGATCTTAAATCTCACGTTTGCTGTATTGCTGTGCAACCGTTGTTGTGGTTAAGGTTGAGAAAATGATTCTTTTTTTTTCCCACTTATGGGAAAAAAAGTGTTAGAATTGTATTTAGGTTTTGCTTACGTGCCCATCTTCAGAAGTCACGCTTGTTCTGTACTTTCTTTTTCAAAGGACAAAAACTTTGTGTAATTGTTCTCTTTTGCAATTAAAATGCCACACTCCTCAGTTAGCATAAGAAAAGTGAATTTTCAAGAGGAAATGAAATTGCGCTACTGTATTAAGTGGTGACAAATAACATGACTAAAATGTTTATTTACAGAACACAGCGTGATGGGAATAACTGTAAGTGTGCAAGCGCATAGAGCAGTAGGTCACCGCATTCCAATCAGATACTGAAGTAAACTGGTGATAGCATGGAGTTGAAGTTTAATGGCTAGCCACTGACTTAAATGCTGATTGTTTCAGTAAGCAGGCTTTGAGACGTAAATATTTCTATTTGATGGGCTCCTGTCATCTATCTGTAAGAAGCTTATCAGAAACAAGCTGAAGTAGAACTGAACTGGAGTCACTGGAGGGAGAGGAAGGAATGAACTGGAGGAAAATACCTTATTTTCTCTGTTACTTGGAGTAACTTTTAGGTGAATGAACTGGGGGAATCATGGCTGTGAGGGGCAGCTCTGGAATTCTTTTTGTGCTGTTCACCAGAGTCTGCACAATTCTTTCCTGTTTGCCCAGTCTTCCTATATGTCATGAATTTGTTGCTATTGGTTAAAATCACCACCACCCCTGCTCATTTCCAAATGATAGGAAGAGCTCTTGAGTGATATGTTGTTATCTTCAGGAACTAATTACTATCTTTTTTTTTTTTTTCCTTTTCCCTGTAGGTTTTGTCCACGTTGTGTTCAGGAAAGAAAGAAAAAGAAGTAAGGAGTAGAGGGGAATACATCCTCTGAGGCTAGAAGAGTTTTTTTTAATATATTCCTTCCTTCAAGTTGCAATATCATCATTTTGATTCTAAAACCTACCCTCTTCCTTTTTCTGATACGATATTTAATTGTCCAGTGGCCAGTTGTAATTCCTATTCTTTCATAAGAAAATGACTGTGGGAGGGAGGGAATCTGCCACAGGGATTTTATTTATGTTACTCTTGCACAACACTGTAATCAGTGTTACTAGGAAGTGTTAGGGCAGCCAGTAGCTGTAAGTCTGCTAGTTTATAGGAGTCTGTGAAACCACGTAAGGCGTTGCAGGAACATGAGATAGCTGTAGCTTCATGGTGCATTGCCATCACTGAAGTTGTTCAGTTACCTGGAGCTTAGCATGGTAGAGAAAAAGGAATTGTCTCTATTGTAGCCTGCAGAAGAGGAATAGTTTTGGTGTGGAGTCCATTTGTTCTGCAGTTCTGTTGTACAGAGGAACAAGAAAGCTGGTCAGCTGTTTCCAATGTCTGTTTCCTCAAAGCCAAATACTGTGCTTAGTTTTGACAGGGTAGGGATGGGACGGAGATAAGACCGTATCTTCCCTTCTGGGGAATTTCTTCTGTCTAACTTTGCACTGCCGTTATTTTACTTGATCTTGCTTGCATTCACGTGAACCTTAAGAGAAGGAAAACATCTGACTTCCTGCCTCCTATAAAAGGTTTGTCTCTTCTGGGACAAGAGCTTTAAATCTCACAGGAATTGTCCTGCAGTGTTTCTTAGTGACAGTAGTATTGAGAGAGTGAGTTACCGTTCCTGTCAGTTTTCATTTCTTTGGAAATTTAAGTACATTACTGTGAAGTTGAAACCTAGAGTATTGTTATAGAGGGTCTGATTTATTCATAAAAGAAGATGAAGGCCTTATTTTTATTTCTTGTGTATGTCTGTATTGCACCTCAGTAAATCAGGAAAAGAAGCTTTAAGGGAATCCTCTGCAAGGATAACGTGTACATTCCTGTGATGGTGCGGCAAAGCTGAAAGAAAGGTGGCCATGAGGTAGCTTGGTGGAGGTTGTGGTGTTCTAATAGAATTTGCTATGAAGCTGTGTTATTGAAGAAGGCAATTCAGTAGGAATGTTATAAAATGACATCTTGCCTTGTTAGTAGGGGCATATTTGCCTGTTCTTGACTTCTTTAAGCTGCCTTTCAGATCTTGAATGTGAATCCTTGCTGTCATCACCGTGCCAGTTACTGCAGCAGAAGGATGAGAAGGAAATCAGGAGTAGGAAAACTACAGTCTTTCTGTGTGTTTTTCGGCGATTTTTTTTTTCCTCCTTTGAGTTATAGCAGATTCAGAAGTTGAGGGAAGAACAGAGATAAGTATTGTCTTTAGATATCTCCCGGATTTTTGGGCTTAATTGCCTACACAAAAATGTTGTGGGTAAAGGTTTTTCTGCTAGGGGAGGGAGAAAACACCAAAGGCCTGCAGCAGGACAGACCAAGGTTCATGAACTCTCCTGGCTGTGGTCTGTGATGGGTGTTTATGGCAGCTCTGTGCAGGGCTGTGTTACTTGGCATAGCACTGTGCAGAGCTCTTGGTGCAGACTGTTGGAAATGCTTCCAGATAAGCTTTTCTTCTGCTTTAAAAGCAACCTGAAGAAACAGTACAGAGGGGGGGTGGGGAGGAAAAAAAAAACAAAACACACACACAAACAACAACACTGTTCTAGTTGGACTTTAGCAACAGCTTGTGAAAGAACTTTGTTGTTGTTTTTGTTTGTTTGTTTTTTTCTTGCCCTGGCCCTCTTACTTGTGCTTTGCAGTGAAAGTAGAACACAGCTCTTGCCTGTTTTCTTTTCCTGCTTTGCTCTGCTGGGTTTTGTAGATGCTACAGGTACGTAAGGACTGTTGCAGCAGAAACATTTTGATACTGAGACAGGTTTTCTGTGAATGTTTTGATTTATTGCATCCCCTATGCAGAAAGACCTGTCTCCAGGGCCCTCTTGTTTGAAGTGTGATGTTGTACATGTCCGTATTAGGTTGCATCACTCCATGCTGTATATGAAGTTTCCATAGTTATGTTTACAAGACAATGTACGCTTCTCATTGTTGCCATTGTAAAAGCACCCCAAAACCACACACATGAATTAGAAAGGGACTGAGGGGGAGAAGAAGCACAATCATGTAAGCCTGATTGTAGAAGTACAGTCAGCCCTCTTCTTTCTGCCTCTGTCTTGAGAGTAAATTTGCTTGTGATACCTCATGAGCCAGCCTGTAATTCAGTAACCAGTGGGTGAGACCTGTACCTCATTGATCTGCTACACTGGATTAATGTAAGAGTGTAACCGTGTCCTGAAGGCTAGTGGTGATGCTGTTTCACATCTTATTTTCCCCTTCCGTCCAATGGTATTGTCAATTCTTTTCCCCTTTTCCTAAGGCTTTAATAGTAGTGCTGTCACCATAGATTAAGCATTTGATTTGAAACAATCTCAAAGTTAGACTGCGCCTCTTTGGAGGTCTTGCTGGAAACACGCAAGTATGGGAATGTGCAGCTGTGGATGAATAAGAGCAAAGCTGGCTGCCCTAAACTCAGAAAAGATGGTCAGGTAGGACAGCGAATTTTTTTGTTAGTAAGTGCTTTCCGCGGCTCAGAAGGACAGATGTTTTCCATTTTAACCAGCAAAGCAAAAAAAAAAAAAAAAAGTGCTAGAAGTTAGCATCAGTCTTCAAAAGGAAAGATGCTTCTTCACTAGGAATCACGAGCAGAGCTGAGGTGACCCACGCTCTTCTTTACGCTGGGCCATCTCCAACGTGTCCGCCCATCGCACCAACACCAGCAATAGACCGTCCTGTCGCCAACACACCAGCACAGAGCCTCCAGCTGCTGTCACGGGCTCAAGAGCACCTGTTGGCTGTTTACACCTGGGTTTAGAGATCTTTAGAGACTCTTGCAGATGGGAGTACCAGTAGCCTTCATTTTTGGTCACTAAAGAGTTGAAATCTTTCTCCTGAATTTTGAATGTATGGCGTTAAATATGCTTTAAGGAGAAGGATGAATGAGACTGTGATACTTAAAGGAATGTTCCACTAAAGATTGTCGAAGCACCTGCATACACTGTGGTGTCCAGCTTTATCGCAGCTCATCCCGACTGGCGGTGACGCGACTTTAACCCGATTCTTCTATTTTTTTAAAGAATCCGACCTGTGTTCCCTTTGTAAATGGAAGAGACTATAAAGCTTTTTATTAAAAAAAGAAAAACGAGAATGTAAAGTAAAATCTATATCTGTATTTTTGGATCTTTGTCAGAGATGACGGCTATATTGATTTACAAATAAAGTATTTTTGGGAACAAGAGCTGTGCGGCTGCCTGGAGGCGGGCGGGCGCTAGGACCGCGGTGGGGGCCGGGCCATGGCCGCCTTCTGCCCCGTGAGGCGCTGAGGGGACCGCGGGCAGCGCTCGGGCCGGGCGGCTCCGGGGCCGGACAACCGCTCCCCGCCGCCTAAGGAGGCCTGAAGCCGAGCGGGAGCCCGGCCTCCCCTCGCCCCCGGGGCGGCCATGGCGTGGCTGCGCCCCTGCTGGCCCCGCTGCGCCGCGCTAAGATGGCGGCCGGGCGGCGCTGCCTGGGCGCCACAGGCGAAAAAGGCGCCCGGGGTGGCCCCGAGGGGGCCGCGGCTTCCTCATGGCGGCCGCGGGCTCCGCACGGCCTCGCCCGGCCTCGGGGAGGTGCCGCTGACCAGCGAGCGGTACCGAGTGCGGCGCCTGCCCTTCTCCCGCCTCAGCCCCCAGGACGTGGCGTTCTTCCAGCGCCTGCTGCCGGGCAGAGCCCTGACGGAGCCGGCGGCGCTGGAGCCCTGTAACGTGGACTGGCTGCGGTCGGTCCGAGGTAAGGGGCCGCCCTTCAGAATTCAGGGAGACGTTTCCCGTTGTCCACACCGACGGCCAGGTCCGTGGGCAGGTGCGAAGCACTCCAAGGGAAGGCCCGCTGTTAAAAACGCTTGGTTTAAAATCATTAAAGCGTCTGCCTCAGGGAGGAGTGCAGCCATCTCCCACATCCCGTGCCACCTTGTCCTTTCCCATCTCCGTGCAGCAGGTGACATGCCACAGGCATCCCTTGCTTTCGTTGCAGGCTGTAGCACGCTGTTGCTGAAGCCGCAGACGACAGCGGAGGTGTCCCAGGTTCTCAGGTAACGCCTGCCTTTTGTGCAAAACTGTCACAATTTGGACATTTTACCAGCATCGACGTGAGCAGTTATGTTGAAGGGGCTCAGGGAGAGGCCCTTAGAAAAAGGGAAAAGAAGCTTGTTGGGTCCAGTGAATGGGTGGCAGCACTGCCCTAGTTCAGACATGCAAGGGCAGGGGCAGTTGAGCATCAGTCTGCGGGGTGCTGTTCGGCCAGAGAGCCACAGGCTACAGGGAGCTGCTCACCTGCTCCTGGCTCTTGCAACAAAAGTACAGAGCTTGGGACTTCCAAATAGCTGCTGGTGCCGTGCAGCTTGTGCCATCCATTGCCCTTGAACTCTGGCGAGCTGGCAGAGGTTGTGCTGGGTGGCACTTCACGCTGGAGGGTGGAGCAGCTGAGGCAGAGATGCACAGACTTCATTGCCCACGGGACATTCTTTCCTGAGAGGAGGAGGAGGGTGGTAATGTCTTAAGCTGGTGCCAGAGATCGTCTGTCAGAATCCCCTGGGGAAGCTGTTAGCAGAGACTGCTGAATAAATGTATAAACAGAGAGAGGTGTGCTTTCCAGACAGATACTGCGTGGCAGATCTGGGGCTGTTCGAGGGGATGACCCCGAGTATTCATTCCTTCGCACAGGGCTGGAGTGAGGGGAGAGAGGAGCTGTGCTTTCCCACATTTGCAATGAAACTGCCCCTCTTTATCCGTTTAGTCTTTAGATTGAGCACTGCTGAATTTTAAGGAGCATTGAGCACTCCCACGGCAGGACCTATTCACGGGGAAGTGAAACTTTTCTGATAGACTGGATTATGGCCTTCAGTGATGTAAGACTTGAGAAACGTGCTTCCTTCCAGGTACTGCTCGGAGAGGAACCTGGCAGTGAACCCGCAGGGAGGTAACACGGGCCTTGTCGGGGGCAGCGTTCCTGTCTTTGATGAGATCATTCTCTCCACCGTCCTCATGAACCGGATCATCAGCTTTGACACCGTGTCTGGTAAATATTGTAGGCACGTGGTGCACGGAAACGAGCCCCTGGCTTTAGCCTGGACATTCTTCTGGGAGCTGTAACTGCAGCATCAGCAGGGTTCAGCCCAGCAGCATCGTAAGGGGCATCAGAGATTTGTTTCCTCCAGATTCCTGCTGCTGATGTAATCCTTAGCTGTTAACAGTAACAGATGTAATAAAACATCTGGTGGCGGAAAGAGGATGAAAGAGAGCAGAAAAGCATGTATATCCTGTTTGCTAAAGGAGAAACCCATCGGGGGGAGAACGGTGGTGGTAAAGGAGGCGTGTGAGAGCCACACTAACAGATAAGGGAGGAATGGGGAAAACTTGCAGGATGTTTGGGTTTGGAAAGTTAGGAACTAGGCTGCTTTGAGTATTTCAGTTGTTAAAGACAGCAAGAAGGGGAACACTGGGCAGAAATAGTCTTAATGTCACTATTTCATGTGTCCAGAGTTGGGCATGATCAGAAGTTAAGACAATGGCAAAACTCCCCTGGGACTGAGGAGGGGTAGGACAATGCCCTGTAGCAAGCACAGGGTTCTTGTTAGTTCAAATTGAACCTCAAAAAATTTTGGAGGAAGAAGTGGTTGCACCTGCTGATGCTTATCCTGCCTCTTTAGGAGCCCCTTCTTCCTGGGCATCAGCTTGTTTCTGTTTCAGGAATCCTCGTGTGCCAAGCTGGCTGCATCTTAGAGAGACTCAACGAGTACTTGGAGCAGCAGGGGTTTATCATGCCGCTTGACTTGGGAGCGAAAGGGAGCTGCCACATCGGCGGTAACGTGGCCACAAATGCTGGAGGCTTGCGGCTTCTGAGGTACGGCTCCCTCCGAGGGACCGTGCTAGGACTGGAAGTGGTAAGGCGAGGAGCCAGCAGCTCCCTCTGTGTTTGCACCTCTACCTCTCCCCTGCTTCCTGCTGTTGTAGCTCTCGGCTCTCTGCTACATAGACAAAAGCTCCTCTTCAGGCTCACGCTCCTCGCCGTTCCTTTTGGGAAGGGCCAACAAGTGCCTTCGTGCATGTAGCGTCTGGTACTGCCGCCAAAGCTTCCAGCTTCCTCCTCTGTCCTTGCCGACAGAAGCTGTGCGGGATGATGTTCTTATCCAGAGAAACAAAAAGGAGGTAGGGAGAGGTTTGGTGGTCCCATTACCTGCATCAGGTTGGCTCCTCTGTGGAGTGGTGGGTCCCTGGAGCACTCTGCTAAGTCCATCCTGCCACGTGCTCTGTTGACAGCTCACCCAGCTTTCAATAGAGCCATCCACTTCGTGGTTTTTTTGACTGCTGGCTTTGTCCTAGAGTCCTTCCTGTTCCTCAGCTTGCTTCTGCCTGTGCCTCTGTGTGTAAAGGCTGGCATTTGTGATTCTAGAAGATTTATGGTGTTGGAAGGAGAGATCTAATAGAAAATAAATAGAACAATGGGGTCTAGGGCTGCGAAGAATGGCTGATCTTGTGCACCACTGGTGAGAAAAGTAGAACAAGCTCAGGCTTCTGTTATTTTAGAACATGTGTAAACAGCACCATTAAAAAAAAAAAAAAACAACCACAAAACAGAAGTAGGAAAGTTTGTGGGAAGATTCAGGTAGGATATAGAGGGTAAGAAGAACGGAGAGAGCTAGAAACAAGGAACAGTGACAAGACTGGGAACATCCTGCAGTTGGTATCTACTCATGAAGGCTGGCGGTAGCCTTTCACCAGGTTGGTAGTAGACAAGCTTTTTGCAGCACATTTCTGCGTAGGTGCATGACATCTCTGTGTCTTCACAGGTGCTGGCAGATGGCACAGTCCTGGACTGCTTGGCGTCTCTGCGCAAAGACAACACTGGCTACGATCTGAAGCAGCTTTTCATCGGATCTGAGGGGACCTTGGGAGTTATCACGGCTGTCTCCATTCTCTGCCCTCAGAAGCCGAAGGCTGTGAATCTGGCATTCCTAGGTAGGAAGTGATATTAATGATTTCACACCTGGATTCCTAGGTGGGGAAGGGAACAGTAATTATGAGAAGAAAGCACTGGTCAGCCTGCTAGCTACTCAGCATGCTGGTAACATTTGTGGCCTGGAAAGCAGGGAGCTGAACTCCTGGGGTGAGGGGAAGGAAGAGTAGGCACCAAGCCCTGACAAACCTGTGGAGTATGTGCAGTGGACCCTGGAATTTGCCTGGACTCTCATAATGGCCTTTAAATTCATCCTGGGTTGCCTTCTTGCCAGTGCTGAGAAGTGAGGGTTGGGTCAGACATTTTGCTGTGAACTGTCTTAGGATGTCGAGGAGGTCCTTGCCACAGCAAAGACCAGTTGCTCTCTCCTCCTGCTGTTCTGCTCAGACAACTGTCCCAGCTCAAACCATCAGAGGAACTAACAGAGATCGCATGGGATCCAAACCCACACAAGGTTCAGCTTTCCTAGAAATGGGAAAAGTGACTTGAAACCTGATAGAATTTTAAAAACTGTCGATGAGGTTTTGAGGGGTTGCTTTTGTTTCTTATTCCTCTTTGTCATCTGTCTGAAGGGTGTCAGAATTTCTCTCAGGTTCTGGAAACCTTTACAACCTGCAGAGCCATGCTGGGAGAGATCCTGTCTGCCTATGAGTTCATGGATGAGAAGTGCATGGAACTGGTTGAGAAACATCTCAAGCTATCCTGCCCAGTAAGAGGTACCAGAGCTGATAACTCTCTGTCTAAAGAAGAGATACAGATAGCGTCATTTGGCCTGCAGAAAGAGACATTATGCTGCTCGGGCATTTTTAGCCCAGTTTTACATGTGTATGTCAATGAGTGACTGTGTGTGTCCCTTAATTTTTGTACCCGGTGTTCAATTCCAAATACACTCGGTAAAAATCTTTAAAGATATGACTTTTTAGTTCTACCAGTTCCCCCAAAACTGCTAGTTCTGTGAACAGCAGTGGCTAGATAGAGGATAGAACATGGAAGTGAAGCACCTTCCAGATAAGATTGCCACTTGAGCTGCACTCCTGTCTGGCACAAGAGAATCTGGGCTGAAAAGAAACGTTATAAAACGTATTGGGTTTGGGAAAAGATCCAGAATCTGCACTAAACTCCGGTGCTTACAGCACAGAAGAGCATCTGCTTATTTTATGCTTTTTCACTTTCAGACAGCCATTTTTATGTTTTAATTGAAACTTCGGGCTCTAACTCAACCCATGATGAAGAAAAATTGAACAGCTTCCTAGAACAGGCCATGACTTCTGGATTAGTCACTGATGGAACTGTGGCAACAGATGATAAGAAGATAAAGGTAAGTCATTATTTCCTCCTGCACAAATCCACTTAGAATGGTTCTGCCCTTGAAACTACATTTTTTATAAGGGCGTGTTTGTCTTGTTTGATGTTTGAAATAAACATGACTGAATGACCTGGTAGCTTATTTGGGATATTAAGAATGCTACGAGAATAGTTCCTACTGCTGCCTCTTCCCTGAAGGCTGAGTGGCCTTATGGAAAGTTTTCAGTGGATGTTTTCTCTTTTAAAAACATCAGGTTAATAAATTATGTCTATCAGTAGGACAGGCAGCTTTGGAGAGAATGCCTGTGGCTGTGACACTTGTTCTTTTCTAGCTGGGGTACTGTCAAGCTTAAAGGGTCGGTGTATCACTTCACCATACAATGCTGCCAAGAAAGCATTATTACTGTCTCCCATGAGGCATAGGATACCGAGGGAAATGTTGATGTTACATGCAAAGAATCAAAGTTTTCTTCACTCCGTGCCACAAAGCATTGAACGCAAAAGGAACTTGGCTGATTGGAATTCCTTCGATCTTTTTTCATCAGATGCTGTGGAGCCTCCGGGAGAGGATCACAGAGGCTCTCACTCACGACGGCTGCGTTTACAAATACGACATCTCCCTGCCTGTGGGGAAGCTCTATGATCTCGTGACTGACATGAGGGCTCGGCTGGGCCAGAGTGCCAAAAATGTGGTGGGCTACGGCCACTTGGGTAAGTGCAGGTGCTGGGAAAGGGGGAAAGGAAGTGGTTTCTTCTGTGTGCTCCACATTTTGCTGTGCACTTCCTAGGAGCTCCTAAAAGTTGGTTTTAGGTTGCTGGGAGGCAAAGACTAAATAGCTGAGAGCTATCAGAGGAGGAGGATGTGTAAGGATGTGTAAGGATCTTCACTGCCTTCAGCCTGTTCCATATATTATTGTCAGGTGTGACTGGGCAGTGTAACCATTAGCCTCTCAGCACTGTCAACTGGCTGTTTGTATCTTCTTGCTGTGTACTTTCTGTTTAATTATCTAGGTTATTTAATTGGACCATTGGTGTTATTAATGTACTTAGACACTTTTGGCAGATAAACACCTTCCTGTCCAAAGTGATTAGTCATATTGGCAATCAGTTATGTCTGAGCCATTAGCTTTTCAAATGAGAGTGATAAAATTAGTGCACAAAATTAGTGAACCATCCCTTCAGCTCGTACATTTGTCAGAATGCTTTGATTTTACATACTCCAGAGACAGGTAAGTTGTTAGCAAAGCTGTTCTGTTTCCAAACCCATACCCCCCAAAAAAGAACAGAACAACAAACAAACAAAAATGTTCCTCAGCGTGCTTGGTTTGAGATTATTTGAAAGACAAATTTTTGTAATAATGGCTGCACTTGGTAACTGTTGGCATTGAGGATTAAGCTGTGTACTATGAAGATTTGCTGAAGTGCAGGAAGAGGTTCCAGAGTGAGAATTAGTTTTGTTTTTTTTTCTTTCTTTGTGTGTTTATAATACCCAGCTACTATGAGCTTAATTAAGTATCATCACATGCAACACCAACGGAGAAAGGAAATGCTCTGCTTTCTTTGTTTCTGTTGACACAGTGCCAAAGTGCCCTTAGAACACTGCACAAGTATAATAGGGAGAGATGCAGTAATGAAGGACTGTACTGAAATTCAAGCATCGTTAGGCAGTACTGTTGGGGAAGTCTTCAGCATGCCATCTGAGTGCAGGGAGAATAATTAATGCAGCACCGTTGCTGGAATGTTAAAATCTTGGAAGTGGGAATTTGAGAGTTGCTTAACTTGAAACACTTCCTCAAAGATTGTACTAAAAAGATCGTATTTTAATTAGTTGTGCATGTTTGAGGCCGCATGTTTGTTGACGGACTGTTCGCTTCCTTCTAGAAGGAAGTGTTCAGTGAATAAGAAAGGCACTGTTGTTTGAGTACAGGGATGAAACAGCAATGATTCTCCATTGCAGATCTACAGAGTTTTTCTTACAGACCCACCTCTGCAATGTTTTCTTCCAGGAGATGGAAACTTGCACTTGAACATCACAGCAGAATCCTACAGCCATTCCCTGCTGGATGCCATTGAACCATTCGTGTATGAGTGGACTGCAAGATATAATGGCAGTATCAGTGCCGAGCATGGATTGGGCTTCAAGAAAAAGCAGTTCATTCAGTACAGCAAACCCAGCGAGGCAATCTTTCTAATGCAGCGCTTCAAAGCCATGTTAGACCCCAAAGGGATCCTCAATCCATACAAGACACTGCCCTCCAGCTCCTGAAGCAACATGTTCTGAAAAGCAAGCAGGTGCCATCATGAGAGGACGACATCTCGATAACTGTCCTTTAACACCAAACTGAGAGATCAAGCAAGCATGTAGAATGCTCCTTGGCTTGTTTTCTTAGTGTGATGGAACAAGTAAAGGAATGTGGTTCCTCTTTTCAGGTGTGTCTGCTCTTTCTGAAGAAGAGCACCTTACGGGTTCTCACTGTGTAGGCTTTCTGTTTAATCTGAACACCGAAACGAAACATACAGATTTTTTTTTAATCTTACCTGCTTTTTCTACCATGGGTATGATGTTTAGCGTTGGCAGTAGAACACTTACTACTTACATATCTCAAGCTCTGGTGATCGCTGTTTTTCTTTCCTTTCTGTTTTGTTTACTGCATGCATTCTGCAGCCAAACGGTGAGATTAAAAAAAGGCCGTTGACTTTCTCTATCATCTGCGTAATAACCTTATTGAGGTACAACTGTATTGGAAGTCACGCCTTGTAAATCCTGTATCAAGCACTTGTTTTCAGAAGGGAGGAACCTTTGGAGTTTTATATTGCCTTTATCTGAAATTAGCTGCCAAATTATGAAAGTAGAATTGTTTGTTAAAAACAGAACATATTTACCACCATTCTCACTTACCTTGCTGAGGTTGGTAGGGTGGAACCCGGGTTCACAGCATGTGGCTAGCACCAGAGCCAGATGGCAGCAGCAGTGCCCTTGCTAGTGCATAGCAGTTGGGGGTTCCTTACGGCATGAGACCTGCATGCACATGGGGCTGAACATCAAGAGGCAGGCCTATGTGGGGAGGACTCAGAGATAACTGACAAGTGCCATTCACATCATTACGGCACAAAAGGCAGGAGGCAGAAGTGGCGTGACGTGCAAAATGACCATGCAGGAGCAGAGCTGTGTGGGCTGTAGATCTGGCCACAGGAGTGTGTTCTGTTGTTTGACTTAGTACAATGCAATCTCCCCTGTTTCAGGACAAACAGCTTTAAACCTTACATAGAATCAGTAAAAACTATTACTACTCACATAGAAGCGGTAAAAACTATTCATCAGGATTTTTGATTGTGATTACTCATGTTACTGTGAATATCTGTGAACTATTGTAACTTAAAAATTGATGTTAATACTGTCTCTAAGGAGTACTCTTCTAATAAAGATTTCTTCACATTTTTAAGCTCTTAGCATTATGTTAGAATTGTAATGAAACTGAGTTTTGATCCTGTTTTAATAAAAGAAACAATTCAAAAAAAAGCCATACGTTCATTCCCTGTGATAGTGGGTTTTCATTTCTTGTATATGTACAGTAAATACAGATTATTATAATTTGCTCAAAATCAGAACTTTCTGGTCTGTGCCTCTTGTAGCGACCCAGAGATTTTAAGCAGATATCTGTTCTAGCCAGAATCCCTTTGTCAAAATGTGTCTTTGCTCTAGGAGGTGTGGCTGGAATCCCAGCGGTGCTCTTTCAGATCCTGCAGAGCCCAGCACTGAGATGCCGAGGTCCTGGGCTGGCTTCTGGCTGCCTTTGCTCTTTCATCCTGACCAAGCACAGCACGGCTGCCTCGCAGCCCAAGGGCTGTGTCCTGCCACCTTCCCAGGACTGACTGGGTGGGTAAAGACTGGAAATCTCTCTTTATTGGGGTACTCAGGGTTTTCCTTCAGGTACCTTTCTACTCTGCGATTCCTCTGGAAGCCCTGCTTTCCTTGGGAAGTCTTCAGCCCCTTCGAGAGGTGTTTATGCATGTTAAGGGAGTTTGTCAGAAAATGCAAGGTCTTGGGAGTCAACTCCCATCACTGTTGATCTTATATTCTGGCTTTTCACTGGACCAGGTTGAAGAGAATTAAGGGAAAGTGGGAAAGTTTCTGCGAGATTATGCAGCGTGGTCCCTCCTAGGGGCTCAAGAGCTTGGGTGTGAATCCGTCCCTGGCAGAGTAAGGAGCTGATGCAGCTTTCCCCGAGCTGCGGGCCAGCAACTGCCCCTTTGCATAGAATGGTTCTTCCTCTGTCATCGGTGTCTGTCCTTCCCCTGTGTCTGCTCTGAGTGGCGTGAGATCGGTTCTGTTGCCTTTGGGTTGAGCTACAGCAGAATTTGCTGCTCTGATCTTCAGCACGGCAGTTGCACTTTGTCTTTTGGGAGCTCCTTGTGTCTGGATGCAAGCCCAAGGACACGCTGGGTGCCTGCATCAGAGCAAATCTCACAAGTGGCCCTCTTAAAGCCTTGGCTAGAGTCCCAACCCGGAGCCACCTTCAACTTACGGAAACAGTTTAGACACGTTTCGTGTCCTGTTTGCCTCCATGGCGCTGTGTGTGGGTGTTTCAGCTTTCTTCCCACTGGTTTGCTCTGAGTTAGTAGTGAAGTGCCATCGGTCGGAGGAGGCATCTCCTTTGGGGTGTACAAGTGAAGCCTCGGGGGCACAGGAGGCACACCACACCACCATCTCCAGGTGAAAACGTTGCCCTTCCTCACTCGTTTTGATCCAACACGCTTGAAAAAAACCCACACTAGTGCCAGGCTGCGGGTTCTCTAGCGATGCCACCGCCAGACTGTCCCAAGGACACATCGGCGTTGCTGCAGGTACAGGTTCGCAGTCCTGGAAGGCCAGACCAGAGAAGAGAGGGTTCCTGGAGGTTTAACCTCAGGGCAGCAGTAACTGGCAGGGCTTCGATGCCAGAAGCCAGGCCGAGGGGAGCACTTCCTGCTTCCTTGGCTCCCTTCTCCTACATAAAATAGCAGGAAAATAAAATCATTCTGTCTGGCCTTCAGAAGGATCGCTGGTTCTGAAAGGTGTAGGAAAAAAATAGGTTCCCCAAGTAGGAGGGCAAGAGGGGAAAGGAGCCGGTGGTGTAGGACAGGATCAGCGGTCAGCACAAGGCCTGGTGGCAGTGGAAGGCGATTTTACAACAGCTTGGTTTTACTCGTGCAATTCTCCCAGACTTTGTGTGCCCTCTCACAAGCACGCCACATGCGCGGTGTGTTCACGTCTGCCTTGGGTCACTTTGGGGCAGCAAGGAGAATGAAGGATGTTTGGACGGGCCTTTTATACCCCTTGGGAGTCACTGATTATAATGGGATAATCCTGTTGATTCCGGATCTTGCCTGATCCTCCACAAACCCCAGTTTTGCAGTCTTTGTTTCCTCGCTGGAGGGGAAACAAAGAGCGCTTTTCCAGGAAGAAAACCATCCTGAAGAGTCTCTTTTTTTTCTATTTTTATTCAGAACACCTCTCAACAAGGCTGCAAGCTGCTGAGCTGAATTAAGGATGGCGGCTTACTCAGCGCCCTGCATTACAGCACCCATCACAGCGCAGGTCTAAGGTCGTGACTCTCCATTTGCCACGTGAATGCTCTGACAGAACAACCACCATACAGCCTGCACTATCAGTATTTATCCCTACCCTGTGATCTCTTCAATCCCTTCTCTCTCTCTGCTGTCAAGGCACCCTGTACCTCTCCCTTCATTCCTCAGGGGCTGTCAGGGAGGAGCTGATCGTCTTCTTCAGCCAAAAGCTTGGAGCTGCGTTAGTTAAGAGAGGGTTAATTGGAGGGAACAGTGTTGTTGTTAGCAAACAAGGCAGGAGGTGAAATGCTCCCGCCTGAGCTGTTTGTGTATCAGAAGATGCAAAAATAGAGAAAATCCGTAGTGGTGGTAAAGAAGAAACATAAAGGATTTGCTTCCTGCCAAGTCAAGCTGATACAACCTGTTCTTTCCAGATCAGGCTGTTTACATTCTTTTTTTTTTCACAAACCACTGACCATAAGAGTTTGAAATGCAGGCTTTACACATGAATGGTTCTTTTGGGGAAGTGGAACTTTCCATACTGTTTGTTTGTTTTTTTGTTTTTTTTTTTTTCAGCTATGTATGGGGAGAGTGCTAGGGAGGGAGCCAGGGCTGGCAGGCAACCCGGGGCTGTGCAGTGGCCAGAGGAATCCCAGCAGTCACATTTAGCCTTCTTCTTTACATACCGAGATCCACAAACTCAGTGTTACAATCACTGTCTCAGATGAACAACAAAGCAATTACCTGGAGGGAATGGAACCCATTTTCTGTGTTAATTCATTGCCATTATTATCCTGCTGTTCAAAGTTCTCAATGATGCTCTCAAATACTGGTTTACTTAGTATATAGGAGAAAGAGAGAGATGTGCACATATGTGTGCATGTATTTTTTGATAAAGAATCATTGTGGTAGAATTTTTTTGTCCACAATACTTTTTTTTTTTTTTTTTTTCTAGGACAGACAAATATTGGAAGGATGAGAAGTGTCTACGGCTGCTCAACGCCTTGAAGCAGCAGTCTTCTGGCATGGTGAGAAAGGACTTGACTCTCCTAACCGAGCGTGCCATTTGGAGCTGTTCATCCTGCCCCAGAGAATTCTGTGTCACCTGCATGACCTTCACTGCTTCCAGTCTTGGAGCAAGCCAGCGCTGAGCTACGTCAAATATATCTTTATGACACCATATTTTATGTATAACCAAACCTGAATAGGTGGGACATTTCTTGTACAACACCCAAGGAATAATGCTATGAATTACCCTAGAAATTCTTCGGAAAACAACACACTGGTTCACATTCTACCATGGAACTCAAGGAAAGAAATCTACACCTGCTAATCTCTGAATCTGAATAAGCACTGTGGGACTGGCCTGAAGAAGGTGGGATTTAAAAAGAAGTGCAGTAAGTTTGAATTTAGCAGCTCTCATGAGGAATACCAGAACACTGAGTACGTGCCTGCTGGTGGGACGGGTTGGTGCCACCACCTGAAAAGGTGGCACCATGCGTGCGGAGGGAAAGGGGACTGTGTCATAAGGTGCATAGGAGTGGCACGGCCATAAATCCCCCACTCTGATTACTGCCAAATTCCAGCCTGGAAGATGTACTGCAATGTTTTATTGCCCACATTGGGCATCCATTAACTACTGCCCATGAGCAGCAATTCCTCTGCTGAGCGTGGGTTCTGGGAGGTTGCAGCAGTGTGTGTATGTGGAGAGAATTGGGGACTGGGATCAGGCAGCCTTCATTGCTGATGTACTGTGCAGTGGAGCTTCTGCTGTCCCCCACCAAGCTCCTGCTCCTGCTTTTTCTCCTCCCTTGCCTTTCTGAGGAGACCCTTGGTGCAAGGAGATGATGCCAGGACAGGCAGCAAGAATGCAGCAAATGGAAGAATTGCAGTGGCATGAGGCGTCACGAGGCCTCTTCTTCCATGAGTTGTTCTGCAGTTGTCCCCATGCGGGTGAGCAGAAGCAGCTGGAGATAGCTCCTCTCTGAGCTTGTACACACTGTGCCTTCCCCCAGCATAACCCCAAGGTGGGGGTTGGGGAAACTGCCCCCACCTCCACACCTGCAGGACAAATCCTGCTCTCCCTGGGCAAACTTCATCAAGAAACCCAGTTTCCGAAGTGTTGCAGTACAGGAGCCTTGGTGGACTTTCAAATTCACGTGTAAAGCAAGCTGTAGCGGTCATTAATAACACCAGAAAGTCACTTTGTAGATGAACCATCAAATACAGCGCAGCTGGTGTAGGTGCAAAAGTGTGGTGTTTTAATTAATTAATTAATTTACTTATTTATTTTCTCCCAGGACTTAGATACAGCAAAGGACCTAAGCTCTTACCTTCAGTTACTGTAACCGGGTTTTCACTGGGAAAGACTTTGAGCCTAAATGGTTTGCTTCTTGGGCCTTTATGGCGGGAGTGCTTCTTAAAACAAAGGGGGATTTCCGATAGCCTAATACCATTCCTGTTTTGCTGTTGTCCCTAATTTCCTGCTGCCAGACATGTCTGACAGAGAAGTCTGGACCTGAATCTGCAGGCAAGAACCAGAGGAAAGACATCTCAGGCACTGAGCGCCGCAGCAGGAGGTGTGGCAGCACCAGACACACTGTAGGGGCTGCAGAAAGTGTAAGGGACCCGTAATGCCCTCCTCCAGCCCTCAGCCCAGCATCCCGCCCGGATCAGCCCTGTGCCTCCCTCCTGCAGCCAGGCACAGCGTTTGTGTGCATGTTTGTCTTCCCCCATCTGTACCCTTGTTCTTGAGGGAAGAGGGATCCCTGCTAAGGAACCTGCTAAATCCTCACTTCCCTACAAAACTGCTGCGGACCCTGTCTCCTAAGGCAGCCCTGGAAAAAGCATCGGTGCCTGCATAAATGTGATGCCGTGCCAGAACTGTTCATGGCTTGTTAACTAACTTCCACCCACCCCTGGAAACACCTAGCCACTCCCTTTGTCCTCACCTGTCCTAGCCACTTATAGCAGTGATAGGACGATAGATATAGAGACACACCAAATCCATCAGACACCGCAAACAAAAGGAGTTTTGGAACTGATTTGCAAAGGAGATACTTTCTAGCTCACAGCAGCGAGGCAGCATGAAAACCCTTAGGTGCACTTCAAGGTAAGGGGAGAGGGATGTGAACATTATGGGTGCAGAATTAAAACATGATTTGTAGAAAGGTCTGATTCAGTTAATCTGTGTGATTAATAACCTATAGTTAGTTACAGTTTGCTCCAGGGTGAGGTTTGTTTCAGTGTGTGTGTCCTCCTGTATCCCAAGTCTTTTAATTTGAAAGAACCTTGTTATGTTGACACAAATCCGTAGAGATGTTGTTTTCAGCTTAATGCAAATAATCAAAAATGTCCTACCTTAAAGCATCCGTAGCAGCACACTCAAGTGCTGCCTTTGTCAAAAGGACAAACTCTTTGGCTTAGAAGAATTTGTGTTTTAGTGGTAGCTCTGAAGCGGGTCCTCAAAGGGATCCCAGGCTGGTTTCATACCCCGCGTGCTTTGGTGATTTCTGTGCAACTCTCAGATTTGAACTCCTGAACTTTTGCCTTGGGGAAGACTGTATTAATGGAGCGGAAAAGCAGGTAGTGCGTTGGTAACAAGGGGTGCTCTCAATGAATCCTGCGTCTTGTGGCTGCGTTGGACTTCACTCCCCCCAGGCGAAATGCCTCCTGGCTGCGTGCTAGGAAGGAATAAAACCCCGCAGCCACGAGTCTGTGCATCCTGCCCTGTATGCTCCTGTTCATCCGGATGACAGCTGTGAAATACCTCTGCTTATGGTTTTAACTGTTCATCCAAAAGGTCAGCTGTCTTCTGTAATGCTAGGCACTCACACTGTTCACCTTCAGCAAACAGAGCAGAACAGCTCTGAAACAAGCGGGACCTGTCTTTCCTGAAGGCAATAAAAGACGGCAGATATTTTAGCCAACATTGTGCATGGTGTCTCTTGGCATTTGGTTTTAGATATGACTTGGTCAGAGAGTTGTGACGAATGATAACCTTTATGGCACATGTTGCGGCTGACTTATTTTCAGGATGTTTAAGCATACATTGATTCATTTACCTATCCAAAGACTAATCAAAGTACAACTGCCTTCTGTGTTGGGTATGCTGCCTGAGCAAACAAGTTCCTTACTGCACGCGTTCAGTTCTGCAGGAAAGAGGCAGAAGAAAGCCATAGCCAGACTGCCTTAGGAAAGGCCTCCAAGCAGGCAGGAAACACTTTCTGGAACACCATTACACCAGCATCAGCTTCACTTTAACTGAAAGGCCGAGAAAATGAGCAGGGGGTGCATTCAAGAGACAAGAGCCTGCTTGCCTCTCTGCATTTCTTCCCTAGTCTCAGCTCTACTTGTATATGTAGACTGATCAAAGGAAAGGGGTTGTCTCACACCGGGTGAGACAAAAAAAGTGAAGAAATACAGATGGAAAGCTGCCCCTCTCTATGTCCTGAAACTTTTTCTTTCATCAAGGGCAACAAGAAAGGCTTCTATAGCACAGAATTCCATTGACAAAATGGGAGAAGCTTGAAGTGAATAAACTCTAAATGAACAAACTCTAAGGCCTCAGAAACCCAAAAGAAGTAGGTTATGTGGGTGAAAATTAGGGAATGAGAGTAAAAAAATGTGATTTCTTGTTGTCCTGCCTCAAACCCCAGAGCTGCTGATGCAGCTGATGGCTGGCACCATAAAGAAATTATGGTCCCAGGGACAGAAGGCCCAAGGACAGCATGCAAAGCTTTGTGGTTCACATTTGGGGAGGGATTGTCTTCTAAGAGATAATATTCACATAAATTCTACTCTCTTTCCAGGTATACCAAATGTTTTATCTTCTTCAACTTCTTTGTGGGAATCACCCTTTTTGGATTCTTCTATACAACTAGTAAAAATCTGTAAGTCTAGAAGGAGCAAGAACAACTAGTTGCTTGACTTCACTTCTACAGGGCAGAAAGGATCTGACCTGTGGCACATGATTTAGCTTTCTCAACCTAAGGTAATGCTGCAAGGGCAGCAGCCCAAAATCGGGCCCTAGATCCAGATTTGGGCACGCAAGTGATCAAATGAGCCAAAATGCAGCTCTTTAGGGCAAAAACAAATAACAAACTGAAAGGGGATCAAGCTGAAGTATTTGGGCCCTGCTTGGCAAGTGAGGAACTGGAGAAACAGAAAACTGTCCAACATCCATGCCTAAGGGATGGGGCTTGTTTGGGTTGGTGCCTCGCTCCAGCTGCTGGTGTGGGGTCAGGAAAACCTGCTTGCATTTGGCTTCTGAAACTTTACTGCCATGGGAGAAAAAGAGATGGTTAGCTGAGCTTTGCCAGGTCTAAGAGATGGGGTACGGCACCAGAGAGGCTGTTTTCCCCATGCGTTACCTTCCTGCAGATTCTGGAGGAGCTCCGCAGAGTTGCTGATGACTCCCAGACCGTGTCACGCCAGAACCAACGTCATGTTCCTGAAGACCCACAAGACTGCCAGCAGCACCGTCCTGAACATCCTGTTTCGGTTCACAGAGAAGCATAACCTCACCATCGCCCTCCCAGCTGACCAGCGCTTCCACCTGGGTTACCCGGAGAGATTCAACACCAGCTTTGTGGAGAAACTTCAAAACAAAACGCAAAACTACAACATCATGGGCAACCACCTGCGGTTTAACCCCTCAGAGGTAAGAGCCATGGCACCTGTGGAGGTACGTGGTTGAACAAACAGGGCCTCTGGACTAACAGCCCTTCTTCTTCCTCCCCACAAACAGGTGCATAAGGTGATGGCAGGGGACACCTTCTACTTCTCCATCCTGAGGAACCCCATTTTTCTGCTGGAATCTTCCTACGTCTACTACAAGAACATGGTCCCTGCCTTCATTAGATCCAAGGACGTGAATGAGTACCTGGCATCACCCTTGAAATATTACCGTGAGGAGGATTACAAGAAAAACATCTACGCCAAGAATATCATGTGGTTTGACTTTGGCTATGATAACAATGCAGAGGACAACGAAAACTACACCCAGGAGGTCTTAAAGGACATTGAACAGAACTTCCACCTGATCTTGATAGCAGACTACTTTGATGAGTCCATGATCCTCCTGAAGCACACTTTGTGCTGGGATCTAGATGATGTGATCTACTTTAAGCTCAATTCCAGAAGCAAAGACACTGTCCAGACCCTGACTGCAGAAAGCAGGGAGAGGATAAAGACGTGGTGCTCGCTCGACTGGAACCTCTACCTGCACTTCAACCAGAGCTTCTGGAGGAGAATTGAGGAGACCATAGGACTCGAGGAGCTGGAGAAAGAGGTAAATCACCTGCGGATGAGACAGAAGGAGCTCATGGAGACCTGCCTCTTGGGCCAAGAGGCTGTGGTGAAGACTCGCATCAAGGACAAAACTTTCTTGCCTTTTCAGTCGGGGGATGCAAATATCCTCGGGTACAACATCAGACCAGATTTAAGCAACAAGACTCTGAAAAACTGCCAGAAAATTATTACGCCAGAACTCCAGTACATGTCCTATCTTTACTCCCGTCAGCACCCACACAAGAAGAGGAAGCCATTAAACCTTGCCTTACCGTGGAACAGTTCCCTGGAGAAGACACAGGTCCCACGACAAAACTAGAGCGTGTGCCAGCTCCTGCAGCATCCCACTGCTATGGCCCTTTGCATCGCTGGGGTTTGGCGATGAGACTCTTGGACACAAGGGGGAGACTGGGGAGTGGGGGTCATTTGAGAGCTACCTCCACTCTCTGGCTTTTATTTTATGGAAAACAAAAGAAAACAAAGCAAAACTTTTATTTATTTACTTTTACCGCCTCTGTCATTAGGTGGGTGCCACCCGTTCCTCTCTTCCCCTCTCGCCGGGGCACTGAGCCCACCACATTCTTGCAGTCCTCCTTCCTAGCTCACCAAGGTTGAGGCAGGTCCCAAAACGCCTCCAGCCAGGGACTCGGCCAGATAATGCTCAGGTCCGTGCCGCTCAGAGGTGTGCTGCTGCTGTCACGCACAGGGGACAGCCCAGTGCTCCATGGAGCTGGCAGGCTTTCAGTCTGCATTAGATTTTCCTTCCTCTTAATCATTAATCAGGGACTTAATAATTTGGTTTGCATTTGACCGTTTTTAATAGCAGTCATTACCTCCAGGCTGGTTACAGCTCACTAGAGCGAGTCTCAATTTTCTGCTTTTAGGAGACAAAAACTGGGGGGAGATAAGGACAAGAGCTCACCAAGGGAATGCGGTACTTGAAGGAGCAGGTGCATAGGAAAGAACTTGGGTCTCCAGGCCAGCAGCATCGACATTTTATCATCAGCAGAGGCTTCATCACATCCCGTTGCTCCTGTGGCCAAACTTCCAGTGCCGATTAGGAAAGGGATCCAGGGAGGCACGGCCACTGCTGGCATCACCACACAATGGGAATCAAACCCTCATGGGACAAACCCTCCTGGGGAGTGACAGTTTTGGTGTCATTGCTGTTAATGATTGCCCTCACTCAGTGGCTGGGCTCAGCGCAGGTTTCTGGAGCCCACCCCCGGTTTCTGCTGCGCCTGCCACCAGCCGTGGGGCAGGATGGCAAAGTTTAACCAGGTTCCTCTCCCTCCTGCACCGTGCAGGTTGGCTGTGAGGGATGTGCCTGGGGAAGGTTTGGGAACAGCAGCAGCAGCCGCTGATAACCAGTGATTTACCCCACACCAGCACGCAAGGCATCGAGCCTCCCGGGTGGTGACGGGGAGATGGCCACCCTGGGGCTGCTTCAGGGGCTTCAGCAGCCACCTGAGGGTGAAGCAGGCAGGAGCGGGCAGAAGGGACCTCATCCCTCACCCCTCATCCCTCGGTGTTCCCTCCCTGCGGCCCTGAGCGCAGCAGATGCACGTTGAGGGGCCCGGGCTCTGCCTGCCTGATAATGGGGCCTTTGTGCTGCTGCTGACTCAGGGCTTTTGGCCGGCCGCTGGCCACGGCGGGAGCCCCGTGACGTATCGGTGGGGGGACAGGAACGGCCGGGGACAGGCTGTACGGGCAGCCGGCGCTGCAGGAGCCAGCATCGCCCAGCGCCTGCCAGGGGATGGAGGCGGCTGCCCCGTGCTGAGCAGGACCGGGTGAGTGCCTGGGCTTTCCCCGTGGGGCGCTGGGCAAAATGCAGGCAAGAGCCCTTCTCGGCAGCCTGGGGTGGGCAGCAGACCCAGCCCTTGCCCTGTGGGAATGCAGCGGAGAAAGGGGAGATGCTGACGGGAGTGGGAGAGGCCATGGAGCTTCCCTGGGCAGAGCCCTCGCTCCAGCAGAACCAGCCCAAGTCCTCGGTGGCTTCATTCATGGCCAGCCAGGGCTCCCACCTGCCAGCGTGGCTCAGCTGTGAAACCTCTAGTGACAGCTCTGGCTTGGAAAGAGGGGAACGAGAACTGGAGAGCAAAACCAGCAGCCGCCGTGCCCAGGGGCAAGGGATCCCATCCCTCAGGTCCAAGGACGTGCAGGGGGACACGCAGGGACAGCTCTGCCCCCTCTGATGCCCTGCCACAGCTCCCACCCTGGCCCTTGCCAGCCTCAGTTTGCCCCACTCCACACGCTGTCCTGCCCAGCACCTTTCCCCAACCCCCCCCCGGGCAGGGGCAGTGCCGCGAGCCCCCTGCCCGCGGCCGGGCCGCCCCTCTCTCTCTCTGCCGCAGGCACCATGGGCTCCCGGCACTTCCCCGCCCGCACCGTGCTCTTCGAGAAGGAGACCACCGGCGTCACGTACCGCGTGCCGGCCCTGCTCTACCTGCCCTGCGTGGCCAAGCTGCTGGCCTTCGCCGAGGAGCGGCTGAGCGCCGACGACGCCCACGCCAACCTGCTGGTGCTGCGCCGCGGCACCGTCTACGGCGGCTACGTGGAGGTGGGAGCGGGGCCGACATGGCGGCGGGGGCTGGATCGGGCCCGGGGTGGGCCGGGGAGGTGGGCTGAGCGCTCTGCCCCGTCCCCGTGCAGTGGGAAGACATGCGGGTGCTCGAGACGGCGACACTGCAGCACCACCGGTCGATGAACCCCTGCCCGCTCTACGACGAGTTCACGGGCACCCTCTTCCTCTTCTTCATCACGGTGCTGGGCAGGACACCCGAAGCCTTCCAGATTGTCACGGGACAGAATGTCACCCGCCTGTGCTGCGTCACCAGTGCCGACCAGGGGCTGAGCTGGAGCAAGGCCACAGACCTGACGCAGCAGGTCATCGGCAGGGCCATCAAAGGTAGTGACACCAGCAGGCAGGGGAAAAAGGGCCGGCTGTGACCGGGCGAGGGTCCGAGGGCTGAGCTGGGGCGAGGGAGAAGAGGAGCCTGAGCAGAGCGGGGAGGAGATGGAGAGAGCAGCCCGGTGGCGGGGGAGCCGGGGGCTGCTCATCACACTCGTCCCCCTGTCCCCAGACTGGGCCACCTTTGCACTGGGCCCCGGGCATGGGATCCAGCTGCGCTCCGGCCGCCTGCTGGTGCCCGCCTACAGCTACCACATTGACTGCAAGGAGTGCTTCGGGCAGCTCTGCAAGACCACCCCTCACTCCTTCGCCTTCTACAGCGATGACCACGGCCGGGGCTGGCGTTTTGGGGAGTTCATCCCCAACCTGCAGACGGGCGAGTGCCAGCTGGTCTCGGTGGACGAGGAGGACGGCTCCAATGTCCTCTACTGCAATGCCCGCAGCCCCCTGGGCTTCCGCGTGCAGGCACTGAGCACCGACGACGGGGCTGTCTTCCACGGGGGGCAGCTGGTCCAGCGGCTGGTTGAGCCCCCCCATGGGTGCCACGGCAGTGTCATCGGCTTCCCCGCGCCTTTTGTGTATGGCCCCCAGCCCCCTGATGTCCCTGGACAAGGCTCGGCTCCGCGGCCGCTCTCCCATTTTCGGGATTTGCTTGCCTTGAGAGCAGCAGGGGATAAGCTCCACGTGGACCCCAAAGCCACCTCCGGCCCCGACACCTTCTTCCAAGCACCAACGTGGGTGCTCTACTCCCACCCCACCAGCCCCATGTCGCGGGTCAACATGGGGGTTCACCTCAGCACCTTCCCCAGGGACGCAGAGAGCTGGACCGAACCCTGGGTCATCTACGAGGGCCCGAGCGCGTATTCGGACCTGGCTTACATGGAGCTGCCCCACAGCCAGGCCCCCGTCTCTGGTGGCCCAGCCATCGCTTTTGCCTGCCTCTACGAGAACGGGAAGCGGTCCCCCTACGAGCAGATCTCCTTCAGCATGTTCACGCTGCACGATGTGCTCCAGAACATCCCCCTGACGGCTGCAGTGCCCTGCAGGAAGCGGAGGCGAAGGAGCTGCTGCGTCTCCTAGAGCCGCCCACCGCATCTCCTGGCCCGCTGGCTGTGGGCACGTGGGGGCTGGCCACCTTCCACGTCTGGTGGCATGCAGGGAGAGCCTGGCACAGCCCTGTGGCAGGGCGAGCTCTGCTGATGTACACCGGGGTGGGATTTGGGGGCTCCTCCAGCCCCCTGGGCTGGACCGTGCTGAGGACTGGTGCTCCTGTCCCAACACAGGATTTTATCTCATTTGTATTGCTATTTTTTAATTATAGAGGTGGTTGGACTCAGAGGCTCATGCCATTGTTACCATGCTATCCCTGCCTTTATCTCTCTGTCTCACTGCCCTTGCACCTCTCCTCCCCCACCCAGAATCCTTCCAAATAAAGGACGGGTCCCTAATGACGTTCTCCCTCCTGCTTCCAGCTTCACATCGGCACAGAGTGGTGGAGGTGGCATTTCAGCAGCCCCTCCGTGCACCCTGCCAGTGAGCAAGCTTCACAGCCAGGTCCTTGGCACTGCAAAAAACCCTTTGATTCACCTGAGGAAAGCAGTTTATTGCTTTCCCGAGACCACTCAGGCAGCCATCAATCTGTGAAACACAAACAGAGCGGCACTAGCAGGGGTGCCGCAGATTGGGGCTGCTGAGGCACAATGCCATGGCCTCTCCTCTCACAGGCACACTTGCTTATGCACCTTCTCTTCTTCCTTTTGAATACTTACTTCCAGCCCTATTTCTCTCATCAAAATCTTAATCTCCTTGTTGTTGTGTGATCCGGCTGACTGCTTTTTCAAGTTACCATGGTCACCGCTACTTTCCTCTCGGCCTGACCAGTTGTGTTGGGTCTGTCCACACCAGTTCATGTGCAAATATGCTCCAAGAAGAGGCACTTGCTGTTCCTGCAGCCCCTGTGCTCTGCCCCTGCGTCGGGCAGGGATGAGGACATGCTGAAGGCGGTGACGCTCGCTGTGAGCGCAGCCAAGCCCCAGGGGCCATGGGGACTGGGCTCTGCACCACTGGGCTGGTCAGGATGAGCAGCTGCTCCGTCGTCCCATTTCCAGCGAGGTTCTAAATGAGGTCCCTCCTCCAGGAGCCCCCCATCCCTCCTGTGCCTGCTCCCATACCTCGATGTTCGGGATCCGCTTCTCCTCCTCTGTCCCTAGGCCAGCCTCCAGCCGCCAGCACCTGCGGTGAGCCCCGTGCACACCAGCACAGCTCCAGCGCTCAGTCCAGGGGTGTGGGGCGGCCCTGCTTCCCCTCGCAGAAGCCACAGAGGCAGCCAACACAGCCATTGAGGATCTGGACCGAGGCCAGCACCATCTCGGTGGCACTGACGAGCAGCAGGAGGGAGAAGAAGGTGACATTCCAGGCCACGATGCCCACCGGCTCCAGGCAGGTGTCCCAGGTGTCCGGCTTGTACAGGAAATAATCTGCCGATGCCAACACCCTGTGCCATGGGGGGGGAAAGAGGATGAGCCACGAGCTGAAACGCCACTTTCATTTCACCGCCTGCATTATGAGGGCCCTGTACCTGTTGTCTGACACCTCGCCACCAGTGTCCAAGAAAGGGTATCCCCAGGTGGGGTCGCGGCCGTGCTCAGAGGCGTTGTAGAGGCAGAGGGGGCCGTTGGTCAGGCCCACCCCAGACAGGATGAAGCAGACAGTGGAGCCCAGGAGTGCCAGCTTGGAGAGGACGGCAGAGAGAAAGGCCTGCGGGGAGCACAGGGCTTGGGGCTGGGTAGAATTTGGGAGCCCACACAAAGCCCTGTCCTCCAGGGAGGGGTCACCGCGCAGTGCCCCACCACATGCCCACGGGAGAGGGGACACCCCACCACGTCCCACCCACCCCGCGCTGCTTGGGGGCCTCAATTTAAGCCCTGCCTTACATTGCGACGGGTGCCGCAGTCGGAGCAGCCGGCGCATCGCCACCCCACCGCTGTGATGTGGGTCGCCACCAGCAGCACCTGAGGGACGGAGGAGATGGTTTGGGGGAGAAACAAACACACGTGAGGGATGGAGGAGGCTGTGCAAAACACAATACTCACGGTGATGCCTCCTCCCCAGATGCCCGGCATGACCTTGGCCTGCTTGGTGATGTGCCCGTCTGCCAGGTACTTCCACTCCCCGCCAGGGAAGAGCAGGAGGATGTTGGCTATCACCGAGAGCGTTCCCAGTACCAGCAGGCAGGGGCCCACGATGCGGCTGCACCTCCCCACGCACATGGCCTGCCTGCACAGGGATGGGGAGGAGGAGGAGGAGAGGACAAGGCTGCCTTCAGCCCCACCGCCACACCCCGCACTGCCGCCCCCCACCTCACAGGGAGCTTCCAATGGAAATGCCATTTCCCCGCGCTGCAGCCGTGGGGTGTTTTACATGGGGCACAACTGCACGTGCAAGCTGCAGGTAAGAGTGAAGACAAACAAAAAACAAACAAACAAACAAAGAAAAGAAATATCCCCATGCTCATCAGCCACCAGGATGTGTCTACGCAAAAGCTTTTAAAATAACAAAAAGATCGCAGCAACAAGACCAGGTGATTAATTACTTATTCAAACTAAACTCAATATTAATACCAATCTACTGCGGTCAAGAAATTTTCTTGAATTTTTCTTGACAGCTCGGGCTGCACTCCCAGTGCATGGCAGCCCCATAGGCCCTGCACTTGCTGTCCCCCCAGCACTCCCCTTGAGCCAGAAGTGGGTTGGCATTAGCTATTTCCTTCTTCCTCGTGTACTAAAGGGGAACACACACACCCCAACGGGGGAAGAAGGTAAAAGCAAAAGTGCAGCAGATGCAAGCTCTGTTAGCGTGTTTGCAAGAAAGACACCCTCCCTGCTAGCATGCCTCCATGGAGGAAAGGAAAGGGATTCAAGGAAAGCACTGGGAACCTGTCCTCCTCTCCTCCTGGCCTACCTGGCAGCAACGCTGGGAGAAGTCAGCAGTGTGAGCCAGCAGCATCCCCCTGGGAGGAGCTCTGTCCTGAGAGAAGATACGGAGGCAGCACCCATGGGTGCTATTTATCTTGTCCCAGCACACTCTGCACATCCTCCTCTTCCACCCTGAGGTCCACCCACCGCATCATGCGCCGTACCTCTCCCACACAAGCAGTGGCTCAAAAGGAAGAATGACTCTTCCTTGCGAATGAGGCAGCCCCTGCCAGCTGATTTCCTTCCCTAAGAAGGACAGCTCTTGGGGAGCGACACCAGAAAGCAAATGAGCACGGAGAGCCAGGCAGAAGGAGCAGCACAATCCCCTTGCCATGGGGAGAACCACCGACCCAGCAACCTGCAAGAAAATACAAGCAATCTGTGCTCTCCAGCACCCTGCTCTGGTGGCCAAAGAGCTGATACAAGTCCAGTGGGGAGAGCAAATCCTGTACGTGCTCTTCAGCTGGTGAAGAAACCTCACTAACGTTTCGCCCAGAACAGGTGTGGTGTGCTCTAAGGGCCGTCTCAGACCACGTTGCAGGGTTACAGTGGATGTGCAACGCAACGGTGCCTCGCTGCTTGTGGGGACTCATTCTTATGTAAGATGGTGTCTGATCCTTTGTCACACTGACGCGGTGTGTCAGAGACAGCAGCAGATGTGGCTTTAGCTGACGAAGGGTTTCAGAGTGGAAGAGAGCTCCCAAGGCACTGGCCAGTGCAGTTACTGAAAAAACGGCTTGAAGGATGAAAAGACACGTCCACCAGGGCCACATTCAACCTGTGGAAACTGAAACTGCAGCATGATCTCGCCACCAAAAACCTTCACTAGAAGCTGTAATGCTGCCACAGACAGCTCTGGTAAGATCAGTTTTTCCAGGATGCCACCAACATCCTGGCTGCACAGCACTTCCCACCTTCTTTCCAAAAACCTGGCTCTCCAGCCATGTCTCCAACTCAATGCCTCCCAAGGAGCAGGGGAAGGCTTTCAGTGGTGGGGCGTCACGGCCTCGCCCACACCTTCCACTCCTCAGAAATGGCACCGGGCATCAGCCAAGGGGATGCCCAGGCCCAGCCCACGTGTTATAGGGATCATAGAATATCCCAAGCTGGAAGGGACCCGCTGGCTGGAGCCTTGATCTGCCACATGGCGGCTGCTGGGCCCACACGGCCCGTTCAGGCGTCAGGCCCCGGGCTGCGGAGGACAGCAGCACCTGAACCAGGAGGGACTGGTGCCAGACCAGAAGATGCTCTGGAGTGGGATTCTGCAAAAACAAATCTCCCTCTCCTCTGCAACCCACTCCAAATGCAATCCTTCTGCTACCACAAGTCCATGGCCTCCACCAAGAGCTTCTTCCATCACGTTTCCCCTCGCTTCACCCGCTGAGCTTTGTATGTAGGTGCTGGAAGGTTCAGGTTTGCCTCTTCTCATTTTCACACGCAGGATGAAAAAGGCTTTCATTCTAATGAAATATAAATGAATATATGAATGAATATAGTCACTTCTCAGCTGTTCCCATCTCCTGCCTGTTGCTTTCTTGCTGCTTTCCTCCAGGTGTTGAGCATACACCATTTACACCATTACGTATATATCACATGTCTTGGTGACAGCATTTAGATAGGAAGGTTATTTCTTGATATTTTAATTACTGCAAGTGACCAACATTCAGAAGTGCTATCTGAGCTGGTCATGTTGGTAGTTAATGGGCAGTGGGGAAGATCACACTCGTGGGCCCTCAGAGGAGGCCTGACCATGGCAGCTCCAAGACATGAAAAGGGACTGGGAGAAAAAAACTTCTGTGTCCTAGGGCGGCAGGCAGGGAGGCCACAGCGCAAAAGCAGAGCAATTTTCTGGCAGAGGAGTCGCAGACAGCACAAGCAAAGAGGAGAATTGCTTGTAGGTTATATAGGCAGAAGGAAGAACCTTCTCAAAGCAGCGTTTGGAGAAAGCTTACACTCCTCGTGGGGTTATCAGGGGGACCTGAGGCACATCAGCTGCTTGGGATGTGAACTTCCCCGTCTGCAACAGCCACAGGTCCTCCTCTAACACAGTAGACAAAATAGGAACCAGAGGGCAACCTGTAGCCACCTTACAGTATATCACCCTACATGCTCTGCTTAGGGTAGCGTGTTGGCCAACACATTTCGAAATGGCTTTTTCTGCTTTCAAATCAGCTAGGATATGAATACTGAGAATACAGAACCTGCCCTAATAGGGCAGAAACGGATAATGGAGCTCAAGCTTTGAGTTCCACATGGAAAAAATGAACAGACAATGCTGGGTTACATCAGACAGTTCCTTTTTTTTTTTGTATGGAAAACTGTCTGGGAGGAGCAGATTATCTGAATAACCTGATAGTTACTCTGAGAGGAAAATCACAGTTTGCACCAGAACGTAAATCCCCGTTTTATTCTTAAATAAGAGGCATTGGTCTCTAAAAGCAGTCAGCAGTAAAGAGTAGCCAGTCTCGTGTAGGATAGCTGACAGCAGAGAATAATCCAGTTTCTCCTTTCTCTACTTTTTACACAGACTGAGGGGAAGCATCTTTCACACCACTGGAATAAAATGTGTTGCAACCTCATCTTGTGCCCTTTTCTACGTCATGGCAATCTGAGCTTCCTATGTTGCCACACATATGATCAGGTCAATCACGTCCCACAGAAAGCCCCATGCCATTCAGCATGAAACGTCAGACTGAATCTTTGCTCTGGGAAGGCTGACCTTCCCCTTCCACCCACTCCAGCTCAAGTCCATAACAATAATGAGAAAAAGTTAATTTTAGCCTTGCCTGGAACAGAACAGCCTCCTGAGCAGCTGCGTGTCTCCCTTCCTAGCATGAGAACATAATTATGAAAATCAGCACATCAGCACAGCAATTACAGTCAAATAACTGACTGCCAAGTCACCCAGCCACCGTGCCGACAAGCATGGTCCCACCTAAAGTGATTGTGGCTTGGCGAGATCCTCACACCAACTCCTCTGACAGCAGACACAGCTAAATAGATGCTGACCAACTTTTCACCTACTTGTTTCGTGGCACTTCAGCCTGTCACGCTTCAGGCTGTCCCTCTCCAATCCATCGTGTTTGGCAATGGCTCCTTCTGAACTTCGAGGTCTGTGAGCCTTTTGTAACTACAGCATCCACTCTCTTAATCGTGCTCTTCTTCTGGTCTTTGCTTCCCTAAGCTCCTCTGGGGCTGTGGAAGTTGCACGGCAGGTTAGGTTTCAGCAGCAGTTTGGCTTCGACAAGAATCAAAGAGGCCAAGATGAGTTTGAATTGACAAGATCGCTGCTATGGAGACACTCTTTGCTGGAACCATCCTGGGCAAAGCCAAATTCCACCCCAGTCCAGCCCAGATACTCTACATGATTCAGTTGTCTCTCCCGCTCCTTTTGGTAGCACACATAAATCTGTTTCCACCAGTAGATAAGACTTCTCTGACCCCAGGTGTGGGCACGTTCACTGCCACAGTAAGCCCATTTGACACGACCTGCACTGTTTGTGGCAAGAACCCGACAGAAGAAATACCAACATGATGCTGCTGGGCAGCACGATGTTTGCTTTAACTTCCTTAGGAATGCCACAGATTTACCACATCGGGTAAATCAATGCAGTTGGAAGGCATCTGCTGAAAGGAAAAACAAATACATTAAAAAAAGGTATCTTAGGAGTTCTGCAGCAGCCTGTGATGAAAAGGTATTTCCGACTCCGTCAGAATGGAAAATATTTTCCTTGGCTAGATGAAGAGATCAGGTTGTTTTCCAGCTTTGAGAGGTGCACAAGCAAGTCTTTGTCACAGAAAGCGGAGCTGTCTTTCTGTAACATAGTGAGGAGAGGTGCATGTGCTGAAAACAAGAGCCAAAGTCACTTCCCAGGTGGCCCCAGAGAGCTGGCTACCACAGGAGTTTTCTCGTTTGGAGGTCAGCGCCTCCCAGAAGGGCCCGATCACAGATCCCAGAGCCCCCCATAAAGGAGAAAGCCTTGGATTTGGATGTGCCAAGCCAAGCACATCTACTCTTTTCCAGCACACACTGGATAATTGTCATGGTGAACACTAGTTTAAGGCTTTAGGATGACTTGACAGAGTTACGCTATTCCATAACTTTTTGGAGAGCTGCTTAAAGAAGTTGAAACTGGGGCAGTGGCTGAAATTATTGGTTCAGTGGAGACCTAGCTACAGTCAGCAACATGAGGATGATCCAAGATCAGTTTCTTCGGCCTTTTTTGCCCCACTGTGGCTGCTGAGTACTCATCCAGAAGACTCTGCTCATTGGCATTTTGTGAGGCTGCTACAAAACGTCTCAAGGAGCCCACAAGACAACTGGAGAAGCCGGGGGCTCCATCGTCACAGCATCCGTACCATGAGGACATCGGAGGTTCAGAAGAGGAAGACATCTCAGCTCTTCCCTTGGGAAGGACAGAAAACAGGAGCAGCCCTGCCTCTACTTGTTTTTACAAGGGTATTTCCTGTCAAAATATAAAAAAAGTATCTCTCACTTGACATTTTTATTAGCTTTAGAACAGGCTGAGACTTTGTTGGTCTAGGCAAGCAGCTTGCGGTAACCGACAGTTCCTCATCAGCAGGGACTGGACGCGTTCCACTGTGGTCACTTTGTTTATTCTCAAACTCACTTTGCCAACGGGCTACAAATTCAGGCAAGTCCCTTCCTTGCTGGTCAGGCAGAACTGGAGCTAGTACGGAAATAATAAACACTTGGACTTACCGTTTTCAGGCAAGCTGCAGTCTCTGTGACTTAATTTGTGGAACTCTTAAGGTCAGCAGAAGCAGCTACAGGTAGGATAGGGAAACCGCAAACTTTCCAGAGGTTCAACAGAAACCTCTACAGCACCTTGACCTATTCTGCCAGGTCACGGACAAGTAAGCAAAACAAAAGTACCCAGGCTGACAATTTTACTGAAAAGTCAGATACACAGGAACAAGGAGCTCAGCTTCATTTTCTTTCCTTCTATTCCATAAACTTCGGGCAAAAACCCCAAACTCTCCATATAATGTAGGGACAGACCATCATTAGACATCAAGCAAACCAAAAAACTCAAGAGATGACGAAAGCTACTGAAAACAGTTTGTTTTATTTCCAGGATCAAATATTACAATAGGACATTTACATATATTTATAAAAAAATGCAGCAGTTGTGTATATAGATCAGAGGTTTCCTTGAGTTTGGTCCCTCCCAGCACAGTGAGCTGAAAACTTCCAAATTAATTCTCCCCCTCCTCCAGCGTGAAGTTGCATCATTGAAGGAAAAAATGACTACCGTAAAACCGACAGGCAAAGCCCTGATTTTGAAACTGTAAGTTCACCCATCAGAGGAAAGAGCCTTGCTTAGAAAATCATCTGTCCTATAGTCCAGTGTCTCTGGTTAGACACCACGCCTCCGAGGCGAGTTTTACCCAGATTTGTTTCATATAAAGCTGTTCTATAAAATAGCACCTCGTCCCCCTGCTCCATGTACTTTTACTATCTAGCCTTCTAAACCGTGAATTCTCAGCACCATTTAACAGGCAGTTACAAAATGACTCTTCTCTGTACTGCAGACACTCACAGTAATTAAAGACAGTGACCAAATCCCAAACTTCTGCAACTACTCGGAACAGCCCGGTGTAAAACAGAAGATAAACCAGCAGTGCCTCAGCTTGCCTCAGTTAAGTGCTGCATTCTCTGGCTAAAAACGCGTGTACATATATACATATGGCTATATTTATGGGGAGCAGACAGACACCAAGCACCTCACGGAACTGAAGTCATCTCGCAGCACATCACAGAAGGGTGTCCATTAACCTCGCAGGCTGGGCGCGGGCAGCAGGGTGTCTGCAGCCACAGGCAACCCTTTGCGGAGCGGCAAGCAACAGCTTGTGCAGACCTCAGCAGCTGCCACCCAAATGCTTTTACATCAACTCCAAACACGACCGAGGGAATTTCCAACTACATAGGTGGCCGATACAGGGCTCAGAATGTGAGTTCCGCCTTGCCTTTAAAATAACAGCTATTTCATGTATAGGAATTATTTTCTATTACTAATAAAAGGGATGAGGGAGAAGTGGGGCTGCGTTCAAATCTGTTGAAATAGCTGGACAAAGCATATCCAATCTCCACAAGAGGCTTTGCACTTCACCTAAATTTCAGCTAACCCCTGCTCTTTAGTGTACAAGGCTGTTATTTATTATTAACTTGATTGAAAAGGGATTAAACAAGAATAAAGCTGTGGAATTTACCGAAAGCTTATGAGAGAGAAAAACACACTAACAACCTGCTACTTCAAGTCCCAGAAATGACATATATTTGCCTGGATGTTCGCATATAGGTCTCTGTTGTCCGCTTTATGGGGTTTAGAAAAAGACACATTTTGTGTTTTCTCTGTTGTGTTTGGTACCTGTCAAAACACAGCCGAAGTGATGCCTCGCTGTCCCTTTCTGTCCCCAAAGACGGCTTTGAATGTTGCTCTCAAGTTCCCACAACCCAACCCAATGCTAGAGCACTAAATGAGAACAAACTCAAAAAGCCAGGATTCTGCCTCCCAGCTCCCCAAAACACGGAGCTTGTCCTCAAACCAGCCACAACAAGCTGCCTGCACCTGCTGCAAACGATGCCTTGCACCCTCTGCAACAGGGCAGCTGTGTTCAAACAGCTCCTGCACAGTGACAGGGCTGCTTCTTCAAAGAGAGGAAAGCCCTCATTCTCACCATTAACTTTACCACTCGGTTATCAAGGACTCGATTATACTGAATGCCAGAAATTTTCAATAGTCAGAAGGTTGCCAAGCAGCAAAGCACACGTGGAAGTTTTCTAAAAGCTCTGTTGGAGACACCAGGCCCTCCAGCAGCGAGGTTGGTTCATTAAAACACTAAAACCAGCTGCCAGTTTCTGATGGTAGCACATTTACAAGCCACAGCACCAGTGAAAGTGGAAGCTGGTGTGACCTGGTGCAGAGCCGCATGCACACTGGCAGGCAGCTGGTTTGGCAGTCTTCAGAAAAACGCCTGTGGAGCCGGTGGGGCACACGAACACGAGCTGCTTGCAGCAGCCCACAAGGGACGTGCATTATGGCTGCGGCATTATTCTCCTGTAACAGCAACGTAGCAGATCTGGTGAGCTCTGGAAAGCATGCTGATGCGTGATCAGCATGGCCATTTAAGTCTGTGCATGAAAATTGGTACCTTTTGATACCTTTTTGTAGACAACCGTGTTTTACGACGCTGTTATACATACATACGCACATTCTTTTCATATTGAGGTTATCAACTTCTCTGATTTTATCAGAAAGGGCGATGTGCAGACCTTAAACGCCAGAAATGTAAAATTGCAGACTCCAATTCAAAGCCTAATGAAAACAACACCAGTACACCCAGCAGCTTTTGACACAGCTTTTAGCTGCCCTTTTTGCATCAGGAGGGAAAGCAGAGAGGTGGAAACTGCTCGGGCAGCCTGACTGAGAGCAGGCATGGTCAGGAAGAGCCCACATCTCCCCAGGGCCTCCGAAGAAGCCAGCAGCAAATGTGCCAAAGCACCTGGCAGAGAAAGCCAATGCTCGTTTTCCCTTCTGAATACCAGCTGGCAGCGACTATGCGCGATTAGCTGTTATTAGACAATAAATGTCAAACAAAAACAAGTCGGATGAAGAGCACGTGCAAAGATTTGGCTGCAAGCAGCGAGAAGCTGCGGCTTGAAGCACACGAGTTCTGTTCAGCTCTCTAACCACAAAGCCTTCCACCGTTCAAACACAACTCTGCTCCTCTGAACTCACAGCAGCGCTTTCAACATCTGCAAATTGTGGCCAGGCAACACCCAGAGGAAGCCACAAACCAGTCTCTGCTTTGTCCTTCAAACTTCAACTTTTGCAATTGAAGATTTAAGGTGTTTTTGCCAACCTTGTCAAGAGCAATTTGAACTTCACCTTTAACGTTTAGAAGCAACGGTGACCAAGGCTCTTTTAAAATTGAGCTCAGCTGGCTTACGCTCTCAGTTACAAGTGGCTGTACGCTTAACTTGGTTAATGTGTTCAGCCACATTCCTCGGGGCAGCAAAACACATTCCTCCCAACTCCAAAGGGCTTCGAATGAAAATCTGAAGAGTTTGTATCCTGGCCTCCAGCCAGGCTTCCAGCCACTGGAGCACAGCCGGCTGACGTGTGCACTTCCACTGGAGGGCAGGAAGAAGGGGAAAAGGGAAGAGGAAAGAAGGGAGAGAGGAGCCACACGCAGGGACACTTCTCCCTTCAAATTTTTTTCTCTGTCTCCTGCTTACTGATCAAAGCAAAGGAAAACTGAAAGAAAACACATCATGGCAGCATAACAAGAAGAACAACAAACTAGCTTGTCTTTTCCTGGAACAGAACAAATTGTCAGGAACTGCCAAAAATAAATTCTGATTCCATCTCTGAGATAGTAGAAAATCCCGTTTTCAGTGTAGATTTGCTCCCCCTCCCCTTCTTCCTTCCCTGTTTGGTTGTAGAAGGATTGCTGTTTGCTAAATAAAACTGCAAGAAATAGAAATAAAAAGTCAAGAAACAGAAAACTCAAGAAACACATGTGGAAAAGCAATAAAAGACTCTCAGTCCCACTCCACCAGCAGGCAGAACCATTTACCATGCTGGAGAGGCACGTTTCTTGATAGCTTAAAAATGAGCTTGTCACAGCCAAGTGCGACTTTTGCTTCCTTGTGTGAGGTGACTGAGCTGTTCCTGGCATAATGGCAATGGAAAACTAACACGGGACTCCCAATGTTGTGGTTTTGATAGTGAGACGTGAGAAAGGGGGGTCAGGAAGGAAGTTCGTAGTATGAGGCCAGAGTGGTCTCGAGCAGCAGAGCTGAAGTTCATCCTCTTGCCTGCAATGGTCTCCCCTCTAACAGCTGTTAGTTACTTTTACATTGAAATGCTCAAGTCCCAGCCTAACCTCACGTACAATTGGGGAGGGGAAGGCAGAGAAAGAACCTACCAATTAAACAGATGTAGGACTGAAAAGGCAAGGACGATTTTGTATGTTTAACTTCCCTACTAGCTGGTGTGGAACAATGTTCTCAGAACAGACACAAACCCGAGCCTGCCCAAAAGATTAGCTGGACCTCTACCAGCAAACCCAGCCAACAACAACTCAAAAGAGACATCAGTGCAGCACAACGGCTCCCTGCCTTCTGCAGGAGGCATGGGCAGGAGAACAGAAGTCAGCTCACTCCCATCCCCGCCTGCCTGAGCAGGAAAAGGACCACGCTTGTGCTGGGTACTGCGTCCTGTTGGCAGCCCACCTTCAGTTTTTTGCAGCTAGCCACTGAAGAAGAGGTGACAAACTTCAAGGCAACAAAAATCACAGCAAGTTATTTCAACTGGAGAGCTGTGTCTACCTAGGGAAGCATCAGACCTATACAGAAAGGGTTTCCTTCTGTCCTGCTCTTTCGCATGTCCAAGTGCGAGCCATTAATTTGGGTATCGCAGAAGCACAAAGGATCCTTCAGTCTAGAGGCACTGCTGCTTCAAAGGCCAAACACCAACATCCCTGCTCTTCTGCTGGCCGTGCAATTCACTTTTTAACATGTGAAAGTGATCTCTTGTGATCTCTCTATAAGCCAACAGTGACATCTGATGTCACATCACCCACTGATCAGGAAACTGCTATCAGATTTTGCTCTCATGATACTGCAGTAAAATTTAGAATCCAGTCTTCATGCAGAAGGGAAATCAATTTACACAATTGTATGATTTTGTATAAAGTCTCAATATGGGACATTTGTGAGTTAATATTATCACAGGGAATGCAAGATGTGTATGACTTCTTACATTTAAAAACTCCGAAGTATGTAGGCTAGCACGAAGTTAAAGGCAAAAATATCTTGAGAAGTTTCAGGCTGTAAGAAATTTCTGACACTGAAGTCTTTCTTTGAGCACATACAGTCACCTGACAGTTACAGAAACAGTTATGGCAGGTCTCTTGCCTTTTTCCTGAAAGGATGCTGAACTGGATTCTTAATGGTAAACAAACACACTCACCATCCATCTTGGCAGTGTTCATTGACTTTCGTCTCACAGTAATATTTACTCTAACAACAACTGACCAACAGCTCAATGCCTAGGGGAGACACCGGGGAAGCAGGGCACTTGGAGTACGCACAGGTACGATATGCCCGCGGGGCTTCTGATGCCAGCTGCCATAACTCAAACTAAAACCTAGATAAAGGAGTAACTTTCAATACTGTCTTCTGGATTTAGAGGTAAACGGTGGCAGATTACCACATAAGATTAAGAATAAACAGCAGCCTGGAGTGCTCAAGCCACCAGGCTATGAAGTCTTTTATAAAGCATTAATTCCTTGCACAGTTTTGAAAGGCTGTGTTTGTTTTGAATTACTCACAGGAACCCTACCTACGACTTGCTGAGCCCAACTGCAGCCTGAGCTCTGAAATTGCTGCAAAAAAACACTCCTGGTGGGGGCTGGGGAAGCATACACAATGGAGAAAGAAAAAGCCAACTACTTGTTGAGTTTACCACGTGCTTTCTAAGGTCCAAGGTCTTTACAGTATCCTGCCACCTTACATGATCAGTTGTAAAATCCTGAGAGCAAGTAAAAAGGGGATGCTGGGGAGAGAACAAATGGAATTTCCCCCTGCTTGTATGGAGGAGTCAGTCTGCTCTGCTACAAGAGTGGACACAGCTTTCTCTCCAGGTCAAGAAGCTGACCCCATACAGGCTATCATTGTTTTCTCCTTGTAGGCTTTTTTTTTTTTTTTTGATAAGGGTATTTGTTTTAAAAAAAAAAAAAAAAAGCAGCGTCCACTGGCAGCATTTAAAGGATGAAGAAAATGTGCATGCAACCTAGAAGCCTTTCAAGTAGACGGGGACAGAATACCTTACCACAGCTCACCTCAACTCCTTCCTAAAAGTAAGTTTTAGCAGGGTGCTAGATAAGAGAACCCTTCAGAAGGCTGTGAGGTTAATGGAGACCTTTCACACAGAGAATCAAAACAAAGAGAAGACCATACTGAAGATTACACTCTCTCCTTACAGAGAGATGACTCAGTGCCTTATCACACAGTATTTTCAAATATAAATTAAACAAAACAGATTTAAGAATAGCAGCAAGAAGGGTATGTGTATTATGGCCACTGCGAGCCCCAGCATATTGGATACACAGATAATTCTTTTACTTTATTCCATGAAAACAAAGGAAAGATGTTCTTCCCAATGCTCTCTGCAGGGCCCAAGCTGAGAACAAAAATAAAACTCTGAACACTCTCATTTGGTCACAAGAGCAAGGAGAAGGGAAGAAGAGAGAGAGAAGGGCCAGCCAGCTGCCTGCCTGATTTCAGCACTGCAATCCTATGACCCTCAACTGCATATTCAATGAGTTGGTGTCCTAGGCAAAGAGGAGAGAGGAGGAAGGCTGGGAGAACTCAGGCCACGGTGCTAATTCCTTTCCTGCACAAAGACAGTCTCTTGAGGACACAGGCCTGCCTCCTGTAATGTGATCTCATAGTCCAGGTGGGAGAGTTTCCTTCGAGGGAAGTTGGTGAGAAGTTCAAAGCGTTCATTGGGGTATCCTTTTGACTGGACATGTTTCACGAGAGCCTAGGGAGAAAGAAAGGCAAAGAAGCATCATTTAATTACATAAAACAAAAAAAAAATCACAAAAAAGTATTGCAAAAGTATCCTGGTTTCCTTTAAAAAAAAAAAAAAAAAGAAGTTTGTAATCACTGAGAAAGAAAATTTTGAAATTTTGCATATAATGTAGAATTTTGCTACTTTCTTATCTAATTTGACCCTCATGTGGTGTGAGTAATCACAGAAGCTAATTACCAAGCAATCCTAACCTAACTGATTCTTTAAACAGAATATAGACATAGCAATACATTAATTCAAGCAATCTGAATTCTACATCACGCATTCAAGTCACAGTAAAATAAGACTTGCAAAAAAAAAAATCAAAGTGCCCCAAATCAGAAGCCCCCTCACTTGCTTATTAGACATTACCCTTATTGAACCTAGATGCCACCAAAGAAGTATTTTTGTCAGCCAACACTGACAAAAATAAATGCAATTTTTTTTTAACTGGAATACTTTTTTTCCTGCCTTTAAGAAGCGTGTTTTTTTTTTTAAAGCACTTTTTAATTCATCAGCTTCTCTGCCTACAATAGCAATCAAGGCAGGCTACAGAGGGCATTGGGATGATGGGGTACCAGCCTCACAACCCAACACTCAGATGCATCAGGAGGAGCTAAAGCCCATGCTACACAAGAGGTTTCCCAAGTTCCTTAGGAAACACAGCAGATGAGAGGATAAAGCAGGAACAGGCAGGGACAGAGAAATAGAGATTGGCTAAGATACAACAGGGAGCACAGCAACAGAGCAAGACTGGCAGAATGAAAAGTCGCAGCTTTTTGAAGAGCTGGAAAAAATAAAATAGGTATGCATTAAACAGAAAGTATGAAGAAATCAGGAGTCCCAACAATCCTGTTCACACAGTTTTGGTAAGTAACTTAAGCTAGCAAATTAAGTGCAAGGAGGTAAGCTAGCAGTGTTAAACTTCTACTAGGACTAATTATTCTGCCAACTTCCACTTGCTATTTAGCTGACCTGCTGGGACCTCAGCGAGCCAGCGTACAGCAAAAAGTGGCTGCCATCAGGGGGCTGGCAGTTACTGTGGCAGCTCACACCCACAGGGCTCAGGAGATCACTGGCTGCTGTTCCTTTTGGCGTTTGAGTTCTAGTAGGAAAGCCGGCAGAGACACAGTGCTGACTTGACACAAGATGCAGCCTCCCACGCCAGCCCGTGGCACTGCTCTATCATTTCAGGGGCACCAGGGCAGCTGGAGCACCCGAGGAGAGAGGTGTTTGCAAAGGTGATGGGCTACAAGGATGCAGCCCCGCGTGGGGCTGTGAAGGATCAGGTGGGAATGGTGGGAAGCAGGCTTTGGTTGAACCCCTGAGCTGTCAGCTCAAGGAGCTGCAGGAAGAGGTCAGCACGTTCTGCTGCGCCGGGGAAGATGAGCAGGAAAGCAGCAGCGGGATGCTGGTAGCAACACTACATGGGCAAGAACTGAGGCTACACAGTGCAGATGGAATAGGATGATCAGAAGTAAAACTCAAACACACACAGGGAGAAGGGCAACTTGGGGGATAAGGTTCCCTGACGACTCATGACCTGTGGCAAGAAAAACAGCAGCTCTCCCACCATCTGGAAAAATAAAATTAAAAAAATCAAATGAAAAATAGATATAAAGTCTTGGTAATAAATGGTAAGGACAAACAAGTTCCACTGGAATTCAACTGGATCTACTGGTCCTGCTCAGTAAATCAAAACTAGCAAGGGGAAGCAGTGAACACTGCAGCTGCTGACCTAACTCTGAGTCTTGGGAAGTTTGCTGCTTGCTTGAAGCCAAGACCCAGGATGTTATGGACAGAATGCCAAAGCGCCTTAACAAATGTGTGTCTGAAGCGCACCCTTGCAGCAGCAACAGCAAAGCTGGGCTGCATCAGGAAGAGTATGGCCAGCAGGTCAAGGTGATTACCCCACTCTGCTGGGCCACAACTGGAACACAGCGTTCAGTTTTGGCCCCCAAATTCAAGTGAGAGAAGAAGAAACTAGAGAGAATCCAGTGGAGGGCTATCAAAGTGACTTAGAAAATTGGACGTGTATTGGCACGTGAGAAAGGCTGAAGGACTTGGGCTTGTCCAGTCTAGAGAAGAGATGGCTAGGTGGGAATACAACAAGTGTTCTGACACAGAGATGAAAGTATTTCTTTCACAAGGATGCATGTTGAAGAGAGACAATGCACAGAAGCTGATCTGCAGGAAATTTAATCTGTTTATAACAACATAAATCTTTAACATGAAAGAAATTAAACGTTGGAGTAACTTTCTCAGAGCAGCAATGGAACATCCTTTGCTGGAATCACTCTAGACTTAGCTTGACAGTGTGCTGGATAACCTCACCTACAGCCCTGCCCTCAGAGGGTTACACCAGATGGTCTCCAGGCATCCTCTTTGACACGGGCTTTCCCATGATTTGATGACTGCAGAACAGCTCGGAAGGTAATCTACATGAAGATTTCTTACCAATTCATCAGAATGCACAGGCAAACCTTTGGGAGAAGGAGACTGTGGCCCTAACCTCCTCTTTTACCTGGACTATTCTGCAATAGGCTTTGCACATTGGGATGCCTGTGTCTGATGAGGAATGTAGTATGTTGGACTGCCTTTTCAAGCAACAAGGATAACCCAAACTCCTCACAAACCAGCGTACCTAAAGATTTGGTTCAGTTTACTGCCCACATCTTACCCCTGTTTTAAGGCCAATCTTTCCTGCACACCCTATGACACTTGCTAGAGAGTGGAAGTTATTCAGGCAGCCAAGCAGCTATGCAGACAAAGTGCTAAGCTGCTGAACAGAGTGAAGTCAACTGCTTACTGCACACAAAGAGTAACTGCTTCTACAAAAAGGCAGTTTGGCTTTTTTTTTTTTTTTTTTTTTTTGCCTGGGGAAGAAAGAGTTACAGTAATATCAGAAACAAACATGTCCTGGAGATAACAGTGCGCAAAGCAGCCACTCTTGATCAGTAACAATGCGAGGATTAAAAAAATCTGTCTTCAAAAATAGTTTTGGTGGGAGAACAATGTCAACTTATCAATTAAAACTTTCAAAGTACAACTGTTTCCTTATACAATTTTCTTTTTATAGTTCTGGACAGCTTTAAAATGAAAGCATCTAAACTGAAAAAAAGCTTGGAAACGATGCTCACAAAACAACATCTGAGACTCGGCCTTCGTTTGACTGAAATGGCTTTAAAAAGACTGCATGAGTCCCACTGCATCTTTTAGATAGATGAGACCAAAAGCTGCCTGTTCAGTTCTATGATAAAAACAACACATGCACATCTCCACCAAACCTTGTCTTACCTAAATTCCTCTGCTACCTGCAGAGCAGACAGTGAATAATCTACGTGCTGAGATTTGACTTATTTTCCAATTGTCAACTACCACAGTCTATTAAAAGGAGTCAAGCCAGAAGTTCGGATTATTGGAAAAACTTCAATTTTACACCTATATATCATGTAAATTAATTCTCTAACCATGGATTACTAGCACTTGTGCACAAATAAAAAAGTTAGTTGCATATGCAACGGTAACTTAAATATTCAAAAGTTCACCATGTTTAATAATATATGCAAGAGACTGCTTTCGGAAAACAGTTCAGATATAAAAGAGACCTTGAAAAGATCACACAGAGATGACTTCTATGGCAAAGCAGGAAGGAAGGTCTGACACAGGAAAACTGGTTCCTACTATAAGAGTGTCTCCTTCAGTCTTCCTTTCATCCTCAGGGCTCCACAGTCACCTGCAGCCAGTCTGCATCTTTTGAATGGTTTTGAGACAGCTGCTGGTGTAACAAAAAAGACTTTTTTTTTCCTTTTAAAGCTTTCAGGCAAAAGAGTAAGGATGAAAACATGACCCGGAGAGTACATTTCTAGAGGTTTCTGGACTCTTAAGTCTTATTTTCTTTAAGAGATGCAAACATTTTTCTTTAAGCACCTTCTGAATCTGCATGAGGTCTCTGAAGAGCTGTGCTTTAGTCTTCCCTTAGATTTCAACACCGAGCTTTTGAGTTCCTTACACTAAAATGAGCTTTATTGGCCATTGTGTCATGAAAACAGGATGGCTAACAGGAATACAGTGACCTCTTTACACACTGCTTCCAGATGAACGCCCGTGAAAATCTGATGGAAACACCATAAGCATCGACCTCTCCAGCATAAACAAGACAGAAGAACAGTTGAGAAGGACACCTGAAGCACGGTGATTAAATGATACCATAAAAAAGTCTGTTTTGGGAGAGCTTTCTCCAAAGTCTACTGCTATCCATATCCAGAAGGGAATGCGGAAGCATGCTGAAAGAGATGGAGAACAAGAAGCAGGAGTTTTGCCTTCAATTTCATCATTGTCTGCCCACGGACAGTGACTAAATGTTTCAATTTGGAGAAAAGATAAATGAGTGAGCTGAGAGTATTTTATGGTAATTTAATGACCAATGCAAAAGCTACTTGGAGTCATATTAGAAAGAAAACGAGCAGCTTGGAGACTAAGGAAGATATGCAACCTAAGCAGCAATGGAAACATACAGAGCCAGCAGAGTCTGTTGATCACAAGAGAGGAACAACAGGGAAAAAAACACAACAGAATGACAGTGAAAGCGCTCCCTGCTAGTGCCTTTCACTAGATCTAATTTCATTAGTGCCACCATCGGAAAAGAAATTCTCCAGTTTCAGCTTTCCTGTACTCAAACAAGGATTCCAGTTAACTCCACTCACCAGAAGTTTAGCTTGTTCGGGCAGTGAAATTTGTTCCCTCTTTCCATCTGGATACCTTAGCATCAGCTGTGCCTTTGGTCCTAGCATAAAGGAAGTTACTACAAGTTAACAAACAACGAGGCAGCTGAATGGAGCTCTTCTGTAGATTTTAGGTGGCACACTGCATAGGATAGTAGGGTTAGGGACTGGAGACAAATACAAAGCTTTTAGCACACGAAGTTTCAGTCTGTGAAGACACACTTGTACTGCATGTGTTTAAAATATATGCATCAAACTCAGGACTCTTGAAAGAGTTCACAGTACTGACCAAAACCAGTCAATGTTTCCAGAGAAAAGCATACCGTGCTACCTCTGCCTGTGAGACCACCTCACAATGCTGCACCTCAGCTCAGAACTGCAAGGAGGAACAGAGACTCCTGCGACTGGTTTGTATTAGCTGAAGTTGCACCGCTAAAACTCAGTCTGGACCCTCAAGGCAGCCAAGCTGAGCACGAGGTGGGGCTGTTATTATTTCATTTCTCTCCACCACACAGGTAGAAGCCCTGTCATATGCATCTCCGTTACCCCAATGTGAATTTCACTCGCAGACGAGGTCTCAAACTAAGAAACTCGAGCTCAGTGACTAACATGACTGCAGCATCACTGCATCAAAGTGCTGCTGCCGGCAACATGAACCGCCCGAACATCTAATACCAAGGAGGGAGTAAGACAGAAGAAAAGGTTTAGCTTTTCAAAACGAGGGCTGAAACCATGCTCATTGGAATGTAAAGACTTTCAGAAAAGAAAGCATAACACAGGTCCCTATAAAAAAAAACAACAAACAACAAAAAAAATGATGAGGCCACTTACCATTCACATCTAGGCCCTGCAACGTACTTTCAGGCTTGTCAGTTGACTCCTCCAGTATCCCTGCATCAATGCAGGGCAGTACTCTGTGATTTGATGTTGTTCCAGGCTCAGTCCTTGCAGGGGGCTCAGGCTGAGGCCTCCGGCTCTCCTCTTTTTTGTACCCCAAGTCCTTGTGTGGAGACTTCCTCACCTTGGCAGGATTCTCCGATTCCTCCTCCTCCTCAGATCCACAGACAGAAATAAACTCTTCGCTTCCAGAAAAAAGCTCTGACTCAGACTCCTCATCTGATCGACTCTCCTGCTTGGCCTGTGAGGAATCAAAATGTGTCTCCTGTAACGAGGCTCTGATAGCAGCTTCCAACTGGCTGTCCTCACTGGCATCAATGAGACTCTCCTGTTGAATACAGACACAACATAAAGACATTAGAATGGTTTTAGATACGTACTGAAAATCAAGAGGACATTAAGTTGCTCCAAAGGAAAGCTATTAAAACTGTCATGAACAAACAGCATGGAAAGCTAGTCATCCTGTGACTACTTAATGATTCCTCCCTGGAGTTTCATATGGAGTAGTAAATCTTCCTTCCACACGCTCACAATTCTGTGCCTGTTAAATCCAAAACAAACGCTGAAAGTGCAAACTGTAACAAAAATAATAACCGAGGAAAAAGGGGAGAAGTCCATGGTTAACCACTCCTTTTATTTTTGCATACTCTTTCACTAATTCATGAAGTCTGTTTATACTACTGAATTGGAAGTCAGTCCAGCTGGATACAGGCATACTAGATTTTCTTCCAGGTTTCTGCAGTCCTCATACTTACCGAACGAGAGCATTTTTGGGGAGGGTTGGTAGAATGTCCATCCAGCTGTCCATGCTCACTCAAGAACCCAGTCACTTGGTCTAAGAAAGAAGTCACGTCCAGCTGGTGCCACTCCACTAGCTTCTGGCCTAGGGAACGTAAGTCACCATAAAATGTATTTTTCAGCAACAATCGTCCTAAGACTGCAGTTTAACCATCAACAATCTCATTTCACTACTGTGCAAGCACTATGCAAGAATCCACTTTTGTGGAACTGCAGCTGCCTACAGGCCACCACCTGATAATGACAGAACTTCCTCTCTTCACCCCCTTCAAAAGGTTCCACTCACGTACAGATGTAAGTACAATCTGTATTTAGTTCTGCTAAGGGAAGGTGTGCAGAATGGTGTAGTAGGCATCAAAATTAAAAAAACAGAAAACACTAATTTTATGAAGAAGCATTTGTACATTCATGTCTGCTTTGAGTCTGCACCTTGGCAAGCATCATTTATTTCCATAAGTAAAGTGCTGAGAACTTCAGTTTCAACAACAAAAAAAATGTTTTGAGGTGCTTTAAGTCAAACAGCAAGAAAACTCTGCTCTAATGAAAGAAGCTATTCCTTCAGTCCTGAGAAGCACGATACCAAACCATTAATACAAACCATTTGCCTTCTACAATAATAGAAAAGGCAAGGGTTCTGTCACTCAAATGGAAAAGTTCTAATTTCAAAAGAGCTCGAGGTAAAGGTGTAAGCTGGCTCATTTAGTAAAAAAACAAACAAACAAAAAAAACACAGGATTATTGATCTGTATTCATGTAATAAGTACGTTGCTTTAATTATTTCTAAGATAGTTTACTCATCACAAGATTTCAATCAGATTTTAAAAGGCCACTTCAAAAAAAAAAAACTTCACCAAAAACTAATTTAAGAATTTTACCAGCAGGTGGTACTATTTGCAATTTTTAAGCAAAGTATTTGATCAACTATACCAAGTACCATTATCAAACATAGAATTTCAGAAAGCCTTGGGCGTTTTGTTCCTTTAGTTCTTCCAGAAGTTCTTTCACTTCTTCAGGGACAAGATGATCTCTTGGAGGACAAATAAGAGAACTGAGATGCTTTACTTGCAACGTAATACATACTGCCAAAGACAGTATTCTAGCCTACAACTGTATATATAAACTGTAGGTAACTGTTACTTGTCTTACCTGTCCTGGGATCCAGGATGGAGACATAAGGGAAGTCTGCTAATTTATAGAACTGTATGTACCTCTGGCCCTCCTCACTGTCATGGTACACCTACAAAATACCACATTGGAAGCTAGTTACTGAGGGGAGAGGGAACAACAACTCCAACTTGAAAACGTACCAGGTTTTTCGCTATTTTACAGTGTATGCTACAAGTGGTATGCCCATGTCTCAGCAACTTCTGCAAGCTGAATACGCACCTCTAATGGTGTGTGTATTAGAGCTTAACGGATAACATTTTGGATCCACACTGTGTATGCACTAGAACACGCATCCATAACTACAAAGGTTGTCTCTTCCACAGTACTCCAGAGAACCACAGCAGTACCACTTTATTCAAAGAAGTCTGTTTTCGCTATCCTATGTATCAGGACATTGAGTTACCCGTGTGGCTCCATTAAGTTTCCCACCTGCCAAAAAATGAAATGTTCCCGGATTATGTTCTTCACAGCCTCGTTGCTCCAGACATCACGGTTGAGACACTGGCACGCAAAATCTTGCACATTCTGAATGTTTATCATGAGCCATTTGTTCTGCATCTGACCACACTCCTTGGCCTGTAAGCAGAGAGAAAAGCTTAATTAGTTAAAATCAAAGAGCTAGATATAAACAATGCCAGCAATGATCAGTGATGGCTTCTAACAGTGTCAGATTTTTCACCAAAACCCCTTCACAGTGAGAAAGATGGACAGAGCTAGCGCAAAGGCATCCACAAAACAGAAAGCAGGGCTGAAAGACCTGCTCAAATGAGATTGCTTGAATTACAGAATCACATCCATGAACAGAGCTGCTGGATTTCAACAAGCCAAGCACAGAGTGGGAAAAGCAGCTTTAGGACTGGGGTGGGGGAGAGGTGAAGGGAAAGACACTGAATTAAGTATTTGTTCAGGGAAGGGTGTAGTCAATCACACCAATCTAACAACAGAGAAAAGACCTGTTCACTCTAGAGATAAACCTGTGGAACATCTTCTATTTAAATAGCATAATTGACAGAGGACTTGCATAAATGCAACAGGACCACCTCTCTCTGTTTGTTTGTTTTTTTTTTCTCTCCAAGTTTTGAGTTGCTCTATTACTGTACAACTGCCAAATTAGACATCCTTTTCTGATGCTCGTTATCCAGACTGCAAGTTGGGAGGAAGACGGGAAGGCGCAGGAAGAAATCTTACTGGTTTGAGTCACAAAGCTGGCATAGTCTGACTGCTTGGTTGCAAGTTAATGGTAGGAGTTTGATCAAGAATGTAATTCTGATCGCTGAACTGTCATACCTGTTGAAAAAAAGAGGGCTATATCAACAGAAGGAATGCTCTTACCACCTGGAGAGACTGGAACTAGCATACGAGCTTCCCTTCCTTTTTTTTAAAAAGTATGCATTTATTTCTAAGTGCATTCACCATCCTGCTGGTAATGCACTTCACAGCAAAGCCAAGGAATTAGAATGTTACAGAAGATTTTGCTGTTTTGGGCAGTAGTTTGTTCCCCAAACCAAAGCATTTACATTTAAGGTGATTTTTAACCAGTGCACCTTCGACAGTCAGTCTATCTGATGCATGATAGACCCACGAACCCCATCCACTTAGCTCAATGAAGTTCAGGCCTCAACACTCCTGCTAAACCTGTAAATGTTAAACTCTAAGCTTGCTTGTTGTTCAGGTCTGTAAAATATATTCTGCATGGCCAAGTGACCTGCAGAGCCAGACAGTATTTTACTCAAAAAAAAAAAAAAAGAAAAAAAAGAAAAGCTACAGAAGAAAAAATGAATGCAGCAGTGTGGAATGTTCCTCCTTTTGTCACAGGGGACCTCGCACCAACTAGGTATCACTAATATTGCCATGTGAGAATCCTGCATTTGCTCACCAGAAGGGAGAAACAAGGCAGGTGGCACCTAAGTAACTGCTAAGGGTTTTAATTATATTTGTGATGCCTTTATTTTAAAGATTTGTTTTGAGCTAGCTGTGGGATTTGTGGACTAATTCCAGGCAATCAGTTTAAGATGAGGCCCAGAGGTACTGCCCAGGATTAAAAGGGAACATATGTCAGTATGTAAGGTCAGTTAATCACACTGCCTTTGTTCTAACAGAACCCAGATGGCACTGAAAGAACAAACTCAAAAATATGTAACTAGCATAGCTGGAAAGTGTATCACACTCTTCTACACTTACTTTGTATACTTATTAATATTATTAAAAACTTGGCTCTACCTCTCCTCCATCCAGCCACTGCAGGCAAAAGGGTACACGCAGGAAATTCCACATGACATTTTTGCAAAGGTAAGTTTTCACCTGGAGAGCAGGTCCAGCTCTTGAAACTACTTTTAACTTCCTTGTAAAAACAACAGGTTTCACTCTGAACGGTTAAGAGGACACAGTTAAACTGCTACCATCTCACACACACACCCATGCTCTTACACAGCCACTGCTTTTTTGGAGGTAGAGGGGGAGCGTAGAAGGAAGAAATAGTGTGGGTTTAGAGATTACATTTGTGGATCACTTTGATGAATGACCAAAATAACAATGCAGGGCTCAAGAGCTGGCTTGCATAGCCTGAAAACTGCCTGATGGCTTTAGATCCACTGTTTCCTACATCTGTTCCCTGCTCTCACTTCTCCTTAGAGGTACGAGTGCCTGGCACTTCACAAACAGCACCCAAAGGGTAAGTACAGAGCAGCTCCTTGCTGCAAGCATTCCCACTCAAGCCTTTGGCAATCAGGAACTTCCAAAGACAGATGCTTGTTAGATACAACAGGACAGACCCCCAGAAGACCAACGTCCCCTAAATTCACCTTTCCCCTTTTTACCCATCCACATTTTTTATCACTACAACTTACGGCAACAAACCAGCCATCACAGATCTGGCTAGACAATTTGGGGAAACAAGCCTTGTGTTACACTCGCTACTGCCTCTCCCTGGAAACTCTCGCTCCTGTACTACTGAGAATATCATGGTTTATCATTCGTTTGGCTTTTCTGAACCATGTACAGCTCATAAATTTTGCGCTGGCTCTTTCTCATCCCTTTGCTGAAATGCACTGTTCCCTTCAGTCAGCAGAGAGGAACGAGGAAGTGGAGCCAGCATCTTGTGACCTTCCAGACATCTCCTAGTCAAGCATGATTCAGTTTGGAAGACACCAGGTGACACAAAGTCAGAACAAGAGATCTGTCTAACAAGAAACATCCTATTTATGTTAGGCTTCCACCTCTTGCCTGGGCCAGCACAGGACAGGGTGCTTTTCACCCTCCTTTCACCAACCAGCCATTCCTTAGCCCATGGTGCATCTGCAGGCTCCACATATGCAAAAAGGGCAGCCTAGAAGCACTTTTTGCAATAATTGCACCATTTGAGTACAAAATTAGGTTAGCTTCCAAACTATTACTGCTTGCTTCACACAAAGAAAAAAGTCAGCATCAGCTGTAAAGCAGAGAGCAGCTAAAGACATTTAACTTGTAGATGGAGGAAACTTCATACAGATAGGCTTGTAACTCTGCAGTGTCACAGCTACTTCACAGAAACCCCAAAATCCCGATGAGTATGAAGTACAGAACTGCACACGCTAGAACTGTCTGCTCCCAGGACAAGAAATGCAAGCTAAAACAATTTGGTGCATACCCCCCTCAAATTAAACCATAGCTTACAACACGTGCATGAAGAAATAAACACCTACAATCCCAGAGAGCAATCTGTGACCTCAGAACAAAACCAAGCTGCTCATTAGGAAGCAAGTTTGGTGCGTTGCTCTACCAATTTCTACCTAGCAAACTCTATGTTAAAGAGATAACAAGTGTGAAGCTTCATATGAAGCTCAATATTAGAATCAGGAAATAAAAGCTAAAAATCCCTTGTGCAAGCTTAACTGATCCTTAACAGCTTAATTGTACAACCACGCAACGGTCCGCGGATACAGACTTTTACTGGCACTCTTTTGAAGGTCTGAAAGTTTCTCTGAAATTCCCTAGCAGGGGAAAAAGGGCAGTTCAGGCTAACACCTTGCTGGCATATCAGTTATTTGCCTCTGAGTCCTAAACCAGAGCCCTATTCCACCATGGCCATCAGGTAACTGGCATCCACTGCCTCACCTACCATGTTCAAAAGGGCTGCAGGATTAAAATAAAGTCTTTTACAGATTTTCTGTATCAATTTTTTTCCCCCCTCTCTTTTACACTGTAATGAAGTTAGCCCCTTGATGGAGCTCAAGTTAAAAAAAAAATCAATGCTTGTTTAACACCTGAAAATTTCTCTTTGATGAAATTTAATTCACATCTATTCTTAAAGGCTGGTATTGGAGAGTTAAAATGAGATGGCAACTTCTTGCAACTTACTGTTAATAAAGGTTTTTGTGTGTGTTTGAAGGAAAAATAATTTTCTCAGGCAAAACCAAGGATAAATGAATCTACCTACTAAGCTGGAGTACCTAAACAGGAGCAACAAAAGATGGACAACAAAGCTGCATGAAAAGCTTACTAAGACCAGCCACCACCACTACGGCTAAGTTTGAATAAAGGCATAAATATGGATGGCACACTGTAGGCAGGCTGTTCGTGCACACCCCTCCAGAGCTTAGAGCACATCACACACCAGTAATAAAAAATAAAACCACAGATTAATACTAAAATACAAGAGCATCAAAACAACAGGATTTAGTCTTTGGTACTTTGGAATGGGATAAATATATATAAACTATACAATAGAGATGTTATCTAAGTGTACAGAGAAGGAAGAAGCCAACAGCAGCTTGTTAGAGGTGAATTTTGAGAAAGATTCTGGTCACAGGGTTCCCAGGAGGCCCCACATCATCCCAAGCTGAAGCAGTACAGCAGTGCACAGTCATAAAAGGTAACACGAAAAGGGTAATGGTCAACAAATTGAGAAGCTAAGATTTTTCTTGCAAGAAAATTGAGGAGCATCAGTTTGAAATGAAAGGTAACAAATGGGACGAGGAACTGGACAAGAACACAACGAGATGAATACCGATACCATGAAGTGTACGTGTCTCTAAATTTGGGTTACTACAAAGAACAGGACGAGGTGTGTACATACAAACCCTGTGTTGTTTTTTTGTTTGTTTGTTTTTAATCTACACAATGGAATAAGAATGCACAGATTACGACAATCAAACCTTTTGATCAGCTGCATCTTCCTCTGAAATTAATTCTGACAGTGGTGCATGCCATAGTCAACATTGCTAAAGTCTTGATGTGTTTTCAGCAAGACATGAGGAAACTTGCACACATCTTAGATTCCTCAGCAGAGATTACAGGACGCTTGCTGACTGCGTATACACTCTAGTATGGAGCAGCACTGGCTGTTTTATGTGAATTCCCTTTCTCGGTCCCTCAACCCACATTTGCTTGGTTCACAAACAGCTCCGAACCACAGGCCTGGTCAGGATCATCAGTTGGAAGACAAAAGACAACCTTGTTTGAAGTAAACCCTGCAGCATGTATCATGAGGCAGTGATGCCTCAGCACCAGCTACTTGAGCCTGCTCGTCTGCTTCCACTGCACCAAATTACTTGCTGAGGTAGACTCGGCTATCCTCTGTCAGCATCCTTTCAAACCTGGAATTATGTCGTAAGATTAAATATATGGAGGGCACTGTCAGACCACAGGAACTGGTGACAAGCCAACTGATCTTTGGTGATTCAGGAAGCACAAAAAGAGAGATGAGGCCAACAGGATGGGGAGCTGGAGCCTCAGTGAAGGTAGCACGTCTCTAAAAGTTCTGCAGCTGTACTTCAGCATGGCATTAGAAACAAATGTAAGAGCGAAAATAATGTTTTGTTCAGCTCACAGTCAGATCTCCAGCACCACTTGCAGTGTCTGCGCTGCCCCATTTGGTCATTAGTTTGCATTCTCATGAAATCATCTCTAACACTCAGCTACTTAAAGATGACCAGGCAGAAGTTGAGTAGTAACTGTGACTTTCAAACAGTATCTGGAAGTTGGGAACTCAGAAAATAAAGAGATATACTGATTTGCATAGTCTCTAATCACTAACTGGGGCACTGATCCAGATATTAGCAAATTCTGACTAGACCCACAAGAAACACCACAAACAGAAACGGTGACACCTGAGATCACTGAAATCCTACAGCCCCCTTAGCTTTCCCCTTCTTACAGGGACAATCTCTTGGACAGTTTTTCTATCACGACCAAAGGCAGAAGATGATCGCTGTAATTTTATATACAAACATGACTTCTACTGAAGATAAAGTTGCATCTTCATAACAATGCCATGCCCAGATACATTTACAAACACTCAGGTATCAGAAATCATTCAGCCATGTTAGCAAAACTGCATGAGCTTTCTAGCTGGACTGCAAACTATATGGTCCCTTGCAAAGCACTTACTCACCCATTAAAAGCCATCTTACTTCAGCTATTTCTATTTCATGCTGTACAAAGATGCTTCAAGGGATGCAATTCTTCCATTTTTACCAGCCTCATTTGTGCACAGAAGTCTTTCAGTGAGTGCTATTTGCCATGCTGGCATTTAAACAACAAAAAAATGTGGTCTACAACCATTAGGTAAATCCTTCAGGAGTCACCAACATTTCTGTAAGCACTGTATCAAGTATTTATCACTACGTGGTCCTTTGCAACTTTCTCATCAGCCTACATACATGCCAACAGCCTAACCCAGGGCTTTCACACTGTACGCAGCCACCACATATGGAACTTCACCAAAACTTCAAAACTTACCGTTTCAAAGCTGCCTTTGTGCATCAGATCAATGGGAGGCCTGAAGAGGTCTGCTAGAGTAGTGAGTTTCTTATCTACTGCCCCTCCATTTCGTAGCTCCTGTTCCTGTCGAACTGCACAGCCCCAAGAGGAAACAAAGCTGAATTAGACAAAATACTCACATGATGGATTTATTATTGACTCTACACTCATACACAAAACTTTGACACCTACGTCACAAGGTTGGTCCACACTGAGTAACATTTAGCTGTTAATTAAGGCAAGAACCCTACTTGTCCCAGCTCTCTCAAGCAGTGGGAATTTATTTAAATACATCTTAAGAAATGTAACTATCAGTGGCAGTGGTCATGTGCCAATATTTGAAAACAAAAAAATGTCCACGACTTGTCCCCCATGATGCTTTTAAATAGAGAAAATTGAGCTACACTGTAAGATCGTAGCTTTACTCAAGAGCATTTCTATTTCAACGTTTGTAACACCTGAAGGTAAAACAATGCCACAGAAAGATTCAGTTTATGTAGACAGATCACAGCAACTGCTCACCTGTATGCATTATATGCAGGGATATAACGCAGTTTACGGAACCAAGCCCTGTGATATGAGGAATAACAATCTCATAACTCCAAAGCTTTCCATTTGTGAAAGGAGTTGCCAAGGGGCCATACCATACAAGCCACTTTTGAGCAAACACTGGATCCCTCCAGGGATAGAAGTATCCCTGTGGAGCAGGCCTGGAAGCCAGGAAATAACATGGACTTCTCTGGCTAAAACGACTTCTTCAAAATAACCAGGATAGTGCTATTAACCCATCAAATTTTTTTACTATGAAGTGTCATTAGTTTGAATCACAAACCTTCACAAAAGTTTACACATCACACACCTCTAAATGTTTTTGCTATAAGAGAGCGGAGATGATGAGAAAAAAGTTAAGGACATGAAGATGCTGTAGATTCTGTGTTTTTACATAGCTGCCAATTACTTTAGTACCCGACTGGTTATTACTGCTGGAAACCCCTGACCAAAGCTGTCAGGGGAAAGCCAGCAACTACAAATAGCTATTTTCAGCATCCAATAGCACCTAATAACTCAGGAAGCTGGTCCTTGGTTAGAGCTCTTGAGCACTCCCACAACATTAGCAGAAACAACTGGGTAACAGCCGTAACAGCTGCAAAATACCTGGTGTCAGTTGCTGTTAAAGAAGCCTGTTCTGTGAAACTTAATGGCTTAAATAACAGCCAACACTTTGCCATTTGGAGATTCTGCATATGAACAAATATACAGTGGTAAACAGCAATTAAATTCACATGATCCTTATGTGTGGCCAAGAAAGAAGCCTCAGGGCTACTCAAATCTAATTCAAGTGCCAGCAACACCACTGGCTATCCAAGAAAAATTCAGGGGATGCAATTAATTTCTACATAGCTATTAGATTCTTCTCCATTTTTGATTCTCCCTAAAGCAGAAAAAATGTTTTTTGAAAATTATCGAGAATGTATCTGTCATACCAAGGCATGCTGAATATACCTTCGGATGGTTTTACTTACATACCCCGGGCAAATGTTTGGACCAGCACCCTTAGTACCTGTTTCATATGTCCACTACTCGGTACTCTCCCTTCAGCCATTCCATAACAACTTAAGATTACCCCCAGAAATAAAGTAACAACCTTAACTGCACCCAAAGCACGTGGAAAATAACTGTCAGTAAATGGTACTGCCACAAGGAACAGCCTAATAATAATATTTTTCCAAAATAACTTTTGCTACACTGTAAGCAATTAAAAAACATTCAATGACTGAAAACTATCATAGCCTATGCTGGCAATTAATTTGCAATCATACTTAGGAAAAAAAAAAAAAGAAAAGAAAAGAAAAGGAAAACCTCTTAAGTACTGATCTGCAGACACTTACTGGTTTCTGTTTGAAAATCCCGAAAGCCATCGAATATTGAGCGCGCAGGTCTGCGTCTTTTAGGAGCTTAAAAGAAAAGAGTATTTAAATAATTATTCCAAAGGTATTCTATCAAAAGCATTACTTATTAGTACCTTCTATCACACATTGAACAACAAAACAGGAATTCAAAGTATGACCTATGTGGGAGTAAAATCATTAGGAAAGGCTGGAGGAGGATGCAGACAAGTAGTTTGTGAGACCCATTCACTCCTATCATATCCTCTGTCCAGCAAACCTTACCACAGAAGGAAAATGGATCAACAGTACACAAAAATTTAACGTTAGCCACTGCAAAAAAATACCTTCCTTATTAAGAAACGCATTTGTTTCTTCCACAAATCATTTCCACTCCTTCTTAATCTCTTATCCAGATCCCATCTTTGTCTGCATTGGCAATAGCCAAGTTCTTCCACTGGATCCAGTGTCACTGCCTGCAAGGAAACCTTCAGCTGGGTACAGTGGGACAGGCAGGTAACTGAAGTAGTGCCTTACAGCTCCTCTGAAGTCCTATGATACGCTAAAAGCACTGCAGCCGGGATGCAAAAGAAAACTACCTGCCAAGATTTATTTTAACTACTTGTCCGCTTTACTTTGATTTGAAAGCAAAACAGCTTTAAGAAAGAACTTTCAAAGCATAATTGTTAGAAGAAATGATAAACATTAAATGAGTTACAGAGAGCACGATAAATACAACATATACCCACCAGAAATGTGTAATGTGTGGGAAAAATCCATTTCCACTGAGGAAGCATGAAATACATACAGGTCACGAAGCAAGTACCTCCAAACCTTGTTTTTAGAGATCTTTATGGTTTTGCGCCCGTAGACAAGATGTGCTGCATGCACTGTCACCCTGAGCATCATTAAGGGCAAGGAGAATGATACACAGCTCTTATTTCTTGCACAGTGTATCAAGAAAATAATAAGAGCGTTTTGCACAGCATATGAGGAAATTGAAAGTAACCCTGAATGAGGAGCATGCCTGTGAACAGTGCCTGTCCAATTCCAGTAACGTTGCTCTCTCTCCTAAAAGCTTACCACAAGCACAGCCTGGTACAGCCAGCTGCAGCTTCAAACAGCAACTGAAGGAGCACTTCAGCAAAGCAACATTTGCCTCCCCAGGCTTAGCTACAAGCCCAGTGCAGGTGTGCTGTTAGACTTCTCTGATTTATTTTGCAGTACGAGAGCGATTCAGCATATCCGGCAGAGCAAACGGACAGGGGCTTTTCAATCAGAAGAAAACCTAAAACATGACCTCAATATGAGGCTCTTAAAACCAGGAACTGGAATATTTCCTGCTTGAGATTAGAGCTGAAAGGACCAATAGAAGTAGCTTTCCAGTGTCAGCTGGGCTGCCGGGCTGCTTCGTGCTATAAACAAAAGTGTCATTAATGAGAATATTAGCACTGGTGGATGAGACAGAGCCAGGAAGCTACCACTGATCCCCAGATTGCCTCGGTAGGGCAGTCAGGGACAGCATGTCTGCGATCAGTGTGACAGGCGGGTAGAAAAGGATCAGGCAAGAGGGCTGGCAGATCATACTCCTGCACTTTGTGGGTTTGTGAACCCACAGACATCTCTAGACCTTTGTCAAAGACTCTGCTGGGTCACAAAGAAAGCAAGAGGAACAAGCTGGTGCGCTGCCTTCAAAGAGCCCTCAGCAGGTCATCTGAAACCACCTCTCAGCTTGTGCATCCTGGCAAAAGATGTCTCCGATGTTGAGAACAGGATCAACAGAAAACCAGTTCCACAGTAAACCTCAGATTTGATCTCATGGCTCTCTCTAGCTCAGGAACTAAACAACTGAAAACAAATTTCCTATGGGTACAGGATCACATTAAAGACGAGCACTCGCATGTCCTTACTTGTTAAAAAAGACAAGACTCTTAATCCAGCTGACGTGTTAAAAGCCATAGACAGCCTGGTCAACACAAAAAGGACAAAGACTCACAAGGGAAGTAAGTAACAAAAAAAGAGGGAACTTTAGATCTCTATACAGAGGTGGACACTATACATAATGAAAGGATAATGCACCTGGTAATCTAGTCCTGATAGTGAAGAATTCAGAGCATCAGTGCATTAGCTAAGTACTAACCAGTGTTTTAGTTAAGTACGCAACAGAAATCAGTATTTCCATTTCTTTGCTTACAGCAAAAAATGTTTCAAAAGCAGAACAGCTTCAGAAAACAAGAAAACTATCTGTGCGATAGTTTTAAGAGCAAATTAAATTCTTTTAACGAAGAAATGGATAACATGATGAGTAACAGAACGGTTCAACCCTTCCTCATGGATCTCTCTGAGAAGCATCCATTTGTCCTCTCTATTTTTACCTGTCAGTCAAATCCCCAGCTTGGACACTTTTGCAGCAGTGTTGCACAATTCTGACCCCCTCCCCCCCAGAACACAGATGTGTACTCATCATTGCTAATTGGCTGTTGCCTCACAAAGTCCCATGAAACAGGAGCTAGCAAATTGGTACCGCTGGGAACATAGCAGCTCCAATGGGCAAGGTTTTAAACAGCACCGGTGTATTTCCAAGTATGCAATCATTTTACACGGCTGCACAGTTGCAGCAAGAATAAAACAAGAATAAAAATATGTACACTGCTTTCTTTCTGTTCACCAAGTTCTGCTCTTTTCTTGTTACGTAAGCTCATCTCAAGGTATTTTAAGAAAACAAAAAAGAAAACAAGAACACAAGCCTACCTCCAAACAAGGGTTCAGGTTCTACTAAAATTTCCTGTTTTTGAGGAATTGGAGCTCGTACTTCATCCCTATCAAAGAGGAGAGAAAAGTGAGAGATAATAACGTTCCAAGTACTATGTAAATTATACCCTGTTGCGCTTCAAAGGCTCCTGCAACTTGGATCAGCTAAGGATGCTGCTGTATCATTGCACAGAATCAGAGATTTGGGGTCAAAAGCGACCTCAGAGGCCATCTATTCCCACTCAAGGCACTGAAGCAGGACTTAGTACACTACGCATTAAGATCTGGCATTGATCAGCTTTCTACATCTTGACATTAGATTATACGAATCCTTGGGTGACTTGATCCCAGACTTTGTCAATCTACCATTCAAACATTTTTTCTTCTTTAGTAACTTCCTTAGAACTTGGAAAAGTTTATTAAAAAATAACAAAGGCTAATTTGCCACCCTCCTGTCACGTTTATCTGCATAGAGGGGAAAAAAAGATTATTGGTTACTACAAACTTTCTCCTGATGGAAGACTTTTTGCCTCCACTTTAAACTCACGGCCCTTTCTTTTTCCAGAGGAAGAAAAACAACATGGTCAAAATTGTCATTTCCCTCCATACAATTCTGAAGCAGTTATTTGCTTTCATAGCTGGGCTCCTTCACGTAACAGCTTAGCTGTGCTTACAGAGACTGCTAGGTAATCTGAAATTATGCCTGGGAGAAGAAATAAAATCACAAGGGCTACAAAAAGTATAATTTACCCAGTACAGTCACCTAGCCCATAGGTCTACTCAAAGGAGCGCATGGGCTCACACGAGGAAATCCACTGCCACATCCTGCCTATGAACTACTCCTGAAGCACCCTCTTCCCTGGACTCTCCAAAATCTTAAGCGTGCAGTTTGTGGCTCTTGGCCATGCAGGTTTCAAAAAGTAACTCGTAATGTCAGCAATATGCACTAACCTTGCTATTAACCACCACATCTTTGATTGCTGTTGTGAAGCTAGTTATTCTCCATTTTGTATTTGCATATTTATTTTTCTCTCTTCCTAGAAGTAACACTAAGCTGACCAGCACCTGGAGGGTGTCAAGTATAAAAAAGAAAGTATTCCAATAAAAACTCGAATCGTAAGCCACTGACGTGCCAGAATTTGTCTAGAAATTAAGAACTCTAACACCTACAGATACAGACTTTTAACTTCATTACCTGTCAGGTTCAAGCAGGGAGGCACTTAAACTATAAAGGTTAATGCTCAGACAGTTGTTTAAATTCATACATGTGCTTCAGAAGTATAAGCAACAAAACATTTCTTTAAAAGTCAGTTGCCTTCTCCTTGAAGTGGAAGACTTTCAGAAAGACAAAAGCATGGCTAGGCTTAATTTAGACCTTTTAACGAATGTGACTTGATACTAATTAGCTTCCACTCAAAATATTCCACTCATCCCAAGCAGGCACGTTAACAGGCAGCACTGGAAGACTCTCTGCCATGCTGAAGTGCAACAACACTTTCCTTTATTGGCATGCGATGTGTAAGACACTAAAGCAGATTTTGTGGTTGCTTATTCCTCTGCACATTAGTGTACACAATCTAGCCATTCCAGTGCCAAATCTACCTACTCCTAAGAGAACACAAGAAACTGCTTACATGCAGGACTGAAGTCACTATGTTTTATAAGAACCAAAACAATGGAATTGTCCCAGCAAAGCTAGAGTGCTGTAGCAATTTAAAAATAAAAATCTCTTTCCATTGGATCCCCACTTTAATGTCTCAAGCTCTATCTGTAAAATCAGTGTGCATAACTTACGGAAAACTTCTGAAGTACACGCAAGAGAGACCAGCTTATGTAATAAGAACAGCTTATTTATTAAGAGAAATATCAGGGCAATCAATTGAACAAGATCATAAAAGAAGCACGTTATTACAGTGAAGTGACAGCAGGTTAGGAGAAGGAACAATCGTTTTATTTGTTCTGCCTTCCACTGTTGAATTCCTTAGACAGACAATTCACTTATACACAGATATGTTCAAGTACATACTCGGTGTGCGGTCGAACAGAAGACACCCCTGCAGAACTGGTGCTTGGCTCCTCTGCTATGCCTCCACCGTCCAGAAACATGGTGACAGCCATCTCCAGGTTGTTGTTGCATGCCTCCAGCATGTGCTTTCCCACGCTTTCGCTGGCACCTGTAACACCAAAGGAAAAATTAAAGCATTCTTCAGAAAACGTGTTGATCGGCAGCACTGGGCACGGCTAACCAGCATGCTTTCTCTCTCACAGCATTAACAATCAGAGCAGCTCACCAGTTGCCATTTATCCCTAAGGCACAACTGTAAATTGAGACTAACACATATCTCAAGGGGGAATGGAGTGCCCAGATAGAGGACAGCCAGGCTTCTGCCTTCCATAAGTAGAAAATGTAGCGGAAGCCATACAAAGAGGTTTAGCACAGTCTTTGTTTTTTCTGGGCCCTTTCCTGGTACAGTGTTCCAAACGTTAATAGGTGTGTACCCATCCTGAGTTCTGTTGTGGGATACAAAAAAAAAAAAAAAAAAAAAGAAAGAAAGAAAACCTGACAACGTTCTTACAGGGTGAATACTAAATACGGTGCTAAAGTTATTTACCCATCTACAACAGGTACTTAAAGAACAGATCCCCTGTTTTTCTGAGTGCTCTAAAATGTAAAAGCAATGAGCAGAAGTTCAGTTCGCATAAGAGGAAAAAATAGTAAACAAGGAGAAGGCAGTACTTGAACATACAGTGATTTGTATCATGACTAACGTTTATTAAAATGGGCCCAACTAAATCTGCTCTTTTTCTTGTTGCTCAGGATGAAATACTGCTTACCAGCACCACGGGTAGCTCTTTGCTCAGAGGGTCAGCCTCTGCCCCCCAAAGCTCACTTAAAATCACTGTCAAACAAAAGCACTCTCATCAAGGGAACCTCTCCTGTACCCAACCTTCTAAGAGCCTACTTGCTACAGCATCACCCTAGAAGTAGCAGGCTGCCAAAGAGTTTATTTTCATACAGAAAAACTGGTACAGAGGAAGAGTAGCAAAATGCAGCTGAACCAGTTTGGGAGTAGCTTTTGGATCTGTAATAATTCTTAGCAAGTTCACTACAAGTCACTGAGCTGAAGCAAACACCGTTTTCCCAGCATCAGAGTAACAGCTAACATGAGAAAAACACAATTATTTTTTTTCATCAGATGCCTGAGATTTTTCAGAGAGTTCTAGATTAAACAGGCTGATAAGTAAGAGAAAATACACTTCTAGAATTGATTTATCTCCATGGTTTCAAAGGGCTGCACCATTACGTTAAACCACAAAGAAAGCCCGGCAGACCAAGGGAACGGCTTTCTCAAAAACAAAAACAAACAAAAAACAAGACCAAAACAACCTGCCCCAACAAGTGTAATCAGATGACACTTAGCTGTACTTAAAGACATTAATCAAGATGAAAAAAACGCAAAAGAAAAAACTAGTAACGTCTCAAATCAAACATAAAAGCATCAAGCTCACATTTTCCCACTAACTGCTCTTTGGTATTTTCAGGAGCCCATTTCATTGCCAGTTGTACCAACCAAACACCACCTGGATAGCCTGGATTATACTCACCACCCTCCAACCTTACTGCACAGTCACGTGAAGCCATTCATTTAGAAGAACTAGAAGAACAACTACATCCAATCCTACACTACTTAAAGATCCCGAGTCTTCCTCACTCCTAAGGAAACCACCACCACATGAATATTTTCAGCGCTTGTGACGGCACACAGAAAACGCTAAATATTTGTTAAGACTCAAAACAAACTTCAGAGAGATCCCATCATTCCATTAGTGAAGATTTACAGGAGCTACGTTAGCACTTAGTAATTTTCTGGGTGACAGCACCAAAGAAACACAATCCTGCCATCTGGGAACGAAAAATATATTCAAGACAACTCCATCCTCACCTCCAGGTACACTACAATCAGATTGCCATATGGAATTCATTTAGCCTTTTCCATGCAAACATTGGTAATTTTGTACACTTACAAGACAAATTGGAAAGCTGATAACACAAACCACCAAGGGTGTGTGCTACTGAGCACCTGTCACTTCACGCCAGCGTTGGCAAAACAAGCTCCACGAGAACAGACTTTTGATAGAACCTTGAATTCTGTTAAAAGGGATAAAAAAACTTCAAAATCCTCCTTTAAGAGCGGATGGATGAAGCGCACCAGGTTCTCATTTTCCCTTTTGAAAGCATAAAAGGGGGAGCTCTTATGTTTAGCACAACCCGTAAGCAGAAAAAGCTGTTGGGCAAACCAGCCTGTTCTGGTTACTTCTTGAACAACTGTCTCAGGCACTACTGAAAAAGGAAACACCAGACATCCTGTAAGGGAAACAGACTGACTGTAGCTTTTCTTTTTTATTTGAGGAGATTAATTCTTGGTGGTTTCAGCAAGGCTGAGTGACCCGCAGCCTGTCAGCGCGCTGTACTAGCCCTGTTCAAGGCCCAAGCGCACCCGCACTGTGTAAACACAGCCACAACCTGCAAACAAACTGCTTGGAGCAAGGGAATCGCGAGCAGCCGTGCTCGTACCGGCTGAAGAGCCAAAGCTATCTGATGAAGCTCTCCTTCGGGCCCTGCCCTGTGGTGCTGTGAGCAGGGGGACGAGGTGGGCTGCATCCACGGAGCGCTCTTGAAGCAGCTCACGTAACCGGGTTCTCAACCAGCCACCACCCCTTAAGAGCTGTTTTGCTACTTTTTTAACCCAAAATGCGGACGAGGGCTTAGCCCGGCCCCCTGTGCCCTCCAGCTGCGAGCCCACCGCCGGCTCCCGGCCCAGCAAAATCCAGAGGGACCCCGGGGGACGGGAAGGGAGCAGAAGGGGGGCACCCCTCTGGCAGCCCCCCCACCACCCCCCTCTCTGCGGTGCCCTCCCCACAGCCCCGGGAGCTCGGCCGCGGCCCCGCTCCGCCCCGCGGGGCCCAGCGGGCGCTGCCCTCGGCCGCCTCGGAGCCCGGCCTCGCAGGCGGGCGGCAGATCCGTTTATGTGAAGCACGAAACGACGGCGGCCGGCACCGGGCCCGACTGTCCTCGCCCCTCACCCGTGATGGCGGTGAACTGCTGGATCAGCCCCCGGAGCGCGGCGGAGGCCGCGGAGCCCCCGGGCGCCGCCATCTTGCCGCCGCCGCCTCACAACAACACGCACGCCGCCGGCCCGCACCGCGCATGCGCGGGGCCCGCCCGCGCCCTTCCTCTGCCGGGCCGCCGCGGGGCGGGGCGGGCGGGAGTTGCCGTGGCAACGCGGCTCGCGCCGCCTCGGGCTGAGGGGGGGGGGGGGATCCCTGACAGGAGTTTTGGCGGGGGGGGGAAGGAAAAAGGGATTTAGTTTGATGTTAAGGGGGGGTTAAACGGTAACCGCGGGGCTCACGGGGCTGGGGGGTTGTGGCTCGCCTGCTGCAGGACCCGAGGTGGCCGCTTCGATGGCTGTGGTGTTCGTCAGTGCGAAAGGAAAAGGCGATTTTGGTTAGAAATTCTGACGAGAGGCTTTTGCTTTCCAAATCCACAACGGAGCATCTTGCCTATTAAGATGCTTTTGTTCCAAATTTGGAATCAGCGGCCTCAACACCAGGCGCTCCCAGCACTTCCTTGCGCTACTTGCAAGAACTGCAAGTGTAGAAAACACATTTCCCTCTTTTCAGCCGTTTTCCAGCACGGCACAGTGTTTCTCACTTGCTACTAATGCCCTCAGCAGGCTGGAATTTTGCAGAGGAGCACCTTATTAACAGCAGCCACCCTGAATGCAAACACAAGTGTGGGCTCCTGCTTTACAATCACCATTAAGCAGCCATCAGTCACCAACTCCAGCTGCTCACTTAGTTGTCTCTTTCAGCTCCCTGTGCTGTAGCAATATTCCAGCTGTTACCCTCACAAGAAACCACCTAAATCCAACCCATGGATGCTGCACAAGCAGTGGAAGCAAGGCTGCCACAGATTGAGAAATATTACCCTACCCGCAAGAATGGCTTCTGCTCATGGTTCAGTGCTCTTAGCTTATGAATTCTGCCTGTAGTTACATCTGCACTTGGCAACTGTAGACAAAATTAAAAAATTAAGTTGCACAATCTCACGCTATTTGGGTAACTAACACTCAGAAGCAAAGGAATCATTAACCAACCCAAACCAAAGGTTTTTCCCCTCAGCAGTGACTAAATTCTACCTTCTAATGAGAAAAATATAGAAAAAGCTAAAGAGGAGCCTCCTGAGGACTATTGTGCCACGCATGCTGTGAGTGTGATCATCTGGGGGATCTGAGAAGGCTGTTGGACTGGCCTTCTGGTATAGGTTATAACTTTTATGTGTTTTGCAGTTCAATTAGGTGTTTAGCTAATGATTGACTTCTTAGTCTTGTTTATTTTCCCCATCCTGCAACAGCTTTTAACCTGTTCTACGCTTGTGACACGTTTATAAAAAATTGATTATTATTATTATTATTATTTTACCTAGTCCAAGCCAAAGCTGAAGTGAATTCTAAGCAGCTGAGGAAGTATAATTACAGAACTAAGAAATAAATGTACAGCTTCAGGGTATGCAAAGTTAAAAGACTGACCCAGTAAACTTCAAAAGTAATGGCTCTTATGTAAGAGGTCATTGTTACATTGAGAGGACAAAATCCATCAGGCAACAAAAAATACACAAAACCCCCAAATCCTTTACCGCCACCCCTCCAGCAAGTGTACATCTACCCTAGAATACACATCTATACCATTTAGGCCTTTAAAATGGCTTATTTTTGTGATTTTTACATTTATTTGCAGTGGAATCATAGCTGTAGGATTTGCTATTGATGGCAAGGGAGTAAGTCTGTAAGATGCAAAAAAGCCCCCAATTCTTATTCAACTTCTAACTGTGATTAGTTTAGTGCATGTCATAAACCTTGGATACAAGAGACACCTAACTGCCAGGTTAAGAGGGAAGAGAAAGAATCCACAGAACAACTTTGGAGGAAAAGGGAATGGAAATGGTGTTAACTGTGGCAACACCATGTTCTGGATGTGCTGAGCTACACCTGGTGCATGTGTGCTGGAGGAAAGCCTTCCTTCTCCCCTACCCCCTCTGCTGTCACCCTTTATCATCTTGAACTGGATGACAGAGAGCCCCAAGCACCACAGCTGAGTGGGACTTGTGTTGTTGGTTGTTTGAACATACTCAGCTAGACTGCACGATGCTACCCAATTCAGCTGGTTTTTTTAAACACAAAGCCCATCTTGTGGCTTTGCATATATTATTTGTTGTCTTCTTGTTACAGGGATGGAACTAGCCCCAAAACAATGAGACCACTAAATAAGCTGAAACCTGATAAAGATCAAGGCTGCCGGGGGATATGTATCTTACTCCCAACTCCCTTCCTTTGAGCTCTTGAGTTTTTATCTAGATATTCATCTGTACAATCACACATTTTTTCTTTTTTTTTTTTTTTTTTTTTCCACTAAGAATCTATCAATCAGGACTTGGCTGTAAATGTATCTTCCACGCCAGCACTGCGATATAATGATGGTTGATCTGAGGAAAACACGGTAATGAACTAGGGCCAGAAGCTGTAAGACATGTAAGATTAATTCTTATACAAATGGCTTGCAGCTCAAAATACTTCAGGTTCAGACCCCTTCAGTGCTAGACAGTGAAGGCAGTGATTAAGAAGAATAAGGCAAACATTCAAACTGTTTGAGAGGTACAGAAGTACAATCAGGACCAAAGCACCTCAAACTGCAGTTGTACCAGGCATAAATTACAGGGTTTTGGTAGCAGGTGCCAGCACCTGTAGGAGGCTGGGAATTGCCTTCTACCACTCAAAATCTGTTCCAACCAGCTCCAAAATCCTAAGCACCAGAACTTGAAAAATAAAATCAGAGGAGCATGTGGTGCCCTGGCTCAGACTTACTTGAGAAAGGTCTGCGGTCGGCAGGATCTGTGCTCTTGGAAGGAGGTGCTCCATGCCAGAGCAGGGACTGTCTTCCAAGCAAGTTAAGAACATAAGACTTGATAAAATGACGATGAGGCTGAGCAGAGACTTAAGAACAAAACTTTCTCTTCAGCTATTCTGAAAATATAGGCTTTACTTATTACATGCTTATGACAGGAAAAGCCAAGTGTCATTAGCCCCAGAACAGTCAATACTTCTGCCTTCAAGAACACAGTAATCAATGAAATATATTTGATAGCCTAGGTAAGACACAAACAAACAGAAAAGAAGTAACAATGATACAGAAACAGATCTATATTGAAGGAGCAGCATTAGAAAATAATTCATTATGTGCAGCAGGTTGCTGCTGCAGCTTTCTCAAGAAGCATCTTTGAAGAGGCCATTTATTTAGGAGAAACCCACCAGTATTAGAGACATGCAAGCACAGAAAAAAAATAAAATCACATTTTTGGGTCAGTGTTCTGTTTATGTTTTCAATATTTTTTTTTGTTAACTTAAAAAACACCAGAAGTTACTGCTTTGAAACAGTTGTTACAAGCATCTCAGAGCCGAGTTGAAAGTTAATAGATAATCCACGAGGTTCCAAAAAAAAAGTACGCTTTTGAAGCACTTGCTACCTTCAGTTATTAGCACACATATTTCAGCAGCATAGGTTGGTGTTTTTCTCTCATTCAAAAAAATATACTTGAGAAATATATCATGGAAAGAAAGAGATGGCTTCACAACAGCAGTACAGAAAACAATATAACAGGAACACTTCCTCTGCTGACTAGCAGCCAGTCAGCTTCTCCAGAGGCCTCAACTTCCCACAGCCGTCACCTTCCCCACACATCTGGGTTGTAACTCCTTTCAGTGATGTTACTTTTAAAACCAAACTGGAAAACAGTATTTGGTAGTTCCTCAAAAAACAAACAAAAAAAACAACCAAGCCACAACAGTCACAGTCAGGCAGGGTAGTTGAACTCCAGCTGGAAGTTAAATGATTGTCTGTAGGGTTGTTAAGTCATTACTGACAACTCCAGTTTCCATTTGCTTTTCCCCTTTTGGTTTTGCTTTCTCCATTGTTAACTGTCTCCTGGACTAACATTTTTTGCATATTACATGCTTTTAATCAGACTCAACAGTTTGCATATGAAAGTTAAATAGCAGTAAACATAGGCAGCATTGCATAAGAATAAAGTTACAAAACACTAAGAAAATTAAGAAAATTAACAGAGGTAAATAGAATACATACAAGCCCACAACCAGTTAGAATACCAGCATCTCTAACAGATCCTTGCCTCTGGTTGTGGGGGAACAATCCGTTTTTTCCCCTCTGAGTAAGAAAGAGGCTACTACACAGCAAGTTGAGGGGGAGGGAAAGAGCATGTTTGCAAGACTGGCTGGCTGGCTATACTCTTGGTAACTGCCAGGCAAACAGCACAATTCAGCAAACACCAAATTCCAGCAACGTGCTTCAGTTTAACAGAGCAGCGGCTGTGCTGAGTGAAGCCTTGATCTCAGTCAGCAGACAACTGGAGACACAGACTCGCCTTTTCATTTGCTTACTCTGGGAGACGAGCATCCTTCTCTTAGAAGGCTCCAAATTCTTATTCTAACATAAGACCAACAGTTTTTAGATTTTAAACACTAAAGAGTATTTACACTCAAAATTATAACAAACAAACTTGCAAATGCAAGTCGTAGAAAATAAGCCATAGTCAAGAAGAGGCCAATTAAAATTTTTAAGGTCTAGGGACATGACTTCTTAAAACTTCTCAGAAACATTCACGGCAAGTTTTAATAAGCAGACAGTTTTGGTTGCTCCTGTAGCCTGAAGTGATCCTGCCAAAACCATCACCTTTTCAACTGTTTAGAGGGAGCTCTGCCTAACACAGGGGGAAGCATTACTATGGTTTTAATTTTGATCCTTTCCCACCATGTGTCTGTGGTTCTGTTGCTCTACTCTGCAACAGGGCTTTTAAACATTTGAAGGATTGTCTTCTGCTCTTTTTTAGGCAAGGAACAAATACCATTTGGGTCACTGGTATTAACAACACAATTCAAAACATTTCCGTCCTTGAGGCCAGGTGACTTCATTCGGACTCTGGTAGGAGACTGCCAGTTTTCATTGCATGAACCTTTCCGGACCTTGCGGTGATTTGTTTCAGTCTGTTTTTTTGTTAGCTTCATGTCCTTTGCCTTCTTACAACTTCCCTTTCTAGCAGAAGAGTCTTTCACAGACTGAGGTGTTGCGGTGCGAAGAAGGTACCCATCGGGAGAGCCTTTTTGTCGATTGAGTGACCTTTCCTCCTTGTCGAGCTGTCTTTGCAGCTGCAGAGCCAGAAGCCTATCCTGCTCCTCTTGCAGACGCCTTTCGTAGAGCTCCTGCTCAAAGGCTTTCTGCATTTGCAAGTCAAATTCAAATATCTGCTCCCCTTGGTCCCCTGAAGTTTCTGGGAAAGTTCTTCTCCTCTTACCAAGCACACCTGAGTCAACCACTGCTTCAGCCAGTGGTTCTGGAGATTTTCTTTTTGGAGTCTCCATAGTGTTCTGCAAGCTCTCTGGTATCTTTTCATCTGGGTTTCCAGCCACCTTCGTGAGATCATGTATCCCACTTTTGCTGTCAGACATCATAGAAGTTGTTGCTGACTGAATACAAGCACTAGTTTCAGCACAGTTTTCAAGGCTTATGCGTTCTACATGTGTTAAACTGCCACTGTCCAACTCTACTCCGTCTTCTCCTTTAGCTCTAGGAAGAACTGTTCTATCCCCTTCCCCTTCTGCAATTCCACAAAGCGTATCCGGACCTTCATCTGCCAGACAATTTGGTCCAGGTGATTTTTTCTGCTTGGTGGTGGTCTCCTCTGAAGTTGAGGCACTTAAGTAGTTCATGCATGACTCCAAAAATGAATCCTGAGCAGTGGAAGACCTGGTCACACCCGACAGCTGTGGAGACAACGTTGGCATTTCCTCTTGCTCATCTTGCTGCACAGTACTGCTGCCTGCATCGTTACTGGCCTCCTGAAGGAAAGAGAGACATCCCTAATTTAATAAACTTATTAAAAGTCAATGGGTATGAATAAAATGCAAATCTCATTTATCGTAGCCACACTGCTCATAACTACTCAGTGATATTAACTTGGATTCTTCTTTAAAAAGAATAGAATTGTTCAATAATACTGAAAGTATTTAGAACAGTCTATTGCAGCCTGGCTAAACGACTGGAAACAACTGCAGCATTCCTCTGCTATCAACGTCTCAAATCAGCTGTTCAAGATATTAGTCTGCTCATCTTCTTTAGCAGTCTAGTAGGAGAGATACAAAGAGACAGACAGACACGAATTAATGAAAATCAGAGTGCAACCTCCTCAAATGAGCTCCAGAATGATCATCAATTTTATACACCATCACTTGCAGCCCAGAGCTCATTGAGGATCTTAATGTAAACAGCATTTACTCTTTCTGAAACCAGGAGTATGCCTTATTGAAATCATCAAAAAAGCTGCAGAATTAGAGGGAAAACTCACGGTAATTAAAACTGTCCATGGACAAGTGATAATCTGTGAATTGAGTAGATGCAGGTATCCTGGAGCAGATAGATAGCACACAAGATACAAAGAGACTTTGACTTCAAAGTTCTTCTCAGTACTTAAATTTAGTTAACTGTAGTCTTTGCATAGATACACAGGGGAACTACCAAATAAGCTGTAGGTGTGCGTCTGCTGACTATCGAGCCTGGTTTCTTCCCTTTCCACTTCTGGGAATCACAAATGCTGAAGGCAGTTTGAAATGGGAGGGCTGAATTGCACAGTGCTGACTGGCATTACTATACGCAAGGCATAGAATAATCTGTAATTACTAACACTGAGATTTAAAAATATAATTCTAGTTACCATGGAGCCAGAGTCACTCCTGCGTCCTTCTGTTGTTCTGGAGAATGAAGCTGATCCCAGTGTACGATGATGCTTTGGAGACAGATACCTTAAAGGAGAGCAAAGTATACCTTTTAAAACTTTTTTTTTTCCTCCTTGAATTGCCAGTGCTTTGCATTAATCATCAGCTCAGGTTCATTCTGATAATGAAAAACAAAAGAAGAGTGAGGGCTTCCCTTCTCCTCCGTATCATCCTATAAGATATTTTAACATTCAGTAGCTTACATTTATTCAAATTATCATGGGAAGCCAGGCTGCAAGATTCCAAGGAAGCACATGGAGCAGAAAGACATTATATCAAGAAACAGATCACTAATCATTAAACAAACTTGGCTTTCTTACTTCTGAATGTCTCCAGAGTTGCTTGGTTTGCTCTTCGTCTTGCACAAATTAGCTGTGAATGACGCACATGAGAGGCCGTCTCCTGGTGAAGGACTGCTGAGTATACGTTCTCTGGAGCTGTCATTCTTCAATGACAAGGAAAAATAGCATTATGTAAAACAAAACACAACAGAAACTGAACTACTACTGTCCTTCTGTTACAAGATTAGTTACTTTTATCCAAGGAATTCCAGAACTGTGAGTAAAAGGTAGTTATGGAATACGAAACATATGAGTGTTCTGTATGCTTTCCTGTATCTGGCAGTAAGGGGCAAGAGGTTTTGGTTCTCAAATGACGTTATTAGGACTATTAGCAGATAGCAAAAAAGCAGCCAACAAAGACCACAGACAAAAGTTCCTTCCACCCCTCCAAAAAACAAAACAAGTTGTATTTTCTCAAACGTCATCATGTTCCTTTTTCCAGTACAGGAGGACATAGACCTCAATTTCTTCCAAAATAGTGTTTTTTAATTCACAGGGGAAACGAAGTAGTCAGAAGAAAAACAATGTTTTAAAACATTTTACAGCAAGAACTTCCTGCACCCATGTCAGGTTCCTAGTACACAGTTCGCAATACTTGGGGTATTTCTCACTCCCATTGGTTCTTCAAGAGTTAACAGGTCAATCAAAGATCTAACATACCGATGGCTGACAACAGCTTCCAACTACAATTCAGATAAATTTAAGTTATTCCGAAGTTTAACTTTTGCTCTGAAAAACCTGAGTTGCTTTCATTAAATGAACACCAGTAAATGTCCCCTTCATGTTAACTCACCAGGCTGTTGCTCAGCTCCCATGCCAATTCTTCGTCTTGTTTAAGCTGTTCCTCCATCTCCCTCTGTCTTTCTTCTGCCAGTCTGCGTTCCTCCTCTTCTTCTGCTAGCAGCTTTTGAATGTATTCCTCACTTGCCTTGTTTTCCTCTTGTTCATGTGCTCGCCTTTCTGCCTCCACCTGAAAAAGTTTTTTGTTTTTTTTTTTTTTGTTTTTTTTTTTTTTAGGCATCTGGTTACTACTGCCAGACCACACTTTACATCAAAACCTCAACTGAGACTCCTTCAGTGGGGACGATCCACTCCTCGCAAAGACACCGCACACTTCAAAGACAGTATTTAACTGCAAAACTCTCCAAAAATGTAAGAATCAAACAGACACTGCGTGCAGGGTCTTCAGTTTGATACCAGCAACCTACCTTTTGGTTTCTGTAAGATTACACTGTTAATATTGCAAACATGAAAGGTTAAATTCATTTGCTTGCCTTTTTAAAATGTTAGTAACAAGATTAACCTCTACAAATACATGTGCTAAGATTCTTTCTAAGGCTGAGTGCCAGCTAGACCACAGTGCCTGCCCATCGCGCTCATATCATCTTATTTCCATCATGAGTGCAGATGCCTGAAAGACAACACATGTTTTCTGTGCCCTTCTCCTCTCTTCTCGCCTGGAACATCCACAAGCCAAAGCAACAGACCAAGAATTCCAAGTCTGCCTCCCTTTCTCACAGCAGACACCCACGCAGAGTAAATCAGTTACAGCAACTCCACAAGGACAGCAGAGTACTTAAAGAATGAATACAACTTTCTTGAACTTTGTAATGGAATTTGGAAATTTTCTTTTATGCATTTATAGCTTATGAATGGTACCAGACACCCTTATATATTTCACTGCTCCTGGGCACCATCTCCATTTTCCGTTGATACTATCAATAGAGAAGGGAACTTCTATCAGCTAAAGAGAAAAGAATATTCTGATTCTATTTCCAGTTGTCATTCTTATTATTATGTCTGAATTGTATAAAGAAGGATCCTTGAACAAACAAGGTTAGGATCTCTTAAAAATATTTTCCATTTTTTTCAAATGAACACAAATAACACAGGGAATGAACAATTAAGAAAGAGAATGCTGAGTATTCATTACTGAAGCTCATTTAATCATAGTCTGTTTTACTCAGGGAGTGAAATCAAGAAGGCAAGTACAAGACCAAAGCCAAAACAGTTTCAAATTTTTATATCTGCTAGTCCCAAATCCTTTATGTGCACCTCAGGACCTGCAAAAGCCATTTCAGTACGTGTGAGTAGGGATGCAGATAGTGAAAGGGCAATACTAATCCCAGAGGAACTCCTCTGTGCATTTTTGGGAAACATAAGGAGAGCTGCCTGTGTGTTCTGCTGTGCTTGTACCTCCACGCATTTCCTAGCTTGTGAAGCACACCTCCTGGAAGGGACAAGACAGCATATGCTGCTGGGTCACCTGAGATGCTGAGGTAGGCAGGAGAGTTAACTGGCACAAGAAAACTTGGGAAATGTGGGCTTATGTCCAACACAAGGAAGCCTGTCCTCTTTACTGCAGGAGGCTGGCAAGGCGCTCGATGCAAGCATCACATATATTTATCCCACTCTCACAGTCTTCCCTAGGCAACCATTTGCAGCTACTGTTGAAGAAAAAACACAGAACTGCAGAGGCTGTGGCCTCACCCAGTACAGCCTTCTGTAGATTTTTATTTAAAGCAAAAAGGCAGGCTCAATACAAATGAAATCATCCCAGCTATCTAGCTGTACTTTCTGCAGAGCATGCTTGAACAGAACCATCAACAAAATAAAAGTTTCAAGTCCCTGAGCCTTTGGATAAAAAGGAAAAAAAAAAAAAATCTGCCCCTCAGCCTTGACTTAGAGTGACAGACACTAAGACTGCAGTTTGGCAGTTCGATTAATACTTGAAGGCGGCATAAGCTGAAGCTGCCACCAGAAAATGCAGCCGTTAGCCAGCATAAATAGCTGAACAAACAGCGTCTGCTCTTTCAGCTTGTGCCAACTGTGTGTCTGAACTTCAGACTGCCACCTTCCACTGCTGGCAACAGCCGTTTGCTCTTGCCAAAGTGCATGCACTCCATCCTTCCTCTCTTCCTTCCATATGGTATGTACACCACCCGAGTGACACACTGGTGGCAGCACAGTTCAGCATCGCAACCAGATGTGGAATCCCTTTGAGGTTTGCTTCTGTTTGTTTTTGATCTCTGCACACTCAGCCCTGATATCAAGTTCTTTGCCTTATTCACAATTTCTTATATGTAGAGGTTACAAAGCCTTCTTATATATAGCCTTGTGACTATGTGGCCTTCTTAGAGTCTCTTCAGTAAAGGATAAAAATTTAGTTCATGCTTTGCAAACGACCCATGTGTTCTTGCAACAGCAATCCCCTTTTAAGTATCTTCTTTGTCTGATAAATAACATTTCAACTGTTTGTGGGAACAATTAAAATAACCACATGCAAAGCATTACTGTTTTTAAATATATATTTTTAGACTTACCTTGCTAACCTCTGCTTCATATTCCTGTCTCAGTTCCCCAGGTTTGCTCAGCTGGTGTTGTGGATGAGGGACGCAGACTAATTCAGAAGGGAGGATGAGGAGAGTAAGTAACAAAGCAAGACCATGACAGTCAAAAACAATTTTTTTTAAACAAAAAAATCACTTCCATGCCCTGTCGCAGGAATGACTTAAGTTAAGCTTTATGAACAAGGTATAAAGACAGTAATAATAACGAGGTTATTGCTGCATAACAAAGCAGCAAGAACAGTCAGTATTTTCCAAGCACTGTATGCTGAGCAAATATATATGCTGATCATAACTTACATCTTGCTTTTTGCAATTAATTATTTCATTGTAAGTGGAAAAAGTAAAACAATGTGTCTTAGAGCCATCCTACCAAAGGAGGTCAAAATGCTATTCACTGAAATATATATGTACTTTGTTTTCTGCTAAGGATGTTATGTTTTATTTAGTATTCTAACTGGGTGCAATCTCAGAAGAGGTCAAATCAGCCCTTCAGAATATTAATTCTACGTCAATTTAACATAACAGACCTAAAATATAATAAGAACAATCTGCTCATGTGTTTTGTTCTTTTCCTGAGAAATTCTAAGGTTACTACATCTATCATTCTCTGATGTGTGTAAAACACTCAAGGTCAGTGCTGTTCCTGACCATGCTGGCAAGGATAAGGAGACGTGCAGGAAAAGAAGTGTTGCCTCTCCCAAATTAGCCTCCCCCAGATATTAAATGTCAGAAGAGATCAAATTTTAAGAGAGCTTACAACATAATAAACCCCCAAACCCTTCTTCTAGGAATTAGTGAGATTTTCCTTCCTTTTGTACGACATCACAGTTTTAGTCTCTATGACCCCTGGATAGACTGAAGCTCTGGAATTTTCAATCAAACTTATCAAGAACACCTGCAAGTTGAAAAAAAAAATTAACCACTTCACTTACCTGACAGTGATAAACACAAACACGGATTTTACAGCTGAAGTTGAGTCAGTAACAAAAAGCTGTCTTTGTAAGGACAGGGAACCACACTGCAACACTTACCTGCTTGTGCTTTTTGCACTATCTACTTAAATGATGATACAATACAACTTTTCTGCCTTGCAAGTCCTTTTCATGGAACACCTCTGACACCACACCTTCTAGCAATAACACAGCATGTCTGTGGACAGTTTCTTCTGTCACAACAGCCCAAGTCCACTAATTACTTTGGTAAAAGCAAAGACAACCCAGGACAAGTCACATTTTACTTACTTTCCTCTTCCAAATCCTGTCCGTTAATTCTACGCTCGCATTCCTTTGGATAATTCTTCTGAATCTTTTCCCAGAACTCCCAGTTGATAAGAGTGTTTCTGCGGGCATTGTATCGTGCCCAGGAAGAGACTCGACGCCGACAAAAAGGGCAACAAAGACTGGCATTTTCAACTGTCAGCTGGAAACAAGAATTACAGAGGGTATGGTTGCACGGTAGTGTCACAGGCTCCACAAAGATCTCCATGCAAATTTGACACAGGCAGTCAGCTAAGGAAAGAGGAGCCTCCGATTTCTTCGACATATTGACTCGAAGATCAGGAACAGGACTAATATAACATCAGTACCTGAAAGCAGAAAGAAACTTGTACTTTACTTGTCCTAACAAATGTAATAGAGAACACTGTTTTATAAGTACCTTATGAAAACCTCAGCATATTTAAGAAGTCTGATTAATTCATTCCTTTTGCTCGCAATCACAAATTCTTGACTTAAAAAGGAAGACACAGGTCTTACCAGAAGTCACTACAGCAGGGCTTACTGCAGTAGCTTCCAGTGTACTGTAGCAGTTACTTCAGAGGATAGCAAGGAGGTAGTAAGAAGAAAGGAGTAAGAGTAAAAATTCTTCCAACATTTATTCTCTAACAGTTATAAGCTATGCTCACATTTAGCAGATGATACTGCAGTCCCTGAATCAACCCTCAAAACAGATATTTTTTTGGTATATGCATATCCTTCAAAAGCTGCTTCTAGTACAGATTTATTTCTGGTATTTTCTAAAGGTGAAATACAACATTCTCCCTGAGCATCAGAGGAGGTTTTTCCTTAGAGAGAAAGTTCTTCCTCATTCATGCGTTTGCTTAAGCTGGAACTTGAAAATCAAAACACTTTTTAGACCCACAAACATAATCAGAGAACTAACCAATGCATTCAACACTTCAGCATCTTCCACGATAACTTGTATGACTTAATATGGTGGGGATCATCCGGCCTTTCTGCTACCAACCCTCCTCAAAGGACTTTTCACTTGGCCCACAAATGCTGTGGAACAGAAAATAAAAATAAAAGGCTACACCCAAACAGAAAAAGCTACAAGAGTACTTTTCAAGTTACAGAAATTTAAGAAAGTTCTTTCAAGCTCCACAAAAAAACAGCCGACAACAGAAAGAAAGGAGAACTTCCTGACAGAAAGGCTGTAATTTCAGTTCAATCTTAAATAATCCACAGAGGAACTTGACAATGAGGCAGAACTATATTAAGGCAGGTGTTAGTGGTTCTGTTCTTCCTCCTCTGATAGAGCAAATCCTTTATTTTTTAAAAAGGATGCTGGCTAACATTGAAACACCCAGTTGTATAAGTCTTTGTAACAAACCACCTCAAAAGTCCATATATGCCTCTTCTGGACCAAGCAATTTCAGTGGTTATGCGCACAGAAAAATTAGCAGCTGCGAAGTAGGCTAAACACGGATCTTCGAGCACAAGAGGAGGGCAATGAGGGCACACAGGTGGCCGCAGGACGGAGGGTCTCACAGATGAGCGCTCCTGGGGCGATGCAGCTCCGCGGCTGAGCCGGAGGAAGCGAAGCGGGCAGCTCGGGCTTCTGCTGGGCTGACGAACGCAGGCTCTAAGCAGGTCCCGGATCCCCCAACGGAGCGGTCAGCGCGGCACTAGCACGGGAACACCTCATTAAAACACAGCCAAACGAGCACAAACGCAGCGAGGAGCAGCGCCCGGGCGGGCCCCTCGCTCAGCGGGCGCCTGTGGCGAGCAGGCCGCGGCGGGGGCGGGCGGCACAAAGCGGGGAGGCCGCGGGGCGACCCCGCAGCGGGGCGGGGAAGGGAAGGGGAAGGGAAGCAAAGGGAAGGGGCCTGGCGCTGGGGAGGCCGCGCCGAATCCCGGCGAAGAAGCCCGCCAAGCCGCGGCCGCGCTCCCCTCAGCCCCAACGTCGCCACCCGCCGCCAAACGGCCCGGCCCGGCCCGGCCCTCACCTCCCCTCAGCCCCTCCGCGCTCCCCTCACGGCCGAGGGGCTCCGGCTGCCACTGCCGCTCCTCCCCGCCGGGCTGGGCCCAGCCGGGACGCGGCGCGCAGGGCCCGGGCTCAGCCCGCGCTGAGGCGGCAGGAGGGGCCGTGCTGCTGCCCCGCCCGCAGCCCCGAGGTTTCGGTTTTATTCGCTTGTGGCACTTTGTGTAACAGCGGAGGCCGCTGCTCCATAAATCACAGAATCCAGAGTCAGAGCCCACAGAATTATGCTGAACTCTGGAATTCAGCTGCAGGTTGCACACACGCGTTGTTCTGTAATGTGGTTCTCTGGATAAATGTTTAAGTGAGGAAGGGTGAGCTGCCATCCTGGCTGAAAGGCACCTCAGGCCTGAGTGTGTCCAGAGCCTGATGCCAGCATTCCCACTCGGAGGACAGGAAAACCAAACAAACACACTACTAAAGTCTAAGCACAGGTGCCAGAAGTATGAATGTCCTGGTCTTACTTAACAGGAGAAGGGAATCATAGCATTAATGCTCTTTTTTCCTACTTATGGTAGAGATGCTTGCTTTAAAAGTCTTTCTGCGCTCTTGGAAGTGGTATAACTTTCTTTAAACCATATAAATATTCAGTTTGAAGAAGTAACCGTCTACTACTTGAACCAAAGGAACCTTAGTCTGTCCTCATATTGTCCATTTCTATTGTACATGGTAAACCAGACCATGCCCAGATTGTATAAACTCATGTTAGAGTGCACGTAACTGCACTGCTCTCCCCAGGGTCATCTGCACGTGTAGGGACCAGGACAGGACAGAGCGATCCTTCACTTGCACTCACCTTTCCTCTAGTGTTGATATCTGCGTCGTGTCCCTGCTCATCTCCTTCTCCAGGAGATCAAACTTCTGAGCCAGTTCCTGCAAGCTCGAGTCCAGATCTTTGAACTGAGTCTCCAAGGATTGCAGCTTAGTTTCTACTCTGAGGGTTGGAAAACAGGCTTTTTAGAACTTGGGCATCAATGTGTTGCACATTCTGCCATCAAAGTGGTGGCTCACTCCACTGTGAACAGATCCAGATCAGGTTTGAGGTTCCTCCAAGCTGCATGGGAACATTTACTTGTTTTACAGATGCATACTCCACTAGAGTTATTAGTTTTCTTACGTGACCTTGGTTTTTTTGACCCTTCCCTGGAGCAGAAGTCTTATAACTTGTAAACACAGATACAGCCATAGGAAAGACCTGTGTTTAGATCTGTGTGTAGTTGAGTTGCAGGTGTCAACCATTTGCATTAATTAGTGGTGCAAGTTGTGGTGCAAGGTTTTTTTCTTTTATTTTTCTCCCTCTAAGATATTGTGAGGTGATTTGTGCTTTTACTTGTACTGTGATGATCTTCTGAACCCTTTTCATTTGACATTGAACAGAACCTCTCATTCTTCCCCAGATTAAAAATGACGCAAATAATAAACCAAGCCACCCACATTATGTTATTGTTCTCGGTTAGCTTTTCCTGCTCTGTTTTTCCCTTTTGTATCTGTTCTGCAGAACAACTGCATGACAAGGAGACCTTAGAGAAACAGCAATAAAAAAACTGCTGTGTTTTGTAGTTGATATTTCTTCACTGCTTTTTCATAATTTTGTATCTGTTGTGGTTATCCTTAATTAAAAAAAAATACAAAAAAAAAAAAAACCATACATACATATGATTGAAGATATATATATGTGAAGATATGTATGATATATATATATATATATGTTATATATGGAATGGTAATTCGTGTCAAGAAAATGGTTGATATTAATAAAGAAGGAGGAGATTTGAGAGTGTGGTCATGGAGGTCAGAAAGCCCCGTGGTTGAGATAACATTAGACTCTTAAGGATGAGGCCATCAGGAATGTAAAAGAGTTCAGAGGGAACAAAGAGAGGTGATTCAGGGGACTCCATGCAGCCTCGGGTTGTTTGTTCTCCAGCCATTAAGGCATGGAAGTTTCTGGGTGTTTGCCGTTGCTGTTATTTGCAAAGTTGTTTGACCAATGAAAAATTGTTTTGAAAAGAACTGCTGTGGGGAGAAGGGTGTAAGAGGGGAGCCTGCCCTCAAGATGAAAAGGCAACGCGATGTGATGAAGTTACATCATCAATAAAGGAGAAAGAAGGAATGAAAAGGAACAGGGTAGCAGAACAGAGACCAGGACGGGAACAGGCACACTGATTGCCTCATGAAGATCGGTTTGGCCGGACTCAGCAAACTGCTCAGAGAAGCCCGTACAGAAAGTCGCTGGGAATGGGCACTGGAGCTGGGAAGAAGCTCGAGCTGAGAGAAGTGGAGCCAGCACACAGCTGCCCCTCACTGGTCAGCAGCTGCGCGTTGTGGGGAACCATACATGTACGTCCTTAGGAACACAGACTGTCCTGGGAACCTTACAGCTTATTCTCCTTATCAACAATCGGACAGTTTATGAGCCTGAAACATGGGACCAAACTGGGGTCAAGGTGTGGGACTCTGCTATGAAAAACACCAAGGTGGCAGTGGGATTGCTCGGCACCTGGCAGCCTCTGAGGCCTTACAGAGCCGTGTGGGGCCACAGCCAGACCCGTGTGGGTGGCCAGGCAGTGAGGGAGCTGCGGGCTCCTTCACTGATCCCACTGCTGCGCCATGGGCCCCTCTGCTGCTACAGCCACCCCAGGCCTTTGCTGTTCCGCCCCCTGGTGACAGGGACGGGCCTTTGGACCCAGGCCTTTGGGCCTTGGAAAGGAGATGGATGTGCTTTTCTTCGATCCGGGAAGAACGGGATACATAAGGCCTGAAGACCGAGTTGCATGACAACTTGGAGCGAGACATTTTGTTCAAAAGGAATGGAAAATGGAGACTTTTAAGTCATGGAACTTAAAGGATTGTTTGTTGCCTTTCCTGATTGTACGTGTGTATAGGGATACTAGGGTTTAGTATGTAAAACCATGTTCTATATTTAGAATGTTTGATGTTTGTGTGTGTGTTGGTGGAGTGTAGACTCCCTGCACACCTAGCGCTGTTTACTTGCCTTTTATACCTTTTATAGCTTTTATAAGTATAAATATTACAAAATTCAGATTGAGTTGAGACTTCCATTTATAACATCTATATATATGAAGATATGTATGATATATATATATATATATATATATATGAAATATATACCCTTAAGAAAGGGTATATCATATATACCCTTATAAGAAAGGGGCAAAGAACATAGACACTTGCATGAGTATCGAGCTGTTGCTTTACCAACAATAGCTTCTCCATCTACCTGGCTTCCCTTCTCCTGTTTTGGAGCATCTGCAGTAGTCCTGAATGAGGGAGGAAAATAAAAAGACATTGGCAGTAGAATATTTTCCTAAGTCTCCCTGGCCTTAATTCGTTATCTGTCTGGCAGCTTGTAAGGGTCCATCTCTAATGGTTTTCTGTTGTTTCCTGAGGCTAAGACTTCCTTTAGGATCTTGTAAAAGTTGCTTTCTTCCTGACCCTATATTTTTAGGGCTTCTCTTGCTTCAACAGGTATTTTATTTCTCAGTCTCTTTTCTCGTGTCACATTAGAGATTTTTGGCCTTACAGTGGTGTAAGAGGATAATGCAGTGTGCGCTGAAGCTCTGGTAGCATGAGCTGTAGGAATGACACAAGGTAGCGTGCTTTCAGACAGCAGCTGTCAGGAAGCTGAGTCTTTTCTCCAAGGTTCTCCTAGGGGATGACGAGAGCTTCCTGGGGGAGCCATTTACCTGTGAATTACTCCATAAATGCCACTTTATCAGGGTAAATAAGCTTTCATTCTTGCAAGCATTCTTCTATGCAAATAATAGTAGAAACTATCAAAGATCCCAGCATTAACAGTACCTTCAGTGCTGTAGTAGTTTTTCAGCAGCACTTAGGTTGATGCTTTAACATCTGACCTCTTTTGTCTTTCTGGCACTATTTCGATATGGGGCATGGGGTTTATTGCCTGTCTGTGAACTACTCTTGTGTACTTGTAAGCATCTGTAGTAAACATTTCAGCATGTGCTAATTTTGGTTCTAAAAATGGCTGGTTACAAAATAGTGAGACTGATCTCTGTAACTAATCTACATTTTTTTTTGTAGATTCTGATAGAATCAGTGCTTCTGTCTTTTGATCAAGGGTCTGAATGCAACTTGAGGAAGAATTGATTAAACCTCCCGCTTTCCTTTTAATAATAATATAATAATGATTTAATAATAACCTCTAATGTCTGTCTACTGTAGGAACAAACCACATCTCAATTCTTTACCAGAAAGCTTTTCAAGTTTTTCTTCTGTTAGCATAGAGAACTAGAAGATTTGCAGTAAAAACTCTCATACTCCCACTTTCCTGGAAGTGTGGTTCTATGCTTACGCTTATTTCCACTGCTCAGGCGCTCCCAGAGAATGATGTCTTTCCTTACTTTAGAGCTGCTGCATAGCTTTTTGTTTTCCAGGCCAACACAGAGCCCCACACTTCACAGCTCTTCCTCTACACTCATTTCATGATACCAGCTCACAGCACTCATCTTCATTCAGTTTCCCATCCAACTAATTTCCTCTTTGTCTTTCAGGAGTTGTTCCCATGGTTGTTTCTTTCTGGTGAGGTCTCTAGACTAGGCTTGTATCTTTTTTTTTTTTTTTTTCAGTTACTGCTGTGTGAATCAGCCTCATAAAAACTGTTGATAAATAATGCTAGTATCTTGAGCAGAGGAGCAGTTTTTTACAAGGTCTTTCAGCCAGTGTTACTCTATAAGCTTTGCATGTAGGTGGAAGGGTTTGGGCTGCGGGGGCTGCGGGGGTGGCCTCTGCGAGAAGAGGTGGGGGCTGCCCTGTGCTGGTTCTGGAAATCTCTGCACTGGACCCAGTACTTCTGTTACAGGGGTGAGTTGGTCTTTGACTGGAGTATTTTCATAAATCAGTATCTGAAACATTAATTGCATACACAGAAGTACTACATTTCATCAGCAGTGATACTCTCAAAGTACAGTGATAATGCTTACTACACGTAAAGCAGAGTGGTGTGTGTGACACCTAAGTTGGCAGGAATTTCTTGCTTGCTCCCATTTGTGCAGCAGACAGGAAGGACAACACAAGGAGATACGCATGTGACAACACACTGCAAGGGGACGCCAGCTTGCCTGTCTCCTAGCTGTGGAGAGTTTCAGACCCTTTTCCAACTCCTTCCTTCTTCCCAAAGAGCAGTGTCTGTCGCACTCGCTCCCACTTGCAGCCCGCCTGGCTGCTCAGCCACCATCTAGCAGCGATGGTGCTGCCGCACTGCAGTGGAGCGTGGGGCCTGGTGCCAGCAGGGGCAGCGTGTGCCAGGATTACTTTACATGAAGCCAATGAACCTGTCCATCAAGCTTTTTTGCAAGCCTCTTGGGAGTACAGGCTTTGGAAATGGAAGGTGACTCAGCGTCACCTATGTCCCAGTTCCGTGGTTACAAGGATTTTCTTTCTCAGAGCATGCAGGAAGGGGCTGTTCTTGCTGTCTGTTAACTACAACCACCTACCTCCTATCTTTGAACCTTCTAGATGCTGAAACATTTTCCCAAATTCAGAAGCTCATCCCAGCCCTCCCATTTGCAGCTGGACCACAGCAGAAAATGCAAACCAGAACTTCCCATTACCACCAGGCCCCTGGCAACACTTCTCGCAGTGCCAGCCTACAGAATCCTGCAGCAAACAGCCGGCACCAGCAGCTTGGAGCTGGCCGGGATGGCGCTTGTGAAATGCTGCAGCCTGCGGCTCTGTCCCCCTTCCCTCTCCAACAAATAAAGGCAAAGCAGAAGATTGCACACAAACTACCCCCTTACCATACACACAATACACATATTTACATCCTATCTACTTCCCGTGACAATTCGCGGAGGAAGTAAAGGTTTGTCTTGCTAACAGACCACCACAGCCACAGTCTTCTCTCCCCCTGCCCCTTGTGCCCTCGCACAACCCTTTGATGACCTGTTCAATGTCTTGCTCAGCGCACGCAGGGATATGCTGTCTTTAGCCATCCTCCTGGAGAACAAGAAGAGAAGAAATAAAGCCGGAGCAGGCTTGAACCTCTCCTGAAGCAGGCAACAACATGGGCAGGAGCTCTGACTCCTGCTGGAGGTTGTTTGCGCTGGGGCTTTTTATAGACCGTATATCCAGATATAGCTCGCAGATGCACGGACACATGCCCCTGAACATGTTACATACCCAATTACGCATCTGCACCTCTTCCCCTGACCCACTGATCTCGTCTGTCTTCAGATATAAAATGAATTCAAAGGTGATGATGAGAATGGGGAATCTATACCAGCCTGCTTGTTTGCTGCTCAGGCTTTAAGGCTTTATTTAGCTGTACTGCCCAGCAGCTCCTGTCTTGGGCCAAAGTCTCATGCTGTGAAAGGCCGTACAGGCAGATTGCTGTTGGGTTGAGATTTTCTGTTTTGATGAAAACTGAACTTGGTTGAGAAGGATTTTTATTAGGCTGCTGGGAGCTGCTTCTGAGGATGGAGAGTAGCAAAACCCACATCACGGGAATCTCATCCATAAAGGATGGACAGCCTAGCACTATGGCAACTGATTGTTACAAGCTAGCAATGCAAAACAAAACTGCATTTTTTTTTCCCATAAGAAAGAAGGCAAATAACATGCTACTGGTAGCACAACAGCCAGTGAAACAAGGTAGCATAAAATAACCCCATCAGTTAAGCAGGACTGCAGCCAGTGGAAGGTATTCAGTCTTTGCCTGTGAAAAGTTCAGGAGAGAGCATGAGGAAAAAAAGTTTTTTTTTTCTTTCTCTTTTAATTATTTCACTGTTCATTAGAAATCTAGCATGAATCACACACATCAAGAGCTGCAGCATTCCCACATAGCTGCACTCTCCCCACCTTCAACTTGCAAACTAAGGGATGTTTCTAACAAGCTGTAATTACCAAGCTCTGCTTGTAGCGTATCCAACCGCTTTGGGAAGGCAGGGGAAGTATTTGGCTGAGAAGAACAGTGCATTTGGCCCTCTGTATTTAGCCCTTGATGGGCTATAGAATACACTTCTTGACAATTTTCACAGCACCTACGCTTAACAAGTGAGTAACACATGGGAGCAGTGAGAGAAAGCATTTATTAAGACAAAGTTAATAGCAATTTTTCTCTTTGGGATACACACAACTAAATGCCTACAACAGCTGACCCATTAAACAGATGTTACCATTTTCTCCTGCTCCTTTGTTTACTGCAGTGTGAAAAAATGCAATTGACAATGACCGTCTAAGTACTTTGATTACTCCTCAGTTAGTTGGTGCTTCTCTAGTCTTGTATGCAAAATAATGAGAAACATATTTCTACTGGATCCAATTCAAGCTAATTGTGACACGGTTTAACAGGGAAATTAAAGCACCAAAATAGTTGCAAATGCAAGGAGCTCAGCCAGTTGCATCTCTGTTACTGCTCAGCATCCTCATTTAGCATTGCAGATTTCCCTGCTAGCGTGAATTTATTCCTCCGACCTCAACTATGTCAGGTCAGTCGTGCACTAATATTATCCCCAAATCTATTGAAATCAGTTTCACTTAAGTTCAGGACACAAATTGCCAACCTTGAAATAGCAGCTGCAGCGAACACCACAAGCTGCTGAAAATAGAGCACCAGGCCAATTACATCATGAGTGCTTGTGTGAGAACACAGCAAACTCCCTGCCGTTGCTGAGGGTGCAGCAGGGGTCATTGTTCAATCCACCATCGATGGATTTAACTGGACTCATATTTCAAATGCTGAGGAATGATTCTTCACTGCAAATTTGTCAATGTTTCCGTGGCTACGATTCTGGCAACGGATAAACAGATATGGAACTACTCTGATCAGCAACTAATACTCTCCTGGAGCCTTTGATCTCTGTGCACGTGAGCCAGTTCACCTTCTCTCCATGCTCAATGGTTAGCTTTGGTAAAATTTTAGCATGGTCATTTGAAGCTGCTTTGTTGAGCTTTCCATCTTTTCTGGCTGGTGCTTGGGCCTTCCTTCTATGGAGGGATTTGGCTGGGCTTTTCTGCTGCTTTCCCACATCACCGCTGACATCCCAGAGCAAGACTTTCCCATCGTTTCCTCCAGTCAACAACCGGTATGTTTCTGGCATGAAGAGGACCTGTGATACTCCTAAGCTGTGACCTTTAAACTCCAGCTCACGTTCAAACTTGACACCAGTGACTCTGAATATCCTAACTTTACCATCTTGAGCTCCGCAGCCAAAGATGTTGCCGCATGATGCGACAGACAGGGAATGTGCAAGAGGAGGGTTGAAGAGCTGGCCAGCTGACTGCGGATTGTCTTCTGTTTCACACTCCTGAAGGTTTGTGGTCCACAGGGGGCGAGCTTTCTGCAGGTTCCACAGCATAACCTTGGGGGGGAAAAAAAAAATCTGTTTTACATCAAAGGACACAAGATGTAACATCAGATTCTTAGGTAGAATCAGATCCTTTTGCTAACAGCAAAAGGAACCACTAATTCTTGCTCTGGCAGAGCAAGGACTACGTATGAGTGCAAGAGACACAAGATCTGTTGTGAGAAGTGGTTGATCTTCACCTGTCAAATAAGACAAATCTCCACGGCACAGTCTGCAAGCCATCACAGTGCCTTGCAGTTCCCAGCAGAGTCAATGACTCAGGCCTTTAGAGCATGAGATGGATGAAAAAGCTGTTCTAAAAGCTTTTCCATTCATCTCGGCAGTAGTAATCATGATATACTGCACCTCTTAATTATTTAAAAGGCAGGACACGAGCAGTGAATGAAAAGAGAGCTTTATGAGTCTGAATTTTAGTTCCGTCCCTGCTGCACAACTGTTCTAAAACAATCGCTTTCTCACTCTCATGTGTTTGAGAAATGGAATAGCAAAAGGTAAACAATAGTTCAGATCCTCCATTTTAAACATCTCTCTCTGTACTTTTTATATCAAATCAGTAGACCTGGTTTGTCCCATTACGTTATTAAAGAAGAGCATGCAATTCCTGCTAAGGTAGGGGCAGGTGGTGGTTTTAAACTTGCTTTTGAAATGCCACCCTGCCTTCAAGCTGCTTATGAAGCAAAAACCCTTCCTTCAAATGCTTCTGCCTCACAGCAATTCAGGTGCTATAGATCTAAATGGCACCTGTTAAAAATTATTCTCTTGTTACTTCTATAGTATGAATTGATGATGATTACTTGCAAGGCCAGCAGATATCAAAGCCCAAGTCAGTCTAGTTCAGTCCCGATATGCTGTTTGCTTATCTCGAGTCCAAAACATATTGTTTCCTTCATCTGGAATCCAAAACATCTTGCTTTTCCCTTTTCTGTTTCAGCAGTCCCTGCTGCTGCTGCATGAAAACTACTTGGCTACCAGTGAAAGGGAAAACTTGTCCGTGATGACTGCACAGAGCAGAGTAAGTCAGAGGGGCTGGGTCTTAATGCTTCACCCAAACACTCCCGTTCTCATCACAGACAGCATTGCAACAGCTTTATGCATTTAACAAGTAGTGGCAAGTTTTATGCAAACTAAGTATTTTCTGTCCTCATGGCATTTTCCCCATTTCTGTGGCACTACTGAAAAAAACCCGCCAGTGACCTAATTTTCAGTTCTCATCAGCTGCTGAGTTTGACACACGAACCCAGAAAATGTTTCCATACTCATGGAGCTGGTGACTTGTCTAAAGACATGCTGCAACTCAGCACTTCAGAATCCTGCAGCTCAGCTTCTCTTTGTGAAGTGACAGACCTCACAGCCAGCCCTGAAGCAGAAAAATACACTTTTCACTGCAGAAGAACACTAACAAACGTCTAAACCTAAAAACTTTCACCTAAAAACTCATTTGCTGAGCTACACTAAAACATACACAGAGTCACAACAAATAACCAGTTTGCTCTCACAAAAAATAGTATGAAAAGGGTTACAATTACGATAAAAGGGTTCCAGCCATAGGCTTGTGATTCTGTGTTTTAGGCATATGAAATTAAGCAAGCAGTTTAAGGTGCTGAGTGCATTTCCTACTCTCAGACTGATACTTCAGTACCCCTGAAAAGAAGTTTCTCAAATACTTCATTTAAAATCTTTTCAATTGACAAAATTTTGATTTTTTTTTTAAATCTGTCAGTCAAAAAATCTGGCAGACCTCTATCAAACAACTTTTTTTTTTTTTTTTCTTTACAAACAGTGACTTTAAAAACGAAAAAAGGTTTTAAGAACATGTGGTGCATGATCCTGTCAAAGAAAACTTGCCCCAAGTGCCACTAGAACCACAGAAACCTCTGTAGAGAGGAGTTTTAATCTCAGGCTGAAACAGGAAGGTGATCAGCTCTCAACCACTGGAAAGACGCTACCAAAAACCATCTATCTTGCATGGTCAGCTTTGGCAATGTAATTCAAGACTCTGCTAATTCCTCAGCATGGTTTGTTCTAAGGATGCTTCAGCAAAGGACAAAGTTTTACTCTGCCCCATCAAGCGGAAAGGCAAAGAACATTCAGTGCTCCCAAGAGGTTACTGCAAAGAAGGGATGACTATAAAAACAGCTCATCCTCACAGCAGATATTTATCCCTCTGCATTTAAGCATTCCTGCTAGCATCCTGTCTGCTTCAGGCATTTTGTTTTCCTAGCCATCCCCATTTTGTCTGCAGCCACAGCTGGTCACCAGGGCCAACTCCTGCTCCACCACACAGAAAGCTGAGGCGCAGCCACCGCTCGGCCTCCCTACCCTCAGCCCATGGCACGCAAATCACCTGCATGTCCAGTCCGCACGAGACCAGGCTCTGCGGCCTCTGAGGCCGAAAGGCGACGGAGGAGCAGATGTTTGAGTGCCTGAGGGCCCGGCAGGCCTTCTTGCTCGCCACATCCACCACCTTTATCGCCCCGGAGTCGTCCGCCGCGGCCAAGAAGCCGCCGGCCTCGTCCAGCGCCAGGCAGTTGATCTCCTCCTCGTTCACCTGCAAGCGCTCCACGGGCTCGCCGAGGGCCCTGGCGTCCAGCAGCAGCAGGGCTGCCCCGTGGGCGGCGTACAGGCGGCTGGGGCAGCGCGGGCAGAAAGCCACCGCTCCCACATCGTCCTCGGGGGGCAACCGCAGCCTCCCCACCGGGCTCCCCCCCTCACCACCACCGCCACCGTCCCACAGCGCCAGCTCGCCCCGCTCGCCTCCCGAGGCCACCAGCCCCTCGCGGCTGGCCCCGAGGCACAGCACGGCTCCGCTGTGCCCTCCTGCCCAGCGAGCCGCCATCCCTGAGGGAACGGGAACAGGAACGGGGACAGCGGAGCGGCGGCCCCCAGCCCTGCTGCCGCCTCCCGGCCTCCCCGGGGCGGCTCCGTCCCCTCCCTCCGCATGCGCGGCGGGGCTGGGCCGGGGCGGGCGGCCCGCGGCTGTGATGGCGGCGCCGGCCGCGCGCGCCCCCTCGCCCTGAGGCCTCGGGCGGGCGGGCGGAGCGCTGGGGACGGGCCCCGCCGCCGCCACCGCCGCCGCCTGAGGGAGGCCGAGCGGCCCCCAGCCGCCCCTCAGCCGCTCCGCGCCCCCTGCCCGCGCCCCGCCGCCGCCGCCCTCGCCTGAAGGGGGGGGCGGCCGAGCCGGTGCGCGGCCGGGGAGGGTGGGGGGTGATGGCGGCGGGTCCCGGGGGAGCGGCGGCGGCTTCGTCGTCGTCGTCGTCGTCGTCGGTAGCGGCGGCGGCGGCGGGCGGGGGAGCCGGGTGGCGGCTGCCGGGGAGGGTGCTGGAGCTGGTGTTCTCCTACCTGGAGCTGCGGGAGCTGCGGAGCTGCGCGCTGGTGTGCAAGCTGTGGCACCGCGTCCTGCACGGCGACGAGAACAGCGAGGTGTGGCGCAGCCTGGCCGCCCGCTGCCTGGCGGAGGAGGCGCTGCGCACCGACATCCTCTGCAACGTGCCCACCTACAAGGGCAAGGTGAGCACCGGGCACCGCCACGGCCTCCCCCGGGCACCCCGACAGCCGCTGGGGATGAGCCCGTGGTGGGGGGTGGGTGGGAAGCAGCGGGGGTCTCAGCTCACCTCACCCTGCCCTAGGTCCGTGCCTTCCACCACGCCTTCAGCACCAACGACTGCTCCAGGAACGTCTACATCAAGAAGAACGGCTTCACGCTGCACCGCAACCCCATCGCCCAGAGCACCGACGGGGCCAGGACCAAGATCGGCTTCAGCGAGGGCCGCCACGCCTGGGAGGTGTGGTGGGAGGGCCCGCTGGGCACCGTGGCCGTCATCGGCATCGCCACGAAGCGGGCGGCCATGCAGTGCCAGGGCTACGTGGCCCTGCTGGGGAGCGACGACCAGAGCTGGGGCTGGAACCTGGTGGACAATAACTTGCTGCACAACGGGGAGGTCAACGGCAGCTTCCCGCAGTGCAACAACGCGCCGAAATACCAGGTGAGCGGGGCTTGGCGCTGGCCTGCGGGGCCAGCTTCCCTGGTGCCTCACAGCTTGCTGAATGGGGCCTGCGTGCCCATCCGAGCATCTCTTTGCCATCCCTGCAGAAGGTAGGCAGCTTTGCCTCATGAGGCTTCTTCTCCTTAGTTTGTCTTTTTACCCCTTCCTTACATTGCACCTGTTCAGCCTGCCCAGTCCTCTGTCACCTCCCTGCTTCTATCTCAAATATCAGGCGAGGCCCGTGCATCGTGGGTGGTGCTTTAACACCACGTTGCTTTTTAAAGCAAAAGCTGACGAGGCTGTTTTAGCTCTCTGGAGTAAGGCTTGGCCCCGTGGTGAGGTGGCTGCGTGCAATAGGTGTTTCACCCTTTTGTGAGCTGAGGCTGGTGCTCAGGTAGGAGCCTTCCTGCAAAACCCCGCAGTGGCACTGCGTGCTGTGTGCTGGCTCTCTGGCTGCCTTCCCGTAGCTGACGTCCTTCAGCTGGGCTATGAAGTCCAGATAATTTCAGGTTATTAAAGAGTGCATCCTACCTGTTTGTCTGCCTAGAAGTGTTTGCCCTTGTTCCTCTGGCTGCTTGCACAGCCACATTTTGACTGCTGGATTTCCTCACGCTGCAACTTAAGCTGCGTGCAGTGAAATCCCCATCTGGTAACATCATGGGTTGGTATGAATAACGCCTTGCGTGTCACTTGTGCATGAAGATCTAACAGTTACCTTATATTTATAAATTTTGCATAAAAGTTCACTGCCAAGCAGTTAATTCTGTCTGGAAGCTATACCTGCCATTTTTGCTATTAGTAACTGAAAATAATGTAATTAAAGACAGTTAGATTTCATGTTTCCTGACATGTGCATTGGCTCAGCACTTGCCAGGCCTGCCCGTTTGCAGACTTCCTGCTGTCCCTGACTAGGCCTTTCTGCAGCAACAGGGTGAGGAAGGGTTTGAAAGCCAAGAAGACTCTCGTGGGGACTCAAGGGTGAATGGTGCTTGCAGTCACTGCTTTCTTCTTAAAAATTGTTGAGCGCTCAAACTGGTGATCCTTTAAAGTATTTTATGCTTGGTAAGAAACGGGCAGTGATCTGCGTGTGGAAAATATACTTAAAGGTAATAGAAATTCGTTAGAGTCAGTTCGAAGAAAAAAATGTCTTGTCTGGAAGCAATCCCCAGCATTGCGGTTGGCTGGCAGGGATAAGAAGTTTGTGCTATATCATGCTGTGTTTGCTGCTGGTGCCTGCGACTTGTGTTTATAGTTGGAAATAGTAAGTACTAGATAAATGCAGGGAGCATTGTGTACACCCTGCTCCAAGACTCTTCTTGCATTCGGTGTTGATTTTGCTTGTCTGTGTATATCTTTTTGAGATTTTTCATGCTTACTTTGCCCAGACTTTGCACTGAAACTTCTTTCTGCCTTGGTCAGGGAACATCTGTGACAGTACTTGGGCAATCAGGAGTGTGTTCTGGTATGCTTCGTCTGTGGCAGTCACCTTTTTAAAACATGTTCATTGACTTTAAAATTGCTCTTTGCAGACCTTACAGGTCAGTGGTAACAAGCAGATACAGAATACAGGTCACTTTGAGCAGAGGCCAACAATTCCCAGATTTCTGTGGTATTTTGAAGCAGAAACCGCACCGTATGCCTGCTGACAGTGCTGTCGCAAGGTTCAGGTGTGAAGGATTACGTTGATTACCTTGTGGGTGTTGAGATACAATCTGCCCACTTGGAGACAGGCAGAAGAGGTATTTGGGATCTTAACACATACAAGAGAAATTGAGAAATTCCTGTCGTAAAAACGTGGTAATGAGAAAAAGGAAAGCCTTGCTTTAATCTGATCTGCTGTAATACATGTGGGTTTTGCTTCATTTTTGTGTCTCCATTTGAGTATGTTGACTGTTCTTTTTTTTTTTTTTTTTCTCCCTCCTCTCCTACCTCTGTTTCCAGATAGGTGAAAGGATTCGAGTTATCCTGGACATGGAAGACAAAACGTTAGCATTTGAGAGGGGCTATGAGTTCTTGGGAGTTGCGTTCAGAGGACTGCCAAAAGTTTGCCTGTATCCGGCAGTGTCTGCTGTGTACGGTAACACAGAAGTGACTTTGGTCTACCTGGGAAAACCTTTGGATGGATGACATGGATTGTTTCGTTGGGACGTCAAGATGTGGATGACTGGGAGGAGAAATCTGCATGTTGGTTAGAGGGAAACGTGTATTAAAAAAAAAAAAAAGTGTGGGTGTGTGTCCAAGAACCATCAAGGAAACCGTACAGAATTTTGAAACGGAGGACCAGCCATACTTCAGGAATTGTGTTACATTTCCTCTTTCTACCAGGCCAGAAAAATCCTCAGGGTTGCAGTTGGTTGAGTGGGAAGCTGACACATGCATGTTGCAACAGATTTCATTGCTAAGATGGCAGTGCGTGACCTCAAATATTTAACGAAGGATTTGATATAAAACTGCTTGAGGAAATTAACCTGAGATTTGTAAGTAGCGTGTTTTGTGAAAGACTCCCATTTTAAAACTGCTTGTTCCTTTCCTTCCCTCCTTTGGGCCGACATGGGTACCAGAGGAGAGCAAGTCTGGTTGGGTTTTATTTACAGTTTTTAACATACTGAGAAGCATGGTCTGTCTGGACTGCCCTTCTCCAGTATAACGATATAAAATGTGTGCAGCTATTTTTAAGTGTATTTTAAGAATTGTATATATAGACCATGTTGAAAAGAACAGTTAAAACAAAAGAAAGGGTTTGCTTTATTCTAACTGGAATATCATTTCTTAAAGGGAAAAACAAACAAACAAACAAACCACTACATGGCATCAGAAAAACCTTGGACAGGTGTATAACATTCATGTAAATGTACTTCTGTTGTATTGTAAAGCATTTTGGGATGCTCTTGTGGAGTACGGTGCTACATTGGCTCATTTTCTGTGTAGCTGAAAGCTTCTGTAGCTTTAACGATAGTTTTGTTCTCTGTAGGAAATGCAAAAAGTGTGCCCTGGAAGTTTTGTTTTGCCAGAATTCACGGTCCACCTTTAAGAAAGGAAGCTGCAACACAGTGCTGAGCTTGTCTTTCTTTCGAGGTCAAAAAATACAAGCTTTTGAAAGCGTTCTTACGCTTTCCAATCACTGTAGTGAAATATTTCCAAAGAATGAGGAGGCAGCGTTCAGCTTCTTAGTCGATCTTAGTTTCAATTTAAATGGCTTTTCAAGGCTTTACGACTTCACCTTTATTTAATTATAAAATCCCTCAGTACCCAAGTATTCACTTGCCAGTTTTCAGTCAGGACTGGCAGAATTCTCGCCTCCGTTTGATGGGGATTCTGGATTGGGTTCAATGTTTGTGCTTTTTACTTTGCACTGTTTTTCTGAAATCCTCTTACAAAACCGCCTGGTGTGTCACTGCTCTGGCACGTGCAGGCTGAAGAGGCTGTGCAGCTTAGGGGCACGGGAAGGAGCTGCTTTCTGGGGACACTGAGGTGGAAAGGTCTGTAGAGAGCTGCAGAAGGGCTCCTTTTAAAATAGGGACTGAAGCCGGTGAGCCCTCTGGTTGTCTCTCGGCTCTCATTTCTCCTTCATTGGTGTTTCCCAAAGCTTCGCAGAGCGAATTGGACTGTTCTGGAGTTGTTGCTGGTGTGCTGTTCAGAGAGGGTGGAGGAAATCTTTATACAGCCTCTTTCTGCTTTATTTGCATTGGAGAATGTGAATTGCTTGACCTCGGACACTGACAATTCTCTGAGCCAGGGGGGGATTTCTCTTAGGCTGTGCTCGTTTACCCCCCAGTACTCAAGTGCTGTGAGGGAAGTGGCACGAGCAGGTGACTGAGGTGCCCAGCCTGCTGCTGCAGAGCTCTCCTGGGAGTGCTTTTTACACAGTAGTTAACTGTGCACTGGAACAGAGGATACACATTATTACCATTTAAAAGGATTTAAAAGTATTTATTTGTTTTATGTGTTGTTTATTGCTTAAAGGCAATGTTGAGGTCAGTTCCTCTTGGCTGTGTTAAAGAAACGAAATATGCAGTGAGAAATGATGCTGAAATGGTACTGAGAGCAACTGAATAAATGGAGAGAGACTGGCACGAAGTGAGTACCTGTGGGAAAAGTCAGTTACAAACTTTGTACTGGACTGTAGGGAACTTGTCTAAATAGCAGAACCATGTGGCATGAGGTAGGGAAAAAAGGAAACACAACCCTGTCCCGTTTCTGAAAGGAACATCTTCACTGAGGTGTGAACGTGTGGGCGCAGTCTTGAAAAATGTGACCGCTGCGCTGGCTCACGAATCCAATTAGATGTAAGTAAACCCTGAGAACTTCAGAGGAGTTTCATTCACAAATTACGATTGATTTCCATTCTTCAGACTGCGTCTTGCCCTATAAATAATTTCCCTCTAAATTAGAAATGGTGAAAGTTGAACATTCCTTAAGGGTGGGTTTGGGGGGACTCACTTATGTAAGACTATAACTTATTCCTGGAGACCAATGCTGGCTGTACAAAATATTAAAATAAACTCTGCTATAATTCAGAAGGGTATATCTGTGTGTATTGTTGTAACGACATCTGTGGGGTGCTGATAGGAAAAAACGGAGTAGCAGTTTGGTGTGTCCAAACAAAAAGTCTTATCGTCGGGAAGATGACGGCGCTGGGACGCTGTGATCTGCTGCATGAAGAGACAGCTGGCTGGTGGTTACGAGGACCTGAAGACTCGGTAGTTTAATAGCTGTGCTCGTGAAATTACATCCTCTGAGGCGGGGATGCTGGCGCGTGGCAGCATGGGAAAAGGCTTTCCTAGCAGCTGGAGGTCTCCTGACGCAAATTACCGAGCAGCAGAGGAGGTATTGTGCTCGCCGCCGAGGCTGCACTGCCCTGCTGCTGAACAGAGGTGACCTCCTTCCGAGAATAGCAGCTCAGCCTCTCTTTCTGTAGCTTTCAGTATGGAAGTGCAGGATTTCTTGGTACTTGCAGGAAAAAGTAAGGATTCCGGGTTGAATTCTACTCCACAGCAACAGCATCCAAGATGAGCAGTGGTAGTTAATGAAAGTAGGTTTTGATGGACTTTCTCTCCCCATTATTATTCAGATTATTAAAATTAAACACCGCAGAGCGTTTTGCTCTGTCAGGGATGTGTTTGCTCACTGTCAGCGTTTTGCAGGTCTTAAACATGGGCCATCACTGGGAGCAAGTGTGATAGTGCGAACACCATGGAGCAATACTTAAACTTCATTGATTGTTCTGCTGTTAGCTGGTGTTACACAGGTGTGCTTGCTTGAAGGTAATTTTCAACGTTTTGCTCACCACCCTTAAAAATTACTAAGAGAGAGGCAGCAGACCCAGATGTGCACAACTGAAGGTACTTGTGCTACCCAGACCCAATTTAACTCCTCTCCCTCGTTATTTCTGAATAGCCTTTGTTAAGCTGGGTGTGTGTTACAAATACATCTGTGTATTTGGCTGATGACCTACAGTTGAGACTTTTGACTAACCAGGCAGCTATTTGCTTGCAGCTCTTCTCACTTGGTAAATCATTTTGAGACCGACTTTATTCATCTTTATACTTTGAGCTGGAGTGCTTACAAGAAAGCAGATGGTGAGCTTGCCCTTGGGGGAAAAAAAGAGGCACCCCCTGCTGCCACCTTCATGGTGGTTCACGCTGGTGGGACAGCAGGATTGCCAGCCCCTCCTGTGTTGTCTATGTCTCGAGCAGCTTTGAGTACCAAACGAATCACGCAGCTGGAGCAGCGATTTCTGACGTGGACATGGACAATCAGCGAGGTCCTACAGCGTGCCCAAGCCCATTCTGCATTGCTGGGAAGCCGGGAGACACCTCTCCTCTCTGTGAGCTGCAGCCAGCACACCTCCTCCAGGCTGTTCAAGAGAGAGGTGCTGGAGATACTTTGAAATAATAAAGATTTAACACCTGTAAGATTTAATACCTGTAGTCAAGCCCTGTGATAAGGCATTGTGGTTTACTTTTTACTTGTTTTGCAGCTTTTCCAGTCTAAGAGCTCTAAAAGGTCTTGCTGACTCAAGTGCATGCCTGCTGACCGGGATTCACGTGGTGCTTATGCAGATGTGCTGGCTTCTGCTCGGCTGTGCTGGCTTCATGCTGCTGCTTGGTTCTGGGCAGGTCCTTAAACTGGCCGTCCAGCATGTCCAAAAGCATGTAGCAGCATGCTTTGGGCACAATTTAAATATCCAAAGGATTCTGTGTACTTGCCAGGGGACTATGGAAGAGCAGACAAGCCAGGCAACTACCTTTTTCTGCTCTTAGTGTTGTATATTGCAAGGCTTCTGTGATGCCTGAGTCAGGGAGGAATTCGGTCCTGTCTGCAAGGGTCCCGCAGAGCACATCCTCGCGTGTGGGTGGACTTCACTCATGTGACACCAAGCTCTTGTTTCGCCAGAAGAGATCAATTGCCAGTTGCAAATTTAATTCCAGGGCTTCGTGCAGCTTGTGGGCATAGTTCAGACAAGGATGGTGGTTTCATTTGACCTTAAAATTAGCTGGATGTTGTAGAGGAGAGGTCAGATGTGCATTCAGTAGTCTGTGTGGGTGAGGGACGTTGTTACAACCCTCTGTATGTCCTGGAGCTTTCAACATGCTAAGTTCTTAAACATCTGTGTAGGTATGTATGGCTGAAGCCCAAACAGCTGAGGTGTAGCTGAAAGCAGGACAACGTACTGCAGGATGGGGCAGCATCTCAAAACCAACCAGGTTCAACAGATCCTCTTGCAGGAACTACTGGAGGAGGGCTTGTTTCCAGCCAGGAACGCAGGGATGCTCGGAAATACTGTGTGAGGCTGAGCAACTGTGATCAGTAACCAGAGGAGACGGGGTTGTGGTTGGGAGCTCTGAAGCTCTTCCCAAAATCTCTTCATCAAGAATTTGCTTTGAAGTGGCAAACTTTGGCTGATTCTTGTTCAGGGGTGAAGAGGTCTGGTGCTGGCTAGCCAAAAATGTGCTGGAAAAGGGGATTCTACAAGTTACTTCAGAGTGAGCTAAATAACTGCTCAAATTATTCTCCCTTTCCCAGCTAGTGGTTTGACTGCTGTGGTCAAGCAGAACATCATCTGTTTATGTTTAGATAACTCAGACAGATACAGGCTTCAGGATCCTTTAGGATATCCCATTTATTTTGATAAGTGAGCATTTTGCTTATCAGTTGAATAAAACACTGATCTTTTTTGCAGATGTGTGTCGTGAAAACTGGTGGGAGATGAGCAGCTGATCTAGTCGTACTTCATGTATGGGGAGGAACATAAAAAAGTCAAAACTAATTCCTTCCTTTCTGGAAGGAACTAAAAAATAAAATAAAAAAATCAAAATGCTGTGGGAAAACACTCTGCTGGGGAGATTTTTTGAAAACCATTTTTTTCTGCTTAAAGAGCAGCACCGAATGTGCATTTCTGGGAGTCCTGTCTGTGCCTTCTACTGGCAAATGCCATTTGGTTTTGTAACTTTTGGCTGTGTTTCAGGTGACAAAGCTGGCCGGGAGCAGATGGCCCTGATCCGGTGGGCTATGTGGGTGAGCCCTGTGTTGAGGCTGAGTTTCTCTTGCCTCGGATGTGTCTGTGTTCTTCTGCCTCCGAACCCAACTGGAATGCATCAGCTTTTCTCCCCGTTTGCTGAAGATCTATATTCTAAAATTTCCTTGACACAGGGGATGTGTTTTCCAGATGGCTGCCTCTATTTTTTTCTCTCTCATTTTTGCTGCGATGCTAACAGCAGCGATGAATTAAAATAACTTTCAGGCTGGTAATGGTTTGATCCTGCAACTATGTATAAAACTTGTTTTCTCTAAGTATTTGAGAGGTAACCAGCCCGTGGTGATTTCTGAGCCTCTGGGTTTCAGTGCTGGTATCTTTGTTCTAGCTAATCTTTACATTATTCCTCGTTTTGACTTTATTACCTTACTATTTTATTACCTGTATGAGCTTTATGTTTTTTGTCTGCCAGGAGTTGCTGGAACACTTGTGTTTAACTGCAAGCTACTGGTTTGTAATGTATTGCTTAAAGTTTAGGACTTGGAAGTGCTCCCTGTCTTTCCTTAGGTGTTACAGACCGTGGTTTGTTTTTTCCCTTCTCTTCTCATCTTCTCTCCCTTTGTGACCCTCTTGAATCTTCCTTCCATCATCAGCTGCGTAGAAGGGAATTTCCCGCTGATCCGATCCCCTCCAAGTATACATCCACGGTTGCAGAAGCTCCATGTGTTATAAATAGCTCTGGATGCTGGCACGAACACAACTGCAAGTGCTGTCTGTGCCACCATTCTCCACATGGGCTGGTTCTTGCACAATGTGGGTAATTCAGTGGCTTCTGTGGCCAGGAAAGTGCATTACTGAAATCTGTTCTGGGATCCTTTTTCACATTTGCAATACGGGTTTTTAAATGGGTAGGGGGATGATGTGCTTGGTTTCTGTAAGAGATACTAGACTACCTCGCACTGAGGTATAATTCGGTCTAAAGGAAAAAATAATGAGGTGGTAAATGAGCACTGAAAGCTTTTCCAGCAGTGATGCCGGATCTGCTAGTTTCTCCTATACGCCGCGTTTTTCATTCAGTTACACGTAGTGTGACTTCAGAATGAATTCTCACACCTCCCCACAAGAGGGCAAAGTTAACAGTGCTGTGGGAGCTCGTACCTTAAATTTCCAAAGCTTTGTGCAAAACCAGGGTTTAATGTGGAACCTTCTCTGCTAATGTTACCTCCATTATCCCCTTCTGCTTTTGGGTTTTCAGGGGATGCAGAAGTAGAGTTTTTGAAATATACTTCTTCATTTGAACCCTTGATCCTGAAGTTAGAGTTTATTAAGATTTATTTTCCCTGACAACCTGAGCTGGGATCTCACAATCACCTGCAATAGCAGGAGGGGATTTGGGAGGCTCAAAACAAACATCACCACTGCTGTGCAATGGCAGAACATGCCTCTAGTCGGTCACTTACCAGCCTGTTTATTCACAGACCTTTTCTTCGTTTCAGGCATGTGTGATCTGTGGTCAAAAGATTATATTAAATAAATCAGTAAATAAAAATATTCCACTGCAGTTGAAAAAAGTTGTTGAAGGGGGACTTTAAAATAAAACTCACTGTATATTGCAAGTGGTATTTATTCTTCTGCAGTTTTGCAAGCTGAACGAACAAGGATGTCTCCTTCCTGCTGTGCCTGCACACGCAGATTTGTTGTGAGCTGGCTGGAGTTGTTTCATGTTTGCTTGATTTGTTTTAATTTTTTAATCCAGATTGCTCTACTGTTGTTAAAAGCTCTTTGGTTATATGTTTACCTGCAGGCAGTGTTTGAATGGAGAATAGTATGAAGGTACAACCTTGTCTGCTCTTGCCTTCTGTGTGAAGTGCCTGATCTTGTGAGCTCCCACTTTCTGCAGCTCAACCTCCAGTAATTTCATCCAGAAGCAGCAGGAGCACCGAGTGCATGTGAATGAACAGCTGTCCTGGGATGCACAACCTTTGTGGGTCTATGGTGTTTTATTGCTCAGGGCCTGTGCTATGTCCCCAGGTGTTTTGCTGTGTGTTTTGCAAAATGATTTTATTTTTTTCTTGAACTTCTGAATTCAGGCTGTGAACTTGCTCTAATTTGCACAGCACGGGTTTCACATCTTTAGAGGCAAACATAAAGCCAGTGACAGATGTGAAAACAGCTGTTTTACAGCAGCACGTATGCTACAGCTACAAAATGTCATTCCCTTGCACACCTTCAAGCACAGTTATGTACCTGCAGCAAGACACACTGGTATCCTTAAGTCCTGCACTCTTTGCTTAGCTCAGTCCATCAGCTTTGGTTTGCAGTAGGTGAGTTGAAAATTGAGGCAAGAAAAGCTGATCGATAACAGGAAACTCATCTGTTTCCAACCAAAGTAGGTGAACATGTGCTGTGTGTTTAAGCCCTCCCTAGCCTCCCTATAGGTGAATAACATGTTAAATCTGGGAGGGAGTGTGGATTTTACTCCATCCACAAAATTCCCCAGTACCTGTTTGCATGGTACAAGGAAGACTACAGCAGTTATGAGAAAGACTTCAGTGGCTGGAAACTGAGAGCTTGTGCTTGAGGGTATGAAGTTGTGTTGTTTCTTCGGCATCCTACACTTAGGAGAAGTAGCCATATCCAACGGCTTTTATAAGGTAATTTAAAGAAGTGGGCTCTGCCAGATCCCCAAAAGGCTATCGATATGTACCTTTGTATTTTTAGTGCTGGATGAACTTGCCGATAAGGAAATGGATGTTGACTAAAATATTCTTTGTATTGTATCCCAAAAAGTGCAGTGGTTAAAGCCCCTGTATCTACCAGCAGCAACAAGCAGTGGATTTCCAGGGAAATCATCTCTTTAGGGTGCTTTGTTGTGTGGTGGGGTTGGGTTTGGTTTTGTGTTCAGGTGATGGAACAATTTCCTCCCATCTGAGATGGGCACCTGAGCCCTCATGGAGCTTGAGGGTAGGATCTCATGCTTTGTAAACTGCTGAGATATTTTTATTTCACTTTCAGCATACAATCAGCTGTTAAAAGAAGACTTTTCTCAGTGAGAAAAAGGAGCACAGGAGGGGAGGATCTGCTGCATTAATAGCATCTGCCTGAGCTTTCCCCTTCTCGTGTTCCTGTATTAAGTCTTTGCACATGGGGGCGAGAGGACAATGTCAAATTGAAACCCGAAAGCCTATGCTGAGCGTCTCCCAGATGTAGCTGCAAGGATGAGGTCTCACATATGACAATGTCTCTTCAGGTTAGACTTTGTTTAAAAAAAATGCAGAAACTCACGTCCTGGCATGTCTTTGTTTTCTTACACAAGTCCAAGGACTATGCCCAAAGTGCAAGAGGGCACTCTGGTCCTGAAACCCTGTAGGCTTTGTCACTCATCCCAAAAGTGCTGGGGGGGTGAGATGCTGAGCCCAAAGGAGGAGGAAGATGATTTGGGAAGGTGACCATGGTGTCTTGCTCCCAGCGCTGATGGCAAAGGGCCCTGGGGAGTGCTGTGGCGAGGCAGGGCCCTTGGCCCTCCTGACCGACAGGGCAAGCAGGGTGGGGACGTGCTTGGCTTGGTCGGGAGCTGCGATAGTTTCGCTTCCCTTTGCATGAATGACACAATTTCTCACTTCTCTTCAGCAGAACAGCAGCAGGAAGGGAGTTATGTGTGACTGCAGAGGGGAGCTGCTCTGCTTTTCATGCCAGCTTGCATCGCTGAGTGATGTAACGGCAGAAGCTGTCAACGCCTTCTCATTCTGGTGACCAAAGAGCCTCCAAGTCCTGTCAGTTTTACCCTAAAACCTTCAGTAAATGCACTGGGGTGGGTCAGCTGCTTATACCGCTGGCCTCAGGTGTGTGTATCTCCTGTGGGTCCCTGCCACACGCTGCCGGCCGGAGCTGTCCCCTGCGGGCTGCAGGCCTCAAACCTGGCCTGGGCATGGCGGGTGGACGAGGGCGGCGGGAGGCAGCGGCCGGGGGAAGTGAGATCGCTTCTGCGGCTCTCCCCGGCCCACTTCCTCCTCATTTATGTTGTGTGCGCTGGCAGAGGTGGGAGCAGGGAGAGCGGGGACCACAGGGACGGAGCCGCCCATGCTGGATCTGGCCCGGGGCCGGCGCTGCCCGCTGGGAAGAGGATGTGGCTGAGCCGCTGACCAGCTCCCCTCTTCCCTTCCTTCCCGCGCTGTGCTTCCAGAAATGCACTTTTGCTTTCTACTAAGACCTTCTTGGCCTTCCTCCGGGCCCCTTGTGGGATGCTTTTGCTGCCTTCAGGCACTGGGGCTGAAAGGGGGCTCCTGCTTGGAGTGCAGGTCCCGGGCCATATGGCGGTGGCTCACCTGGGCCCCTAGAGCCAGGCTCATGGCACAGTGCCGCTCTGCTGGGTCGTTTCCTTCCCCACAGGTGTCGGTGTGAGAGCTGGTGCCTCTCTGCAGAGGCAGGCAAGCAAGCGAAGCCCTGTGCTCCCTTCAGAGCAGCTTTGGGAAGCGATGCCCAGAATTAAAGACCCCTTCGGGTCCCCTCTTTTCACCCAAAAGCCCGGTGTTAGCCGGGAGGCTCCTGCTGGCTGCAAATAGGGGAGCAAAGGTGGGCTTTGCTGCGGTGAGCAGGTAAAAGTGGAGCACAGGAGTCACAGCCAGCCCAGCTGAGGGTGTTCTGGTGGTGGCATTCACAGGCACGGCAGCGGCTGCAAAACCCGAGGCTCTGCAGCCTGAAGTTTTGGTTCAGTTGTTAACATCAGCACTGGCACGTGTTTCCCTGGAAGAAGGCAGAGGGTGGCTGGGTAAACAAGCAAGCAGGTTGTTCTGGCGACGGCTAGAGTGGAAGAAAAGAAAAAAGATTTTGAAGCTGATTATAGATTGCTGATTTGTTTCTTGGTTTCCACTGCTCGTAGTTCGTCTTGAACTGCCAGGCACCTGGCGGCTTCTGGGATAGGGCAGAGCTGCAGCACGTAGTGCTGCTGTATCCAGAGCAGGTGATGACATTAAGGGACTTCTTCACCTGCATTGTCTTGATACCTTTGCATTCACTGTGCACGCTTCAGCCACGTGGCAGTTTGAAAGATTTGATGTGGGTTTTAAGGATGGATTTCCTTTAATTTTCTGAGTCCTTCGCAGCCAGTATTTAAACACAGTTTCCCATCTAAAAAGCTTTTTTTTTTTTTTTTTTTTTAACCACCTGAACTTCCTAGCATCTGATGTGCCCTGCTCTGAGGGGCACCAGGGCTGGCAGAGGGCAGGGTGCTGCTCCCACCCTTGTCCCTCTGTGGTGGCTCAAGGGAGATGCTGGTCCTTCTGCTGCTGCTGCTCCGGCCCCTCAGATGGGATGCTGCTGGTGACAGACCCCAGACACAACCCGCTTTGAGGTCTTGAGACCTCCTAACGTTTTTTGCGATGCTGTTTGTGGTTTCCCATGAGCCTGGGCATTGACATGTTTCTGTAGGTAATCCATCGAATGTCTTGCAAAGCAGCTGCTTCTTCCACCCATCTCTTTTCATGCTGCATCCTCCTCTTGATTGGCAAAAAGCTGGGGACTGAGCACAGCCAGAGGCATTTCTGGGATGCTTTGCACCATCCTGAGGTGATCTTGGAGGTCTCTAGGTGACCTTGGAGGTCTCTTCCAAACTAAATGTTTCTGTGATTCTGAGCATTCTCCCCTGCAGAGCTGCTCATTTAATTCCCTCCAGTTCTCCCTTGCTGTGGCAGCAGATGCACCCAGGGAGAAATGTTTCCATTTCACTTTGCCCCAATGGCCAGGGCTGTGGTCTTGCTGGGGAGGGGGGGGGGGGGGGAAAGTGGCAAAAAATCACATTTCTTGCAGGAAAAAAAAAGGGCACACTGGTGTCTGCTGGGTATCAGAGGCAATGGGTTGCTGGTTTCTGTAGTAGTTTCTCCATTCCCCCAGGCACTGGGTGCGGCAGTCTGGGATGACCAGGCGGAGCTGCCCCACTTCTCAGGATCTGAGCTTCACGACCTGAGGGTCTGTTAAGGGAAAAGATGGGAGGTGGGATGGAAGAGGCTGGGTATAAAACCTTAAGGAGGATCCTGATCGTTTTCTGCAGCTGCAGGAATCGCTGCGGCACACTTGGGCACCGCTGCAAGCCTTCATTTTAGCCCAGCCATGCCATTGAGCTGGATTGAAGCTTCATGAAGAGCCAGTGAGATTGGCAGCTCAGTCCCTGTGCCTTTACTGTGCCAGTAAAAAGGAAAAAAAAAAAAATCCGCAAACGTGCAGCTGGTCTTTACTGGGAGAACTCACAGTGGGGCGTGTGATGCTGCTTGAGAGGAAGAGGAGGGGGGCAAGCGGCAGCTTTGGAGCATTATCAGAACCACCCGGCTGCAGGATGTGGGGAAAGTGTGAAAACAAGGGTGCTGCCAGAGACCTGCGTGTGGAGCCGGGCTGCAGGGAGTGGCCCCGGTGTGTGACCGCTTTCTGAAAAGGGCGGTGTGTTGTGGGGGGCTCGGCTTCGGACGGCCAAATTCACTGACACGGGATGAGGCGTGAGATAAAACCTGGTTTTCTCTCCCCGGGCCGCCAAGGAGCTGGCAGAGGAGGCTGCTTCGACCCTTGGGGCACCACCTGACTTGGTGGCACTGCGTGGATGTCATCGAAGGTTCTCCTGGGAGCCTCTGGATCAGCGGGGACCGGTGTATGGCCGCAGGTGAGGATGCTCAGTGTTCAGGTTTCCCAGCCCTGGGGGGAATTTCCTCCAGCTCCTGCCTTTCTGCCTGTCAGGTGAGTGGTTTTGGTGTGGGCTGGGCTCGTGGCAGGGTTTTGGGGACGAGGAGTGGGTCTGTAGTTATCGGCCGGTCTCAGTGCTTCATGTGACCTCGAGCAACACCCTGGGAATCTTGCCCCGCTGTGGAGTTTCTGACATCTGCTCTGCTTCGCTTGGCCTGCGAGTGCTTCTCTCTTTTCCTTCTTGATTTTTATGCTTCAAACTTCCTTGAAAATGCAGGAAATGAAACCACAGGGCTTTTTTGTCAGTGATGTGGGAGCGCTGAGTGTCCTTCCAGAGAAGAAATGAAATTTAAAGTGAAGGCAAAAAGAACAAGAAACATCTCTGCCCGGTCACACGCACTGGCTGCAGGAACCCCAGGACCCCTGGGCGCAGTGCTCGGCGGGTCGGGGTGACCCCGGCAGCGATGTCCCTCGGGGGGTGCATGGTGTGCTGCAATAAGCTGGCTGCCCCATCACTGGCCACACGTAAGCAGGGAATTGGGGTGCGTGAGGACCCCGGGACTGAGCTCCTCGACCCACCTTCACGTTGGCTTCTGCATCGGTGTTGGTGCTTGGGAGCTCCCTGCTTTGGGATGGGCCGGGCTTGCACCCTGGGCACTGGCTTTGTGGAAATCCGGGAATGTCCCCGGAGTTTGCTCGACATCCACAAATCTCACCTGGGTGCTGCGAGAGGCCAGGCGCTGGTGTCCCAAGGGTGCCGAGGGGAACAATTCCCCCCTGGGAAGAGCATCCCTGGCCTCGTGTCGAAATCTGGGGCTATCAGGGGGTTGGAGGGCTGCAATGTGTGGGGTGCCCATGGCAGCGCTGCCCAGCCGGCGGCTGTTCTCTGCGGCCAAACCCAACCAACCCCAAAGGGCCCTGGCTCTGCGCTGTGGCCGTGCTGAGCCCCGGGGCCCTGCCTGCGCCCCCCTCCCTGCCCACCCCGTGGTTCCTCCTTGCTGCCGGGCTGCTTGTGAGTGCATGACCCGGGGTGTGAGCGCCGAGATCAAGTAAGCGAAGTGCCTCGCCGCGCTCGCTGCCTCCATGTGACTGCAGTTTCCGTTAGCTCCTTCCGCAAAGGCTAACTCAGCGCCGAGCCAGAGAGAGGCTGGGAGAGGGGGCCAGCAGCTCGCCCCCGGCCTCAGCCCCCCGAGAGCCCCCCAAGCGTGGCGGTGGAGGGGCTGCTGGGCACAGGATGCGCTGCTGCACGCCCCGCGTGCCGCCCCGGGCGGTGAGTAACCTGCCCCTGGTACCCCACGGCACCCGTCGGGGGGACGCTGAGGGGAAGGAGCTGCTGATGCTGGGGGAGGCCAACGCTGAGCTGTGAGGAGGTGGTGGTGGGGGCAAAGGCTGAGTTGGGGTGGGGGGATGCGGCTCAAAGGGGTTTGGGTGCCACTGCCGAGCTGCAGCCCAAGCCTGTGGGGTTTTGGGGAGCAGTGCTGTGGGGAGGACACCACGGGGTCGATCTGTGCTGTGCTCTGGGGTGCTCTCACACTCCGGGGGTGAAGGCTTGGAGGGGATGGAGAAATCAGCCCACCCCAAGAAGGGTTTTCCCACCCCCCTGGATTAATAAATGCTGATTTCACATCGGCTTTTGGCTGTCCCATGGAAGGAGATGAACCGGGATGTGTCCCCTGCTTCCTCTGGGGCGTGAGGCTCCAGCTTCTCAGTCTGCCAAAAATAACCTCCGATTTCTTCTTCAAACACCGGCGGTTATGAAAACGCTGCTCGCCGAGCCCCCAGCAAGACCTCGCTGCTCATTTGCCTGAGGTTCAGCTTTTCCCCAGATGCAAATACCATCAGCTCCGGTTCCACAAAATTAGCAACCGTGGACCTCGTATTGAAAAGCAGCCGCTTCCCCGGCTGCACCGCGGCACCTCGGGGTGGCAGCCAGCAGCAGTGGGTGCTGGAGGGGACACGCTCTGCTAGCAGTGGGGTTGGTGACCCTGGGGGACACCGGGGAGGGGGCTGTGAGCCCCGTGAGGCAAGGAAGCCTCTCCTCGAGGGTTGCAGTTGAGCACGCAGCTCAGTTGAGCAGGGCATGGTGCTCGCTGCTGCGATAGGAGCCCTTCACCTCCCGGCATCTGACCCGGAGTTTCTGACCCTCTCGCCTCTGTCCCTACAGGAGAGCCACTGCTGAGATGGAGGCCCTGCTGCCCGGTCTCTCCCTGCTTCTGGTCCTGCTGGCAGCGGGATGGGGAAATGGGGTGGGCGCAGCCTGGGCGATGTCTCCTGGTGGCTGCAAGCACGTAAGTCCTCACTCTCACAGTTCTGATCTCCTGATCCTGCCCTACAAACCCCAGGCACCTCCAGACCTGCCCTCCCAGATACTGGCCTAGCACTGGAGCTAAGGCTTGGACTGGGATGCCAAAGCTCTGTGTGTGGAGCCACCACCTCCATCCCCACTTTGCTCCCCAAAATTCTTATCCCCCCGTCTCCTCCTTCTCAAAGAGGTGTCGCATTTCTGCTTCTTGCTTTAGGTGCAGAGCACTGCAGACTGCACTGGGAGGTGGCTGAGCTCTGTCCCAGGAAATCTTCAAGGTGATATCGAAGAGCTGTTGCTCAATGACAACACTATCCGGGTCCTGGGCCATGGCTCTCTGCTCCCATACCCCCAGCTGAAGCATCTCAGCTTGTCCAAGAACCGGCTAAACCTCATCGAGCCTGGCACCTTCCTGGGCAGCCAAGGCCTCCACGTGCTCTCCTTGGCAGACAACCTCCTCTTCACCAACTACTCGCAGACAGCAGCTGCTCTTTCTGCTTTGCCAGCCTTGCGGATACTTGATCTATCTGGAAACTGCCTCACTGAGGACATGTTATCAGTTTTGCTCCTGAATCTGCCATCCTTGGAGTCCTTGTCAGTGGCCAGGAATGCTATCATGAGGCTGGACTCGTCTGTTTTCACCAACTTGACGCAGCTTTTGGAGCTGAACCTGGAGAAGAACTACATCTTTGAGATCGACCAAGCTTTTGAAGGGCTGCAGAAGCTGCAGAGGCTCAACATAGCTTATAACTACATGCCATGCATAGTGGACTTCGGCCTGACCCAGCTCAAGGTGCTCAATGTCAGCCACAACATTATCGAGTGGTTTCTGGCCTTTGAAAGTGACGATCTCTTTGAACTGGAGGTGCTGGACCTGTCCCACAACCGGCTCCTGTTTTTCCCTGTGCTGCCCCGGCAGAGTAAGCTGCACTCCTTGCTGCTGAAGGACAACGAGATGACCTTCTATCAGCGTCTCCCCAACGGCACTTCCCTCGCAGATGTCACCGTGCAGTTCCTGATCATTGACGGCAACTCCACCAACATCACCACGGTCAACCTCTGGGACGAGGTCTGCTACAGCAACCTCTCCTCCCTGCGCCTCCTGGACATGAGCCAGAACCAGTTCTGGTACCTGCCGGAGGGTTTCCTGGCCAAGATGCCCTCCCTGACCCACCTGAAGCTCAACCAGAACTGCCTGGAGACGTTCCAACTGTCAGAGGAGGACCCCTTGGCCATGCTGACGGACCTTGACCTGAGCCAGAACCAGCTGGTGGAGCTGCAGGTGGGTGCTGGGGCCACCCTGCCCAGCCTGCAGCTCTTCAACCTCAGCACCAACAGGCTGCGGGCGCTCCCCGCTGAAGTCTTCACCTACACCAGGAAGATCACTACAGTTGACCTCAGCCGCAACCGGCTTGACCTGTGTCCCCAGCCGGCTCTTGCAAGCGAGGTGGAGAGTCCTCCCTGCGTGGACATCAGGGGCATCGAGACCTTGAGCCGCCTCTACTTGGCCGGCTGCGGTTTGCAGGGACTGGCCGGCCAGCCCTTCCGAGGGACATCGCTGACACACCTGGACCTCTCTGACAACCAGCAGGCCCTGTCCGGGGACCCGGGGTGGCTTCAAGACCTTGCTGCCACTCTACGGGTTTTGTCCCTCCGCAACACCAGCCTCTCCTCTGCTGTGGTGGACTTCTCCACCCTGCAGAGCCTCGCGGCCTTGGACTTGTCAGGGAACTCACTGAGTGCGCTCCCCGCGTCACTGAGCACCGTCAAGCTGCGCAGCCTGGACCTCCGGGACAACAGCCTCCCAGCTCTGCCCGCGGACGTGGCGCGGACGCCCCTGGTGAGGAGCCTGCAGGAGCTCTACCTCAGCCGCAACCCCTACAACTGCTGCACGCTGGGCTGGTGGGAGTCCCTGCAGCGCGTGGAGCAGCTGCGCGTCCCCGACGGGCGCGAGCTGACCTGCAGCTACGACTCCAGGACGCTGAGCGCCCGGGCGCTGCCCGAGACTGTCCTGCGGGCCTGCCGCTGGAAGGTGGCCAACATGGCCCTCCTCTACCTGGTGCTCGCCCTGCCCACCTGCCTGACGCTCCTGGTGGCCTTCGCTGTGGTCTTCCTCATGCTCAAGCAGAAGCTGCTAAAAATGTTGAAGAGCCGGTGCGGGGCATCTAGCCCTTACTGATGGGTGAGGGTGAGGAGGAGAAAGGGCCAGTGGCACTCGGGATGGTGAGCGTAGGCGAAACCTTAGCCATGAGATGTGCAGCATTTTGGTGCTGCTGCTGTTGGCACGTCCTTGCCCCGGGTCACCCGGCAGGGAAGTGTTTTCCTCCATATGGGGTGGTTGCTGTTATTTATTCACCCTGACACAGCTGCCCCCCACGTGTGCCCATAGGACGTGCCCAGGGGCCAATGCACCACCTTGGCACGTGGCTGCATGGCGCTGGCACTGCTGAAGCCTCTGGTCGACTCCTGGTGTGAGCTGTGAAACCCCAAAGCCACCCTGGTGCTTGGGAACTTCCATGGTGAACATTTTGCATTTGTGGGTTCTGGAGGGCAAGGGTTGAAATCTCTGTGTAGAAGGTGAAAGAAGTAAGAGCGAGAGCTCTGGCTTGCTGGATTTGTCACTGAAACTTCAGCCTGGATGTCTCTGCGGGATATATCACTAAGAAAAAAAGGATTGAAACAGTGATGGTGCCCCGAGCAGAACAGTCCCCATCCCCATCCCCACCCCACGCTGCCCTGCATGGCAGTGAGACGAGGCGGTGTCAGCGGGGCATTTTGGTGCATTGCTGCTTGGATCCTGTCTAAAAGAGCCCCTTGGAAAGAACCTCAAGTTGCAACAATGCAAAATATTGACCAAAAGACACGAGAATAAATTATATTGCTGGTACTGTTCTTATCATCTGTTTATCTTTCCTGGCCCCAGTCGTGGCATGCCCTGTGAGAAATGGGGCAAGCAAAACCCGTGGGTGCAGAAACCCCAGCGTGGAGCCATGGGCAGGGATGCTGCAGGAGGGGAGCCAGCTTAATGCTGGAAAGACTCGGGAAAGACTGTCAAATCTGCCTCAGCGCAGCTCAGGGCAGTTTTCTGGCCCTGTTTCAGACAGAAACAGCCAGAACCGAACCAGGTGCCAGCTGGGGAACCCCTCATGGCTGCATCCCCACAGGCTCCAGCCTTGGGGGGTGCATGTGGATGTTGATGTGTGCTTCCACTGCAGCTGCTGCTGCTCCTTTTGGCAGGGTGCTGGGGACACGGCCACGTGCTGGGGTGGCAACTGGGTGGCCACTGCTGCCTGATGTGTGCATACAGCATGGGTGACGGGGAGCAGTGTGTGTGGGTCAGCCAAGGGGAAGCAGCAGGATCAGCGACGGGAGCAGTGGGTGCCTTCACCTCAACTGCAGCAAGGCTTTTGGCGCTGCCTCCCCGCCTGTGTTCCCACCGCCGAGTGAGGATGTTGTGCTCTGGGTGGGTAAAATCGGTTGGGTGAGCACGGAGGTAGCTGGGATTTGGTGATATTCATGTGAAAAGCTGGTGGAGGAATGGGGTTTTAATAAATAGGCAGTGAGAGGTGCTGGTGTCGCTCAAGGTGCAAACCTCGGAGTGTGGAAGCACAACGTCCATGCAGCCTTAATTAATGTAAATGAGCTTGCTGCGGGAGGTGTGTGAGAAAAAGAGATTTAATGATGAGCAAACGTAGAGCCTGTTTAACAAAAAAAAAAAAAAAAAAGTATCTTGACCCACCAAGGCAGTCACACCAGCGTGCCTCCAGGCCAGACTCTGCAGCCGGGTTCTTGCATCATCACGGGTATTTTTGCTGGCCCGGCCCGGCGCACCCCTGGAGGAAACTCCAAGGCACTATTGACGAGGCTGAGACGTCATTTCGCTTCTGCTCTAACCAGAGAGGATCATATCTTATTTTTTTTTTCTTTAGAGGAAAGCAAGGGAAGTTGTTTCGACAGGGGCAGGCACCCCAGTAGCACTGAGATAACGCACCCCGGCTGCCTGCCCCCTCCAACGGTGGCCTCTGCCGAGCTAATGCCACGGCGTTACCCAAATCTTCCAAGCAGGAGTTTTGCAGTGAGAACAGGTGAGACGTAGCACCATGCTTTAATATTTCTGCGATGCCCCGTGCCACCTGTGTGCCTTGGGACGGGGGCAGAGGTTTCACCCCGTGTGCTGTGGCAGCCCTCCTGCCCAGCTCGGAGGCTGTGGCGCATCTGCAGTGCCCTGGGAGTGACGCCTGGGATCTTCCCGAGGAGCAAACCCAAGCTGCTGGGGTTTCTCTGCAGCAAGGAGCCGCTTGCCCTGTGGCCACAGAGGAGATCATTGTCTCTGCTACACCAGTGGCATGCAGTCAGAGAGCTGAGTTGAAAACAGAAAAAAAAAAACACAACACGTGGAGCCTTATCTGATGTGCAACAGGGGCTGCTGCTCGGCACAGCCACCATCTTATCGCCACTCTCAGGAGGAAGGCGGCTGTAGTACGATGCTCTGCGGACTAAACCACGCTGAATGACTCTCCTGCCCCTGTGTCGTTTAAAAAGCTCCTGATCCAGCTGGCGGCATGAAGCTGGGGCAGTTCGAGTGCGCAGGGTGGGAGGAGGCTGATCTTCTCCCTGTGGGGAAAGCCACAGCTGGCTGGGGCAGGGGCTGGCTGCGATGAGAAGCCTCACATGGGGATTTTCCTGGACGCTAATTGCCCTGAAAGCTAATTGCAGAGCTGTACATCATCCTGCTGGGAGATCTGGCTGACCTTGGTCACCTCCCACTTCCTACCAGCACGATGCCGCAGATGGAGCGGTTCCTGGCGTGAATCCCTCAGCCACTGCTTAGTGCTCAGCTTGGGCAAAGCTCGATTGTGCTGTGATTGTGGAAGCGTTAAGCTCCAGATGCCCCATCCAGGGAAAACACAAGAAAAGGAGCAAGATGTTTTCTCTCGCAGCGTCTTTTTTTTGTTTTTTGTTTTTTGTTTTAAAGTTATTAATGTGTTGGTTTTTTTTGGGGCTTTTTGAGCTGCCAGACCTTTGTATTCGGCCTGGGGCAAGCTGGGCTTGTTCCTCCTCTTGCATCATCACCAAGAGAATAGTCACTTTGCAGGCTGCGCTGATTAATGGTTGCTGTAATCGCTAGCCTCTGCAGCTTTGCTCACATGTGGTTGATTTGGGGTTCTTTGGCTGATTTTGCTGCTGCAGGAGAGCAAGGGCTCCTGCTCTGGCTCTGTGGGGGCTTTCTGGAGCAAACAGAAGTGTTAAAAGCCTTGGCTTTGCCACTGGAGTCCCAGGAGCTGCCCAGGAAGAGGCTCTACCGGAGGGGTGCCTTGGACAAGGCAGCAGACAGGGAATGATGACTAACGATGAGGTAAGGAGCCAGGAGAAGGTTTGTGCAATGCTTGGGAAACCACGGCTGGCACCACGAGCGCCTGTGAGCAATGCAAATATCAACCAGGGCCCAGACTGCTTCTCAGCTGGTAGGACAGAAGTCAGTTTGCTCTCCTCTCCAGCTGCTCGCCTGCAGCAGGACGCCCAGTGTGCAGAAGTGGACTTGCTGAAGGCAAGATTTATCACAGAACTGACCCTTATCATTTCAGCGTCTATCATTTCATCATTTTCTAAAGAATCCTAAACCTAATTCTCACAAGAGAGCATGTCTTGAAGAGTACAAACCAGGGAGGTAGGCAACAGGGCTAGAACTTCAGTGGGATAGTTAAAATATTTATTTATTCACAGAGAGAAACTTTTCAATGATCACCAAAATGCTACTTGGAGGAGTTTTTGCTGTAGTTTTGCTTACTTGCCACATCAGTTTCTCCCCTGGTACTATTTAGAGTATGCTGGGAACTGTAGTCTGATGAGGCAACGGTGGTAAAATTTTTGTTTTACTCTAACAGCACCCCTGGACTCTATAACTTTCTACCACACTACTTTTTTCAAATAGTGTAAGCACACTTTCCTAGAACCGAGCATTTACTGAAAGAGCATCATCTCTGGCAGCATAAGGAAGGAAAAGGCCTCACTTCATCAGTTTGAAATCACTGCCTTTTCAGAGTACTTTCAAGAACAACTTATTTTCTAAATATACCATTTCTTAAAAATAAGGATTTTTATTTGTGTAACCCGAAGCTGCAAATTTAAGCGCTGCTTAGGGAACGTGAGAGTAATATGCTCATTGCAGTGGTGATTTATCCAGCAAATAGCCGAGTACACATTTCATATTACAAGTAGCAATAAATACCATATGCATACAATAAAGCTTTAATGTTGCTTCCACGATATAAATATTTAAGACTTCATTTTCAAATCAAGCTGAGCAGAAATCACAGCAAGGCAAGTTGGTGAGGTTCTCAGCCAAAGCGGACTGAAATGTAAACACATGAAAGAGAAATAATTTTAAATTATTGTAGGCACTCACACATAGGAAAAGATTAAAAACACCCAACAAGTTCAGCTGTCCCATTTCCATTTCTTAAAGTTTATTTAAACCTGAAACTGCTGCAATGCCTTTGGCCATGGAGGATCGGAGGCCTATGTAATTCAGTTCATCTAGTTGATGAACTGAAGAGGATACAGCAAAGTAGGATGACACCATTCTCTCTGCTAGGCATATGGGATTTGTCCCTGCCCACCTAGGTCGTCTTTGCCTGGAATCAGACTTCTTCCCCTGACTCCACATCCCAGCCGCAGGACTCCAGCTGCTCATCCTGTGGAAACTCAACTTCCACGTCGTAGATAAAATCTGGGTCATCCTTCTTCTTCCTGTTCTTCTCGAAGAGCTCATCCATGATGCTCTTCCTTTTGGCTAGCTCCTTGTCATCCAGTTTGTTCATATCCTCTTCCGGGTCGATGGTCTCTTCCCGCTGAACCTTTTCCAGGCTCTCAGCCAGACTCTCTCCTCTCAGATGACCTTTCAGCAAGCTGTGCAGCTTCTCTAGCTGACGTAGTGAGACTCCTTCTAGGTAAGCCTTGTGCCGAGGGTTATTCTTCAGCTGCTCTGCAGCTATGCTGCAGTCTGAAGAGAGAACCACCCTGAAGAATTACAGGGACAAGCAAATTTCCTCATACAAAGAGATCCACCACTCCCAAGCCCTCACAAGTGAGACCTCCAGGTTTAGCAGAGCCACTGCTTGGGTTAAGATGCTGACCTGGGCTTCCCAGGAGAGGGAGCATTACCCAAAACCTGCCCGCTGTGCACTCCCTGCCTGCTGGTGCAGAGCTACCCAGCAGTGACTAAAAGTGGTGTTACTGACCAGCTGCTCCTCCTGTGGGTGTGGAGGGGACTGGGGGCATGCTGCAAGCAAAAACACCACACCTGAGAACTTGGAGAAATTCCTGACAGGCATGATGCGCTGGCGAGTCTTTTCCTTGTCCTTTTCTTCATAGATCAGGATAATGGATGGAGGCTTAAAGCGAATGCCGCACTTCTTCGCAACGCAAGCCATTGCAGTTCTTGCTGACAGCTGAAGCGCGCTCGGTTCTATCGGAAGAGTCCTCAGCAACTTCAGCGCTCACTGAAAAACAGGAACAAAGGGAAAGAAAGCATGAGTGGCTCTTGGTCGTTGTCTTTTATCAGGATTAGTGACCCACATGCAGTAACAACGTGCACCACAGTGCAAGTCTCTCTAACTCTGGGGGGACTTGAACACATCCTTATGTGCAATTTGAGCCGGGCATGGGGAGCAGAATGACTCTTGAGGGTTCATTTACACTTTTGTCACCTCTTGGCTTTTGAATCTGGATTACATATCACACACAAGTTAAATTCTTAGTCCACAGCTAAGTAAAGAACTGCACAGTCAAATGATACCTAAAGCACATTTCATAAGGTAAGGGAGAAGCCTGCACGCATACAGTTGGTGTATCTAACATGGGAATTCCTTTTCAAAAAAAAAAAACAAAAAACAAAACAAAACAAAACAAAAAAACACAAACATAAGAAGAAGGGCAGCAAGTCTGTTTTTTTGTAAAGGTTTCTTATGGTTTCAGAGTGATCTCAGTACAGCAGCATATCTATGACTAATGATGGATGGGATAAGGAGAGAGGAGATTCAAAATGAAGAACAACTGTGATTAGATTCCTTTTTAGGCATCAATGAAAATATGACATTGCTTTTAAAGAGAAATGACATCCACCTGTTTAGTCATTTTCAAGCTAAAGTAGACCACCAAGGAAACTGAGAAGTTAAGAGTGACAAGCAGAAATGCTTCGGACATAGGGCGTTAGAGTTGGTAGAGTTTAAGCTATATAATGATCGTGAAGGTCAATGATTTATTAAGGTTTGAAAATACTGAGCTGTTGTGTGGGGAAGAGCAGGGAACTTTTGCCACACACAACAGGTGGAGAAGGAGGCGGATGGGGTGGAAGAGCTGACTGACTCTCTAAATCCATAGCTGTATTCATATAGTGGCAAGGCCAGGCTGTATGCCCTAGAAATTCATTTTTAATGAACTAAGGACTGTGAAATGAATGACTGTGGAATTAATGAATAAGGACTGTGAAACCCTCGAGTATCTCAGCGCATAGGTCAGCTACGAAGTGAACGAGGTTAGAAAGCTCATCCATAATTATCCTTCTTGCTCTTCTCTGAAGCATTTCATCTGGCAACTGGGGAGAGGAACATTAACCTGGCTAACAGTGACAGCTTCTCTTTTTCTGCCTGATATTTGTCCACACACAACATGCTCGAGACCTCCTCGGTGTCAGCTTCTCCTTTAGCTCTGACGCCGCTCCTTCAGGTTGGATGGCATATGAGAGGAGACCGAAAGATCCAGGAATGCTGCTGCAGATCCTCCATCCCAGCTCAGTGCTCTGGGTGCACGCATTGCTTTCCTTTGGGTTTCAAGTCAAAATGTGCTGAATGTCCAGGTTATCTCTGACTGTGCTACAGCCTGCAAGAAGGCAAAGCATGGAATTACGAAAAACAAAACTAAAAATATATGATGGCTCCAAATCAAGAAAAAGTAGTAATCTTTAAAAGTTACGTTGAAGCTGAGGTGGCGGAATTCTTCTTTGTTAAAAACACATAGGAAAGCGTTCAAATTCGCAGTAATATTCCTCAATACTGAAAATTAACAACAGTGGCTCTCCTTTAAAGCAAAAATAGCTCAAAATAATAATAATAATAATAAAGAAGAATTCAGTTAAGAGTCCCTTTTGCTAACTTAAAACGAGAAGCGACGCCTCCAACGGCCGAAATCCCTCTGTAGAGCGTAAGCAGCATCACGGCAGGGACATCCCTGGGGGAGAACGACAAACGGGAGCAGAAGCCACGGGGGGCGGTGGGCAGGGACAGGGCATCCCCTGCCTCCACGGACCGCGGCAGCGCTCCCGGTGCCCGTAGGAAGCCCGGCGAGCACCGGTGCCGGTACCGGTGCTCAGGCCCCGCCGGCCACAAAATGGCCGCCCCGGCCTCCACAGCGCGGGGGGGCGCAGCGCAGCGCTGGGGCCCGGCGGCGGGGCGGGGCGGCGGGGCCGTGAGGAGGAGGCTCGGCATGGCGGGGCTCAGCCCCGGGCTGGCGGCGCTGCTCTGCGCCCTCCGTGAGTGCCTCGGTCACCGGGCGCGGTGGGTCCCTGTGGTGGGTGCGGGCGGCGCTGTGCCGGCGCTCACCCGCGCTGTGGTGTTCCCCAGAGGTGCAGGCTGCCGGCCGGGGAGCCGCCGTCACGCAGGAGCTGCTGCAGGAGGGGTTCCACAGGTGGGACCGGGTTTGGGGTCGTGGGGACCGGGTTTGGGGTCGTGGGACCGGGTTTGGGGTCTGGGGGACACAGTGCTGGAGTTAGGGTCTGGGGGATGTGGTGCTTGGGATTGGGGTTTTTGGGGGTGTGCTGCTGAGCTTTGGGGTCTGGGGTGCTCGGCTTTGGGGTTTGGGGATGTGATTAGGGTGAGCCATCAGAACCACAGGCTCCTGGCTGGTGAGGACGGGATGGCTCTGGGTGGACAGGAGTTTGTAGTGCGGGACACGCAAGAGTTGCACCTTGCCTCCCTGCATGGCTGTGCTGCCTGGGGAAACATGGGTGTAAGCATGCTGCTTGTGTGCCTTGGTTTAAGGGACCTGCTGGTGAAGGTTGACCTTGGGGAAACCGGGGAGTGGGCTGGAGGATGCACGGTGGTTGCTAGAAGTCACCTGCCGCCAGGAATCTACGTGGATCCCTACGAGCTGGCATCGCTGCAGCAACACAACTTAACGAAGGTAACGACCCAGAGGGTCAGGCCGCTTGCAGCCTCTCAGGTAAGGGCATTCACCTGCTCTGCCAGCAGCTGAAGAATGCCTTGCTCGGGAAGTTGCACTCTCTGGTCATCGTCTGGCTCCTTAGACCAAGGTGGTTTGTTCCCTGGCCTGGAAGTTGCTGCACAGTGATGTTTGTGACTTCTCAGTGCATCGCTGTCGTACCGGCACCGCCTGGCACAGGGCAAGTGTTGTGTAATGTGCTGCTGATGTTTCTACACGCAGGCATGCCTGTCAGCTCTGCTTAGCCTCAGATAAGTAAAAGCTATTGGTAGAATATTGGTATCGAGGTAAAAGCAATTCAGACTGAAAAGAAGGATGATTAACCCCAGCAACACAGGAGTAGGGTGGGAACAGGCAGGGAGAGTTTTCAACTGGGCTGTTCGGTCTTCCTGCCAAGACGCTGTGTCAAGGTCTTCAAAAGTGCAAGCAGTGGCTTCCCTGGTGTGCTTCAAGTGGATCCAGACTGAGGAGTGTCACCGCTTCTGTTTCATCACAGCTTTCCTTCCTACCTTCCAAAACACGCTTCATGGGTTGGATAGAGAGACATGTGTTTAGGCTGTGGCTTTATGGTAATCTCCTTAGGTGCTTAATTCAGTTAAAACATAGAGGCAATGCCACTGAGCAGCTTCTGTTGAAATGCTTGCAAGCGCAATTACAGCCTTGCTAATTGGTGTTACTAATTAGCGCCTGTTCAGTTAGTGTCAGGCTATCAGAAAGGTTGCATTGCAGACTTTCCATAGGTAAGAATGACTTACTGGAGAGTGAGTTGAAAAGCTGTTTTGTAACAGCGTAAGGACAGAATTTCCAACCTGATTCTCCTAACCAAGAAATTGGGCCCAGTGTTAGAAAATAGAACTAGGAAAAAGGTTTCCACTAGAATTGCATTGCAGTAATCTGCCATGTCTAATGAGAGGAGACAATCACTTCCCAACGCCGCCTTGGTGCTGGGCATCTCCTGGGAGGGTACCTAAGTTGTACAGCTGAAGGTAAGTATCAGAGAGATACTTAAAGATTTTCTGAGTAGCTGTTATAGACAGCTGCGGGGGTTCAAAGTAAGCAAATGTGAAACCCTTCCCCTACACACAGAATAAACTCCAACAGTAGTTTCCTTGGTGCTCTGAAGAAAAGCGTGTTAGTGCAGGAGTTAAACTTTTTCCCCCCTTCTGATGCTGCGTTAGCTTACCGCAGCAGACTGTGATCACTTAAGTCCCATAATCATGCATGAAATATTCATACCTCTTTTTTTCCCCGTCTTTCTCTCCTGTGCTGATTCTGGTTGCGACCACATCTGGATCTTTGTGTACGTGCAGGCGGTGTTAATTCCTGACGTCGTTGATGTGGAGGCTCCTGAGTACTCAGCCACAGGCCTTGTGGTTCTCCTGTACCTGGAACGCGACCCTCGCTGTTCGCGCTGTTTCAGAGGTGTTTTGCCTGTGCATGTGCGGTACCACCGGCCGGCAGGGGACGGGGAGGAGGCACTGGTTGCTCTGAAGAGTCCAGAAGTACTGGTCTGCTGCTGCGATGGTGAGATAGAGGCTCTTTGTGTGCTCTTTTTGGGGAGAGAGGAGGAGCTGTGGGTAGTACAGAATCTGGATTTATACCTGTTTTCTGGAGGTGGAGGAAATTCCACATGAACCCCCCACATGAACACGAGGGGAGGATAGCAGCCCTGATAAAGGCCACGTTGTCTTCCTCTCAGCATATGCTGCGCATTAGGGTGGACGCTGCTGCCTGACCAAAGGCAGACTGATTGTTAACAGACTGCTTGGAGTTGTGCTGCTGCCATCAAACCCTTGTACTGTGGGGATGGGCTCTTTTGCCTGTAAGTACTGGCAGTTGGTCTGTTTGTCACACCCCCTGCAGGCCCTGGTTTGTTAAAGATCGGCTGCTCAGACCACGTTTTCACAGCATTCTTGTGGCAGCTGAGGCTGTGCAGTGTGTATTAAAAATTATTCACTGTCAGGTACTTAGAGCAACCAAAGTATTCTAAAGGTTTCCAAGCTTTTCTTCCTGACTTTGAATAGGGGAGAAAAGATAGCAAACACTTTTTCTGATGGTTGTGGTTCCCAAATTCTTCTAAAACAAGAATCTGGTATCCTCTGACAGTGAATATTTTATGTGAACATTGGAGTTCTCTGTTTTTGCTAAAAATTGTACTCATTTTTCATGAAATTGTTTTTGTTAGCCCCCACATCAAATGTGCCACTGATTCTCAGCTCCTTTATCTTATTCTGGGTGTTATTTGAGCAGTGATTTTCTGGGATAAACTTAGGCGCAGGAAAGACTGCCTGGTCAGATAAAAGGAGTGTGAAATACTTCTATTTTTTTCTGCCATATTTAATATTGATGAGCAGGAAAAATATTTATTATTAATATGAAAGCCTTTAAAGACTTGGAGGAGAGTTGTTGCATATGTCAATGGGAGGTCAGCTGGGAGAAACGAAAGAATGTCTTCCATGGTTTTGGAGAAGAGAAATTCTAACTGTGGCTAGAGTTGAGGGTTGTGCAGGCCAAAGGTGAATTCTTTGCCCCATTAAGGACAGAAGGTCCAAGATCACATGGGTGAGATTCTTCCATAGGTATCCACTGTATCTGTCTTATGTAGATCACCTGTCAACGGAGAGCTGGAAGCCTGCTGAAGTGGAAGCTCCCTGCTCAGGGAAAAGGGACTACCCCTGCCAGTGGTACAGCGCAGCACACAAACCTGTGAGTTCATATTTCTGAAGGAAATTCTTGGTTCTTGCTTAACAGTGCTGCCTCTTTCTGCGATGAGCAACTTGCAGAGCACAGGACATAATCAATAAAAGCCTTGTTGTGTGAATTCTTACAGAGGCTCCCTTCCTTTCTGACCTGGTTTTAATGGGTGTCGTCCTGCCATTCTGACGTGCCTGCAATTGCTCAGTGCTCTTCTGTGCTCTTGACAGTGGCATCTCCTCATCTTTTTTTTTTTTTTCCTTAATACTTTGCTTCGAATCCTAGGATATAATTGGCACTAAATTAAGAAAAAACATAGTATAGGTTTTTCAGATGAGTAGCAAAGTGGGAGAACCCTGTTCCTATCTAATAGAAAAAGGAGTAACCCCCCTAAAGTTGAAGGAGTAAGATCTTTAAAAAAGGCCACTGCTGCTTGTCATTGGATTGGCTAAGGGTCTAGATAGATGAAGTTTTCTTTATAGTGTTCAAAACTGAGGAAAGTTGGATCCTTAGTGTGGTCAACAACTGCTTTACAAACTCAAAAAGGTTGTGCTAGTGTAGAGATTCAGAAATAAGACCAATTTGTGTAATAACAAATCTGTTGGTTGTGTAACATGCATGTTTTCCTACGTTTAAGACGTCTGCAGATGTCTGTTATGTGTTTTGGAGCTTTCTGCATCACAGAGAAGCCAAATAGTTGTTTCCCATGGAGAAAACTGGCTTCTCAGTGATCTGCAAAATGCTCATTCAGAGAGTGTCTCTATTCAGTGCTGTATTATGTACATGTCCTCACTGGCAAGCTTAGAGTAAGAACAAAGCCGAGGAGGATATAAATAGCTACTATTCAAAATGTAGCAGAAACTTTTTGAGCTTTGTACAATAAGACCAACTGGCTCTCTTTACGGGCAGTAAATCGAAAGGTTAAGTTCCATCTCAGTTTTCTTCTGGGATTAAAAAATCAAGCCTTAGGAAAGGGCTAGTTAAACAGTGGTCTGGTTACTAGTCCTCTAATCTGCAGTCAGAAACAGCTTGTTAAGTGTGCGTAATCCATGTATTTTTCTTTTGTAGGCATATGAAGAATTGACTCTTCAGGTTCCAGTGGGGCTCAAGCAACATAGTGCCTTAGTGTGCGTTGTGACTCTTCTTGCCACAGTGTTCTGTTCCAGTCTGATTGTTGCTGCTGTATGCAAGCACGGACACTTCTTCTCCCTAGTCACCTGCTCAGAATAAAGAAACAAGGAGCGAGTGAGCTCTGTGCAGCAAAACTAACTCAGTGTTACATTGGGTTCCTAAGTGAATCCTTCTCTACTGTTATTTGTATCTTGGTAATTCATGCACGTCCCGTAACAGATTATAGTTCTCTTGGCCTAATTCTTACAAACACCTTTCATGCACAGAAGACCACTTTGGTATACTGTGAATAGACAAAGCAGATGGAGGATAGCAATAGAGCTGCAGAAAGCTGAAAGGACTGCCACAGGCAGTGCAGCAGTAGTCAGGAACAGAGTCTCAGTCTCTGATTCCCTGCTCCAGGCCTGGGCCTGCTTCAGCTATAGTGCTGCTCCTTGCAGAGGTGTTCGTAATTTCTTGAATTCAAACCACCTGATTGGGGAGTAGTTATTAAGGGTATGAAAAACATTATCTAGTCATAAATGTTTCTGAATTTGAAGCTTGTTTAAACTGTCCACGTGGGTCATGCGTGAATTTGCAAAGAGGAATTCTTTATTTGGGACCGTAGAAGGCTTAAACAATCTGTGCTCTGCTAAGGACTAGGAGGGATTAGCTGCTCTTGGTCAAATCATTCAGAGTTGAAAAAGCTTAGAAAATTTGAAAGGAATTTCACCCTGTATTGGAAGCTAAAAGAATCTCCCTTGGGAGATTAAAGCTGATGAAAAGATACAAACTAGAAGCAAACATTTAGAAGACTTGCATTCAGCCATCAGAGCAGTTAATAAATGAATGGAAATGGAAGGCTTGCCTAACGGAAAAAATGAGTTGCTCTGGATTGACAGAAGGTGGTTGTTGTTTTTAATCGTCAGTAGGTGGCATTGTGACCTTACTGACAGGGGCGGTTGGAGAAAATGTTATACCTCACAGAGTTAGTTAAGAGCAGGTGATTTTTGAGGGAGTGTGATTTGAAAACGCTGGTTTTTAAATTCTGTCCTCCTTTATATGCAGCCATGACTGCTTCACAGCAGAATCAGCCTTTCATCACTGTCCAGCTGTAGCTTCAGGATCCCCTGGGCATCCTTCCTCTGCTTCTGCTGAAATTCAATAGAGAGCTCGTCTTGTGACTTTGCCCGCGACAGGTTGGCAAGTGCTCTGACACTGGGCTCTTGTTTTCCTCTGACTGTGCTGAATGATGATGGCTGCGCCAGTACTTCATGCACTACCTCAGAGGCGTCATGCACTGCATCTGTTTGGGGGAAGGGAGAAATTAAAGAGGACAATTGCAGGGAGATTTGGTGGCTCTTGCAGTAGGTCTGAGGAGAGAGGCTGTAATACTTGCCTCTGAGTGACATTTTTAGCTCCCGGAGTTGAGTTTGTCCTTGAGCTTTCTCTCCGGTGCAGGTACGTCATTCTGTGTTGCAGTTTGACTCGTGGAAAGGCAATGTCTGAGATTGCCACTCGGCTTGGCAGGTCTTTATCTCCTGAAAGCCCACAATTTCTTTAGCATCAGATAAGACTGGTTGAAAATCACAAGTATGCTGAAACAAGCTGCCTGACAGTGTAGTCCAGTGAAAGGAAACTCATTTCCTTGTGACAAATGAGGAAAATATTGCGAGATATAAAAGATGACGAGTAGATGATTTGGAAATGCGTGCAAATGGTGATGCAAGAATGTAAGTGCATTAGTGGTAGGATGTTCTATGAGCAACTGTGGCAGGAGGGGCTTGAATTATAGGGGGCTTAGCACTGTTGGTATGAAACAGATTGTTGACTTTAGAACAGAGTGTAGCTGCTGGAGGGTGAGAGGGAAGGTTTTCAGTGCACTAATCAGCTTGTGTGGCTCCTGGTTTACTAAGTATATCTACTGAAACTTCATCAAGGTCCCACTGATGAGGTTTTCAGGTGAGCTGGAGTAACATTGATTCTGATTAATGTAAAATATTAGAGAAGTTGCAGAAATTTCAGTGGATGTTTTTGCTATGGCAAATAGCAAGTATTTGTTCTTTTGAAATGCATAGCATTTGAATTAAAGTACAATAGATGTTCTTTAAAAGCTGTAAATAAGTATAATAAATATTGTAGCATTTAGCATGAAGGAATTAATCTCCAAGTTAAACTTCCTCTCCCATACCAGAAACTAGAGTCATCAAGCAATCACTGCATTTAACAGGCATGCCCTGGTGCGTGCCAGATAGCAGAATGTAGGTGCCAGTCCTGCAGGAATTGCTTTTAAGCGCAGAGGAGCTGTGAGGCAGTGAAAAAAATTATTTGAAAAAAAATCTGGCAGAAATGAGGTGACTGCCTGGTAGTTTGAGTTATTAGCAAGAGAACATAGATACATGGGTTGGATGCAATTTATTCATCGTTAATGGGTATAAGGACAGAATTAAAGGAACTGCAGCAATGAAAGAAAAGAGGGCATTAAAGGCCATTTTAGGAGTTAAGACTTTTCTGAATCACCAATGAATGTGTAACAGCAACAAAGTACTCCTAGTTTCTTTTAAGAAGATGTGCCTGGGGAGACAAAAGAATGGGAGGGGGTTAAGGGTTCTGAAAAGGGTTTGGAGCAGGAATAGGGTGGGTTTAGGGGTATGTGGCTGAAGCAGCAAGGAGAAATAAGATTTTATAGGGAAGGAAAGCAGAGCTGAGGGAACTGTGAAGCATAAAATCTGTAGTTTCTTGAGAGGTACATGACAGTGCAGAGATGAATTAGCTTGAGCAAAAAGGAGAGTCAAATACGGAATAGAGTTGGAGAGGGACAAAGCAATATGAAAGAAGAAGTGATGAAGAAAGAAAGTGGCCAAAATACTGTGGATGTGTAGGGGCAAGGTTTCCGTGAGCAACCACTGCAGTAGCTCTGTGGAGAGTAACAGAAAATGATGACCTAATGTAGCTGAAAGCAAACGGGAAAGGTTGATATGCACTGTTTGGACTTGTGTGCTGGCGTGAGGCTGTAGGGGAAGCTCTCCTGTAAGATGTTTATCAAGAGGGGCTACCTGATGCGTGCCCTTCTGAAGGAAAAATCAGATGTTGCTCCAAGCCTGGACTGACAGAAGAGGTGAGATCCAAGCCGCAGGGCAGGTGGATGTCTGGGGAAGTTAATGTGGAAGATTAGATGTGTCAGGGATTTTAGGGGAGACAACTCAAGGGCACATGTGGTGCTTTCTCAGTTGTGTTGCTGCATCTCTTGGTACCTGGGTGTGAGTAGTTACATGAGATGGCTCAGCTCACCGATGGAAGTGGTGACACCAGAAGTTACGCTGAGCACCAAGCTCGTGGACTCCCGATTGACCTGGAAACTTAGTGGGGGTGGTGTTAATTTGCTGTGGGACAAAAACGAGCCCCTTCCAGCACCTTCAGGGCACGAGCAAGGGTGGCACATGGTGTGGATGAAGAAGCTCAGCCCGCTTGGTGCTCCCAGGCACCCATTTGTGGCCTCCTGGCTGGGAGCGCTGGCTCTGGTGGGCCTGAAGGAGAGGCAGCAGGGGGCGAGCTGGTTTTCATCAACGAAATATGAAGGAAATAAATCTGAACGCAAAAATGGGAGTGAGGGCTGGGTGAGAGCTGGCTTGGACAAGGTGTATCCGCCCTTTGGCTTTTTCCTGTTTTTATTTTCGGAGCTGCGGGGGGTGCCCCCATCAGGCCCCTCGTACCCCAGGGGGACACCGCTGGGCTCTGAGGGGCCGTGAGGAGGCAGCGCGGAGACCCCGGGGGGGGGGTCCCCTTCCCGCTCAGCCGCCTCCCCTCAGCGGCGCGGACTACATTTCCCATCACCCCCCGCGTGCCTCCCCCGTCTCCCCGCGCGGGCGGGGGCTGCCGGGAATTGTAGTCCCGGCGGCGGCGCCCCTCCCTCGCGGGCTGTGGCCACGCGCGGCGGTTCCGCTTCCCCCTCCGGCTCCTGCCGCCGCCGCCGCCTCGGTGGGTGCCGCCGCCGCCATTGCAGAGGCGCCGTGTGGCGGCCGCGCCCCGCTGCCCCGCTCGCCCTTCCCCGAGGCGGCCGGCGCCGCCTCAGCCCGGTGAGTGCCCGGCTCCCACCTGCCGGCCCCGCCGCTCCTTTGTGGGGCCCTCCCGGGCCTGTGGCGGCGGCGCCGGCCCCGTTTGCTGCGGGAAGCGGCCGCGGCGTCGCCTTCTGGGGCCCGGGAGGGAGCGGGAGCGGCCCGGCCGTGAGGGGCCCTGGCTGCCCCGTGGTTACCGCGGGGTGGGGTGCGGGGGGCAGCAGCGGGGTGTTTGTGGTAGAAATGCTGGAAAAGCCCCGCTCGGGGCGGTTTCCGCAGCCCAGGTGCGGCGCAGGTTGGGAGCCGGCTCCTTTGTGGCCGGGCAGGGGGCACGGGGCTGCCCCCCGGGGCCGCCTCCCCGCCTGCTGCCGCCGCCCTGTCACCGGCAGGGCCCGAGCTGGGGGCCTGGTGCCTGCGAGCAACCTCCCCGAGGCTGGTTTGGGAGCCCGGAGGCCATCGGCTGCCCTTCAGGCCCCGGGCAGCAGCAGCAGCATCGTCATCCGGCCGTGCTGCCCCTCTGACGGTGAGGGGGGGGCTGCTTTACAGCCCTTTTTGGAGGTATCACGATAAGCAGCACGGTAAGGGGCCATTCCGGTGCATATGGTAGTTTTTTAATCCTCTTATTTGTGTGGTTTTCTGCATTTGCCTTTTTTTCTTTTTTCATTTTTTTTTGGATGTGTTTTATGCTTGACAAAGCCGGCTTTCTCTTTTAAAAAAGTCTAGGCTGTGCTTTTCGGTGTGGACTGACTGCAGGGTGTGCACCCCGGAGTGGTGCCTCCCCCCCTCAAAAAAAGGGAACTGGCTACTTGGTGGTTCACTTTCTTCCTGTAGGAGATGGAGGTGATTTAACTCGCACAGATACTGTGGAAGCAGGCTACAAAACATCCGCGTGTAACCAAGTGCGCTGTTCCAGACTTCTGTTACCTGAGAGTGGAGGGATTGGGTCTTTTATTATTACAGACTAATAGACTGAAATAGAAGTGGCACAGAAGCTGAAAACATAAAGCCTTTGCGTTATGAACTTTTTTAGTAGAATCTCTAAAGGATTTGGAATGGTTTTAGTCAGAATCCACCAAGCGATGTTCTAGAGGAAGGAAAAGCCATCCTCTGACGTCTGCTGGTCGGATCCTTCAGTTTTTGAGGCTAGAACAAAAAGGCAGTAACATAGAGTCTCTGAGCTACCTTGCACATGGGATTAGTGTCTGCTTTGTGCAGATGCCATAATTAAAAACGTTGGGCAACTAAATGGGCAACCATAGAAATGTCTGTCAGCGTCTGCTGTACGTATTTTGAACTTTTAACAGAGTGCAACGTGTTTTGGTGAGCTGGAGGCGCGCACGCTCTGAGCTGCTCTGGGGCAGCTTGTCAGGGGCTGATTTACTGGGATGAAATTTGGGCCCGGTTACAACTCGCCCGGTTGGCCAACTTGGGGAGATTTGTTCCGGAGGCACCTGCTCTCATTTCCTCTCTGGGATGGATGCTGGAGTGGATGGGTGAATGCTTTGACCATGTATGGCAGGTCTCATCTTGTGCTTATTTTAAAATGTGTCCTTTTAAAAACTCATGCATGCTTGCATTGCTTAAGTCAGCCTTTCAGCTGCATTTAAAAGGGAAAATCTGAGCACCTTTAGTTTCTAAATAACTTCAGGAAAGGCGGTAAGGGTATTGATGCTTCTGATTTTGTCCTTGTGCTGGTATAAAGGCTGTAGGGATGTGAGTGTAGGTCTGTGTGTTTCACTAATAAGAGCTACTTCTGCTTTAGAGTTCTTGTATCAGTCTTGTTTTAATTGAACCTTTTATCTGTTTTCTGTGTTAGAAGGTTTGAGGCACTGATAGCTTCCCTGTGCCAGTGTATTCAGTCACATTTATTGACATGCCTGTAGGTAGCCACAACAAAGAAAAAGTGATTTGTTTTGAAAACAAATTCTAGTTACAGGGGCACTGCTCTGAATGGCTGGGCCCAGCGCTAACAGAGCAAAGATCAGTTGTGGGGTCAGAAACTGGGGCTCGAGAAGAAAGCATTGAAATGGAGTTGACTCCCCGCAGAAACCAGGGGGAAAAGATAGTGGAGGTGCAGAGGTGGGGAGAGCAGGAGGAGGGTGAGTTCCTCAGCAGCCAGAAAAAATGTGTGCAGGGCTGCTCCCTGCTCAGCTCAGCCTCGAGATGTTTGAGAAACTGCATTTTCAAGCTCTTCAAGCACCCGTGTTTAATGTAAAACAGCTTCTGCTGGTGTTTTGTGAAAATAAAGTGAATTCTGCAGTTTGGTTATGGTGAATGGATGAGTTTGCTTGTAATTGAGATGGTTCCATGAGAATAATGGGCCTGGACCAGGTTTGAGCTGATCAAATAGATTCCTCTCAAGCTGGATTAACACCGATGTGGTAATGCCGGGACTAGGACTTGTCTCTGGAGCAGCAGCAGCAGCGGGCTGACCGCAGAAGCACAGAGCGAATGCACCCTCCTGAATGACAGCGCTGCTGGCGCTTGGGAAAAGGTGCAAGCGAGTCGCCAAAAGAAGGTGGTTGTAGAACTTTCTCTCCTTTTTTTCTAAAAACTTGATTACTGGGGCCAGTTCTTCTCTTTTCTCATCAAAGCAGAGGCGCTGTCCTGGAGTGGAGGAGAGATTCAGAAAGACTGCAGCCTGCTCAATTTGCAGTTTTCCAAGGAGACCCCTCCCTCCTTCCTCAGTCTAAATCACGTTTGGCCCAAAACTTCAGGAGTTTTCTAGTTGCACAGTGTTGTCTTGGAGAGGTTTCTGTGCCTGCCGTGGCTGCTGAACAAACGTTTCCAGTAAGTTTTATGTTGCAAACACTGAGGTTACTCACTGCTCCTTGCCCTGCGAAGTGTAGCGCTGTTACAGATAACTAATCAGCCCAAGTGCGTGAATGCCAGGCTGAGCTACTCACTGAGTCTCAGAAACGATAAATGCAGCACTTGGCCCAGTGCTGGCTTGATTCTGCGTCCCAGCAAGGTCGGGTTGAGTGGGGAGGCATCTCGGGCAAGCTCTGAGTGTTTGCAGGACTTGACATTGCTAAGGGTAAGCAGAGCTCATCATTTGTATCCAGGCCTTGCTGTGCTGCTCCTGGCCTGTGAGGTCTCCAAGCGTGGTTTTGTGTCAGGTCATGCTTTGGTTTAGCTGGAAAACATGCACTTTGGTGCTTGTGTTTTGACTGATGAGTGAAACAGGTGGAACCCCTGGTTTGGGCTTCGTTCTGTGTCTGACTCAGTTAGGTTTTTTATGTTGACTGTTCTTCTGTTTTCCCAGCTGGGAACTGGAATTAATCAGGCTTTGAAAATGCTTCTCCTCGCTGAGAGCTAACCATGGGCATGCCTTAGCTCCTAACTCTGGTGGCACTTTGGCCTTCCTGAGCTGCTGGAGAGGACCAGCTTAGTGGACAACCTGCTGGAGTTTTCTTTGTGGGTCTTGGATGGAAACTTTTTTTTTTTTAAACTAGCTTCTGGCAAACAGTTATTTGATGTGAAACTTCACCTTTTATCACTCTCGAGGGAGAAACTTCCCGTCTCGGAACTGTGTCTGCAGAGTCCTGCCTCTTGCTAAACTCTTCTGCTTCTGGCATCCTCCTCCAGAGGCTGGCATGGGAGGAAGCTCGGGTCCTTTCCCCAGGCAGCTGGATCTTAGTGCCCTGCTCCAGGCTGCTACAGCCCTGAAATTGTACGAGGGTCTGGCACATGTAGGGCAGTTCTGCTCTCCATGAGGTTAGGAATGCACCTTTGAAATTAACAATTTTTTGTTGTTTGCGTGAATTTGAGGTGGTCAGAGTCACTCTGTGTGAGTTAACAAGAGGGATTCCTTATGTGTTTGAAGGTGATGAGATATTGAAATGCTGCAGAAATTGGTGAGGCTGCTTGTGTTTTTTTTTTTTTTTTTTTTTTTTTTCCAGTCAAGAGAAGTGGTTTTGGAAATTCTCAGTGTGTCTAATCTCTGTTTATGAATTTCAAAGTGCTTCTACGAATTTTTGCTTCCTCTTCTAATGATGTACTGGTGCTTAGAATGTGTTTTAATGAACACCCCTTGCCAGGGGAATGTAATATTACTCCTAGAAAGCTTTGTGCAGTAGATCAGTTATCTTTTCCCAAAAGATGTAAGCCCAGCATTGGTGTGGGTGTGTTGACTGTGGATGGTGAGTAAAGAAGAAAACAGGCTCTGAGAAAAGCAGCGGTGTTTGGTTATTTATGCACGAGCATCTGCAGATATTAAGCTCTGAAAAAAGGCATCCCTGCCGCAGCTGTGCAGAGGTGGGTCTGGATGAAGATGATACATTGCCGTGGCAGATTTCCATCACTGTTCCTGTCAAAAATTTCAGTTGTCGTTTAGTCCTGGATCAGCACAGTTTGTTGGCTCAAAAATACATAAATTTCTTCTCCCTTGGAACAACGATTTTGTCCAAAGCTGTATGCATGAATTGGCTACTGAAATCCTGAATGTTGTCCTGGAGGATACGTGGTTACCTGCTGCCAACACTGGTGTTGCGTTTGTCTTTGTTCTCTAGCTCTATGCTAATTAGCAAAAATTGTTTCCTATCTTTAAAGGGGTTGTTTTGATAAGACAGGTTTAATTCTTTCTAATGCTGGAGTTTCGTTTTAAGGAAAAGCATCTGTAGGAAGGAGTCAACGTGTTGGGGCAACCGTGCTTTGCAAGCGGTATGCTGCATAGAGAAAGGGATATAGCATAATGTGAACCAGAATCAGGGCAGCTGGCAGGTGTGTTGAGGGCTGGGAATGCACTAACAAGGCTTTCCAATTCAGCCTCTGCTTTTTGCTGAAGTTTCCTGCTGCTGCTTTAGTTGCTGGTCCTGGATGTTTGACTCATTGTGTACCCACAAGAATTTACGACTGTCAGCACGCAGAGGCTTTCCCTTAGCTTCTTTCACCAGTGAACTTAGAGCTTTATCCAGTGCTGTGGGGTTTGGTTTGGAAATGAATGTAATGCTTTAAGTTGTATCCGCTCTTCATTTACTGTCTGTCCAGAAATGCTTCTGCTACCAGGGTTATCTCTTGGATGAGAGAGAAAAGGCTGTTTCCAGAAGATGCTTTCTAAATCACCTCTGAATGTTTAATAAGCTCTTTCCTCGTGGAAAGGTCTCTGGCAAAGTGGGAGCCTGGAGGAACAAAAGTGAAAATCGCTCTCTCCTTAGCCCGTCTCCTTCAAAATGCCACCCTCTTCGAAAGAGTGCTTCTGGGGTTTGGGGCCTTGTTATGCTGAGGCTGGACAGAAGCTGGCTGGGTAGCTCCTTGTGGAAACGGGTCATTGGAAAGGGCTGAGTGCTTTGTGTATTATCTGCTTGTTAAAAAAAAAACAACAAAAAACTTATTTTTTTTTCAAGGAAGTGACCTTGAAAATTTCAAAACATTACAAAAAAAAGGTTAAAAGGGAAGAAATGTAAGAGTTTTTCATCTTTTTCTTCTGTTTTTAAGCTAACCTCTTTGACTAATGAAGAATTAGACAAATTAAAAATCGTTGCCTTTCAGGGTATCAGAATTGAGGGAAAAGCGATTTTTGGACGAATTCCAGGTGCTGCAGAGAAGGGCCTCTGGCCTTTCGGAGGTCACTGCGAGGAGCTGCCTCTTCTGGCATGGGCAGGTCGCGTCTGTCCCGCAGCCTGGAGGTGCCTGTGTCTGCCTGAAATGCCAGCCTCGACTGCTCTTTGAAGGTGCTGGGGGAGAAAGGGCTGAAGAGTGAGGGTGATCACCCTTAAAAAATGCCAGCTACGTGTCCAGAAGCCCCTTCAGGTTTCTTCACACGTGCCCAGGCAGTTTTCTCCCCACTGTGTTGGTGAGCTGGGAGTGTGCAGAGGGACTACTTAGTTCAACAAGTCACGGTGTCACGGCAGATGTGAGGGATTTTAGTTCTTTTGTAGCTCCCATGGTTTGGGAACAGAGAACATGGCACTAGGGTTAGTTGTCAGCTTGGGCAGCTTCAAAATGTTTGTATCTGAGCTCGGATGTCCTCTGAACCCGAGGCCCTAAATGGTATAGGATGGCTGGGACTGGGTTTGCTGCTTTTGAGCTAACGCAGTGATTGCAGTGGTGAAATGCGTGATGTTTTATACTGGTATTCAACATGCTGAGGGGCTGGGATGCAGGGGTGCTATTCGGTACTACACCAGGTCAATATGAGAGCAAGCCCTTTGGGTTGGAGGGGGGAAGGAGAGAGTCTTGCTCTTCCCTGGCCCCAAACCAGCTGTTTCTACCCACTCCCCCAGGCTAATGCTGTGGCTTCCCTGACTGCAGTGATCTGCGTCAGGGAACTAAATTTCCGCAGAAGGAAGCGCTGATCTTAAACTTGGCTTGAAAGGTTTGCTCCTTGATCTGACGCTAACGGTCCCATTTATAACAGGAGGAAAGTTGTGTGTGGAGCAATGAACAATCTGGGTTTTATTTGTTGAGTTCTTTACAAAATGTTACCCTTTTTTTTTTTTCCTGTGACACAGAAAGCAAGTTTCTGACCGTAAAATGACGGGCTGCTTTGGGAAAGGCCTCGTCAAGGTGTGAAATGCTCGCACAGTTGCAGAAACCAGCTGTGAAATGCTTGGTTTTTAGAGTTGGGATGTAATCACTGGGTGTAAGTAGGCTTGGTGAAATCTTTTCTGCTGCCCCCTAGCTTTTTTTCCCACTCTGGGGTGCAAGTAAGCTCAGGATTTTCAGTGATGCTAGGGTCAAACAGGGCTGAGCATTACCCGAGTGGGAGTTAAGACATCTGGGAAACCTCTGTGACAGCACATCACAGCAATATTGCTAGAGCTTGGAGCAGCCAATGTAATGAAATTTTAGTGTCTTTCAAGGAAAAAAGTAAGAAAGGTGGCAATAAACTAAAAGAATAAAGGATAAGTAAAAATATCAACATGAAATGAACTTTTAATATATTTTAATTCATGCTTGTGAGGAGTTTGGTACTCCAGCAGCACGACATTTGCATTAACTAGTGGATTTAAATGATTTTTCCTCATTCCCTCATTGCTGCTAAGCAGTAATTGTCAGATGTTTTCCTGACATTGACTTCTGCCTTGTCAGACTAAGCACGCCTTGGTGGGAGATTCACTCTGCCCTGGAAGGGAAGATCTCTGGGAGGAGGTCTGGGGCAGTGCTTTGCTACCAGGGCTTACTTGGCAAAAGGACTGACGGTGGCTGGGCTTTACTTTATCACTCCCAAAGCCAGCAGGCCAAAGTAAGATGCTAACTTTCTAAATTAAAAGCGGTGTGTTAACTGGAGAAAGCGTTTTGTTTCAAGGGTCTTGCCCAAGACTGAAAGTAGGTGCAACTCTTGTTCCATCTTGCTCAGGTTAACGGGAGTGACTGTTTCCTATGCTGCTGAAATGCCTTTCTCTTTGTAACCCCTAACGTTGTCCTTTTGGCAGTACCTTGCCAGTAATCCTCAAAACCGGGGGTTTTGGCTGTCCCTTTCTCTTGTCCGTGCTGTTTTATTTAACCAGGTGCAGGCATCAGCAGGCGTGCAAACCTGCGGGGCAGGGGCCAAGGTGCATTTTCCAGTGACCAGTGTGGTGACAGACTGGTGGCAAGTGACTGCTCGGACTGATGCCTTGTGGGCTTTCTCTTTACTAACGAGTTTAATAGAGATCTTTATCTCTGCTTTACTCTTTAGCAATTGCTTGCTGAAGGTCGCTTCCTGTTTTCTTAACAGAATTGAAAGGACCTGAGAAAATTTTCCCTTAGGTGACAAGCCCTTGGGAAGTTGATCATTTCTAGAGGTATTGTATTAGGGCTGATTTTTTTTTCGTGGTTACCATACATTCTATAAGAGGAGACTTCAGAAAAATAAAAAGTGTATTTAAAAATGTGTTTGAATTTTTATAGTTGCAGATTTGTAAGCCTTCTGTGCTGACTCGTAGAAGAAATATTTTGTGCCCTAGTTCCTGTGTTCAGACTGACTACTGGCATCTCGTAGTGTTACACATGAAAATCAGAGGCAGGGTTTGGAAGGCACAGAGGTAGCGGTGCTGGGTCAGGCCGTAGGTGTGTCGCCTGGTGCCCTGACTTCTCTTATTTCTATTGGAGTAAATGGCGTTAATTTCTTTAATTGGGATGGTATGTGTGTATGGAAGGATGCTTCTATTTCGTGGATGAAGTTCTGTGTTTTGTAGCTGTTGGTTATTAGTGTTCCAAGTTGAGTTCAGTCTCATCCTCACGATCATCTTCAGCTGCATTGCAACTGCCCAGCTGTTGCTGGAGCTAATGAGGCAAAATGAGAGCTGAGAACTGGATCCTTTTTGTACATAAATCCCCGAGCCTCTCAAGAAGGCATTTTCAGAAGCTTCACTCCTGCTCTGTTAACATTTTGGTGAAACTTTATCATTCTGCTCGTAAGAAGTTGATTCCTTCTTTACTGAGCAGGTGTACAGCTCCAGTATACAGAGCTGGTAGGGCTACTTCATTTTAACCTTATCCAAGTGCTGCCCTTTCATTTATTTTTTTTTAAGGCGAGTTGGCCTGACATTGGTTTCTATCATTTGCCTGCCTTTGGCTATTACCTTTTCAAGCCCCTTTTAAAACAGGCTACCAGCTCTGAAAGACAGATAAGGATTTGTTGGTTCTTGAGCATCTGATGAGTTTTTCTCTAAACATTTTCTGTTTGTTCAAATTTGTTTTTCTCCCCCTGCCTTCAGAGGAAAAAAAAAACAAACAAAAAAACAAACAACCAAACAAAAAACAATCTCAAAGCCCTACGAGTTTGCTGCACAGCACTGAGCTTCCTTGCCCAGCTATGCTTCCGTGTTAAATTCTTGTTGTAATTAGTACAGTGACATCAATAGGAGCAGTTTTTCAAAGGCCTTTGCAGCTTCCTAAGTTCAATATTCTGTCAACTGTTTCAATATTATTTTAACTTGGCAGCTTCCCTTGGAAGCTCTCCTGCTTTCACAGCGTGCTGGTTATCCTGTTTAACTGCAGCTTGCACAGTATTTTGTCTGTTCAGTCGGTGACCGTGTTCCTCACTTTGTACTTTTATTTCTAAAAAATGTTTCATTCTTGAGCTGTCAAATCTATTTTTATGGTTCTGGTGCTGCAGCATCCTATAGGAACAGCTGGAGATGGTTAGAGATAATGCGTGTCTAGTGCTCCACCAGAAAAACGGGGAGAAAGTGGAAATGTCTGAGAAGAGTGCTAATGCAAAAAAAAAGTTGTTACAACACACTGAAAATTTGTTGGACTGTGCATGACTGGTATTTAAGTCATTGAATGCGTATCAGGAGTTGGACTCGATGATCCTTACGGGTCCCTTCCAACTTGGGTTTTCTGTGATTCTATGATTTCCATACATATATACTTACATTTTTATTATGTTTGATTGTGAGCTGAAAGATGCATATCTAGCGGCAATAAACACAGAAGAAGTTGAAAATTAAAAAAAAGACTCCTTTCTGATATTCATTTTTGGACTGTAAATTGCTGAACGTGATGTTCTTTCCAGGTTCCAAATGAGTGCCTTGGCTCCCTGAAACACACACGAGAATATTTGCCTAAATTTTAGGGATTTGCTGCATTTAACCGTGGAATAAGGTGGCACTTGTGTAAGTGGGTGTTCTTAAAAGTAGCTACAAACCAGAAAATGTATCAGGGCATGCAAGGCACACCCCACAAGGGTTGCAAAGTGAGTCCTGGAGTGTGAAGGCAGGTGAGAGATTTACAGGGCCAGTTTGCTCAGCTCCTTTCTTGTGTTTTAGGTGGGAACATTTCACTGCTACTCTGTTGAACACAAAATTGCAGAGAGGAAGAGCTGTGTGCATGGAGAGCTTTGAAGTCCATGTTGATTTGAGATGTGACAGCTACACCTTGTGCTTTTTGTCCTATCTATTGCCATTTGAATTAACAGGGAAGGGCGGGCGATGATGTTGGGCCAGTGACTGCAGGATTTCTCGTTTGCCCCATCTAGATAACCTTTGCTTCTGCTAGTAAGGTTAAATACAGTAGGATAAATCTGCTAATCACTCATATAAAACTTGTGAAACTTTACACTGCAGAAATGTAGTGAAGTTCTTCCTTAATGGGCCAAGCTTGAAAGTCACAGCAAGCTAACCGTGGGTGGAAATAGTGCTAGTGAGGTTTTGTAGCCGAAGTCTGGGGGTTTTACTGCTGCCATCCTACAGTCCTGAGCTGCTGATGCTGGAGGAAGGTTGGGGTGACCCTTCCCAAATGTTTTGTCTTCTGCGTTGCTGCGAGGGCTCAGAGCTCGGTGCTGCTAACGGCGTGCCCAGCTGGTGGTGAGTGAACTTCCCCAGCGCAGAGGGAATTGCAGATGCTTCAGGGAATGCTTCTCCTGTAGGAATTCAGTTGGTGAAGAAGTCATCAGACCCCTCTGTGCTGCGGGACGTGCTCGGAGCGTGAGCAGCATCTGAGCCAGCCCCGCTCCACACCACCGGAGTCTCCAGGCTGGTGTCCGGGGGTTTCTGCTGTTGGGAACTGCAGTTGGCCAACCACTAGAGTGAAACAAAAGCTCCATTCTTCACGTGTGCAGGGAGCTACTTCTCTCTTCCCTTCGTCTTTTTCCCTGATTTCTTTTCCCCTTGACAGCTCTGTTGGTGTGGTGGGAAAGTGATGGATCCCTGAAGGCCAGATCTTTTTTCCTTCCTCACGTTGCTGACACACGCTGCGTTTCCTGCCCCCTTCCGCTTTGTCCTGGGCCTCCAGTTTGGATGGGCGGGCTGTGGTCTTGTAAACCATCGTCCTGGATTTGGGAGGCTAAAAACCATTCTGCTTTCTCCCAGAGTTCCTGGCACTCTACACGGCACCAGTAGCCTGCCACTTTTAGGGAGGTGTCAGCGACGCTGTGAGGGGTGAGTGTCTGGGTTACAGCAGCTGTGCGTGCTGTTGGAGATGTGTAGGTGCCTCCTGTAGGTAGCCTACCCTTTATTCAAATAACTTTTGCTCTGGAATGTGTGATCCCTCCCTGCCTGTAAATGCCGGGTTTAATTAAGAGAGTTTCAAGAATGAGGTACAGCCTCCAATTTTTTTTCCTTGTAAACTTTCCCTACTTGCCTTTTTCCCCATTCTCCTTTGATCTTCAGAAGATCTCGGCTCGTGAAAATAAAGGCTCAGAAGAGTCTTCTAGTTTAAGAAATGTGAGTAAGCACAAACAACTCGAATCCTGGATTTGCATGTGCTGTGCGCTGCAGGCTGTCTTTTCTGTCTTCAGTTGACTCAGGTTCTCAAGTTGGTAGAGCAGGGGTAAGTAATTTCCTCGTTGAGGGCTGAAGAGGCTTTTCAAACACCTTTGAGCTCATCTTATCATTATGCAGCGTTGCACAATGGTTCGTTGAAGGCAGAGCGTGGCTGTGGGCTGTATAAAATGAAGCGTGGCCTCAGTTCAGCTGGTAGGCGGCAGCTCCCCAGCCCCGCGGCAGGGCGCCGAAACCCAGCCTTCTTGCTTCAGTCGCTCCTCCTCCTCCGTGCCCTGCAGGCCTGCGAGGGCTGCTTTGTGTGTAGGGTGGATGTGGGTACCTGCAAGTCTGCCTTGGTTCTCTTCTCCGCTGGCAATGATGGTGTTGTAGCCTCACCTTGTGAGTTTCCCTGCTGGGCTTAGGGGAAATGGGGAACAGAAGCAACTCGGCAGCTGCCTCGGAGGCCCTTCTGGTCCTGCCATCTGTGGCGTTTGAGCTGTGTCGAGAGTTCAGAGGCAAGAAAGCAGAGAAGCAGATTCTAAGTTGTTTTGTGGTGAAGTCTGCCTCCACAGCTCGATAGTGCCGTGTTTATTTTATGAAGCAGAAATGAGAATTCAGGTGGGAGTCGATTGCCACTCGTGACTTAAAGGGAGAAGGCCGAGATGTATCACAAGGCTTGCAGATGGCTGCAGCATGCTGTGAAATGAAGCATCACTCATTTGCTTAAATTTTCCGTGCACCGATGGCCTCTTACTCTTGCACATCCTGTCTCTAATTGGTGCCTCTCTTGACTTTTCCCCATTGATACCGTTTTCCATCGCAAATCGTAGCTGATAATTCTGCAACAATCCTTCTGCCCAGCTCAAAAATGGAGAAAGTGAAACCCTGGGAGGAAACATTTCTCCTTCCCAAGGCTTCTGCTTATCGCCCCGTGTCTTCGGCTCGATAGGCGGACGTCGTGAGCCTGGTCTGTCAGTTTGGGAGGCTGCCAGAATCTCGGTGGTGTTTTGCTTATCTTTATTAGTGACTCCACGAAAAGTTGCACTTTATTGTGCCTGCGCCGAGGGGCGGAGATGGCCTGGCTGTAAGCTCTGCGTGGGGAGAAGCGCTGGCTGTGAGAGGGCCGTTTGGAGGCCAGGATGTCTGCCACTGCTCGCTCATCGGAGGGCTGGGACCTGTTTTTATTTCAGAATGACACCCGAGCACATTTTCAGCGCAAGGCTTTGCACATCTGCAGAGTTCCTTAAGGAGTAAAGAGTTGAATTGCTTTGGGTTGTGAGGTACTTTGGCAAAGGGTTAGATGAAAATTCTTCTTTAGAAAGAGCTCAATGACTCTTTCAACTACTCCAGTAACAGGATATTTGTCTTCTGCAGCTTGGTCCACAGTAAGTATCTCTTGGTGCTTTTGGAGATGACTGATTGTTCCTCATTCACAAAAGATAGTTTCCCGTTCTTCTGCTTTTGTTGCTTCTGTTCGATCATCCTTTTTTTCCCCCCCAACTACTCTTGGCAGTTTCGTGCCAGCTGTTTCCCCTGTGCTGCGTTTTCCCTTCTATATTTTGAGTGATTCTGCAGAAATCGGAGGGAAATCGAGGAGTACGAAGAAGATAAAACAGCAAAGATTTAGCCGGGTGTGTTCTCATGGGTGTCACCTCGTGATTTTGCAGGAGGCTGCCGTTCTCCGGTGCTATCAGTGGCGCGGGAGGGTTGCGTTGCCTCTGTCCCATGTAGCAGTACAGGGAAGTTGCCAAGGCAGGACCTGCTCGTACAGTTCGTGGTTGCCTCCTTGGTGGTTGAAGCAGGCAAACCGGTGCTCGTGGTGGTTAATTTTGCAAAAACGATGCTGGCAATTCATTGCCACCATCAGGCCTTGCCGAGCAGTCAGCTTGGGTAGCGTGTGTCCTGGTATCAGTCCGAGTAAAGGATTATTAACGCCTGGCATGCTCAGATTTTTATTTTTTTTAAGCTGTTTTCTCAGTCCCATCATTTGAAGGGGTATCTTGCTTGCTTACGCTCATAAATTAGAGTCTCTGCTTGGCTGGAATATTTCAGATTAGTCTAGTTTCCTCTTCCCTCCCCGTAAAGGAAAGTTAAATAACAATAACCGTTAGCTATCATGGGTCCGTGGTTTGGCACAGACCGAGCACTTATTTTATCCGAGACCCCTGAAGGGAAAAGGGCTGTTCCTGCACGTCCCGTGGAGGCTGGTGCCCCCCTCTGCAGGGGCGCAAGGCTTGAGCCTGCGAGTTGTGCTACAGCATCTGCACGTGTTCCTCCTGAGCAGAGGTGGGACGGATCACGCCGCTGGCTCTCGCTGGCCATCATCAAGGTTTTACTCTTGGTTTTGTCTTTGCACAAGTCCTCTTGTCAGGCAGAAGATCCAAGGCTGCGTTTGCCAGGTCTGCAAGAAAGTAATTCTTTGTCTGCCACTGTTTTTTTTTTATTTTTTTAACACAGCTTCTCTGAGTTGAAATAAAGAGAGAAGTATTTTCAGCTTCTGATCGTTGTCTTCTGTTACTTTAGAAAACTCCTGTTTTGGATCAGGTAGAACAAATCCCATGGAACCAAATGCTTTCGGTTGGAAAGCAAAGCACCCGGAGAGGTTTGTTTTGCTTTTCGTGGAGGAGACGCTCTGAGATCTGCTGCCTCGGTGGATTTTTTCTGCAGCGCTGAAATCGTTTCAAATGGATGAGCCGCTGAACTAGTGCGCTGCTACTGATGGGGCAGGAAGTGAGCTGTGGCTAGGTAGCACCGTCTGAAGAAAAACTTGTCAGAAAGCTGCTTTCAGCTAATCCCTGGGAGGAAGTGAGCTATAATCAGTACTATGTGAGCTAATCACAGGAAATCTATTGCTCAACAGGAGCCTTTAAAAAAAAAAAAAAAGTGTGGGAGGGTGTTAGAAAAATACATACAGACGTTTCATTCTGCTTTTGTGCTCCAGAATCTACTTGGCCCGAGAAAAATTGAGCATCCGATGAAGGGAGCAGCCCTCCAAAGTCCATCGCAGAACTGCACGATGTGTATAGCTGTGTTTTGGAAGGGTCTGTTTTCCCTCTTTGCTGGAATAAAGAAGTGTCCAGGCTCATCTTGCCTTTTTTTTTTTTTGTTATTGTTTTTTTCAGCAGTGGTGGTGTTGGGGAGCCTGAAGATAAGTTAGCAGCTGGGGTCAGTGCACTGGGAGTGAAGATTTTCAGTGAGGCTTTATGTGATAGAAACCACGAGCAGAATATGACACAAATCTGCTGTGTTACACCGGTGTTTTCTTGGAGTCGCAAGCAAGCTCTTTTACTGCATTTTTCCGTTTTTCAATCACTCTGCCTTTTTTCACCCGACATCCTCTGCCTTGGAGACCTGTTCGCAAGCCATCTCTTTTGCTGTTTTCCTCTGCCCTGGACCTGGCCGTCCCGGATGCTGCCCTTTGTGCGTGACAGCCGTTGCCAGCAGCACCCTATAAGGCTCTACAGGAAGGCAGCGCTGACAGCTGCCGCCGCGCGGCTTGCTGTGAGGGTAACTCGCTCTTCTCAAACCTTGCGCCCTCTGCTAGAGCAGGGCCAGGGAAACACGCGTAGGGGCAGGGCTTTTTTCACCCTTCCTCTGCTCGCTTTTCTCCTGCTGTTCCCCGTGGGGCAGCCCGTGGCTCTGCTGTGTTGCTCTCGAGCGCCGTGCCCGCTGGCTGTCCCCACGGCCCAAGCGTCCCGTGCTTCTGGTGGCTGCTCAGGTGGCAGTGGTCACGAAAATGTCCTGCAGCTGCCGAGCTGCGTGGAGGGCCCTGCTTTCAAAAGCAGAGCGGTTACGTTTCTTAACGCAACGCTGCCCTGAAATGGGTTACTTCTGCTTTTTGGGCGGCCCTGCAAAAAAGGCTTAACATTTGACCTTTGTGTTGCTCCTTCAGCGTTTCGTTGCCGGTAGTAAATAAGTTGAGTCATTTTTACCTGTGCTAAACAGAGGTGAGTTGAGCTGCTGCTCCGGGAGCCTCCTGTCAGGCTGTGTGCAGTGGGCTGGGTTTCATTTGGGCTCCGGAGAGCTGCGAGAGGGGCAGCCTAAAGCAGCGCTGTCGTGGCAGGAGGGGGAAGTTACGTGCGTGTTATCAGACAGCTCTGAGCTTGATATCATCTTTTCCAAGCGGCAGCCTAGTTCACTTTTGCATCAGATCCTAGGCAGTGAAATCCAGCTGGCCCTGCTCAGGGTGTGCACACCTGCACCGCGCCTCGCACGCTCGATCTGCTTTGAGCACGGGTGCTGCAGGGAAAACGGGGCCGCGAAGGAAAACACCTTCAATCTTGTTTTATTTCCCTTTGGTCATTCAGCAGACAAGTCAGAGAGGAAGAAAGGCTCGTCCTTTTTTAGAAGATGGAGGAGCCAAAGAGCGGCGCCGGGGCAGAGAGGGGCCTCCGTGGCGGAGCCGGCCGCCGGGCGAGGGCTGCGCTTCAGCTGCAAGCAGTGAGTGCGTGGCGGCCTTGGGGCCGGTCACGAGGGAGGCTGGGAGAGCCAGGGCTGCCGCAAGAGCTGTGCTTAGGAAGTTCTCCAGGAAGCAGCCCCGCGTTGTGCTCTCACAAGGGGGAGTTGGGGGAAAACAAATGCAAATCCCCCCCCGGAGTCAACGTCAGAGCATTCAGATGAAGGCACGGCAGCAGCGTGTGTTTATCAGCTTTCTGCAAACGCTGCCCAAGTCTTGCTTTGCTTTCCAGCTTTTACTCACTGGCAGGGTTACGTTTCTGGGTGTTTTCCCACCGGCAATGGGAACTGCTGCCTCTCTTTTGTGGCCTGGGTACACCGAGGGTTATCGGGCCCTTTTCTTCCCCAAAAGGAAGAAGGCCAGCGAGCAGCAGAACTGGCTCCTGGGACATGGCTGTAAAAATGAAACTGTAAATGCACGTGCTGCTCGGTTACTGCAGGGCTCTTCTGGGCTGGGAGGAAGAGGATGGCTGAAGCTACACAAGCAGCTTCCCTGCACTTTTCTTCCTTCAGAGGTGGGAGGGGAAGGGTTGCGCTTCTGAGGAGCCTGGCTTCGGGTCTCCTGCTGCTCAGGAGACTGATTCAGGACCTTGCAGACCCCAATTGCTGCTGCCTGTCCGGCAAGACGGAGAGCCCTTTTGCTTTTCAGCTTCTTCAGTTCGTAGCGTCGTGTACGAGAGATAAGAACTGAGAATCAGAGCCTTGTGGTCGCCAGCTCTGGCCCCTGTGATTATGTTCTGCAGAGCGAGTAGCAGAGCTGTTGGGAGGAAAGTTTTTACCTCTTTTTGTGTCTTTTTTTTTTTTTGTGTGTGTGTGAATGTCCTGGGTTGCAGCACCATTCTGTGGTGGGAATTAATCTGTCTGAAATCTGCAATTAAGTACCATTTGCAGCTTCACTGCTTGCTGCTGTGGTCCATTCCACTGCTTTCTAGTTCTTGCAGTTAAAAGCAGTGCCACCAGTAACCGCAGGGAGCTCATGAATCCATTGTTATTCCTGGCATTATTTTCACTGACAAATCCGTTGCCACTGATTCCATCCTTCTCCATCTGTTTCTTCTGCCGTCTTTCTGCCAGATGCAGCGTACTCCTCTGAGGCTGCACAAACCTAGTCAAGCCAATTTAGTAAATGTCTTTCAAGCAAGGTTTAAAAAAACCTGACATCCCTTTTGTCAGTGTACAGGCTCTTTGCTAGAAAAAAATGAAATTTCCTCGGGCCTTGCAATTCCCTGCGCAAGCGATGATTCAGCAGGGTGGCCACGTGTTCGGTGCTGGGGCAAGAAGTGATTGCATCGAGCTGGTGCTGAATGAGACAGGCGCCTTTTCCTCTTCAGGGGAGTGAAGGAGCAGAAGAGGAGCCTCAGGATGTACTTGCACTCCTCTTTTTTGTTTTACGTCTGTCTGTCTTTCCTCCTGCAGTCACGGCACACAAAGCCAAACCTCCGCAGCAATTTCAAAAGTACTTCCTGGCACTGTGGAGACTTTCCCTGCATAATGAAGACAGGGTAAGGATAAAGGAGGGGGGAGCTGCTCCTTTCTTCTCCATTCAGCTGTTGGAAAGAGGCTAGCTCTTTGGATTTGAACCCAAACAAGATGACTTGTTTTGTTTTGTTTTGTTTTCTCACTTCCAGTGATGACCAAAGGATCCGACTCTTGTTTTGGGATCTGTTGTGAGTGGAGCTGTCATTCCTTAAACTATGAACTTAAAGCTTCTCTGTGTTGAAACGGACCTTTGTGCAAAACAGTTTTGGACCTAGCATTTTGTTTTAACAACAGCCTTTGAAACAATTGCCCAGAAATTGTAATTCTTCCTGTTATTTCTGAGGATTTTCCAGAAGTTGAGCTTTTATTAAACCAAAGATTTAATGAGCTTGAAGGATTTTGTTTATCTGCGAGTGATTGATGCAGACCTGAGGGTTCTGTACAGGTGCTGTAATGCCATTTTTCTGAAGTGCCTGATTTTCTTGTGGAATTGATGGATTTGGGGACACTTGCTTCCATCCTGTTGCTTACTGGCTTCTTCCCTTGAACACGCAGAGAGCTAAGGAATAGTTTTCGTCAGATCCAGATCCTGTAACAGCGAATATGCAAAGAGCTGATCTGCGCTGTGTATCACGGAAAAATCAGGTTCTTTGCTAGAGTGAGAATTTTATTTTGAAAGCATGTAAGTAAAAGCGTACCGAAGGTTTTGTAAAGCTAGCAACCTTAATCCCATGTTACTATTAATTAGCTGACTGGGCTCTCCAAGCTAGTTGGCTACCTTTACATACAGCTGTTTCTAATATCAAGCAGCACAGATAAGTTCACAGATAGATGAAATAATGTTTGGTTAAAAAAAAAATAATAATACAAAATCTGCTCTTGCTTTCTTCACATCGTGTGTTGTTTTGGTATTAAAGTACTGTGATGTGCTTCTTTACCTTCTCTGATGTATTTAGCTGTCTGGTCATATTTCTTTGAAAGGGGAGATGTTTTCTCTTATATTTCTACTCCCATATGGTTAGCTGAGGACCCCATATCCTATTCTTTTCTGAGACTTCATGGATGTAAGCAAAATGGGTTACAGTCCCCTGTACTGCAGGCCTGACTTCAGAGCTGTGTAGCAGCTGCCCCCGACCCTCCTGCTGTACTCTACTACCCAGGTACTCTTAAAAGCCAGTTCTAACAAACAGGGCTCGTGAACACTGTGCTTGGTGGCTTTGACAAAAAAAAAAAGTACATCTCGAATTGGTCACACACGCTTTGTGAAAACAACGTTCATTGTTAGGAAGGAGGTTGGAATTAAAATCCCTGCGGGTGGACTGCTCAAACCTGCTGTTAAATTCCAGGGTTCTTAACTTTTTTCCCATATTGCAGGGTAGGTCCTGGAAAACAGAGAAGATCCTGTAGATAACTTGCAACATCTGAAAGAGCAATCAGTAAGCAGAATTGGAAAGCTGGGAATCACGGCCTGATCTGCAACTGCAGCCCTACTGACTTGTTCGAGTGTTGCAGGCCTGTTTATCACCCCGTCATCAGGAAAAGGGCTCGAAGGCAGACTCATCTAGGTGGATGTTGCCCAGCTTTGGCAGCTGTTTCCCATCAATCTCAAAGTCGATGGGGCAAGCAGCGCAGGGCCCGTTCTCACTTAAGCTGCCAGAGCTTTGATTCGTGCTGTTTATGCCTCTGAAGGTATTTGTGCAGAAATGATGTGCTTCCACGGGCGTTTATGGTGGTAATTCGTTTTAATCTCTTCTGAGCTTCACGACCTAAAACAGCGTGCTCTTGTGCTGCTTGAATTTGGGCTGCTAGCCTCCTTTGTTTTGCTTAGCAGGGATTTGGCAGCGTTCCCCTGCTCAGTGAACTAGCAGGGAACGGCAGCCCACCTGTTTGCAGTCCTTCTGCTAAACCAGGGCCCGCGAGGTGCGTGTGTTGCGCAGAGACATCGTGCAGCACTGTGTTTATCCTCTGTGAATGAGGTGTGGGCAGTGGTAGCAGCTTGCACTCACTGTCCTTGCCTGGCTCTCTCGAATGCCAGCAGGCCACTCATTTCCCAAACTGGTGTGAGAAACAGGAGGTGTTGACTCGTGTTCCAAGAGGAGGGCTCATCCTTTGGGCATAGCGAAGGGCTTATTTATTATTCAGCTGTCACCAAGAGGTGATTTCTGTAAGTCTGTCTCTGCTATTTGCAGCAGAGAGGCTGCCTGTTTCTTGGTGATCAGCAAGAAAAATCACCAGTATATTATGGGGAGGGAGGAGAGAAGAATCACTGATTATCATGAATGCAGAACGTGCCATGTAGATGCTTTGTTGTGCTTTGTTTTTAGCAGTAGTAGCTATTTGTTCATGATCTCTCATGTGTTTTTCCTTTTTTTTGTACTTCAAGAGGGTTGTGGTGGTAGCGTGTGTGTGTATGTGTATCTCAGTCTCATATTGCAGATGGAGAGAGTATGGCACGAAGTGGTAAAGCCATGCGAGTCCTTATTCAGAAGTGGAATACGTCTAAGACATTCTAGCTCCATAATCTGCATTCAGGCTATGTAAATTGGGTAGAGATTTTCTTAAAATTAATATGGATGATGTGTTGGATTATGACTTTAAACATAGGCTATTCTGCTCTCCCCAAGGCCTTATCGGAAAGGTGGCAAGAAGGATGACATGTGAAGCTTTTAAGGGTGTTTGACTCCAGAGCACAAAGCTCTGAGCAAGACCCACCCACAAAAGAAGTTGTGCTGGTGTCCTTACATGTATTTTCCCTTTCATGTACCTAACCTTTACACGAACGGATAGTGAACTGGGTCAGGGAATTGGTGCTCATTATAACTGACTGTTCTTTTTGACTCGGTTGGTTTCAGCACTGGAGAAGGCTGTCACTTCATCCCACATGTGCTGCTGCCGGCCCAGACAAACGGGTCCAGACGTGGGAGTGAGGAGCCAGAGGGAAGGAGGAAGGGAGCGCTTCCTTTGGCAGAAATGTTGGTGTCTACCAGCGCAGCGCTCGCTAAGCTCCTGAGCTGAATTCACACCTCCTTCCCCTGTTGGCCAACAGACTTGATGCTAGATTTGTCTTCCATTCTCTCTTCCTATTTTTAAACACAAATTTCTCTTTCAGTGCTTTCACTAGCTGTTGAGAACCATGTCTGACAACGGAGAACTGGAAGACAAGCCACCAGCTCCTCCTGTCCGGATGAGCAGCACTATCTTCAGTTCAGGAGGGAAGGACCAGTTGTCTGCGAACCACAGCTTAAAACCCCTGCCCTCTGTACCAGAAGAAAGAAAACCTAGAAATAAAATCATCTCCATATTCTCTGGCACTGAAAAAGGTAAGATGCCTCCATTTTCCAAGGTTGTTATCTCTGTTCCGTTACTCTTTGTGTAAGCTTCGATTGCACATTGGACATTGGAGCCCATAACCTGCACGGGAGATCTGTGAAATTTCTTTATTACAGCCTTCCTGTAATAAAGAAATCTGCCTGTAGGGGATTAGAGGAAATGCTGAAAGGTTGGTACGTGTGTTCAGTGAGCCATTCTTTCCATTTGCACTGACAGTTTGAAGATGGAATCATAGAATCAATCAGGTTGGAAAAGACCTGTAAGTCAGCTAGCCCAGATGGGGTGCTAAGGAAGAAAAATCAACTAACTCATTGAGGAAAACCTCTGCCTGCTGCCTCTCATGTTTGCTGCCCAATTTAGAGTAATGCATTTCCAAACAAACCTAATAGACATTTGTGATTTCTGCATGTCGTGTTACTTAGCCTTTTGCTATGCTAAATGCAGATTTCTAGTTTAAACCGAGTATCCAGCTGTTCTGCAAGTTACTTCGTGTTGATGACTATTTAGGTGGTACCTTTGAGAAAAAAGGTAGTGAAGAAGAAGTGGGAGGGTGCAGTGGGTGTGAAGGAGAACTGAGAAAAATGAAGTCCTTCCGTTGGGGTCAGATCCGTGTAGTGCACTGCTCAGGTTAATCACCAATGGGCAAACAAATCTCCTGTGCTTTAAACAAGGATTATTTCTGAGGGGGAAAAAAAAGGCTTTAAGGAAGCTAGGCTGTACCTGGGCTTTGTTGCTGTCCTGTCTCCTGTATGATGAGTGTGTGTATGGCACTGGAGCTGGTTTTCCAGGATGTCCATATCCACGTGAAATAAAATAGTGCAGAGAAATAGCTCCTCACATCTGTTACGGTTAAACTGTGCAGGGAGTTATTAGCCTGACCTGAAGCTGCAATGCGTTTTGTTGCTCTGTAACATTTAGCATTTTTTTAATATTAGGATTTATTCCTAACAGAAATTCATACCAAATGTTAACACGCATCAACACGAGTTACGTTTTGGATTAGCTCTGAAGCTGTTGCACATGTAATGGTGTGCACCCTGCCCCCGGGTTTGGAGATGGCTCGGGCTGTGCATCTCTTTACAAATGCCGGGGAATTGATTACAGAAGTATGGCACAGAATCTCCAGGGAAGAGCAAACATCCAGGCAGGAAAATACATATTTTTTATGTATCCTAGTATCAGTGTTAGGAAAGAGGTTGCACATTACCAGCTTGTCCTGGGGAAGACCTTGCTGCTCTCAGCGATCTCTAGTTCCGCTCCTGGCTTCCTGCGCCGAGCTGTTGATGATGTGCGAGGTAGGGCTGGTTCAGTCCTGCCGCCACAGGTTTGACTGCTTCAAGAGACTTTGCTTCCCCGGTTATTTATTCACTTTGCTAACAATTTTCCCCAGGGCTGGTTTTTATTCTTGCTCAGCTGTGCGAGCAGCCCTCATGCAGCCGTGCCTCCGCGCAGAGCAGACGCTAGAGGCAGGCTTCTCTGCGCTCCGAAGATAGCTTTCCAGTCTGGCAGCCTTTGTGCTGCGCACGGTGGGTGTGTTTTCCTTTTCAGAGGATGGAAAGATTTGGCCAGCATAGCTTTTGGAAGCCGAATAGTTATTTCACAAGTATTGTGTAATAACTGACCGTGGCTGGATTACAGCAATAGAGGTGGCATGGGTAAAAGCCCTAAAGAGGCCGGTCTGTACGGAAAATGTGAGAAGCTGCTGCAGGTTGGAAGTGAGAGCCCGAGAGAGAGACTGCAGGCCATTTAGCTCTGTGATGGTGGTAAGCCCCACGTGTCAGGAGCAGGTTCTAGCTTAGCATGCAGCTGCTGGTATTTATTAGCGTATTTTGATCATGGGAAATTCCTAGAAACTGTTGTGGTGAGTGCTGAAGAAAAGCTGGTGGAAGAATCAAACCTCCCAGTCCATCTTCTGGCTGGGAGAATGGCTTTGGAGCTGGGGTAACGCTTGCAATTCTGCTGTTGCATGGGTGATCTTCAGAGCATTTGTGACCCTTTTTTGTTTGGACAGGGGAATAGCGAAGTAGAAAGCAAGCACCACGTGGAGGGAGGTTTTCCTTGCTCCGAATTAGTAACACTGAGTAAGACTTGTGTTGTGAAGTGAGTTTCTAATGCAGGTGGGCACTGTGCAGCTGGAGAGCTTTGTGGCACTTGATAGTGCCTTTCCTTCTCTGTGGACATTTCCTCTTTCCATCTTGCTCGTGGGTTTGTTCTTGCCGAAGTGGCTGGAAAGGTGGTTGAAGACTTGTCTACAGCTGCATTGACTCACCTGAGACTGCTTTAGAAGCTGAATACTCAGACTTGTTCAGACCGCTGTAAATACTGACACGTACCAGAATTATGGACGTCAATTGCATACCTGTTCAGTGTGTGTGTGTGTCTACTGATATTTAGTGACACAAACTAAAAATGGGAGAAAGAATTTCTGCTGAGAAAAGTATGTTTCTGAGAAAGTTGTGCCCCTTTATCTTCTCTGGATGTTAAAGAAATACTTAAAATAATGTCCTTCTGGGGAAAAAAAGCGGAAGGGTTTACACCATGGCAAAATAACGTGGTTGGGAAAATGATAATTAAATGATCCGGCTTAAGAAAATTTCTGAATGTTGTATTTTTTTAATACGGAAAAAGCTTGTTGATGGTCTGACCCACAGTGAGGATAATGTAAACATCCAAAGAAATGTTTGCAGCCCTCAAGACTGGAAAGCTGGCTGTCAAATCTAAATGGACACAGTGACTTTCTGGCACTAAAACAATGCTCAGATGTTAGTTGCTTTGTTCATTAGCATGGCTAATTAAATAGTTGTGTTTTTAATTCTTTATTCTGGTGCTGCTAGGCTGTACAGAAATACTGGCTTCTTGCTTGCTGCTTGAAATATGTTCAGACTATCTGGAAAATGATCCTTTAACCTGACGTTGCATTTGAGGTAGACTTTTTTCAAGGGTGAAATGTCTGCAGCCAGTGCAGAGGTTAACAAATTGCTGCAACAAATGTTAAGTTCTGTTCAGAAAATGAAAGAATGCCTGCGCAGAGACGTTACAAGGCTACTGCAAGCGATGAGGTGCAGGGATAGCTGGATAAAGTGGTTTGGCTTTCTTCTGCAGCTTTCTGTCCCTGTGATTTGGCAGGGTCCCTCCGGCTGCCTTCAGGGTATGCATTTCCCCACAGCTCTGCCCCCGCTTGGGGGGGCGGTGGGATCTGGGGCGCTTGCTGCAGGCAGCGAGGCTTAGCAAATGCGGAGCTCCTGCCCAAGTCTGAGCTAGTTCTGCACCGAAATAATCAGAGAAGAGGTTATTTAATGACTTAGTCCAGGAGGTTTTTTCCCCAGTTCCATTGTTCAGGAGAAGTGAGGAGATAGTCATCTTTTTACTCGAGTACTTAATTGCCGTGAATTTCCTTGGCCAGACTTCTGAAGTCAAGTGAACCCGTGTGTGTTTTTGGAGAGCCTGAAAGCTGTCCCCTATAACTAGGAACTAGACGGTCTTTGAGGTGATTTCTTAATCAGAGGAGTTCTCCTTTTTAAAGTTAAAGTGTAAATCCTTCTGAAGGAGCCTTCGTTTTTCCCCACTGTGTCAGGGCCTGTGAGCCACGCTGGTGCCCGGCTGGCTGCAGAGCCAAGGGACTGTGCCGTAAATTCACTTGTGGCTTGAAACGAACGTTGCCCTTTATTAAAGGGATTCCCATTTAAATACAGATTTGTGATGCAAACATAATCAGAGGTTCAAAAATAGTGTGGCCTCCCAGTGGCCTTGTTAACAGAGCCTCAAGCGCATCTTGCCAAAACATGACTCACTGGACTTGCCTCTTGACTGAAGTTCGCTGCTTGCGTTTGTTTAAAGTGTCTCTGATCTGCTGTTCCTGTGGGGAGAGGAGTGTTTCAGTCTCTTTGTCCAGCACACTAACACGATGTGTATTTTTGCAAGGGTTGGGTTTATTTGTGCAGCACATGCTGGACGATTTGAGCACCAGCTCCCATTCCCTAACTGTCAAGTGCTCCAGAACAGGAATCTTCCTGAGGAATACAAATTTTTTATTTTTTTTTCCTTCTTGCTTTCACATAAACAACTGCAAGAGGTTGGGAAGAAACAGTACTTTCCTTAAAGATGTTAAATGAGAACATTTGACAGTCCATTTGCTTTTTGGCTCTGATTTGTGCAGCCATATTAAAGATATCCTGTTTATAATAGCCACGTCTTTCCACTGCATTGTTCAGCTCGAGGCAGCCCACATGGCTTTTCATTTGTAAGTATTGTCCTCGGTTCCCTGTCCTTCCTTTCCCGCCAGCATGAGGGAATTTCAGACAGATCCCCTGGCTCTGAGCGACGTGATGTGTGCTTGCCCCAAGAACTTTTAACCATGGAGTTACTAGGAGGTGCTGTTTTACCTGCTCTTCTTCTGTACTGAATCTTCTTGACTTTTTGTATTTAAAAGTGAATCAATTTTTATTATTTTTTTTTTTTTTGCCAGGCAGTAGATTTTAAAACGGTGCACTGCTTTCATTCCTTGCTGTAAGGACTATGGCATTCTTGCTGGCTTCATGTGTGCTGTAATACGTGCTGCTGATTCAGCTATCTGCTCTGTGAGCCCTCAGGCATTGCCAGGAATAAACACTCACTTTTCTTGGTATCAATTGAGACATGCTCTGCAGTTCGCTGCCAGGGCTCTGCCTTTCTGCAGAGGGCAGTGAGGTGAAGCCTCGAGCATCGGATCTTTGCCCAGAGAGCAAGCAGCGAGTCCAGTCCGCTCTGCTGTGCTGCCAGGGGATGCGAGCAGGGCTTGGCCTTTTGGACAAGGACAAGAGAACAGGGTCTTGAAACCTTTTCTGAGGAAAGGGAACCTAACGGTGTATAGCTGTATGTTAGATTTAGTTTTATATGAAAACGGAAGAAAGTTTGCAGTTATTCTTTCTTAGAAATAAATAAATCTCCAAACCAAGTGCCATACGTTATAAAACATCTTCCAAATTTAACTGAATCTAGGTTGAATCGTGCACGTGGTCTTTCTCATTATCTATTCCTGCTTCTGTTACTTATTATGCTTACTTTTTGCCTTTTTTTTCTATGTTTAAATTAGATAATTGGTCTAAGGCTACAAACTCTTATCTTCATCGCGGGAAGTCCTGATTTGCATTAATTACCTTGAATTGAAGCAGCCAGGCAACTGAGTTTTAACTGTCTTTAGGGTGAACTTGAGGGTGAACTGAAGTTGTCTTCAGTGTTTAATACATATTAAAATGTTCTTTTTTGAATTGTAAACACTTCATATGTGTTCCAGAGCTCTTTGTGCTCTGGGGCTCTTGATCTCTTATTTGATTGCTGCCGCAGTATAAATGATTTGAATGAAAGAACTTGGTGATTCTTGTGGGAAGTCTATACCAACCTGAAGATATCAAGTCACCGTGTTGTATATTTAAAAACCTCCAGCCTGTAAAAAGAATAAAGGTTACGTTCGTCCCAGCTGTTACGTTTGGATTTGTTATGCTCTATTGAGACAATAGGACTTTAAGTCTATGCTCAAGTGATCTTCTAATCTCTTTACAGGAAGCAAGAAAAAGGAAAAGGAACGTCCAGAAATCTCCCCACCGTCAGATTTTGAGCATACGATCCATGTCGGCTTTGATGCTGTTACGGGCGAGTTCACTGTAAGTACACCTGGCTTGGAGGTGCTGAGCAAACAGCTGTGGGTCAGCGCTGTAGTGAAGCCGTTGTGGGATTTCAGAATGAAGTGTCAGTTTGTCTCTTATCAAATAAATAATTTTACTGTGTATTTGTATGGCCTGTGGAGTAACAAGACTGACCTGTTAGCGCTTGAGCCGTGTGTGTGTGTGTGTGTGTGTGTGTGTGTGTACCATCTAAAGCTTTGTATCACATGGGGCAGCCTTTGAGAAACACCGTGGGGAAGAGAAGTACCCTCATCAGTTTGCTTTCAGTACTTTTTAACACTGGTTCTACTGAGTGCTTTTGTAGTCCTGTTCCTCGTGACTGACTGATTACACCTGAAAGGTGTTCTGTCGTGATGAGACAGCGGGCTGGAGCCCCTGAACGTTTGAGACACTGAGCAGTCAGGAGGTATTTCAGCTGTAGCTCAATTTATATTTTATTACCCATCTATGTTCCCATTAAAACCCCATCCTACCTGTTGGTGTGTTTAAGGCTGTACCTGCTCTACATTGTATGGAGGAAATAATTTTGTTCTCATTTTTAAATCTCTTCAAAATGCTGGATAAAGGCTTAAATAATATATTATTTCAGGGAATGCCAGAGCAATGGGCTCGGTTGCTACAGACCTCAAATATCACGAAGCTAGAACAGAAGAAAAACCCGCAGGCAGTACTAGATGTGCTGAAATTCTACGACTCCAAAGACACAGCAAAGCAGAAGTATCTGAGTTTTTCTGCTCCAGGTGAGATGCACAAAGCATACTGAAGGGGGAGCTGGGTGTTTGGATCCATCTTCCTCTCTGGGGATAATAAATCAGATTCAAATGCTGAAAGAGCAAGCTACTTTTCAATGAGGAACAAACATTTGAAGATGGATCTAAAACTTACTGGAAATTGGCTTTGTCCAGTTTATTTCCTGTTTTAAGTGGAGAGGGGAAGAAATGGAACTGGATATTTAAAACAGCAACCCAAATTAATGGGCTGTGTTTATGAAGCTGGCACTCTGTAACTGTGATTAATTGGTTTTGTACTGGAGACCTTGCTTTTCCAGTCTGAGATGGGAACACGTATCTAGATGCTTGCTGTCTGTGAACTTGCATTTTTCTGTCTCCTGTGCAATGACATCAAAGATGCAGAGCAAGTTGTTCTTCCTAGGTCAAGAGCTGTATGGAGGGGGGCTGAGAGAATGATTCCTACAAATGCACGCAGTTCCTTTTATCTAGTTCTCTTCCAAATCATTTGCATTCTGAAAATAGCTTAGTAATAAGGCTTTGTAGTGTCCTCAGCCTTGACTCAAAATACAGCTTAAGGGAACAGAAATATCCATTTGATTCTGCTTTCACATCTCAATAAGACAGGACACATGAGTGATGCGCGATGCTGAGTTTGGAAAACTCTTTGTGGGTGCTCAAGTGAGGTGAAGAGCAAGTTGGGAAACCATCAAATTGTGCTTTCTGAGAGATGAGGAAATCTCTAAAGTGGTCTATGTTCTTTACTCTGTACACCTCATTATTTTTGTAATGATTTTGTTTTTTCTGTTTTTGCTATTTAGAAAAAGATGGTTTCCCTTCAGGAACACCAACGGTGAGTGAGTTTACTCTTCTTTGTTTCTTCTCAAGCACATACAGTGTCACACTTTCTGTATTTGTTATATAACTGATCTTGTAATATAAAAGAAAATGAGATTTATGTTCTTAATCCACAATAAAAGGGGGTCAACAAAGCATATTCCACTGGATTAAAAATATGCGAGTCTTGTAATGAAATGTAATAGTGCACCTTGACCTCTCAACCTATCCTTTTCTTTTGATATCAGTCAGAATTTTTTTATCTTCATATAAAAATATTAATAATAAAAAAGTATTTTACACTGTGGGGGAGATGATTTTGTTTGTATTTATAATTTTTAACTTTGGAAAAAATGTAGACCAATGCCAAAGGTTCAGAGCCATCAACAGCTGTGGCAGATGATGATGATGATGATGAAGAAGCACCTCCTCCTGTTATTGCTCCGCGGCCAGATCACACCAAATCGGTGAGTGGCTGTAAAATTTACAGTGCAGACTTGCATTTCACAATATCGCGGAACTTTTTCTACTTCTTTGTTATTGCAAAGTGTTTTATTTGTGAAGTGACCTGTTGTAAGCTTTTATCGAGAAATTGGGTTCTTATTCACATGTGCTTGCCAAGAAAATGCATAATTTGCGGATACAACTTGGATCAGAAATCTTGAAGTTAACGCTGATTAGTTTGTTGGCTTATGTTGCAGTGAGTCAGTTATGCTTGTCCTTCAACCCCAGATGCAAGGAGGAGGCTTTTTAGTCCTAAAAAACAAAGTCTAGTTTCTGCATCTTTGCACAGTACAGTGGTATGAGTGTACTTCATTTATTCTTTTTATTTGATTACAGAGTGATAGCCTCACCTAATGTACTGTGTAAGCCCACAGAAATTCAAATTTAGGATTTGAATGCTTATTTCTCCGACAAGGTCATCAGTATTAGGTGAAAAGCAAAATGCTTAAGAAGTTGTTTAAGTTTCATTGTGATTATCCTGAACTGCACATCAGGCTAGCAGAGTCCCAGGAATCCTGGTTAGCACATCTAATTTTTTGACCAAGGCAGATGTACACGCTGCTGCTCTGTTGCCCACTTCTTTTCACTCCAGGAGCACAAAAGTGTGATTTGTGTGTGCTTGTCAAGTCATACAGCTTTAGAATTGCCGATTTGGGCTACGTGAAGATATACAGTGTGACAGGTCTATGGTTTGGTATTGCTGGGGTAGCTGTGCATGGCTGTAAACTTGCATAGTTTTTCAGGTGCAGTCTACTCCAGAGGAAATTGAATAAAGTTCCAAGAAAATTCCCCTGAACCAGGGACAACTGGGAAATTCCCAGACCTTTATGTGTATTTTCATGGAGAAGCATGATTGTGTTTCTTTTAAATCTTAGGAGTAGTTGGCCTTGCCATTAAATAGTGATTTGTTCTGTGAGACTTGGAAATTGCAGGAATGTAATAAATAGATGAAAGGGCCCTTCCTTTTAACTTGCGTGGGTTACAAAGAACAAGCAAATAGAAAACCCAGAAAAAGGCTGGCTGTGGAAGTTAATCTGCTAGCATCCACTCCGTACAGGAAGCCTCTGCCTCTTTCATTTAGAGGCCAGTAAGGTTGCCAGCATCTCGACTTCCTGGAATGTAATGTTTTTCAGGTCTCATTTCTGCCTGCAAGCTGTTACGTAAAATGTTGCTTAGTGATCTTTGAAGAATGGTGATCGTTTTCAACTGAAAGTCAGTGATCATAAAGAAAATGCTCAATTAAATGAGTAAATGTTCTATCTTAACAACAGATTTATACACGGTCTGTAATTGATCCCATCCCTGCATCAGCTGGTGACACTTCTGTCGACAGTGGGACGAAATCAGGTGACAAGCAGAAAAAGAAGACCAAAATGTCAGATGAAGAGATCATGGAAAAACTACGTAGGTGTCTTTTCTTTCAGATAAACGAAGGCTTTAGAACTGCTGGGGCAGTGGAAATTAAGCTTTTGCCCTTATCCTTATTTCTGTGTAAGGGTTTGTGAATACTGTGCTTGCTTAGTTTTGTGTCAGACAGTAGCTGAGAGGAGCTGCATTCAGAAGTTTTGCTAATAGCAATGCCTTGGAGCCCTAAAGGGTAAAAAACATTGTAGTTATTTTTTTCTTTTATTTTTTTGATTAAAGTTCAGTAGTGATAATGTTATCCACATGTGCAGTATATCCATCATAATGTAAAATATTCCAGTTTCTGTTGTAGCTTGTTCCATAATCTTCTTGAAGATAATTTTTCACCGCATTAATGTTCCTGTGCTTAAGTCAGGAACTGACTGGTTTCTGGAGCAGGCTAACCTAATAGATTCATCATAATCTCATATGGGGTTTTGCTGTATGGAAGACTATCATTAAGATGAAATACTAGTGGGAAATAGCATGATCTGTCTTGTTTTACTCTAAACAAGTATAATGACTGAGACTGGGCCTTTTGTAACTGGAACTGAATCAGGAACCGTTGGCAGTTCATGCATCAGACTTCACCACATGAGCTGATCCACTTTTGGAGGTATCTTGCTCGTGCCATTCCCACTGAAGGGGAACGGTGGGATTTATGCATTTTTTAACATGAGCTGACAAACAGTCAATGCCATGCTACAGTAGCAAAGAGTATTTCCAAAATCCATGACTCTTCTAAGATTTTATAAGAAATGTTTTTCTTTTTTCTGTTTTTTTCCTTTTTTAGGCACTATTGTGAGCATAGGTGATCCCAAGAAAAAGTACACCAGATATGAAAAAATTGGGCAGGGGTAAGTGTTCATCCCTACTTGTATTCCTGGTGAGCCACTGCTAAAGTGGCCCATTCCTGAAGCAAGCAGAAATGTTGGCTGTATTAAGCAGTAATAGGCAGACGGTGAAGGCTTTACAGTGGTAGAACTTCCAAATTGTCTCTAAGTGCAAAAGCAGAGCACTGTGACTTCCCTCTGGGTGTATTTAGTCCTCTCCTTTCCCAGAAAGATGCATTCATCCGTTTTGTAACATGACTACTGAATAGCTTGGGGTTATATCGGAAGGCTTTCTGCCTGCTAAACTAACAATGCTGCCTTGACTAATTTATTGCTCTAGTGTTCCTATGGATTCTTTTGAGCCAAAAGTATATTCAACTCTAGCTTCTCCGTCTAAGATTATATGTAGCTGACTCATACTCTATACTTTCCAAATATGTCTGTTTGTGGGAGGGCTTCCCCTGGAGGAAGATGAAAAGGAGCCCCTTCTACAGAAGGGGCTTCCCAGCTTTTCTGATCATAGGGATCAGCACAAGTTGTAGGGGTTTAGGCATCTTCAGTGCAGTTTGTCTCAGAAACAAGTGTACTTCTGATTAATTTGCCTCAACTGACTGGCATTTCTATGATATTGCTTATTTTTAACAACTTTTTGATAAAGCTCTTGCAACATTGAAAGCTAACACAATTTTGTGTTTGTGATTTGTCTGTTCGCGTGCATGTTTTACACAGAGACTCAGCTGGCTGTAACGTGTTTTTTTTTTTTTTCTTCATAGGGCTTCAGGTACAGTTTTCACAGCTATTGATGTGGCAACGGGACAGGAGGTAAGACTGCTGTGCTCATTGCAAAGGAAATACTTTTTCCATAAATATTTTCTTCTGTAGGTGGCTGAAATAATCTGACTAGGTTTCTTTCTGTGGCTCCAATCTCTGCTGTTACCTCCCAAAAGAATGTTTGTCACAGTCATTTGTAACAGTGTGTGCCTTGTTTTGTAGTAATCAGATGATGGAAAGCTAAAAATAGAGTTTTTTTTTCTCTCCAGTGAAAAGCAGAGGGAGTGAGATGTGCCAGATGTGGGTTTTGAAAACAGTTTATCCTTCAAGTATTGTGGGCAATGGGTCCCTGGATTTTCAGAAATAAAACTTTTGGTCTTTCAACACTTCTTCTGTAGTCCTGTTTTAGTAGAGGTGATTGATACACATTATCTGTACCGTATCTGGAAATAACTTGTGCCTGTGTTTTCCTTTGTTTTAATTAAAATGCCTTCTCCACATTCTGCTCTGTTTTTTCTACTTGATGCTTCCAAACCTGTCTTGTAAAGATGATGACATCAGCAACATCTGCGTGTGTGTCATCCAGGGATCATCTCTGATTCCCCAGGACTAAAATTTTAGGTGTTAAATGCTTCTCTTTAAATTCAGTTTTGTCTAGTTTTCCTTGAAAAGCCTGAAAGTAGCCATTTGTTAGGTCACTGATAAGTAATTACCCTTTCATCAGTAACCACATCTACCAGCACTGGAGTGGGATACCGCATCACAATAAACATAAGCCTTTCAGTTGTCTCAGTACTTTCTCTCTTAATTTGCCTTCTGCACACTGCAGTGCTTCATGTCCTCTCGCTGCAGAGTGGATTTTTTGTCTGAGTTCCATTCTTAGACCTTCTCTGCTTCTTGTCAGGCAGGTGGTCTGATGGTTGATTGCTTGTGGTCTCTTCCTTTGTGCATTAAACTGATGTCATAGTCTGGCTTCCTCGATGCTCTCTGTCGAAGGAAGAGAAGGAAGCTTTAGGGGAACAATTGGGTTTGTCCGTTGGTAAGAAAAAGAAGGCCAGAGGAGGATTTCATTGCTGTTTTCAGCTGCTTAGCAGGGGAAGGTGTAGAGAACATGGAGCTACACGTGGCAGGACAAGAGTTAACACACAGTGCCGTAAGGGGCCTTCTGGTTGGATATTAGAAGTCTGTTTTTCTCACAGTCATTTTAATCCAGCATAGCATGGGGCTCTAGAGGGGTTGTGGAGTGTCCCTGCTCCTTGACATCTCCATTCAGAACTTAGTTGGGCAAGGCCCTCAGCTCTAAGTTGGCCCTACTTTGAGCAAGGGGTTGCGCTGAGGTCCCTTGCAATCTTAGTTATTTTGTGATTCTGTGCCACAAGTTCTCTTATTTTTTAATGCCTTTGCCAGTGTGTTAGTGATTGTTTCTATGAGATAGCATCAGTCCTTGTGTTAACACTCCAGTTTTGGTCTCATGGATAAGTTATCTTGTAAAGCTTCAAACTGCATCCTTAGTTTTACAGCTAACTGAACAGACTTGGAACAATTCTTCTTTATTTTAGAGTCTGGAACACATACCCTAGTTAAATTATTTCTTGGACAAGATGGTTCTTTATCTTCCCTTCTCCCTCTGGGATAGTTTTTTGTCTTAATTGCTTTGGGAGAGTTTTCCGGTCTTTCTTTTCCCCAAGAGCATTATGTCTCACAACATTTTCCCCATGACGGTCACTACAGGCAATGGATGTTTCTTTACCTACCTTGACTACCACAATGCCTTTTTATATCTTGCTGGCAGATCATTTCAGTTCTCTGTTCCTGAGTTGTCTCTCAAACTTTGGCTAATTCTGTTGCTTGTACCGTGATAACAATTTACTCCTTATTTTGCTGTAGATTCAAATGTTCCCACTTCATTGTTTGATAGTTTGCTGCTTTTTCAGTGCTTATTCTGTAGAAGTGTTCTTTCAGTCTTTTCTGTCCACGTTGTTTTTTGCATCTCCTTCTGCCTCCCAGCATTTTCATGCCCAAACACTAATCTAGTCAGAAGAAGATGGAAAAGCAAATTGCTTTCCTTGCATTGGAAGGAAACTCTTAGTTGCTATGAGAATCTGTTCTACTTTAGGCCCGTTGATATAAATTTGGGCAACTATCTTTTTATCTCCTGAAAGTTTCATTTGCTAAATTTGTGAATCTTTTCAGCTGCTGGAGTATGGTGTTGGCTATAAGAGAGAGTTGTACCCTCCAAAATAAACAGCCTGCCAGCTGTTCCAAACTCCCTAATTCTGTTACAGAATCTCTCACCTCTCCTATGCTTCTATTGTATTTAGAATGACTGCAAGATTTTGATACTCAGGTTTGAGTGATGGCTGTTTCATTTTGTCCTCATCAGGTTGCTATCAAACAGATAAACCTGCAGAAACAGCCCAAGAAGGAGTTGATTATTAATGAGATCTTGGTAATGAAGGAGCTAAAGAACCCCAACATAGTCAACTTCCTGGACAGGTAAATGAAGACAGCTGGCAGATTCCTTTGTTCTTGGGGGGGGGGGGAGGGGTCAGAGGTTTTAACTTGATATTCTGGTTATAGACTCAACCTTTTCGTATCTCAGAGTCTTAAAAACAGATGACTGTATTTAGAGTGACTTTTTTTTTTCAAAGTAATCTTTTATGGGGAGATGGTCTAATGATTCAGTAAGAAGCCTTCTGTCATGAATGCAATGTTGCATGTAGTTGTGGATCGGTGGTGGACGAGAGTACAGCTGGAAGATACTGTGTTCTGCATGAGATGTGGGATGTTGGACCTGATGGTCATAAAGGTCTTCTCCAACCTAAATGATTCTATGTTATCCTGCCCAGTGAGGTAGTAAGAAGCAGAGGGGTTTTGTTGTCAGCATTGACATTTCAAGTTACTTACCAGAAATCAACTTTCTTTACATGGCCTTGAAGTCCTTGCAAATCATTTCCTTGACCAGAAGTCACAGTGTTCTTATCAATCATTTTTCACTCCTTGATCTCTCGTGATGGCAAACAGGCGTGCTTTTCATTTTTCGTTTGTAGTTACCTCGTAGGAGACGAACTGTTTGTGGTGATGGAATATCTAGCTGGAGGCTCACTAACAGATGTGGTCACAGAAACATGCATGGATGAAGCACAGATTGCTGCTGTTTGCAGAGAGGTAAGAATTGTATTTGATGAGTAGAGGAATGAAGGTGCATTCTGTTCACTGAGGTTTTATGGTGCATGTACGTTAAGACTAATTGCAACAGTTGCATTCAGTTAGGAAGAATGCACGATACTGAGAGCAGAAATCAATATTTAAATTAGAAATATGCACAGAAAATAGCAAAATGAGTCTAACTCGGAAAATTGTGCTTACAACACAGAAGAACGATACCAGTTTTGAGCTGGATGTTTGAGAATATTAAATGACGGAGCACATGAAGATGAACTTGATGCAGACTGTCCCTGTCTTGTTTTAGTAACTATTTTCATAGTATGTGAAATCTGTAGCTCTGCAATGGTTAAACTTTCTTTATGGATTTCTCATGAAAATAATTCTCCAGAAAATTATAGCTGGAGTAATTTTAAGATTTCAGTACGGTATCAGAGTTAAAAATAGCTGATGTCACAAGTCATCAGTTAATTCTGACCTGAGTCAGTGTGTCAGCATCCAGCTCAGGCTTGATTTATTACGGCAGAGGGGAAAGTAATTGTATTATCTGCTGTGCAGGAGAAGCACAGACATTTAAAAGCTCATTTGGCTACATTGGCATGACATCTGCTTTTGATGATTCACCCAAAGGGAGGGGATGGAAAGCAAACTTGTACATTAACATGTACGGACAGGTAATGATTTCCTGAGAAACCAGAGCTGGAAGCAGAGAAATGAAAGTAACTATGTACAGTAACAATAGTTACTTTTTCTGAGGAAAACAGTCTAATATTGAGCTACTGTATTTCATGGGAACACTGCTGCCCAGGATGTTACATACCCTTCATTCTGCAAATCCGTACTACTTTGCTAAAGCAAATGAAGGCACAAAACACTTGATGGGGATCACACCCGTGCCAAGTTGCAAATTGTAGATGTTCTGCTTATATTAAAAGAGAACATCTTATATGTATTTTTGCCTTTTATTCTCAGATAACAAAAATAAATTTCATTGTGATTTTAGGCAGAAAGATTTTAATCTAGAAACAAGCAAAACCAATATTAGTGATGTTCATAATGAAGATGTTCTACAGCCTTTGCTGCGGTAAAGGTTGCTTGCAGGTTGAGAATGAAGCATTCCTGTTGGTGAAACTTCAGGCTAGAAGGCTCTCATTTAGTCCCTTACAGTTCCTGTAGCATGAACTTGTGAAATGTACCAAATGTGGCATGTACCAAAATTAACATCCGTGATTTTTTGGGAACATCTTGGATGATGGCTGGGTAATGAGGAGAAGAATTTCTGGGTTTGTTAAGACAGCAGAGAATTTCTCAGATTAAATCATCTTTGACCTCATGAGATCTGGAGAGTATTTTTTTTAGCACAAGAGCTTCCTCTGCTGGTTATTTTAAATAACACCTGTTATGTTTTTGTCCTCAACACTGGCTGAGGGTTAAGCATTGCTTTTGAATTTATATTCACATAGAGAAATTGTACTTCTGTATGCTGATTTATTTTTATTTTTTCCCTCATCCAGTGCTTGCAAGCGCTTGAGTTCTTACATGCCAACCAGGTCATCCACAGAGACATTAAGAGTGACAACGTGCTGCTAGGAATGGATGGATCAGTTAAACTAAGTGAGTACCAGAAAATTGTTTGTGTTCTGTTTTCCTTTTCCCAGTAAACTTTGCTCAAGAGTGTGTACAAGAGTGTGTGTGCCCTCTCAGTAGGAGGAGAGCTGACAGAGAAATTGAGGTGCATTTTTATTGGATACAAGTAACAAATTTATTCTGTGTTATAAAGTGTGTAACTCGCAGGTAGCCAACATTGAAACTCTGAGGGCCCTCAGACTAGGGCTGAGAGTGTTACTCCGGAAGGATGTTGAAGCAAGCTTGTTGCCACATGAATATTGGTAAATATGAAGTAACTGGCAACACAGTGAAGCAAAGATGCAAATGATTGCAGGAGGAGAGCTGCAGCTAACTGCAGTTGCTTTGCTCATCTTTTCAGATTGCCATGACTTGCCTTTCATGTTTTGCCCTTTTCATTAGAAGGTCACTAATGAGAAAACTGTATATTATTAACCATTTATATTGCAGTTTAGTCTTACGCTGCGCCTGTCCTGGGTCTCCTTTTCTGGGACTGAAAGTGTAATACACTTTCATTAATAAAATCATGAAATGACAAAAGAAACTACTTGCTTTTCAGGTAACTGTCATGCATGCATGAACTTGTGTACAGTAAGTCAGTTTCTGGTGTGTGTAAACATGTGTGGCAATAGAAATATATTGAAAGCATGTAAAGTAGTGCTCAGGATCGTTGAGAGAGAGGGGCATTACCTGACTTTCTGGTATATGGGAGTGTACAAAGCATCAAATGACCAAAGAGTTAAGGCATGGTGTTTTTACAGTTGGTTAGGAGTTTGAAATGTCATGAAAATGCATCCCAGCAGTATTCCTTACTCAGGTGGTTTACAGTCTCATGTCAGTTATGAGAAGGAGTTGGAGGAAAGGTTATGAGCAACCTGGCTTGCTGAGCAGCATCGTTGGATGCGCTGTTGGATGCGCTGCTCGCTTGTGTAGGAGTTTGTTTTAAAGGTGTTATGCGTTTATGCACAAGTTGAATGTGTTCAGATGCTGATAAGTGAATAGTTAAAATAGAGGGTGTGGCAGTTAGCTGAGGAAGGCTCAAAAATCGAAGAGCATTGTGAATGGACAGGGTAGCAGCCTGTGTAAAGAAGCACTGGCCCAGCAGGGGAGTGGGGGAAGACAAGGAGGGAGAGACAGGCAAAAAGAGGAGTTAGCTATAAAATGTGCTATGTGAAGGGGAGGTATTGTAATTGTTTTGTGTTGAGGCTAGCCCTTTGCCTGTGTGGTTATAGAGCTTCTACGAGTTGGTTAGGTAGATGGTAGAAGTTGCTCTTTTTTTCTTTTTTTTTTTTTTTTTCTGGCTTCTGGCAACAGGAGCAGGAAGAGTGGCCAACCTGCCTGTTACCTGAGCACTTTCTAGGGCTGTCTAAAATTTAGATAGATGATGTAGTAATGTCTCCTAGAAGGAGACAGCACCTAGTGGAGGCTGTAACGCGCGCGTCCTTCCCAGAAAGAGGATTGCTGTAAAGCTGCCCTCACCACTAGTTCCCTACCTATACTACTGGCTAAACTGGGATCTACATCTTGCCTGTGTTTTCTTTTGTGGTGGGATGGTGCTGAAGGCCCTGTTGGTAGGTCAGGAGATACACACTGCTGCTGCTTCTCTGGTGTGTTTGTTGACATAGCCTGTGCTTTGAGTTGGATATGACACCTCCTGAAAGGCCTGACTGGAAGAAATGCTGGCAAGAACCTTTGCAGCTTCTGTAGGTTTGCTTTTTTTTTCAGGCAGCGTTTTAACAGTTGGGGTGGGGGTGGTTCTGTGTTACGCTGTCCTCTTGGTACAACTTAGCATTTCCAGAACTGTGGCTCTTTTGTCGGTACTGCTTGGCATAACACTTTCAAAATTGATTCAAAATTTAAAATTATCTCTCTTTCTCTCTCTCTCTCTCAAACTTAGTGTCAATAATAAGGTAAAATCTGGTTCCTGCCTTAACTGTGTTCTTATTGATGCTTTACATGCCTGGGAAGTGGGAGTGCTGCAGCTGGATAAAGTAACATGATGGAACATGCATTGCTGCTGCACCTGAAGGCTATAGGAATAGGTGACTTTTCTTGTTTTCTTGAGTGTGGTTGTTCTCTTCAGTAGTTACCTTGTGGAAAGGTTTGTTTGTCTAGGTTCCTTCCGCTGAGTGGGGTAGCCTTGTTTCTATGTCTCTGTCAGCTGTAGTACCTGTATTTGATGGCCAAATTGCTGTGAAATGCTGAACTCAATAGCTGCAGAATTAAAATCTGTTTAGCAGGGCAGAAGCTATGGTTTGTAGATTCATGTTACTTCATTCAGGCTGTATAACATATTTGCTGTGCACAGAAGAGTTGCCTTTGGTGTTCTGCTTGATTTCTTGTTTTGGCTGCTACCAGTCTAGGAATATTGAAGGAAGGACTGGGCAAAATACCATTCTTCTGCAGGATAATACTTATGTCCCTACTCCAGTGGACAAAAAGCTTTACCTTCATTCAACAAAAGTCTGCCCTGCTTAAACACCTTAAGGTTTTATACCCGTTTTGCACACTCAAGTTCGTAATATGGAGAATGTGGTGGGGAAGAAAGAAAAGTCCCCTCTCCCTCCCAAGCCCCTCAAGTGTGGAGGAGTATAATATATGTGTAGTAATAGAGAAGTCTTCTAGGAAGTCCGCTTACACAGGATGCACTGATTTAACTTCTTTTTAAATTCTGTTATCCTACAGCCGACTTTGGTTTCTGTGCTCAGATAACCCCAGAGCAGAGCAAGCGCAGCACTATGGTTGGAACTCCTTACTGGATGGCTCCTGAAGTGGTCACACGGAAAGCCTACGGCCCTAAAGTGGATATCTGGTCTCTGGGCATCATGGCTATTGAGATGGTAGAAGGAGAACCCCCGTACCTCAATGAAAACCCCCTGAGGGTAAGAAGTCCAGACATGACTAGAACTATTTGTGGGTGTTTACCATGTGAATATTTTAATGGACTCAGTGTGATTCTTGATAGCATTTACGATAAAAAGAAATCAACCCCAAAAGATGACGAGCTTCAGTGGAGCAAGAAAATTCCTCTCAAAAGAATGACAGCTGTCTTATATGTGCACTCAGCAGTTCTTCTGTTCAGAAGACAAGTGAAGCACAGCAATTGTACCGGCTTGTAAACTAAACAGTAGACTTTGTGTTCAGTCTTCTGTGCTAGTTTAGGGAAGGTAAATCCATTAGGTTCTGAAAAATGCTGTTTGTGTCAGTCTAATATTTTCTTTGCCAAGGTATGTAGATGTATCTCTTAAGTATCTGTTGCCAAAAGATTTTGAATGTTGTTTTGCTACTAGCAAGAATAGGTCGCAGCTACCTATAACTGGCATTTTTAAAATTCTTCATCTCATCAGGAGGAGGCAAAGTAGACTGCAGAACTCTTTCTCATCTAGACTAAGGAATTGCCTGTAGGCGAGTCAGTATGACATCTTTTAAAGACTTGGCTTGATGATACGATATTTCTCATTTTGCAGGCTTTGTATTTGATAGCAACTAATGGCACACCAGAGCTGCAGAACCCCGAGAAACTATCCCCAATATTCCGGGATTTCTTAAACCGATGTTTGGAGATGGATGTTGAGAAAAGAGGATCAGCCAAAGAATTGTTACAGGTAAGAGTCAGCTTCTACCACAACCTGAGATATGGAGGCCACTTGTAAGGTATGCCTCTGATAAATGGCAAGGTAGACTTGACGCCCTCTTCTGTTTTGTGTTTTCCCCTGAGGACTCCAGTCATCAAAGATTGTACTTAGTCTTTCTGACAGTAGTCTGTGCCATTGTTCTGCCACTGCTAAATTATCCAGTAACTTTTGAATTTACTGTAAGAGAGCCATTGAAGTGAGCACAGTAGGACTGAGGGAAGGCATTTGACCAAGGAACCTCTTTGTGTTGAATTACTGGAAAAGAAAGGCTGAGGCTCTTTTGGGAAGAGAAGGAATGATTAGCAGGCTAAGGGTGCTATGAACTGTTGCATGTTTTGGATCTGTCCCTTCAGGAGCTGTGCATTGATAGTGTTTATGCTGCTTTATTTTTATGGAAAAGTGCTGTGTGGCTTTTTAAATGGTCTTTTACTAATTTACTGTGTTTCTCTCTTCCTGGCAGCATCCCTTTTTGAAACTGGCCAAACCTCTGTCTAGCTTGACGCCACTGATCCTGGCAGCCAAAGAAGCAATGAAGAGTAACCGCTAACATTATTGCCACGGCCTCCATCTTTTTGTTTGTTTGTTTTTTACAAATCTTTATAATATATGAAATTGTTACACTTCTGGGGGGAGGGAGGAGATTTGCTGGGGGGGTGGGAAACATCTGCAAAAGGGAAGAAACTCTCATCCAGAAGACGCCCAAAATAAATTGTGGTGACTCTAGTGATCCCTTTCTGGGGTCCAGAAGGAATTGAGGACTGAAATACTGGCCCTTCTGTTTTTTCTTTTTTTTCTTCTTCTCCAGACAGCCCAGAAATGCCACTTACTGTGCCCAGGGTTTTAAGGGTTTTAATGACTTTGCTGTAACAGCTCCCGTTCATTGTACCCTTCTGGGTACTTTCAATACTTGAATGACCGATTCAAGCTTTCAGAGAGCAGCACTAATTTTACCTGCTGATCTCTTGCATTCTCCTCTTCCTCCCCTCTACCTGTTTACTTTTAAATCTCTCTAGTAAGCTCCCATATAACTAGATTCATGGCAAATGTGACAAATGTGAAGGTACATCTTGCCCCTCCTTCCCTTTACAGACTAGCTGTCACTGTACTGTAGAATTAACAACTTGTCTACTTAAGAAATCATAATATGTTGAGATGTATTTTGCTTTTTAAGACGAGTATGGAGAGAGGGGGAAGAGAAGTATTCAACTGTTTTTCGTATGCCTGTGCTCTGTGGACTTTTAATCAAAGATGTGGCCTCTTTGTAGAAACCTCACGATTGGTCAAGTCTTTGGATGTCAGTTTTTGGATATGTAGGTAAGGGTCAGATACTTTATTTATGATCAAATGATCAACTATAGTCAGGGCAAGAAAACAGTTCCAGCTGTCTTCCTGTGTGCTCTTTTTTCCCATTAGACTTGCTGGCCAGACGCTTAAGGGATATTTTGCTTGGTGTGGTGGGTGGTTCAAAAACACGTATTGTATCTGTTCTCTGACTTTGGCTTTGGAAGTTATGCTGGTGCCTTTGACTTTTTTATTTTACATTTCCCTTCTTTGTATCAAATACATTTTTGTATATGTTGTAATTTTTTCCCCAAGCAAATAATGCATCAACCTATGGTGTTGTCAGAATTTAAGTATTAGAGCTATTTTTTCCAATTTTGTATGTGCTCTATTTGTATTAATGAAATCAAAACAAGTAATCAGATATGAGGACACTGAAGACGCAGGATGTTTTTTTTAATATAGTTCGAACAGAAGAGTATGAACACTTGGAAATGCCAAAGCGCTGTTCTGAGAAGACGGAGGCTGAGGAGGGAGAACAGTGCCTTCAGACATCGATGGGGCTCATTTGGCTGGCTAGTTGGAGGCTGAAGAGACTTGATGTGTCACGCTGATCCTTCCTCACTGAAAACACGCCAGCCAGAGTGGCTGAAGTCGAACATCCAATGCAAGAAAAAGTGCCTCCTTCTGAGGGACAGTGAGTGACTTCAGTGGTTGATTTCTTGGAGTGTTAATGGGGCAAGTGTAAAAGAGTCTGTGCCCCCTGGCTACTTTCGGCGCTGCAGTCTATGCATTTCAACTTCCCAAACAGTTTAATGAAGAACTAACTGTAGTTACAATGTGCCAAATGATTCTGTGAAAGAATAACCCATTACTTTACCGGGATTTTATCACTTTCCCAGTGGGCAGGACCTGGGATGGACAGACTTGCTGGGTATTGACAGAGGACCCCAAATAAAATTTACGCACACTTTTACAAACGTTGCTGGCAAAAGATAGAAATCATTTTCAGATAATGTCAGTGTTCGTATAACGATAGAAATAACTGCATGGGGGGACTGGTAGCCAAGGTATGACAAAACTAACTTCCAGCTGAGAGCAGCCAGCCAGAACTGCTGAGCCTGTTTGTGCTTTTGAGGGGAGAGGGGAAGCAGGGCTAGGGTCCCAAAATGCCTGGTGTAACTCATCAGCTTCTCGGAGGTGGCTTTGTACCAACAAGATGCCTTACTGTGCAGGGAACTGCAGTGCCACGCACGGTTCAGTTTGTGTTCTGCTCTTGTGTGGTAGGCACCCAAGTAAATGACGCTAGCTACGACATCAGAGGACAAAATCCCTCTAGCTGTAAGTGTGAGAATAGCTACAGTTTAAAATTCAAGGTAGTGTCGCATTTCGGGCAAATAAATAAATCTTTTTCCCAGGCAAAAGGTCCTGCAAGCCCCAGACCCTGTAACACTGTAATGGTAGTGCCCCTGGTTTGAACGCGTCTGGCTTCCTGATCAAATGAAGTAGCAAGGAGGCTTGGCTGAGGAAAAGAAAACTGTCTTACTGATGATTCCCTCGGTCCATTGCTGGCAATGGACTTTGTGAAACTCCTTGTGCTAGAGTTAAGGTGGGGGCTTTTCTTTTTTTTTTTTTCTTTTTCTTTCTTTTTTTTTTTTTGATGGCACAGACTAGGCAGTAAGATAAGTATAACTTGTGAGAAATTTAGAATTTTTTTTTAAATAGAGGAACATGAAATCATAAGTAATTTTAACTTATTAGTTCACTTTTATTGATGAATGAGAATGGTTTTAAACTTATATTATGAAATTTGTCCCATTTAGCGTACTTAGGAGACGGTTTCCAAGCTTACAGTCATCCTAGCAAACAGGACTTAGCCCGATCCAGGAGTTTTACAAAACATATCTCGGTGCTTGCTGTGTGACCCAGCACGGTGTTTAGCCCTGCAGCTGCGAAGTGTGCATCTCCCCAGCCCCACGCAGCAGTGGTGTTGTTAAAGGGTGATGTTTCTTGCCACCTGCTGCCAGCAGCTGCAGTCAGAGATGAGCTGGATAGTGACTTGAGCTGGCAGGGAAGGAAAGCTTCAAGAAGGTTGCTGTGCCGTACTTTTGTGTCTTAGTGGCTGGGCAATGCTTCTCTAATGATGTCAGCTGTGTGAGTCTGCAAATTTAAAAAAAAAAAAAAAAAAAAAGCAAGCCACATTTTTTTCCCTGGAGGGAGCAGACGAGCATTTTTAAGACTTGCTGCTGCTCGACTTGTCTAGGGTAGACAAATAGCGAATAGCTGGAGTTTGAGCAGATGCTGAAAAGGAAGGGATTGCTTCTGCAAGTGCTGGGATTCCCATACGTCTCGCTCGCCTAGGTGCCAGCATGAGATCCTGAATTGGATTTTAATCCAGCCTGCAGGCAATACGTAGGGAGCGTAACGTCCTGTGGTGTGACTGGTTGGGTGTACGGGGCTGGGTAGCTCGTGGTTGGCGGCATGCGTTTGTGCAGGGAATGTTTGACTCCTGGGATTTTTGTTATCATGGAAGAAATTGGATTCCTCGTTGAAAGCAACCGTGGCACTGGGAATGTGCACTTTGACCTGCCTGGGCGGTAGCAAGGTGTGCTGGGGGCTTCCCCCTGCTCTCTGGTGCGGGCAGAGCAGTTGCAAGATGCTGGGCTCCCTTGTCAGAGGGGGTGGGGGTGGCTGGGGGCAGTAAAAAAACAAAAACAAAACAAACTGTTAAAGGTCTTTTCAGCTGGCGTTGAATAAGTGTCTCTGGTCTGTTTTCCCTCTGTCCCTCACACTGTCGGTGGAAATGGAAGTGGGTGCAAGCTTTCTTTTTATTTTTTTTAACTGTCTTCAGATTTTAATGTTGCCTTTTGTGTAATTTAATCCCATTATGTTATTTAATTGTTACTGCAATATTAACTACTGTATTTGTTGACTTTGTTTAATAACTGTTCTTTCAGGGCTAGAAATAAACTTCTAAAAAACATTTTTTTCATCCCCTTCCCCGTCATGAGTTTATGCCTTCTGAGACAAGAGTAACTGAAAAGAGTAAATGTTTAGATGTCTTAATGAGATTAGCAAAATGTATTCTTGTCGTTAAGCTTCTTATGACTGCTTTACAATGGATATCATTTTATGCTGCACTAGCCCATCCTGTTTCTTTTCAAGTTTGATTACTCATCAGTCTGTGTACTGCCCTCATGTGATAACCACGAGCTTTCCTTGCCACCGCACGCTGCTGGCAGTCAGTTACTCCTCCAGAGCACCGATGGGGGAGAGCACACCTGGAGCACCCTCTTTTTACCCATCATCACAGAGAGATCCTGTGCTATTTTGTGAAGGGAGCAAAGCAGCAGCCTCTCAAAGACCGGCCGCGTTCATCTCAGTTGTCTTTCACCACCCACTCGCCTTAAGGTAGCATTTTGGTAGGGAGGGAGGGACTGGTGGACCAGTAAGCTGCGCTCATGGTGGTGTGATGGTGCAGTGACCTTTCCAAACGGCACTGTTTGACTGTGAATATCATCCAGAATCCTGCGTGTACAAACCTGGCGGTGTGGGGAGCAAGCTGGCCTGCCTGTTGGGAAGAGCTGACTCCAGCTTCAGCACCGTCCCCGCTGATCGGCGTTTGACTGACCAAGCCAAGCGCAGGAGCTGGGTGTCAGCAGCTCACCTTGGATTTGGGGTGAGATGGGTGGTGGCCGTTGGCAGGCTGTGGAGACCTGCTCGTGCTTTTCATTGGAACTACAAAAATGCCACAATGTGTTGGCATTGCAGTCCGGTTAAAGGAAAGGATGCCAAAATGAATTTACCTGGGGGCTAAGGTTGGTTCAGGTGAAATCCAGATGAAGTTTCTGGCTTGGTTGTGAATGTCGAGGACTCAGGTTGTGCCTTTCCCATGTGTTACTGGAAAATCAGCTCTTCCACTTTTTTGGTCGTGCTGCTGGCAAAAAGAAATGAAGAAACCACTCTTCAAAAGCCTTTTCAACCAGATGTAAGAATGTCCTTTTGCACAAAGCCCTCTCTCTCCAGGTTAATTAACTTGTCGAAGCATCTTTGTCTTCTATGTAACTGACCCTTTATGCATTTAAACTGATGTTCTCTAGCAACGCTTTTAAGTGATGCTTGCATTTAATTTATGGGGGAAAAAGCTGTTGATGAGGGAGAAGGTGTTTAGTGGAACCTGGATATTGGTACTTGTCTTGCTTTAAGGTGAGCAGGATTTTGGCTTAGTTATGGTTTGTATTAGTTGGGAGTTGCTTGTCCTTGCTTGGTAAACACAAGTAGGTCTTGCGTGAACTTGCTGTGCACTTGCTTATAGGTGGCCTACACCAAAACCAAAACAAAACAAAAACCACCTCCATCTTTTTTTTGATCAGTTCACTAAAGATCAGGTACTTTAAATATTCTGCACCAAGTTAAAGCCACACAGTGTTGCTGTGAACTTGGGGGAAATGACTTCTCGCTTCCAGGGCTGCAGGTTGGTTGCAGTGAATTAAATTGCAGAGCTGAGCACGATTATTTGGTCTGTGCCAGCAGCATATTGCTTAAATGAAGAGTGGCTGAGAAGTGTCACTTCGAATTAGTTTTTGCTGTAGTACGTGAAGAAAAGGTTTCAGCGCGGTTCTTGTGGCTCGTGTACAAGCACAGCAGTTGTCTGCAGATGCCTGCTCCCAGTGACTTGGACAGCTGCATTATTTGCTTTCTTTTAAGCTTGCGTTTTGCTGAGAAGATTGTTTTTAGTAAAAACAGCTGTATTGGTCAGCCCTGAGAGGATCTTACGTTCCTCTCTCGTGTAGGAGAGAGGTACGTGAGACTGTTAAGCTCAGCTAAATTCTTGACGTTGCTCTCAGATGTGCAGAGGAAGCAGGTTTTTCTAAGATCTTTTTCTTTTCCTTTGCTTTGAAGTCCAGACTAATGGAAACTTTTTTTTGAAAGGAAAATGCAAACAAGTGAGAGCAGTGAATTTCTGACTGTAATTTTTCTGTCTGCAGCGTGTTGTGAGGGGGGAGAGCAGTGGTGGCATTACTTTTCCCCTCTCCTGCCCACCAGCCAGCGTCTTGCAGGGAGGCTGTCTTCCAGCACGTCATGATGTCATTTCAAAACCCATTTACCTATCGACCTGATCCTTGAACCAGCCTGTAGGGACGGGTGATCAATATAAATAAATGGGATTTGCCCATTAGGAAGGTAAATTGCTTGATGCTGAAAAGCCACCAGGCTTCTGCTTCCTCAAAAATGCCTCTGGCGCTACCAAGCGACTTGGAGATGAGTCAGTAGGAAGGAAGAGGGGACTGGAAGAGCAGACCGACGGTAGGTCTCGGTGCAGCCTCAAGTTTCTGGTGCTTTCTGAATGGTTTCTGAGTAACGGCTTGGGCTTGGTGTAATGATCAGAGGAGCGGGTGCTGATGTGGCAGGGCACGTCCTGGAGGTCCTTCTCCAGGTGCTCTGGCTGGGCACGGGCCTTATAGGGGACTGACTTCTCCTTTGAAGTCGGGATTCCTACAGCTGAGGGTGATCCATCTTGTTATTTATTTATTTTTTCCCTCCCAGGGGGTGTTGCGTGAATTTGGGTCTTGTGAAATTCCTCATGGCTCTCCTTGAGCCCGTTTGGCTGGCTGCCTGCAGGAGCAGGGAGCCCAGCGGTGAGTTTGTGCTGCCTGGGGTTTGAGTAATGGCTTTCCTGCCCAGTGAACTCGCCTTAAATAACCCTAAGGAAGCTGCATGCAGCTGTAGCTGCTACCTACAGTGGCGGGGGGAGCAGCCTCATTCTCTTTGCTTTTTTGTTGCTCTTCAGTGTTTTAGGAGAGTTTGTTTTTTGAGCTGCTTGCGTCTCTGTCATTGTCACCACTTACCCCGCTAATCCGATTCATAGGCAGCTGCCTCCTGCCCCTTGCTCGAGCCTGGGTTGTGTGACACACAATTGCAGGATGTGCCGTGGCCGTAATTGCAGGCAGCGGATGGGAAATAGGTTTAGAAGACCTCTGAGCTGCTGCCTCTAAGCACAACTCTTTAAACGCTTGAAAAGGAGAAGGGGAAAATCCTTCCTGCAGGAAGGAAGGAAGAGATGTTTGGATATTTTCCAGTTTTACCACGGCTGTTGTGATGTGTTCCACGCCAGAGCTTTCAGGAGGAAGGGGACAAGAATGTGCTTGCTTTTCAGGCCTCGATGCGTGGCAGGTCTCTTGTAACAGCAGCTAGAAACGTTTTGGTATGAGAGGGATTTTTGTTGATCTCAGCGAGTTCTCTGCCGCTGTCTGTGCTGACTTTTCACTGAACCAAAAATAGGAAGTTTGAGTCTTAAAGTGTGCTTCATCTTCCTGTATTTGGGCAAGGCTGTTTGCTCATTTGAGGATAAAGGTGCGCACTTCTCCTATCTTCTGAAAGGGGTTAAAAAAATGTAAAATGGCGATGCGTTTTGAGGCAGGGTAGCCAAATCAGGCTGTTCCCTCTGTAGGGTGACAGCAATTCTGTCACTGCTGGTGGAGCTGGGAGAGATTCCGTCCCTCCCGTGTGTGTTACCAGCAGAAGGGGATGAAATGTCACTGACACTGAAATGCCACCTGCAGGCAAGCATGCAGCCAGTGCCGGCAGCGAGCGAGGAGAGGTGTTCCTGGGGACAAGGACGGGGAAGCGTGTGCAAGCCAGGCTTTTGTGCCGGCTAAAGAAAGACTTTGCTGTGCCTCTGGGTTATTTCTGAGCATGGGCAGGGTGCTGGGAACGGGTAAAGCCTCCCTTAAAAAGAGGTGCAGGGAAATGATGGAGTCAGCTGCGCTCCCGTTCTCAGCTAAAAGTAGGGAGTCGGGGAATAAATAAGGTTTTATTGTTTTCTCATTTTCAGAAGCAACCCTAACAAGTAGCCTGGAAGAAGGACTGGAGTAGGAGCAGGGGGTGTACAGCACCCCCAAACTGCCCTCAGAGCCAGTCCTGGGCCATGGTGCGGGGCCGCGTCCCAGGCGCTGGGTGAACGCGTGGCAGAGCCGGTTGCTGGGGCACAAGGCAGGGCTTTGAAGCGATCCTCGTGCAGGGAGGTGGGCAAAATGCGAGGAGGGCAGCTCGTGTGTGCAGGTCTCGAGGTAGGAAAGCAACAAGGGCTTTTTCTTCCTCTTGGAAGAGCTCGTTGCCATGCTTCCTGCAGCTCTCAGGGGCAGCACGTGTGGTGTTTCCCAAGGCCTCCCTGGCCACCGGGCAGGTGCCAGTTGGGCTGTGCCACGTTTGCTTTCGCATGGCACTATAAAACGGAGGTGCAGAAGCTTTCCCCGCTCCATCCTGGAAACCAAAAGCCGCGTGGCTCGGTCTCTCCCTCGGGGGGCTGTCACCATGTCAGGCCTGAACGTCTCCATCGCGTTTTTTCTCCTGGTTGTCAGCACATGTGAGATGCTCCGGCGGCTTTCCAAGAGGCTGCTGTCTCCTGGGGCGTACTGCTGCCTTGCTGGGGAGCTGACTGGGTCCCTGCAGCTCTGCTCGAGCTGCCTGGAGCTGAGGATGCTGCTAGAGATTGGCCCGTGGGGTGGCGGCATTGGCCCCGACGTGGTCTTCACGCTGCTCTTCCTCCTCTTCATGGTTCACGCCGCCTCCTTGGATGGAGCATCTGCCAACCCCACCGTCTCTCTCCAGGAGTTCCTGCTCCTCGAATCCGGCCCCGCAGCCACTGCTGCCAAGCTGCTGGCCCAGGCCGTGGGCGTGGGGACAGGCTGGGCCATCACCAAGCTCTACTGGTCCTGGGAGCTGACCCAGTTCCACCTCATCCAGAACCTGATCGCCTCCGAGTGCAGCTCCTCCATCCGCACCTCGCTCTACCACGGGGCCTTCGTGGAGGGTGCCTGCTCTTTCCTCTTCCACCTCGTGCTTCTCAGGTTGCGGCGGAGCCGCACGGTGTACCGGGCACCTGCCCTGGCAGCCACCGTCACCTTCCTGACCTATGCAGGTGAGCAGCGCCCCTGGTTCCTCTACAACACTCTTTGAGAGGGAAGAACAATCCCTTTTCCCTCCTCTAGGGCTTGCATTGAGAGAGGACGACTAGCAGAAGGCTTGTTCCCTACTTATTTTGGGGGTTCCCTACTGTTCCTTTGGGGGTGAGGGCAGCAGTTTAGGGCATCTAAGCAGTGGGTGAAATGTTGGTGTTTGCGTGGGGAGCAGCAGCATGGTCCTCGAGCGTCCCTTTGGTCTTGCACTGAGCTCTTCTTGCAAAGCCTGGGGCAATGCATGTGGGACTTACCGGGGTGCTCTGAGGCTGAGGGATGAGGCTGCAGGCGTAGGTGCCTGTCCCCAGGAGATGACTGAGGCTGATGACGGCCCTACTTCCTCCCCATGCAGCTGTGATGACCACAGGGGCTTTCTTCAACCCTGCCCTGGCCGTGGCCACCACCTTCGCCTGCACAGGGAGCAGCCTGTGGGACTACATCCAGGTGTACTGGCTGGGGCCCCTCGCAGGTGAGATGTCCCGGGGGCAGCGGGTGTTTCTCTGCATCCTCTGCAAGGCAGAAATGCTGGGTGCAACCCCAGCTCCTCCTGGCAAAGGGCTGAAGTTCAAGGGGGGCAGATGACCGCTGGCTTGGCTCACCACCCGTTGGGGTCAACACAAGCCTCGCATGGCGAGGATGCGCACGTGGTGAGGATGCAGTGGTTAAATTCTCCTTAAAGTAGTAAAGCCAGGGCTTTCTGGGTGCTGCCACTGGGGACTTTGGTGCTGAGCTGCCTTCTGGTGATGGGAAAAGTTGTGGCGAGGGCCTGAAAACCACTGCTCAGCTCCGGGTGGGGTGGAGAGGCTCCCCATGTGGGGCGCACCGAGCGGGTACGTACTCTTGTTTCAGGGATGCTCGCTGCCCTCTTGCTGCACCAAGGCAACATCCCAAGACTCTTCCAAAAAAACCTGCTTTACGGCCAGAAGAGCAAATACAAGATACCCAAGGCACGGCTGGCGCATGCGGAGGGTGGAGACGAGCGGCGGAAGGGGAAAGGCGAGAAGAGCAACCCTGAGCCTCGTGCCTGAGCCCCTGCAGCCCTGCTGCTGGGAGGGGGACTCCTGGCACGGAGGATTTTGCACACCCAAACCTTCAGTACTGTCCCTGGGGGGGAAACTAATGTATCTGTACAAATTGCTGTCTTGTGTACACAGGAAGCTTACAGAAACTAGGGACCACTACACGGGTGTGCTTGAGCAGCCTCCAGGTTGTTGCATCACTTGGAATAATCCAACTGTGCCTCCCGCAGCCATAAAAACCGTGTAAACCTGTAACCATGTTTCAGGCCTTGGAAACTTGGGCTGAGGAGGAAGGTGAAGGGGTGCACAGGGTGCCCGTGGTTAGCAGACGTGGCACCGGTACGTGTTGGGGTGGGGGGTGCATGTGGAACCCCCCGGACCCAGCCCTGGGCTGCTCTCCATGGCTACGTGCAATGTCCCCAAGGAAACGAGGCGTTGTGACATGAAATAAATGTGATTGCGTTGAGGTGAGTGGTGTCCTTCCTGCCAGAGCGCAGCTGACTGAGCAGAAATGAAAGAAATCTGCTCGTCTGTGTGCGTTTTGGGGGAATTTCCTTCTGTGCTGGGCTGGATGTGAGCACTGGGGGCTGAGATCATCCCACCCCATCCCCAAAGGTGGTGCTCCCAACCCCTGCGTTTTGCAGGGACTCTGTGGGCACGATGCTCCTGACCTGCTCTGAGCTAAGTACTGTGGCTTTTTGGATCCTGCCTAATTTGTCTGAGATGCAAATGGTGAGTAAGGAAGCGGTGCCTGACTGCAGTGACAGTGACTGATGCCAGTTTGGTACCCGGGCATGTGGTGTCCCCTCCCCTCCTGATGGAAACCAAAACCTTTCAGGTTCCGTGTCCCTGGCCAACTGGATTTGGGAAGCTCAGATCCTTTGCCAGTTTTTTTCTTTTTTTCTCAACCTCTCTTGGTTTGGAAATCATGCTGGAAATGGGGCCTCCTCGTTTAATTTGCAGAGTTTCTCTATTTTGGCCAACACAAGAAATACCATTTGACTCTGGGGTTACTTCAGAGCCCAGAGCAAAGCCACCAAGGCTTGGAGGAGGATCTGAGGGGGGCGAGGGCGATCTCCATTTACCCAAATTGATTCTCTGGCTCTGCTTTAGATTTGAGGCTAAATGTAGGGTATGAAATATAAGGCTGACTACCCCACCACGACTAATTCCTGTACTTCTCCCCTCGGGGCAGTGCACGGAGCATTCCCACAGCCCCTCAAAGAGGTGGGCTGGGATGGCTGGAGCAGAGATGCTCGCACACCCACAGCCTGGCACCGCAGTACTAGTGTGAGCCCCGGGGCCGGGTGCCAGCCCTATAAAGGCACTGAGCAAGTGCAGCATCCGATAGGGACATGTAACTGCAGAGCTGGGGGGAAAAAAACTTTGTTTTGTGCTTTATTTTGTTTTTTCCCAAGGAGGTGTCTATCTGTTGGGCTGCTGGGGGAGATCAGTGACTGGGCATAGTGAGGTAATAAGGGAAATTTAACAGGAGTGGCGGTGAACATTGTTGTTTTTAATTAAGAGGCTGCTTTTCCAGCACAGTAGCATTGAGGCGTAGTGGAGGAGAGCTGCAGCTGGACAGACAGAAGCGTTCCTGAGCTGTAAATCAAGCTCGGCAGCACTGATTTACAGCTTGGCCCCACACCAGCTCCGGCTGCAGCCCGCGCTTTGCCTCCCCGCTCTGCGGGGCGGTGATGGGGCTCCTCGTGGTGCTTTCACATGGATGCTGGCATGGAATTCATGCCGAGCAGTACTGGCGAGATGGGACGAGTGCCCCTGGCACCCACCCTGTGGCAGGGAGCTGTGGCTTCACCTGCTGGGCCGAGCAGTGCGGGACAGGGAGCTGGGCTGTCAGCCCTGTGCTGAGCTGAGCCGCAGCCTCTGGGCATCCTCCCCCGTCCCCTGCATTGCCACCTCCAGGACCAACCCCAGGAGAGTCGGGGACAGGCCCTGGGACCCACTGCCCCGGGTCCTGCTCCCCAGCAGCAGTTTTTTTCATGGTCCTGCCTGCATGGAGGTGGCCAGGGCCTCCAGCAGGTCTTGTCCCACCTAGGCTGACCACGGGGCAGCCCCAGAGACCCAGGGGGCGAGCACCCAGCTGTCCTCAGTGAAGGGAATTGGAGAACAAGGCCTGGAAAGGGGGCGAGGTGGCTCAGTTTTGGGTGCCCTCCAGCCTGTGCGGCAGGATGCTGCCCTGCTGCATGCCCCGCTGAGAGGGGACGAGCTGGGGGGTCTGCTGGGGGGGCTTCTGGGGAAACTGCTTCTTGTAGAGAGCACTGCTGTACTGAAGCTCCGGGGTCACCAGCCGCCGGCACATGGTCTCTGTCTCCTTGTCCAAGCCCTGCTTGATGTTGTAGCCCAGGATTTTGGCATTGCCATGCTGCAGCGGCCGCAGGGAAGAGTCCTTGATGTCCTTAGGGCCCACGCTGCCCATCCCTTGCAGGCAGGTCCTCGCCAGCTCTGCCTGCCTCTCCCGAAGCGCCTTCACCTCCCGCTGCATGCGCTCCCTTCCGATGTCTCGGTCGATCCTTTCCCAGAAGGTCCTGTTGAAGTGGGTGTAGATCTCCCAGTCCAGTTTGTTCCAGGCCTTGATCTTCTCCACAATGGCTCCCGAGAGCGGGGACCTGGTGCTGCTGTCCCTGCTGTTGAGCGGGAAGGACACGACGCTGTCCAGGTCCCAGCACAGTGTCTCCTTCAGCAGCACCATGGACTCGTCAAAGTACTCGGAGATGAGGAGCAAGTCAAAGGACGCCTCGATGGCCTTCAGCATGAGGTGCACCCGCTTGGCTGAGACCTCTCCATCGGGGTTGAAGCCGAAGTCGAAGGTCATGAGGTTCCTGGCGTAGTGGCTGTCGCTGGCTGTGGGGTTGTAGTAGCGGTAGGGCTGGCTGAGGAACTCCTCCAGGCTGCGGGCGCGGGAGAAGGCCGACGTGCCCTTGTAGTACACGAAGGAAGACTCCATGAGCTGCACGGGGTTCCTCAGGATGGAGAAGTAGACGGCTGTGCTGGGCACCACTTTCTGCACCTGCAGAGTGAGGAAAGGAGGTTTAAAAGCGGAGCAGAGCGAAGGGACCTGCTTGCTCACAGTCCTGCGCTGGAAAAGCAGGAACACTTGCTCAGGATAGAGCTGAAGGGGCACTGAGGGAGGCCTCAGGGTGCAGCTCCCCCACCAGCCATGTGGGGAGCCATGGGAAAGGTACACAAGTGCCCATGCAGCTGCTGGTCCATCTGCCTGGGGCCAAGGTACGTCGTGGTCCTGTCTCCTTGCCTTTCCCCCGCATCCACACCTGAAGCCCAGGAGGGAGGATGCTGGGCACGGCTGGCCGCTGTGCTTTACCCACGTCCCACCCCGCTCCCTCTCCCAAGGCACGGAGGCTCTGCCCCTTACCTCTGGCTGCAGGAAGCGCATGTGGTGGCAGAGGATGTTGAAGCGGGGAGGCTTCCCTGGGGAGAAGCCCTGCACGAACCTCGCCATGAAGTGCTGCGGGTAGAAGAGCTGCGGGCCACCCTTCAGGGGGAAGGCGAAGGAGAGGTTGTGCATCTCACCGAAGCGGAAGAGGATGTTCATGACAGTGCTGCTGGCACTCTTGTGGACTTTCAGGAAGACGATGTTGGTCTTGGGTTTGCACATCTCCTCCTGAGAGAAGACTCCTTCCACCTGTGGGATGCCCCTGAGGGCCATCTCGTTATCCATGGAGACTTCTGTCCAGCTGGGGAGCAATCCTCTCTCCAGGTCTGTCCTGTAAAAGTCATCTGCCTGCGGGACTTGAGCTGAACTTAGCATCGTGTGCTTAAGTGAGCTGTCCCACAGTTGGCCAGGGAAACTCAGGGGCTGAGGCTGGCCCTGCAGTGTCACTTGTGGTGTCTGGGGTGACCTTGTTCCCTCCTGCTCCTCTGCGATGACGCCGTTGGCAAAGATAAGTCCTTTGCTGCTGTCACCACCAACAACAGCATCTCCTGGAGCTGTGGAGGTACCTCCAGGAAGACCCGGGGATGTTTCCCCTCTGGCTGCTTTTCTGGGGCTGGGGAGGTGGGTTTTCAGCCTTGGGGGTGAAAAGTAGCCTTTCATCTTCTTGCTGCTCTCCGCAGGCTGCCACGTCCAGTGCCCCTCTTGCCTGTCCAGAGTGCTCTCCTGCGGCGTCATCTGCCCCAAGTACTGGGGTAACATCTGGAAAACGTCCTGTGTGTTCTCAGTGGAAGTGGGTTCCAGCATGGCCTTCCTCTGCCTGTGAGGGCGATCCTCCTTCCTCAGCAGGCCAGGGGCGTGCAGGGCGTAGTTAGGGCCCTCCTGGCCGTGGTCTGTGGTCTGCTGCAGGGCGCCCTCCAGCTCGCATGGGCAGCTCCTGTGAGAGGGAGGAGGTGAGCTGGAAGCGAGAGGTGCAGGGCCCGTGCTGGGGGCACAGAGCATGCTGCTGGGCCCAGCTGGGGAAAACGACCTGCTGCCCTGTCTTATTTGGGGGGTGGCACTGCTGCTGGGCGCAGCTCTTGGCCACTTGGCGCTGCCACACTGCCAGGTCGGGGTGGGTGTAGGACAACGGCAGCGCAATGATGCCCCTGCGCTGCTGGAGGGAAGGAGCAAAGCAAGGGAAGGCGAGAAGAGAGAAGGGCATGGGGCCTGGAGGAGGTGAAGGGGAGCTGGTGGGTGTCCCCAAACCGGGAAGATGTTGAAGGGCTGCTGGGGGACCGGGGTGAGCTGGAGGAACAGACCAGAAGGAACCCCATGAGATGCAGAGAGGACGAAGGCCTGGTCCTGCCCCAGGAGGGACAACACCCAGCATGATGCAGGCTGGGGATCAGCTCTGCTGGAAAGGCCACAAGGCTCTGGGCAGGGAGAGGCTGAGCAGGAGCTGGTGTCTGCCCAGGCAGCAAAGATGCCAACAGCATCCCTGGAGCACAGCCGGGTCCGGGTGCTGACTGTTGACCTCTGCCATCTCCAGCCTGGGAGGGGTTTGAGGCTGGCCTGGTTTGACGGGGATCTGAGCAGGGTGCAGGGGTTGGATGGGGTAGCCCCAGTGGGGGCTTCTTCCTCCCGAATTTCCCAAGTTTCTAAGCAGGACGCTGCTGGGTGGAGTTGAGGAGGGCGGCTTTGGGCCTGTATTGACTGCCAGTGAAGGCCCGGAGGATGAGGTGCAGGTTTACCATCCTGCCGGGGACATACCTGGAAGGCTGCAGCTTCTCCACGACTTGAAATGAGACCAGGAGAAGGATGAGGAGGCTGAAGGAGACCCAGAGCCGACCTGGCTGGCACCTGTATATTGCCTTCAGTTTCCTGCAAGGAAACAGACGTTCAGAGTGTTCAATGCATTGCACGGGTAAAAGAAATGTGTAGGGCACAACACAGAGGAAAGAGGCCTTGAGACTTCCACAACGAGCATGACTCCCCCCAGAATTTAGTCTTGTCTTTTATCTTTTCTAAGGCAAGGTCACTTTTCCGCGGGTGGAAGAGGTGCTGGAGCAGCGATAACCAATGAACCTCAGCAGCTGTGCTTGAGCAGTGGAGCCTGGTGGAAATTTCCAGCCGGGACCCAGATATCGCACCCAGAGGTAAACAGCGATAACCGCGGGGACGCCTCGCGGCATGGCCCCGCCACCGGCTTCGGCAGCAGGAGCGGGCACCGCTCGCCTTCACCCTGCCCCGCGTGTCTGGGAGATATCTGGGTGCTCTCTCTATAAACAAAGACAAGAAACCATGGTTTCTTAAGGCAGCCCTTCTGAAAAATGAAGGGACCCCGCTGCAGGAACCAGAGCGGAGCTGGAAAAGGGTTTAGGTTGCCTCTGGCTTGTGGTGATTACTAGCTGAGGACACATCGCTGCGTAAAGGGGGCTGTTTTTTATCAGGAATCTGGTTAAATCCTCTGTTACGGACCCCTCTGTGGGGGGAAGCTGGCCTGCAAGCCCCAGGCACCTGCTTGCAGCCTCCCAGGGAGGGGTGGGAAGGGGCAGGTTTGTGGAGCAAAATGAAAATGGGGATCTCAGAGTACGGGGAGCAGGCATTTGTGCAGAGTCTGCTCAGAAGCCACCCTCTGATCTGTATTCAGGATTCCTTTTATCGAGTGGGCAGTTTTGGACAAGGGGGCCTGGAACTGCACAGGCCTGCTTGTCCTAGGGCTGCTTCACCTCTGTGGTGTTATATCACAGAATGGATTGGGTTGGAAGGGACCTTAAAGCCCATCCAATTCCAACCCCCTGCCATGGCAGGGCTCCCTCCCACCAGCCCAAACAGCCCCCAGCCCCATCCAGCCTGGCCTTGGGCACTGCCAGGGATGGGCCACCCACAGCTCCTCTGGACAACCTGTGCCAGTGCCTCACTGCTCTACCCATTTTAGTTGATTTAGATTAAATACTGGGAAGAAATCCCCTGCTTCGGACAGTCCTGCCACCTGGAAGAAGTATGCATGCTGGGCATCATTCCTACTTGAGGAGCTGGTAATGGCATGGACACGTGGTATTTGTAGTGGTCACGTGCATCCGTTGGTCCTGTTGAGGAATTTGGGCTTGCTGTTGAAAACTGGATTCATTCCAGAAAAAGGCAGTATTATGACTAATTGTAGTTTGCTTGTTACAACAGTATTTCGGTGTTTGTGCGTTGGTTGTCAGCTGGTCCATGAAAGATCTGGGTCCCTTTGCTCTGAGCCTGCTGCCTCCTGGGAGAGGACTGTGTGTTGGCTGAGCAGCTGGTACCCCACGTGTGGGCTGGTTGGGTCTGATCGGGCTCGCACAAGGCCAGAGCCCGTCCTCCAGGCTGGCTCTAGGGGGACACACGTGGATCAAAGAGCACGCAGGGAAGAAGGAGGAGCCGTGGCAGCACTAAAGTTGGGACTGAAGAATGCCAGAAATTGCAGTGGCAGCAAAATCAGGATAAAATGGCCCACACAGAATGAGGCACCTTTGGGGGCTGGAGCAGTTGGACCATTCGAGGTTGGACCTCTTTAAAAGGCTCCTCTGCTTTCCATGGGTACATCCTTCACAGCCTTCTCCTTGGTTCAACATGGCAGGATGAGATCAGGGGTGCCAGTGCCTTGGGAACATGTTAAATATTTGGGACCAAGGCCTGGGAAGCTGGGGGCTGGATGTGCAACCCTCGTGGTTCAGGGGCTGCACGGTGCCCTCTCCAGAAGCCATTCAGCAGAGTGCAGAGCTGGATGCAGCTGGGTTCAGTTCTCAGTGGCAGAGCCACAGCAGCTGAATCCTACCATGCTGGTGCGATGGATTTCAACAAAAAACGGTCTATTTGTTGGGGGAGAGCCCCCTAGTTGTGTTTGCTGGCTGGGGATAGGTGCCTGGAAGCGGTGCCGCAGACAGGTCTCGGGTGAGCTCACCAGTGGAAAGCGGCTCCATTGATTTGCTGCGGTCAGATATGCGCCGGGCAGCGGGTGGCGTTGCATGGGGAATCAATACACGTGAGTGTTATCAGACCCTCTGAGCAGTGTGTGAAGCCCCTTCCTTCACCTACTGCCTGCCTGTGCCGGTGCCCAAACCACCATCAAAAGAGGGAAAAGCCCTCCCCAAACCCCCTGCTGCAGCTTGGCATGCAGAAGCAGGGCTGCAATGCCCCAGGTGCAGTAGACACGTGGGGTAGGGCTGTTCTGCCCTGAAACGCTCTCCCCCAGCACAAGGACGACCCGTGGGCACTGTGGCCAAGTCCAGCCTTGTCCTTTGCTGCCCCTCATCCATCCTCTCCAAAACAGAGCCTCTGGAAGAGCGCACCTGGCACCGGGTGCATTCATCGGGGTTGCCGCGTACAAGGCTGGCACAGAGCCACGTTTCTGCTCCGTGTCTGCTCCATGGGTGAGCATGCAGAGCTGAGAGTGCTGAGCCCCTGCCTGGGACAAAGCAGGAGGGCTCAGCATCCTCCTTGCCTCGCTGAGGTTGCTGCTGCTGCTCTTCCCGTGCAGCATCAGGCCTAACAGAAGATGCTGTTCTCCACGTGGGAGAAACGCTGTGCTCAGAGCCTCTGGAAGAGAGAGCTCCACTGCCCCAAACTTCCCTGCATTTATGCAGAGCAGCAGTGCTGCTCTGCACATTCCCATCATCACTTCAACCTCCACAGAGGGACCTGCAAGGACACGACCGCTGGGTAGAGTGCAACTCGTACTTAAGGAGATGGCACTGAGATTAGAAGATAAAATTCCACTTACATGGTCAGGTACCTCCTGAACTTCAGCATGGTGAGCTGGATCCTTGGCTGAGGAACAGCGGGTGCTCGCCGTCAGGTCAGCACGGAGACTGGGAGAGCAAACACGCGGGGCCTGGCTTGTGTGCCTGCGTCCGGTGGCCCCTCCCTGGGTGCCTTCCCCCTGGTGCCCTGCTCTCCAGCGCCTGCCCCCAGGGAGCAACCAGGCTCCGTGAGCAGCAGGTTTACGCAGCCAGCCTGGAACCCGTGCTCGCAGCCCCGCTGCTCTCCTTGGTCTCCTCCTACGGCTGCTGATGCTCTGTTCTGGCCCATCCTGTGCCGCTTCCAGCCTCTTTGGGTGTCAATCTTTGGCCCTTCGTTTCCCATCTTGCACGCTTGTCTTACTTCTCGACAAAGCCGGTGGTTTGGCCACGAGTGCTGGACTCCTGCAGTGCCACGGTCTTCGGGTCTGTGCCATGGGGAGAGCCGTGCAGGGCAGGTTGTGTCTGTGTGGCGTCGAGCTTGTCCTGCTCAGCCCTGCTTCAGGCTGGCTCCTGTCTTCTCCCAAGCCAGTGAGCCCTCACCCTGCTGTGCTGGGACTGCGCTGTGCCGGGCTGACCAGGACACCCCTGCTTGGACGCCCGTTGTCCTTCCCAGAACCAGTGGAAAAAGTGTCGCTGGGTCACCTCCTCAGTGCCTGGGGGACAGCACAAGGCGAAGGAGAGCTGGGAGGCTGTCCCCCATGCAGGTCCACAGGCAGTCCTTCCCCCAGGGCCTCCTCCCTCTTCAGCAGCTTTTCCTCCCCATTCTTCCCCTTCGAGCTCACCCCGGTGTCCCGCACACCGTCACCGAGGCCACAGCCCCCTGGTGTGAGCAGGGAAACCCGAGCCTGGGTGGCAGGACCGTGTGCTGCTCCTGTTTGGCCACCGAAGGCACCCGGGGTGATGGTGGGGATGGAGAAGGTGGCTGTGAGGTGCACCATGAGGGCTGCGTGATGCCCCTCGGCAGGACCAGGCTCCCCAGGTGCCTCCTGCTGCTGGTGGGGAGGACGCAGGCGCTGTGTGTTCTCCCTTCACCTGTGCCCGTGTGTCTCAGGGAATGGGGAGGAGGCAGCTACGCCTGTCTGAGGTCCCTTCCAGCCAAGACCTCATTCTTTAGGGACAGAAGGGCCCAGCGTCCTCCCTTCCCCCTCGCGGGTAGGGAGGCAGCCGCTCTCCTCTCCCTGGCACAGGCAGGCGCTGCCTCTCCCTGTCCACCTCATCGAAACCACAAGTTTACCGTAGGGCTGCTGCATTCCCCACCCATCCTGTGCTCCTGCTATCTGCCGAGGCCGGCAGCTTATCTCAGAGCCTGGTGCTGGGTGAGAGCCGCGGGCTAGCTCAGCGGTCGCGTGAATCAGCCCCCTTTCTGCTGTCGGGAGCTCTGGATGGAGGGGCAGTTCTTCTCCCTGTTCCTGCCCTCTGCACAGCCGTGCCTCCTGCACTCTGAGATGGACAGGGCTGTGCAGGCAACCCCAGGCAGGACCCTGGGAGAGATCCCACTGTTGCAGGGCACAGGGTGCCCTTTCCCAGGAGCACCCATGCAGGCAATGAGGGGCACGTGGAGACATGGGGGTGTCCAGGTGTGATCCTGGTCCTGTTGGGTTTTCTCCTTCCTGGATTGTCACTCGTGGGATTTGCTCAGCTCAGTCATTTCCCTAAGGACAAACCTATTTGTCCAGGGGGACCTCCTGGGAGCTCCGGTTTTGGTCTGTGACCCTGGTCAGGACCTCTCTGCTGCTGTGGAACCTCTTTCCTGGTTGTGGCTTCGTGTGTTTGGGGAACAGAAACTCAAAAGGCAAAGGTGTCTGCTTGTGCTGGGGTCTGACGGCATGGAGCACAGCATGCTCCCACCTGCCTGCACACTTTTAGGGTTGGAGGCCACATCTATGGGGCCTCAGCTGCTCTCATGGAGGGTGCTGGGCTGCTCCTGCTGCCTTGGGATGGGACCCTAGAGGAACCCTCAGCGAGGGCACCCCACGAGCCTCCTGATGTTGCATGGAGATCTGTGGTGCGTCATTAATACCTAACGAGGCGCTACCCGCATCCCCTTCAAACAAACAGCCGAGCTCTGAAAGGACCTTTTGATTTTCTTCAGGCCTGGGTTTTATCAAGTGCCAGTGACCAGCCTTGCTCTCCTTCCCTTTTACAATGAGGCCAGCCTGTTAGGCAGGGTGCGGTTTCGCGATACGGCGAAGCCCAGCTCGCAGCTGGCACTGCTCCTCCTGCCTCCATCTCCCTTCTGCTTGCCTGGCCCCAGCCATCCTTGTCCAAAATTAAAAAAAAACTGAAGCATTGGGGTTTGCTGGCATGGTTCCCCCGCTGGCCTTCACAGCAGGGTGCAGAAGCGTGGGGCTGGTGTGAGGGTGGGCACGGGGGTTTGTTGGGGTGCGAGGCTCACCGTGATGCCAGCTAGCTTCCCGGGAGAGCTGGATGCTGAGGTGGGGCCCTGAAAGCAAGGAGGAGGAGGAAGAGGCCACCACTGCTCTGTGAGATGGTGTTTTCCTTGGCTGACACAGACAGGACAGACGCCCTGGTGCGTGCTGAATGCAGCTGGAGCCCGGCGAGTAGCAGCAGCAAGGGAGGTGTCTGTAGGGAGAGTCTCTGTGGAGACTTTGCGATGGTTCCTTGCAACAGAGGCCTCACCTCCCTTGTGTTTTTACCTCCTGAACCAGACGGGAGTGTCTAGCTGCTAAGGAAGCACTAGCAGTAGCAGTGGTGGGGTGGTTCCCGAGGAAAAAAAGCATGAGTAGTGCTGCAAGCCATGACCAACCCAGTCAGGCAGATGTTTGGAGTGTCCCAGGTTGGCCAGAAAGAGTTGGGACTTTAAATTTGCAAGTGGAGGTTGGGGCAGCCCTGGGGGTTTCCTGGGATGGAAGTGGCCCACAGATATTTCTTTAGCAGGGGATGGGGAGTTCTGGAGCTCCTGGTGGAAATGGCTCCTTATTTTAGTCAAAGCAGAAGATCTGCAAAATAAATGAAAACCTCTTTGTGTCTAAAAGAAAGAGCCAGTGCTCCTTGGATTCCCTGAGGAGGGAAAAGCGACACCAGAGTGCCACAGGGCAGCTATATCCAGGGTTAAAATTCTCCTAGGAAGGGCCAGGTGTAAAAAAATATTTATGGTCTCATGCTGGAGGAGCCTGGAAGCCCTCCTGGCAGTGCCATAGAACCACCGAATGTCCCAGGTTGGAAGGGACCCATCAGGATCACCGAGTCCAACTCCTGCCAGCTCCCTGTCACTGCATGCTCCCACCAGGACAGCCTGGAAGGAGCCTCTACCTCCTGGTTGGGGTTTCTAGTCCCACAGTTTTCCCTTGTCCAGCTGCCTCCTCCCGCCCTGTGAGAAGGGTTGAGGCTGGGGACCCGCAGTGCGGACACCTGCTGTTTTCGGGCACGAAAGCACGACTGGGTGCTGATTCCTTTGAGCAATGCCACAGGGCCTTTGTTGTCCTGAATCTGGCAAGAGAAAGGAGCGTGTTGCATGTTGCTAAGGCTGCCCCTGCTCGTATTATTTGGGGCATTTTTCCCCCTTGTCTTTATTTCTTTGCTATTTTTGTATGTTTTGCTTAAGCAGTGACTTTCCTGCATCATATTCTGCCTACACGTGGTCGGCTTGAACAAGTCATTTGTGCCCCAGAGGCCTGGAACTTGCTTGCCCGAGGGGACTGAAAAGATGGAGAGGTGTGTGTGTGGCTTCCCAGCAGTGGCATGGGACAAATTGGTCCCCAGGGCCCCATCAGTGAGGACATCAGGGTCTAGGACATCCCCTCCAGGACTGCAGCCTTTCCTGCAAATCCCTAATAGGGAGAAACTTTAGAGAGAGAGAGGGGGAGACGAGATTTCCCCCCAACAACAAACCCTTTGTGCAGCTTTGTTTGCTTTTCAGGCCAGTTTCCAGACAGACCTAATCATGAAACGGCCCGTGATAATTTCTACATGACTTTTCCCCAGGGGACCCAGCACACTGTGTTATCAGCAGCGTGCAAGTTTGCTTTCCAAATCGTTCTGAAATCTATCACCCGTGGGGCCTCCCCTTCCATTCCTGGGCAGCCACCGTTTCATTAGTGCCTACTGAAATGGGCACTTATTCGAATCTGCACTCTTTGGAGTGAGTGAGGCATCCTATTTTAATTAGTTTGTATAAATTTCAGCAGCTCTCTTGGGAAAATTAAGTCAGTCTGTGCTGCAGTAAAGTGCCCATCAATACTCCTTCCCTCCGAAAGGGAGCTGAGGGCCAAAAGGGGCCAACACGCCAGGCTGGGAGGTGGACGCCGGGCTGTGTGGGGTGGGATAGGGACAGGTTATGCTCTTGTGAGCATCTTCCCAACCTTCTGGGGTGAAGGGCCGAGCAGAGGGGATAAAACATAGCCTGGGCTGTCAGCCAGAGCTTCCCTTTGGTGCAAAGGCTGCCCAGCAGCTGGATGAGCTCAGGTCACGGTGAGAAGCACACTGCTGCTTCTGGCTTTACGTTCTTTGTCTTGCGTTAGGACTTTGGCCCTAACAGTACTCTTATTTGTTCTTTAATCTTATCAAAAGCCTTTGAACAACGAAATACATCTCCACTCACTTTGTGAACAGGCCGTGCTATTTCTCTTTGCTTGGTTTGGTTTCCTGGCCAGGGACCTCAGAGATTGGCGTGACCCCCCCCCCAGACCTGCACTCTCTCTGGAAGCCCCTGAAGCCAGGAGCAGGCAGAGATGCCTGGGACGAGCTCGCCCTCCTCAACCCTGCTCCTTATCCCCCTGGCATTCGGCAGCATCCCGCCTCACAGAACCGTGGTGTGGGTTCACCCTGCGGGTTACACCTGGTGTGCTGCCCTGCGTAGTATGAAAGGATTAAAAAAAAACAAAAACAAAAACCAAAAAACGGAGCATTGCTCCATTGGTGGCTTCAACCAGAGCCTTGGAGGATCTACGTATAACCTGGGAAAGACCCAAGATGAACAGGGAGAGAAAAACAGGTAAGGGAAGGACTAAACACAACATGGCAAACAAAGGGGGACAGAGGAGAGAGCGGTGGTGCAGGAAAAGTGGGGTTCTTTTAGATGGAGCTTCTTCCCCAAGGGGCTCTGGTGCAAACAGCTTGTTGTTTTTTTTTTCTTTTTGATCTGCTTCCAGGAGCTCTTCGGTGTCTTTTGGACTCTCCATGGTCAGCAGGACTCAGGCAGAGCTGGGTCTGACCCACGCAGAGCTGGGTCCAGCCCTGGCCCTGTCACAGCCAGTGCCTGGTGGACACGTCAAAATAGTGGAAACGGTTCTCAGACGAAACCCAGCTAGAGGAGCTGTGTTGACCAAGGGAAACCAGGTGGAACAGGTGTTTATGGAGCAAATGCCTTTGGAAGGAGCTCAGTGTGCAAACAGGGCGGCAGCCTCGTGCTCTGATGCCACCTTCTATTTATGGAAAGCGTGACAAGGAGCCCAGATAAATGTCGGTGTCTCACCTGGGAAAACAAGAACAAACAACACGCTGAAATCTAGGAGAGTTTGTATGGTTTCTAGGAAAGCTGCGGCGCTGATATGTGAGTGCTGCCCCAAAGGTTTGGGAGGGCGTGGGTGGTCTGGCACACAGAGTGCTGGGGACGTGCTGCCCACTCTGCTCCCTTAAGCGGCTCCCCCTGACCACATCTTCCCAGGGGAGCAGTAAGGCACAAATTAGGAGTGTGGATCTCAAAAATGTAGCATGGGAAGGGTTTCTTGGAGCCAATTGTGTCAGGAATTGCAAGCAGCTTGTCTCTGGCACCCCAAGGTGGCGAGGGGAAGCAGGCTACCTCAGTAGCGCAGACTGGCTCCTTATCTCAGCGGGTGTTTGGGGGCAGCCCTGGGAAATGTCTGCTCTTGTGGTGTCCTTGAGGTGCTCTCATGTCAAACCAGGACAGTGGTGGGCAAAAGAGGAGCACTGATCTGCTGGTTCTCCCTGGGGAGCATCCCTTGCACACCTGCCCTGCTGATGGAGGGTGATGCTGCAGCTGGCGTGCTGCCTTTGCCGAGACAGGCAGAAGAAAAGTGTTGGCAGTGATGGAGGGTGAATGGGGAACATCTGCAGCACGGCCCTGTGAGCACCCTGCAAGGAGGACATCGCACCAGGATGGGTGCTTGGGAGCAGGCAGTAAGGGAGGGCTGGGAGCAGAGGGGGGCACCAGGAAGGAAACTGAATTGTTGGGTCGGGATTCTGCACTGCCGGGGAGCAGATAATCCCAGTCTGAACCCTGGGTGTGGGGTGTAGAAGGGTGCAGGATGTCGGAAACATGCTTGAAACATGTCTCAGTTTGGCTCAGTAAGAGCCCAGTGGTGTGCTCACTGCAAGAGGGCTTCCTTGATATTTGTTTCACAGCCTGCTGGCTGAGACCTCTTAAAACATTGGTTTAGTTTGTATTAGGGATACTTGCAGCCATCGTGACATTTAATTATTGTGCAGGTCACTGTCAGCCAGTGCTGGAAGTGTCTGTGGTTTAAATCAGACCTTTCCACCACCTCTTCATGTGTTCCAAGCTGTGGGGCGTGAAAGCTTGCTCTGCTCTCTCCAAGTCCCTGTTGTGCACTAAGAAACCTCAGTTCAGTAACAAAAAGGACTCCGGTGTCACAGTTTTGCAGTTTTGTGCCATAGATCATGACAGCAGAGCTGCTTCCTTCTCATACACTGAGAGTGTCAGTTCTTGTGTGAGGCTCTGTAGGAGATATTGTGAATTTGATTATGGAGTCCCATGAGCAAGGAGAACAAGAGGGCTGGTGCCAGAGCCTTTCAAGGACCTGGAGAACAAGGAAAGCACTACAGGAAAAGGGAAAAAAAGCAGTGGGTAGGTAGAAGGATGAACCCAAAAAACCTATCCCGAAAGCCAGGGGTTTCAGGAGGGATGGAGGACCTCCCTGTGTGAAAGGCAAGAGAAAGATGGAAAACATCAGGAGCTGTCATTGGACATGATCAGCACGCCTCTGTGCTACTAGCAGTGTGCATAAACCCATATTTTGACTCTCCTGCAGCGATTTCCACGTGGCAGGCACTGCATCTTGTTCCTCTCTCATTCACAGCCACAGCTCACTGCGACTCCTTTCCCAAGCAGAGGCCTCAGAGAGCTTCCAGCAGGCATCACGTCTCCGCTCCCAGCAGCAAGGAGGAGCTGGCTGCTTTGACAGCTGTCCCTACAGCAGTGGCGATCAAAAAGCAGTGGAGATTAAAAACTCGGGACTTTTTGCTGCTTGTCCCTGTAGGGGTCATCAAAGCAGCACAGAAATCACAGGTAGGTGCCCCTGGGGACTGCCCCAAAGCTCCACGCCCTGGTGCCATGCTCAAGATAACCCCACTGTCGTTTCTGCCCATGCCCTTTGCCACACCTTGCTCCCACGCGGCTGTCTGGTGGGGTTTTCACAGACTCTGTTTGTCTTCAGACTGGCTGCTTCCTCCGATACTTCAGTCTTTCAGAGGGAGGAGTTCTTCCTTTGGGCAACACCTTCAAATTTAAAAGTTTGAAAGTCATCTACAGATCTCTTTTTCTTTTCTTTTCTTTTTTTTTTTTTTATTTCTTTTTTTCTTTTTCAAAATGAGGGGCTTTATCATTCATTATTATTATTTTTTTTAATATAAAAAACAACAACAGCAACAACAACATACCTTAGGTAGGTAACATGGTAAAAATGGAAAGGGAAAATAGCATCAAATTTCTTCGGTGGCTCAACACAGTATCTCCAGATCAGAGCTGAAGGAGAAAAGCCCCTGGGATCTGCATTTCCCATCCCTGGTTGTGATGGAGGCATCATTTGATGTGTCTGAAATATTTTCTGGGCAAGACAAATAATCTGGGGGCCTTGGAAGCCTGCAAGAAGTTCACAGGAAGCCTCACTTTGCCCCTCTAGCAGATGCTGGTCTGGCTCCTTTGCCACCAACCTCTTCCCCCTAAGACCAAGGACTTCTGGAGTCAAATCCCCAGAGGATCAGGGCGCTCGGACCTGAGCTCGGGGCTGTCTGGGGGAGCTGTGCCACTCAGCCGCGATGGCTGGGCACTGCACACCTCCTGATTACCCGGCTCAGATCAACCCAAAGCCAAACTCTTCATTTCAGACAGCTCTGGAATTTAAAAGGGATAAACCCCAAATCTCCCCAAATCCATCAGATGTTGCCGCAGTGTTCTGGGTGAAGGAAGGTCTGGGCTGTGCAGGTCCCACCAGCTTCTTGGTCCAGTCCTCGGAGCTTCCACCAGGGTGTCTGTGGCACCTCGAACTACGTATGATGAGCTGGTGCTCTGTTCCTGCAACCCACTCTGGTGCACTTACAGCGTGCCCAAAATGTAGGGGTCTGCTGCTTCTCCCCAGGGCCAGGACTGTGGACTTGATATTTTCCTATGAAAGGAATTGCTCCTTTTGGGGATGCGTTTGCAAAAGGATTCATTTTATTTTATTTTATTTTATTTTATTTTATTTTATTTTTATTTTATTTTATTTTATTTTATTTTATTTTATTTTATTTTATTTTATTTTATTTTATTTTATTTTATTTTATTTTATTTTATTTTATTTTATTTTATTTTATTTTATTTTATTTTATTTTATTTTATTTTATTTTATTTTATTTTATTTTAAATTTTATTTTTCTGCATTTGCATGGAAAGATGCTGCTTTGTGGTGTGTGGGGGTGTCATGGTGCAAATGGGGAGCATTTGATTAGAGCCGTGGCTGTAGGTCAGGCTCCTGCTGGGCTCCCAAGCACTCTGCTTGGTTCTGCTGGGGCTGGGGCTGCAGACAAACCCAAATTCCCCCCTTCAGCACAATGTTGACACAGAACACATCCAGCTCTTGAACACTGGCCAAGCCGCTATTGGCTTCTCCAAAACCAACAAAACCTTACTGTACAACGCCGGCTGAGGCTTATCCTTGATTACCACATACGACTGCGATAATTAACCGAACTCAGATGCCGGTGCCCCCCGAGACACCGTGGGCTGGCTGTAGGGCGATGAGGCAAGTCGCAGAAGGTGGGTGAGCCTTTGGCCTCTGCCGTGGGTGCCCACCCTCAGGCCCCCACAGGCGCCGAGGCCTGGCCGCGCGCGTTGTGGCGGTGCTAAGGCGGCTGTGGCAGAGCGAGGTCGTGGCCGTCGTGTTTGAGCAAGGGCTGTGCAAACAGCGCTACGTGCCGGGCCAAGGCTGCTGTCCAGAGGGACAGCTTCAGGTCCAGAGTCTATGTGTGAGGAGAGCCCTAAGCCGATGGATACAGGAGAGGGTCGGGGCGCTGCGAGCTGTGGTCTCGAGTGAAGGAGGCAGGGCGGGTGCTCAGGGGCAGAAGGAGAAGAGAAGGATGAGGTGCATGCAGCAGCCCTAGGGATGTGGTGAGGAAGGGTAGCACCATGTGCTCATTTCCCTCCCACACACCCACGGTGCTCTGTGCCCACACCATTTCTGTGGTTGCTTTCATTCCTTCCACCTCTCCTGACGTCTCCAATATCCTTTCTTACCTTGCTCCTGGGCCTGGAGAGCTCTTTTTCTTCTGGCAGGGTCTGAGGGGCCAAGTGTGTCATCACCACGCGCTTGCTGTGCCACAGAGTCCTGCAGAAAGCCGGGGAGCTGAGGAGGGTGGGGATGGAGTCCCTTGTGGTCCGGACACTGGGGTTTTCCCTCCGGAAGGGTGAGGGAATGTCTGTTTGCATCTCTGCTGCTGCTGGTTCTGCATGGGGAGTGGGGTGGGTGCACGTGAAGGCACCCTGCAGGGCCAAAATTGCTCTTTGCAGCTGTTAAAACATCCCCTCCTCCTCCTCCTCTGAAAGAGGCAGTTCAGAAAGGCTGGCCGGGGCTGGGGCAGGTGTGTTTGCTGAGCAAGCACCGCTGTTTGCACACGGGGGGCTCATTAGGCTGCAGTTTGGTTGACCTTTGTTCCAGGGATCGTGCATTACAACCTGCACCCCCCCCTCTGATCCGCTGCCAAGCTTTTGGACCCCTTTCTCTGGTATGACCTTCCTCTGGGCCGCTCTCTACTGCTATTCCTCGACATCTTCTGCAATGTGCTGCCTCGGGGCAGTCGGCAGGGCACCTTGGAGGAGCTGTAACATAAACGTGGGTGTAGTGTCGGTGCGTTTGGGTCTCAGCAGCTCTGCACAGCGTAGCAGGCCACAGGCAGGGATGAGCCATGGGGGAGAGGGAGAAGAGGACTTGGCCCATCAGCCATCGCCTGGCTGGGGTGCAGCAAAGGGCTTCCCTCCCCTCCCCTGCCTGGCGCATCAGAGGGTCAGCCCAAATTTACCACAGGATCCCCCCCTCTCGTACCCCGGCTCAGATCCAAAGACAAGGATGTAAACCGAGGCTGAGAGGAAGCTGGGGTGATGGGGACAATTTGGGGTCTGGTTTCATAGCTGCAAGCCTCTGAGATCAGTTGTTTGTTTGTTTTTCCCCAAAAATTCCCAACGAAAGCTGATATTTAGAAAAACAGCTAATTTTCTGCAAAACAGGACTGCGGGAAGCAGTCTGCAAACTATGAGAGAGCAGAATGCCCTGATGGCCGGCTGGTGAGGCAGAGAAATGCGGCTCAGGATACCTCTTCCCTGTCAGGAGATCAGCCATAGGAAAGCGACTTTGGCAGGCTCAGCACCCTGCCGAAAGCCTTCAGGGGATGGCTATACCCAAGGCGTGAGTTGGGATATTGCTCCCTGCCTGTCCCCTTGAGCAAGAGCTGGTCACAGCCCCGACCTGCCTCCCCACCAGGGTGCCCCAGCCTGGGGGCACTGCCTGCATGGGGCACATCCCCTGCGTTCTCCTCCCCTGCCTTTCTGCCTCCCCTCCTTTATTTTTAAGCGGTCACCTGTGACCAGAAGAAACTGCACTGTGGCTGCTGGATAAATGAGCGACCTGTACTTTGGTGCTCACGGGAACGGTGGGTTCAACCCCAATTTGCACTGCGATAAATTAACCTCTGCTGGGTCTGGGCTGAACTGCTCCTGGTGCCTGTGTCTCTACATAAAATCCAGATGGCTTGATTAGTAATCAGTTAATTCTTTAATTCAGACCGCAGACACTGGGAACAATCCACTATCACCACCGTCACCAGGCAAGTGGGTGCCCTGAGCCACCACGTGTGGGTACGTCGTGCTGCCTCTGCTGAAGTGAGGTGGGCTGTCCTCAGGAGATGTCCACCCCCATCTGCCCACCTGGGTGCCAGAGGAAGGGCAGGTTTAACGTTAGAGGGCTTGAACCAAGTGAAAGGATCCCTTTTTTTTGCTTCTCCAGTTTATTACTTCCTCTGTCACAGCACATTGAGGTTCCCCTAATCAAAATACTACACTAGTAAGTAAAACAAAAACAAAAATGATTGCTCTTCTGATGTAAAATGCTCCACTGCAATGTTTGCTTGGTGTGCAGTGCTCTTACATGTCTGTTGTCATCCCTCATGAGAGACAGGAAAGGAGACGTGGGTCGGTGGTTCCAGCTTCCCTGGCACCCACTGCCATTACACAAGTGTGATGTCCTTGATGAAAGGCCAGCCGGGTCCTTTCATGGGGATTTCCCACCTCAAGGGGAATGTGCAAGAGGAACAAGTATGTTGTTTGCAATAGGATCTTTGCAAAGCCTTTCTTGCTGTTTGTTCATGTTATTTCTCCAAGGCTTGTTTATAGAAGACGGTGGTGATGTCAGCTCAGAGCTGTGGAACTCCTTCAAGAGCCAGCACTCAGCAGAAACATTTAGTTTGGTGAGCAAATCATTACTTCTGCACCCCAAAAATAACCACCCAGAATAAAGTGGGCCATAAAGGGACTGAGGCATGGTCTCACTGCCCTACAGGAGAGTTAGGGTCTTGCACAGATGACTGCACACTGGTGTTTCTCCAAGGCTTGCTGCATTTGTCTGCCTGGGATGTGGTCCTGGTGCACTGTGGCCATGGTGTGTGACCAGGTTTTCAATGGTAGGACAGTGTGGTGGCTTCCTGCCTGCAGTGGACACCACTGGTGGGTGCAGATGGTGGGAGAGGGTGCTGGTGACCAGAGGAACATGTGCTGAAGGACTGGTAGAGGGGAGAACAATCTCAGCTTGGGTATGGCAAAGCTATGGGCACAAACCTTATTCACTGGCAGCTCCCCAAATGGATTTAATTTCCCTTTTCCTCTGTGATTAGATTAGTGGCATAAAGCCTTTTCTCTCCATGCAGTGACCTTTGTCTACAACATAACTGATCATTATCCTATGGAGCAAAACCCCACCTTATGCAACTTCCAGTAAAGCATCCGAAGTAGGAAATTCTTCTGGTTCCTTCCTTATTCTTGCAACAGTTTTGGGGAGCTGTTAGGGCCACGTTGCACTTCAGCTGGGCTTTGCCATTGCTTTCCCCAGTGCTGAGCTACCCACATCAGCAGGGCACGTCCCAGCTGGGAAGGGGGCCGATAAATGATGCTGTGGGGGCTCTGCAGGAGGGCTGCTGCATCCTGCTCAAATCAGCCCAAGCCAGGGAAGCTTTCCTTGTAAGACAAAATAAATTGCCAAGTTGTTTTCTGTCAGAACATATATTTTTTTTTCCTGATAGCTTTTTTTGGGGGGGGGAGGGGGTGGGGGAAACAGTTGGGTTTGAATGAAAATAAACAATGAATCAGCTGTGAAGTGATGCCCCTCGTAAGAGCAGGGATGAGGGATATGAGGAAGCAGGAGAAAATGCACATGGTGCAGAAAAAAAGAAGGGAAATTCTTGTCTTGATTCAGATCAGAGATTCGGGCAAAGATATGCGTGGAGGTGCCCCCTGCTAGCCCCAGCTCTACCTCTGGGGCAATCCTACCCCAAACCACCTCTGACCCTGACCCCAAGCCCCCTCTTTTCTGCTTCACCATCCTACCCCAGAACTCTCTCCCTGGTGCCAGCCCCAGCCAGACACGTGCCCTCAAGCCCCTGTACCTCTCTGTAGGATTTCTGCTCCTTTACTCCCACAGCTGGAAATGCTGAGAGGATTAAAATGCCAAGGGGGTCTAAAAGCCTTCAGGAGGGGATTTGAAATCTGCTTAGTTTGGCCTTTTGCTCCCCACTCCCTGCTCCTCCCAGGGCTCTTAATATTCCCAAGAGTTTTATTATTTACCATATTGCAAAACAGCATTTTCTGGAAGGGACGGAATGGTTTGAGAGCCAGGGTTTGGAACTTAATGATCTTTCAAGGTCCCTTCCAAGCCAAGCCATTCTGTGATTACATGACCTGGGAGCGTCGTGGTGAGGACAGGAGGAGCCGTTCCCCTTGCCTGCCTGTGCCAGGGTTTTATCTTGAGAACATCTTGAACGATGACCAGGAAACTAATGTCTGTGCTGTCGGGAAGGAAAGGGGGGATTGAAGGGTCAAACCTGCCCGTGAGCAGGTCTAACCAACAGTGACAGTCTGCCAGGAGAAGCTATTTAATACGTAGGTCTGAACAAGGAAAGCACATGTTCATGGAAGTGTGGTTAATCTTGTGATGCCTCTTCAAGGAGTCTGGTTTCCCAAAGCAGCGCTGATGGTCTGGTCTGCACCGTGGGGTCTGAGCATCCCAAGCCAGGATTCCTTGCTTGCCTCTTGTGGCTTCACATTCCATCAAATGGAGCATTTCCACGAAACTTCTTTCTACTTTGTATCTAGCCAATCTGTAAAGTAACTCCTAGCAGTTAATGAAATAACGAAGATCATTCCTCACTTTCCCCTTTGCATCAGTTTTTCCAGAAGAAAAGTGCTGCGAGGTTTTCAGGGGCAAGTATTTAGTCATTGGTGCCACATTTTGACTAGGCAAAGGGTCGGGTGTTTGCACAGCTCGTGGCTGTTGAACTGCCCTAACCATATTTGAGAATCTCAAGCACAGAAGAAAAATTAATTTAACTAGAGTTCAGAAGGTCGCCAATAAAGGCTAAGCCTTGCTGTTATTCTGAAGCCAAATTTCCATTAATTCCGTTCAATGCTGATTCAAGATGACAAAATGGAAGGGAATGCTGGCCAACCTATTTTTCGCTGGTTTCAAAACCACCACTACGAATCAACAAGAAAATGGAGTGGCCGTAAGAGCCTTTACATGCAGCCAGGGAAGGTGGCTTCAACCAGGACACGCGTAACAGCCTGTAGTGGCGGTGGCAGGTTAAAAATGGGCTATTGTGAGGCTCTGCGTACAGACAGGCATTTGGTATTAATGATTACCGTAAATTAGCTAACTGGAAAGGGCTTGAACAGCAAATGGTAGAGTTCATCTTGACCCATTGGTGACCTGACCCTTTTCCCATTCATTGGATGCCCAAACCTCGTTTCTGGCCAGAGCGGCTATCCCGCGGCTGAGCACAATGCCTGGGCCTGGCTGGGCCAGCCCGGCCGGGCTGCCCACGGGCTGCAGAGGGTGATAAGAGGTTCGGTCCTTGCTCCTTGGGCTGCTTCCAGCAGCGAGAGCTGCTCCAGCGGCCATTGAGTGCTGCCAGCCCTGGGATGTCCCCCTGCTCCTTTGGCAACCAAGGGAGCTCTGAAGCATGGGAGCCGGCAGGGTGTCCCCTTGTGCTGGCCGGGTTTCCCCAGGGAACAGCTTGGTCCTGGGCAAGCAGCTCTGCTTGAGCAGGGATCGGGACAGATGGACCCAAAGGTGACTCCAGCCTTAGCCGTTTGGTGAGTTTGTGAAAGAAGCCCCTCTCCCTCATCCTCTTCCCTGGTTGCATCCTTTGTGATGGCCCAGCCTCTCCTCAAGGGTACCTGCCCCCATGGAAACAGGCTGGCGCCTTGCTTTGTGGCCATGAGAGTTGTGCCACCACCCAGGGCAGAACCTGGACACGTGGGCTGCAGGAACAGAGCCAGAGGTGGCCTTTCCTGATAGCAGTAGACTTTCCCGATATGGCAGTCTTTCCCGACTATCAGTATTTGCTGGTTGGTTCCCAGAGATCTTTGGAAACTACTCAAGAAACAGGGGTGAACGTTGTCAGGCTCCAGCAGTGCTTTTTGCAAGCAGGTCTTCAGCAGGAATGATTAACCCACTGCACTTTTCTCTGCTCCCTTCCAAAAGCCCACCAAGAATATTGCAGTTCCCAAGGTTGCCTGGAGTTGCTGTAACCCCTTTAACCCTTGGGTTAATCAAGCAAACTGGAATCTTTCACTAGGAGGAATGTCACTAATTACGCACCCGAGAGGCTAAGAGAGTTTTGCATCAGCCTCTGGCTGCCAGAGCTTAAACCACCACTGGCTTCAGCAGCAGGAGTTGCTGGTGGCGTGTTTGAAGGCAGCTTCTCCACCAAGAAAACCTTGTTCCTCCTGATGCTGGCCCGGCTGGCGCTTGCTGGAGAGGAGCTGTGCACGGAGAGGATGGAGGCTCTGTCCTGCAGAGCTGCTGTGCAAGGCAGAAAGGGTTGCAGTGCTGGTACCTGCCAGCTGGGCTGCTGTTAGCAGCTAGCCAAAAATGCCAGCCCGTGATGGTACGAGAAGGTAAGCAGCTCTGGAAAAGAGGCTACAGCCTGTAGCTGGGTTTAGTGATCTGAGCCGGAAAGAGCTGCTTAAAATCGACAGAGAGCTCTTTGTTTGCTGTGTGCAGTTTAGAAATTAAGCAACATTTAGAAGCAAATATTGATTCAAAGAACATCAGCTCCCACTCTCCACTGGCCAGTTGAGCTCATCCCAGGTAGAAAACAGCGTATTGCAACACAGTCCAAACCTGACACCAAATATTTCTCCTAACCAGTGGGGAAACTGGTTTGTGGCGTTTCCTGAAAATAAACTAACCACAATGACTCTGGAGCTGGAGCACAGCCTTGAAAGTGGCCCCTAGGTCCAGAGAGGGGCTGAAAGCAAGTTTCTGGAAAGACTGAAGGATGCTCTTGAGGCTTTGGGAGCCACAGGGAACTCCAGACCGGTCCCAGTCCACTGCTGGCCACAGAGAGGCTTGCAGGGCTGATGCTCACGTGTTGTGGATTCCAACTCCTGCAAGACTGAGGGGACAAGCGGGTGGCCCCTCTTCCAGGAGGTGCTGTGGCGCTGGGCAGGAGGGCTGGGCTGTCCCTCGGATGCCTCTGCTGACCAGGTATGTGGGCCCTGGGGAAGATTTCTCCCTGCCCCTCCTGGTACCCACACGTCATCCCCACCTCCTGAGGTGGGAGCCTTTGCCAGCCCAGTGCCTGTCTCGGTCTCGTGTCCTACCCTGGAAATCAACAGAGGAACAGGGAAAGAAGGTTTGGAAGAACAGGTTCCCATCAGGCTACTCTGCTCACCTTCACCTGCTGTGACATGAGCTGTGGGAGAAGACAGATGAGAATCCGAGCCCAGCTTTCGTGGTTGACCGTGGTATCTTTGTTGTGGACAGGCTCCAGCCTTGCCTGAGCCACAAACTAGGTAACCCATTTCTAGAGGGAAACAAGCCAAGCTCTCCAGATAAGCCTGAAGTCCTGGTGTATATTGCCCTCTGCCCTCAGCTGATCCCACCTCAGGGTCTGGATTGATTCCCTCCTTTTTTTTTTTTTTTTCCTCCTCATTTTCTATGCTTTTTCTCCTTAATCTTTCAAGGTGAGCCAGGTCTTCGTGCAAATGCCAGTCTGGTGACCCCTGGGCATGGCAGCATTAGCTCCGACGGCCCCCACTGCTGGGAACATCGCTATGGAAATAGCTGCTCCAGAGAGTCAGGTGGGATGGCTGTGTCGATGTGGTTCCCTTGCCTGGTTAATGTTTTCCCCACGTATCTGCACAACCCGAGCTTGTGTCCAGCTGTGTTGGCTGCAGGGTGAGCTGTGCTGCGGGGAAGGGCCAGCACCGTGGGGATGCTGAGCCCTCTCCCAGCCGGTTGTGCCAGCTCTATCTTTATCCCAGCCCAATCACAACAAATGTTCTCTCCTCAGGACGCAGCCAAAACTCCAGCCTGGCCTCCTCTCAACCACAAACCGCAGCACATCCATGTGGGCTTAGAGTAATAATTTTTTCCATAAAGGGATGTAGAAATAAGTGCTATAATTTTATCTTCAATTTTACCCAACTTGGGGCCAAGCTCCCCTCTTCTCCTGGAGGTCAGATGTGTTTATGCCTCACCAATGGCCTGCAGTTGGTCGGAGGGTGTGTAAGTTGGTATTTCTTCATCATTCATGTAATTTTTAGCAGCATCCTCTTTCTGAAAACAGAACAGTCAGGATCTGTAGAGTTGCAACACAACGAACTTGTAATGCATAATAACAACTCAGCTTGTCTCATGAAGACATACTGTAGAAGACTTGATGCTTCCTGAATCACAAAGCTAAAGCCCGAGGTGCACTGGCTGAGCAATCTTCTTTCTGATAAAGCTGCCCCTGCTTGCACGAGCCTGAGCCTTGACCTGTTACCTTGAAAGACAAAACAAATTTCCATCGTTAGTAAGAATTGGCCCTCACTGTTTAATCAGCTTAATTGGCCTTTCATGCACTTGGGCAAGGCAAAAGTTCTCTTTTTGCACCAAACCGTGCAACCAGGCAGTGAGGTATGCATCCGACCAGAATTTGTTGAAAGGCATGTGTGTATCTCTGTACAAGACAGAGGACTCTCTGGGTCACTAAGTGTGCATTTTCTAACACAAAATTTGGAAAGGCAGGGGTCTGATAGACTTTCAGGGGAAGAAGTTGGTTGCACCAAGACATTTGTCCCTCCTGGGCTCCAAAGGGATGTCATTGCAGCTGGAGGCCACCCGGAGTATTTTGCTCTTTGCATCCAAGGTTTCCCTTGGTGGAAGGCACGCTCCAGAAAAGGGCATCTTAGAGGCCTGCTGGGTCCTTTGGGGACCCAGGTCTGGGCCCTCAAGCCCAGATGGTCAGGAGGACACAGCACCAGCCTGCTGTGCCTCTGTCACAGGTCACCTTAAGGTGAATTTCTTCTCCCCTAAGCTGCCCTGGGGCAGACTGGGGCAGCAGATCTTGGCTGTGGAAAGCAAAGCCACCCAGGGAGCAGCCACAAGACGGAGAGTGGAAACCCGACATGGAGAAAGGTAACGTCCAAAAGAGGCGTAGGAGCTGCTCTGTACACGGCCAGTGACATTTGGGGTGACTGCAGGCTGGATGTCTGGAAATCCAGGAGGTTACTGGCTAAGCAGTAAAGGAGTACAGGAGGTAAGCAGTAAAATCTCTTGCAGTCCGAGCCTTTCTCCTGGATGCACCCTGCTGACTCTCTTGTATGACAAGGGGAGGAGGTGTGGAATGAAACCTCCCCTGGCAGCACTGCTGCCCCCTGGGCAGGTATAGGGATGCCTTGGGGATGAAGGTGGGATGTACGATGCAGGTGGGGAGTAAGGGGGGGTCCAGGTACAAAAAAAAAGGCTGGGAACTGCCCCACTGAGCACGGAGCTATCTCAGCATGAGCAGAAAGCAAGGGAATATGGCATTTTCCAGCAATTGCTCCTCTGCTTCTTGAATTGATCCTTTAGGATTTCCAAGCTTTCTTCTGCATCTCTCCACGTCATCTGTCAGGTGGCAAACGCTCTGCCTATTGCTGTAACCACTTAGTTTGTGGAGTCCAGACCTCTAGCTTGCTGGAGTTAATACGGATGGGAGAACCCAGTTTTTTAACAGGGAGGGAGGTGGTTTAGGAGTGGCACTGCCTTATCATGGGAGCAAATCCTTTCCCCCCTTGTATATGGCATGTTGGAGAAGCTCTGGCCACAAGAAGCGCTGCCCTTCTGGGAAAGCAGGGGACGAAGGGATGAGAAATGGGAACTAGCCAAGCTGAGGGAACCCCTGCAGATGCTGCTGCCATATCCGTAGGCTGGACCCATGCGGGGACATCCAGGAGACCACAAAGGGAGACTGGTGCTCCAGAGATCAAACCCCAGAGCCGGACCCCACCACGACAGCACTCGTGTAGCTGGTGTCTGGTGGACACAGCAGCAGGACCAGCCCTGGCAGCTGCTCTCCAGGGATGCTGCTGGGGCACGTGGGCAAGCTGCTGTGGTGCAGGGGCTCCCATTTCGTGTGCATCTGTCAAAGTCATCCTGCAGCTGGTCTTGTAGCCTGTACCAAAGATGGGGACGTGGAGCTCGTGGCAGCATCATGAAGCCAGACATTCATAAACCTAGCTGTGCCCCCCCAGTCCTGGCTGCAGGGAGGGAAACGGGGAGTGGTGCAATCGGGTAGAGAGGGTTTGCAGAGGAAGGGGACCCCTGAGCTCAGCATTTCTTCCCAGGATCATCACAACAACAGCTTACGGAAGATGAGGTGTGGTGTTTCCTGCTGGCTGCAGGGTGCTATCGAGCTATCCGGTTGTGGCCACTGGCTTTCTCTGCCTGTGCAAGGAGCTTGCCAGACCATCTGGAAGGAACATTTACTGCCTCTGAGCCCTGCTGCCGCTGCCAAGGGAGTGCAAGGGAGAAAGCAAGCCAAAGGCTGTTGGGCACAACAGTAAGTTACTGGCAGACACGTGAAACCGAGGGCTGGATCCAGCAGGGACTTTCTGAGATTAGGCTGTGCAAGGCAGGGGGTAGCCACCACAGAGAAAACAGTCCCTCCTGTGGCATTTCAGCCTGCAGGGGAATTCATGTGTCACGACTTGGGAATTTTCCATTTGGAGCCCCTTGTAAAACAAAAAGCACCTTGCCTGCTCCGACTCCTGCCTGCGAAGGGGTTCAGTGCCAAAGAGTGAAAGGCGTCCTAAAAATGGGCTGATCCAGGGAGGGGGGCGATTTAGCGGCTATTGAGAAACAAGGAAGGACAAACAGTGTTAGGTCATTGCTTCTGCAAACACAGCCAGGGCTGCTTCTCTATAAAAGGGGGAGAAAGCGGCTCCAGAGCCATCACAGACCCGGAGGGGACGGTCTGTGACCACGACCACCGCAGCCCCTCCTTGGCACCCGACTTCCCGCTCCAGCATGAAACTTGTGCTCTCCGCTGTGCTGTCCCTAGGGATAGCTGGTAAGTGTGTGCTGAAAGCAGGCTGGGGGGGAACGGAGGAGCCCGGACCTCCCAGGACCACAGGTTTTCTCCCTAGCCCAGGCTGTTTTTTACAGGAGCAACTGCAGCATGTGCCAGACCAGGCAGCTCCTAAGTTAAACCTGGCAGCTGAGTAATTAAAACCTGCCCGTTTTGGCAGCTATGGGTACCTGTAAATGAGGATGCCTATTCTGAACACTGACAACAGCAGCTCAGCCCTGGATGAGGGGAAAAGCTCCCCTCTCCCCTCCCCTGGCAGTTGCTGTGCCAGGAGAGGAGCATCCCCATGCGTGGGGTTAAACCAGCGCCAACCTGCCTGTGCGTTGGGTTAAACCTGAGGGCAGCTGCACTAAAACAGAGCTTAAATAACGAAAAGACCCCTGACAGGAGTCCCTGCAGGCTTCCCCTGCTGCTCCCCCAGAAGTTTGCATAGGGGCTGCAAAGTGGTGCTGCCGTTCCTCACCTCTCTGCTCGCCCCCGGGGTGCTGCTCCCCTCGTGGACCTCCGAGGCTTCCTGCAGCCAGGGGGGAGGCTGGTGTCCTCCAGCAGCTTGCCCTGTTCCCAGCCCTTCTCCGCTGGGCTTGGGAAACTCCTGGACTGCTTTCAACAAGCGGAGCGCTGTCCTGCTGCCACCGCTGTGCTTTTGCTCGTGCATTTCACATGAGGAGCGTGCCGCTGCAGAGCTGGCGCTGCTTGAAGCACGGATTCCTTTCCTCTCTCAATTCAGGCAGGCAAGGGGCAGCGAGCCATGGCAAGGATACTGCTGCTGCCTACACCCAACACGGGAAGGAGGGAGCAGCAGGTCCTTTCTGACCTCCCATAAAGCACGGTGATGACTGATGTCCTCTTGGGGACATCCCTCTTCCCTGCTGCACAGAGTTTGCCCAAATGCTGTGCCACAGGGACTGAGGCACTGGGGCTGCCCTCACCTTTCCAGTGCTCACCAGTGCAGCCAGGCTGAGCAGTGCCATGAAGCAAAGCAGTGGCTGTCACCACTGCTCGTGCCATGGCCACTGGCCAGCACTGGGGGTGGGGTCTTCAGGAGGACCCATACCAGCCCCTGCCCAAGGTGGAACGGTTGCCAGCCCCACATTAAGCTGGCCATGGCTTTTTTTTGCAGCCAAAAGGTGAAAAATTTAGATTTAGGCAGTGAGAATTAGGGCTGTGAATTCCCCATGTGGCCAAAGTCAGCATTTCCACTGGGAGGAGCAGAAGGTGTCTGCTGGTGGAGTTATGGTGCAAAAAGACAGAATATTTCAGAGGTGAAAAAAAAAAAAGGGAACTACACGAGTTAATTGGGAGATGCGTGTGAACAAAATGTGCCTGGAAGTGTGCGTGTCGTGGTCTATACGATCCTGCCAGGAAGGGGCAGAGCTACGTGCAGGAGTGGGACCAGTTGTGCACTTTAACTGCAAGCTTCCAACATCTCTGGTGCTTAGGTTGCTGAAGGACTCAAGCGTCTGCATTGACCTTCGGTCTTTGCTTGATCAGCCTCCCAGCACAGCCAGGCAGCTGCATTTACTGGTGGGGCACCCTTAGAAGAGAGGGCTGAGGCTGTGTGCGGGCGGTACAGCACCTTGGTTGCTGCCTGTGCTGGAGGAGATGGGGAGTAGAGAGGTAAATATATCTGATCTGCTGGCCACCAGGGAAGCTGTGTGTGGCAGCATACTGAACGTAGTCCGACCAGATGAGAGCTGCTCTCCCTCTGGGGTTATTTGCAAAGAGACCGCTTCAGGGGACAGTCTTTTCTTTCTGTTTGGAGTTTGGTTTCTATTGGGTTTGTTCTCCTGCCCCTGTGGGTGTTGCCGTGAGTTCAGGCTGCTGGAGTCACCATGCTGAGCAGGGACATCCATTACCCAGGGATGGGGACGGTCCTTCCAGATGCTCCTGAAGGTCCACACGTCAGGTGAGAAGGAAACTCCTTTCCTGTGTGACTTAGGAGATGCACAAAGGAGATCCTGCTGCTCCCCCAAGGCCATGGCTGCAAGGAACAAGAGATGGTGTTTCTCCCCTATTGGTGGCTTTCTCCCCCTCTGAAATGACTTTTATTATTATTATTATTAATTTTTTTCCCACAGCTCTGTGTTTTGCTGCTCCTCCCAAGACAACCGTCCGATGGTGCACAATATCCTCAGCAGAAGAGAAGAAATGCAACAACCTAAAGGACCACATGCAACAGGAGAGAGTTACATTGAGCTGCGTGCAGAAAGCAACGTACCTGGACTGCATCAAAGCCATCTCGGTGAGTGGGCAGCAAACAGCTGTGCCGGGCGCTGAGGAGGTTGCAGCAGCACCTTCCACCTGGAGAAAGGGTTTCCTTCGAGTCACTGGTGAGCCTGTGGTCCTGCTGTGGAGAATGATTTACCCACAAGGATCCAGGAGAGACGGCTGGGAAGTGTTTTCCCCTCGTTTTGTTTATTGATTGAAATCTCTTGCTCTTTAGAATAACGAAGCAGATGCCATTAGCTTGGACGGTGGTCAAGTTTTCGAGGCAGGCCTTGCCCCCTATAAGCTGAAGCCCATTGCTGCTGAGGTCTACGAGCGAAGTGGAGGTAACGTTTTCACGTAGCATTTTTAAGCCAAGTGGTGGTAGAAAACTGGTAGTGCAAAGGCCTTCCTTTCCACCCAGTGCTCCCATGTTGTTTCTGCTGGGTGTCTGAGCTATTGCCCCTGGCTTCCAGATCCCCCAGGGGAAGGGAGGGAGCCAGTAATGCCAAAATGCAAATCATTTCTTGCTGCCCGTGACCACTGGGTCACTAAAATGGAAGGGGACAGAACCAGTGCCCTGTTTGTGCTGGTAGCTGTGCTGAAAGTCACCAGTGACATGGTGATGCAGTGGCCGTGGATGGAGATGACCATCAGCAGAAATGCCAGCCCTCCCAAAACGTGGCGTGAAAGTTGTTCGGAAGAGATCCCAGAGATATTCTGCTATCAGTGACCTTGAACGGCGTGGGTAAAGCACAGAAGTCCCCACAGCTGGCTGTGCAGCCATCGGCCAGACCTGCTTACAGCCGCAGCAGCACTGCCATTAGTGGTCGTGGAGGAGTGCCTTGTTGAGATAACCAAGGCAAGATAACCTGTTTTCAGGACGCTTATCACTGCTTGTTGTAATGTACACTGCTGGTTCAATATAGGCAGCGCAGCTCACCCCTGAGAAAACGAGAAGACCAGGCTCGTTCAAGCAAAGCTCTTAATTACCTCCCTCCTTCTCGCACTGCAGGCTCTACAACCAGCTACTATGCTGTGGCTGTTGTTAAGAAAGGAACAGACTTCATGATAAAAGACCTGCGAGGCAAGACCTCCTGCCACACGGGCCTGGGCAGATCCGCTGGCTGGAACATCCCCATCGGGACACTCATCCACCGGGGAGACATCGAGTGGGAAGGCATCGACTCAGGCTCAGTCGAGCAAGGTGACGTGGGGAACAGCATGAGAAACGGGCTGATGTTAAGCTTGGGGTGGTGGCAAGGTAAAGGCGGCATTGCCTGATCTGCAGAGGTTCAGAGGCAACTTGGAGAGCAACCAAAGCATTTACTTTCTTTCCGTGTTCCCCCCCAGACCCTTCTAGGTCCTTGTAAAAGGGAGTTTTAGACTAACCATTGCATGTTTCTCCCCTGCAGCGGTGGCCAAGTTTTTCTCTGCCAGCTGTGTGCCTGGTGCCACCACTGAGCAAAAGCTGTGCCGTCAGTGCAAGGGGGATGCCAAAACCAAATGCCTCCGCAATGCGCCTTATTCTGGATACTCTGGAGCTTTTCAGTGAGTGAAAGTTATTTTTTGTTATACCAGGGACTGCTGTGCTGTAATCAGGGGTCCTGATGAGATGGAATGTATAGAACTGGGACTGCTGGTAATTAACGACCCAATTAGCAATAACTGGCAGGCAGTCAGCAGGAGCTGAAAGAAGGAGCTCTGCTGTCTGATTTTGCACAGACCTAACGCTAATGCTACATATCCTTGTGGTAACTCTAACTGGGTCTCTTGAGCATTACTTCTCTGCCATTATATTTACCTCCCTGCCAGCACAGCTTTTTTGGGAAGACTGCTGCTCTGTGGTTGCAGTTTATGCCAAAGTAATTTGCAGAAACAGGAGGCAGGGAGCCGTGATGTCTGTTGTTTTTTGTTTGTTTTAACATTTCTTCGGTTTCCTCTGACCTACAGGTGTCTGAAGGATGGAAAAGGAGATGTGGCTTTTGTAAAACACACAACTGTTCAAGGTAGGCCTGCAAACCACTTGTTTCTTCTTTCCATTCCAACCTGTTGCTTCCACTCCATCCTGGGATTAGTCTACGCTGTGCAAACCTTTGTTTCTCTCCTAGCTTACTTCATACCTCAGATCTTTTACACTCTGGAAACACGTTTTGTACACTGTATTAATTACAGGATTAATAACTTATCCTTGTTACTGAAAAATATGATTGTGGTGGGGTCTAATTCTCCTTTTGGATTCTTCTCTGAGGAAGGAAAACCTGCTTGATTTAAGTTCAGAAGCATTACCATTGGTGCCATACTGCAGGGGCAGCTGTAGCGTTATGACAGCAAATGCAGGGTGAGCATGAGGTGGGTAGAGAAGCTCACCCATTCCTCTGGGAGCTTTGGTCCACAACAAGAGTTCACTACCTGCACCTCTCAGAGAGGGAACGTGGCCTGGCATTGGCAGGACCGGCAGTGAGCTTGGTGGAGGGCCACCAACAGGGCCACGTGGCAGGGATGCTTGTCTTGTGAGGAGAGGCTCGGGGAGGTGGGCTTGGTCAGCCTGGAGAAGAAAAAGCTTTCAGGGACCTCAGAGCAGCCCATCTGTACCTACATGGACATTAGCAAGGAGGTGGAGCCAAGATTATTACAGAGTTGGACTATGGAAAGATGAGAAACCATGGTCATAAGGCAGGGTTTGTGAACTGATTGAAAAGAGAGGTTTGGACCATACGCAAGGAGAAATTGTCTCCCTGTAAGGACAATCAGGCAATGGGACAGGCTGCCCGGGACAGCCGTGCAGTCTCCATCCTTGGAGGTTTTCAAGATCCAACTGGAGCAACCTGGTCTGCCCTGCTTTGAGCAGGGGGTTGGACCAGAGATGTTCAGAGGTCCTTTCCTACCTGAATTCTCCTGTAATCCTGTGCCCTCTGACCTGGGCTCTGTTTTCAGCCTTGACACTGGCTATCTGCTGGCCTCTACAGACCACGTGCGGGGCCTGACATCTTAAATCTACTTGTAAGGTGTTTGTAAATCTATTTGTATTTGTATCTATATGCATGTGCCTAGATGTCCAGGCACTACTGCCACATGAATGAATACTGATGGGCTAGTTATGGCAGCAGCAGAGATCATCTCATGTGCATGTGGATTCTTTCTGCGCTGCCTTTGTATGACCATGGTGATCCCATCTCTCCTAACACCTTTGCATTATTGCAAAGAGGTTTGTGCAACTTGTCTGCAGTGAAGAATTCTTCCCTGAGATTCAGCTGGAATAAATCAATGACAAAGTTGCCCCATGCTGGGCCGTTGTCTATTTTTGTGGAGATGCAACTCATGGTTCCCCTCTTCCTCTAGAAAATGCCCCAGAGGAGAAGGACGAGTATGAGCTGCTGTGTCTGGATGGTACCCGTCAGCCTGTGGACAGCTACAAAACGTGTAACTGGGCCAGAGTGGCTGCTCACGCCGTTGTGGCTCGGGATGATAGCAAAATTGATGACATCTGGAGTTTTCTCTCAAAAGCACAGGTACCTGCAAGCTCTGCTTTCCTTCCCCTGCCATCCGTCTTCTGTCCCCTGGCTTTGCTTGCTCTCTCCGGTTTTCTGAATGCTTTGGTGTAGTTATTTGCTGATTATTTTTTCCCTGTGGCAGAGCAACTTTGGCGTGGGCACAACCAGCGACTTCCACCTCTTTGGGCCACCTGGCAAGAAGGACCCAGTCCTCAAGGACTTGCTTTTCAAAGACTCTGCTATAATGCTGAAACGTGTCCCAGAACTGATGGATTCCCAGCTCTACCTGGGCTTTGAGTATTACAGTGCCATCCAGAGCCTCCGGAAAGGTGGGCAGGATGTGATGTACAGATGTAGTGTCAGTGGGAGATGCATTGAAGGGTCATGATCGTAAAACACATCTGGGGAAAGGAAGATCACTTTCCAAGTATAGGTAGTATTCTCCATAAAATATTTCCTGTGAAAGGTATTGGCTTGTGTGGTTGGTAGGGAATTGGCATGGTCAAAACTGCTGCTCAGAATAGCTGTTTCTGGGATGTAAGAGTACAGGATCAGGAGGAACATCCCAGGACATCAGGCCCAGCATTGGCCATTCGAGGGAAACAGGGTCCTTCACTTCCATCCAGACTCATCAAGCATTTACTGATGTCCTAGCTGGCTTTCTGTGTCCGATGTCCAACAAATGACCCCTGAAAGCCACTTAACATCCACAGCTGGGCAGAGGTCTCTGTGGTAGGCTCAGCCACCATGGCCTTTATGGAAGGAGGCACATCGACTTCACATAGCATCAAAACAGGTTATTCAAATGCTACCTCACGAAACCATGAGCAGGTGGTGCTTCTCCACCTCCCTCTGGTCCCAGTCCTGAGGCTGGCTGTGTGCAGATGGCATCGTGGCAGGGTCCCCCTCACCCAGAAACTGCCTTCCCATGGCCCTGTTGTTCAGCAGAGCTCTGGGCTTATTCTTTCTTCTCCGGCCATTTTTTTTGCAGATCAGTTGACTGTCGGCCCTAGAGAAAACAAGATTCAGTGGTGTGCAGTAGGCAAGGATGAGAAGAGCAAGTGTGACCGCTGGAGTGTGGTGAGCAACGGCGAGGTGGAGTGCACCGTGGCAGACACCACGAAGGACTGCATTGTTAAGATCATGGTAGGGCTTTTTTCCTTTTCTCCTCCCCAGGATTCTTTCAGCTGGAGAGAGGCATTGCCTCTTTCAGCCTGATAATAGATCTGGGGGTGGGATTTTACCATAAAATGCTGGGGGCTTTCTGAGAAATAACAGCAGGCAGAAACCAACCTTATCACAGGGAAAAGGCTCAACTAGCTCTTCAATGATTAACATCTTTAGAAAATGTTATTAGACAGAGTTCTTTGATGTTTCCTTAACAAGAAATAATTTTCTGGTGTGAAGTAACCTTTTATTTAGAAAAGGAAGGTGACTAGTAAAATATAAAAAGAAGAAATGGATTTTAAGTTCAAATAAAATGAAGTGGTTTTACTGGCCAGAAGCCTTAAAAAACAAACAAACAACAACAAAAAAACAACAAGAGAAAGAAAAAACCTTTCTTGTTGAGAAAGGTTTTTTAGACTGACTTGCTTGCATCAGTCATGCCTGTTATTTTCCTCTGTACTTAAAAACAAGTTTCTGGGATCCAAACAGGGAAATCTTCTTCTGCAGTTAAGAGGTCTTGTTCTCTGATGCAACCAGGGTAGCTCTAATGTTGTGCTTAGTCTCCTGCCATTGGATCTGGCAAATCCTCTGAAATTCTTCGCCTCTAACAACCAGTTTTCCCTTAGACTTAGAGCGTGCCCTGCTTGCTGATTCAGCCTGCAATGTAAGCACTCTCCCCTTCGAGTTGAGTGTCCCAGCCTACAAAGAGCAGATTCTTGCTATTTCAGGGTCACACAGAGAAAGGCCATTGCCTGCTCAGGAGAGGATGGGTTCCGTGGTGTAGATGATGTTAGTTCACAAAGTTGGGTCAGTACTGTGGAGACAGCACAAAATGCAAACTCCAAAGGACAGGTGGGATAAGGAAACAGGCTGGGAAATGCACCCATGTGAGCCTGTGAGTGCCTGGAGGTGAGAGCTGCTGTGGGAGGTGGCTACAAGCACACGTGAGAGGTAATTTCAGAGCACCCTCTCTCTGCATCAGCAAGAACTTGTCTGGCCGTGTGCTACCCTCTCAGGCCCCTTTGCCCCCAGCCTGTCTCCTCTCATTTACTGTTTCTGCTAAGATCCAGTTTCCAAAAAGAGCTGCCCAGGGGAAATACAGTGTCATTTCATCACTATGCGGTTTTCATTGCAGAAAGGTGAAGCGGATGCCATCAGCCTAGATGGAGGTTTTGTCTACACTGCTGGCGTGTGTGGGTTGGTGCCGGTGGTGGGAGAAAGCTACGAGGGTAAGTGCAGTCCTGGTGCTGGAGAAGGGGTAGGTGCAAAAGCACTGGTTTTATTCTGAAACCTAGAAAGCAGCCTCAGTGTTGCACCCCGCAGAAAACACATGATGCTACATGCCTGAAAAATCAGGATTGCGATCACCTCCAGCTCCTATCTTCTTCATTTTAATCATGATGCCCCTGTCCTTTAGCACTGGCCTTGGTGAAACTAGTTGTCTTAGCACTGAAGAACGGAGAGAGGCTGTTCTTTGTTCTGCCAGTTTGCTCAATGCAACCTTAAACAGCCACTTCTAGAATGAACTTTCTCCAGAAAATAGTGAGCTTGACTTATTTTTGGATTTACCATATGTTTTATCTAATAGCTTCTTTTTCTTTCCCTCAGAGGACAGCCAGTGCAGCAAAGACGAAGGACAACCAGGTAATTACTGCCAACAGAGGGATAGACAATTGTCCGTTCAGATATGAGGAAAAATACATATACAGTCATGAGCTGAGAATTAATGGCCACTCTCCACACAAAGAGTTCTGTAAGAGCCACTGTGTACAACACAGATGTGAAAAATCTGGGTGAGAAATTAACGTTTAAATGGAAACTCTGGGTCTGCAAGCAGATAACAAGGCAAAGCATATGGCAGCAGCAGAGATTTGTGCAGAGCTGCTGGAGCACACTGTGCTCTCACGGCCTCACTGTGACATTGCCAGGGCTGCAAACAGAGAAAGAGGGACTGGGCTGTAGCACTGGGGAATTGTTTTTTATAGAAATAGAGAGAGGAGGGAAGGTTTTGTCCTTTGCTAAAGAGGATATGAAATTGGGAGGCACGCATCGTGTGCATCTTGCCACAGCCTTCTTGCATACCTGAGTGCCAGTTTTGGAGAAATGTCAGGGGTAATAATTTCCCAGGAGCATGGTGGGAATAGATGCATCACATCTGCAAACTGTTTTCCTGTTGCTGTGTGGCCAGTCCTTCATAAGGACAAAATATTTCTGCTACGCTGTGCGTAGCTGCCCTCTCCTAAGTGTAGCTGATACTCTGGTAAGGGAGCACAGTGGGATCCTTGGGTCAGTCCTTAATTCTCCTCTCTTTTCCTTCCAAAAGCATCGTACTTCGCTGTGGCTGTTGTGAAGAAATCTGATAGTGCCATCACATGGAACAATCTGCAAGGCAAGAAGTCGTGCCACACCGCTGTTGGGAGAACTGCTGGCTGGAACATCCCCATGGGCTTGATTCACAACAAAACCGGGAGCTGCGATTTTGGTGAGTCAAGGCATACATTCATTTGTCTGAGTTAGAAACCTGCGAGCAAAAACGTTTTGCCATGCCTCCTCTGATCTTCTTGTGCCTCAAAAACTCTCACTTGGAGAAGGAAATGAAGATGAGTCTGTTATTTAAGGTTTCAGTGAGCAAAGTTTCAGGCTGTTGGTGACTGATTCTGACTAGGATATGGCACATCAGCTGTTTTGTGGGGGCTTCACTTTTTCACTTCTCTCCCCTTCCCCTTTCAGCAGCCCAAAAGGCATTCCCAAAATGGGAACACAGGCTGCCCCAGGTACAGGGGGCTGCTCCTTGTGCAGGACTGTGTAGGAGTAAGGGATAGATTTCTGAATCCCAGAAGGGCTGAGAATGGGGGATAGAGGCTGCTCTCAGTTCAAGAAACCTTAAGGGACTGATCTGACTCCCTTGAGAATAGTGGGTAAAAAGTTTGCATTGCTCAGAAGAGCAGCCTCTACCCAACTTTCAGTCAGTGAGAATTATGGTCCAACAAAAATAATACGGAGATATTATGGACCAAGGCAAATTAAGCATATAATTATTATCCGCAAATCTAATCTCAAGAACATACTATTGTTATTAAGTTTTAGACTCTGCCTCTCCATCCTCCTACCTGCCTTTCCTAATGTCCCTTCTTCCCCCTGAGTTCTCATATTGCTGCCAAACACAGTCGTGCCTGCCCAGAAAGGCTGGTTCCACACGAGCTGGGAATGGTTTGCAGAAGACACATTCTTCTTTCAATGCCAAGATCATCAATCACACCAAGGGACAAGATTCCTACTCAAAGCGTGATGCATGTGATGTGCTGTCTGCTGAGGCACGCTCCTCCTCGCATCGCAGCCTGCTCATATAAGATCACCACAAGAACGTATTATGAAAAGAAACCCCAGTTTTCCAGTGCAGGAAAAGTAAATTTATTTTATTCCTTTTTTATTCAGATGATTACTTCAGTGAGGGCTGTGCTCCTGGTTCTCCTCCTAACTCCCGTCTCTGCAAGCTGTGCCAAGGTTCAGGGGAAAACCTGCTGGAGAAGTGTGTCGCCAGCAGCCACGAGAAATACTACGGATATACTGGAGCTTTACGGTAGGTGGGGAAAATGCTCAGGTACCTGGGGGGCTGATCAGAGAGGTGATGGGTAGATCATGCATGGGGTTTGGCCTCATGCTGACACTAGTCCACTGACCTTGCGTCACTTGAAGGGCAAGCAGGCGATCAGGCCCAGCCAGCATGGGTTTATGGAAGGCAGGTCCTGCTTGACGAACCTGATCTCCTTCTACGACAAAGTGACGCGCTGGGTGGACGAGGGAAAGGCTGTGGATGTGGTCTACCTTGACTTCAGCAAGGCTTTTGACACCGTCTCCCACAGCATTCTCCTCAAGAAGCTGGCTGCTCTTGGCTTGGACTGGCGCACGCTTCGTTGGGTTAGAAACTGGCTGGATAGCCGGGCCCAAAGAGTTGTGGTGAATGGAGCCAAGTCCAGTTGGAGGCCAGTCACTAGTGGCGTCCCCCAGGGCTCGGTGCTGGGGCCGGTCCTCTTTAACATCTTCATCGATGATCTGGATGACGGCATTGAGTGCACCCTCAGTAAGTTTGCAGATGACACCAAGCTAGGTGCGTGTGTCGATCTGCTCGAGGGTAGGAAGGCTCTGCAGGAGGATCTGGATAGGCTGCACCGATGGGCTGAGGTCAACTGTATGAAGTTCAACAAGGCCAAGTGCCGGGTCCTGCACCTGGGGCGCAATAACCCCAAGCAGAGGTACAGGCTGGGAGAGGAATGGTTGGAGAGCTGCCAGGCAGAGAAGGACCTGGGAGTGATGGTGGACAGTCGGCTGAATATGAGCCAGCAGTGTGCTCAGGTGGCCAAGAAGGCCAACGGCATCCTGGCTTGTATCAGAAACACTGTGACCAGCAGGGCTAGGGAGGTGATCGTCCCCCTGTACTCGGCTCTGGTGAGGCCGCACCTCGAGTACTGTGTTCAGTTTTGGGCCCCTCGCTACAAGAAGGACATCGAGGTGCTTGAGCGGGTCCAAAGAAGGGCGACGAAACTGGTGAGGGGCCTGGAGAGCAAGTCCTACGAGGAGCGGCTGAAGGAGCTGGGCTTGTTCAGCCTAGAGAAGAGGAGGCTCAGGGGTGACCTTATTGCTCTGTATAAGTACATTAAAGGAGGCTGTAGCGAGGTGGGGGTTGGCCTGTTCTCCCATGTGCCTGGTGACAGGACGAGGGGGAATGGGCTAAAGTTACGCCAGGGGAGTTTTAGGTTAGATGTTAGGAAGAATTTCTTTACTGAAAGGGTTGTGAGGCATTGGAACGGGCTGCCCAGGGAGGTGGTGGAGTCACCATCCCTGGAGGTCTTCAAAAGACGTTTAGATGTAGAGCTTAGGGATATGGTTTAGTGGGGACTGTTAGTTTTAGGTCAGAGGTTGGACTCGATGATCTTGAGGTCTCTTCCAACCTAGAAATTCTGTGATTCTGTGATTCTGTGACCTTTTCTTTTTCTCCACAACACTGCTGCAGGTATATAAGTCTGCAATATTACTTAGGTACTCCATATGATTTTTCTTTATGCAGCTGTCTTCCCACCGCCTATTCTCCTTTTCTTCAGTGTAGGTGCAAAATGTTCCCATTCTGTAAAAATTAATGTCCTGGTCCTTCCAGGCAAACTGGGAGAGACATGAGCATTTTGGCCAGAGCTCCTACAATGACAGTGGTGTCACGCTTAGTTACATAACAAATTATGTAAAATAAAGAATGTTAAGAAGTGGAAACCCAGAAACAATGTTGCCACTGGATGCTCCCTGTTAAAAATGCTGCTTGCCTTGGTTAAAATGAACAATTCCCTAAAAAGAGAAGGGACCAGAGGTCAACCCCAGTGCCCTCTCCTCTGTACCAACCAGTAGCTGATCAAGTCTAAGTAATTTGTATTGGGCACAAACTGAAAAAGAAAATTTATTTATTTATTTATTTATTTTCAGTTACATCTAGTAGCAAAGAGACCCTCCTGCAGGATTTGCAGTCATTTTGGTGCAAGTTTGACTTTTTACACGGCTATTGAAAGGTGCAGCCAGGCACTGCAGAAAACAATGCAAATTCTGCTCTTGGCTGAACTACTTCTTTCTGACAACAAAATACATCAGTTACTTAGTATGTTAAAAGGATGCGTGTGTTTTTCCAGGATGTGTTAAAAGATTTTGTTTCAGATATCCTTAAAATATTCATGGCAGGGCTCCTAGACCTGAGTATCTTTAGAGACTAATTTCACAAAGTAAGATACAGGTCAGAATCCAACCTGTGGAAAAGGACCAGGACTCTGGCACCCATATCACTTGCCTTTCTTTGTACTTCACAGGTGTCTGGTTGAGCAGGGTGATGTGGCCTTTATTAAGCATTCAACTGTTGGCGAAATCGTTGATGGTATGTGGTTATCCTCTTGCATGGGACTTGGCAGGACTGCTTCCCCCATCTGCGTTATTTTCATTCCCAAAACACTGACTTCAGCTGCACAATTATTCTGATGGCCTGTTAATTACAAACTCCATATGGCTTCTTTTGTACAAGTGAAGTATCTAAGTGTCAGTGCACACACGTGCAGGGACAAATGCTTTGCTTGGGTGTTGAGAGGGTGATTATGCCTCTACTATACAAGATCTCTGAATCTCCAAACCAATTCTCTTCATAGGCAACAATAAAGATGACTGGGCCAAAGGTCTGACAAGGGATGACTTCGAGTTGTTGTGCACTAATGGGAAACGGGCAAACACCATGGATTACAAGACCTGCCACCTGGCCAAAGTTCCTACCCATGCTGTGGTCGCACGCCCCGAGAAAGCAAACAAAATCCGTGAGCTGCTGGAGGGACAAGAGGTTAGTGGTACTGACAGTGGGAGGAATGTTCTGGGGTGGTTTTTTACACAACACGTTTACATTTTTAGAGCAATGATGCTCTCCAAGTGAGTGAAATGTGGAAGATTTTGACTTACTGATATGGGGTCAGAGCCTTGTCCCTTAGTCTCCCCCTCCCTCCATCCCTTCTGAACTTACAGCTGTGTTTTGGAAACTCCTCTGGGGTGCCTGATCTCTGACCCAGCTGTGTCAGGCACAAGGTAAGCAGCAAGCCATCCAGCCCCGCTGGGACACACACAGTCCTCCAGCTACTGCTGTCAGCATAACCAGGTTATGTCAGCTCTTTTTGATTTCACACCAACAATGCTGAGATTTTCTCCGCCATCTGGATCTGTTAAGAGACACTTTGGAAGTCAGCTCCTTTTGCTTTCAGCTCATGGTGAAGGCACAGAACCTGCTGGCAGCTCCTCCCAGTGGGATCAGCATATAGTGAAATACTAAAAAAGAAAAAAATTTTGTTTTGTTGGTCATGCCACAAGTGTGCTGCTTACCAGTGAGAGTCCTTCCACCTAGTCACACGGACAGAAGATTCAGGCCTAAACTTTTGGAGCTTGACTGGGCGCTCCCCAGGACAAGGAGTTTGTGGTGAAGAAGTAGTACTAAAAGTGAGGCTTGTACGAGCTGAATCTTGCTTTCTTTCTACTTTTTACATACACTTACCGCTTCATGCCTTATTTCAGAAACTGTTTGGATTACATGGAACCGAGACAGAGAGATTCATGATGTTTCAGTCTCAAACCAAGGATCTTCTGTTTAAAGACTTGACCAAGTGCCTGGTTAAACTCCGCCAAGGAATAACATACAAGGAGTTCCTCGGAGATGAATACTATGCTTCCGTTGCTAGCCTCAATACCTGCAACCCATCAGGTAAATGTAACAGCCTCAGGACAAAGTCAGTGAATCACAGTTCTTAGCATCAGCTATATGGACAGTTATTTCTGTTGCTGTCCATTTAAAGAAATTTATGTCCATTTTTTTAAAGAAAAATGAGGATAACTCATAAAGCTTCCAGTATACTTCTCCCAGAGTTTCCTGAGCTAACTTCTGCCAGATTGGAAACTTGTTCTGGCATCAGTGGGAATGAAAGATTTTTAATTACCTTTAGAAAACATGGAGTTTGAGAAGTGGTAAAAAGAACCCACCCTGTCCTGTCAGTCTGTGTTCAGTGTGATCTGTGGTTAATGCTCACTTCTGGTGGTATGCTGGATATGTTTTCCACGGTATGACAATGCTGGCACGGTTGGCTGTGCACTGGTGGGACGGGAGCGATGTTGCGTGTTCTGTTTAAATGCAAGGTCTGAATTCCTCCTTGTCCTTTCCATTTTCAGATCTCCTCCAGGTGTGCACCTTCCTTGAGGACAAGTAAAAGGATGGGAAGAGTCCTCATTGAAGGGGGAGGAAACCTAGTGCCGTGACTCCTTTCGTGCCCTCAGCTCCAACACTGACCCACAGAGGGCCCTCTGCCTTCACTGCTTCCTCTGCCCTTCTCCATCACTCTGAAAGTGGCTATTTGAAACTTCACGGTTTTCTGCTGCTGTCACAGCAAGGAATAAAATCTCGAAGTCTAAAGAGGTTTCCTGAGATTTCTCAAAGTAGTTATTATGCCCACTCCTGCCCTGGCACCTCTTGCTGCAGGCCAGTGGCAGACTCCAATCTGGCTATTGCCATTCAAGGCTATTGTTGCCCAATAGCGAAATTCCTTTCAATATTTTCTAAAGCAAAATGGATTAAAGGTGTCCTAGAGTCTAATTAACAGACATTTTATATTATCTGTGCTTCCGCTTTACCCAGATTATCCCATTATCTCCCCGGGAGACAACAGCTGCCCATTGTGTTTGGGATATAGAAAGACAGAGAGTGTTTATGTGAGGGAAGCTGAACGGTAGAGAGGATAAAAAAAAAAAACAACAACAGCAACAAAAACACAAAAATATAGTGGTTGTAAGATGGAAGGTGTGAATGGAAACCACTCCATCTCATATCTCAGCTGGGTGGATATGAATAGTGCAGAAGCAGAGTTATTTCCACCAGGCAGTACATTTAAAATGCAGTATGTCGCTGTGGAGAGCACAGGCTTAGACTTCCTTTCATGAGAAAAATTGAGGACCTGTTTGGAAACCTGCCTTTTGCTGAGCTTCTGCTGAGCTACAAAACAAACACACAAAAACAGCAGGTAGTAACCCTCTTTTCGAGGCAGGCAGAGAAGAACTGCTGAGGACAGAAAAATGTTGAATTCCTGTTTTTGCAAGAATTAATATTTTGATGGATTTGAAGTGATGATATTTGAATGCACATGGCACATATTGCAAGACATCCACTAGCCTAACTAAAGATCACTTTTGAAGACAGAAAGTTAAAGTGGAAGCAATGATATTCTGTGCTTTGCACTTTTGTAGGTTCAAGTATATTGGACAGATGGTTTGTTTAATCTGTTCTTAAGAATCAGCAAAGAGAGACAGTGTCCCTAAAAGAGCCTGTTTCTACAGCTAACTACTGCTACAGGTGGAAAGTTTTCCCCAAGAACAAAATTCCACAACCTTCCTGGGCAGTCTGTCCCACTGCTTGCCTGTCCTGAGGGGAAGAAGTTTATCTCATATCCAGTCTGAACCTCTCTTGTTTCAATATGCTTCCCTTGCTTCTTGCTCTGCACCACTGTGAAGAGCCTGGATCCGTCTTCCTGCCACCTGGAAGAAATGTGGCAGCTGGTGCCAGGTCTGCCCTGAAGCCATCTCTTCTCCAGCCTCAACAAACCCTGGTCCCTCAGCCCCCGGGGTCATCCTGGTGGCTCTCTGCTGAATTTGCTTTTGTTCACCAAGGTCTCATTGAAGTAGGGGCCCAAACCTGGCCACAGCAGCTAGGTGTGGTCTAATAAGTGCTAGGCAGAGGCCAGCAATCACCACCCCAACCTGGCTGTGCTCCAGGGATGCGGTTGACATCTCTGCTGCCTGGGCAGATGCTGGCTACCCATGCCTACCACCACTCCATCACCTTCTGGTGACAACCTGGGAGCGGGGAGAGCCTTCAGGATGCCAGCAGCAGCTCTGCCCGCAGCCACCCTCCAGACCTCCAGCAGAGCTGGGGGATGACACTCCTTCAGTTTTAACCAATTTGGGATGTTTTTTTGCCATCTCTCCATGGTGGCCTCTTCCCTCTGCTTCTCCACCTGTGTCCCTTTCCCCCTCTGGGCATCCCTACCCCTCATTGTGGCCTTCCAGTACTTGAAGGGAGCGTGTAAACAGGAGGGGGAACGCCTGTTTATATGTGTTGATAGTGACAGGACAAGGGGGCATGGTTTTAAACAAAGATGGGAGATTTAGGTTAGATATCAGGAGGAAGTTTTTCACTCATAGGGTGGTGAAGCACTGGAATGGGTTGCCCAGAGAGGCTGTGGATACCCCATCCCTGGAGATCATAGAATCAGAGAATATCCTGAGTTGGAGGGGATCCGTATGATCTGTGGAAGAACTCTATAACTCAAAGCAAATAAGTTATAAAGTAGGTTTGTTGTTTATTTTGGGGCTGGGCACATGCGGGATAGCTCCCAAACGCATGCGCACCTTAATGCGGCAACCTGCTTTGGTTATATGCAGTAAAAAGTTACATATGCATGAAGTTTCCCAATGCGCCCATATATATTCATAATCTATCCCCACTTTGTATTAAAATTAGCTCCAAGCAGTCATTTCCATAAACTCCTCCCATCTACTCCTGCGTGGTGGTGGTCGTCGGGGGGCTGTGGGGATGAAGGCTGAGAACTCCTCTTCATCACCACTGCTTGGCCCCCTGTACAAAGGTACAGACTGAGCTGCTCCTTGGCTCTTGTCCAAACCACAAGGTCGGTCTGGGACGGTTTTTGAGGCAGGTTCCCCATTTTTGTCAGGAAATGCCTTCTGTGAGGGGCTGCGAGACTCCTTATTTTGGATAGTAAGCAAAGACACACGGCAGTATCGATTTTAATGGGATTAAGTAAGCAAAGACACTCGGCAATATCTATTTTAATGCGATTATTCTATCCCTGGCTTCACCCAAGGACCATCGAGCTTGGACCACGGAGAGACCCAAGACCAAATTGGACGAGGCCCTGGGCAGGGGTTGGCCCTGGAAAACCCTCAGGGCGCCTCCCCCGCCAGCCCAGGACTACAACTCCCAGCAGCCCCCGCGGCGGCGCCTCAGCAGCGGCGGGACGAGGCGGGACGAGGCGGGACGCGGTGAGGCGAGGCGCGGCCATGGCGGGGGCGCTGGAGCCGTACCTGGACTCGCTGCGGCGGGAGCTGCAGGCGCCCGGCCCCGCCGCCTTCTCCGTGCTGCTGGCGCTGCTCCTGGTCGCCCTCACGCTCCGTGAGTCGCGGGGGGGGTGCGGGGCGGTGCGGGGTGCGGCGAGGCCCCCGGTGTCTGAGGCCGGCCTCGCTGTGCCCCGCAGTGCTCTGGAGGCTCGCGCAGGCCGGGAGGAGCGGCCGCAGGGCCGTGCTGCTGCTGGGGCTGTGCGACGCGGGCAAGACGCTGCTGTTCGCCAGGGTGAGTGCGGGACGGGCCGGCCGCGAGGCTCCCTGAAGGCTCTGCCCTCCCTTTAACCCCCTCTCGTCGTTTGGTTCTGTTTTTTCCTTGTTTTTTGTTTTTTTTTTCCTCCCCGCAGCTGCTGACGGGCAAGTACCGGGACACGCAGACGTCGATAACCGACAGCTCCGCCGTCTACAGGGTCAGCAGCGACAAGGTGAGTGAGCCTCCCAGCGCTGCGGGAGCTTTTGTGCTTTGCCAGCTTCCAGCTCGGAGCCAGCCCTTTGCTGGGCCTCAGCAGGGAAGGATTCCTTTAGGCGGTGTGCAGGCAGGAGAAGGTTGGCAGGTATTGGGGGCTCCTTGTCTGCAGAGGTGTTTCTTTTTCCTCCTTGTTTTTTTTTTTATTTTTACAAGAGGAAAAGGAGCAGCTTTTAAAGCTGAGTAAAACATGCAGCACCGAGTAAAATATGCAGTGGAGAGAGGGGTCTGGCACGGAGCAGGAAGAGTTGTGAGGAAGCGTTGTTCTGTTGCGTTGAGTTTATTTGCTTGGCATTCATTTCACTCCCAAGAAAATCCGTATTTGGAAGGTTTGCAGGCTTAAAAATGGCCTTCAGCTGAACTTCATCTGGCCCCCAGAAGGGGTTGGTTATTTCCAGATGCTAGGCTGCTGCGGTTATTTTCCATTTACCATGATCTCTTTAGTTTCAGAAGGGTTTCTTTTTCTTGCCGGGTGCACACGTGGCAGCGAAAGCATGAGCTGACAGCATGTTACCTGCTGGTGAATTTTAAAGGTAGAAGCTTTTCTGCTTTTTCTGTGGCAATCTGTGTTAACAAAGGTAATAATAAGGGGTTAAAAAATTAGTAAAAAGAATTGCAGGGCTTTTTAGTTTTTTAAATTAAAGTCTCTTGAAGGTTGAGCAGACAGATATTTGGGGTGATGGAATGCTGTAAGACAGGCTGCTGTTTTTCTGATCAAAGGTTTCCATTAAAATACGAAAGCAGTGAGCAGACAGGATCCCGTGTAGCGGTTTTTCCCCTCTCGGGAACAGCACGTGTTATGCTGAGAACGGTGACGTGGCCCTCTGTGGTCACATCTGTCAGGAGCCTGCGAGAGGCATTCGTTCTCTTTAATGTCACTGCTTTGGCTGGCTGGCTGCCCGTGGAAAGAGAAGTGATTGCTGCTTTTAATTGAAGAAGTTTCTTGCAAGGCTGCTTTTGCCTTATTTCCTAACAAAGCTGTGTGCGTTTAGGTTGGCTTGCAGTTGGGTAGCTTGTCTGCCTGAATAGATGTCTTGATGCAGAGCGGGAGGCTGTGGTTTTGCTGTACAGAGGTATATTCTCCAACAGAGATGGTGTAAATCTGCCCTTTACCGAGTGAGGCAGCCTTCCTAAAGCTCTGCCACTTGCACTGTGTGCGTGGTGCTCGCAGGGAGGGCTGTCTGGAGGAGGAGAGGGTGGAGCGTGCTCGTTTCTGCACAGTTGTGCTCCGTCCTCACTGCTCTGCCGTCCTCACTGCTCTGCTGGGCGGTTTGCTGGTGTCGCTCTCTCCTTACCGAGTCCTGGCCACGAGTGTTCCTCAGTGGTTCTAAGACAGCACCTCAGCCTGTCATAATTGTTTGGGCCGATGGAGAGACTGCACCCAGGGGAGTGTTACGTGTTTCTGTGCTGTAGGGGGTCACTCCTCACTGCTGCCCCAGCTAGAGCCTGCCATCAGTCTGGTTTTCCCCAGGTGCAGGTGTTGCTAACAACCTCTCGCTTCTGTTCCTAGAACGCTAATGTGACTTTAATCGACCTCCCAGGCCATGAGAGCCTGCGGCTTCAGTTCCTGGAGAGGTTCAAGGCTGCAGCCAGGTAAGGTGCAGGCGGTTGGCAGGGGAGGAGGAGGTGGGGGATGTTATTTATTGCCAGGGATGAGCCAGGTGAGGGTGCCGTGCGCTGGGTTGTGTGTGTGTGTGTCCTGAGAGTCAGCTCTGCTTTGAGGCACTGGGGGTTCTGCTTCCCCCACTTGCCTGCCTTTGTAGTGCATCAGGAGGCAAAGCAAATGCAGCAGGGAGGGTTTGGGGATGCGGTATGTCTTTGGGACAGAGAGGGACAGGTTTCCTGCTGGGTGTGAACACGGGGTGTGTATCAGCCCCCATGTCCTGACCTGCTTTTAGATTGAATGAGGTTGGGTGTGGAAACAGCTGTCTTGGCCTAGGCTGCCATATTTGCAGGGGAAGGTGATGACAGAGGGTTGTGCCCAGCACCTATTCCCTTCTCTCTCCTCCAGAGCCATTGTGTTTGTGGTGGACAGCGTAGCTTTCCAGCGGGAGGTGAAGGATGTGGCAGAGTTCCTGTACCAAGTCCTGGTCGACAGCACAGTGCTCAAAAATGCACCCGCGCTGCTGATAGCTTGCAACAAGCAAGGTACTGTGGGAGTCCTGAAGGTGGGAGTGGAGGTTGTTCAGTCCCTGAGTGACTGTTGGGGTTAACGGCCATATGTGACAGTGAAATCACAACTTAGGAGTGCTGCTAGATTTTCAGGTCTCTACAGCTTTCCCCGTGGAGGTGTGGATCCCTGTAAGTTAATCAGAAGCTTTTTGCCAGAATCAGGTTTGGTGCTTTCAGACAACGAGGAAAAAAAAAACCAAATTTTCTGCCTTATATCAGGCACTTGACTTGCTGCCATTCGTGCCCACGGACACAAAGCTCCTCTCTCCATTATCCTAGCACAGACACTGTTGTTGTTGTGCCATTAGGTCTAATGACAGCACGGTGTGAGCAGGCCTTGCTGTAACGTTAGGAGCCTGAAGCAGGTTCTGACCTCTGACAAAACCAAAGAGCTAATATCCTTTTCTCTTCTCTGTCTAGATGTCACAATGGCAAAATCAGCAAAACTTATTCAACAGCAGCTGGAGAAAGAGCTGTAAGTGTGAAATTGGATCTTAAACCTCTCTGTGCATTTCTTTCTTGTCCTTTCTGTCTCTTTTGCCAATGCTCAGTGAGCCCCTTGAGCCACATCTGTTCTTTGAAGATAAAGAGCATTCTGTTTTGTCTGTGTAGGTGTAATCAGGATGAGAGAAGATTGCTTGATCTAGGACTGCTGCAGTCTTGGGGAAAAAAAAAAAAGGCAGTGTGTTCCTTGCTAGAAGCCGTAGTGTGGAGAACATCCCAGTCCTTACCTAAAAGTCTCCAAACTAATGCGTGTTCCTGGAATGCAGCTGTCTCGTTGCCCTGCTTTTTGGCCGGTAGATGGCAGCAGGGTGATTTGTACCGCTTCCTCTTCACTGCTGAGTGCCTAACCTCCCTTCTGTAAGGCAGTTGAAATCCTGGGCAGAGATTGCTGTTTGTCTTCCCTAGCCTGGCTTTTGGGAGGCAGTCAAATCACAGTGCGTGATCCCCGATATCACGGTGCCTCCCCCTGCCCAGATGACCTGTTGAACTAGTGAAGGTCTTGAGCGCTGTGGGCCTTTTAACTTCAGGCACTTGCAGTCAGACAAGCAGCTCTCGCAGTCCAGGCTCATTCCCTAGAATGAGAACAGGTTTTTGCCTCTTCTGAAGTTCTGCTTCCCTCTCCAAATTGACACTTGTGGTTGGAAGTCATGCCTCGCTGAGGAATTGAGCAGCAGCACTTCCCTGCGTTAGCCCTTCCCACCAATTTGCCCCCACCCATTGCAACTCAAATGTTTTTGACTTTTTTTTTTCTCCCCTCAGCATCCTAAATTAAGTCTAGTACAGCCTGCAGTGCCTCCAGGTTCATGTTTGCATCGGATTCGCATGTTTTTGCTGAAGAGGGGTCAGACCTGGGAATGAATGAATTTGCTAATGCACAGCTCAATAATTCTGCTCCCTCTAATGTGCTTGGTTTGTATCCATCTGTGCTCTTGGCAGGCTGACCACATTGATGGAAAAGATTCACTTTGTGCAGAGACCACATCTCAGCAGCTGTCACACAGGTAATTTGTTCTGGTTCACGGTTCTTAATCCTCTCCTTTCTCTCTCTCTGCAGCAACACCTTACGAGTGACCCGCTCTGCAGCCCCCACCAGCCTGGATGGCTCTGCCGTAGGGGGCCCCGCTCAGTTGGGAAAGAAGGGCAAGGACTTTGACTTCTCCCAGCTGCCAATGAGGGTGGAGTTTGTGGAGTGCAGCGCCCGTGGCAGCAAGGGAGAGGAGGGAGATGCTGACTTCGAGGGCCTTGAGAAGTGGCTGGCCAAGATCGCTTGAACGGAGAAGGGCAGGGCAGGAGGGAGAGATGTGGGGAGGCTGGGTGGGTGGGACACGTGGAGAGTGAAAGGAAAGAGGTGGTTTGAGGCACTTAAATCTCATCTTGTAGAAGATACTTCTGGAAATTTCTTCTAGAAAAAGCTGGAAACAAGCATTGCGGTGTCTTCCTCTGCTGCTTATGGCCTTGGGAGTAATGTAATATCTGGTGTGATTTCTCTGACTGTGTCCATCACGCTGCAACCTTTTTTTGCTCTTCCTTCTTCCTTCATCTTTCTCTGGGATGCTTACCCTATGGGCTTCTGTGTTTCCTTGAAGTGTTTGGTCTTTTCATGTGACAGCTGCCAGGCAAATTAGGGACAAGAGCACTGCCAGGTGAGTCTTTAGAGACTGGAATCTTTGTCCTTTTCTGCTTTGGTTTAGCGTTGCATCCCTGTTACTTCTGCTTACTTACCTGCTGCCCTGGCAAAGTGCACAGACTCTTTCTGTTGTGCAGTTGCTGAGGCGAGTAAAAAAAGCTGTTTTCCTCCATCTCCTACCTCCCCATTCTTCCAGACTGGTGCAGTCCAGTTTCTGTGGGACTGGAGCGACTTAATAAATCCCCAAAGCAGGCTGGCTCATCTACCTCTGTCACTGTGCACTGCCGGTGTCTGGCTGCGGTGCCTTTGTCCTTGGGTGATTTCTTCTGTTGGATGGTTCTTGGGAGTTTTTCTTTTAAATGGGGGCTACGACCTGAAAGCTTGTTTCCCTCTCCTCTGACAGACATGAATGCACGCTTTCCATATGATAGTTACAGAAGGGTCTTGGCTTCAAGCAATGAGGAAGAGGCATTTTTAGATAGATGCCTATGTTGTTGGTGAGATTTGTCATGCCAGATTGTTTGTTGTGCAATCCCCTGCCCGTCTCCTCCCTAGTGACTGCAATAAAGAGACCTTTTTGTGTTTGTAATCAGCAGTTGCAACAAAGTGAGAGAGAATATTGGGCAGGTAGCACACTCATGTGTGAGCGTGATTCCTCCCTGAAAAAAGATGCTTGGTGCAGAAGGAAATGTGATTTTTTTCCAGTGTTTCTTTGTGGTGGTTGAAGCCAAAGTGCTGCTGTATGCGTGCTCTCACTCAGAGAGTGCTTGTTGCTCTGGCTCTTGCAGCGGCTCGGCTGGCTATTTGGAGGCTGGAAGTGATGGTGGTGGTATCTTAACTCAGCATACATTAGACCTCAACTTTCCAAAGGACCCTTGCTCTTGCCAGGAGTGTTGGTTATCCAAAGGGAAATGTTGCAGCAGCGTTAGTGCTGGCCATGTGGGAGATGAGACCCTGGTGTCATGCGGGCTATTCGGCTTCCCTTTCCTGAACAACAAACAGCCTTAAAACACCAGGCAGTCACCCTGCCCAGCAGCTTTGTCCTTTGTTAGGGTACTAGCTCAGCATGGCTTTTCTGTGAGGATGATTGCTTTCTAGGATGCCGTACTGGATTTGCAAGGTCTTCTTGCATTGAAGCTTTTCCTCCATTTTTCTTGCTTCCTCTTGTTTGAGGGAAGGAGGGACTGAATGGTTCCTGATAGAGCTTTTCTGTCCTCTGCAGACATCTCTGGTTTGATGCTTCCTTAATCGCTCAACTGATGTGTCGTGTTCTTCTCCCTTCTTTCTGGGCATCCTCTGCCTCCCTGTCGCATTCTCAAAGGTTAGTAGTGGTGGGAAGAGCAAGAAGAGCCTTTTCTGCAAAGACCTGTGCTTGCGATGGGGCTGGGCCTGGCACTTGTAGTCTTGTGAACCTGGTGTGTCTTCGTGGGCACCTGGCCCTTTCCTCTGCAGCTGGGAATGCTTGGGGGTGGTCCTGAGCAAGGAAGGGGCTGTGGCCTCCTGTGTAGGGGAAGCTCCAGGCTGGCTGGTGACTACAAGGGAGAGCTGAGGCGAGGCTGGCCTCCAGACCAAGCCAGGAGGTGTTGTGTCCCTATGGGAGGCGGGGAGGCTTATATTGATGAAGTACCTTCTATCTATCCTTCTATTTGCAGCCAGACCATTGCTGCAACTTGTTTTGTGTGAACTCTCTTTGCTGGAGCCCCTTCACAGGACACCGTATTTCAATCCATAATGCTGAAAGGAGAATATTGCTGTCTTTGGGTGGTAACTCTGCATAGAGCCTTCTTCCAAAGCAGAGGCTGAGCATCAGCTTCTGGTAGGAGAAGGTAGTTCAAGGCCACAACCACTTTTAAGTTATTCTTTAATAAATATATTCCTTTAATAATAAAAAAAAAGTGTTTGGCTAAATGTTTGTGCTCCAGTCCTGATTTGGTTGGTCTGTCTCTGCCTTGACTCTTCTCAGAGTTGTTCAAGTGCCCACGTGCTGAGGCTCTGCTTCTGCTGAGCACAGCACTGGGGGTCACCTTCCTGCTTGGTGGTCGGGTCTGCTTTGTTAAATAGCAGTGCCTCCTTTCTTCTTTTTTCTTTTTTGCGGGGTGGGTGTTTTGCGTGTATTTATGTCTTAGTCTGAGTGTTCAAGAAGTGATAATCACATAGACAAGAAACCAAACACACTTTATTTGTACAAGAAAATGCACAGGAAAATGCAAGCGAGCTGCAGCACACTGTGCTGAGTGGCTGAGGGAAAGAGCAGAATGGGAAACAAGGGAGTTGTTTTCTCCTTTGGGTCAGCTTTGTGTGCTGTTTTTGTTCTTCCTGGTAAACATTGTTCTCAGGCTCTGGCTTAGGCTAACTACCTGCCTCTGCGCTGTAGGGACAGTTTACAAACATAGGAGAGCACTGGTGGGTCCCTTCCAGCTTGAGGGATCATCTCCTGCCCAAGCTCTCTCCCTACCAGCGTGGCTCTGTGACCATCCCAATTCCATCTCCGTCCTGGCTCCATCACCCAGGCGCATTTCTGTTGCGGAGACCCAGCTCCATCTCCCCATCCAGTTCCAGGCTTGGTCTTGCCTCCATCTCTTATCCTGGCTCCATGGCTCTTCCTCCTCAGCAAGTCCCAGCTCCTTCGCCGTGTCTCAGCTCCATCCCCTCATCTCGGCAGGAGCTGAGTGCCACCCCTCGCCTGCCTTTGGGTGCGAGCGTTCCCCCACTGAGCACCTCCTTGAGGTCCTCTCCGTGAAGGACGCCCGCAAGTGCACAGCCTGACCCTGTCTGGCAGCGGGACACCTGGATGGAGCATCTGTCCCCAGGCCGGGATCAGGGCTGTGGCCGGCTGTAGGGGCTGTGGCGCTGGGGCAGCACCCTGCCACGGCCGGCTCTCCTCTTGGGTGGTGAGGGAGAGGAGCTGGGAGCTGCAAGGGGAGGCAGGAAGGTCAGCGGATCTGCCCACCCTGCCTGGCCTGCAGAGGGCACGGAGGGCTCTGCCGCCCCGAGCCTGAGCACCCCATGCCCCTTACCAGTGCCTGGGCCAGCGCAGCCAGCGCACTCCCACTGCTGCGTGGTGTCCCCAAGGCCGGAGCAGCGGCGGTGGGTCCCGCTGGCGGCACAGGAGAAGCAGAGCAAGGGCCCGAAGTGCCTGTCCCTGTGGAAGGGAGACTCCCCGTGTGAGCAGGACGCTGCTTGGGCGCATGGTGTCCCTGCGGGCTGGCAGAGGGAAGGGCCTCCTACCTGGATGCAGCCCCGGTGGAACCAGGCGTGCCTGCAGGCTCAGTGCTGTGGCCGGCTGTAGGGGCTGTGGCGCTGGGGCAGCACCCTGCCACGGCCGGCTCTCCTCTCCGGTGGTGAGGGAGAGGAGCTGGGAGCTGCAAGGGGAGGCAGGAAGGTCAGCAGATCTGCCCACCCTGCCTGGCCTGCAGAGGCCCCAGCTTTGCGGTCCTTCCCTGAGAGGACACGGAGGGCTCTGCCGCCCCGAGCCTGAGCGCGCCGTGCCCCTTACCAGTGCCCGGGCCAGCGCAGCCAGCGCACTCCCACTGCTGGGTGGTGTCCGCAAGGCCGGAGCAGCGGCGGTGGGTCCCGCTGGCGGCACAGGAGGAGCAGAGCAGGAGCTGCCAGGGCCTGGGGAAGAAGTTGTGCTGGTGAGCACGCAGAGCCCAGCAGGCAGTGGCGCCACAAAGGCCCCCAGGGCTCCAGAACCATTGCTCACGGCGCCCCAGCAGAGGGGAAGGTGCCTGGGCAGAGCCCCAGCAGCCACTGCACGGCTTGCTGGAGATGTGGCTCACAGCCCCCAGCAGCCGGGGAGCTGCTGCTGTGGATGCTCACCCTTCCTCTTCCCACTGCTCCCGGCCTCCCCTGTACAGGCACTGCCTGGCATCGCAGCGGCCATGCAGCTGTGGCAGTGCCAGCTCCTCCTCCTGCTCCCAAGCCGGCTTTCTTCAAGAGAAAGTAGGAAAGAAAGGTCACGAGCTCATGGGGCACTCACTCAGCAAGTGTCAGTGCTGATGCTGGGACAGGGCTCAGGGGCATCCCTGGCAGCAGGCCAGCGTCCTGCTGTCCCCCAGGCAGGCAGCCCCTTTTGTTGGGGACAGTCTGCCTGGAGGGATTAGGGCCTGGGGCTGTGCCCTCTCCTGCCTTGAGTGGGGTGGGAAGGAAGGAAGGAAGGAAGGAAGGAACGCACATGTTTGGCACGCAGATTCCCATCTGAAGCATCTCAGGGACAAAGCGCTCCCAGTCCCGGCAGTGGGGGCACGCAAAGTGCCTGAGGCCCGCCCGAAGCGCCTGTCCCTGTGGAAGAGAGACTCCCCGTGTGAGCAGGACGCCGCTGCGGGCGCATGGTGTCCCTGCGGGCTGGCAGAGGGAAGGGCCTCCTACCTGGATGCAGCCCCGGTGGAACCAGGCGTGCTTGCAGGAGGGGCACACCATGGTGGTGTAGGACAGGCTGTCCTCCACCACCTCCATGCAGATGATGCACGTGGTGTGCCCCTCCTGCAGCGTCTCCACGGTCTGCTGCGGGCGGTGCTCCCAGCAGAAGGAGCTGCGTGAGGACGGAAGAGTTGAGTGAGGCCAGGGACCACGCGTGCCACACCGGGGACTCTGCCTGCAGGGCGCAGGCTGAGGGGGCTGCAGCCCAAGCTAGGGCAGCTCGTACCTGTACTTCCCAAAGAACTGCGAGATGCAGCCCCGCTGGGAGCTGCAGGGAAGGTGGAACCGGCGCGAGCAGCGCTTCTGCCGGCAGGCGACGGTGGCCCCCTTCTTGCGGCAGACGCAGCAGCGCTGCAAAGAGCACAGCAGCCCCGTCAGGGACGTGGCCGGGGCCACTGGGACTTGCCCGGAGCTTGTCCAGAGCCTCGAGGATTTCTTTGCCAGGGCTTGGGCTCAGCTGCCACAAGCCTCGTCTGCTCAAAAAAAGCCCTCACCTTGCGAGCTGCCCGACCCGCTACCCGCCTGATATCCGCGCAGCGGAATCCCAAGATTCCTTCCCCTTCAGGGCCTCGCTGGTACAGGCCCTGGGCTGGATACTGGAAGACAGAAAAGCCCCGCAGCTGCTCAGGGCAAGGACATAGGGACCGTGGTGGGGAGGCTGTGCTGGCAGCGCAGCAGGAGGAGGTGACAGCCAGCGAGCAGCGCGCTGGGGATGACACAGGCCTGTGGGCTCCAGGTGCCAGTCAAGGGGTCGGGGAAAGGCGCGGGCAGCCGCGGGGAGCTCACCAGGCAGTGCACGTGGGCGCAGACCCCGTCCACCTTCAACATCGGCCCGCAGCCATCCAAGCTGGTGTCCGAGCGGTGGCACAGCACGCACTCTGGGGGAGGCAGGGCGGCAGCCATGGATGAGAGCATCCCCCCACTGAGCACCTGGCAGGTGTCCCCGAGGGCCGCCCGCAAGGGCCTGCTCGGGGGCTCCTGGCAGGGCGTCCCCGGGTGTCCACAGCCCAAGCGGCTCTGCACAGCCCCAGGGGGTGCTCAGGGCCCTCCACCTCCAGGGAGCTGCTGGGGCATCTGCTCTCACCGTCCTCCTGTGCCTCAGGGGCCTTCTCCTCCTCTCCAGCAGCCATGCTGCGCAGCAACTCCTCGCCTCGCCTGGCCTCGCCTCGCTGCCAGGAGCTGCTGCCTCCACGCCTGGCGCTCACTAGAGACGCAAAGTCCCTCACAGCCTCGCCTGTGTCACTGGTGTCATTGTGATCCCTCCGTGTCACTAGGAGACCATGGAATGGTGGATGATGCGGCAGGGCCCAGGAGCTCCCCCAGCCTCACAGACACCCCCTGGGCTTCCAAGCCCACGGTGCAGCCTCTTCATCCCCGTGAATGGCCGTGGTGGCTTGGCCTAGGCTGGCGGCCAGGTGCCCACCCAGCTGCTGTCTCGTTCCCTCCTCAGCGTGACAGGGAGAGAAAACACGAGGGAGAAACCCTCGTGGCTTGTGAGGAGGGCACAGGGACATGGCTCACGGGCTGCAGGAGAAGCAGAGAAGTGAGAAACAAAGAAACAAAATGAAACAACAGCACCAACACCTTTCCCCCACCCATCCTCTTCCACCTCTTCCCCCCGAGTGGCGTAGGAGAACGGGGGAATGGGGGCTGCGGTCAGTCTGTAGCACTTCGTCTCTGCCGCTCCTTCTCGGTCACTCTTGTCCCCTGCTCCAACGTGGGGTCCCTCCCACAGGTGCCGTCCTTCCCAAACTGATCCGGCGTGGGCTTCCCACAGGCAGCAGCTCCTCGAGAACTGCTCCAGTATGGCTCCGTCCCACAGGCTCCATCCCTCAGGAGCACACTGCTCCAGCCCGGGTCCCCCCCGGGCAGCAGCTCCCCCTCCATCCCCTGCTCTTGCATGGGCTCCTCTCCACGGGCTACAAGGCTGGCCCCGAATCTGCTCCGGCAGGGGTCTTGCACAGGCCTCAGCCTCTGTCAGTGCAGGGCCACCTGCTCCCCCGTGGTCTCCTCCACGGGCTGCAGCATGGACCCCTGCTCCACTGTGGTACTCCATGGGCTGCAAGGCTGTTTCTCACTCCTTTCCCTCTCCCAGCTGCTGTGTAGACATGTTTGTTTTGGTTGGTTTTTGTTGTTTTTTGTTTTTTTTTCCCCTGTCTTTAATATGCTCTCACAGAGTCGTTGCTTGTTGGCTTGGCTCTGGCCAGCAGCGGGGCCCTTATCTAACATGGGGCAGCTTCTAGAGTCTTCTCACAGAAGCCACCCCTATTGCCCCCTGCTACCAAAACCTTGCCACAGAAACCCACTAGAGATGCGAGGCTGGGACACGAAGTAGCAACAATGTCACGTCCAGGCCCAGTCCTGCCCAGCCTCTTCATGAATGATCCGCAGGGCGGAGCAGGCCGTGCCCTCAGCAAGTCTGCTGCTGATCCAAGCTGGGAGGAGATAGGGATGCACCAGAGGGTGGTGCTGCCCTCCAGAAATGGCCTGGCAGGATCCTCCTGGAGTTGACGCCAGGGAAGCTTGAAGCTGAGGCCCTGGGGAGGAAAGCTGGAGAGCCCAAGGCTTGTTGGAGTTGCCCCAGCTGGAGGCCTGGGTCCAGTTCTGGGCTCCCCAGGACAGGAGAGCCATGGGCCTACTGGAGGTAGCGCAGTGAATGGCAGCCAAGCTGGTGGCAGGACTGGAGCATCTGTCCTCTGGGGAGAGCTGGAGAGAGCCGTGACTGCTCGTTGTGGAGAAGGCCTGTGGGGATCTGGCTGAAGGATCTCAATATGTGAAGAGAAGGTGCAAAGGAGATGGAGCCAGGCTCTTCTCAGTGGTGCCCAGTGTCCACATGGCTGCAGGTGGCCCTGCTTGAGCATGGGGGTTGGAGCAGGTGACCTGCAGAGGTGCCTTCCAAGCCCGAGCCCACTGTGTGTCCGGTGGTTTTGCAGGGACCTGAACCAAAGCGCAGCCATTCAGCCAGGCCCGAGCAGCGGGGCAGCTGTGAAGGACGCTGCCAGGAGGATGCCGTTCTGGATTTGCAAGGTCTTCTTGCATTGAAGCTTTTCCTCCATTTTTCTTGCTTCCTCTTTTGTTTGAGGGAAGGAGGGACTGAATGGTTCCTGATAGAGCTTTTCTGTCCTCTGCAGACATCTCTGGTTTGATGCTTCCTTAATCGCTCAACTGATGCGTCGTGTTCTTCTCCCTTCTTTCTGGGCATCCTCTGCCTCCCTGTCGCATTCTCAAGGGTTAGTAGTGGTGGGAAGAGCAAGAAGAGCCTTTTCTGCAAAGACCTGTGCTTGCGATGGGGCTGGGCCTGGCACTTGTAGTCTTGTGAACCTGGTGTGTCTTCGTGGGCACCTGGCCCTTTCCTCTGCAGCTGGGAGTGCTTGGGGGTGGTCCTGAGCAAGGAAGGGGCTGTGGCCTCCTGTGCAGGGGAAGCTCCAGGCTGGCTGGTGACTGCAAGGGAGAGCTGAGGCGAGGCTGGCCTCCAGACCAAGCCAGGAGGTGTTGTGTCCCTATGGGAGGTGGGGAGGCTTATATTGATGAAGTGCCTTCTATCTATCCTTCTATTTGCAGCCAGACCATTGCTGCAACTTGTTTGGCTTGAACTCTCTTTGCTGGAGCCCCTTCACAGGACACCGTATTTCAATCCATAATGCTGAAAGGAGAATATTGCTGTCTTTGGGTGGTAACTCTGCATAGAGCCTTCTTCCAAAGCGGAGGCTGAGCATCAGCTTCTGGTAGGAGAAGGTAGTTCAAGGCCACGACCACTTTTAAGTTATTCTTTAATAAATATATTCCTTTAATAAAAAAAAAAAAAAAAAAAAAAGTCTTTGGCTAAATGTTTGTTTGTGCTCCAGTCCTGATTTGGTTGGTCTGTCTCTGCCTTGACTCTTCTCAGAGTTGTTCAAGTGCCCACGTGCTGAGGCTCTGCTTCTGCTGAGCACAGCACTGGGGGTCACCTTCCTGCTTGGTGGTCAGGTCTGTTTTCTTAAATAGCAGTGCCTCCTTTCTTCTTTTTTCTTTTTTTGCGGGATGGGTGTTTTGTGTGTATTTATGTCTTAGTCTGAGTGTTCAAGAAGTGATAATCACATAGACAAGAAACCAAACACACTTTATTTGTACAAGAAAATGCACAGGAAAATGCAAGCGAGCTGCAGCACACTGTGTGCTGAGTGGCTGAGGGAAAGAGCAGAATGGGAAACAAGGGAGTTGTTTTCTCCTTTGGGTCAGCTTTGTGCGCTGTTTTTGTTCTTCCTGGTAAACATTGTTCTCAGGCTCTGGCTTAGGCTAACTACCTGCCTCTGCGCTGTAGGGACAGTTTACAAACCTAGGAGAGCACTGGTGGGTCCCTTCCAGCTTGAGGGATCATCTCCTGCCCAAGCTCTCTCCCTACCAGCGTGGCTCTGTAACCATCCCAATTCCATCTCCGTCCTGGCTCCAACACCCAGGCGCATTTCTGTCGCGGAGACCCAGCTCCATCTCCCCATCCAGTTCCAGGCTTGGTCTCGCCTCCATCTCTTATCCTGGCTCCATGGCTCTTCCTCCTCAGCAAGTCCCAGCTCCTTCGCCGTGTCTCAGCTCCATCCCCTCATCTCGGCAGGAGCTGAGTGCCACCCCTCGCCTGCCTTTGGGTGCGAGCGTTCCCCCACTGAGCACCTCCTTGAGGTCCTCTCCGTGAAGGACGCCCGCAAGTGCACAGCCTGACCCTGTCTGGCAGCGGGACACCTGGATGGAGCATCTGTCCCCAGGCCGGGATCAGGGCTGTGGCCGGCTGTAGGGGCTGTGGCGCTGGGGCAGCACCCTGCCACGGCCGGCTCTCCTCTCGGGTGGTGAGGGAGAGGAGCTGGGAGCTGCAAGGGGAGGCAGGAAGGTCAGCGGATCTGCCCACCCTGCCTGGCCTGCAGAGGGCACGGAGGGCTCTGCTGCCCCGAGCCTGAGCACCCCATGCCCCTTACCAGTGCCTGGGCCAGCGCAGCCAGCGCACTCCCACTGCTGCGTGGTGTCCCCAAGGCCGGAGCAGCGGCGGTGGGTCCCGCTGGCGGCACAGGAGAAGCAGAGCAAGGGCCCGAAGTGCCTGTCCCTGTGGAAGGGAGACTCCCCGTGTGAGCAGGACGCTGCTTGGGCGCATGGTGTCCCTGCGGGCTGGCAGAGGGAAGGGCCTCCTACCTGGATGCAGCCCCGGTGGAACCAGGCGTGCCTGCAGGCTCAGTGCTGTGGCCGGCTGTAGGGGCTGTGGCGCTGGGGCAGCACCCTGCCACGGCCGGCTCTCCTCTCCGGTGGTGAGGGAGAGGAGCTGGGAGCTGCAAGGGGAGGCAGGAAGGTCAGCAGATCTGCCCACCCTGCCTGGCCTGCAGAGGCCCCAGCTTTGCGGTCCTTCCCTGAGAGGGCCCGGAGGGCTCTGCCGCCCCGAGCCTGAGCGCGCCGTGCCCCTTACCAGTGCCCGGGCCAGCGCAGCCAGCGCACTCCCACTGCTGGGTGGTGTCCGCAAGGCCGGAGCAGCGGCGGTGGGTCCCGCTGGCGGCACAGGAGGAGCAGAGCAGGAGCTGCCAGGGCCTGGGGAAGAAGTTGTGCTGGTGAGCACGCAGAGCCCAGCAGGCAGTGGCGCCACAAAGGCCCCCAGGGCTCCAGAACCATTGCTCATGGCACCCCAGCAGAGGGGAAGGTGCCTGGGCAGAGCCCCAGCAGCCACTGCACGGCTTGCTGGAGATGTGGCTCACAGCCCCCAGCAGCCGGGGAGCTGCTGCTGTGGATGCTCACCCTTCCTCTTCCCACTGCTCCCGGCCTCCCCTGTACAGGCACTGCCTGGCATCGCAGCGGCCATGCAGCTGTGGCAGTGCCAGCTCCTCCTCCTGCTCCCAAGCCGGCTTTCTTCAAGAGAAAGTAGGAAAGAAAGGTCACGAGCTCATGGGGCACTCAGCAAGTGTCAGTGCTGATGCTGGGACAGGGCTCAGGGGCATCCCTGGCAGCAGGCCAGCGTCCTGCTGTCCCCCAGGCAGCCCCTTTTGTTGGGGACAGTCTGCCTGGAGGGATTAGGGCCTGGGGCTGTGCCCTCTCCTGCCTTGAGTGGGGTGGGAAGGAAGGAAGGAAGGAAGGAAGGAACGCACATGTTTGGCACGCAGATTCCCATCTGAAGCATCTCAGGGACAAAGCGCTCCCAGTCCCGGCAGTGGGGGCACGCAAAGTGCCTGAGGCCCGCCCGAAGCGCCTGTCCCTGTGGAAGAGAGACTCCCCGTGTGAGCAGGACGCCGCTGCGGGCGCATGGTGTCCCTGCGGGCTGGCAGAGGGAAGGGCCTCCTACCTGGATGCAGCCCCGGTGGAACCAGGCGTGCTTGCAGGAGGGGCACACCATGGTGGTGTAGGACAGGCTGTCCTCCACCACCTCCATGCAGATGATGCACGTGGTGTGCCCCTCCTGCAGCGTCTCCACGGTCTGCTGCGGGCGGTGCTCCCAGCAGAAGGAGCTGCGTGAGGACGGAAGAGTTGAGTGAGGCCAGGGACCACGCGTGCCACACCGGGGACTCTGCCTGCAGGGCGCAGGCTGAGGGGGCTGCAGCCCAAGCTAGGGCAGCTCGTACCTGTACTTCCCAAAGAACTGCGAGATGCAGCCCCGCTGGGAGCTGCAGGGAAGGTGGAAGCGGCGCGAGCAGCGCTTCTGCCGGCAGGCGACGGTGGCCCCCTTCTTGCGGCAGACGCAGCAGCGCTGCAAAGAGCACAGCAGCCCCGTCAGGGACGTGGCCGGGGCCACTGGGACTTGCCCGGAGCTTGTCCAGAGCCTCGAGGATTTCTTTGCCAGGGCTTGGGCTCAGCTGCCACAAGCCTCGTCTGCTCCAAAAAAGCCCTCACCTTGCGAGCTGCCCGACCCGCTACCCGCCTGATATCCGCGCAGCGGAATCCCAAGATTCCTTCCCCTTCAGGGCCTCGCTGGTACAGGCCCTGGGCTGGAAACTGGAAGACAGAAAAGCCCCGCAGCTGCTCAGGGCAAGGACATAGGGACCATGGTGGGGAGGCTGTGCTGGGAGCGCAGCAGGAGGAGGTGACAGCCAGCGAGCAGCGCGCTGGGGATGACACAGGCCTGTGGGCTCCAGGTGCCAGTCAAGGGCTCGGGGAAAGGCGCGGGCAGCCGCGGGGAGCTCACCAGGCAGTGCACGTGGGCGCAGACGCCGTCCACCTTCAACATCGGCCCGCAGCCATCCAAGCTGGTGTCCGAGCGGTGGCACAGCACGCACTCTGGGGGAGGCAGGGCGGCAGCCATGGATGAGAGCATCCCCCCACTGAGCACCTGGCAGGTGTCCCCGAGGGACGCCCGCAAGGGCCTGCTCGGGGGCTCCTGGCAGGGCGTCCCCGGGTGTCCACAGCCCAAGCGGCTCTGCACAGCCCCAGGGGGTGCTCAGGGCCCTCCACCTCCAGGGAGCTGCTGGGGCATCTGCTCTCACCGTCCTCCTGTGCCTCAGGGGCCTTCTCCTCCTCTCCAGCAGCCATGCTGCGCAGCAACTCCTCGCCTCGCCTGGCCTCGCCTCGCTGCCAGGAGCTGCTGCCTCCACGCCTGGCGCTCACCAGAGACGCAAAGTCCCTCACAGCCTCGCCTGTGTCACTGGTGTCATAGTGCTCCCTCCGTGTCACTAGGAGACCATGGAGTGGTGGATGATGCGGCAGGGCCCAGGAGCTCCCCCAGCCTCACAGACACCCCCTGGGCTTCCAAGCCCACGGTGCAGCCTCTTCATCCCCGTGAATGGCCGTGGTGGCTTGGCCTAGGCTGGCGGCCAGGTGCCCACCCAGCTGCTGTCTCGTTCCCTCCTCAGCGTGACAGGGAGAGAAAACACGAGGGAGAAACCCTCGTGGCTTGTGAGGAGGGCACAGGGACATGGCTCACGGGCTGCTGGAGAAGCAGAGAAGTGAGAAACAAAGAAACAAAATGAAACAACAGCACCAACACCTTTCCCCCACCCGTCCTCTTCCACCTCTTCCCCCCGAGTGGCGTAGGAGAACGGGGGAATGGGGGCTGCGGTCAGTCTGTAGCACTTCGTCTCTGCCGCTCCTTCTCGGTCACTCTTGTCCCCTGCTCCAACGTGGGGTCCCTCCCACAGATGCCGTCCTTCCCAAACTGATCCGGCGTGGGCTTCCCACAGGCAGCAGCTCCTCGAGAACTGCTCCAGTATGGCTCCGTCCCACAGGCTCCATCCCTCAGGAGCACACTGCTCCAGCCCGGGTCCCCCCCAGGCAGCAGTTCCCCTCCATCCCCTGCTCTTGCATGGGCTCCTCTCCACGGGCTACAAGGCTGGCCCCGAATCTGCTCTGGCAGGGGTCTTGCACAGGCCTCAGCTTCTGTCAGTGCAGGGCCACCTGCTCCCCCGTGGTCTCCTCCACGGGCTGCAGCATGGACCCCTGCTCCACTGTGGTACTCCATGGGCTGCAAGGCTGTTTCTCACTCCTTTCCCTCTCCCAGCTGCTGTGTAGACATGTTTGTTTTGGTTGGTTTTTGTTTTTGTTTTTTTTTTTTCCCTGTCTTTAATATGCTCTCACAGAGTCGTTGCTTGTTGGCTTGGCTCTGGCCAGCAGCGGGGCCCTTATCTAACATGGGGCAGCTTCTAGAGTCTTCTCACAGAAGCCACCCCTATTGCCCCCTGCTACCAAAACCTTGCCACAGAAACCCACTAGAGATGCGAGGCTGGGACACGAAGTAGCAACAATGTCACGTCCAGGCCCAGTCCTGCCCAGCCTCTTCATGAATGATGCGCAGGGCGGAGCAGGCCGTGCCCTCAGCAAGTCTGCTGCTGATCCAAGCTGGGAGGAGATAGGGATGCACCAGAGGGTGGTGTTGCCCTCCAGAAATGGCCTGGCAGGATCCTCCTGGAGTTGACGCCAGGGAAGCTTGAAGCTGAGGCCCTGGGGAGGAAAGCTGGAGAGCCCAAGGCTTGTTGGAGTTGCCCCAGCTGGAGGCCTGGGTCCAGTTCTGGGCTCCCCAGGACAGGAGAGCCATGGGCCTACTGGAGGGAGCTCAGTGAATGGCAGCCAAGCTGGTGGCAGGACTGGAGCATCTGTCCTCTGGGGAGAGCTGGAGAGAGCCGTGACTGCTCGTTGTGGAGAAGGCCTGTGGGGATCTGGCTGAAGGATCTCAATATGTGAAGAGAAGGTGCAAAGGAGATGGAGCCAGGCTCTTCTCAGTGGTGCCCAGTGTCCACGTGGCTGCAGGTGGCCCTGCTTGAGCATGGGGGTTGGAGCAGGTGACCTGCAGAGGTGCCTTCCAAGCCCGAGCCCACTGTGTGTCCGGTGGTTTTGCAGGGACCTGAACCAAAGCGCGTCCATTCAGCCAGGCCTGAGCAGCGGGGCAGCTGTGAAGGAGGCTGCCAGGTGGGCTTGGCCTTCTGATGGCCAGATGGCTAGCCTGTGACTGTGTCTGAGTCTGTACAAGCTCCTGGCTGCTGTCACCATTCCACCGGGCGATGACAGGGTCCCCAGGTGTACAGACAATGCTCACTGCCACGTGAGGGTCTTCTGCTGGGCAGCATGGCTGGGCTTCTCCTGTGGACGGGCTGGTTGTGGCAGCCACTTTTACTACATGATTAAATGTTTGGTGTTCCCTTTATAACGCAACTGCCTGCAGTCATTCGTGCAGCAAATGTGTGGTTTAACACAGCCTGCTCTCAAATCAAAGCCATCCCTCATGCCTCCATCATGTCGGGAGCAGTAGGAACCACCCTGTCATGCCTGGACAGCAGTTTGGGAAGCTTTCCTTCCCACCCTGTGTCTTCCCTTCATCTCAAACCAGTAGATCTTTTTATGCACCGGGAAACAAACAAACAAACGATTTTGTTTTGCATGTGTGACAAGTTCATGTGGTCTGGCAGCAGTAAAGCCCAGGAGTGCCCTTCCTTGATCTCATGCAGCAGGGATTGAATATCCCCCAAGGCTCCCTACTGTGCTGAAGCCCCTAGCATGGCTCCATCTCTACTTGCCCCTTCCCTGTGGCAGCCTCATGACCAAAGGCAGCTTCCCCGCTTCCAGCCCAGCTCCATCCCCCATGGTGGCTCCATCTCCCATGCCCAGCTCCATTTTCCCATCCCAGCTCCATTTCCTCTCCCAGCTTCATCCCCTTTCCTGGCTCCACTGCAAGTCCCCCTCACCAAGTCCCAGACCCATCCCATCATCTTTTCAGGAGCTGAGGGCCATCCCTTGCCTGCCGCTGGGGATGGCTCTGGGCAGGGTGGGGGGCGATCAACAAACCACTGCAGTTGGAAAAGTGACCTTTATTAAAAAAACAAACCAAACAAAACACAACACAATAACCAAACCCACCCCAAAATGTTCTGTAGTAGACCGCAACTGATGGCTTTTCACAATGCCTGTGCGCGTCCACGCTGACCTGTGCAAGAGGGGTGGGCAGGGGCAGACAGGGAAGCCCCCAGGACTTGGCAACCGTTCACCCTGCTCCTGTCCTTGCCAGGGGGAATCCCCTGGCTGGAAAAGTCACAGTGGAGCAGGGCCAGGACCACTGCTGGCATCTCTGGGTATACAGGATAGGGCTGCGCTCCAGTCCCATCTACCTCCTGCTCCCTGGGGAGCCTGAAGCGATGGGTGAGACTTGGATCAAGAGCCTGGGAGGAGCTGTTTCATGATGTGTCCCAGGTGGGCAGCCAAAATGGGACTGGCGAGGACCAGCCCTTGCCGGGAGCACAGAGATGCCATTGCCACGGGCTGGTCACCGGCTGCTGTGTGTGTCGCGAGAGGAGTTCAGAGCTGCTATCGTGAAGTTGCTCCCTTACAAAACAACAAAAAAATACCACCAAAACTCCCCAAAAGACAAGGTAGTTGTGGTGAGGATGGGAGGTGCAGAGTCAGTCCTTGGGCAGGCTACACCAGTCCCGCTGCCTTCTCCTGTACATTGTACTCCTTGCTCCTCTTCACTTTCCAGCCGATGAGGGCGAGGAGCACAGTGCCCACCACTTTGTACCCCACCTGCAGCCCCAGGTATCTGTTAAGAGAAGAGGATGGACATGTCCTATCTGGAGGTGGCCCCCCAGCTGTGCCAGCTTGAGGGACCGTCCCATGGCAGCCTCAGGTACTGGGGCTGGGGACAGGTACCTGTTGCGGAGGAAGTCGTTGTTGTAGTAGGCGCAGAAGCGGCGCTGAGAGCACTGTTTCTGCCAGTAGATGCAGGAGGAGTCGATGAGGGCACCAAACATGGCTGGAGCCGGCAGCCAAGCTTTGGAGAGGAGGGGACCGAGTCAGGCTGCCTGCTTGTGTGCTTTACTCACTGTCCCCGAGGAGATTCAACACCTCCTGGGGCTCCAGCAAGCCTCTGAGCACCTTGCTGCCCTCCCTCAGCCTCATTAGGAGATGGACACTCACCTAGCAGCCTCATTAGCAAGAACTGAACGCCGATGGCAAATGACTTCTCCTCCTGGTTCACCACCCTGCAGGGGAGAAGCCACAGGAGGTCAGAGCTGGTGGCAGTGGTGGCTCAGCTCTCCTGGTTTCACTGCCAGGTTTAGCTGTGAAGCCAGTTCCTCCTCAGTTCCTCCATCTGGGGAGGGGAAGCAGAGGCACCCTGGAGTGGTGGGATGAGCTTGCACCAGGGAGGAGGGGTTGGGTTGAAAAGTCAAGAAGGTGATAAAACACAATGTTTTGTTTTTAAGGAATGCTCTGCTTGGTTCTCCCAGTACATCAAACTCAAGGAACAGCCTTGCTGAAATAGTAAACACTGATTTTTAGGAAATTGCCCTGATTTCCAAGGGTGGTGGAGGAGAGTGGGGGGGTCTCTCTGCAGTAGCACTCAAAGCACTAAAACAAGGGGGATCCTACTTCTTGCAGACCCTCATGGGCAAGTTTCTGATGAGCACAGAAACCTGCAAAACTTGGTCAGTTGGTGAGAAAGCACCCTTCTCCTTCTCAGACCTTTACACAGCTCAAACGTATTACTCTGCAGGCCCCCCTGTCCATTGCTCACCGTAAAACCATCATGTAGAGGGGGTTGTGGGACAGGCAGGCTACCAGGGCGGCGAAGGAGATGAGGAAGATGGCAGGAAGGAGCATGTGGGAGCAACTGAGGGGACAGGAGCCGGTCTTGGCGGAGGAAAACCCATTCCCGGCAGAGATCTGGGAACAGTTCCTGTAGGTCTGTTGGAAACATTTTAAGAAAAACAACAAAAACACATAAAACTCCCAAAGTCAAGCAATGCACCAGGCCGCGTCACTTTGCATAAGAGCGGTGAGAGCACCAGCTTTGATTTTAAGGCATGGCCACAGCATCCTGCTGAGCGTCCCAGCCTCCTGCAAGGGGACGTGCCACCATTTCCCATTTGTCCCAGCAGACTGCCAGGGCTTTCCAGCCATTCCCTAAACAGGGCTCAATGGGAAAGCTGGCACAACTGAGCACTGAGGAATGCTCGGCGTGAGCATCAGATGCCTGAAGGCACTGGAGTTCTTGCTCTACTTAGAGGTGTTTTATGGGCGACTTGTTCAGAATGTTAAATTGTTGGGAAAATGGCATGCTCATGCTCTCCAGCCAGCCCTTTACCAGCCAAAGGGAACTTGGTCTCCTCCATCACACCTTTTCAGGAGTCCAGCCCTCCAGGTAGACACAGATCTCCCTCCAAACAGCTCTACCACATTACTACGTCCAAGTTCCTACAGCATTGCAGCAGCCTCTGCTGTGACCAGCAAGCAAAGTGCACTCCACCTTGCCAAAACCAAAACCTGGAAACACTCTGGATCTTGGCATGGACACAATGGCTTGGCTTGGGGGCCATGCTCCCATCCCACTACTCACCACCTGTTTGGGAGCAGAGGAATTAGTGCTGCTGTTGGTGCAGCCAGCGAAGCAGGGTGAGATGTACTCCACGTTGTTTTCTCCGCACACCGGGTGAAAGATGTGCTCGGAGCAGTGGCACCCACTCGGCGCCTTAACCTGTGGCTGGGAACTCGATGTTCTGCCAAAGAGGAGAAAATAAATAAAAATAAATAAAATGAAGAAATAGGACAGGAGGAAAAACAAAACAAAACAAAACAAAACAAAACAAGAAAGTATCTTCTCAGACCTCTTACTAGCGTTAGCTAGTTTCCCTGTTCCTATGTGCGCTGGGATGCTGCCAGCAGCAGGCTGGCCTTGTGCCAGATCCTGATCCCCTGCAGGTACCTCTGCAGTGTACAGCGAACTTAGCAGTCCATAATTATGTTATGTCTGCAAACAAGTGCTCACACACTTTCTCTCTCTCTCTCTCTCTCTCTCTCTCTTTTTTTTTTTTCCCAGCTGAAAACTAATCAGCAAATGCCTGGAGAAATGTTTTCTGGGCTTCATCCAAAACCACGCAAACAGATGTGCAAGGAGCCTCAGCTGGAAACGCCATCCAGACAGCAACTGGAAGCAGGCTCACTTCCAAACAAACCTGATGACAGTGTGAAAGGCAAGAGGACAAACTGAATTATCTGTTCTGTCTTGCCTCCCTGCCCAAGGGGTTTCATCTGCTGGAGCAGCGCGGTCTGCCTGACCCTTCCTTGGGGATGGTGGGCATAGATACCTAACTCCCAGCGAGCTGGAGCTCAAGGGGAGAGGGGGCTTCATGCCTAAGCATTGCTGCTGTTGCAAGGGGGGGAGTTTCTGCCGTAATATGAGGCCACAGCTACAAGCAGTCAGAGCAGCCTGCATGCTGAACTGGACTCTTGCAGGTGTTGCAGAAGGAGAAGCGGGGGGGATGTCAAAGCTGGGACTATGAGAAGTGGAGAACCCAGCTGTTGTCAGGAAGTGAGCCTCTAGCAAAGTCCCTGATGAGAAGGACGGGTCTGCTTGGATGTGACGACCAAGGAGACAACCCCCTCGGGTGTGTTAGGCAACAGTTTTGTGTTCCTAGCTCCTTTCCAGTCAGCACAAGGCAGCTGCTGCAAGAGGGAGCACGGACAACTCCATCACAGGCTTTCCCAAGCAGCCCCGTGCCACTCGTGGACTGACTCTCCCTGTGTAGATACCAGCATCTCTGCAATCTCAGGAGCTGCTAGAGGTGGAAGGATCCACCTCAAGCTCCCCAAACCCTACAGCCTCATCTCTCCCATCCCATGTGGTACACAGGACTGCAGAAAAAGCAAGGGTTGAGCTAGGTCTGTGAGCTAAGGACCCTGGCTGTAAATGTGAGATAAATCCCTGCCTTATTCCTGCCTCCTCTTTTCCTGCAAGCCCCTCCGCCGGCTCCCCATTCCACCTGCAAACCCCATAAGCACTGGTGTGTCCCAGCGGGGCTGATGCTGGCAGCAAGAGGTGAGTGCTGTGAGGCTAAGGTGCCTTCCAAAATTTAGCACATGTAGCACCTGATTCTGAACTGAGGGTCCAAAGCCTTGCTCTCTCACAAGAAGCTGGCATGCCAGTGCCTTGGTGGGTTTTCATATGCTCCTGAATTAACTGTATATGCCAGTGTACTGTTAATTAGCAGTATGCATGCTGTTATACAGGTATTAACAGCACACACCTCAGCACAAAATAGAAACTTGCAGTTCATGTGTGAGTTTGTTTGCAGAACACTGTTGTTGTTTTTTTTGTTTGTTTGTTTTTCGTTTTTTTGTTTGTTTGTTTGTTTTTGTTTTTTTCTTCACTGTGGTTATTTGAGTGGTTTTTAAGTGCGCAAGGGTTGAAGTGCAGGAACTACCTTGTCCCTCACCTCTCCACCATACTGTGAGGCAGGAGGCTTATCACTGGCAAAGGGAAACATGTCTGAAAGCCCCTTGCTGATATGCTGGCAGTGCATTGGGAAACGGCCTGTGTACAATGTACTTGACAGCAAGCCCGGGCTGGAATCTAAATGTTGTTTCAGTAAGTAAAAAGATGTGGTGACAGCCAGAAGTTTCCACCCAGCCAAGCAGAAAGGTGATGTCTAGCTGGAACGGAGCGTGCTCCTTGTGGACATGGTCACTGACACTCCTAATTTCCCCCTAGAAATACAGGGTTAGAATGAAAAAATATACCCTGTTTGTTTGGTACAGAACACTCAGGAATAAATGCCTCCTTTCTGTGCTGTATAGTGCTTAGATCTGCTCCAGGCAGCAGGATCCAGGAGGAGGTGATGTTTACCACCTTTTGGCCTCCATCTACATGTACACCCTCCCCCCCCACCCAGATAATCAGGTCAAGAGCTGGAGAAGGGAGGAATACAGAGCTGGAAACAACCCTGCGATACCTGGAGGGGTAGATGCCATCGATGTGCACCGTGGAGCAGCCCATGAAGAAAATGGGCAGGCAGATGAGGATGGAGAAAACGAGCACCACCACAGAGAACCGGGGGATGGCTCGGAGGGAGAAGGCAAAGCGTTTCATGACGATTCCTCCTAAGAGCATCCCGAGTGCTGCTGCTGGCAGGTTCACAGCTCCTGCAGAGGAATAAAGGCATCAGCCAGGGGTCCTGCCTGCCAAGCTCCTCTCTGCTGGCAAGGGGTGGAAGTGGTGGCTCTGAGGAGCTCATGGTGGTTGGCAGAATCCACAGACTCCACTGTTATCCAGGACAGACTCAATCCCAGGGCTGTTGACACCTATGAGACACTGCATCCTCAGGAGTATGAAGATGCAAGATCAAACTTCGGTGTGAAATTGCTTGCTTTTTGCTAGCTTCTTTCAGCATCAGAGTGATCCAGACCTGCTTCAACTGTGTAGCAGGGCTGCACATTTCCAACGAGAGCAGTTCTGACCCTCGGGAGCAAGTGAATGAAAGTATCCAGCCCCTGCTCACCTATGAGAAAGTTGGCATATGAGGAGGTGGCGCCGTACTGCTTCTCGAGGAACTTGTTGAGGAAGGTGGCGAGACCCGCGATGACCGAGGAGAAGCTGCACTGAGCAAGCACGAGGAGGATGAAGAGGGGGTTGAGGAGCAGCTTGAGGAAGACCTTTGGGAATCCTGCAGGGAAACAGCAAGAAAAATGTATTTTAGCAATGTGGTACTGATATCAGCAATTCATACTGCCAAATATCCCACCTTCAGACTATTCCCAGTGGGCTAAACAGGGGATGTGTAAGGACATGAGAAAATTGAAGGGGAGACACCAATTTGGCCAGGCAACTTGCAGGACCACAGCCAGACTGCCCTGAGATGGGAGGATGAGGGCCAGCTCTGCCTATGGCCCTTCCTGCCATGCTTTCCAAACCCACAAGCCCCTGAGCACTTAGCAGCCCCAGTGCATTTATTTTTCTGAAGCAGGAGCCGTATCCCTGGGTGGTGCAAGCAGACGAAAGAGCAGGGATTGTGTCCCCCTGCCCAGCCAGGACAGCCCTGGCTGCCATCCATCAAAGCTCAGGGAAACAGAGAAGAGGGAGCTGACAGTCGCAGAACATGACTGCAGTGGCTAGGGAGGGAGAGAAGGGGTGAATTCAGCTGTAAAGAAGTTGTTATGGACCTAAGAAAAGTCATTAAATGGTCCCTCAGTGCTGGTGACTTTTAGCAAGGAGGAGGCAGTGTCCAACCCCCAGTAGTCCTTAGGGAAGGACTCTGCAACCCTGGAGGTGCCTGAGCTGGCATCTCCACCCAGCGCAGAGGAGATAAGCGTGAAAATGCGATGTGGTGGACTCTGCCCATTCACCCTCGCCTCTAAGTGCCAACACTTTACTTTTTATAAATTCCAGCAGGGAGGTTTCTTCGAGCCCCCTCTTCTCCATCTTCCTCAGCATGCCAGCCTCCGAGTTGGGGTCCTGGGAGGGGAGAGAAGAGCATCCTGCCTTGAGAGAGGAGCACAGGTGCCTGGTGAGTGCTGTCCCAGTGTGCAGTGAGGCCAGGGAGCAGCAGAGTCCATCACAGACGCCTTTGACCCACTGCTGAGACCAATAGTTTTCCTGCCCATTGCAGCAAAGGAGTGAGTTACCTCCAAAAATCACTGCAGCCCTTGAGTAGAGCAGCAAGACAAACGCTTGGGGATATTTAAGAGCATGGAAAGCTTTGAAGCCTGATGAAAGGGAAGATATCACTTCTTAAATTCTGCAAAAAGTCTGGAAATGGAAGTTGGAGACAGGCCAGTTCTAGTCTGATGGGTCCTCAGACTGTAATCTTGAAATATTTGGGGTTTCATTTTGACCTTTAAAGAACTGATGATTACACAAGTTCAAAAAAAAAAAAAAAAATAAAAAAAAAATAAAAAAACGCCAAACACTATTTTTTGAGGCTTAACTAGTGGGGCTTGGCTTTGAAAACACTGAAGTGGAATGTTTCGATAGCTTTCTGCCTTTTTTATTTGTTTTAATGGGAAACTTTTCTCTGCCACAATTTTTTTCAAAGAAAAAAGCCCATGTTTCAAACAGTGAGAGTGACCTCGCAGAATGTGTTGCAGTGGGGTGTTGAGATCTGGCCATTGCCAGCAGGCAGGGGGAGAAGCAGGTCAGACAATCCAGGAGGGCCAAGTCACCGAGAACAGGGCCCTACCAAGGTGGGCTGCATGCAGGAACCCTGAGAAGACATCGCCCAGACCCAGGGTGGGGTCTTACCTCTCCTTTCAGCATGTACCGAGGGAAAAAGAAGTAGGGAATGGATGTAAGCACCAAGCAGCCGGAGGAGATCAGCAGCCCCAGCCACCAGGCCCCGATCCACCGCTGGTCTTTCGGTGTCAAGGCCACCGTTGCTGCAAGACACAAAGACTGATCATCAGAGCTCTGCCTCTGCGTGCCCAATGGCGAAAGAGGCAAATACCCATGCCCATGCAAATATGGATCGGTGGAGCACAAAGACATGTGGGTGCACCCCAAGGGTCTCCCTGCTGGTGTGGCAAATGGAGGGAGGTGAGAGCTTGCGCCAGCTCTCGTAGCAAGATGAGCCCTGGGTGCGGGTCCCTCCACTCCATGGTCGACTGTGGTTGACTTCCTTCTCTTCCCCCAGCCAGAAGCCAACCTCACCGGCCCCCACCTAAACAACGCGGAGCCTTCCCAGTGCCCACAGGATGCGCGTAGTCAGCATCGAAGCACACTGATGGCACAGGTTCAGGCATTCCAGCCAGCTGGTGATTATGGGGCCCTGGCTCCATCCTCCTCTGCCCGGGTACACGGTTGGGTTTAGAGCACGTTATCTGCTGGGGCTGCCCAGGCGAGACGGGGACCGGGAAAGGGCATAGCTGCTTTCCTGGAATCATCTCCTCTCCCATTGTTCCAGGCTTGGTAACTCTCTACATGCAGAGCCCTGTGCTGGCAGAGGAGCATTTTTAATGATACTGGTTTCCGAGTGGACAAAACTCCGGGTGCTCACACCCTTTGTCCGGAAAAAGGAGGAGACAAACACCGTTCCATCCCCGTTGCGGACATCATCCTGCTGGGCCAGCACTGCTGGCAGGAGGGCGAAGGATTGCTTGGCTTGGCGTGGCGAGCACATCTCCCCATCGTCAGCACATCGCAGGTGGGAGAGGAACAACCGTCAGGAATAGTGCCGGGTGTGGCACGAAGGGTCCAACGCCCCACCGAAACAATCACCCTGCTTCCCCAAACGGCACCGATCCGCTCCGGGACTGGACGTCATCACGGAGCGACTGGGCACGGGATGCTAAATCCGTCTGCCGCCGCAGGGAGCAAGCCAAGGCTTTTTGCCGTTTCCTGCTTCAGGCTCATTTATTATTCTTATCAGGCACCAGACAAAAATGTCAGGCAGGCTCTGATCTCTCAGAGGAACACAGGAAAAGCCACATTAATGGTGGAGCTGGGGAGAATTCTTTAGTGATTAAGTTACCAGGAATAACAAGCACACGTCGCAGATAAAGAAAATAAACCCTCCGGTGGCGCTGACCTGGTCCCATCTCTGTGGATGTTGGTGACGGGCGGTGGGGAGGAGGCTGAGCAGATTCGAGCCTTCCCATGCACACGCAGGGCAGTGGCTGCCCCATGCTTGTCTTCTCCCTCACTGGCTGCCTCAGATGTTCCTGCTCCTTCACAGCATTGTGCCGGGGCAGTGCGGCTCTTCCTCAGCATGGGAGCGGTGGGAGGCAATGACCATCGCGGTGAGATGGACATTGAGATGCCCTCACTGAAGGGCACTGCTCCAGTGGTGACCTCAGGTCCAGCTGTAGCCTTTCTCATGGGGAGATGGAGCAGAGAAGTGCACTTCGGGGGGTCTATTCGAGGTCAGGGCTTTGCAGGAAAGCAGGTTTTGTGGGTCACCAGAGCAAGGCATGCGCTCCTGCCACCGGTTCTCTCACAGCAGACTTCTGATTCACAGAGGGCTTTTAGGAAAACCACCCCTACTTGGTAAATACTCACCTATGTCAACTCTTCCAATATCCACGAAGAGCCGCAGCACCACAGACCCCAACAGGTATCCAAAAGCAGGGCCGAACACCGCAATGGCAAAGAGGATGGCTGAAAAAAGGAGCAGAGAGTGAGGAGGTAACAGTAGCTGCACTGCAAATAAGGCTCTGTCCTCCTGTGAAATATCCATAAAAAGTTCATAAAATGTCCGCTGAGCTTCACAGGTGATGGAGACCTTCATCTTCCACAGAAGGGCCAGGAAGCAAAGCCATCATCTCAGCCTTTTAGAAATGAGCAAAAATGTTTGGTCAAAACATCAGGGGAGGTAAAATATGTTGATTCAGGAAGAGCAGAAAGAGCAGAAAATCACCCTTGGTTCTGCTGAACTATTTCTGCTCAAAAAACAGATAAGTTAAACCCATCCCAAAAGGTCAAAATATTTCCTTTTAAAGTCTTCAGAATGAAAGTATTCAGTTTTTCTTCCTGGAATAAATTCCTTGATTCAAAAGGAGACGATTTGCCTGAGACACGGTGACCATTTCTGTGCATTTTGCTGGTCTGGGGCTTATGAGCATGTTGGGTATGAAAGCACCTAGAAAGCACCTAGTCCCATTGCTGTGCCTCAGGCTGTGCTCCTAGTTTTAACTTTATTTATTTTTATTTTTTTTTTTCCCCAAATAGGCAACGCAGCTCATTTTTTCCTATAGCATAAACCCAGTTGTTTAAGGGTAGGATCTTTAGAGAAGAATTTAACCTCACACATAATTAACGTTCCCCCCTTTCATGGGAAGACACTGGGACCTAAAACATAAAAAACATAAAAAAAACAAATATTTATATTGTTCTGAGGCAACCTAGATGCACAGTAGCCATACCCCTCATCATGGATGTTCCTATGGGCCTAAACTGACCACCTATGCAGTCAAGACCAAGCCAGCCCCGTTCTCCAAGACAGGGATGCATTGTGCTGCAGTACGCTAGGAACCAAGTCTCTTGTCTTCATCCACGGGAAGAGATGGCAGCCAGGACTTCAGAGGAGTCCCAGCGTTGTGTGACTGCTAACTTGAGCCCCGTGTGAGCTCAGTGTGCCAGATCTTTCGTGGAAATGTCACCTGGCAGGTGCTGAGCAGACAAAAAAGGGTTTTGTGGTCCTCAGCAAGGACACACCACCTACAAATGGGAACTCTGACTGTCCTTTCTTACTACCAAGGCTTTTTCTGAGACACTTAGCAAGAAAAAGGGACAAAGAAAAAAACTCATTTTGCCAGTACAAATTTCTATATTTGAGTCGCAAGAAGCAACTAATGCCTGCATGGGAAACTTGCTCCAGAGCTCGTACGTGGTGCGGCAGCCCTATCCAGCAGGAGCCTGAAGCAAAGCATGCCTGGGTGGGTCTGGAGACCCTGCCAAGCCCTTGAGCACTTGTCTGAAGCCAGTCCTTGGGAGTCTATTCCCAAAGGCTTTTCCTTCTCCTTAAGTGCTTACCTTATTTTGGAACATCCGCTTTTGATTCCTAAATCACTCTGACACCTTTGGCTGCTTTAAGGACATTGTTCATCACCGGGAGGAATCAAGTTTTTAAATAAACTTGTGAACTAAGCTCAAATCTCACGTAGACACACCAGCCCCAGCTGGGCTCTGGCATTCACAGGGAAAAAAAATGCAGTTTAACATGGAAGCCAGCACCTATCTCTTTGTGATCAGAAGCCCTCCTGAGCTGGGGAGCCTGCACTGGACAGGGACTCGTGGCCAATTCCATAGCAAAAATGTCAACATTGCTGCAAAACCTGTGTTAATTTGCTCCTGCAGGCTGTCATACCTCTGGTTAAAGCACGATCTTCACCTTGCCCCGATTCTTCGGCTTCCTCACGCTCACACCATAAATATAACCATAAAGGGAGTAACTGACTAACAAGGGGAGAGGCAGCCCAGCACCTTCATGGAGACTGAGCTCATCAGAGTCCCACTGGGTGCTCAGCCTCTGCCCCGGAGGCCACAGGTGCTCCAGATGAGCACCTCTCCAGCTCAGCTCTAGGGCCTTAAGGAAACCTGGAGGATTGTGTCCTGTTCTGGGCTCTCCAGTACAAGAGGGACATGGAACTACTGGCGTGAGTTTAGAGGAGGGCTACAAAGATGGTTAGAGGACTGGAGCTCCTGTCATGTGAGAACAGGCTGGGAGAAATGGGCCTGTTTAGCCTGGAAAAGAGAAGACTGAGGGGAGGCCTCCCCAGTGTATAAAAATATCTGAGGGAGGGTGTAGAGAGGATGGAACCATTTATTTTCTGTTGCGCCCAGTGACAGGACAAGAGGCAACAGGCACAAACTGAAGTGCAGGAGGTTCCAGCTCAATATAAGGGGGCACTTTGCTGTGAGGGTGACAGTGGACGGGAACAGGTTGCCCAGAGAGGTTGTGGAGTCTCCTTCTCTGGAGATATTCAAAACCCGCCTGGATGCCATCCTGCACAATGTGCTCTAGGTGATCCTGCTTTGCAGGGGGGTTGGACCAGGTGATCTCCAGAGGTCCCTTCCAACCCCACTGATTCTGTGATTCTGTGAAGCAGAGTGATGTAAGAGCAATGCCCCTTCCACTTACCAACATACAGCGGGGAATTGTTTGCTTCTGCAAAATCATCGACGTAGGATATCCCAAAGGGCTGGATGGGAACCGTCCCGATTCCAGCCAACAGCTGGGCAACGACCATCATTGCCCACACACTGCTGGCCTCCTTCTGGGGATCCTGGGTGGCATTTGGGCACACAAACTTGTTCTCTGCATAGCAGAGCTCAGCCTGGACCTTGGTCTTGTTACCTGGAATGGAAAGGGATGAACATTACAAAGCTGGGCATGCATCCTGCCTTCTCCAACCCCTGCATCACCACAGCTGCAGGGGGACAGGGTGAAGGAACCCGCTCAGGCTGACCCTAAATCCCTAATTCCTCTTCTGCACAGCTGTTTTTGCCCTTGCTCGGGTACTGTGTGGCCTGACAGGAGGAGACACGTTGTTGTCTGTTGGGGTTTGGATGGATCAACCCCTTTAGTTAGCACTTATCTCTCCCTTCCCCATCCTTTGGGGCACTCAGCTCAGGGAAGCAAAGAGACCAGCTGTGATTTTTATCAGACTCGAGGGCAGGCTGATAAGAAAAGAAGGAAGCAAAGTCATTTCTCTTGTCTGCTGCAACTGTGGAGGAGAAAGGTCGGCCCTGCAGCCCAGCTCCAGTGAGTCACAGTCAAGCTGTCAGCGGAGGATAAAAAGCTCTTCATCAAAGCCACAGCAATGCTGGGCTCAGCCAAGTGACAAAAGCCCTTGGACCGACAGTGTTGGAGTCGGTGGGAAAGTATAAATATTCACTGATGGAAAAACCTGTTTTGCATGCAAACTGACGGTGTTGTAGAGCAAACAGAGTAATCCCTGCTCTTCTCATGTTAGCTCTTCCCATTCGGGTTTATTATTGTTTGTAATTGTTTCAACATTTCTATCACATCTTTCTCATTAATATAATAACTCTGGATTTTCTACACTTCTGAGCAAGCAGAAACAAAAGGGAAACAAATATTTGCCAGGTGATTAGGGGTTTTCACTGGCATAGTGCGGTGGCACATTCCTAATAGTAGGTCACCACAAAAATCCTGGTGTGAGTTCATTCAAAGCCGCGCTGTCAGAAGGGTCTGTGCTGCCAGACAGAAGGAGCCTCTTCAGCTAATAAAGATTTTACTGCAGCAGCAGCGAGAGCTGCAGAAGTTTAATGAGGACAAACCTAATCCAGGACTGGTTTGTCAGTGTTGATGGTCTTTGCTCCCTCATGGGACCAGGAGCAATGCGCCGTGGGGTGGCACCCCAAGCAGGACACCTTGCCCACCCAACCTCCGTTGTTCCCAGTGCTCAGGAGCAGCCTACGTCTGTTCAAAGCCAGACCCTGACAACTTCATGGGGGTCTCCACCCTCCTCAAGGCACCGGGAGCAGCCTCCCTGATTGCAGGCAAGAACCAGGATGCACACACATCAGCACTGCTCTTTCAAGCCTTTGTGTCAGCCAGATAAATTCCTCTGCCCTCGAAGCACGTGAAGGCTGACCACATGCCGTAGCTATTATTGTCTGGAGCAGATAAGCCCGATGTGACTGAGACTTCTGGTACAAACCCAGCTCAGCTTTCAGGAAACCTCAAGGCACTGCAGAACCTCTGGGCATCCCCAGGAAATGCACTATTGCCCCTCAGAAACCAGAAGGGAAGCAATTTTTCTGCAGTCACAGGGGACATAAACAGAAGACCCATCATCGCCCGCATCCCAGGGCTCCTGCCCCTGTCTGCTGCCCCACCTCTGCTCATCACCACTTTCACACTCTCTCCCTGGCTCTTTGGGCAGTCATTAGTGATGATGCCGTCACCACCAGCAAGCCCTGCAGCTTCAGAGCTGTGGTTGGACCTCTTCTGATGCTACAGAGAGCAAACCTGTTTCCAGCACGCTCAGGAGCAGGCTGGGAGGACACCAGCACCCATGCAGAAACCAGGGATGTGACACACTTAGAGATCTGGAAAGAGGAGGGTGAGCATAGCCAGGAGAGAAGTATGGTAAAAACACCGTATTAAACAAGGTAAATAATTAGTATTCCAGTCTAACTATTTTATAGTGTCCACACTGATAAAGATACACTTCTCTTACTCAATGCAGAGGCTCCTTACAAATGTTCCTGGGGGTGGCATGTCCATGACGCCTGTCTGGGGGCTCTCCTTGAGAGGGAGCGGGCCTTGGCAGCCTGTGGACAGCCCACAGACTCAGGCAGGGAGATGCCTCCCTCTGGAGGCCTTCAGGAGCATCTTTGGAGAATTTGGGTACTTCACAATGACCAAAACACTCATAACCTGGAACTGTGGCTCAAACAACATGTTCAGAAGAGGCAGAAGGGATCCCACATGTAATTATCACATTCAGAAGGAGTTGAAAAACTATACTGAAGTTGGGCGTAAAATAGTAAAACTCTGCCTTAAGCCTTTCCCTCCAAACACTGTGTTTAAGTTCTGTGTGGGGTGGATACCACGCTTTTGGAGGAGGCACGGGAAACCCAGCCCAGAGCCACTGGAGATGGATTTGTGATGGGGCAGGCTCCCAGAAAGGCAAGACTCAGCAACCACAGAGCCTTGCGGAGGCTGAGGTGAAGGTAAAAGATGAAGTGGGTGATAGAGGTGGGCACCTTCACTTGCATTAAAGGTTGCCTCTTCACTGATTGCCTTTTTTTGGCTCTTGCAGGTAAGAAGGGCAGGTTCGAAATGTAGTCACCACCCAGCATGATGCAACAGATTGCTACATCCAGTGTTTGTGCTTCGTATTTTGGTCTTGCGAGGTTGTGGGCCCTCAGACAACTCAGCACTTCAGATGTCCTACACATCTATCAGACTTGTTGGGAAGAAACAAGGAGCAGAGGAGCAGGGCCTCTGAGCGGGTCGCATGAAACCTGGCAGAGCACAGCACTGGAGTGCCCTGGAGGAGGAGGAGGCATTGTACATCTCTACTCCAAGACCCAGGAGCAATGTTGGCCCTTGGTTGATGCCTGTACTCTGTGTGCTTCTGTAAGGAGAGGCCTCCCCAGCTCACCCTCTCTGCTGCACTACACAGTTGGCCACAGCTGAAGCTGGGGAAGCTCCTCAGCTTTGTTTTCTCCTGATATCCCCCTCCCCATGGAAGGGCACGGGCACTTACCGGTGCTAATGGTGGTGTATTCGTAGGGATCCGAGAGGAAATGGGGAAGGGTCACCAGGAACGCTCCCAGCGCCAGCAGCAGCCCCCCAGCTCCGATCACCCGCGGGCGGTGAACTCGGCTGCCAAAATAGCTGACAAAGATGATGAGGACCACATTGCCAATCTGGAAAGAGCACAGTGAGATGAGGAGGTGGTTAGAAGATCCCACAGAGAAGGTCAAGCCCTGCTCTGTACCTGGCCCCCCCATGACCATGTCCAGGTGGGTGGAGAGCTCACATAATTGCTTACCAGTTGTGGTAATTGTGACCCCCACGAGAGTAGGAATGGGGCAACCCTCAGCTTCACCCTGCGTATTCATAACAATTCACTGCTGTCTTCTTATCAAAAGCCAGCAGGACAACTCCTTGTCTCTGGTAGCCTGTGTGTATCCCTTGCAATCACAGACTGCTTCACAACCTGCCCGTGATCTGGCCTGGGCGTTGTTCAGCACCCACATGTGCTTCCCACCCCATAAGATGTGGCATAAACTAATGATTCCCCCAAATCCAAGAAAGAAACAAAGTGCATTGCCTTCATTTCCATGATTCTCAGAGGACACAAGCCAAGCCACAAAGTACAGCTCATTGCAAATGTTTGTGACACTGGGCATTCGCAACTGCAGACATTATCTACAGTCCCATCCTCCTTGATCAGCTAAAAGATAAGAAAACACGCAGTCTATTCTGTATATGAACTGCAGCATTCAGATAAGAAGATGAACACCAAAAAAATTGCCATTACATGGCTTTTTGTCAACTTGGGACAAGCTAAACATTTTAACCCTGGTGAATGTCTAAATATCCTTTTTACGCATGTTTACATAGGCTCCCTTGTTTGTCTCTGTGGTTTTTGTTCTTGGAATTGCTGCAGACTAAATGAGAAAGGATAATAGTCCAAGGCATGCAGGGTTTTTGTTTTGATATTACATCTCCAGGCATAAAGTCAAATAAGTTTAAGTAACTTGGATAAGGAGCACAAGGGTTACTGATGCATCATTGCGGTGAGGGGTGGGATACTCTGCAGGGCATAATTGCACCAACCAAGTCTCTCCCAGCAGGTCTTTTCCTAGCTAGCCTTGAAGAGCTACCAGACGGGATACAACTCATGACACTAGGAACCAGAAAACCTTTTCCAGAGGAGTAAGTGGTTAGTGCCTGGGAGAAACTCCTCCATTCAGGCATTTGTGTCCACACATACCAGTGCCCTTCTAGAGCCTTGCCAAAACAGCTCAGGTGTCACTTTGTCCTGAGCTGGGCTCTCCCCCTGCCCTCAGATGATACCCGGTATGTCTCCATGCCTTGACAGAGCAGACAGGTGGCAATTTTGCACAGCAGAAGGTGTATATTCTTATGGCATATACCTCAAAGGGTTGTGTATCCCCCTGTGCATCCAGAACTGCCTAAAGATCTTGTCATGGAGTGACTACTCATCAAATGTCAGGTTTAAATCAGGGCTCTCGCCACCCTGAAGCTTCATAAGAAGCTCAGAAGCACCTTGGCCACAGTTCAGACTGAGGCCAGCTCAGCAACAGCATGATGCCAGTGAAAGACAGTCCTTTGCCACAGGGCTGTCAGGAGCTGGGAGCCCTGGAGAAACGGGGTGGCTCTTGGAGAGAGCAGAAGCAAAGCAAGAAGAGGTGTTCAGGTACACAGCAACAGCTGTTTCATCCAGCACGTGTAGGCACAGCCAAGGAAACACTGGATGTTAACAACCCCAAGGCCCTATCCTGGGAAGTTCCCCTGTTCTGGACACGCTGTGAGGCCCCTGCACAAGCACCTAATCCAGTTACCTCATGCAAGCTGGAGATGAAACCTGAAGAGAGACTGGAGAGCCCAAAGCGCTTCTCGATGGTGGTGAGGCTGCTCTTGAAGTTGGCACTGTAGAGGAGCTGGGAGAGCTGCAGAAGGCCATGGCACAACACAAATACCTGCGGGCAAAAAAAGAGTATCCCAGTCAGTACCCATTGGCTGCCCAGCTGATGCAGTGAGCACGTCCCACCCGAGGGATTTCAGAGTCACACACACATGGACCCAAGCTAGCTGGCACAGCTGCACCTCCAGCACACAACGAATCCATATACCTAACTCATTAGCTTTGCCAAATGAGTAACCGGGTGTTCAGAAGAGAGGGCGAGGAGCCCTCTTTTTCTTTCCTCTGCTCCATTGCTGCCAATATTCATGATTACTGGCACCACAGCAGCCCTTGGCAGAGGAAGGATGCGATGCCCGAGCTGTGTGATGGTGAGCCCAGGAGGAAGACCTGCCTGCGAAACGGAGCCGCACTGCTTTCACCTACCTGAGCCCCAGCCTCTCCCATCCACCCTCGGATCCACTCAGCTGCAAAGCAAATCGGCAGAGCCTGCTCCAAAGGGTGTTGGCAGGAAAATGGTGGTGCAAGACTTTGAAAACCCCGCAGGGAGAAGGTGAAATATGCACCACGTCTTCTCACTGCTGGAAGCCCTCTGCAGTGTTCTAAAAACAGCACCTTTCCCTCGAGGTGGTCTCTCAGTCAGGCCAGAAACCAAGCCAGATGGACACAGAGCATCCCAAGAGCAGAAGAGGGAATACGCGGATTTATGGGGCAGGAGCACGGTGCAACGAGCCGGGGTGGCCGCAGAGAGGAAAGCGTTCTCGGCCGGGGATGCAAGAGGCAGCTCACAAGTGTCTTTTGATCTATATTTAGTTGGAACAGTTTTCTTTTATTTTTCTTGGAATGGAATGTGTCTGCATGGTGCCAAAAGTATTTTAAAATCATTTTTGAAAAAAAGGGAAAAGGTCTTTTTAGTTAAATTCACAGGAAATCAAATATTTGCTGAACACCGGAAGTGTGTCCCACAAAGATAATGTCGGGAAGCCCAAGATGATGGATGGGGGGATCAAAGGTACTGCAGTGCTGACAAATTCCTTATGTCCTTGGCTAGGGGACCGGCATTACTCCTTATTACTATTTATTTGAAATGGCGGTAGCAGCCAGGAGCCCGGATTCATCACATGAAGTCCGGCACAGAAAAAAAAATAAAAATTAAATTGTCCACTTTTCCGTGTCCTTACAGCAAGGATGTGGCTTCTTGGGAAGCTTCTGCAAGGTGGGATGGCACCAGGCAGAAGACAGAGCTGGGCATCCAAAAGCATAAGAATCAGGAGAGAACCTGAAGGCAGAGATGAAGGGGAAGGAGAAAACATTGTAAATAACCTGGAGACCACACAAAAGTAGATATGATGAATGCAAAAAGAGGGACAAGGGGTCATAAGAACGAGGCCAAGCTCTCCATCAACATCTTGGCAGGGTGTCAGTAGACACAAGGATGCACCACATGCATGGCTGGCACTGCAGCAGCTGCGCAGGGGAGGACAAGGTCCCCATCTGGGACTCTGCCATGACAAAAAGTCGCAAAGTGGCAACGTGGGGCACGACGTGGGAAATGCTGCCAGGCAGGTGACAAAATGGAAGTGAAACAGCTGAGAGCAAGCAAGCTCTTGAAGCTAAGCAAACACTAAATCTGCCAGCTGTCCAACCCTGCACCCAAAAACACCTCTGAGCACATGGTCCTGCTGGTGACAGCTGAATCTGTCACCTTCCCTTTCCCAAATCCTGGGCTCATGCGTAATCGATGAACGCAGCTCGGCTGGCCTGAAGCAGAGAGGTGACTCCTCCAAGGAAGAGAAGCTGAGAGGGGATCATGTTGCCAGAGAACATTAATTTTTGTTCCTGCGGCTCTGGCCAGACCTTACTGAAGTCATTCGGATGAGGAAGCATTAGGGAAACAGAGGAGGACCGGGACCGCCTAAGACGCAGAGCAGCTGGAGGCAGTGATCTCCCAGCGCAAGGCGTTAGCTGCAGAAACAGAGCTGTTTACCAGCAGGGCGGAAAGAGGGTGGATCACCACGGCTGAATTTAGTGCAGCAAATGTCAGCCTGATCCCAGAGCAGATGGAAGGAAGAGAAGTGTCGGGGAGAGAGATGTGCTTGGGCTTGCAGATGGACCTCAAGAAATGCTGGGCTTGGCAGGAGAAGACAAAGGTAGAGGACCATGCGGAAGCCACGCTGACGGAGCTTCACAAGAGGATGGGGGCAGGAGATGGGGCAGGCTGTAGTCAGAGGGGGAAGGCAGGAAGAGGCAGAGGGATGGGGAGAGCCAAGAGGACAGGAGGGGAAGGGTAGATGAAGGTTTTTTTTGATGTTTGTGAAGAAGCTGGTGTTGGACTGCCACCCAAAACAGCCAGAGCAAAAGAAAACAGCCACAGCTCCAGGACTCATGCGGCTGGAGCTTGCCTCTTCCAGAGGCACTTTGGCTGTCCGGTGGTGAGAGACTAAGACCTTCCCTGCGCTCAGCAGGCTCAGTGCCAACTAAAATGTAGACCGCCCAAACCTTGAGGAATCTGAGCACAAATAGCTGTGATAAGGGAGCTTCCTCAGCTGGTGGCAGCGCTCTCCAAAAGGAGCCCATGCACCTCCTGGCCTTGGTACTAGCCAAGATGCTCTGGCAGGGAACAGCAAACCTCTGGTGCTGGTGGAGATGCAGAGAACTGCTCTGAGTCCGTCCCCATCCATCTCCCCGCATGTTGCTGCTCAGCAGCACGGTCACAGCTGCTTCCCCCAGCAGCGACCTGGTCCCACCCCGGCCCCATGCACCCACCGAGCACCCCAGCAGGGGAGGGAGCCGCTGTCATCCGTCTTTCGTAACACTTCACAGGGAAGGATGTTTAAAGAGCCAAGCAAAGTCCTTTGAAGGGAGGTGAAGGCGTGGTGGGAGGTGAAGGAGCTGGGGACACTCCTAGGAAGACAGCAGTGACCCCGGAGCTCCCATCAGAGCCTGGTTGTGCTGGAGCCACGGGCAGGTCCCATTGCAGGCAGCCGGGGCGCAGGGCGGCGTGCATCCACCCACACCAGGACACGTGCACAGAGCCCCCTCTTCATCATCCTGACGTTTCCTTCAGAGCGCCGAGCGGTCCTGACTCCAGGCTGTTTATACAAGGCACTTGACTCCTTTCCAAGACACACTTTATTTAAAAGGGAAGAAAATGCCTCAGGGTGGAGGTCTGCCTTGCGGACACCCTGCTCCCTGCACCGGGACCAGCACCACCCAGGGCAAGGCTTTTCCATGAGGCAGACAAACCCACGCCATCACAAGGAGCAGAGGGGATGATCCCACCACAGTCTGGACCAAGGTTCAAAGCGGGGACATGCCAGCTCTGTGGGCGATCCCAAATCAGGGCTCTGGGAGGAGAGACTGGTTCAACCAGCCTCATGCTGAACCTGTTCCGATATCCAAAAAGCAGACAAGAAGGAGTTGGTCAGAGACAGGGGGTAAGGTGAGCCTGCCCTTTAGGTGAGCTTCTGGGGACAGGAGGAGGCTGGGGCTGCTGGGGCTGGATGCGTGCCCCAGGAGCAGCCAGTTTTGGGGCACTGCTGGTAGGCAGCCTGCACTTGCACTGTGCTGCACCATGCACCGGGTCTGCTAAGCCATGGGCTCTTATCTCGTGGCACTCTCTTTCCATTATTGTTTATGTAAGATAACGCACTGTTAACACTGTCACTGGCCCTAATGAACCGCTAACTTAGGTAAGTTGAGACTGGACTTCAAAAAAGCCTGTTATGAAAGATGGCTGTTTTGCAAGAGTTTTTTGGGGGGACATCACCAAGGCAGCCAGCAAAATGCTTGGCAAGAGGCTAAGCGAGAGAGAGAACAAAATGTGCTTGATAAGCCCAGCATGCATGTGCTGGACGCAGGTCAGAGTGAAGGCAAGGTCAGGAAATTCTGGCCGCTGGATATTTCAGAGGAGTGAAGTGCTTCTACAGCACCTCCAGGAAGGAGCCCAGCACTGCTCTGCAGGGACAAGGGTTCAGGAAGACGGTGGACTTGATGAACTTTTGACTTTATGGTTGGACTTGATAACCTTCAGGGTCTTTTCCAACCTAAATAATTCCATGATTCTAAGATGCTGCTACGTGCGGCATGGGCACTGCCCCTTCCTCTCCACTGCCTGGAGGACTGATTCAAGGGTTAATTCCTAGCTCTGCTTCCACAGCTTCATGCTTCGGCAGTGGCACCCATGCCCAAAGTCATCCCTCATCTCGTTCTTCAGTCTCTTCACCTGCCTGGAGACAGGGAAGGTGGACGTCCTATGGGACAGGTCACCCTGCGATGAGCATTGGGAACATGTGCCATGGTGGGGTCTGCACCCACAAAATGCTTGGGGAAAACCCAGCTGGAGAGAGGAAAAAGAACCAGCCGTGTCCAATGGGACCCACAAATGGGTCCCACTCTCTCCTCTTCAGCCATGCCCATGTCTGCAAGACAGGGATGTAACCACAACCCAGAGAAGAATGGGAACAAGCTGGAGAAATGCTGAAGAAGCAAAGGGTAAAATGGGAATGAAAGGAAGAGCTTTTCCTCCCAGAAGATGGAATAATTTGGGGAGAAACAAGACCATAGTGGGAGCAATGAATTTCAAAACAAAGCCAACTGAGCTGCTTTTTACTGCTCTTAAATTACCTAAGACTGAAGACCCACACTCATGGCCTCCCCACAGAGCCCTGGGGGCACCAGAAGCAGCCCCAGAGGTTCCAGCCTGTGCCACCTCCTCTTCCTGACTCTGCTCTCATGCACTCACACCACTGCTCATGTAAGTACCGAACAGCCACTAACGACATAGATGGAAAGAGCCAGAGCTTAATTTATTAGACGGCCACAACAGCTGCCTGGGGAGCTGTAAAAAGCAGCGGAGATCCTTGCAGAGGCCATCAAACTGCTCTCAGCTGATTGATGACACTGAGGTATGACGTGGCCAAGAGAAGTTGCTGCAGGGAGATGCACAATGAATCTGGCTAGAGTAAATATTTAGAAAGAACGAGGAGTAAGGACGCTCTGTTAGCTCTTTCTGCCTACGCAGTACTATCGGGCTTGTATGTGGGGCTCCTGAGAGCTGAACCAAAATCTTTGGACTTCATTGGAAAGTGTCCTACACTACTGAAAACCAACAGGCTGACTTTGGGGAATCTCAGGCCATGAATTTGCCCTCATTGTATTGAAATTCACCCTCTTCTCCCAGCTGAAGTGTTGGAGGAGCTCTAAAAGTCCCAACCCAAAGCAGGAGAACCCAACCTGCCCACCTCTTGGGAAGTGCCTTCAGGCTTCCTCCCCTTTACTCTCCCAAACTTACAAGAGGAAAAAAAAAAGGGAGAAGTGTGTGCATGCATGTGAGGCTTTAGGAAGTAATAAGAACATCCCCAAAATGATCAATACTCTGCTGTTTCTTTTAGAGCTTGTCTATGATCAACACTCGTAGCACTAAATGATTCTCCTGCAGTCGTGTGGCTGCGATCACTCATTCAAAAAGAAACACAGCTGGAAATGAAAACACATGGACACGTGCGGGGAAATACATCCCTCCTCAACGTCTCTTTCCTATATGCAGCTGTCTACATCTCTACCAGAAAGCACCAATGACAGATGGAAAAGTAATTAAAAAAAAAAAAAAGAAACATAAATTACAAAGCAACATTTCTACTAAGGGTAACAACTACCCTGCCGCAGAACACGTCTTAGCACAACACCTCACAGCCAGGAGCATGGTCCCATGGCAGAAGCTGGCTCCTAAAATTTTATTTCTCTTGCAAAATATAAACAAATAAAACCGGGATTGTCTAAAGCAGGCTGCTGCCCACTTTATTAGTTGCAATAATGACTGCCTACTGCCAAGTGACCTGAGGTTTACAACCACAAACTGTCAAGTGCAAAGCCAATGTTTGCTCTCGTTTCAGCGAACACGTGTGGGATCTGCAGGTCCCGATGCCCTTGCAGGTTCCCCGCAAGCCTGGCTTTGCTTGGCTGCTGTAGCGGGAGCGCTGCAGGCGAGGAGCACAGCCCTGCCTCCTGGTGCAGGTGCCCGCTGCAGGAGGGAAGGGGCTTTTTGGCTGGGGGTGTCGCTGAGAGCAGACCTTCAGATGTGAGGTGCGCGGGCTGCCTCTGCTCCTTCCTGATCTCCCGCTGAGAAAACCCTTCTGCTTGCACAACGCGGGGCAGGTCTGTAGGCAGATCTCTTCCCACAGCCACACCACGGGAGCAGGTCAGCCGTGTGGTTGGGCCTTTGCTTTCACTTCTCTTTGTGCTGCGTCAAGTCCGATCGCGATCTCCCCGAAGATAGCTTCAGATTCGCTCCGTCTTCCCCAGCCCACAAACGTATGCAAACACTCCTCTCACACACCCTCAGCCCCGGCCATGCCTCGCGCTCCCTATCAGTGACACTCCTCTCCCATTTTGCTTGCGATAATCTTATCTTTGCTGACCACTCCTTGATTGTGTTTGGGCACAGAACCACCTCGCCCCTCATAAAATTAGCTTGTTGCATGTCCCTAGACCTTGATCCCATTAACCTTTCCAACCTGAGTTACCCTCTGGCTCTTCCTCATCTTTTTCCTCATCCTGCTGCTGATGTTCTTCCAGGCAGTCCTTCCGTTTTATGATCTGATCCCAACAAAAACAGACATAAATATAGTCTTGGATCCATCGAAGCCCAGCCTTTTCTTTCTGACGCCAGCACCATCAGCCACAAATGTTGAAGACCCCAGCCACACCAGGTACTTCTCCCTCTGCCACCACACTTGCCCTTCATTCTGCTTGCTTCTTTGCCACAAAGATTTGCCCAAATCCCTCCTTGCACAGCAGTGCTGAAATACCCTCTGATCTTCCTGGTTCATCATAGCCCAAACCCACAACAACCACCTCCTCTCAATGCTTCCCTCTCCAAACCTAAAGCCATACTGTGGGCCAAATGCCAACAGCTTGATGCATCTTCCCTTCTTCCTCACATTTCAACAGCAACATACAGCAATTCCTAATCTCTTCCAACAGGATGAGAGCACGACCGTTATTTCTGCAGGCTTCTGAAATACACCCCTCTCAGCAAATTCCTTCAGTTCCTTTGAAGAAAAGGGCAAAACTTGCCCTGAGCTGCTGGGCCCTCAGGCCCCAAGGCTTCCAGTTCTGCAGAAGACACCCTGCCTCTCCAGAGAGGGCAGAGCACCTCGCTGCGGGCCATTGCACCCCTCCGGCCACATCACCTTCGTCCTGGGGTCCTTGGAAGCCTTGGCACCTCTGGGACCCCACAGTCCCCTCCTGGTCTTGCCATCCCCTCTCCTCCAGCCCCCGACACTGCCCACCTCCCTCCCCTTATCCAGCATGTTGATGCTGAGACTGCTCGAGCAGAGGCATGTTCAACGAGCTGTGTTTTTGTGGAGTGCCTTAAAGCAAAGTCCCACAGCCCTTTTCCCAAACAACCTGCCCCTCTGACCCTGCTGCTCCTTCTTCATCGCCACGTGCACCCAGCCCCTCGGTGCACACGCTGTTGAGGCAGCTCACTGCCTTGGGCTCCTTTATGGCACCCAATTTAAATCTGTTCCCAGGGCTTTTAAATCCCCCTCACAGCCTTCTTCCAGCTGACACGAGGGGCAATAACCCCCTGTTATCCTCCTGGCTCCCTTCCCACATTGGACGGTCTGTGGGATCGATGCCTCCTGCCTGCTTTCTCTGACCAAAACCACTGCAGCCCAGCTAAGTGCCAGGGCGTTTGTAAAGCTCTCCTTGTCACATCCCTGGGGATCTAATACAAGCAATTAGCTATCAATTAAAGTAGTGCAAAACCACAAAAGAGACAGCAAAGGGAAAGAAGCCAGAATGTTTGACAGGGGAATGAGGTGCTGCAAATAGGGAACCCCGCGGCAATAAACCTGCCGGTGGCTGTCCAGAAGGGCAAGGTGGGCATGGATGTGACAACGGGACAGCAGCTGGGGCTCTGGCCTGGGGTCATCCATGGCCATGCTCGGGTATCAGAAGGACCAGCCACCCATGTCTCCTCCACCTTTCCAGCCTGTTTCATTCCTCTAGGCCACGAGCCCCAGGGTGTTACATTGCCACCAGCTGCCACCAAAGGTTGGCCTCATCCTGCATTTGCCACTGCAACCCCTCGGGTCCCAGCACCTTCAGCACAACCCTGGATGCTCTGTGGGGCTTCAAAGTAAGCAGCTGCCCTCGCTCATCACCTCCCCTCTGCCACCATCAGGGGTTCACGGAGATGTCCGGGCTTCCTGGGGTGACAGGGGCTCAGCAGCAGCCTCCCAGCCCCTCTTTGGGACTTTTGCTTCCTCTCTTCAAGGTGACAAGTGGGCAGCTTCTGGAGGGCTTCAAGCTCCCCTCAGTGGGTGCTCAAAGCAAAGAGGAGATGAGCAGCATTAATCCAGCCAGGGGATATGGAGCAGACGGAACCCTGGCCCTGGGACCATCCTGCTCCTGACCTCCAAAAGCCTGCAGTAACCGAGCCAGCAACAACAAGGAGCCCAGAGCAACGGGAACATGGAGCAGCAAGATGTTTCACAGAAAATAAGCAAGTACATAAAAAATCATTTTTTATTTCCAGCCTCAGCCCCGCAGAAGGCACTTTGAAAACAACGTGGCACGTAAGCCCCTAGAATGAATGTGAGCTGCAGGACTAAGACTCGGAGCCCAGTACAACAGGAGGATTGGGGAGTATTGGAAACACCGCCCTGGCCAGAAGCTGCCCTCGCCTACAGGAGGGTGCCGGGGCTGGTTGATGCCACCCAGCAGCTGGCTCTGATGGGAGGCTGCCAGCAGCTCACGCGCAGCCAGGACACCAACCTTTACAAGGTGTTATCCGCAGCACCAAGGGCTCCTCATGCAAACGAGCCCCTTGCTGTATGCCTTGCCCTCCGAGGACCCACCCAGAGCAAAACAGCTTCCCAAACCTGGAAATTCAGTCACGACACTTTTATTTTCTGCCACTTTTCAGGGGGCTGAGAGTGCTGAGGGCTGCAGTCAGGCTGCTGCCTGCCTTGCTACCTCAAAGCAGGGTTTGTGTTTTTAACGTGTATATATATTTTTAAAGCAAAACTTGCAACATGGGAAGAGTGAACAGGTCAGGAAAGGGTGGGAGGTGGCATTGCCTGTCCCTTTATATACATTTGCTCCTAAAAGCAAGAACCTGTCACATGGGTGGCTGTCCCAGCTCCACCCCAGACAGTACACATCACCCATCCAATGTCGGCGAGGGTACTTTGATAGAGCCTCAACCATCCTTTAATATCCTGCATGGTGCCAGCGTGGGGCTGTATTAAAATGAGGTTTATTCCCCTCTATTTAGAAAAAAACAAAAAACAAAAAACAAAAAAATATATATATAACAACGCACCTCCTGCTTGCAGGGTCACCCTGCCCGTGACACCCCGGTGCCACCCACCACTGAGGGGTCCTGCACGCAGCCCCTGACCAACCATCCTTGGAGAAACAAATTTACGTTTGGTGGTGGCGGGTTGTGTTTGCTTGCTTGTTTTTTAATCCTTGTAATTTTACAGCCTTAAACAAAGCACTGAGTTTAGCAACGCTTTTACAGCTTCACCCACCTGAGCCACGGGCATTACCAGCACAGCCTGAAGGAGGCTGGGGCCACCTTTTTTCACCAGTCCCCTCTGCACCCCCCATACATGCAGCTCTCCATTATCCTGTTTATTACCTGGAGTGATCTCCAGCTCTTCCTCCTGCAGCTCACAGCCAGAACGGGCCATCAAGTCACCCGCTGAGACAGCAGCAGGGACCTTCGGGGATGTGGGACTGGATGGACTGGCTGCCAACGCACTCCTGGCGTGATCGCCCACGAACCCAAAGCATTGTCACTTGGCGACAAATAAAAAACAAACCCATCCTGGGCTATGACGCTTTGCACCCCAGCTTCCCAAAGCTGCACTTAGCTGGGAAGCGCGGACAAAGTCTTCCTCACAGCACTGCTGGCATGCTGCAAACCTCCACCCGTGTTTGATAACACCAGTGGGAAGCACACCCAGGCAAAGGGTCCCCCTCTGCCACAGCTGTTCTCCTGCTGTGCACCCCAAAATTGCTCCTGGCTGCCTCGAACACTGCAAGGCAAAGCAGGGAAGTCCCCCTCCCTGCTGGGGATGTGCCAGCCGGCCCTGCCGTTCACAAAACCACTCTTCTCCCCGCCAAAACTTTTCAAGCGAATCGGCGTTATTATAGGGCAGTGTTTTCCTTTCGCACCAGGATGTGGTTAATCATTCCCTAAGCGGCGGCACACCGTGTCCTGGATGCGACAGGCGAGCCCCACAGCCCACGGCATGCCAAGCCCCTGGTCCTCCGCGGCATTATTCGGGACCAAGGACGTGAGATTCATTATCTGCACCTTTGCAATCAGCCTCTGCTTTACCAGCAGCTTGCACCAGGGCTGCTCTTGGGGCCAGCCTCCTCCTCCCGCATCGCCGCTGGAGCACCGCTCCTTACCTTGATGTTGCAGAAGATACCGCGGGAGCAGGTGCTGGAGCTTTTGGGGACGTTGACCGGGGACTTGCTGGCTTCAGGGTGGACTCCCATGGTGTGCTGGCCTCCCTGGGCTCCCCGAGGAGCTGGGCTCTGTGTGCAGGCTCCCGAGACGGTGAGCGCTCGCCAGCGCCGTCCCGCTGTGTCCCGTCCCGCTCCGAAAACCCTGCGAGCCCGCGAGTGAGCCAGGCAGCGTGAGCGCAAAGTTTTTATAAGTCTGCTCTCGGGAGTGATGATGAAACCCTTTCTCCTCCCTCTTTTCCTTTGGGTGTAGAGGGAACTTTAAAGCTGCAGGAAGCCAACGTGAGCGTGCAGCAAGCTGCTGGGCGCCCACCGGATCTGGACTTTTTGGGGATGAGGACTGTGGTGAGAAATCCCTCCCTTTGGCAAGGAGTCACAGAGGAAAAAACAAACAACACGCACACACACAAAAAAGCTCCCAAACTCCTCCTGCTTCTCTCTTGTGGAAAAAACTGCATTTGTGTGGTTCCTGGGTGCTGTTTTAAGTAATACCTCTCTGGGGCTTTGTTTATGCAAAGCACTGATTTATTATCATGAGGGAGAAAAAGTGTCAGAGGGAGAAGGGCTGGGGGAAGCCAGCTTCTAGCACTCTGTCAAAATTATCTTCCTTCCTCATATGAAGCGGGGAGGTGGGAGAGAGAGCTGGAGGGCCCCCTGGGAAATGGGGTGGCCTGAGCCTGGAAAACCCAAACCTCACCTCCCTGAATAGTTTCTCTGCTGTGGGAGTACTGGTGGGTCCTGGGGAGGGGGTCCCCACTGAGCACTGGGTCCCACTGGCACCCCAAGGTCCTGCTCGGGGGGTGGCTAGAGTAGAGCAGTGCCAGGGTGGGGGGCAGCACTTCCTCTATGATGTGGATTCCCCAAACCCCACGGGATCCTTGGCAAAGGAGGGCGTAGATGCCAAGGAGCTGGGTGAAGGGGCCCTGCTGGCACCCAGCGCCACCAACGGGTGGCTGCTCACCACGAGAGGGTGCCTTGCGCCCATGGGAGAGGGACCCGCGTGCTCCCCTCTGCTCTTGGGACACAGAACCAGTCCCACCAGCCCTGGGGCTTCAGAGCGGTGCAAAAACCCACATGGCCAAGGGAAAATGAGCTGCTTTTGGGTGTCTGCTTCCTGATGGCTGGAGAGCACCATGTACAGGGACAGGCAGACAGTCCCTACCTGCAGCTGGCAAAACAAGCATCCTTTTTTTCAATCTTTTTTTTCTCCACTTTTGCTATTCCGATCCCCAGATTTGCTGGGTTTAGGGTCAAGATGCAATGCCAAGCCCTGCTACCCACCTCTCAGCCCTAAGAGTTGTGATGGCACTGAAATGTTGACCTTGCTGATAGGAAAGTTCAGCTCAAGAATGTAGCCAGCTCCTCTGCTCACCCCCATTGAGCCCTATATGCTGCTGATCCCATTTTTCAGGGAACTCCGAACCTGCTGGTGAGCAGCTCTGTTGTTGCCGTTTATTCTGCAGAACTGTGACGCTCGCTTTGTTATAACAACCACCTCCAGCAGCAGCTGCTGTCACTTTTCCCTGTAAAATCGCCTCTGCACAGCGAAGCAGTATGTGGGTCTAGCGTCCCCATGTCATGACCCCCACCAGAGGCAGCAAAACACCCACTCCACACACTGCCTTGGTCCATTCCCACAGAAATAAACTTCCAGTGAGCTTTTTCCCAAGCAATGAGCATTGCCCAAGACTTGGCAGCTTATCTAGATACAGTGAATAAGACAAGCAAAGCTGGCAAATCTAAACTGAAAAGGCCAATTGTGGAGGTTTCAGCTATTAGAGGCATGCATGTCTTGAGGACTTTGTCTTGCAGCGGAAGCCCCGAGCCAGCTCTGCTCTAACAAGGTGCTGGAATGGGGTTCCCAGCCCAAAGGGATTATTTCTGAGCTTAAAAACACAACTGAAGTGTGAATTCACATGATCGACTTTTGCGCTTCATTTATACGAGGTGTTTACCCGTTAAACATATATTTATAGCTTACATGGAAGCATGCAGCATCTTCCCCAGTGTCCCCAAAACTGCATGGGACGCTGGGTCAGCCCACGCCAAGTCCATCCAGCTGGTACCATCACAGAGCATCACCACATCTCCAGCCTTCATCCTGCTGCAAGAGAAATCCCAGCCCACAGACACTAATTTAGCTCCTGTAGGCACAGCTCTCTTCCTTCAACACGGCTTGTAAATGATGGACCTCTGACAACAGATGGTGCAACAGAGGTGAGAAAAGGAGACGGACACAAGAAAATAGGGCTCTTGCCTCTTTTTGAGGCTTCTCTGCTGCATTTTAGTTCTTCCAGTGCTACAGCCTTGGCAAGAAGTTTTTCGGCCTGCAAATGAGTGCACAGAAGGAAAGTGATTTATGGTGCTGAGAAGGGGAGGGGAGCTTGGTTTCAAATTCGTGGTGCTTTGTTAGGCGTTACCGCCGACGCTCAGTGCCTGGCAGGAGAAATCGCACATTGATGGGGTTTGGTTCATTTTACACGGCTCCTGGGGCCGCCTTTCCTCCTTGGCCTTTGAAACAAGTTCCCAGTGCCAGAGGAGCGCGTGGGCCCGGCCAAGACATCGGCTGCCGCCGGCCGGCGCGGGGCTGCTTTTCATCGCCGCGGTGATGGATGGCGGCAGCAAACCACGAGGTCGGTCCCTCGCCCAGCTGGGAAGGCCACCACGGATCTGGGGAGACACCAGCAGCAGGGTGTTAATGGCAACCCCAGCTCAGAGGCCTTGGGTCCACTTGGCGGTGTGAGGTCTTCTCGTGCCGCAGCCACGTGGCTCCTCGTACCTCTCCCTGCAGGGTGTCCCTGACCTGCAGGGCCCAAGCTCTACAGCTCCTTCGTCCTTCAGGAGATGAAGATCCCCTTTCCCTCATCCATAAGCTGCCGACTGATACACACCCCTCAAGCACATTTCTCATGGGCAGGCCAAATTTACTGCGTCTTAGGAGCTGAGGCAGGTCCCTCTTCACTCCCGAGGGATGCTCACCTCGCTTGCAGAACATCAGAGCCCTCAAGAGCTATGTTACTTCTGCTGGAAAGGAGACTTGGTCAAACTCTTTCACCATGACCACAGCTTTTCTCTTTCCCTGCATCAAACACCTTATTTCTTTCCACCAGGCCTGGGCTGTTGCTTTCATGGGGTGAGGCCCACACTGCCTTTCTGTCTTTCTGCTTTTCTATCCAGCAGGAACCGAAATCTGAAGTCCACATATCAGTGTTCCTCCATGGTTTTCCCAACCTATTCTTCTCAATGATCCTTTGCCCACTGGGCTTTAAAACACAACAGTGCCTTCACACACAGGCACGTACACAACTCAGCAGGAAAGATCGCCCTGACCTCTAGAAAAAGCTTTTGCTAAAAGAGGAGATTCTGCTCTTTATTCTCTCTGAGGGAGCAGTCTCCATCCCAGCTTGGAAGATGGTCCCTTGCAGGTGCAGTGGGATGGTCCCTGCTAGAGGAAGCTCGACCAGCAGATCTTAAAGGCGGGCATTTCATTCCCAGCAACCTCCCCTACGAGGACTCAGCAACTCAGTTGTTCCCCCAGATCCAAAGATGTGGATCCAGAAGACTCAGCAGCTTCCCAAACCCCTTGATGGGTTTCATGTGATCCAACAGCAAGAGCAAAGCCTGTAGACTTGCCTCTACACAGCCCCCAGCCTGGGACACTGCATTAAACCACAGGTTGGAGAAGGGGCCGGACATCAGCACCTGGCTGGGGGGTATGGCCCAGCCACCGTCTGAGCCCCGCACACTCCCAGCAGACAAGATGTGGCCACAAAACCCTCCTTGCTCCTCACCTGAAGCTACAGCCCGTGCCCTGGCTCGTCGCAGTGACAGCATCTTGCTGCAGACCTCAGCAGCGGGAGGAGACGCGGAGATGGACAGGTGCTGTGGGAGACACATCATGTTGGGAAGCCCTCAGGAGGCTCTGCGAGAGAGAGGAAGGAACAAAAGCAGGATTAGGGCTCTGCTTAAGGCTCACAAAACAAGCAGTCCTCGAGGTTATCACCCAAGACGTGCTGGGTCTCCTGCTTTGTGGGTGGTGCAGTTGCAAAAGCAGGCTTAGGAACGGAGCAAAAGGCAGTCCCTGTATTTATCCAGGAACATTGCACAGCTCAAAACCAAACTTCCTGGAGCTGCATGACCCCCAGTTTTCTTGCTACACCTGAGTACCAGGGCAGTGCAAGCCGCTGCAAAAACAAACGTAAAGCCCCCAGGCTCCAAGAAGGTTTTAGACTTGCAAGTACAAGCATTGCTCTGGGAACACGGATTAAGAACCACCGCTCCCAGACCCAGTGCCCGGGGCTGCAGGCCAGCATGCCCCGTGCAGCCCCTGCAGACCCAGGGCTGATGGTATGGGGTGGGGAGGACAGTCCTCCTCTGATGGGGATGGGTGGGAGAGCAGAAATCCCCCCCTGCCCTGCAGCCCGTGCACACCAGTTGTTTCACTGGAAATTACAGACCGTGACAGGCTGGGTTTAATTTGCCAGCAATTTATGCTTGATCTGGAGCAGAAATACTGGTCGGAGGGAGGTGGATGGCCATACCTGAAGAACAGGCTTGGCTGACGTGAGCACCCCGACGGCGCCCACCCTGCGGACACCGCCCGGGGACTGGGAGCGAGGCCAAGGCTGGGTGAAGGAGGAGGTGGCAGGAGCTGAGGTGCCAGCACCAAGGCATCCCTCCCTTCCAAGGGCTGGCTGCCCCAGTCTGCTGCCCCAAAGCAGAGGACATTCATCCGTGCTGGTGACTGGTTGATGTGCACGAAGCAGCTCCGCTCTGCTCTCCATCCCCTACACAAACCTGGTCAGTCGGGCAGGACACCTGCAGGGCAGTGGCAGAAGTCAGGTGCCTTACGCTGCAGGTCTTCAGCAGCCCCTTTTTTTTTTTTTCCCTCTGCCTCCTCTGTTTTGAGGAGCCTGGTTTACAATTGGGCCCCTTGGGTTTCCTCACCAGCTGAGTCCCTGCTGGAACATACCAAAGGTTCGTTGGTCAGACTGGAGAAGACCCGCTGCATGGGTTATTTTGGTGGGTCCAGCTGGGCCAGCAACCTCTTCCACCTCTTCTTTCCCTGTAGCAGCTTTCTGGGGTGCCATTCTGCAGGCTTCAGGGCTTTTTGCTCAGCATTTTCCAGAGAAGCAGCGCTGATGGTTGGCAAAAGGAGGTAAGAGATGGGAATTAAGATATTTCACCCTCCAGCTTCTGCCATTTGCATGGCCATGGCTGAACAAACTCACCATGAATGCTGCCTTGCCATATATAAGAGTAAAAGCAAGGATGAAAGGTGATGTGCATCACTCAGAGCAATATGGGTTCTGCAAATCACAGGGGCCAGCACCCAGTAGGGCTGTGCCATGTAGGTATCCATGTCCTTCGCACCCTCTGGGCACCACTGCAAAGCCCTCCTGGCACTCTCTGAGTACAGTTCTCAAAATAACCAGGTGTTTGTAGTCGGGCCAGGGCCCTGGCCTTCGCTGCAGGATGCGTTCAGCAAGCCCAGAACAAAGAGACAGTCCCTGCCTCAAAGGATTTACAATCTGAAGCATCAGTATCCTGTAGTAAAAGCAATTATACGAGGCAGACAAGGATCTGTGCCATTCAAAGCAGGATTGCATTTCCTTGAAATTGCTTCAAGTGGATACGATGAGATTGTCTGATTTACCTCTGCCTGCTGCCAATAAACTTCATAGTCACTAAAAATGTCAGGAACTGTGCCCCTAAGCAAGGCTTCTGCAGCCAAGAAAGGTAGAGCCCAATATTTTTGTAAAATTCCTAAAACCTGCTTCTTCCATGGACCCACGGACCCAGAAGAGGCAGACAGATGCAGGTTAGCTTTGGAGACTCTCCTGGGCCTTGAGGTTGGTTGGGCAGGGCAATCCTGCTATTTCACACTGAAAAGACACTGTTCAGCAGCAACACTGCCAGCTAACACCCGCTGGTGCTCACAGGGACGTGGTTAAACCTGGGAGCATGTCTATGGGGATGCCATCCTGATGGGCAAGGGGAAGCAGTGGGACTGAGCCAGACCTGGAGGAGCCCCCAAGCAGAATGACATCCCACATGCAGCTGCACAGCCCAGCACAGGGAGGAAGCAGGTGACACACGGGTTTCTGCAGGGCCTCTGGGACACAGCCACAGGCTCTGTCTGGCCCTGAGGCTGACTTTCCTGTCTGCCTCTCCTTGCTTCATCCCAGCATCATCCGTCTCAACAAGGGCTCTCAAGTGCAGCCCAGAAGCAGCAGTCCCTCCAGCTGAAGGGCTAAGGGAGCCAATGGAGGGCCAAGCTTCAGCGTCCTCCTCCTGTTGTGAAGATACCCCTGGCCATCACGTAAAAATGCCTGGTGCTCATCCCAGCACATCAGGCTGCTGCCTGGACATGCTGCTGTGGGATGGATGCAGCGGCGATTTTGCAATCATGCACTGCCTGCAGGGCAGCCCTCCTGCTCTGTTCAATGCTGAGATGCAAAGCTTGCTAAAAACATTGTCTCAAAGAAGCAAGAAATTCATCTTCCCTTTGCTCCTGAGCTGGGGCATCGATACCAATATTTCCAGTCAAGCCACCAGGGAACAGAAGATGGAAAAGACAGACCTGCTGCTAGGGCTGCCATTGCTATCATCATGGTTTTCCCCCTAAAACAGAGAAAAACTTTTTGCCCTATCTTTCTTCCCCCTTTTTCCTTTAATTTTTTTTTTTTTTTTTTGCCTTTTTTGCAGGAGAGATGCAGACTGAGGGTGGCAACAAGACTCCTGGCTCAGGAATGAACCTGGGATCCCTCAGCTGTGTCCTGTGAAAATTTGAGTTCATAGAGAAAAAGCAGTACCACTTCCCTACTGAAAAACAGCATCCAAAAACACTCAGAAAATAAATTTTCCCTTGATCCTGGTGAGATCCATGTGCCCATACCCGTCATGTCCCACTAGAAATCGTCACCTTCCCAAAGGGCTGATGGTTGTTGGGAATGTTGACATTTTACCTTGGAAATTTTTTATTTAGCTTCTCTGCCCCCTCTAGAAGACCTCAGAGTGCTCATGTAGCCACCACTTGAATGAAAAATTAAAAATAAATAAGTTAATTAAGTACACAAAAGCTGTAAGAGCATTATCCCATTACCTGGAAGGAGATAGTCCAATGCTGTGTGATGATCACAGCTCTGATTAGATCCCTCCTGAAGTCATGGTAAGGACAGTTAAAGCAGTTTCCCTCTGGAAAATATCATATTCAATAAAAAGAGGATAAAAGGGTGAATTCAACACATCTTATTCCTAACATGTGGCCACAAGACTGTCCTCATACCACTGCAGGTCCTGAAGCTCCAGGCGCTGTTAAACACGGCGTGACAGGCACACATCAGAGAAGCTGAAAATGGTTCAGTCTCCACTAAATATTTTTATTGTACTATATACCAATTTATTTGACACTAATGGCAATAAAAGCACCAAACAAGTTGCATAATCATCTAACTTGCACTTTCAGCTGCTTGGAAGTTTCATAAAATTTCCTTGTTTGGTTCAAAACCTTACAAATTTCCCTCTGCCAAAGAGAGAGAGTGTGTGTATGTGTGTGCATGTGGTTTGGCCCTTACAGTGTTAGGACCAATGCACTAAATAAAACAGCTTGAATTTCAATAAGAGGCAAACCAAAACAAACTAATAAAACCTGTTCTCCTCACGCTGGATGTAAGCAAAGGCAGCGCCGCAGCAGTCATGAGTAAGAGGCTGGGATTTGGCAGTCACCAGCCCTGCTGACATGTGTTTTGCAGAGCTCTGCTGGAAATTGGTTTTGACAAACCCACTCGTGCATGTCCAAATCAGTTCAAATCTTTTCACTCCCCTCCTCCTCTGGAGACATCCTTTCCTCCTTCTCCTTTGTCCCGAAAGGAGACAGGATCCTTCTCAGGGGGCTTTGCCATTGACCTGTGGTCCCATTCCCTGGTGCAGAGGCTTTTTGGCTTCCTCCTGCTCCTGCCTAAAATAAGATCACTGCATTCACACACCAAAGTAGCTTTCCCAGGACAGACCGTGGCCACATGCACCTCATGTCCCCACATGAAGCACCTTGGTGGGGTGATTCTTCCCATGGGGCTTCAACATTTGTATTTCACAGCTAAAAGACTAAAACTGAGACAAGGGCTCAGACACACTTGGTGCTGGACACAGGGAGGGGTGACTACGCTGCTGGCAGCTCATGCCCCATCTCAGGCTAAGATAGGATATGGGTGTCCCCAGGGAGGGATGAAATCCACAATGTCCGTGGTGCAAAAAGTGCTGCAAACTTGCTGTTTGGAGGGGTTGGAATGAGAACAGCAAGAACGCTTTTCATTATAGGATCCTCTCCTAACCCTGAATGTGCAGTAGACAAGGCTCGGTTTGGGTTGGCCATTTCAGCATTAGCCATTTCAACTCAAAATCTATTTGTTTTCCTTGGAACGTGCAAGTCAAACTGGAACAATGGCTGGAACTGATATTTTGCAAGGAAAGATTTTGTTTCATCTTGAAAGTCTGAAACACCTTGAAATACTTTCCGATGGAAATGACATTTTGTTTCTGCTGATGCACATCGGAATCACCCCATCACAATTTCCATCCTCCCCTGGCTGCTCCCACTTGGGCAGCAGGGACCCGAAGAGCCACCAAACACCGTCACAGTGTGGAGCAGGAGGGACGCATCCGGCTGCCACATCTGGGTGACAAGGAGCAATCCAAGCTGGCACCACGGGCACAGCTCACAAAAGCACCCTTTTTAACAGGTAAAACAGAGGCGTGCAGGGCATTCCAGCAGGATCCATTTCATCCTGTACGAGCAAATTGTGAAAGGAGCTATGAGACCTCAAGAGAAGGAGAACAAACAAAGGTACTAGAAGACAGAAATACTTTCCTATCAGTTTTTTCACAAAGAAGTGGGGAGGAAAAAACAAATAAAACAAAAGCAGTAAAAGATAATAATTTAAAAAATCCCAGCCCTGCTGTGCTCAGATTTCATATACCTGAAGAGCCTGAGAAACTTCAAACCACTCCCATACCAAATCCAGATAAACAGCTCTGTTCTTGGAAAGTTTAATTTGAAGAAAAAAGTTGAGGTTGACCGAAACATTTCCCTTTCCCAATTTCAAAACATTTCCTTTAGATCACGGCTTTTAGTGCTATGGGATTAGCTCACAGTCCTAAACAATCATTTCAGTGAAAAGTTAGCTGCCACTGTTAATAATTAAAAATAAGCTTTCGCAAACAGGATCTTTTACTTCCTGTTCTCCTTCATTTTATGGGGACAAACTAAAGGGTCTCCAGAGGTGCCTCTCGACACTTGGGTGTCTATCTGCTAAAGGGTCCAAAACCAGCCTGTTCATACAGCCAGTACTTTCCTCCCTTTAGGGACCACTTCATTTGAATTAGACATAACTTTGCTGCAGGTGAGCATCAGAGGCAGACCATAGACTTCTGAGCATGGTGTGACACTGTGCAGAGAAGATCAGAGCTGGGGGTGTGAACCTTGGTGTGCCACCATCGTCGGCACAGCAGCAAAGACCCATGGCACAGCTGGGTTTCTTTTCCAGCTTTGATTTTCCTTTTCTAACTGCACAACTGAGGTTTTGGCCAGCATTTAAAGTTCTTGGTACTCCCGAGAAGCAGCGACTCTGAGTCTTTCCCAAAGGCCATGAATACTGCTACACTCTTAAACTGCTCCAAGAAGCCTGTTGGAGAACACAGTTTTGCTCTCAGACCATGCCATGTGTTGTGGACCACTGTCACCACTGCTGGAGGCATCGACTGCCAGAGCAAGCGTTCAGACCAAGCCCAAACACACTTCTCTGCCTCCGGGGTTTCAGCACTACCAGGCAAGCCTAGGTTTACCTCAAATCAAGGAACTTGATTATTTATAGCTCCCCCAAGAAGAGCAGTGATCAATTGACACACAAACAAGGAAGCAGAGCATCAAGAAATAAATACATCCTGTGAAGAGCTGTCAGCTCTGGTGATGTTCACAGCATGCCTTTAAACTTCACTGGTGCATGCTTCAGAGCCATCCCATCCAACAACAGACAGACTTCTCAGCCAAGTATGCCTCTGCCCCTCAGCTGATTAACTGCACCCAAAAAATGAGACATTAACAAGGAAAGCAGTTGTGACAGCCATGATGGTCCACTCCGACCAAAAAGAAACCCTTTGCCCAAGATAAACATTGAGTTCTTGATGAGGCTGGAATTTCTTACCTTAAACATTCACTGTTTCGAATCATGAATGTTGTTTACCTAGTCTGCATCTGACAACTATATTTTACGTTAGCTAAAGGACCTGACGTTAGGTTTCAACCCCAGAGCAAAAGACATGACTGAGCTCCACCAGCAGGAGCCACGCTGGCTGGCTGTACAGAGGCCCCACTTCACCTCTGGCATCCCAAAACCAAGCCAATGGCATGAGGAAGCATAAGGGGGAGGTATGCTGAAACATGCAAAGGGCGTGATGGACAGGACAACAGAGGTCCACTAAAGCTCACCCAAGAGCAATAATTTCAGGAGTGGCTGACAGCTCAGGGAACAAGCTACCTATTCGCCCTCTGAGGGAAAGGAAGGCTTCAGGAGATGCTGCTGGTCTCTAGTGAAGAAAATCCCCAAAAATCCCCGCTGGAATTTGGAGCAGCCTACCATGTGGGTGGGATGGCAGAGGCCAAGGCCTGCACACGGGGTTGATGGCTGGCAGTTTGGACCACATTGTCCTGCAGTTCCTTTCTTCAGATCTGCTTGAAGACCTGATTTAAGGTCTTTAAGAGTAGCCTCATCTAGCAGGGTTGGTCAATGCCAAGGAAATCTCTGATACAAATGACAAAAACCTGCACGGCCACTAATGTACTTGCACTGCCTTTGGTATTACATCAGTGAGGGATGTCAAAGCCATCCCTTTCTGAGAGCTGTCCTCCTTTCAGCAAGGAACCACCTAAGTCCTCCCCTGATTCGGCACAGACCCCTTCTTCTGGGACACCTGAGGGACGAGCAGAAAACCCACACCCCCATGCTCCCCTAAGAGCCATGAAAGGAAAAGCTCTGACTCACGCCGAAAGGCATGTTATTCTTGCGAGGGCATTAATTTCAGCTAGGGATCGTTTCCTCAATGCCTGTTCCTGTTGTTTGACCCCTGGCTTCACTTTTCTTTCTTTAGGGAGGACAGTTTTCGTTCAGGTCACACCAATAAGAAATGCTAAGCCAGTTCTGGGAACCGCTTCCTGAAACGCGTCTGCTTGTGTTATCTGTGTGTCAACACTCTTTTGAAAGGGTGTCTTGACTGGAAACACTCACCGCAGCTAAATGGGAAGAGAAGCAGGTCATCCTGCTCCTGTGCCTTCCCACTCCTTTGGGAAACCATGGTAAGAAACAAAAGCGCGTCCCTCACAGAAATGGTGCCCACAGGGGGATGGGGCCTTTCCGGCACGAGGTCTCCATCACGCAGCGGCGCATCTCGCCATGGCACCAAACACTGGACAACACCTTTCCTCAAGTGACTTCTTGGCTACTGGCTCCTGCTTTAAAATAGGAGACAATGAGACAAAAATAGCGGTTTAAATTTAGGTGGGATAGACTGAAAGGCACCATCGGCACTTTGCCTTCGGGCGACAGCACGCTGCGCGGAGCCAGGAGGAAGCAAACAAAACAGGAGAGGCAGCGGCCAGGCCAGCTGTGGGACGCAGTTGCTGAGATGGCGGCCAAGGAAAGAAGATATGATGATGTCTGTCCCTTGGAGACTCTCTGGACAATGACTGACTCATAGCTTACAGGCAGTATCTCTGGGCTTCAGCAGTCTCCCATGCTAGCCCAGGCAGTTGTAACATAGCTGCAATAGGCGGAGTCCAGCAACAATTCCTCTCTCTCATGACTCAGACTGCAAGACTTATCTCCTCCCATCCCTAGAGGCCTTGCATTCGGGGTCTCCCAGGGACCCAAGCAGCCCTCTGTGATGTCTTCAGCTGCCTGCAGAAGGTCAAAGGCACGAGGAGACCCCTCTCCTTTCCAAAACCTGCCGGGAGATTCGTTCTCAAAGGGCCAAGTCTGGAGATGAAGGAAGCAGCAGCGGCAGGAGAAGAAGATAAATTAAGACTGAGCCAGTCCCCATCTGCTTCCACAAACGGCAGCAGACACCTCATTTGGTCCATCCAGGTGGTGGAGAGCAGGTTCCTAACTCACACAGAGAATAACTACAGAAAAAAATAATTCCTGCAGAGGTTGCTGGCATGGGCTGCCGGTGAGGAGAAGCGAGCTCAGATCTGTGTTTCTGCTGAAAGAGAGGGGAAGGTGTCCGCTCTTCCAGGCCCCTGAAGCAGCAGCTGGCCCTCGCACATGCACGGTCTGAGCTCTGGCTGGGTCTCAGGCACCTGCTTCTCTGGTCCTGCCCGCAAGGGAAGGCTGTGCAGGCGAGCCAAGGGCCAGAGCACACAATGCCATAAAAACAGCAGCTCCTCTCCTGCTTTTGTTATTTCCACCGCCTGTCAAACAATCTCTGTGCCTTTTCAGAGCAGCGATGGAGCCAAGTGGTCAGCACTGACCCTGACTCACTCCTGGCCTGCTGCAAGCCCCACGCCTTTCACGCAAACGCGCCTGGCCCTCAGTGCCTGCCCTGCTCTGCACACAGGGCCGAGCACCAGCACCAACCCCTGCTCCTGCCAGCGGAAGAGATGCGGGGCTGCGGGGCTGGGGGGGGACCCAGAACAAGGACCAGGCTGCCAAGAGCCGCAGGATGTGAAGGGACAGTTGTCCAAAGCCTGAGTGGTTCTGGGAGGTCATCTTTGGTCAGGCTTGGCACTGCATCTGCCCCTCTAAGAGGTGAGACAAGCCTAAAGTCACCCACAGGACTCACCTTGCTAGCTAGGAAAGCTCTCAGAGAAGAAACAAAGGGCACAATCCAAAACCGGGGATAAACAGGAATTATAGATGTTATAAAAAAAACTCTTTCCATTACATCTGTGAGAAAGAGGAGGAAAGTTACAGCCTGGCATGAACACAACCCATTGCATAAGCCTCTGCGATGGGTACAGGCAGCAGGTCCCTGACACTGGAGGTGGTGCCACCAGGATGGCTAAAGCAGCTGGGGACAGCTGGTGAGCTTTCCTGATGTTCCAAGGCAGTGGTGCACCCCGCTCTGCCATGTAATGGTTCAGAGCAAAGGATGTTTGGAAAAATAAGCACTACATCCCTGATACAAGAAACTGGGCATCTTCCTCACGGGTCAGCCACACAAGAGCAGAATTTCATTGATCAGCCCCACAAAAATCAGAGCCACATGCCTCAATGCTTTCCCCAGTGCCAAGTCAATCATCTCGTCCCCAAGCAGCACCGTCGGGTCCTCACTGTGAAGACTCAGATGTTTCTGACCATTTTTTGCAACCCCTGTCCCTGGAAGCCTTACCTGTGCTGCTGGCATCTTCCAGACCCAACAAAGTGCCAAGACAAGGCTTCATTTCGACCCTTCCTTGAGTAATTCCCCTTTTCCCTGGGCCAGGTGATGCCGGGACATTGCCCACATTCTCCAGCATCCTGTAGAGTCTCAGAAGAAAGATAAACAGGACACTTGTCAGGCTCAAAAGAAGGGCGTGTGTGTTCCCCCATCAAAAATATTTTGGAAAGAGCGACTGGAATGCCAGTAGGTTTCCTTCTGTTGTTTGACCGGGGGATTTCCCCTCATCACTGACGGGGCTTGGAGTGGGACCAGGCAAAGAGGTGCCAGGGTGGTTAACACAGCTGGAGACATGCGTCTGGGTGTTGTTTTTTTCTCCACAACAAACATTCGTAAGAAGGGTGCTCCTGGGTAAGGGTTCAGCACTCGGGATGAAAGTCAGCAGCTGCAACAGGCCGTGCTCCAACCAAGCATGCGATCAGGCCAGAGCGGGCCTGGAGAGGCTTCTTCTGCCCCTAGTTAAATGGGAATTGTGCTGGGCCACAACACAATGGAGAACTGCAGAAAGCAAATAGAAAAGGCAGAACTTGAGGAAACCAAGGTGAGCCCAAATAGTCTGGAAACAAGCGCCCTAGATTCAAAGGGGGAGGGAAGGAAATGGAAACCAGCAGCCCAGAAGTAGGACAAGTGAGGACCGAGGACCTGCCACCATGGGGCTCCAGCGCTTTCCGCTCCTCCTCCCCAGTGGTGACCCTGGCCAGAAATGTGACCCTGTACCCTACCTGGCCTGATCCTGGCCGTATCCCACCCAGCTGGTCCAGCACATGAGCAATATGCAGGCCAGACACGGCGCAGGGGACACACAATGGCCTTCTTCACTCCTGAGGCAGAGACGGAGCGACAGGGACACCACCACACACTTTTGGCTGTTTCACATGCCAGGTGATTACACCCCATTGTTCTTATGTTACTTACGGCTTGAGCTTTGGGGAATTTCAGCTTTTGGGAAGAAAAGCCCACTAACAGCAGGCTGTTATCTGTGCTGGCACTCACTGCTGACCGTGGGCGGGTGGGCCACTTCCCCATCCTCCCTCTATTTACGGAACAGGCTGGGGAGACGCAGGAATACAGTAAGAAATGCCCATGAGCCATCAGTGAGATCCGGGCTTGCCTCTGCAACTAGTGGTAGCCACACTGGCCATGGGCACAGGGGAAGCCACCCCTGCTGCCTCCCAAAGTGTTGTGACACCACTGCCTCTGAGAAACAATCTGGAAGCAATCCCAGCCTTTTTTTTTTTTTTGAGGGAAAAATGAAAACACATCGTAGAGATAGATTACTTTAAACTCGCTCTAGCCTCCCTTGCCAAGTCTGGAAAGTAATTGCATAGCCCACGCAGTCTGGTGGTCCCTTTCTTTTGCGTAGCGGATGGAAAGGAGCATGATGCGAGTAGGATATTCTCCCAGCTTCATTGTTTTCGAGCCTTCTCAGAAGCTAAGTGAGTTTCCATGCAGCTAATAAAGGGGCAGGTTGGCATCACCTTAATGAAAACTAATTGAATATAATTATTTAGCCTGACGAAAATATTTGTGCTCCACAGGGAACACCCTGCAGTTGGCTATTACGAGGCAGGAAGAACTTTTTACAGAAACAGGTTTTCACATTGGTTACTCTACTGCTACAGCGCCTCATCAAGACTTTTCCAGCAAAGATGAGATTGGCAAACAGTCAGCTTAACCAATCCCATTCTTGAATTTGTTTTTCTCCTCCATAATAGGGAGCAACTCCCCCCCCCCACCCCCCCCCAGTTTCATGGGCTTTGGAAATACGTCTGAGAAAACTGAAGAGCAAGGGCTGCAGCCTACATTCGTGGTCCCCATCCATCGCCCAGGGCTTTGGCAGTGCTGCAACACCTGACACGTGTGTGGTGGGGGACAGGCAGCCAAGTGGAAAGCCAGAGAGGTTATCAGATCCTGGTAGGAAATGCTTCCATGGGGATGAATCCTCTTTAAACAAATAAAATTCCTGAAATGGAAATGCAACATTTTCCCTGCTCTTGTTTTGTTCTTACCTTTCTTCCCTTTTTTTTTTTTTTTTTTTTTTTTTCCCTGAATACTGCTGGATTTAGGGAGGTTTTTTTGTTGTTGTTGTTGTTGGTTTTTTTCTTTTACTTCCCAAAAGACAGTCTCTGTTTAAAAAGCACTCCAAAACCATGCAGACATACAAACAAGCAATGACGGAGTCATTGCACTGAATTAGTAAATTTTATCAGACAATCTCAGTTTAGAGGGAAGGCCATTTCTCAGAAGCAAACTGTTGGGGGACAGTCAGCCGGGTTTGGAGAAATGAAGCCATTCTGGTATTAGGAGGATTAAGCAGCCCAATTTCCAGTGAATCTATGTTTGGGTACATTACTTCCCTCCTCTGCTGTACCACAGCACTGCCCTTACCTCCCCTTGACAACGGGCTCAGGGGCAGCAGCGACAGATTCTGATGCCCTTCTCTTCTCTGTACACTTCTCTATCTCAGTTTTGGGAAGCTGAATTATCCCCAAGACCTTCGCAATTCTGTCAAGGGGATCGCTTGGTATTGATGGGCTTTTACAGGAGGGAAGAGCTTGGGTGTTGCATGACACACAGTACTAAAGAAACGGGCTCGGCTCTTCACCTGGATTAATGCTGTGGCACCATCACCCGTTGCAGTCAATGAGGATTTGTTCCACTGTACTCTGTGCACAGCATCTCCCCCAGAAGCTCTTGTCTAAGACCATTTCCAAGGGCATTCAGTTGCACCATTCCCCTCCCCACCAAGGCCACTTGCACCCCATCTCACCACCCTCATGGCCAGTGCCTCCTCCCGTCCATCTGATCTTGCCCCTGACACAGCCCACCCTCTCCAGGCCACAGAAATCATGCAGATCCAGGCTGTTTTCCCATTGTTTCCTCCTCACCTGCCCACAGAGGCTTTGCAACAGCCATGCACAAGTGAAGTCTCATCTTCCCCTTGGAAGAAGAGAGAAAACCATTCCACTTTCCTTCCCTCCTCCGCTTGCTCTCTCTCATTACTGCTCCCAGGGCACTCAATTTGTTGATATCCGTGCTTATCAACTGCTGGCTGAGCTTCTGCAAAACCCAAGAGTTGGCTTGCGACCATGTGCTGGGGCTGGAGGTAACACAGAAGGCTTCCATTCTGCCCCAAGTTTCCCCCGGGTCAAAAGCAATCTGCATTGCTGAAGGATGAGACGGCCCCGTTCTCCTCCTCCTCCCAGGGCACGGGGCCAGGACACCCTCGAAGGCATCGTGTGCCCTCCAAGCCCATCACGTCACTGCTGGGCGCAGAAACCACACAGCTTTCATTCAAACGGAGGTTTATCGGAAGGACAAAAAACAAAAAACAAACAAACAAAAAAAACTAATGATCTTTTTGGCTAAGAGGAATAAAGAAAGACCTCTGAAGGGCAGATCAGGAATGGTGCAGAGAGACTTTCTGGCAGATGGCAACAGCTTCATTCTTCTCACAAAGCCTTTTTAAAAACTGGGTGAAAATCACCAAAATAATTATGTTTGCAATGCTATTAAAAACAAAACAAAAAAAAATTCCACCTGGCAGTCAGAGCCTTTCAAATCCCTTTGTAGGGCTGGCTGCCATATCCCCAAAAGGTAAGGGAGCTCTTGAGGGTACGGCCAAGCCAAGCCTTGTCTTGGGCTCTGCGCATCTCCTTCACCCATTGTGCTCCCAGCAGCTCAGCATCCCTCTGAGATGCCCGAACTGGGCTTGCAGGTCCTCCAGCAGCCACTGGGCACTGCCTGGAGACCCGCTAAGGAAGCCTCTTCCAAGGCAGGTGGGACTTGGCTAGCCACCACGTGTTGCAGGGCCCAGCAGCTTGCCTGCACTAGCAAGCACCCTTTATGCCAGCGCCCTGACTCCCAGCCACCCACCCACTCTCATCCAGACACTCCCTGGCTCCTGGGGCAAGTGAAGCCATGGGAGCTCCTCCACAAGAGGAGTTGCAGGCATCTCAGTAGAGCTTTTAGGTAAGCCAGCATTTCAAAGAGGAGCTCGGGACCTCCAGTCCCTGGCCACCAGAGAGGTGGTGCCTGCCAGCACTACTCCAAGAGAAAGCCCCATCCCAGTAGGACCCTGATGGTCAGGGGTGGGAGTGACCAACCAGGGTAACTAGCAAGGGAAGGGTGAGCTTTTCCTCTCATGCAATCTTCTAGCCAAGGCTGACAGCTCTCCTGGGGAAGGTGTAGGCTCAGTACAAACCCAGGCTGGGGGCTATTTTGGAGAAGGGGTGGTCCAGGATGCCCCTAGCCTCAGAAAACCCAGCTGTACCACCAGCAATTCAGCCCCTGCAAGGCTCCAGGCACTTTCAAAAGGCAAGCCAAGAAGATGATCCAAAGCACAGATCCTACTTCTCTCCCATTAACAGAGAGAAGGATGACAGGGCTGAGGGGGATTCAAGGGAAGACTGGACAAGTCCACAGAACAGGAAACAAGTCTAAAGGCAATCACTAAAAAAAAAAAATATCCAAAAGCAGACAAGTAGTAGGGCAGCCAGGGAGAGAACAGGGAAGAGCACCGTGGCCCCTGGCTGGCTGTGAAGGGCAACACCTTGTAAAGGAGTGAGGGGCAAGCAGGAGGACCTGGTCTGACCTTCCAGGGTTCCCCCACAGGCAACTTGGTGGCCCTATGAGACCGTAGCCAGGAAAAGAGGAGCTCACTGTCCCTGCTGTGCTGAGACTAAGCATGCAGATACCATAAGCATGGCCTGAAGTCCAGCAAAAGGTACATTTTAAAAAAAGAAAAGAAAGCACCATATCAGCTGATCCCTTAGTCACGCAGTTTTGAACCCTCCTTTCTCACACTTCGTTCCTGTGCCACGAGACTGGCCACATCTCGATGTGATTGCGCAGTTTCCCATATCAGCTTTCCTGATGCTTCAGCTGAGTGCAAATTTTGTCTTGGATAACATCACTGGTTTCATTACAGCAGTGAGGGCAGGTATGTAGAAAAAAGCATCAACTTCCACCAATATTTACGAACAGAACATCACCTCTCCCCTAAACCTTGTCTTGCTGATATTAGTAGGCCAACGTGGTGCTGAAGGTGTATAACTGCCAAAAAATCCTTCTGCTCTACTTTCTGGGGGAGCTTCTGGCACACTTACAGTAATTTCCTCCAATCTGTTAATTATGCCGAGAAATTCCACAAAATGTTTTCTGAGCAGTCAGAGCTGGTCACGGGTCTGGTCAGGTAGAGAGTGTCCTACACACGATGTTCATCCTCCCCAGCACACGGGAAACCTCTGCGTGGGCACCATGGCCATACCCCGCATGTTGGAAACAGGCTGTTGTGGGCAGGGAAGGAGAGGCAGGAACCCAGCCTTGGAAAGCTATTTTAAACATTTGGGTGAATATTAACTAGGAAATATTGCTTTCTGCCACTGGCCTTGAGGGTGAGGGACAAGAAGATAACACGATACACAGGAGGATGCTGGGGGCCTGTGCTGTCTTTCCTAGAGCTATGAACTCACGTGCCATTATTTTCCCTAAAGTCTGTGAGCTTAAGAAATGCGTCCAAATGACCAAAGGAGTTTTTCTGGTGATCAAACGCAGTTTTTATGCCCAGGAATAAATACACAGCCCCAAATATAAGAATAAATACACAACCCCAAATATAAGATCAGAATTTCAAGTGACAAGAACTCCCCGCATACCTCTGGATGCCTCATTTGTCGGGGAAGGGCTGACGCATAGCGTTTGACTAATTGCACAGAGGAATCCAGCTTTCTCCAGAAAAGCTCACCAAGGCACAGCCTCTGCTATTTTCCCTCCTCCAGACCAAGAAATAGACCATATTTTTCCCTGGAGAGATGAAAACTCTAATGTTTTGCTAAAACTCTTGCTTGGTGGACACCATCCAACTTTCAGTTTCCAAGATCTCAAAACGATGTGGTCAGGAAGGAACACAGACCAATGCCAGTACTGCTAGCATAGCGCAAAGGCGACCTAAGTCAAGTATTTTGCCCCACTGGCTACTTGTATTCTTTCACACTATCTAGGGGTGGGGGCAAAAGAAAAGAAAATAACATTTTGTGGATCTGCTGCTCTGGGCCCTTTGACCCTCCTGGCTGTGGGGTTTCAGCTCCACGCATGGAGCCAAAATGGCTTTAAGGGTTTCCACTTCCTAGGCATGACACGGGTTGAGCCTCAGGACAGTTCCAGCCAAGTTGCTTTCTGAGCCAGGAAAGAGAAAAAAAAAATCCCTTCAAAAATACTTATGGTGGCTCCTGGATTCCTCCTCTTTTGTCTCCTCAGAGTTTGCTTTTTTTGGATGAAAACTATTTAAGGCCATTAGAGCTCGTTGTGCTGAGAAGACAAGCCCAGGGAGGGGAGCCGATGGAGTCAGAGGTGTCCTTCCGGCTGGCAGCGGGAGCAGCTCCGGCCTGGCTGCCGCCAAGCAGAAGGGCGAGAGTCATTTCCCTTGCGGGAAAGGTTGGCCGTGTTGACCAAAGACCTCAAGCCACTTGGGAGCCTAAGTCCCACGGCAGAGCAGACAGGATTTCCAGCTCAGGAGAACAATTGCCATCAGGATGTGTTTTTTAAGGTCACAAGTGGAAGCAGAAGCGCCAGCGGTGTGGCCTGGAAGCAGCGATCTCCACGCCAAGGCTCCCCAGAGAGCTCTGTCCAGGCTCCGAAGCCAAACTGCGAGGCTTCGTGAGTTGGCCACAGAGCAGCTGGACTGCTCCTGCCAGCGGTGACCAAGGATGCTCAGCTTTTTCTGGAGCAGTGAGGGCAGCGTGGATCGGCCTTTCCATCCTTTGACATGTGGAAGAGGGGTCAGGCCACAGGATGGCCAGGGTGGTGCTCCCATCACTGCCAGAGCTTATTCTTCTGGAGGAAAGCAGCAGAGCTGGGCAAACATTGGCCAACACCAAAAGCAACCTGGGCATGGCTTCAAGGTGACATCCTGAAATGATTCCATGAGGCAGGACAGTGACATCCAGAGCTGGCACAACCCAGAGATGAACCAGATACCTAATAAAGGAAGCTGCAACTCTACCCTGGGGACAAGAGAGCAGCAGCAGACACCCAGTGGTACAGAGACAACATCCAGGTCCCAACATCAGCGGTCTCCGCTGGCTGAAGGAGATGGAGAAGGACCAGAAAGGCAGGTGAGATGCTGACAGGACACGCACAGCCCCTCAGTGTGGGCAGGAGGGAGCCGAGCAGCACTTCTTGGCCAGCTGGAGGTGTTTGGTGGCACTTTCCTCCCCACCAGCGATGGGACCCATGCAGGTAGGCCCAGGCGTGAGTCAGCCGACAGCTCCTGGGGCTGGGCTGAGCAGCAGCTCTCGTGCCACACTCCCCTCTCCGTTCCTTCTTCTCCCCCCTCGCCCTCTGTGGTTTCAGTGCTATGTTTTTCTGGTAAGCCTACAAGCAGGCGTATGCGGAGACTTGCCCATTCCTCCCCGAAAAGCCCCCAGAGCCATGGGATTGACGTCAGCAGCGCGCCAGCTGTCAAACAATGGAGATTAAGGCTTGGCAGGCTGCGCAGAGCCATGCGAGTGCCTGTGCCTCCCCGGGCAGGTGAGCAACATTCCCCACCGAGCACGAACAGGCACATTGCATCAACCGGGCCGCCTGCACCTGGACACAAGACCCAACCTGATCCTCGGCAGCGGCCAAGGGGGCACCTGGGGGCAGCTGGCACCAGGGGCCCGCGGTCCCCCCGCATGCAGGGACCCCTCAGGATGAGAATCCCCCAGGGGGGCAGAGGTAGAGCTCTGGTGCCAGCTGCAGAGGCCCACGTGAGGCTGGGCCCGCGTGCCAGGAGATGTACGGTGCCGGGAACAAGCCCCGGGCACCATCCCTCCCTGTTCTGCCCAGCGCAGGGACAGAGGCAGCGACATGCTACCTCTTGCAGAGGTGCGGCGCGGCTCCACCCAGATCTCGGGAGGTTCAGCCCTTGGGGTCTGGACCAGCGCTTCTCTCCAGGAGGAGAAGGCTTTGGGACACGGTGTCCCAGCCTGCGGCGAGAGTAAGGGCATTCCGAGAGGTGTGGGGAGCAGATGGGCTGGCACCGGCTCAGTGGGGCTGCTGGAGCCTTGAAAACTAACTTACTGCGTAGGTGACCAAGCACTGGCGCAGGTTTTCCAGAAAGGTTGTGAAGTCTCCTCCTTGGGGATCTCCAAACACCGCCTGGATGTGGCCCTGGGCAAGCTGCTTTGGGCACCTGCTTGAGCAGGGGTTGGATCAGACGGACCCAGAGGTGCCTCAGCCATTCTGTGATTCTGTGAAAATGGGACGGCAGCTGCTCCTGGCTGTCATGCTTGACCATCCTGTGGTCAACCATCCCATTCCTGCCCATGGTGCCCTGCTGCCAGGATCTGCCTTAGCCAAAACAAAGGCAGCAGAGCCACAAATGCGGAGGTAGCCCTGCACAGCCTGTGTTAACTCCTTTCCTCACCACAGTGTGGTGCGTCCAGCTCCCAGGCTGGGCTTGGCCCAGATCTGCCCAGAGCTGGGGGTCCTCAAACACTGGGGCAGCGGACGTGTGGCTACAGTCCTGTAACCCCAAAGGTGAACCCCAAGCAAAGAGCACAGCACCAGCGTGTCTCCTGACCTTAACTCCTAACCAAATAAGCAAACCCAGGAGGGCACCCGAGGTTACAGAAGAAATACGATCTACAACGCCCAGAGATATAACACACGAGGGTTTGACAGCTCCAGCATGAGCTACAAATCCTGCTGGGCTTGTGCCCTGCTTAACTGGGAAGATCTTTCAGCATCCTGCAGAGCAGCAGGAAAGCGCTGGCTTGCCCAGGAGACAAACATCCCTGCCTGGGACAAGGGTTTCTCCCTTCCAGGCTCACTCCGCCTGGCTCCAGGGATCTGTATGGAGCCACCAGGCCCACTCCACACCAACCACAGTAGCTGGGAGCCCTGGAGCCCCTGCCCTACGGCCCAGCTGGGGTGGGCTGCAGGAGGTCGCTGAGCCCAGAGGGCAGTCACCCAGGGCAGGACCTGCTCCTGGGACAGCAGGAAGGGCTACAGCTCCCACAGGCTCCATTGACGCCTGCTCCCCAGCACCACTACACAGCCCGAAGGGATTCAGAGGTCAGCACGCTGCCCCTTCTCACGCCCTGGCACACCAAGGCTCCTGGCACACGTTGCCTTTCACCCAACCTTATCGCAGAGCCTGGCCCAGCACAGCCGGATGGGAGGGGAGCAGATGGCCTGTTCAAGTCCTTCCCATTTGTTCTCCCTCAAGACACTTTCAAAGGAAAACTCTTGAGGTCATTGTTCTATTTTCAATCAAGCAGGGGTATCCAGCACGACTCGTGTTAGGAGGGGCACTGCTGGAGGCAGCCGCTCCAGGAGAAGGACCTGACCAGAGAGGTTCCGATGGAACAAGTGAGCTCACGTCCTGAGAACAGTGACCACAACTCACCTGCCAAAGGCTGACAAGACACCTTAAATGCTGCACATCATCCCCAGCAAGAAGAGCTAAAACATAATTTGTGTTTTCCCTCCGCAACCCATCCCAGTGGATTCCTCATCAGGAACCAGCTCCCGGGGCTGAGTGACTTGCACGTGGGGAGCGTTGCAAAGAGCTCCACTGGGCCACCAACCCAGCTGGCACCCAGCAGGCTGAGCGTGCACCAAGAGACCCGATTGCCTTTCCAACACACCCACGTGGCAGCCCACGGCACCGCAGCATGCACAAAGTGGGCAGAGGACCAAACTCTGCCACCTCCGCTCCCCCGGTGTGTCTGTCACCGCCCTCCTCGCAGAAAGGGCTGGGACAAGATGGGCCTGCAAAGAACGAGGAAAGCAATTTTGGCACCATTATTTCATCCTGGACTTCTCAGTCAAGGTGCTTCCAGCTGGGTGGGGAATTTCTTGATGGGCTTTGCAGAGGCCACCAGGTTGAAGTACCCATACTGACCCCTTCAGCTTATCTGGCTGTTTGGTGCCACGCTGCTCCTCCTGCACCGAGATGCTGCCAGGGTCTCCTCTCTGCAGGAATGTCCAGGGCCACCACCACCACCCCACTGTGGCCACCACAAAAGCCAAGAGGAGTCCCAGCAGCAGGAGAGTGGAGTTGCTGACACAGCTACAACCACCAGCCCTTCCTCCAGAGGTGGTGCAAAGGAGCACCACACAGCTTCTAGGGTGCTGGTCCACCAGTTGCAGGGAGCACCAACGAGATACACAATAAGGACACCACCAGCAGTGGCATGGAAAGACATGCAGCTGCCAGAATTGGCCATGGGAAGAGAGAAAACTCAACGGGGCCATCAGTAGGGGGTCCAATAACAGCCTGGGGCACATGGGAGCATCAGGCCTGCAGGCCACGACACCTCTAGCACAGGAAGAACAGCTACCACTGAAAGCCCAGGGCGAGATTTTTCAAAGGGAAAAGATGCAGCAGACGTGCCAACCCATCACCAGGGCAGAGCTGCAAGCGAGACCTGCTGTGCCCACAGAGCCACAGTGAAGACCCCAGCTCTGCCCTCCTGGCTGGGCTTTGGCTCCTCGCGGTGTCCTCTGCGCCCCAGGAGATGGTGCCACCATCACCACCGTGGCTGAGGGCTCCCCATGGGGACATCTCCCCGAGCAGTGGCCATGCTGGGAGGAGTGAGGTGACCCATCCCTGGCACAGCAATCTCGCCCTGCACCTTGGTAAACACCAGGCTCCATCCCAGCGCCGCCGGCTCCAGGGGTGCGGTGCAGGCAGGTGGCAGATTGCCACCGAAACCCTGACGCCGTGGCAGCCTGTTTGCTGCTCCCCAGCCCTCCACGTGTCCTCTGTGCTATCTGAGTTCCTCCCAGACCCAGTTCTGCGCTTCCCTTGTGTGATTCCCCACCAGGTTTTCTATCCTTTAAAGAAAGACCAACATATATTTTGTGCCCATTTGTATTTTCCTCAAAGGCTGCAGTTTTCCCGCTGGCCCCAGGAGATGGACCAACTTCTGCCCCTGTGGATATGCACCACCACCTCCTCCTCCTCCAAAGCACCTGCGGATCCCAAGCCTTCGCTGCACTCCCTTCTTCCAAACACACAGCTTTCCAGGAAAAAGCTTAGCCAAAAGTCTGCGGTAACACTGACCTCTTGGTCTCGTTGACCTTTTGGCTGACAAAAGAAATCAACATTTCCACTAAACGGTGTGGATGAGGATGAAGGAAAGAGGAAGGAATAGAGTTTGTTTTCATGCACCCGGGAGTTGCGCAACAGTCCAATGTCCTCTGGGCAATTGTAAAAACCCCACGTGCTCCACGCTGGTGAGCTCACGCTAGACTTATCTCCGTCAGCAAATAAAAGAAAATAGTCACCCAACAATTTAACTGGGAGGACTTTCTGCGGCTCTGCCTTATCTTTGAGCCCAGAGTGAAACCATGCCGCTGACGTGAGCCCTGTCTCCCCGCCGGGACGCGATGTTGGGCGCGCGCCTCACATGCTGAGGACCGCGCTGCCGTGACACATCGGGGAGGTCCCTGGCCCGTGTTTGCCGTGTGGCTGACGTCTGCCAGCTCGTGCTGCAGCCCAAGCCTGACCATCCTTAGGGCTGCCAGGCAGGAGCAGCCCTCTGCCCGTGGGAAAGCTCACCCATCACCTCGCTGCACGGCAGGGTGGCCTGGGGCAGCTCAGAGCACAGGAGAGCATTGCTCCTGCTCTGCATGGATCGCCGTGCTGTCTCCGTGCATTTCTCCTCTCCCGCAGAGCAGGACAGGGGTTCTGTCCTGGGGAAGATGAAGGAAGCAAAGCCAGGTATCTGGAAGCAAACAGACCACAGCGTGAAACAAGCTCTGCTGCTCTTCATGACAGTGCTGGGAACACAGAAATTAGCTGCCTGCCTCCTCCATCCAAGCCCTCTTGCCCCCACGCTGCCCTCCCCAAAGCTGCCACATTGCTCACGCTTTGTGGCCAGGGCACAGGGCACCCCGGTACCCTCTAGGGCTGTGGGGAGCTGCCCTGTGGGTGGCCAGATGAGTGCCAGCTGCTCTGACCTCTCACCAGGACCTGCCCCAACAAGCAGGTTTGTTTCTGGAGCCCTTACCGTAAGCGTGACAGCTCCCATCCCTCTGTTTTCTTTAGGCTGACTTGCGAGCATCGCCAACGCTTCCTTCACCCATCGTATCAGCCACCTGCTGTTGTTTAAACAAGCCAGGCTCCGCAGGTCTGGTGCGTGTCACCTGAAGGAACAGCCACCTGGCAGAAACTGCAGAGGGGAAATACGCTTTGAAGGACATCAAGCAAGTTCGTGTCCCTGTGGGGCCACTCAGCCCCTGGCGGTGGGAGCAGGACACGGCCCAGAAGTGCCCTGAGTGGCTCTCGGAAGCAGAGGGACTTGGGGAAGCCCAGCTCGTGCTCGTGACCCTACCCCAAAAAGGGTGGCCAAAGTGCTGATCTGTGACCTGGGATATTCTGGAGCAATTTGGGAATCAAAAACGTGCTCACATAAGTGCTTGCCTCTCTTTTGTCAGCTTTAATTGATTCAGTTGGACTTGATCTCGAAGGCCTTTTCCAGCCTAGATGATTCTAGAAACCATAAAATAACTTCCCCTGAAGATGCCTGATGAGGGAAATCTTGGTGGAGGGGAGATGCCCATAGCCTGCAAGAGATGCACACGGGTCAGGAGGAGACCTCGCTCTGCACCACCTCCCAGCAGCAGGATTCAGGCCCAGGGGCGCACACCAGCTCCCCCCTGCTGCCTGTCCTGGCAGCAGAACCCCCCTGAGGGGACAGCCCCTGGACAAGCATCCTGCAGCAGGGATGCTCCTTGCGCAGTCTGGAGTTGCTGCGGGATTTCACAGCCCCCCAGGGACACGCGGGGCTGCCACAGAGCAGCCAAAGGGAGCGGGAGACTGAGCAGGGGGAAGGGGAGAGGATGAAAACTGGAGCTTGGGAAATTGAAATGCTCAAGACAAAAATAAAATCTAATAATAATAATAATAAATGACCGAGGAATTAATCAACACTTAAAACCACTTCCTCCACCAAATGGTTTCAGAAGATTACAATATTTGTGCAGGCGAGCACCGAGCAGCGACAATTTCCTGATTTCCTGCGCTCACGCTGTCCAAGCGACCTGGGCGCTGCTGAAGGATTTACGTCTTACCGGTATTTACTCCCCGTGCGACTGAAAAACACTTTTTTTTCTCCAAAAGGAGAGGAATAATCCTTTTTCTTTTCCCTCACAAGGGTAAAAATCAAGAAGCCCCTGGCACCCGATGCCGAGCACGCCCAGGTGCTGCAGCCCCGAGGGATGCTCCCAGTCCCAGCTCCTGGGTGGTTCCTGCTCCTCGCCCCCATGCAGCCCCCAGGCACACTCGGCTCCCCACGGAGAGGGGGAGGAGGGTGCCTTCGCTCCCGTTACAGCCTGGGTGCTTTCTAGTTTTCAATTCTCCAGGGCCAGGAACTGCAGCAGCAGCAACCCCTCACCTCCAGGCTCTGTCCCTGGAGCTGCCCGACCTCAGCAACCCGGCGGCAGGGCAGGAGAGACAGGAGCGCTCCAGCTCCTGAGCCCTGGGGACTGGCTAGCAATGGAGGAGGAAGCCTCCTGGGGCTGGAGATGCTGCTCGTAGCTGGGGAATGAGCAGGGGGGTCACTGCTTGGGCTGGCGTGAATACGGAGGGGATGCTCTGTGAGTGCCAGCCACATATCAGCTCTGGGCATGGTCCAGCTGCGAGTCCCCCACCCAGTCCAGGACCCTTGGGTCCACACCAGGCACAGGACAAGCCACAGAGGTGCTCCACACGACCACTAAGCTATGGGGCAGCAACCACCAAGGCTCACGGTGCAACCAGCAGAGCCCCACACATGTCTCAAACACCAGCAGAGCAAGGGGGGAAGGGCTCCTGCTCCACGCAGTTAGGGGAAGACACAAGCCTCACGCCAATTAATCTCCGATGAACTTCGCCAGGATGCAGGAACGAGAAAAAAAAAATAGTGGCAGCACACAAGCTCCCTGCGACTACACGGCATCTCATCAAGGGCTCCAAAGAGGAAATATATTTGTGGCAGGGAAGGCGGCTTAATGCACTCTCCCACCCACCTCTCCTTCCTATGGCTCCAAATTTCCCCCCTGGGACTCAGCCTCTATTGAGCAGGGATGCTGAGAAATAGGATGTTATCCATAAAAAGCTAAACCTTGGAGTTCAAACTGCTCTGGTGCTACTCAAGCAGACATGTAGGGAGGGGATAATAGTAACAGATTTCTGCTTATGCAGTGGTCACTGGGCTGGGAGAGAAGCCAGGAGCATCTGAGGAAAGTTTCCCTATCCTGTAGCCAGCTCCGTAGCCCTGTGCCACACGAGGAAGAAATACATGCAAAAAATGTTTTAATTAGCTTGATTTTTTTTCCTTTAAAGCTCACAGATTTCAAGATTAGGGAAACACACCCAGAGTGGTTCCTACTATCCAAAGGAACAAAAGAGCTTTGAAAGAGTTATGTATTTTTAATAAAGACTCAGAGACAATATCCACAAGTCCCTTCTTGTAACAAAATGTGGAGCTTTGTATGTACAACTAAGGTCATTAAGCTTTTCTTAATATTATTTTTTAATTTATTTAACTTGTTTGGGAGTCATACCTAAGCTCCCAGTTGGGGTAATTGTTGCTGATGAGATGCGCTCCTCATTACATGAGTACACCAGGAGAAGGGGCAATCCTAGTGGGGCTATGGGGCCAGGCATTGGAAGCAGTGTTCTGATTTCCCCGTGCTGAGGTGGCACGGGGTACTCCAACACCCCACGAAAGCACCAGCCCACCGCTCAGCAGGAAAGCAAGTGTTAGGTGCTGCATAGAAAGCAGCAAAGAAAACAGAAAAAGAAAATATTTCATTACACCACCGGGTAAATCGATGGTTTACCCACACCAGGAACCACACGTGCACTTCTGGTCCCCAAAAAAGGGGTGACTTGCAGGGAACATCCAAAGCTCTGCACAGTGGAGAGATGAGAAGGGATTTTTGGAGTAAAAAGGTAACAAAAAGGAGATGGCTCCTCTCCCAACAGTCAAGCTGCAAAGCTCCTCGCTGCAGGACAGCGGGGCTGTATAATACCCACACGGTTTTAAGAGAAGATTGCACAAGAGAAATCCCTCTCTTAGAAGACAGAAGCATTTCTGGGCTTGGAAAATCACCCATGCTGGGAAGGGCTGGGGACTGAAAGAAGACTCAGGGGGATGCGATGCCTCTTCCCTCTGTGTCTCTGCTCTGACCAGTGCTGGAGAGAAGACAGGGACCCTTGATCTGACCCAGTACGGCTGCCCCAAAATCTTTAACTTGCAGGCAGTGGCTCTTCACTATCAGGGGAAGGGAACTGCAGTCGGTAAGGAATGCTAACAGAAGGAGCAGAACAGCTTTGACTTCACCATTGGCCTAAGGCAACTGAAGCTGTAGGAGGTCAGGCTGAAAGATTAATTTTTATCATGGAGTTTTCCCAAAACATTTAGATGACTCTTAGCTAAGACTCCTCACATATCTTGGTAGGGCTGTAGTTTGCTTGGTAAAGCCAAGCAATAGAAGGACAATACTTTGGGGGTGGAAATGCTTGAATTGAGCTGGCACAGCCCCACGGGGAGGGTGGTGAACACACAGCCACATCAGTGTTGTGACTGAATGGAAATCCGAGTTCATGCAGAAGTTGCAGCACCGAGCATCTCTTCTGCAGGGGCATGAAAAACTGTTACAAATGGGAGGAAAAGTCAGCTACAGAGATGGTCCCAGCCTGAGCAGACCTGAGGATCTGTGGCATGAACGTGAGGGCAGTTTGTTCTGCCCCAGAGAAGTCCTCTTGTTTCTAGGAAAGAAGTATTCAGGTCACTCCCAAGTATTCACGTTGTTCTCCTTCCTGGCTGAGAGGCTTTGGAAATTGCAACTGGAGAGCCAAACCCCGAGTTGCAAGCATGGTCAGATGTTCTGCGATGTTGGCACCACACAGAGACTGGGGAACGGCCAAAATCATCCCGAGCTACATCAGTACAGAAAGCTCGAGAAGTCGAGCACGCATCCCAAAAAGCTCCCCAAGGCACAAGAACTCCCTACAGGAACAGGGGATTGGCTCTGACTTACAACAACACCGCCGTCTCCAAACGCAGGGCTGGAATCCGCAGCTTTTTCCCCAAAGCCGCGATCTCTGCCGTATCGCAACATGGACACTGCCAGAACAGAGCCTCTGCAGGCAGCACCAAGACATCCCGATGTAAAATAACATCGGAGCAGAAAGGGCGACTGACCTGAGGTAGCCTCAAGCTTGACTCATCCCCGTGGCCAACAGCTACAAAGGGCTGAGATGCCTGAGTGACAACGGGCACCAGCAGCACCTCTGCGATGGAGACGGGCTGTGATGGGACTGTTCGCACACACCGAGCCACAACCAGAGGGTGAGGGACATCTGCTGGGGCCGTCCGAAACTTTAATTCAACCACCAGCATCATCCTGCCCGGAGAGGGGATGTACACAGATCAAAGTGGTTTCACAGGCAGATGTTGCAGTGGGGTTCATCAGCCCGGTACATCACGAGCTCGTGCTCGGTCTCTTCCATCACTTCACTAGCCCGTTCCTTTGTTTCAGAGGCAAAATTTGGAAGGTAAGTTACGGTGACACCCTGCCACATGGAAGAGCTGCAGCACAGGTTTTTGCCCCTCCTGCTAGTCCCAAAGCAGCTATTAGCAATTCCCTCTGGAGTTTTGAACACAAGCAAAGCTCACACTATTTAACCCACCCGAAACCCTCCTGGTGGCTTTCCATAGCTGGAAGCACCAGCCTGAGCACGATGAAGTACATAAACAAAATGAGCTCTGCAGGAAAAGCTGGGCACAATAAAGGGCTGCTGCTCACTGGGGCTCCCCCCAGACAGGAGCACTCCAACCTCCACCTCCTTGCTTCCCAGCTGAAGATGCTCCTGCCCCAGGGCAGAGTTTTGCTGCTTCTTGGTGCCCTCTGCTTGGCCCTTTCCTGCCCACGGAGGGCCTGGATGCTAAGCCACAACACCCCCCAAGACTTCTCAGGGCACGCCAGCTGAAATATCGTCACGGCAGCATGATTTGCCCTTAAACTTAAAAGCACATAGATGTTTCTGATCTGCTGACATGCAAGTCCCTGGCCAGCTGGCAGAGAGCATTTAAAGCTTGGATTTTAGCCCTCTAGTAATGTGAGGCCAGCACTCAAACCAGAGCACGTTACCCCTTTCACAGCATCCATTTTGGTTTTTACACTGTGTTTGTTTTATGAAGTTCCCCTTTTCAAAAAGTTAAATGCTTTTAAAGTTTTTTGTTGCTTCTACTGCATCAGTGAGGGCTCCTAATCCCAGCCCAGTTCAGTCACTGGTACAAAGCAGCTCTGCAGCCACGTTAAGGCTGGCCCTAGGCATCCTGGTTCAGGATGAAGCTGGATTATTCTATTTTTTGGAGGGGGGCTGTCCAGCTGCTCCATGAAAATAGCTGTTCATGCATCAGAAAGAGAAACTCCAGACTGTGCTCTGCTATGACATTTACCCAACATAAAAGACCGAGGTCTTCGGTCAGGTCACCATCCCCGTCACCACCTTCTATTTGCCTATCTCGCCACTTCTGCTGCTTTTATCATCCTTCTCATACGCCCATCATATCAATATTCTCATTTACAGCCAGGTTACTGCCTCCCCTCCTCCAAGACTTCTACCATTTGTGCAAGGACAAGTTTAGTCAGTCCACTTCCCTGTTCTTTCAAGCCCTATTTCAGCCAAACACTATTATTCATTTTGTTCTTCAGCATTTCCTAGGGAGGTGTTGCCAACTTCTGTACCATTTGCATCACTGAGGACAGAAAATTCGTTTATGTTTTCCTTCTAGAGAATGAATCATCCCCAACATAGCACTCTCCCATATCTGCAGGCTTCTCTTAGCTCCAAATCAAGACTTAGAGGACAGCTGCATTTAAAGTTTCACCAGCTTGGCTCCATTTGGGTTTAGGGGAAGGCCATCTCTGGGGAGCATTCTGCAGCTTGGGACACAAAGGAAAAGGTAAAGGGCTTGAAGAACCAAGAAGTGCTCACAGCAACGATGGCAGCATTAGACTGAGGAGTTTGGACAGGGACAGGGAACAAAAACGGAGCTGAGCAGCCCCAAGCAGGGCCACCAGGACCAGGTAAGCCTGACAACAGTTATTACATGCTAGCTACATCTGACTTGCGTTCTGCACAGGTATTGCACCTCAGGCATGTACAGAAGAGATTCCTGCTTGCTTTCATCCAAACCTCACAGCAGAAAAGCTCTCAGCACCCAGGCCTTCAGCTACCAACCTTCCCTGAGTCTGTTCCAGAGGCATCACAAGCCCATTGGAGTCACTTTCCTTAGCTACCCCTACCCCTCATCCTTAGAGGGCAATCAGCTCTTGTTGAGCAGGCAAGCCCAGGATATGCACAGAACTTGGTTCAAAGAATAAAAATGCTGAAAATCTTTTTTTTTTTTTTTTGGCAGTTGTTGGACAGCTCCCCAAGGGGAGCCCCAGGGAGCCAGACCTGGCTTTGGGTCTCTCCGACACAAGCTGTGCCACGCCGCGCTGCGCTCCCATGGTTCCTCCTGCTGGATTGGGGAAGTCCCCGTGCCGAGGGGCTGCCCAAATCTAAGGGGGCTCTCACTGCAGTCTAAAGAAGGTATCTGAGCAGGAAGGGGAATCAAAGAGCTGAGAGAAACAGCACTGATGGCCAGAGAGGATGGGGCCCACAACAGCTTAGCTCAAACAGTGGGCAGAAGCAGAGCACTGAGCCAGCAGCCAACCTCCCCTTCACTGCAGAGCCTGGCCAGGGGGTATGCTCCTCCTGGGACACAGGTCCGAGCCGTGGTAATTGTCAGCTGCAGGGTGAAATGAACCACACCACAGAGGTGCCTCTCTTCCCAGTTACAGTTTCAGCAAGATTAATCTTGTCTCACTAATGAGCCCACGTCTGCAGACCGGGGGATTGCTTGCAGCCAGTGCCAGGGTTCCTGGCTGCAACGTCTTTTGGCTCTGCACGGACTGATGTATGGCACGGGAAGAGTTCCCGAAGGGTTACTCCCCGAGACAACCCAGCTCTTCACATCAAAAGCTGTGGGGATGGCAACACAACAGCAGACAGCGGAAGAGGTTTATCTGAAACTTATTAAGGAAAAAAGGGAAGAAGAAAGCACGAGGAAGCGCATCTTGCTTGAGCAGGAGAAAACAAGGTGGAAGCTGAGGCTGGAGATGAGCCTTGTGAGCTGAGAAGGAGGCTGGGAGGGCAGGAGGGGAGGGGACGGGGTTATTTGATGCATCCAGCCTCTCCCACCCCAGGAATGCACAGAAGCAGATAGCTGAATCAGAAATACACTTGGGGTAGCTATTTTGTTTAACTTTACATATTTCTTGGGTTTCTCAGTGGAAAATGTTTTGTTTTGGAGCTTTTATAAACCTGACATGCCTCACTGCCTCAGCTGCCATGCAGCCCTGACTTGCTATCCGGAGCATCAGACTCAGAGGGAAAGCAAGCCTGGCGTCAGGGAGCCACACACATTTCTTTACGTGACTGGGAACATTTTCTGTGCCATGAAAGGAAGGAGACCGAACTAACATTATTGCCCTTTCCAGCTTAATGGCAGATGGCTTAAATGTGAGAGAGCAACAAGCCAAGGAGCATCCAGCTGGTGCCATCCCAGAGGGACTGAACACCACCATTACAAGTTTGGATGTGAGAGCACATTGTGAGCTCTCCCGAGTCCCAGGCCCAGCACACTCAGCACCAATCAGGCACAAAACTGACCAAAAAACCCCGAGTCTTACAATCAAAACTTGCCTTCTACTACTGCATGGTAATACAAGCCCCTTCGTCATATCAACAGGCAACATTCAGCAAGTGCTTATCAGCATTAGATGCAAGATGCAGCTTGGAGCCAGTACAAATAAAGCACATTCTCTCCACCCCCAAAATATACCCTCCCTGCGATGCTGCTTCGTTCTGGTATGTGCATGGAGGCACTCCAGAGAGGAGATATGTTCTCTGCATCCTTACCAGGGTGGAGGCAGCAATTACGGAGAGCATCTCCACGTGGAACACGTGAGGAGTGGAGGAGAAACATCCTTATCTGGTCATAAACAACCTGCACATGCAAGGGCATAAGTCTCACTTACCAGCAGCACTGCAGATTTCAGCTGTCTGACTGCTCCTTATCAGGAGCTGAGTCTCAGGCAAGCTATCTGGTCTGAACCTCTGGGAGCCTGTCCTTTCCCTTATTTTGATCGATTTCTTCTTCCAATGGATTCTCGCTGAGATAAAGGCTGGGCTGAACTCACCTTGCATCCTGCAGCTCTGAAAGGAGTTCACCTGACAGATTTAACCCTTGAATGTGCACAGTCAAAGTTCTTGTGCTACAAGTCCTGTGCAATGCTGAAAAAAATACACCATGATTTAGCTAGAAAATACACCAGTTCCCAGAGCACTCACTGCAACGTTTCCATACGCACCCTTTACACACGTTCACTTTCATTTGTGTCGAGTGAGATTTTTAACACCAGCAATGGTCTGTGTGGCACATGGATTTGCCTGCTTTCGAAGGTTAGTGTTTCAGAGCTGTCTTACTTTAGGACCAAATTCCAGATTTGCACCTGGGGCCAAGTACGCAGATTTACCCGTGAGGAAAATATGCAGCATAATACTGTTGCACTCTTTTCATGGATGTCCCCCACTTTTTAATCCTGCTTATCTGCAGAATGATTCATACCCATCAGCTACTGCAGAATTGCTCAAAACTCAGTGCCCTTCTACAGTATCCACAGCCCCAGCAGTTTTTCATGCTGAAAAGCACCAGCTGACTCAAGCCCTTTTCCTTGCACGCAGCTTAGAGTACACCACACGTGAGTCTTTTCCAGAGCAAATAGCTGAAAACCTACTCACAAATCCTAGGACAAAGGCTGTCAAGACAAACACTTTGGGGTGGGGTGCTGATTCTGAGTGCCAAACTCAAGTAAAATTAAATAAATGTCAATAAAACAAGGTCGTATCTGGTAGAAACAAGTGGCAACATCTTCATGTGCATCTTCTCCCTCTGCTCTTCTGCCACATCAGCCTCACCCTTCCCTGAAAACCTGCAAACAGTTGTGGTGAGAAAGAGAGGACAATGTGAACATGAAGGCTGGCCAAAACAGACGAGAAGAAAGCTTTGATCCTCTGAGGCCCCTCTTGTTTGAGTTGCATGGAAAAACTGCCCATGGAGCAGCCATTCCCTTGGCACTGCTTTCCTGGTCCTTTTGGTATCCCTTCTTTACCACCTCCTCAGAGCTCAAACCATTACTGCTGATGAATTGTCTGCTCTCTGCCTTCTCTTCCCATTATTTTTCCTCCCTATGACTTGATCCCCTCCTTCACTCCGCAGCCCTACTCTTCATGTGATGTTTCCCCAGCCAGCCCCATCCCCGACAGCCCCACAATGCCCGGTACTTCAGGCACCTTCTCCTCTAAGTCACCCAACTTCAAGCTCACCACCTCCTGCCTTTTACCACTCCTTGTCCACTTTCTCTCCCAACACTGTCCTTTAGCCCTGAAAAACCTGGAAGCGATCATTTTTAGTGGGGACTGTTAGCTTTAGGTCAGAGGTTGGACTCGATGATCTTGAGGTCTCTTCCAACCTAGAAATTCTGTGATTCTGTGTGATTCTGTGATTTTCCCCCTTTCCTGTAACCACAGCTCCTTTACCTTCCTGACTTACACACCAGTCGTGCTCCATCTAGCTCCTCCAAGCACCACTCTCCTGCTGTTTCCTATCTGTTCTCCTTTGGCTTTTTTTTTTTCCAAGACAGGAGCACTACAGATTCTGAAGCCCACCCATCCCACCTGGTTTGCTTATTTTTTGTCCCTAAGCCCACCAAGAGAGCTACTGACAGATGCCTCTCCCCAGCCCTATAACACCTCCCATACAGTTCCAACATCAGCACTTTGAAATTGCTCTTGCAGAAGTCTCCAGTGACATTATTTTACTAAGAAGCCACAGCAAGCAGCTTCCATGCTCCAAAGCATTAGGTAGGGAGAACTCCAAGCCCATCCTGCTCTTCTCCTCAGAAGTTTGATTAGCATTTTCACAGCTGTTTCCTTCTCCTTTAGCTCTTATCTCCTGTCTGTCCTGCACACAAAACATCGCCTCCACGCTTTGAGTCCAAAGTGGTAGCAGCTGCTGACAATATTCTCCTTCCAGTCTGTATTTTCATCTTCTACCTTAATGCCTTGCTCCTCAGAGCCTGCCCACAGGGTCATGAAGCTAAGATGTATTGTGTGCAGCAGCGAAGAAAAATGCATCCGTGAAAGCTATCTGCAATCTTGGATGCAATAAATGCCTTCGCAGCATCTCCTCAAGGTAAGGTAGCTGTGCTATCAGTAAAATGCATACCTTAGCCTTAACTCCTGTAGTGAAGCACGTTTAAATGAAAGGAGAGATTCCAAAAGCGGTAATTGTATCTGTACCCTAACACACTGAACACTTTTTGCCTCTGTCGATGTGCACACTCATCAGAGCAGCTAAGAAACAGCCTGTTGATGGAGTCTGCCATTCCCCCAGCCAGTGCTGATTGAAGCTCAGCACATCCACAGCCCACCTTGAGACCACAGCAGGTAGACATCACTTTGGGTACCTACCAGAGATGAACCAACCCCACACATCTTGTGTGCAACCGCTGCAGTACACTTTGCAAAGCGTATGCTACCCTATAAAATACGGCGTGTGCACCATCTTCACTTTGAGCTTTTTTCTAATCTCAAAAATAACCTTAGATCCCCACCATAACACAGATCTTGATTCACGTAATTCTGCCACTGACAGCTTTAACCAAGTCTTTGTAAACAAGTGTTGACACTGGGTAGTTTTCCTGGGTCAGAAATGAACAAGATCTCAGAAAACCACACAAACAAAACCTCACTGCTACCCCCAAACCAAGCAAGTCCAAAGCCAACCAAATGTAAGCAGTTTCAGTTCACTCAAGCAAACACAGCCTGTCGTAACGTGCCCAGACTTGAGTTATATTAGAGCCAGCAGGAAATTTTCCTTCTAGGATAAAGCAAGCCTTGGCTCCATAGCCGCAGATAAATAGCACTGGAGCTCAAGCAGAAAAGGTCCTGCATGTTGGAGGACGCTCTGTTGTAGTTCAGCAAGGCAAAGGGGAAGCCTGTGAGAATGACAACTGACTGCCCAGAGCTCTGCCTCACGCAATACTAATTAGAAAGGATTAATTGCCTTCAACTAGGTTCAGCTTTGAGAACTCTGGAAAGAACAAAAGCTGCACAACTGCACAACACAGCCAAATCCAGCTGCTCGTACTTGCAGATCAGTCTCCTAAAATGCCGCGATCACTATGGAGCCTGTCAGGGCAATGCTCCCCAACATGCAGTTGCACAAACACTCTAGGTGATGGATGCTTTATTCTGATGATGGCATGAGACGAAAGGCAAATTCCTCATGCTTTACATTATGCTAAGGTGCAACCTACAATCACTGTAGAGGATGCATTCTACAGTGCATTTGGAGAACTGAAGGTTATTTCATAAATAGTTTTGTTGTATGTGGAAGCTGAAAGTTATTGAGGCTCAGCCTAGACTTGGCAGTGCTGGTTTAACAGATGGACTTGATGCTGGAGGTCTTTCCCAACATGAATGTTTCTGTGATTCAGTCAGTGGATCATCACACATTTTCCTGAAAAACTGTGTTCAGTACTCTCAATGTTCAAACTCAAAATAACCTGAGGTGGAATGGATATTTGGGTTAATGAAGGCAGGAAGACAATATATAAAGTCTCAGGGACTAGCTCTGCAGGGAGGGTGGAAAGCAATGCACAGTGTCTTCAAAACAACTCTTCCCCCAATGACAACCACCAACCTGTACATACAGGCAATGTGAGGGACCAAACTTTCACATTAGATGTAATAGAAAAACATTCTTTACTCTGCAAGTGTCTTTACAAATATATATTTATATATTTAAGCCCGTTTCAGGCCATAAAAGCCCATAAAAAAAACAACCAGTACCTTTTCAACAAGAGAAACTGTGATCCAGAAGTCTGAGGTGAAAGACTCCCAAGCAAGGGCTGCTTTGGCACTTCTCTGAAGGCCTCTATTTAGCACATAAAACCATCTTAAAAATCACATCAGCCTTTTATCTGCAAGGAGGGGTACCATTTTCAGGCCACCCCTCCCTTTGCTACTCTCTGTGTGAGGTAAACTGGAATCACTTTTACATAATCACTTACTGCTTTAAAAAGGGGATATTGCATCCTGAAGACCAGCTTTTCCAAAAAAACATTCATGAATGGGTTAAAAAAGTAAGTTGCCGCTTGTGGATCCAACCACAATGTGCTGTTGTCTCAAAATAGAAGAAGTTGATACTAAAAAGCTATTCCAGATACATACAAGTACAAACACTAGAGCTGGTCAGAAAGATTCAGTTTCAACATTTTTAAAAAGCAGGGAATTTTTTCTGCAACGTGTTTTTTGCATTAATTCCCCCTATCCTCACTTTTCTACCAGTTCCATATACCCTTCAAAAAAAATATCACTTGTCTGTTGTAAGAGTGCAAAGTCCATCCAAATCTTGTGTTCAAGTTCACTATTACTACACTTTTAAAAATCCTGCTGGCAAATAAAAAGGTCTCGATTTAACTTAGCAAAAGTGATAATCTAGAAAATATTCAACATCAAGAGGTCTTACAAAAAACTTCAGACTACTAAAGCATTCTAAGGCACAGTGTTTTGGAAGAAGTGCTTTCTCCCTTTAGTGTTGCTTTATACACATCACGTGTGCGAGTCCGAGTGATGCATGGAGCTGCAAACGTATGCCATGCCTTCTTCCCAGTCAGTGAATTGAATCTTTTCCCCGCAGTTTCAGACGTAGGCTCCCAATGCTGCATGGAATTCAGTTAAACATTGCACCAGCTGCTGAAACTTGGGTCTTTCTTCAGGATCTAGGGCCCAACAGCAGGCCATCACAGCAAACCTGGAAGACAAACAGAAGACATGAGAACACACACTTGGCAACCACAGTCCCAAGCCTGAAAATGAAAAACAACACAACATTTGGCACAAGAAAGCCTGGCAACCAGAGGAAGAGAAAAGGAACCCTGCGTTTTCTGATACACTGTGCTGAATCACTCCTGCTGCAGACAGACACCTGGAACGATCAATAAACACGCCATGACTGGAGGCACTGTTTTGATTCAGGATACAGGTCAGAGGCAATCCAGGAGGAAGTAATACATAATTCATCGGAAATTGCTGAAGTATTGTAAAAGCATAGCTCAAAGCGCTTCTGTGGTAGGTTTACGGGAAGGGGATTTGGAAGAACATGTGAGGCAGGAGGTGGTGCCTGTGTTCTTGCCTTCTCCCATCCCATTAAGATTATGATTAAACACTGAGAGTGCTGCTGTTTGAGCGTCACTACACAGATTGCTTCTCTCTTTAGTCTTGCTGAGAGAACTGAAACTCCCCACAAACCTAGCAGCTTCTTACACCACAGCCCCACAAATACGAAGTGGAAAACCTCCATCCCCTTCAGCTCCCTCTTCTCAGCCTGATGATTAACCCCGTCTCACTCACATATCAGAATAAGGAAGAGAGGTGGGTCAGGATTAAATGAAACTCAACAACAAAAAATGTCAGCTTGCATTCCTCGAGGCAGATCATTGCGAAGCCACGCAAATACTTACACAAGAGTCAGCAAAAACAAACAAACAGGAAAGGGAGAAGCAGATCTGGCTCGTTCATTGATAAGGTTGGCTTAACATGCTGGTTCCAAAAGAGACATTTTACCCTTTCTCCAAAGATGCACACTTACAGTTCATCAGGACAGTTGATCGGCTGAGCTATTCTATAGCCATCCTTTAAATAAGCAGCCATCTCAAAGGGGTCGATGTCGACATATGGAGTCTGTCCCAGAGTCATCAGCTCCCACAGTGTTACTCCAAAGGCCCACTGAAAAGAAAAAGCATGCAGCCCACTTAACAAGTCTAAGGAACATTAAACTTTATTTTTATTGATTTTAATAAAAATTGATTTAATGATTTCATATGTTTACCCCCCCCTTCAAAAACATTACCCAAAGTTTCTCATAGAAGTCCTACGAAATTCAAAGGTTCAGAATAGCAGAGTGAATGAAACCATTTTTCTAAATCAAAATTCTCTGTATATTTTGAGTATACGCCCAGAAGTAAGACTTCTGAGAAAAACAAAGATTTTATCTAAGTAAACCTGGCAGCTGGATCAGCCTTCAACACATCATTTATCTGACACTCCTTCTAAAAGGAGCTTATACAGATGAAAACTCAATCAATCAATACAAGCACAAGCATTGTACAAATAAAGTGGTTTAACTAGCTGGTACCCAGAGAGCAAAGAGACAAAACCAAAAGAGAATGCTGATACTGCACAATGAAGATTCGCAACAGAAGTTACACGTGCTGCAATCATCATGATTTATTTTAAAAGGGGCAGAACTGCCTTTTTTCTCCCAGCCTTGAAAACTTTAATCAAGTTTTAATCAAAGGTGGCTTTGATGAGGAGTGTTTAAATTAAAGGATGCTGCCAGTGTCCTTTGAGAAGCTCAGAGCCAGAGAATGGCAGGCACACAGACCTGGCCTGTTGCTGAACAGCTACACCTATTAGCAGTGTGTGGAGGCAAGGGAGGTAAGGAAAATGCCAACAAACAGGTGGTAGAGCACCTAGAGAGTTAGAATAAAAAGCAATTCAAGCAAAACTACTTTGAGAATATAGCTACTTCCAATTCTGTAAGGAACTGCATAAAAACAGCATAAAAAGGTAGAGCTTCATGTCCACCAGAGAGGGGAAAAAACACAATTAAAAGTCATCAGGAATTGTTTTAATATGCTTTAGCTGACTGGTATAACTGTTGGCTGAGGAGGAATACATTAGAAACGTTTCAAGCCAGGAAAACTGTTTTAAAGAAATGCATCCAAAAAGCAAGTTTAGAACACATGCTAATTGCATCTTAGCAGACAACACCTAAATCTCTTGTAACAGATTTCATCACCGATAAAGCTGCATGCAGTTGGTATTTAGATTTGTTCCAAGCGAACAGACAAAAACATATTACAACATATTTGTGAAAAGTATCCAGGTAATTGCAAAAATGATAGTTAGGGCACATATCCTACACCCAGAAAGATCTCCCATTTTGCATGCTACAAAACTCAAACAGCTACGCATGTGAAGTACCGAACTACATAGTAGAAGCTGACTTTATGTAATACAAAAGGGAGTTTTGTGTTAAAATGCTGTAAGCTGAATTGCACTGAAGTTTTCTAAAATGATTATGAGACCGAGGTGCCTGCTTCCTAATAAAATTCTACTGGCAGTGCTATATAAACAGTCATTTCCAGTCTAGTCTTCATGACCAGCAAATGCGTTCGTGTTCCAGATTTTAGAAAGTGAGTAAGAAGAAATCAATGTTTTTATTGATCCCATTTAGTATCAAAACATGCCTTTATAGGTGATTTCTATTTCCTGGTCTGTCTTCAAGTTTGGTGTAATAAAACCCCACATGGGTATAATGAGAACAGAAGTATTTCTGGAGCAGCAGAGCTGACTCCTTCCCTTTCTTTCCTTTTCTTTTTTTCTTTTTTTTTTTGTATGGCTTGATGTACAAAGACTGTGGCAATGAGGAAAACACAACCCGATCTTTTCAAAAATTTCCTAAACTAGCACATTTTAAGAAATAGATTGCAATCTCTGGATGTAGCCACGTTAAGGAGAGCATCATTACCAAAGAAAATACCCCATTAGCAGGAAGAGACAGATCATAAGGGGAAGTGGTTTATCTAATTAGTACTCAAATTACCAAAGGTTGTTCTTCTCACAGGACACCGTCCTGTGAGCACAAGAACAGCCTGTTCAGATGTGCAGGAAGCTGAGCAAGCACAGTACAAGGCCACCATGGATGCACTGACTAAGCCCAGGCACCAAGGAAGGAAAGAAAGGTGGATCCAGGAGAAGGCTGCCTGAGGAACACAGTGAGACTGCACGAGCATGCAGGGAGCAAGTCTGGAGAACCAAAGCTCATCATGTGCATCAACACAAGACCATTGGACCAGAGGGGATGCATCCAAGGTGACTGGGAACAGCCAGCATGGCCTTACTGAGGGCAAGCTGCCAAACTAAGCTGCCTGCTACTCTGCTGAGAACACAGTGAGTACAGGAAGAGCAACTGATGGATGTTCACCTTGGCTTTAGCAAGGCCACTGACATCATCTTCCATAGCATCCCTACAGCCCAAGTGGCAAGATGTTTTCAGTAAAGCAGCTGGGCTGCTGGACTCAAACTGCTGTGATCAGCAACGTGAGTCCAACTAGCAGCTGGTTATAGTGACGCTGCTCAGCCATCAGCACTGCTTCATCTCCAGTAACAACCTGGACTCTGAGGATGTTTCTGGATGATACCAAACTCAGCAGAGTAGCTGGCAGGCTGGAGGTCAGGGCTTCTGCAGACTGAAGAGGAACTGGAGAAGTGGAGTGAATGTCAACATTCAAGAAAAGCAAATGCCAAGTCCTACCTCTGGGATGGAATAACCCCCTGCAACAGGACAGGCTGGGGCTGTCTGCCTAGAAAGCAGCTTTGCAGGAAAGGACCTTGGGATCCTCATGAACAAACTGAATGCATCAGCAGCGTGTCTTTGAAGCAAAAAGCCAGCTGTATTCTGGGCTCTGTTACCATGAATATAGCCAGTAGGTCAAGGGAAACAATTCTTCCCACCTTTTCCCTACCTGCAAAGTACTCTGTCCAACTTGGAGCTTCCCCATAGAAGAGAAAAACACTGACAATTTCACCTGTTGATCCCAAATTCAAAGCCAACCTCCCAGAGGGGAAAGCATGTAAGAACCATCACTATTTCTTAGATCTTTAGTGGACTACAGATCATGTTCATTCAAACAGCAAACGTGCTGATACAGGTTGCTCACTGAATGTAACTGTCTTTTCTGCTAACACTACCAAGTAGGACAAGGAGCAACAGACAATTAATTCCGCCAGGCGAGAAGTGCCTGCTTGACCTTTAAACTATCTATCCTAAGCAGCAAACACAGGAAACAGAAGAGCAGTTCTGGATAAATCACTGATATCTCTTCAGTGCCATGATTCTGTAATTACTGAGAAAGGTTTGGTGGGGGAAGAAAAGTTATCAAAATACATTTACAAAACGTAAGGGGGGAAAAAACAACGAAACTTACCACATCACTAGCACTGGAAAATTCATTGTTAACCAGGCTTTCGAGAGCCATCCATCGAACTGGTCTATTTTCATTATCCCCCAGGCAATGGTAGTCCATAGGAAACAGGTCTCGAGATAGCGCATTGTCTGTAATCTTAACCTGAAGTGCATCGTCAATGCTAATTTAAAAGAACAGAAGTATTTAGCAACCTCAGCACTACCGTTTCACAGAAAATATTTACACACCACTTTAAGTTTTCAACTCAGGGTTTCATTGGGGAATGTTGATCACGCTATCGACACATCAAAGGGTTAGCATTCTTCTTGATCAAGACACTTATTCTGTGGTTATTAAATACTATTTAAAGTATTTCTATGATTCTATGATTCTATTTACTCTGTGATAACGGATAAGCACTACAAAAATCAGAAATCTTACATTAAATAAAATACAACATTTACAAATGCAGAAAAGTACAGTTAAAGCAAACAAAGAACTCCCTTAATTATTATTGTTCCCTTGGAGATACACTTTCAGCTGAATTATTTTAGCTATAGTACCCTTGTGGCATTTATGAGCTAAATACTTAGGCAAAACAAGGTCTAATAGTATCTTGATAAAGCAACTGGTATCATTTGTGACCTAAAACCTCATCCCTAATCAATAATATTTGCTCTAATAAAATATTTATTTCCACAAACACTGCCTCAGCAAAAGATACTCACTCTGATTGTTGGGCAATCAGAAATTGGAAGCTGGCTAAGGAAAACCTACTTGTAATCAACAACAAAAAAAGCCTCAAAGTAGCACAGAGGAACCTTTAGTGGGTGTTTATGGAATAAACTTGCCTACTGATTTTTCCCCCCTCTGGGATATTAATTCATGCTCTTTTAAACTTAAAAAAAAAAAGTCAAAATTCAGTGTTCTCAAACATCTGACTTCAGATTATGGGGAAAATGTTAGCTTAAATATTTTGTGACAAGAATAAGAAAATAACACTGTGATTTTGGTTGTCTTTTTTTTTTTTTTAATGGTGTTTGCCATCTTCATTTTTTCAAGTACTTCTTTATTTTGATGAGACAAATTAAATATAAATGCTCAATTTGTGTGCTTGCTGCTTTATTATTCCAGGTACCTTCACATTTACCCCATTCCTGTGTGCTTTCGGGTCTGTTCAGTGACCTCAAAATTTATAGACCAAGACATTTCCATATCTTCTCACTCTTAATAGGCACAAATGAAGTTCAGAGAAATTCCTAGAAGATCTGCCTATGAACAAGTACAAAGGGTACTTTCCAGTGACTACAGAGCCCTGACTTGTGTCATGGACTATGGATTATGTCCTTTCCAACTGGGCCCAAGACACTGGAATATTTCCCCCCTTCACAAATCTGCTAAGAACACTGCAATCCTGGCTCCCTTCCCCAAATTAACACAGACCTGATACACTTCATACCAACTCCTCCTTGTCTTTCCCACACAGGTACTCCCAGGAATAAACCTTGGAAAGAAGGGAGTGGTAGATAAAGCCCTTCAAGGACTCCTGGCTATTGACCACCTCCTTTTCTAGTTAAAAACCCAAGGCTAGTCCAGTAGTTCTTGTACTGCAGCAGAGATCAGCAGATGTTCAGCTCCTGCCTGCATTTGCCATGAAGAAGAAGCACCAGATGCATCGCAAATTGAGTACTATTCCAGCACTCAGGATCACAAGTATGGCAACTAAAATGAAGCTGGAGTTTGCCCCTGGAGGGTGGGAACTAAAGTTGGCTAGACTGCTGACCCTTGGCACAGGAATGTCACGAGGCAATTAATCCTCTGCACTGAAATGAGAGGTTGCCACCAGGTAGCTTTCCTGGAGCACTGCTTATGACTTTTGCTTTCCATGGTATCACTTTTTCAATACAGCCACCAGAGGAAAAAAAACAATACGAGTTAAGAGTGTTTAAGGAACTGTATCAAACTGAGCATCCTTACACCACGTGGAAGATTTTGCTAAGGTGGCATTGTAGCATTGGTTCAAAAGCATGAGGGGTGGCTAGAGGGTAGGTGTTCCTGCATCCTCTGTCCAACAGTAACTGGTGGAAAACCTGTCCACTAGCAAACTGCCAAGATATTCCAAGTTCCTATTAACATTAATGGCTTCCTTTAAGAGAGCATTTGAAAAAATAAGGGAAGACAAAAAGTTACTATCAGTCTTTCAGAATTGGATGCTCTGTTCTTTTAAAAAAAAAAAAAAAGCATTCTGGTTCACCCTATAGTTAAAAGAAAGTTTTTACTGACAAGAGCACTTGCACAAAACTTAGGAAAGAAAAAGTGGTATGTTTTGAAGTAGAGATTGGGTCAATTAAAAAAAAAGTCTATCTTAGCCCTGGTTAGTGAGGTAACACTTTGCAACAATGACTCTACCCCATTTAGTACTTACACGCAGTTTCTAGCAGCCAGGTCTTTGTGAATGACCTCCCGTCTGGCCAAATAACTCATTCCACAGGCAATCTGAATAGCCATATGTACAAGATCCTGCTGGGAAATTGCCTGCAAGAGCAAAGAAGAGCAATCAATGCAAAACTGCAAGCTCAGTGCCTACTAGGTTAGTATTTTATTTGCATTCTAGTGCCCTTCCCCTCTCCCCTAACCTTTACTAGCCGGTAATCTCTCATTTTCTAGCTGTTTACAGACACTACCACCTGTTCTTTATTTAAAAGAAAAAAAAAACCTCCCATTTTTTCCTTGACATGGCAGGGGCAAACATTTCCAATTTGCAACTTTCTCACTGTTACACAGCTTTTCCCTGGATTAGTGGTGAACGTAGGCAGATTTTACCTTCTTATCATACTATGTTCACTTTTTGTTTCTCTAGAAACCAACTCGTTTTCAAGCAGCAGAAAAAATTCTCATTGCTGCCAATGGCTGAAAGCTACTATTAAAGGCTGCTGCTCCTACTTTTACAATTTAACAGTTCCATATAAATCAAACCCTTGCATACTTCTATACCCCACTTTCTCTTTCATTTCTACAGTGTTCCTAAAGCTCCAGTATGTAGGTAGGCACTGAAGCTGCAAGACTGTGGTTAAAATAAAATAAATACTAAATTAAAAAAATAATACGCTGACTTCTTTGTTAACTACTTGTTAATAAGAACAAGTACCATGTATTATTATTTCAGAAAATTCAAGAGTTTACTTTAGGTATTTGTATAAAAGTTCCATCTTCAATTAAGCATTTCCGACACCAAACATCCCAGTTTTTGCTAGGTGGGAAGTATGGTTATACCAACTAAGAGGCAACTCCTGTTTGAAATAATATAAACACACTTTGTTTAAATTCTTGGAAAGGGTAGTATTAGTGTGCTGCACAGAGATTTATAACCCAGATTAAGCAGCAAAACAAGTGAATCAAAGTTGAAAGATCTTAGCAGCTTATCACAATTTATTGGTCTTGTAAATTAACAGAAGCAGGTAGCCCTTGCCAGTTGCCCCTGTGTAACTTAAATCCACAACCATATACCATTTCCGCTTTTTTTTTTCCAGATACGTTGATATACCAGCTACTACCCTGACCAAGAGTTTAACTCAGCTTCGTTAGTCTCTGAGTAGCTGTGATAAATGCAGCCAAGAATGTTTTCCTTGTATGAATCAAAATAAATACACGCTAAGGAAACTGCTTGTCAACTCTTTCATTGTCACAGTAGGACAGGTAAACAACACAACTATATCTTTTAAGGCACAAACACAGATGACAAACCAAGGTTTCCGAGTAAAAGCTGAACAGGCAGGAAGTGACAGATTTTCTGAGTTTACCTGAGGATTGTTGGCCTCCACCAGCTTGCACTGTCGCAAGAATAGTTTAAGGTTCCCCCAGTTCATGTACGGCAGCAGCACCATTGGTTTCTCTCCCTCTTCTATACAGACGTGAGTGATAGGTAGCAGATTCCTGGAAGAGAGCAAAATTCCTAGTTTTATGAAGTTAAAATTTGACAAAGATCTTTTTAATCCCTAAACATGCTAAATGAAAGTAATTCAACACTAAAGAAAAGCATTAACCTTTGACACAGATCGCAGAGCAAAAGGCCTCCAAATAACCGAGGCAGCAGACATTTGGGGGAGGCAGAAGGTAGAGAAATATTTGCGTATCTTCCCATTAGGAAGGAACCCCCAGATTTTTCACTTGTCCAAGAGGGTTGAATTAAGATTTGGTGAATACAGGTTATCATTTGCATGAAGACAAAAAAACATTGTGCCTGATCCATTTCAAAATGCCAGAACAGCAACTTTTAGTTTCGAATTAGCTTAACATTAAATTGCGTCATAAATGCAGAAGTACTTCAGGGCTCCTACCACGGGCGTTTCAGTCTTCCTGACAGCTCACATAACCCTCGTGCTGCACTGTTTACGAACATCTTCCTGTAGTATCAGCATAAAAATTCATAGAAACTTGAAACAACCTCTATAGAGTTTCAGTTTTCCCTGAAACATTTCTGGGGGACTGTATCTTCTATCAGAAACATCCCAGGAATGTTTAGATGATTTCTGATTATTTTTAGAGGGGAATTTTGAAATCCCATGTCCTTGTAAGAAGTGGTCTGGTAGTCAGGTGTTACACCCATGAACTCTATGTGCCTGTTTAGCTCTACCTTCAACAAAAATAAACACCACAGCTTGATAGGCGTCATAGAGAAGAACAGCTTTGGTGATTTATTTTATTTTATTTTATGAAGTTTGACTTGTAAAAGCAAGGATAACAGCTGATTTTGAATGATGGGAGAAAGGTTGTTTCATTTAGTTTCAGTTTTTAATTGTATTTCCCCAAGAAGCTGCTATGGCTCTTTACACAATCCTGTCTCTTAGACAAGTCCTTAATTATAAAAATTCTTAGTAAAGCAGCTTTTAAATCCACTGTAGAACTAACAGTTCTGCTTAAACTTCCCTTCCCTTACGTCACCAGTGAAAACAATGAACTACAGCCATGGAACCTGATGGTGAGCATGGGTTTCTTCTTATCTGCATCGTTGCTAGTACCAAAGGTCTTTAAGGGCAATTTCAGCCTTCAATCTAAGCTGCAAAACTGCAAGTAATGCAAGCTGTTTGGGGTATTCATTTTAAAATGTAAGCCATCACCCCCAAAACCATGCCAGTAATTCTAAGGAATAAATCCCATCAGTGACATTATGACGCCATACCAGGGCAACACACGCATGCAAGAGTCCTAAAGAGCAGTGTCCTACGTGGATACACAGAAATATCTAGTCACAGGACTCCTCTGTGCCACGTAGAAAATTATGAATAGTACAAGGCGGACTAGTAGATTACCTAAAATGATAATCAACCTGTATATAGACTTCCTCTCCTCATCATTACTAAGATCTCACCACATTAGACAATAGCCTGTGCAAGAAGCAGTGTAAGCCAGCAGCAGCTTTTTCTGTAATAACCGAGAATGAAAGGAATATCTAGCCATATATTAAAGGAATATTTAACCATATCTCACTGCTTGGCCTGGAACACCAGACAAGACAAAGACTTTCTCAGTTTCCCCCATATACTGCTACCCTCTGATTTCACTGACTGTGCAGCTCTAAAAGCGTGTCTGGCACTCTTTGCAATAGGAAGCATGCCTGGAACTCTGCATTTCGAAGTCATGCAGAAATCTTTGCAGCTCTCTACGGCTTGAAAATTTTGAAATATATAACATGTTGCTCAATTTGTAAACAATCATCTTGCCTCCTCCCAATCCAAGGAGCTTTAAGCACAAGTATTTTCATCTTGCACAGATATAGTTTGGCTTATAAATACTGAGTAGCTCACCTGTGATGAAGTCCTCTGAGTTTACAGCTTTCAGTCAGCATCATTGTCACCTGCACCTCTGAAGCTTGATCTAATGAAAAAAATAAAAGCTACAGATATAACTTTGGCAACAAACTGATGTATTAATTGAAATTTGGTCCAGATTTGCAAGTCAGCTAAGGTCACTTGAGCACAAATAGAATTTGTTTACCTACATTTTTTAAATGGAGTTTAAAAAAAAAAAAAAAAACACACAAGTAAGCCAAGTTCTAGGGCATATTTCTGCTTACACAAATGGGGTGAAGCCGAAAAAGGAAAAAAAACTGCAGGTGCTGACAGAATGTACTCTTGCCACTTCCTGACAGCTTTTGGGCACACACAAACCTCTTGAACCAGGCAGCATGGGTCAAATCCTGTGCCCAGGGCCAGCACTGCTGGAAGCAGGGGAGCTTGCCTGGCGTTTCCCAAAAGCACAGAGGTGCACAGAAGGCACCAGTTTGCTGCTGAATCACAACTCAGGCTTCTACAGTTTACTTTCATGTTGATAGAGACCATTTATTCCTAGATTCACATATTTAGTGCTCCCTACTTGAAACACTTGACTCTTGGTAACCTTAGAAATGTTCGCAGTTCTCCTCCCCAGCTTTAAAAAACCAAAGAAATCCCTGCTGCCAGCTGGAACTCGAGCTTCTCTGATAACTCCAGCAACCCACAGCAAGCAGAACATCTTCTGGACAGAAGCACTGGCTGCACCCGTCTTCCCCACAAACATTTTTGTGTTGATTTTTTTGTTTGTTTTGTTTTTTTCCTGGTGGCAATAAGCAATAGGCAAACTTAAGGCAATGTAAATCAGGGCTCACACAAACCTCCCCTCTTCATACCCAGGTGCACTCTCTTCTGTCCCTCCTTCATGTTACAACCAGCACTCCTGCAGCAAGCTAGCACAGGAGAGAACCCAGCTGAGGCCAATCAGTTCTCCGTGCTGTATTAGAATGAATTTACATATCTCATCTGAGTCAAATAAACATTTTACTGCCCTAGGAGGGGAAATGGAGGTAAAGAGGATAAGGAACAGAACACACATCCACTCTTCTCCCTTCATGGTCTTGCCCTCCTCCTCATACCAGCTCTGGCACCTCACCGGACCCTTTCCTAACTGAAGTGTTATCTTGCAAAAGAAAAAATGACTTTTGGCAGAAGGAGAGGTGCATGTGGTCAGTGCAGAAGAGCACAAGGTAGGGAAGGAAAGCACAAGGCCCAGAGAGAGAGCGTGGCCTCCCCCTCATGGCAATGGCAAGCTACTAGATGGGCTCTCCCTACAACACACTCGCCTGCAGCTTTCTAGACCTGCTGGAAGCACAGGCAGCTCCAGGCACACTGCAGCCCTTCTGATGAACCTAGGAAGGGCAAAGGGTTCATCAAAAGAGAAGTCGCGTAACTCAAGAACGTGGGAACTGCTAAGCATCAGCTGATTGAGAAACTTCACCAGGGGAAGAAAGGATATCCCAAGGCAAACTGCCGCAGACGCTCTTTCACCACCTCAGCTGGGAAGAAAACAAAAAGGAGGCATGCCTTCGTAAAAGCATCCAGATGCTAAAAAACAAAGAGACTGGGAAATCAATGTTAAAAATTCAGATGTAAGTCCTGGGCAGAAGCACTGAACCCTGAGTATGCTTGGAAACCCCTAAGGAGCATCACTGCCCAGCCCCTGCGCAGGCTGAAGCACCAAGACTACCAAACCCTAAAACAGCACTCCAAGTGCCATGACATTCACGGCTCTGTTGTCTTATGGGATGCATCCAGCTATTTTAGCCCTTCCTAAGTGACAAGCTTCATCTGAAGGAGACAGACCTCAGGTTTGTAAATCAACAAGAAAAAAGGCGGTGCTTCATTAAAATCAGTTTGTATAGGCACGAATGGCTGAAGCATCCAGCTGCTCCACAGGGCGAGCAGCACAGAAAATACGGCACAAAAGCATGTTACAAGAAGCCAGAGGAACTGCTAGCAGGTTACTAGACTAGTATAAAGCTTCCATTTTAAATGTATTAACCACTCGCATTCAAGCAGACCACAGTTTCTTCATGCCAATGTACAACGAAGTGCCGAAAGATTACCCGGTGCAAGTTTGGGTTGATGAACTTGCTCACACGCTCTTCGGCCCTGTGCTTGCTTAACTGGTTTGCTTTTAATTACAAGATTCACCATTGCAATGATCTGAAGTGCTAAATCAGAGTTTACTTAAAACTGGATTTAAAATCTACAGAACAAGTAAATCTGGTCCGGACAACACACCCATCATCAGACAACGCTGCTGTGTCGATGCCTTTCCCTTTCCATCGCACAGGGTGTTTGTCACAAGGTCATTGTTACGCTTCGGTGTTTTCTTTCAGCTCAGACTACGCTAGAACTCCTGAGCACCCAAAGGATGATTGACTCCCATTCAAGTATATACGGAAATCTAAATCTTATCTGGTGAAACAGTCCCAGTATCTGCATTGTGTTTTCTTATCAATATTATTTCCTTGTTTTCTGCATGGAAAAAACTTACACAAAATCAACCAAATCAACACACACAGAACAAACAATAGCAGTACAAGGTTAATCCTCCTCCAACTTCAACCTGTGCCAATTTAGAAGAATACAATTTGATTATTGTGGTTTTACTAGGTATAATTCAAAACAGAACATAAATTATCACTTTGAAAATTGAGCGATTCCAGCCAAAACGGGTCAAAAATATTAAAAAAAATCAGGGTACTGCTATTCCAACAGTTCCCATTGCAATTAAGCCTGATTTTATGACCATTTTCTTTAGTTACATGATAAATAGTGCAATTAAACCCATTTATTTTCATAAAGTCACATTTATTAGATTATAGCCAGATAAGTCTTCATACATGACGAAGATGATTTTGGCAATAAAACATCTTGCTGCAGAGGACACGATCATCCAGGCAACCTGACCATCCTGCATTGCAAACTCACATAAGCAGTCAAGAAACCCCACAGCCTTTCTGGCTTTGATATGAGAAATTCACAGCCCCTGGGCAGTGCAGGGGCAGCCCTGACCTGTCAGCTCCAGTTCAGTGAGACAAGTGAGGACACACTAGGACAAATTCCATAGGTTTCATCTTCCTGCCTGAGCCAAACATTCTACTGAAACCATACCTCAAATCTCTAAGCACTACCTGTAAGCACACACATTTTAGTATTTTGTTTTTCAATGGTTTTATTTAGTATTTTCTTGTTTCTGTAGCCGCACAAAACGAGACTTGTGGAATGATCTTGTCAAACACACAAGAATGCCCACAAGGTTTTGCAGCTTGTTTTCTTTCTGTTTGGGATCTGTGAGGTTATTTGATCTTCATATGGCCACATGTACAGGTATACAGGAGAGAATGGGGGGAAAAGAAGGGGGAAAACCTCCCACAGGGCTATAAATCTCTCAAATTACAATAGCCACAACAGAGGAGGCCACAGTCTCATATGCATTAGATTCATCATCAGGAAACAGTGTTGAGTTGAAGCTGAACAATCCTGGGTAAGGCTTGTTGCACAACATCTTCAAAGCCCTAAAAAAGCTAAACTTCCCTTTGAGATATTAATGCTATTTGTGATTGGGAATACCTCTGCACTCAGCAATCCATGGAGCTGCAGGCTGATGATCGTGAAAAAAATAAAAATGAAAAAACTGACATGAGTTAGAACAAATATTTGGGAGACAGCAGTGATTCTAGATGTTCAGTTAGGACAAGAAGGGCCCAACTTTTGTAAAGGTGCTCAAAAGCAAGACCAGAAGCGATTTTAAGACAGATGTAGGTTCATCCCAGAACTGTGAAGATGATCTTACCCTTGCTGTTACAAGGCAACAACTGGGAAAGTCTACCTTGGGGCACGGAGCAAGAACAGGCTAGGATTTCTGGAAACTTGTAGCCATATCAAAACTTATCTCACACTATTACATTATTTGTATACAGCCAGGCACAATAGGGCTCTTTGCACCGCCTCTTTCATGCATGAGGCTAATCTCCCCATACAATTCTGACAAGCGTTTTATGTGCTGAGGCCCCTCCTGGCTCCCAGGGACAGAGCACCTACTAGATTTTTAACCACTTACACAATCCCATCTGCAAAACTGTGCTTTAAATCCTAATTTACCAGCACTATCAGTCACATGAATCACCGTAACACAGCTGACATGTTTACAGGGAGTTTTGCAATGACACTAAAATTGCACCAATTTGCTTGCTGTGAGACTGGGCACTCCAGCAGCAATGGCAGAGCATCGTGCCGTGCGTTCACTGGGTGGTTGTACGTCATGAAGAGTCACTCCACACCTCAAATTATCCACCAGAGATGAAAAGCAGCAATTACTTGAATATTGCGCTGGGTTATCTGATTAGCTGGATGGCTTTCAAGAACAACATTTTAGGTCAGACCTTCCAGAATCACAAATTAGCAAACGCTGTATTACAACTTCAGACTTCAGATCGCACCTTGGTCATTAAAATAAATTACTTCAGAGAACAGGAAGGTAAAGGAAAAGCACAACGCAACCAAAGGTTTCAAAATTCAAACAAGATATGCCAGAACCTTTCCATAGCCTACTACGGACAGCAACACACAGCAGTTTCTTTCAGCATTCCTATCAGAAGTAGCTCCACAAAGCACAGCAGCTAGGCAATCAAGGCTTCCAGTGAACATATCTCCTGACAGCAGCATCTGAAGAGATATTTTACCTAAAGCTTTTCTCACTTTTGGACCCATCTAAGGTGTCTTCTTCCCATGCCAACTTCCATCTGTCTCACTGCAGACTTGCACAGCAGACTTTCCCCAACATCAATGTTTCATACAATCCACTTTATATATGGCTATCTGTTTTCACACGGGTTGTACTGCTTCAATTATCTTTCAGATTTGCAGGCTTTGCCAAACATACTGTGACAAAGTCCACTAGTGCAAGTTATTGAAGGGAGTAAAGCACATGGGCAGGCACAGCAGTCCCACACTGCGTCCATAGGAACCGAGACTAAGAAATTAAAATCCTGACTGTAAATATTCAGCTTGAGGTGAGAAATACTCCTACTATCAGCACGTTCTTTTTAATTACCGCTGCTTCTGCAGAACAATTCATTACATAAAATTTCTCCCAAGGCAGAATTCAATCACAGTTCAAAGATTACACGTCTGAATACTGCTTTAACCCTTCTCAGCAAGTCTTTGGTCTTTGGAAGAAATTGAACAAAGACTATCCTGAGTTCACCTCTGTTGTTCTGGGAGACATTTTTAGAACTTCCCTTCAATAGGAGAATGAGCTGTTAAAGGAAGTTAGGAGCTATAAATCAAATCAAAATGAATACAATTAGTCACAATCCAATCTACTTTTTATAGGGTGAAGGAGACATACACATGCACAAACATTGATTCTTTAAAACTTGAGGAGGTCCCAGCAGCGAGTGACAAGGTAGATGCCAGCAACATCTGATCTGCCCACCACTGAAGTGAAGGGGTTAAAAACCCTTGCTCCTCTTCGCAGTTCTCTTACAGGTACAAGTCTGAGAGCTACAGAGCCATTCAGGTAAGGGCTGTACTTTCACACATCAGCTCTCTGCTTTACAAGGCAACCACTCATCGTACAGACCTCAAATACTCTGCATGTTAAGTCAAACATCCATCCAACAACCCAAGGAGGCCCCGGAGTAGGTCACCATGCTTAGTGTTGTTAGAATTCCAGCACAGCAGGATTTCTCCTCCGATCTTAATACCAAAGCTATTTCTAATGTTTGTTTCCACGCCACAACCACACATTTTCCAAAGCAAGGCAGTTTACATTTTCAAATTCAAGCCCAATTTTAATGTATTCTGGAAGTGATTCAACACACCACCACTAAAGTGGGGAATGCTGTTCTGGTTTTCTTATATTACAAGCGTACACACAGATTTAAACTGTAGAAAAGAGCGGAGTGAAGCATGATTTGGGGTAGTGTTATTTGCCTGCTTAGCAGTGGAGGAATCTGGAGTCACAGCAGCATACAGCAACAAGTCAAAGGCTCTTTGCTCAGCGATCTGTTCAAATTAAATCAGAAAGTAAAAAATGAAGCTGAAGTAGAACTGGGGAAGGAAGATAACTGCTTTAACGTTTCAGCATCTGCTGAAAGGGCAGCAGCTAACAAAAGTGAAATACAGGTACTAGCTTTAACTCTTTGTAAATATAAGTGTACTTCGGATTATGAAAGAACAATTTTTTCCTGCAGAAACATACAAAATAGCAGATATTTAAAATAAGATGTTGAAGTACAGCACTTTATTTTATGTAGATTGTACTATTTAAGGTCTCTTGCTATACTTTCTTAATGAACTAGGATTGAATAATATACAGTACATTTTATTTTTTTTAGTCAATTTCCAGGAATTTATTATTTTCCCTAATTATTTAAATTCATGTATCCTCCTGCTATGATGAAACTTAAGAAAACTCCAAGAAGCAGCAGAACTCCTTAATTTTTTTTGTTGTTGTAAACCGTCTTCTAGAGAAGCAGGATCATGTACTCTGATTTTGGGACATTAAGGACTTTTTATTTATTTTCGGAAGGTATTTATACATGTGTTTAAGACATTTAGAGAATGAACTTAAACTTGTACAATTTAACAATGTACTGCTTCTGAATGTGAAGTCAATGCAATTTAAAAATGGTACATTGGGAACCACTGTGTACGCTCGAGGTTGTGGTATACAGTATGCCCAATATGAAGCTCTTCAACTTTGTTAAGGCAAAGCTTATTAAACGTACAACTCATCTAATTATGCCTCTTGCTTTTCCCTGCTTTGCACGGTGTAAATTCTCAGAATCTTTGTTCTGACACTACCTAAATGTACACATGAAGTCCTAAAGGTCACCAAGCCAGGCCATAAACAGGCCCCAAGAGGCATCACGTGAATGAGGGCAGTAAAAGGTCTGTAAGCCACGGACAGTTAAGTCAGACTGGCTTCAACATACAACTTCACAGCTAGGGGGTTTGAGCATCTGCTCTTAACTAGTTAAGAGCACATAAAACCAAAAAACAAACAATAGCGTAATGTTGGAATTGGCCAATGCTGCTGAAAAAGTCCTTTAGTGATCTACGATGACTTGAACAAAACTCAAAGCTTTGCTGAAGTTAGTAAAATGATGGAGCCTGAAGAGTTAATCTTCACTTATGCTGTGATTTTGTTTCCAGTGCTTTTCATGGGTGGATTGTTTTCAAGCTCTCCTTTCTTGTACAAAAGAAAAATTTTAAGTGGTTAGAAAAATGACACAGACGCAGTCAGGTTATCTTGAATAGCAAGATTGGTTGTTTTTAATAAAAATGTACCTTGGCCAGAATGTACTAAATGAGTCAAGGCTCTGCACAGCTCAAATTCACTGCGTGCGTTCCTGGAATAATACAATTCCATTTGTTCCTGAAAGATTTTCTCCTTTGCACGAAAAGCACCATTAAACAATGTACTCTCTAAACCAAAATGCAAAACTGTGTGTTTCTATTCTGAGGTACAAGGGTCTAAAGATGCACGAGAAAGGCTATTTTGCACCATTATAAAGGCAAGAGATCTCACAATCGCTGGCAAGAGAGGCAACTCCAGCTCTGATAAACTGAGTTGAGTCCAACTGAGACAATTCCCAAAGTTTAGAGTGGTTGGAAACCACCTATCAGAAAGGAAACAAACATTGCAACTACATGAAATAATTCTACTGCACAGCAAAAAAACACAGTGAGGAAACTAGGTGGCAGTTATGTCTCTCGTCTCCTCACCAAGAACCTATTCAGGTCCTGTTGATCCGTGGATTCTGACATCCTAAATATAGTACAAACACATGTTCTTGCTCTTGCTGCTGACAACACATCCTTAATCTTCATGAATGACCATTTAAAGTAAAAAAAAGAAGCGGGTTATCCATAGAGAAAGTCTGAACGTGAAAGCAGCTGAAGCTTTCATGATGACGACCAGAAAATTAATGCAGTTAAACCATAAACTAACTAGAAAAGAACAACTAACTGCAAGGCCAACATGAAGGATCTAGAGAAGGTATGAACAAATGACACTTTTTGCCCTGGGCATGCAATCTTCGTACTCCCAAAGTTATTAGAGCTTCCAGAAAGCTGCCTCTAGTTTTGCCAACCGATACTTATTTTTTCTTTTAAGCTCTCCTTTTTGGCAGAGAGCACTCCACATAAGGGAAGACTGCGGCATCCAGACACGCTCTCAAGTGTTAGATGATATAGCATTAAAAAAAACACGTTATAAATTAGAGAATTTCATGAACATGCAGGTAGAAAGCTTTGTCACTATCCAGGGCATGTTACAACTTTTCTCTGGAGTGTACTACAGTTAAGCAAAAAAGAAATATTTTCTAAAGGATTTGGAGTGAACTTCTGGCACTCAGGGATGAATTTTGCCTTCAGACAATATCCTAGACGCAGTGTTGAGATTTCAGTGAGTGTCACCAAATCTGTAGTGCTATTACCTTTCAAGCCATGTAACAAGAAGTCACTGAATTAGTCAAAAAGCAATTCAGTCACTTCACAAATGCTTCAGATGAAAGACCCAAGACACACAAGAGTCCAATTCCAGTGACAAATTCTGTGACGTAAAAGAAATTAGTCAATTAATGCTGAACAAGCAAACTCCTACCTATTTGCCTCCTGCACTGATGTTGTGGTATTAGGATCAAACTTGGCCTTTGAGAGTCTGACCTAATAGGTAATTCCCCGCTTGAGAACATGGTGAACAACACATTCCTGGAAACTAATCACAGGCACTCTTTGAATGGCCTCTTTCACTTGAAGAGTATCTCAGAACAAAGGTGGGCAGGTCCAGACTTTGTTACCTTTTCTGTATTACCAATTTTCTTAACAGACAGTACTTGTTTTCTTGTCTGAAGCTAAGCTTAGAAAAATCAAGGTTTCTTAACTTCAGCTAGCACTGTTCTGTTTTACGGCAATCTTCCACACCACAAGGCTAGAAGGTGAAAGAAAGGGGAAAAGGCTGCTGCTCTCACTGCCATAACCAACTTTTTGATCCTTTGGGTAACAGAATCAACACTGGGGAGAGGTAAGAAAATAGGAAAGATGCAAACTTGCAAGGCTGCAAAGATACTCTTTCCTGAACTGAAAACACTCACGGATCTGTTGTCCGATGAGCATGTCTGTCAGAATATTCATCTTCTCCTGGATATGAAATGAGAAAACTGACAGCACATTCTCCTGTCCACTTTATTAGGATGTAACCCATCTTGAATGGTTATGGATTTTATAGAGCATTATTAACTGAAGAAGGAATGCAAGAAATATACCCATTATGACATGCAGCTGCTGTCACGTCTACGGCATGAGCTTTCTTCACAGGTTTTCCCAATGACAAGTATTCAGAAACCATTACCCAAATGGCACAATAACCCCTCAACAACTCCCTTAGTACAGCAAAGGTCTTCTCCTACAAGCCAACATGCGTTATCATGGCTCGAAGAGGCCTTCCAGGCACCTGTATACTGCTGGTTGGACATTCCTGGACACATCCAGAGGATAAATCGCTTAATCCACTGCTTTCCTACTCTGCACAATGTAAAGTTGCTGCAATTAACACAGCTTGCATTGGTGTCACCCAGTCACAAAGCTATTTGTGTGTCAATATACTGGTGTTTCATTGAAGGGATGTATCCAGTTACACAGCAGACAACTACACCAACTAAGGTCATGTCTACATGAAGTTTGAATACATTAAAGCCTTTTTTGTAAATTAGACTTGAATTGTTTCTACTGTTCCTCTATGAGCATTAAGATGAGTCAGTGGGGCAACATCTAAGCCTTTCCTTGCTGCCAATGCCAAAGAGCCTGGCATGAAAACGCGAGACAAAGCTCCATCGGTTGCAGACGTTTCTTATGGAGAATAGCATAAAAATATTATAGATGCTAGCCTAGCCATGCTTACAAAATCTTTTCCACTTAACTGGAATTATTATTATTAACAATTACTATTTTTTTTCTAAGAATATGAAATTCTAGTTTGAAAGCAAATTTACTTACTCTATTTGCCCTGTCATGATGCTCTCCTACCAAAGGGTTATTGGCAATGCCGGATGTAAAGCTGCAGCAACTACCTTGATACCTTAAGGTCTGACGCTGATGAGAAGTTAAAGATCTTTCCTCTCAAGAAGGTTATGGAACTGTTTACTGTTTGTACTTTCTTCACCGCAGCACCAGCTAAAAGAATTTCAGTTCACGTTTTTCAGAAAGTCTGACACCCTCCCATATTATTTTTTTTGGTAATTGGGGGCATTACTGGACTTCTTCAACCTCAGAGCGTACTGCTGAGAAGAACAAGATAGCAGCCCCTGCTTTTTGTTCAGACAACTTAGTTCCACAGACAAAGCCTTTTTTTCCTTGTTTCTTTTCCATAACCCTCAGGCTCTTTCTTTTGCCTTCAGCAAATGAAGTATTTAAGTTAGTTTAATAGTTCTCATACCCATCTCACTTTTGTGGTCCTGCCTTACTCCTGTGTTTGTGCCAAAACAGAAGTGTGTGTGTGGCCACAGAATGAACTAGATCAAGGAAAAATCAGGTTAATAGAGATTTTTTGCAGTTTTTTTCCCCCCCTCAAGCAGATCAAATTCCTAACTTAGTACATGACCCAGCTGCACACACAGCAATCACGGCCAGAGCATGAAGAGGAAGCTGCTTAATATTAGCACTGCAAATGCAATGCAGTAAAGAGAAGGGATGTTTATAGTTATTTTCCTAGCAACGTTCTGCTGCCCAAGCCAGTATTATTTCAAAGGCAAGCATCAGAAGAATCTATTATAAAACTTGTCCCTATAGATCCTTTTTAAAGCTGAGAAATTCTCTAACAATTATGTGAATACCGTTACTCCCTTAAGACCATTCTCCAGTTCACCGCAGCCAGCAAGCGAAAAGGTTAAGGAAAAGCAGGCCATGTACTGTGTCAAAAACACAAGCCACTGCAATACAGAAACGTGTTTAAGAGTAGACTGGAAAGCCCATTTTGGTAAAACAACTGGACAAGTGGTGATGGAAGGCAGCTAAATCAAGATGTGTTCTTGCAGATGATGGCTTGTCATTTAATTCTATGCAATATAGAGTAAGCATGCTTGATAGAGTACAGATGTCACACTGCCCCAGCTCACAATTTTAGGTGTCACAAGAGTAGCATTTGTTGACTCTGCATCTGGGTAGAGAAGAATCAAAGTAACACAGCAAAGGGGTATCAAGTTAAGGCAGTGGTTGTGAACAATGCTGCAAGTTAAGAGTCTTGTTCTTCACAGAAGAACAACAGGCTCATGTGACAAGGGACACATTTTTTTTTGAAACTATATAAAATAAAAGCAAAACGACAGCCAGAACTGTTTGGTAGGGAAGGGCACACAGAAAAACAAGAAGAAATCAGGAAAAATTCCCAAGATACTGGAAAGAAGCATAATTTTCCTTTAACTGAGGATGTTTGCTAAGTGGATGCCTGCTAAAAAACATCATTTAGAAAATACTTGCCTTTTACAAGGGGAACATTACTTTCGTTATACCAAAAACAAAGCCAAAGACAACTTCAGTACTCAGGAATAGTCAACTACCACAATCCTGCTAAGCAGTAAGTTCCAAGATCTTCCAAACGGTGGCATACCTACTTCTGTAGAAGTCCTATCTGGCTTCAGCAGGTAAGAAAAATGCTACAGAATGAAAGTGTACCACCTCAGAGGCACTCCCAAATAACAGAAATATTTTGAAATTATGAGAGTAACTGGCACTCCAAATCTTAAAAGAAAGAATTAAAGACTTTGTGAAAAAACAACAGTCGTAATATACCCAATATAAATGACAAACACCCCCGATTAATGGACGGAGAAGATGCTGAACACAATCCACAAGACGTAAGTAATATGCTTTCCATCTATACTTACCTCATTTCCAAAGCCTACCAATTATGATTTAAATCACTGAACATATTCTTGAACAAAATGCTGTATTTGTAAAAAATCCATTCTAAATGATAATTCTCATGCTTTAGCTGCAGAGTTTAAGGCTGACAGAAACCATGCCTCATCTGTACAGCCATCCACGTTCATAAGAGATGTTAGGATGCATAAGGGGTGCCTTTTCAGCAACCGGGAGGCGAGGGGAAGGCTGTAGGTGGAAATAACTTTTCCATGCCAGCGGAAAAAAGATTTTTACAAAAAGAATTACTAAACTAAAAGTATCCAAGATGCAGTAACCAAAGGCAGTGGTGAACACACACATTCTTCTTCCATATAAAATTTCTTTTCTATGTCTGACAACAACATCCAAATTGATTTTGATTTTTAAGCAGCTTCCTTTTGAATTCTTTTTCTTAATTGTTTTTAAAGATGGACTTGTAACACTCAGTACGTACCACAGTCCAAACAACTGGACACACACACCCTTTATGTAAACATACCTTTAACAGTTTTGACAAAAACTTGTTTCTCTTTACTAGGGTCCTTCTCCTCTATTAGAATTCCATGGAAAATGCGCCCAAATGTACCTATAAAGAAAAAAAAAGCAGTAAGTACTATGCAGTTAAAACACTTTGATAACATTGACATAATTTAATACTTATTCAGAAAACACTGCCTTAAAACATATCAGCCATAGCAGATACTTTTGAATAATGGAAGGCAAAGTACAATACTTGAATGCCCTATTAAATCAATAGAACTACTGAAAATAAATAACCCAACCACAGCTACACCAGCAGAAGTTGGATCCAGAACCATATGTAGTAGATGCTGAAAGTTTTAGATAATTTGAGTGGAAAATATAAAAAGAAAAGCCAGGAGTGAACCAATGACAGCAACAGAACCGATTTAATTTAAGCATCAGTATTGATGATGGGTCTTGTTTGTTGCAATTCAGTCCCCACCAACAGCCTGCACTAAAACTTCCAGCTCCATCCTTTTCTCCCACAACTAGTTAGGAATTCTCTGGTCAACACATTCCTCAGAGACACCATTTTTTTTTGAAACGTTCACAGAAAAGTACTGGATTCAAACAAACCAGTACACATGGAACAGATTGAAAAAACAGTATCACATTATTCAAATGTTTCACCTCCGCTGGAAGGTTTTTTTGTTTGTTTTATTTTGGTTTTTCCAGTCTCCAACATTTTTCCATTCACATATTTTAACAAAGATACTGCAGGAAGAAAAGCTACGTTAAACAGCTGGAGTAAAAACAATCTCAGTGTGGTAACACACAGAATTAATGCTTTATACAGACTGGGTTAGTGACTCTGAATATGCTATTATGATGGCACCAATGTGTGCATCAACTTCAGGTCTCCATTACATCCCTTTCCCATTGATTTGCCCTGTTTGATTAGGCTGAAAGATCTTCTGTAGGGATTGCCTTAACCTGGCTGTACATCTCCTAGAATGAAGCATGGCTATCTTCTGGGTCCTAAATACTTTACATGGACAGTGCAGTAATTTTTATCATCTACCATGTGACTGCAAAACAACTCTGTGAGACAGCTGTGACACCAACTCAGCTTGTGATCACACATCCAGTCATCAGATAGCTCCGAACATTACAGCTACAGGCAAGATACAATATACAGGAGCACAAAACACATCCTGCAGAACCATTGGATTGAGAACAATGCTACTTCCTAAAAATGAAAAAGCATTCTCCCATTGTGTTTCAGAGGGGGATGCAAAGCACTTAGCAGTTCTGCCTATAAGGGATTAGTATCTCACATCTCTAGCTTTGGAAAATGTGGTTTCTCATCAGGTGACAGGGACACAGACTTGGAAGTTGCAGTGGCAACAACTAGAGGCAAAACCCCTAAATATTTAAGTCTATTTTCTAAATGCAACATCAACAAGAACCTATTGTTACTGCATATGCACACTTCTGATATGAACATTAAACAAGATCAAAAAAGGGTCATCACCAAATTTTTCATAATAGAGCTGTTAATTTTGCATCTGTGGATTAGATGTCCATAGCAGAAGCTAAAAGTGGAGACTGACTGAATTTAGATGACAGTGGCATTTTTTTCCCCTTAAATGAAGTTATCTGTCAGTTTACAGAAATGAGTTTTTGCCACCTACAGCCTCAGCTGATTACCTCACTCCTTAGCCATCTCACCCTTTCATTTATTTTTCTTTCTTAAAGAACCAGGTTATTAAACACAGACAACCTGAATTATTTACTTTGCACAATTAGTCGCTCCCCTGTTCTAACAAATTCTGGAGCTGCTTCCCCACACCCCACACACCCCAAATACAAACATCATCCATCATTCTTTACCTCCACCAAAGTCATAAAGACCTGAGACATCACCCGTGATTAATTTCAGAAAAATCTAGCTATAAAAAATACATACATATACCCCTTGTTGTAACCAACAAGTGTCCCGAGTCCTTTAAATACCTTCTTGGAGCACATCCTTTAGAGTTATCCTCTCCCTGGAGATGGCTATGTCCTTCACTTTAGCTTTTGCTTCCATTAGAGTGACACTTTTAAGATCATTCTTCTCTATCCGTAATGTAGGATAACCTGAGGAGCCAGCAGAGCCAAACAAACCAATATAAATACCCTTATTATAAGAACACAAGCACATTGCTTCACCTCAGCACCACCTACAGGTTCAAAGACATGCAAGCAGTGTGTACTTAAGGTTACGTAGAGCATTAAACGATAACAAAAACAAAACAAAAAAACAGGAGAAGCCACATGAACGTAATAATCTCTGAAGAAAAAAAAAATCACACAAATTCTATACAGTGCCATGCAACCAAGTCTATTTATTAACACCAGGTAAATAAAGCTCCTTCTTGCATACTGAAGCTGATTAACACAACACTGCACTTCCCTGCCAGTAGGGAAGTAAAGACTGAGGTTGGAGACTGCCGGAAGACTTGGTGGAATCAGGAAAACACCTTACCCCAACACTGGGGCAGGAATACAACCAGAAATATCAGTGCCCTCTTCTGGACACAAGAGGCCTGACTTTTTTAATGATCAAGACCATGAATTATTACAGAAAAAGCCTGAGAGTCATTTTGACAATAAGTTTTAAATTTAAATGTCATTGAATGCAAGGTTAAAATGACTGTGGAAGGTCTAACAGTGATCCTCCTGTTCATTTTCTGCATCCAACCTTTTTTCTTATATTCATTTTCACCATTTCCTATGTTTCTGGGGGTGTTTCCCTGCCCCTAAAAGACAAGGCATTCTGAAGCAGCGTGGTCTGAACACACTAAACAAACAGGTGCCATTACAGCTGTTTCCACACTTATCTGGGTGAGGAGAGCTTAATCATCAATAAGGACCTGGTTTATAGGCTACCTTGCTTTCTAGTCTTCTTCCGTTTTGCATGAGGCTCACTGATGAGTTTCCAAGAATCATTTTAACTAAACAGTGCCACTTAGAGGGCCAACCTGAAAACCTGAGGTTGATAGCACATCAACAGCATGGTCTCTTCCAAACTATGTGGAAAGGAAATTTTTAATAGATGCATTTCTCTTAATGCTTCTACCATATAAAGTTTCCAGGCAGCTTTCTACAAATAGACGATGAACTCAGATTACAAAAATCTCTTTTGTTTCAGGAGGTAATTCATTCAATTTAGAAGAAAGCCAAGACTTTCCCAAAGCTGCAGGAGTTCAGTCCTAGGTAAACACCTGCTTCCACACCTGGGCAGGAAACAGGAAGACACTACGGCTGAACAGTAATTGTGATACTCATGCACTGCTCCCTTGTGATTTCGGATGGTTAGTATCACTACTAAGTGCAGTCAGAAGAAAAATGGGAGAGATTTTGGGGTCTTATTAGTTGCTTTAAAAAAAAAAAAAAATCAAGCCATTAATCGTTGTTTTTAACCTAGCTCCAAAGGATAAACATTAGAATGTATAAAGGATAGACATTGACATTTCTACTTATCAGATTGCTGAAAAAAAGACTCTTTGGGTTATTAATACAAAACTCTTAAGAATTAGAGGATAGAGAATCATTGGTGGCAGCAGATGACAACAGAATCCACTTCCTGAAAGGATCTCAAGGACCACAGTACCATTTCAGCTTGGCAATTTCTGCTCTACTGAAAGAAACAGCCAACTGAGATTAACATAAACCGTTCACTCCTCCTGCTGGGCCCCCCATTTTTCCCCTCACTTTTTACCATAAACCCTTACCTCACTTCAGATCTTTTAAAGTAGGCTCTAGCAGAAATTTGAGCCAATTTATCCAGGGCTACTTTCAGATCTTTTAAAGCAGGCCCTCCAGCAGTGCTTTGAGCCAGCCAATTTAGTCTGGACTAAGTCCTGCAGTCCTGCTCTCTTTCAGTGCTCAGTCACGCAGACCCATACCCCTCCAAGCACCAACACCAGCACTCATACAGCTAGGCTACACGCCAGCTCAAAGACCCAAGTCAACAAAAAGCCAGTCACTCGGCAGAAGCGGTCAGAAGAGATCAGTGTGTACGCACAAGGGTCAAGGCAAATGCTCATGGTCAGTCCAGCCTTAGATGAGACTGACCTGCACACCCAGGGCTGCATCAATCCCTCCTTACTTATCCCAGGAAGGTCCCTTCACTAGAACTATGCTATACGGGGTACCTCTCCCCTAGAGATGACAGACAATAACTGCAGAAGTAAAGACTCGACAAATAACAAATATTGTTAGGAATTTGAGTTAGCACAGAACACAGCTAATATCAGTTCATCACAGAGCATATAAATCACTGCTGCTTCACCCTTCTTTTTAATTCACTGCTCGCTCTCTATTTCTCTATGGAAATATTTCCCCCTCCCCCCGTATTCTTTCAAGCAAAGCTGTTAAAAAGGAAGCATAAATATATAACCCTTATCAAGTTTTTCTGCCCCGTTCTTTTCCTTTGCATGTTGCAGCAACATGGCAAAAATAATAAAATAACCATCAGGAGTCAATGACATCGCTTGCTTTGGTCTCCAGTCAGTAACAAATGGTCAGGCTAAGGCTATTCGGATCCTTCCTTACTGTTATCTCTGCCAGATCTATCCCACCTTCTGCTTGATGCTGCAGAAGTCAGCTTCTTTCCAGCACTAAGAAAGCAGATGCTTCAGACACTGGGGCAGCCTTTCTCACTGACAGATCTATGTGCAGGGAGAATATCCCGTTGACCCAAAGGCAGTATAACACTCATGTGATGAATCCTGTGTCCCAGATCTTATGGAGTCCTCAATCTTGACTATGACGTGGCTAAATAAAACCACATGAACCACACACCATGAACTCGAAAGAGACAAACTAATAGAGACAGGAGACTTTTCCTGCTCTTCTGTTTCTGTATTTCTGAATATAGACTCAGTATGACCCTACCACTAATACTCCAGCTGGGTCCAAGACAGTCTGTTGCAAGGCTCTGTAATTAGATTAACACTTACTGGTTACTGGCGTTGCATTGTTTGGTGTATCGGCTCTCAAGTACTGCGTTGTCTGCGTGGAAGGTTGGGATAAACCTTGGGAGCTACTGCTGTCACTAATGCTGTTTTAAAAACAAAAATAGACATGAACACAGCTGCTTGATACTGTAATAAATACAAAATTATCAGATTAAGCACAAGATTTTTCAGACTGGACTTTGGACAAATGGCCTTTTTAAAGTTTCTCACTAGCCTACTTTGTCATTCCTCACTCATCACCCTTCTTTCCTCTTCCTACAAGTCCTACAATAAGATTTTTGGGGGATAGAAGGACCACAGCTGCACACAGTATGCAATAAACACACAAACTTCACAAACATGTAGTGAAATGTTTCTTGCCTTATCCACAAGATAAAATACTACCAAAAAAAAGCTATTTAAAAAGTTATTGTAGCTGCAATGGACTAAGAACAGGTGAGAAACCCTGCAGGCAAAGACAGTACCCATTATTAGCTCAGTTGATAAGGCTGGAAGGTTGATAAGCTTCTTGATCTCCCTTCCAAGCACACACAAACATGTCCCCACACACACTCCTTTCGGAGACTACGGAGTAGTCTCCACTACTGCCGACACAGCAGAACAAAGAACACGATTGCTTTTGGGTATAACTCTCTATGGCCACACAGTTAACATTTATTTGCTTTTGGGGCTGCTCTTGAGCACTGAGCTAGCAGTGCTAGCTGTCCCTGCAAGATTTTTTGGGTGTATTTGCTGATGCCCTCATGGCCCACTGTTAAGTTTTTGAAGCAGGACTTCCTTTAAAGAAACCAATTTCTCCCCACTGTACCATAATCACTAATTTTTGTTGTTCGAAAAGAAACTAATTCTCACAATACAAAATACCAGGCTTACTGAGATCCAGACCAGCCATAAAACTCTCAAGATTTTTTTAATTTATTGCCACACTCATTGTCTTCCAGGTGTATGGTTCCAGCATATTTTTTAGGACAAGCTTAAAAGGCACAGCTGATGGTCTAGCTATTCCAGCTTAACTTCCTTTAGTTTCTGAAAGAATATTCTCTGGTGCTGGCAACTTATTACCACTCATTTTAACTTTTTGTGCTATCTTCAAAGCTCCCCGTTGTGATTCATGCTCCAGCACGTCCCCCAGAAGGGAGCATTCTGCCATGGTCACCACATTAAACACCAACACAGAACTTGAGCTTTGTTTTCCTGCTATGGCTTTATCTTCCCTAAAAACTCCTTTTGTAACTTGATCACCTAATAGCTGTACCGATTTCTCTGGCTGGCTTCCTGCTGCAGGCAAGTCTGAAAAAAGAATCATTTGTTTTATGCCTGTTGCAAGTTTGAGAAACAACTTTTTTGGTTGGCTTTACTCTGGTTTTAGGTTTAAGAAAGATCATAAAGACAAACAAGTTAAATCTTCTCACTTGGACAAAATTTCAGCTTTTTGAAAGATGCCTTCTTGCTTTTAGTAACGCCCATTATCCTGCTGTTAAGCCATGCCAATTTTCCTTGGCACTTTTTCAAGCGCCTTTGATAGGAGGTATGGAAGCATTTGCACTGAACTTTCAATACAATGTTCTCAAATAGTCCATATGCAGCCCATAAACTCAGCTGCCTGTTTGTAGCTTTTATTTAACAATCGTTCTCATTTTTATTTAGTTCTGCCTTTTGAAATTAAGAGCAATAGCAGTGGGGTTTTCATCCTCTTTTGCTCCCGGGACATTGTTAACCCTAATGACATTATCATCGTTGATTCAGAACCTCTTTACAGAGCCATTTTGAGCTTATTTAAAAACAAATCAAAAGTTGTTTATTCTCTCACACATTCCTTGGCTAGCCTTTCCATCAAGCAGCCATTGATCACATCTATTACTAATGCGAGACAGTTTAAATTAAAACACTAAAGCAGTTTCTCAGCCAAGCACCAAAAGATCACTTTGCAGGGTCTTTGTTGGCTCTTGTGCATGCTGCAAAAATCAAGTATGATGGAGTGGAGAATAATGCTGCTAGACTGAGACTCTCAGGAACTCTTAGATGCGTATATTCACACGCTAAATTTAATGCTTTTTCTTTATGGAACAAAGAAAGCTGCACATCCTTTAACTACTACTGATTAAAAAATTTAGACAATTTAGGAACAAATGAATTGAGGAAAGCTGACACTGAGAAATAGCCTTCAGGTACTGTTAACACTTGGCACACTGAATCCCCCCAAAACCAAGTGGTCTGGGAACACAGAAGGAGTAAAGACTGAAAGAAAAACAGGCTGGCATCTGTCTGAGCTGGAGGACAAGCTAGCCTGAGAGACCGTAGGCAGGAACAAAAACCATTCAAGGTTATCTTTTCAACAGTGCTGACCACCTACATTCCCAACTGCATTTCTGAAGTGTTCGATTTCAAAATCCTTGGATCCTTAACAGTTGCATCTAATGCAGATTGTTCACGTAGCCTCCAAGAGAGCTTCAGTCCACGTGCTTTCCTCTTCAGTGTTTAAACGCACCCAGCAAAACTCCGCTCAATACATAAAAAAGGTAAAGGACAGGCCAACTGTTTTGTCCTTGGGGCTGACATTGCAAGTCCTCCTCTCATGCACGTGCCGTTTTGGTTTAATGGGATTGATAACCCATTTGAAGAGAGACACATCTTCAGTTTTGTAACCAACCACTTGGGTACATCATCCACGCAACTCTTCTGGCAAAAACCTGATGGCCACAAGTCTCCAGACCATAACCAGCAGAGCATCTGCAACTGCTGCCTTTCTGGAGTACAGCATGCAGCACAACTCTGCAGAGGTAGTCACTGCTGCAGGCTGACACTGAGGGCAGAAACTGCAAGCCACTACAGAAGACTAATTTGGAGGCCAGAACTCCCACAAGCCTGGGAGTTCTGTCACAAAAAATGGCCTGGAAAACCTTGAATACATACCTGTCATCCAACTCTATCCTCTTCATACTGTGGAGATGCAAGACAGCTAGTATTATTGCCACCAGGAATATAACGGCACAGCACACGCCTACACTGATGTAGAACACGCGGGTAGAAGTGGTGGGAGCTGCATTTACAGGATCAACTGAAACACAAAGGTGAAACGTTACTGAACCTTTCTCAGAAAAATCAACTAGCGTGCTGACATGGCAGGATGGCAGCACTGCTCCCAGACTTGCCCCAGGTGTCCCCACCACCCAGGTCCAGCAGGAGTTGGGAGATGAAGCCAGCACAGAGGCAGACTGCAGTACCCTTCAAAGTGGTGGTTCCTGCTGCTGCAAGGCAGGGCACAGGCCAGCAGTCACTCAATGACTCCATTTATTTGCTGGGACAAAAGGCAGGTTCCTACAGAATGATAAAAGCTAGCCAGCAACCTCCTAAAATGGCCTTGTTGGTGCTGCAGGCCTTGCCCCACACAATCCTTTGACTCTCCTCCATGGCTCCCATGCTGCAAACACAGGAGCACAGTCAAAACCAGCCTCCAGCTCAGCTAAGCCCAGACACAGCAAGTGGCACCAACTTGCTAGGTGGGGCTAGAAGAGCAAGATTTGCCTATCTGGACAGCAAGGCATATACCCATACAGTAAAATAAAGTGAGATTAGTGCCTAGATGCACTGGTGGTGCTTGCTCATTGACCAACATGGCAGAGCACACAAGTTCAGCTTCTCCTTCTGATTTTGGGGTATGATGCTGGTATATGGATCCCTGAGCCACATCTTAACATGGCCAGCATGGGCTAGCTAGTTAAGCCTCCTTCTCAAAAGGCTCTCAACTGCACAAAGCTTTAGGGCAAAATTCTGCAACTGCACCATGGGTGCCACACAGTGCAAAGGGACTGGAAGCAGGAGGTGGCAGGTCTTGCCTTAGCTGCTTTATCATCAGGGGGCCCTGAGTAACCCCAGCCACCTGTAGATTACAACAAGGTGTTGTGGAGAACAACTGCCCTGCAAGAGGCAGTGGGTGGTGAAGGGGAAACTAAGCAACTCTTTCAAAAAGCATTTTGGGAAAATTGGGAAAAGCATTTATATTTTGGGTTCCACAATGGCTGAGCGCAGCCCGTCAATGACATTGACAGATAGAAGTGGAGTGAGAGTAAAGGAAACCACCTAATTCTATTAATTTGATTCTGACAAGTCAAAACAGCAAACCAGACAAGTCCTGAAGTCAAGAAGATAGATCAGAGTCATGTATGGGAAAACAGAGCCCCCAAGACACAATTTTAAAAAAAGTTGTTACAACAGTAGGAACAGTAGTTCTTCACTAGGATACACTCCCAGCTAAAGTTACCAAATAAACCCCACTAAAATACCGGGTTTAGCAGAAACACCTGGGGAGTATGTTCATAGGGAAGGCTGTAGAAACAAAAACCATCCCAAGTTTTTCATTTCTTTACACTTGGAGTACCTGGTACACCCAGAGTTACTTACAGATAGCCTTGCTGCTATTTTTGTCAGACGTTGGAGATTTTACTTCTGGTTCAAGCTCTAAACAGATGAGAAAAAAACCGTTAAGTTCGACATGCATTTATTACTAAAGTCCTTCAAAGAAAGTCAATTGCCTATTTCTTGAAAAACAAACCTGTTTTTCCAAACAGGCAAGTTGACTTAAGGGCTATGGTTATTTTTAGATTTCCATTTCCTAACCACTGTATAAATAAATTTAAAAAAAATCACCAGGCTTCAAGACACATAGGTCAGATGTGTGATCACTAACATGCATGTCCACTGAGGCCATGTCCGAACCCACTGGATCTACCTAGTTCAAAACCCTTTGACTTGTCTGCAAAGTCCAAAGCAGCAGATAGATAGTAGAAAACACAGGTGGAGAGTGAGTGTGCATACATACAGTCACAAAACAAAAACCTCACATAATCGGTTACTGTATGATAAGAAATCATTTATTAATCGAATGTTCAAAGAATACTACTCAGACTAATGCAACTCATCCAGGAAGAAGTTAAGAAATGCAGCCCTGATCACCTTGCCTTCTCATCTGATGCTGGAACCATGAGTGTTTTAAAACCAAAGGATGAAATTTAAATATTCAAAAAAGTAAAAAATAAAAGCCAAACAGATAATGCTTGGGTTCTGGGGTGAAAATGGTCCTTTAGGAAGGGGATATGTCTTCATTATTCTTACTACTGGTCTCTCTAACATAGGAGGGGCAAACCAGGGGAAAACAGGCTGTGGAGACTACTTCAGATAAGCCTCACTGAGGTTTCACATGCGTCTGAGGCAGTATCATGGATTTCCGTGACTGCAAAAGCCCAGATGCACTTGCACATCCCCCTTCCTGCTCCTAGCTGCAAAGAGCTGCCTCCTCCCCAGTACAGTTCCCTTCCGACTCCTTGGCAAGCTAGTTCAGCCTGATAAACTTGTCAAAAAGTACATCAAGCAAAAGGAAAAAAGATCTGAGAGTTTTGCTTTTTTTTAAGCCTTAGGAGGAAGTATTAGGAATGCCTCGAGCAAAACCACTCACAAGTTCCTGCATATTGTTAACTTAAGCACTAAATTAAATTAGAAATCCCCCGATGCTGTATACCACTCCACATACAACTTTCAAAAAAGCCATTGACATGATTATGAACCCACAGAAACGTGATCTTTGTAAGAATTATTTCTGCATAATTTAAGAAGCGGCTCTACTTCCCACACCCTGATGCTGGTGCAGTACCTATGGAAACCCCCTCAGCTCACTTAGCAGCTCAATAACGTATGAAGGCACACACAGTCCACGTTTCCCCCACTTAGAACATTTGAAAAAGTATCCAAGAAAATATGAACTAAAGGTAAGTTTTCTGTCTTAAACAATATCAGAAATATCTCTGTTTCTACTAGAAAGAGAGACATTTTGAATTAAGAATGATTTTGTCATAACGTCAGTACAAGGAGCATGGGTATCGGTGTTACGTGGTAAAAAGCCACACATGCTTTTTCATACACGTTTTGCAAAAGTGCATCCATGGACATTCAGACTCCAGGGAAGTGGCAGGCTCCCCTCTGAAACCTAACCACTGTCCTCAAAGGCTCTATGTAAACTGAGCAGTGCTGAGAGGAACGTGTAGAGGTGGCCATGCTCAAACGCTGCCTGAGGACAGGAAACAGAAGCCATTTTTAAGGAGATTACAGCTCTCAGGATTCTCAAAAATAATCTTCTTTTGATGCCTATGAAAATACTTCCAGGAAACAGCAACAGGAGACAGCAACAATTCAAGAATAAATTGTGCTTGCAGATTCTTAAGTCAAAACCCAGGAAAGTCAATCTGGGATTCCTGAAGCCTGCATTATCAATCTACTAAGATCATTTTGTACTCAAAGTCTGAAAGAGTAACATCTGGTCACATTTATTAAGTAGCTAGTTTTAAGTTTATCTCAGTTTATAAAGTAGATTTGGCTGTTAATTTTTAGAAAAAAAACTTTGAATATTCACAGTGCTGCAGGTTTGAAGAATCTAATTTCTTCCTTGCAAGTACAACAGAGAAAATACACATATATATTTTTTGCTATATATGTGAGGAGGTCACACCACAGCACAACACTTAGAGAATTTGTTCATCCATCAGCTTCTGCTTCTACCAACTGCACACATTTTTCTCTGGAAATCAAAATGTTACTTGGTTTCTTCTTGTCCTTTCCATAATTCACTCTTGTGGATTATTACATTTGTCCTTGGTCATGTATCTTCCCACATCTTTTTCCTATACTGCTTTAACACTAAAAAACATTGAATATTTGAAACAGTGTCTTACTTTTGTAGCACATTTTCCTCCGTTTGAAATTTAAAACTGTGATGTTTTTGGATGAATTTATTGTCAAGTTGAGCTGCATCAGTATTGTGACCTCAGAGTCAAGTCTGCCAGTGCAGGAGAGTTCGACACGAAACACTGCAAGCATACAACAAACAGGCATTACAATCAAGTTTGAGCACATTTCAGACATCATGGTGAAAGTATATTAAATAGATAAGGGCCTTTATAAACAACATTTAATGTACGTTTTGTAAAAAAAAATCTATTAATAAACAAATGCTATTTTAGTGTCTATGTCTTGTAATTTCTGACAACAATGAAAGCATTAAGTAGTTTAACTTTAAATAAATTTACTTATGTGAGCCACATTAAAAGTTTACCTCCAGATATAATTTTAGTAACGTGCAAATGGAGGTAAACCACTAGCGTTGGAGCTCTCACAATATAAAACTGCATTAGAGCAGAAACGCAGAAATTTCCATTTCCCTTGCTGCTTTCTCAAACACCATGAAGGTCAGCTTTTTCTACAACAGTTAAGTTTAAATATTTTGGTCTCTGCAAATCTGACTGGAATCAAAGCTTAAACTAATCGTACAGTATTTACTTTCTAGCTTACACAGCAGCATTATTGATGCCAGCAGAGCAGACACAACAAGCCTAATTCCCTAGTCTCTGCCTTCACAAAGAAGTGGTACAAAGCCAAAACATCAAAACATGTATTTTGTTCCCACTTGTGTATCTAACAGAGCACAAGGCAGCGAGGAACCATAACTGAATGATCAAGGAACAACGATCATTTGTGCACTTTCTGAAACAAACACGTTTGTTTCTAGTACAAATTCTACAGAGCAGCTAATACATATTCAGAATAGTTTTCTTGACTTTAAACTTACCATAAACTCTAACATGTTATCAACTTCCACACATCTTGAAATTATGTCTCTGTAGGCTAGCAAAGTTAAAAGCTATGTTTTGTTTTGTTTTTAAGTCCATGCAATTGCTAATTATTATTGTTGAAAGGAAATTTGTGTGTGCACATGGATGCATATATGTATATATATACACACACATGCATGTGTCTATAACAACACAAAAAACATTGTTTCATTTCAATGAAACCTCCTCCACTACACAAGGGGAAAAACATTACTCTTACACTAGCAGTCACAATGTATAATACCCTTTCAGCAATGTTGTAACTGTTGCAGAAGACCTGTAAGTTTATAACATTTAATAGAGAAAGGTTATGGCTTTATGCAACACTACACACACTTTGGAAAGAGACAAGTACCATCAGAAAGCTCTAGCAGTACTAGCTGTATGTGTCCGGGGGCGTGGGGTGATCTGTTTACCTGAGAGGGTGCGAGGAACTTCTCCTTGTAAAGAAATGTTGGCCTGGGGCATAGCCATAGCCATGGGATTATCTACCTGAAATCCCAGTTTGTACTCAACCTGTAACAAAAGTCGGGAGATTGAAAACATGTAAGGAATCTCTACAGTAGTAAAAAGAAATGCTGCAGACCTTTTTGATTAGTTTTCTTAACATTAAGAAGCCTGTTTCTTATTTTTAGAGAATATTGGTGATTTTAAGTGCCCAAATTCAAGGTTTCTTATACGAAGTCTAAATATCAGACTCTTGACAGTTCAAATTAAGAAAGCCAAAAGAAAAGCCATTCTTGAAATAATTCCAAAAATTTTGGTCAGAAATTAAGTCACAGTATGAAAAAATAAATAAATAAAACCACTAACCTCGCTCAATGATATTTTTACACTTGCTTGTTCAAAGGGCAATTTGTTAACACCACAGGAATTCAAAAAAAATCCCACTCCTTTAGTCAGTTTTATAAACTACACAGCTGAAATTGCTTAAAAAACATCTTCACCTGAAGTCAAAATTCTGTTTTCACTTGAAGTTGATTCCACAAATGGTCATTCATTACGCACAGGACCTACTGTAGCTGAGTTACAAGTTCCTGTTGGAAACTCACCCTAACCCTCCAGACTCAGCTGAACTAATTCCATTTGACTCTGCATGTTAGCGTCCTTTTTCCCCTTTCTAAAGAGGTCATGGAATACATTTATGTTAGCAAGCTACAGGAAACTGATTTTTCAATCAAGATGCCAACGGTAGAAATGTAACCCAGTTCCCGTATTCATAGAAATGGCAATATGCCAATCCTACAAAATTTAGCACTGAAGATGTCAAGTGGTGCAATCACAGTAATTGAAGCAGGGCATCTACACATGTGCAAAAGACAAAGGCAAGGACATCATCAGGAGGAGTCACAAAGATTCACCAAGGGGAACTTAGCTTCTGTAATGAAACAAACAGCCAGATGGATGAGGGGGGAGAAGTGGATGTTGTCTTCCTGGAGTTCAGCAAGGTCTTTGACAGTGTTCCCCATAAGATTTTTGTAGAGAAGCTGTTGAAGTATGGCTGTTGAGCAGACAGTGAGGTGCATGGAAAAGTAGCTAAAGGACCAGATCCAGAGGGTAATGGTGCAAAATCAAGCTGGAGGCCAGTACTGAGCAGAGTACCCCCAGGGGTCGATACTGGGGGACTGACCTGGGTGATAGGGTAGAGTGCACCCTCTGGTAATTCACAGAGGGCACAAAACTACCTCACCAGCAGGCCATGCAGCCATCTGTCCTTGACAGGCTGGAGAGGTGGGCTGACAAAAACCTTGAGGAGTTCAACAAGGAGAAATGCAGAGTGCTGCCCCTGGGCAGGAACAACTCCAGAGCTGCTTTCCATCTGGGTGGCCTGCAGAAAAGGACCTGGGGGTCCTGGTGGAGACCAAGTTGAACTTCAGTCAGCAACGTGCCCTTGCCACCAAGAAGACTAATGGTATTCTTGGCTACATTAGGCAAAGTATCACCAGCAGTGGTCCTTCTGAATACCTGAAGAGAGGGTGCAATGAGGACAGAGCCAGGCTCTGTTCAGTGGTGCCCAGTGCCAGGACAAGGGGCACAAACTGGAACACAAAAGGTTCTCTGTAAACATCGGGAAGCACTTTCGGACTGTGCAGGGGGAACAGATTGCCCAAAGAGGCTGTGAAGTCTTCTCCTTCAAGGTCTTCAGGAGGCTTCTGGACATGGCCATGGGCAACAACCTGCTTTGTCTGGCCCTTCTTAATCAGGGGTTGGACCAGATGGACCCCAGGAGTCCCTTCCAATCTCAACCATTCTGTGATTCTGTAAAAAAATTCTATTCAAAACTCACAGATGGGACAAGAAAACTCAGGGCAGGCACAGCAATACACGCAGCTCTTAGCTGAAGCTGTTAGTAACAAGGAAACTCCTTCAAAGGTCGTATTCAAATGGCAAGGGACTGAAATGTCTGTGAAAGTGAAATGTGGTATGAAGTAGAAGGGCTGGCTTGCATTGTCTGCAATAATTCTGTGGGCCAAAATTCACATCGTGTAAGAAGCTACACCTCAGAGGAAAGAACACTGGCATAAGCAGTCTTTAGAAATTGCATTGGTAGAGCTGTTAAACATTACTGGTTTTATCGCAGCCTTTCTTGTTTAAGAGCAGAATAACTATTGCTTGAGTTTAAAAAATGAACAAATGTCTGGCAGAGACTAAACAGATCATTTCATCTACAAAAATAAATTAAGTAACTGAAAATCCTTCGAAATGTAAAAGTATATGCAATCTTATGACAGCTGTTACTGCATGCCCCAAATATGGTGATTAAGCAAAATGAAAATCCCCTTCCATTTAATTGAGACTCAAATAATAACATACTAGATGCTACTTTTATAGATTCTCCTCATCTCCAAGCATTTGTTTCTGGAAAACTCTAAAATACAAGTGCTCTGCATCTGATTTCCAGAGGCTTTAGTTCATGGCTGCCACTTCTGTGTGTTCAGTTCACCACCAGATGATATTACAGAGCCAGGAGCTTGTCTATCTGTCTATTCTGAAGGAAGAAGTACAACATATTTCAAAAGAAGTGCTTACCCTTTCTAAAAGAAGAGAGGGATGGTTTGGATATAGAGTATTTTAATTTATTGTCTGCAATCACATAATTATTATTTTAGCTTCTTAGTTCATTTCTTTCGCGCTACCAGATGCTATTTTTTGCAAAGAAAAAAATTCAGTTATAGTAGCAGGTATTCACTAAGTGAATCATGCAGCAAATACTCAAACACAAATTATGCCTGCTTACCTTGGATTTAGCATGCCAACTGAAGTGAAGATTGTTGGTCTCGCTGGGTATTAAGAGATTGAAGGACAATGCGTAATGATTAACAACATCATTCCTCACATAAGATAACTCTGCATCGAGACCTGTGATAAAAGCAGAACAAACATGGAAAGCAGTAAGAGAGCAGAACAGATCCAGCAGCACCACACCACAATAAAGCAGCTCTCAGTACCACCAGCTCCACTCGTTGCTTGGATGTTTAAGCACACACTTCCTCAAGTCCATAAATGCAATTGCAGGTTTGGAGATCAGTGCTCACACGTCAGAGTGCTTCAAACTCCTGGGAAAGCAACAATTCCACAGAGATGCCACAGCCTAATAAACAGGTAGAAGATGGAATGTGGTGGAAGGAAACAAGACTTTTCACACGATGCACTACCTCCAAAAGAGCCCTTACTCCACAAGGATCATTACAGACCCTCATGAATGAACCTCTGTCTGCTGCTGGGAATCACATGTCCGATTTTGCTCTTATTTACAACTGTGTACCCTCAAAACAAACTGCTTTGGATTATCAGCTCTTTAATTGTAGGTAATTCCTCCCGGAATAGCCCATTTCTTGAGCACCCTCCAAACCACTGAGGCTGACACACATGCACTATAGAGTCAACTTCAAGGCACTTGCATTAGAAACACAAAGCACGTAATGAGAAATGACATTTGTACACCAAGTAATACTAATGTTTAATGCCTACCATTTGCTTTCTGAACATTTCAGTAAACCTAGAAAACTGAAAGACCCACAGAGCTATTTACTACAGAATATTAAAGTGCATTTTTTGGAAAAAAAAAAAAAAAAAAAAAGCATATTCTGATATTAAAAATCCTGAAGCTGCCGTTATCTTTCACTGCACATATTCCAAGGACACAATGAACACGGGGTAGGACCCTACAGCCTGCCCTGGGTGTCATCAGCAATTAGTGGCAAAGCAGCCACTACAAATTAGCCCCACTCCCTACAGCTGCTTAATTAATTGTCAGCTCCATATTCTCAGGCCAAAACAATACTGTGTTTGTAATCAACACCATCTTGTGTCATCTCGAGGCATCTTCTTCCACTGCTCCCTGTTCAATGCTACCCATGCCCAGCAAAACGTGGACACAGTAAGAGAACAACCAAGCACATCAGACACAGGTGCATGCCCCAAACAGGAGCTACGCAGCAGGAAGAGAGTTCAATTAAAATCTTCACAGTATGACAGGGAACATAAATAATGGAGCTATTTTTATTACGGCTAGATAGTCAAGAAAACCAGAGAGGCTACCACTCCAGCAAGACAGTGTTTAAGGCACCCTGAAGTTATTCCAAGAATTTCAGGAAGTACACAAGGTTGTATGTTTTGGTGGTGGTGGTTTTGTATGTTTTGTTTTTTTTCTTTCTTTCTTAAGAAATAGAACAAACTGTGTAGACATGCTGCATTTGATGAAAGGGAGAATTAGCTTAAGAGAAATAATTCTTCCTGTTTTGTGCAAAAACTGAGCACAGATCAGGGCAGAGTGCTAAGTGCTTGCTTATTCCAGCACTTGATTTAATCGACCTTGCTTTCACAAGACACAGAAATACAGCCAAGACATTCTTCTTCCTTCTTGTTACTGTTAACCACTTTTATTCCCTGCTGGCTCATTAACATCCTGAAACACAACCAAAACCCAAGGGTATAGAACCACAGATGCAGAGGGGGAGAACCCTAGAGACTGGATGTACAAAATGCATCCACCAAACGGAGCAGTCCAAAGGAGGCACACACTCAAACAAGGTCCTGAACAGGAAAAGACGCATGTGATCCTTTATGTGCTGCCTATAGTCAGCCTGAGACAGCGTTAAGTTATATATATAAGTAAAGGTTAAACCTCACCTCTCCAATTTTTCCACTCAAGAATTAATGAGAATTACAAGAGCGCATCCACCAGTAAAACACAGAGGAGGGGGAACAAGCACACACCTACCTTGAACCAAAATTAAAACTCTGAAAGAAAAGAAAGAGAACTTTCCAAAGAACTGACCCACCTGATTTCTATGTGCACACACTCATATACACGAAACCTGCATCAGACATAGACAACATGGACAGGTGTGTGTGAAAGAGCTCACAACTATCTGATACTTGCTGTTAGATATGAACAATGGGAGAATTTACAGGCATAAACTGATTAAACAAAAATATTTATATTAAACCCAGTACATACAAGTTAGTCCAATAAATTACAAGGACAAAAGAATTAGCAGGTGAAACAACGAAGTGGAACAATGAAATTGCTTTCAGAATAAAACCGCCGTCTCTTGCTGATAAAGGGTCTTGCCAACAATTTGGGGTTCAAGAAAATGATGGTTCAGAACTTGTAACATCACGAGATTTTCAAGGTGACAGTCCCTGATTTGATATAACCCTTGTAGAGAAATTAATTATAGGAAATGAACACGTGCACAGCAATAAAAGCAGACATTATAAAAATTGGCCTTTATAAAAGTCACAGACAAGGCTCCTTTAATTGAAGCCAGCAAACAAATATCTTGATGTGCAACGAGATCTAAAGGTGTACAAAACCAAGTTACCCTGCAGCAGATCAATCACATCTTTAAGCTTTAATAGAGGGAGCACGCTACAATATTGAGTAATTTCATTAGATAGACCGCTAGTGTTTTAATGCCTGTACTTCCATAAAAAGCTAGATACTAACAAGTGATGTTGATTACATGAATATAAAAGCATTACTTAAGAGCAGCATGAGAATCAATGTCAAATTTTATTGCTTCAAAAAAATTATGCTCCAATTAAAATGCTGGCAAATAAAAATAATTTAAGAGGTTTCCTAGTACAGCTCTTAATTCTTAAACAGAAATCTGCCTGGCTCAGGCTCACTGGACTTCTATGAGCATGGATAAATGCACATCCAAATGCTGAAACAGATAAATACACAGAAACAATCTCACTCCACATGAGTTGCACAGGTTCTTTTCTCTCCAAAAAAAGCCACGTGGCACAGCCTGCCAGGCCCCAGCAGCCACCCCGTGTGAGGACACCACAGTAAACTCCTTGGGTGAGTTGCTTCCAGAGCCTCTCTTCCCACAAATTCGGATAAAGAGGACAATGCTCAGCCTCCCCAAGGAGTCAAATAGGTTCAGTTATGTTGAGTACTGGCTGTGAACCACTCCTGTGCAGTTAGGATTTTTGTTCTTAGTTCTCTACCTACCTTTTTACACATGGTGAAACTGTGCTGGCCTCACTACCTAGATTTCCAGCCTGATTAAGTCATACCATTAACTCTCTCCAGAGTACCCATTAAAACTGATTTAGGAGTTTGCAGGAAACTCTTGAGGCTCCATTACCATGACAGTTTATTTAATTCAGAATTGCCTTTATTCTGCACTTCACCTTTTTTTAATTCAGACACACGTACTCGCATCTACATGCAACATTTAAACCTTCAGCAAGCCAAGTTCAGGAAGTAAAGCTGGCAAAAAGCTAATGCAGGTTCAAGACAACAACAAAAACACCACAGGGGAACACTTCTCAGTCAGTTCAGCTCCCTGAGTTAGTGAGGATGCTCAGGAGCACCCCAAATGGAGGGCAAGACTGCAGCAACAGTAACCTAGAGCTTATGCTAAAATGTTACTGTGACCTTATCCAGATAAAGGTTTTTTCCTCCCCTTCTCCAAACCATACTTAAGAGTCCACACCTGCAATCTCGATTTTTGATGTTTGCTTTTTTAATGTGTAAGTCTCTTTCAAACACAGTAGCAGTGTAAGACATAAACAGCCTAGGTAGCAGGTTGCTGGGGAAAGGAAGAAAGAAGATTAGTTTTCCAAGTACCTAAGATTTCAATAATGCCTAACAAAGTAATAATGCTCCATGAAATCATACTGACTGACACCATTTGGAAAAAATAAATGTAATTCTGCCAGATGACAGGCTCCTCCTATGTTAAACTCTCTCTCCACCTCGCATCCTAAGTAGGGCAAATACACCAGAGCACACAGAACCTCCTGGAACAAGCCTAAATTGGTATGTTTTTACAATATGCAGTGATAAAAGGAGAAAAAGGCTGTAGGAGAAATAACAGGATGCATTACAAACCGCTACAGACCATGGGAAGCTCTTCAATAATGATTTTCTAGCCAAAGTAGTAAAACTTAAAGAAAAGGGAGGAGAACCTTAAAAAGAAATACCAAAAATTGTTGGGTTACAAACTGCAGGGGAGGAAAGGCAGCTTGGCGTGGATGCCTCCATTGGGTTAAGCAGTACATTGGCCATCGGTGAACAACTTAAAACATCGGCTGCGGTTGTGCTTTGGCAAGCGTCCTTAAACAAGCCCATGTGCACAATACCAAGGGATCTAGTTTCTCATTACTGGGACCTGACTAACCTACAGCAGCTCACGTGAGCTGTAAGACCAATGCTTTGCTTTCATTTCAAGGCAAAGCCGACACCCTTTTACCCAGGCAACCCCGAAATTTCATTATGGACTTCCACAACTTCGTACCCCGCCAGCCTTGGGCACAAGCTTGAAAGAATAAATTAAACTTGAGCACAGACAAAAAGGTGAATTTAAGCAGCACCACAGAGAAAGTGTCATTCTTCTCGCTGTTTAACATAACAAAACATCTGAAGAAGCTCAGAAAGGAAGGGGAGAGGCTGATTTTCCTTCCCAAATGCAAAAGATGCTGGGCAGCCCTTGTGTTCACTACAAAATTGGATCATGTCAGTCTAGCAGCCTAACAAAACACTTCTTTTCAAACGCCCTTGTGCAAAAGCAGTCTAGCTTCAAGTCTTCTTCTCTTTTTTTTTTTTTTTTTTAGCACAATATACAAAAGAAGCTTGCCTCTACCAGCATGGGAAAAATTAGACTTTATTCTCATGAAGCAAATCTGTCCTACAACACGCACTAGTAGTAACACGTTTTCCTTAAAGAAGAGCCTGTTTCGGATAAAAACCCCAAGCAGCAGACCTCAAATCATCCCACTGCAATTCTGAAATACCCTGTCAAAAAAAAAAAAAAAAAGAGAGACTTAAAACAAATGTGCAGCACAAGAGTTAGGCAGACTGCTGTTAGACTAGAGCTCATACTCATATTGCAATAAGGAGCATCCCAGTAAGAGCAATCTGGTAACAACAGCTGACACAAGTGGCCCTCCCAGCTGCCTACCCAGCCCTCTGGTAGACTCCTGTCTGCGTACACAAATGACTGAAATAAATGCCAATTTTCTTAATATGCTAGTCTGTAATTTGTAAGAGTTTCTTCATAAACAGCTGAGAAATCTCTGCAGCGTGATGCAAAAATCACTGCAGCCGTCACAAAGCAAGCCACTCTTGCTCCTGACTCACAGGCACCAAAATAAACTAATTGGAAAGAGCTGCACGGTGAAACAACTTCCTAGCTTTGTGTAGATGCTGCCTTTCTCCAGGGCTTCATGTGCTCCAGAGAATGATAGGACCTCATCCGGGTCAGCCTCTGACCAGAGCAGGGACGTGTGCTCCACGATGAACATCCACGGGAGACGAAGAACCTCAGGCTTCAACATCCTTTCACCATCATCCACTGCCCTGCTCCGTGCAATCTACGCCTTAAAACCAAAGGTTTTTCCCAGCACTGAGCAACTGACTTTGTTGAGGGAAGGTACCGTATAGTTCTGTCCCCTCTGCACATCTTCACTCGTTATAAATGCACCCAAAGCTTGAAACGCCCGCCTCAGATCCTAAGCCTTGCTGGTGACTTCCACAGAAGGTTCCACACATACGCGCTGAAAGACTTCTGATATTTTAATACACCAGGCTAAGCACATGAGAACAAGGCTGTAAAATTAAAAATCAGCGCTTGGCGACAGAAACTTCTTTTGTAGGGTAAAAGAGAGCGCTTTCCCAGAGCGAGCCTTCCTAATTTGAATGTATTTAATTAGTTCCGCTCGGCAATCAACATACACAAGGCTGAAAACACAACTGGGAGTTAAAAACCAAGGAAATCAAATACAAATTCCATATGCATCAGTTTCATTTAGAAAACAGTGAACTATTGGAAATGTAACACTAAACATCTGAAAATATAAATGGTTCTTACATCCTATTTGCACATAGCCAGCATACCCAACAACGAAAGCAGATTTTTAATAAAACGAGCAACAGATGAAGACCTCCTACTGCATTTTTAGTTCTCCACGATGACACAACCTGCCAGTTATGGCTGCCAGTTGGGAATTTGGGCGGAAATATTTGCTTTTAAACATCGAGCGGGTCACAAGGCCCTGGGAAGGATGACTGATGACCAACATGCCAGTAGGAAAAGAATAAAACCTCAGTATGAATATGAGGAAGCAGCAGCTTTTGCTTTCATAACCCAGGTGCTAAAGAAAGCCAAGGGACATGGCGCAGTAGCAAGCTTGGAAGACAAACCAGCAGGCAGAAACCTGCCAGTGCTCAGCAATACATTTTTTATTTTTTGCTTAGAAACTTTTCTTTCCTGACAGTTGAACAGCCCTTCTCCTAAGCCCTGAGACTTGGGAAAAGAACAAGACAGAAGAATCCCCCCACACGCACTTTTTCTTTAAACAGCTTCCCACCTCTGCATAGTTCATTGCCTACGTGCATCTCTGTCTCACCCAAGAGCTCTTTAAACCTTTTTTCTAACCTTTCAGTCTGTGCTTTGCTAGAAAGGAACATCTTCTAACCCAGTACCACACACCTTGGGAAAAAAAAAAAGTATCAAGTGCACAGAACAGGTCAGAAGTAAAATCACTGCTTGACACATCAGCAAAGCATCCTGAAACAGGCAAATTCTTTCTGCAGGTGCTCTACATCAGCTTGCTCGTGTAGCGTGGTGGCTGGTGAGGCTCCAGAATGAAATTCATTCTTACCTGGCCAGAAAACCTCTCCCAGCAGAGGCATACGCCCCACTGCCAACAGCACGCCTGCTCTGTAAGCTCACCACGCTGTGCCCGGCCGGAGCAGAGAGCATACAGACTGGTTATTTACACAAAGGGCTGGTACACCTCTGCAGAGCTAACTTTTCACCAGCAGGAGATGGCAGACAGTAGGCAAGGCTTTCAACCTAAGGAATTATTTAACAGAACTTTAAGGCATGACTGCATCCTTGAAAACCAACCAAGACTCCATAGCAGGGGATCTGAGGAGGAAATTTCGCAGCAGCTAGCAAACAGGAAGGAAAATCCTTAGCTGAGAGCTCTCATTAAATCCTGACAAATATTCACTGACAGATCACCCACAATGTACCCTCCTGATGCTGTTTTCACCTAATTGATGTAACTCACCTTACAGATGCTGAATTTGCAAGTTCAGCACCACCGGCAAACAATATTTGTCTCACCGAAAGGCATTTGTAGAAGTCACTGAACAGACCTTCAACAGGAAGCCTCCCCACGGAGATGGCACTTGCTGAAGTAAAAGCAAGTTGGACAAGATGATCTCCAAAAGGTCTCTTCCCCACCCCAACCTTTCTGTGATCCATAATGAGGTTGGCAATATTTAACTTAATCTACACCCTAAGACATTGAAGGCTCCTAATGCCCAGCTGCTTACCCTGCTATTTGTCTCTGAACAATAGCAACAACTCCACCTCAGCAGCCTGTCTGCTTATTCTTCCTTCCTTCACTTAGAGAAAAATCTTCATTTTTCTGACAGATAGGCTACAAAGACAGCTGAGAAATGGGTTAGAAGACCACACTGTCCTTAACTGCGAAAAAAAAATGCAGTAGAATACAAGTAAACTGTTCTGAGAACACTTTTAAAATGAAATTTGCTCGTTTGAAACTTAAAAGGAAAAGAAAACCAGGAGTGGTTTTGCCAGGTCAGTGCATGTGAGTTACCTGAAGGGTTGAGTCCAAAATAGAGATGCTGAAGAGAAGCACGGCACTGAGATACTTGAAGGCAGGCAAAAATTAGTACCAGGAACCTAGGTATCTAGTACCCGAAGCAGCAGGCAAGGGTAAGTGGGAAGGCTGGGATAAGAATGGTGCAGAGACAGGGCTGGAGGTGACAGAGGAAACTCTGATTTGCTCAGTAAAGTTTGTTTTATGATTAAATTATGTACAACTTGATTCTTAGCACACAGTAGCTAGGCACATTTATGAAATAAAAAAGTAAATTATTAGTAATGGCAAACATCCCAGATATCATCATTGTATCAAGAAGTTCCATGTGTTTAATTTGTTCCTTTTGAATTAGAAGGAAAGGAACCACTGGGACTAGGTAACAGAAAGAAAGGTCCCACGCTCATGAACTGCCAGTGTGCGATAGAAGGTGTCTTGACATAAACAGCTTCAAGTGAAACACTCACAGGTGTCACAAACCCTTTAGGATTGTTTTGCTGTAATCCTCCTGGCCAAAAGGTAACCACCTAACCAAGATACGCCATGAGTCATTTGGACTCACGAGCAGCGTGTGTTTGCAGTATTCTGGTGTCACCTACCCACAGAAGCTGTGCCACTTTTTTATTTTCTTTTAGTTAGAGTCATCCATCCCCCTGCTGACAGTGATCCCAGCAGGACAAGCACTCCAGCTCAGCAGTACTGGCACCTCCTGAGTGGTGTCCCAACCAGCAGCCACACGGGCACGAGGAGCTAAGGAACAAGTACCCAGCTGAGTAAAAGTTATAAAAAACATAACACACACAGAGCCCCTCCTCAACGCATCAGGCCTGTTGACTTTGAGACTCCTGCTTTAATTCTGCGACTGACAGCACTGCCGAAGGGACAAGTCAGCCTCTATGCCTGTTCAGGCACTTGGGAAGGTTTCGACACAACGCCATGACTTGGCTGAAACACCACCAAACTCCACCCAAACCTAAACAGGTCCCTTCACCTCTGTGGCGACCTCTCTACTCAGAAGAAAGAAAAGAGCTTTCATTTTATAAGGAATTACTCCACAAGGCCACCAAGTAGCTTCCTAAAGGCCAGCACGTCTCAGAGGACAAGCACTTTTAGCTCACCAACCTGCTCGACCTCACCGTGCTAGCCCTGGCATCACGGCTGCAGCTTCTCAAGCCGACCAGCAGCAGCTCCAGCGCTTCCGTTACTGCCCTTATCTTTCCCAAGCAGCATGGTGAAATCAATATACTGGTTAATTTAATTACGGCCATTCAACACCCGGTAAGTGGCAGCGGAATTCTAAAGCATCGCATTAGTTTCATGCTGTTGCTTCTGCTCCCAGATCTCCAGAGCAGTCAGGGCAAATATGTGAGTTATCCGCTTGAAAGAAGGACAAAGGCAGAGCTGGAAGAGGAATAATGCGTTTGAAGCCTCTGCCATCACTCCCTTTGTACCGCCACAAGGCATTCGCAGGGAGCGTCAGCATTCATTCCTACACGGGATCTGCTGGTGCTGCTGCCATTCAGGAAAAAAAAAAAAAAAGAAAAAAAAACTTTAATTCTTGAGGCGCATCTGATTAAATGAGCTTCAGCCTCCTTGCCTTCACAGCTGCATCCCGAGGTACAACTCTAAGTGCACACTGCTTTACTAGAGGAACTGCCTCCAACTCAGGGCAGTCCCTGCCTTCCTCCCAGCACCGCGAGCCCTTCTTGCTGGCTCTTCTCATGCACGCAGGGAGCTCTTTGCCTTCATTTCCTCTCTCTCGTTCCCATTCTGCCCACGAACCAGAGGGAGAAGGAGAGCACGTGCTCAAAGAGGCCCAACAATTAATGGTGAGAAATAAGACGCTGCCCAACCGAACGCAGGTGTAAAACCACAGGAGTGAGGAACGCAGCTCTGGGATTTTGTTTTCCTGGCAGGCTCGGAGGTCAGACTGCTCCCAAAGCCCCGACACATGAACATTACAGGAACCACACACATTTATCACAGGACAGACCTGGGCCTCGCAGGAGCCGAAATGGCTGCTTCCTCCCAGGCTGAGCACAGACACAGCAGCACGGGGAAGCCAAGCCCCAGCTGCCCGTAGCATCCTCCTCCAGCCGGTTTGCAGAAGGGCCCAGCACGGGTTTCCAGCATCCTTCAGTCCCAGCACACATGCTGGTGTGAGTAACCCAGCCTCAGAAACCCACCGCAGCAATCCAGGGGAGATCAGTGCAATTCAGACCTGGCCTTCCCTCAGCCCAACAGCCCTCGGAGTGGCAGCAGAACAAGGCATTTCCAGGCAGTCCTCACCCAGGCTACAAGTTGCCTCCACGGGCTACTGGCAACTCCTGGAAGCATTTTCCTCTGCTGGTTTGTAAACAGTACAAACATGGGATTATGCGACTGCTCACATCTCTGAAGTAAAAGCCGTCCGTACGCTGTTTGAACTGAGTAAATTAACAGCGAGGTAACAGCACGGAGAAAGGCAGAGGAACTCCAAATGCAGCTTGTTCTCATAAGCCTCAGAACAATATTGACATGAACTGTGGTACTCGGTAAATCAGACGGACAAGCATCCAAGCAGACTGGAGGGCTCCAAACCGAAAACAGATTGCTCAACTCCGTGATGCAAGCGACTTGTCCCAACCTGCTGCAGCTCGCCACATGCCAGATGTTGCTGCACACGGCCTCGCACAGCCCCACCACCCCTTGTCCTGCTGGGGGCTCGAGAGATGTCCACCTACAGCACTGAAAAACCATCCTGTAAGTACCTATCACCTAAAGGGCTTTCCAGGGATAAGTGATAAAATTGTTACCCTAACCCAGTGCATCCATTCCAGCAGCACACATGAGCACACTTTGAGGCCAGCAGCAGCAGCTCAGTGTTTTGTGCACAGCGTCCGTCGGGGCAGAAGCTTGCTTTCCTGCTAGCGGTGTGCACTTGCAGTAAGCTTTTGAGTTCATTTCAAGTGAAATAAAATCCTTCTCGTTTTGCATACACCATGCAAAAATCTACAATTCTTCAGTGGCAAGCGCTTGAAAGCTAGAAAATGAAGATTTAGGAATGTTTGCCCAAAAGAACCAGATTCTGAGCTACAGGTCACATACCACATGGACACGTGCTTCAGGACCTCAGGGTACTCAGCCACCCGCTCTTCAGCAGACAGCTCATCCGTTGGGCTGCAGTGACAGAGGCACGTTGGTGGGTGGTTTCTGTCCTGGGTATCGTGTACAAGGTGTGAACACGCTTCGACCAAGGCTCTGAACCATTTCAAGAATCACAGGAAACAGGTACTTCGATTTCCCAATAATTTTAACATCCCAGCACACCGATTTTCAGGTCCCTTTCACAACAGGGCTGTGTCTTGCCGGGTTAGTTCTCCAAGAGGATCTCCAGTCACTGCAAACACCACAAAGCGCTGCTGATGAGTTCCTTTTGCTAGCTGCCCAAAGAGCAACGTTAAGAAACCCGCTCCATGCCATTAAACGGAGCCACCTGAGACAGTTCAGCAAAAGGCCACCGAGCTGCTGGAGGGCCTGGAGCCCCTCTGCTGCGAGGAGAGGCTGCAGGAGCTGGGGCTGGAGCAGGGGAGGGCTGGGGGAGCCCACCCGTGCCCATGGGTGCCTGCGGGGAGCTGCGGGCAGGACAGAGCCGGGCTCCTTGCGGTGGTGCCCAGGGACAGGGCAAGGGGCACTGTGACAGATTTTGCACCAGTTTTGCACCTCACTTAACTAGACAGCCCCTTTCAGGCAGCTGCACGCTGGTTTCAAATGAACTTCTAGAACACGTAAGAGAAGTCGCATGTTAATTTAACTCTGTAATTAAGCAACAGCAAACAAAACCAACAGCACACCACACTCAGTATGAATAACCAGAAGAAACTAGGACAAAGCTAGTAACTCTGCAAACTCCCTGCAAACGCTGTAGGACTTCTGACTTAGAGATTCTCCTGCAATCACATTAGCCCCCTCCCTATAGTACAGCCCCTCATATAAATGTGTTACAATAGCTTTAATTACAGGACCACGCGGTATTTTTTTCCCCACAGGACTTCAGTCTTGTTAATATTCAGGCTGGACCCGTCTCTAACCAGAACCAGAGCTGTGTTATCAGGAAGATTATCCACAAGACCAGTGTCATAGCTGACAGGTTTGCAGCCCACGAATAAAAGATACTGCAGGGACAGGAAGAACAGCCAGGAACTCACAGCTGAAACTCAAGTCTGAGAGAGATGCACCCTGAATGCATTAAGTGCTAAATAACGCTACGTACTTTTAAAAGATCTGATCAATTCCTTAATAATTAGAGCTGGCTACCTATATTAATGGCTATTTTTCACATCACTTTCTAAATCTTGGTTTGTTATCTGCAAAGCAGGGATACGTGTCTTTGTATCACAGACCCTGTAAAGAAGAAGTGATGAAGCAGTGCAGCAGACAAATACCACATTCTGATTTCATGGGAGGATTTGAATGGAAGTCACTAACTAAAAGCACAGAGCACCTCCTGAATAACTCACACTGATTTAACACCATCCTCCCTGCGTGTTTAGCACCATGGTCACTAGAACGAAGTGCTACAACCACACGGTGCCATTGTGCACGTGGAGGAAGCTGCTTCACCAGACTAACAGTACGTTTAGTTTTATGCATGGATTCACACTAACTGGAAAAAGAGATAACTGCCATCATCCACACAAACCAACTGCAAAAAGTTCCGGGGCACCATGCCGGCAGTGCTCGCAGACGTCCCTAAGAGGAGTTGTGGTGCTGTGGGCAGCTTTCCCCTGCAAGCATCACCCCACGTCACCCCCATCTCACACCTCTGGCTGCTGCTGCCACCGCTCAGGCTGTGCCCTGACCCTCTGCCATCTCCCTACCTCCATCCCACCCGCTGCCGAGCTCTGCCTGGCGGAATCGCCACCCAGCACATGTGAAAACCGCAGTTTTTCTTTCCCATAGGCTCACAGTTTGGATGTCTGAGAACAAATTCCACGGGAACGGCAAAGAGATATTTCAGACAGAGGGAGCATCTGTCTGCCATATAGCAAGTCCTGCTTTCAGATCATGGGAATGCTGCAGCTTTTTCAAAATACAAATCGATCTCACACAACAAGACGAGCCAGTTTTCACCAGTTTTCGTCTGTAAATGTAAAGTTCTGATGATTTCAAAACGATTCATCTTGAGGCAGACACATGGTCAGAATCACATGGAGTAACGGTGGAAATCTGGCTTAAACGCCCAGGGAAGCAGCAGGCAGTTCTCACTGTAAGCCATCCCATTTGCGCTGCCTCTGCTTCACAGAAAGAGCAGCCACGAATAATCTTAAGTCAATATTTCTTCACCTTCTGCGTAGAAGAGCCACGATCTCAATTAAAAACACAAAGAGCGTTTCAGTACGGCACGGAACTCCTTTTTCTGAGCAGTGCTCCCCCGAGCCAGTACAACCTGGCAAGCAGTGGGACCAGCAGACCTTACCCCAGCTGCTGAGGATGCACTCTATCACAGTCTATGGTCAAATCAACATGTTTGCGTGCTTACATTTGCTCCCGATCAAGTTTGTGATCTAAACAAGCACGGGAGCGACATTGGGAAACATGGAAACACACCACAGGCTGTAGCAACTGTCTAACACTTGGGTTTATTAGCACTTCAGAGAGCCTCAGAGTTTTCCCTTCAACCACAGCAAGACAGTAGCAAGGGACCAAGTTTGTTTAGAAACAAAAGATACAAGAAACTAGCTTTTATGTTTATAGTTGCAGTTTCAGTGAACCTCACAGTTTACTTGCACAAGCGATGTCATTTTCCTATCTACTGTGACTTGTCCCAGTGTCCACTGAACCACTGGCTTCCTCAAAGAAGCTGCAGGATCTGGAAAACCTCTGCTCACTTGGGCAGCTCACACACGCTGATGGGAGCATTTTTAACAATAAATATGATATAAACACACTACAGATACTACAGAGCTGAACGGTTTAAAGGAGCAGATTGTTTTGTCTTCAGAAGCGTGAAGAACTGGAACCAAAGCATCTGTGCCCCTTTGGGCTTTCTTCTGCATGAGGAATACCTGCAGGTACCCGAGATTTGTGCCTAGATGCCCAACACCTTATCTGTTCATCAGGATCTATAAACTGATATGTCTTCCAGAGCACTAGAAACCTGTTATTTCCATGGCAGACTCCAGTTTATCCAAGCCTTTGGGGTTGCAGAACAGATCATTACATTGCAGATATTTTAAGTGATGTAAAACAGCTACAGACAACTTGAACACTAAGTGACGTTAGCCATGTTAGCACGCCCATAAGGGAAACTATGGGGTGCAATTTAACTTTAAAAAAATATCTTCCTTCCTCATGTTATGCTTAATGATGAATAATTGCAGTAGTGGACCAATTGAAGCCTGAGCAAGTCCATCTACGACACATTTCAGGCACTAGACTTTGGATAGCTCAAACCTTACCATTCAGTATTTCCAAGATTAATTACTTGTTTAGAGACTCAGCTAAACAGCAAGCCTGACTGTTTTATCCTCTATCTGCAACAGAGCATCTGGCAGCGAGCACATGCGATGTAAAAATGATGACAGCAGAATGCTAATCGCCAGAGCAAGCCATAAGGGAAAAAAATGTTTACAGCGTTATTCACCCCCTGGGTCCCCTGACTGCAGTCAGCTACGTGCTTACAGAGCCCAAATTCACTGGGGATATTTTTATTTTGTCCATTTGATGCAAAGGATGTCATAAGCCGCTGGAAGATTTTGGTTTTTAGCTTACAGAGCCATAGGACACCTACTGAAAAACAAACCTCTGGGGATACCAACATACTTGTTCTGAGACTCCATCCATCAACCCTAAGCAAGCCAAAGCCCACAGAAAACAAATCTTTGTTTAAATCAGAGACTCTCCAAGCACAAAGCTACTACGAAAAGCCTTCTGCAGCGGGCCAGATGGGGGACTTCACAAACTGCCTCCAAGTCCTCGCGCAGCAATTGTCAGCCTGCCTGGAAATTAAGATTCCTTTCACACACGCACCCAATTATTGCCAGGTCTCCTCTCTGCCCTCCCAATGTCACTCACCGCGCTAATTAAATCCCGGGCCTCGGCTCATCTCCGGCGGGGTCACCCCGCTCCCAGGGCACATCACCCCCACTCGCTCCAGCCTGGGAGCCTGGGCAGCCCCCCGCCACCACAGCACGAGAGCCCAGGCACCTCAGCTCCCCTTTAGCCCCCCGATCCCCACACAGCCTCAATCCTGGGGTCCTGCCCATGCCCCCCAGTTCTCCCGTGGCTCCCCTCACCTGGCCAGCCCCACCAACACCATCCCCTCCTGACCCCCACATTCCCCCAGCCCCTTCCATCCTCCCCCAGCCCCCCAGATCCTCCACCCCCAGCCCCACAGCCCCCTGCCCAGCCCCACAGCCCCCTGCCCAGCCCCACAGCCCCCCGATCCCTCGTCCTTTCCCCTCCGGGTCCCCTCCAGGCCCCTCAGCCCCCCGCCGCCCCGGGCCGGGCCGCACTCACCGATCAGCCTCCGCACCTCCTCCTCGCTCAGGTACAGGCTCAGGCTGGGCCCGGGGCCGGCGGGGGGCCAGGCCGGGGGCCCGGAGCCCAAACCGGGGCCCGAGCTCGGCGGAGGGGGGCGCAGGGCGGGCGCGGCCCCGGAGGCGGCGGCGTGGCGGCGAGGGCCCGTGCCGGTGGGTGGTGGCGGTG